>NC_138093.1:26820617-28122403 GCF_964212035.1 Myotis nattereri | reverse complement strand
ACCACTGACTTAAAGGAAGCACTTTATGGCTTCTCTTTGGCATACCTGAATCACCAGCATCACTACCCTTGCCCTTTGGGGCCATTATTAAGTAAAATAAGGGTTACCTGAATACAAGCACTGTGATACTAAGCAACTAGCTGGCAGGTGGGATATATAGCGTGGATATGCTGGACAAAGAGATGCCTCACATCCCAGGTGAGAAGGAGTCAGACAGGCAAGACTTCATCATGCTACTTAGAACGGTGCACAATTTAAAATCAATGAATTGTTTATTTCTGGAATTTTCCATGTAATATTTTGGACCACAATTGACTATGGATAACTGAAACTACGAAAAGTGAGACCTCGGATAACGGGTGTTTTGTTGCAGTTTAGTTTTAAGAAAAGTGTCTAAAAAGCTGTGAGTTTGGGAAAGTGGCAACAAAAATTCACACTACTTTTTTTAATCCTCATCCAAGGATATGTTTTTATTGATTTTTTTAAAAATAAAATATTGATTTTGAGAGAGAAATAGAGAGAGAGAGAGAAAGAGAGAAAAATAGAGAGAGAGAGAGAAACATTGATGTGAGAGAAACATCAATCGGTTGCCTTCTATAAGTGCCCCAACCAGGGATCAAACCGGAAACCTTTGGGTGCATGGGATGATGCTCCAACCAACTGAGCCAGCAGTCCAGGGCTCACCCTATTTTTACTGTGTTTTAGGGACTACACAACAAGTGTCCCTGATGAGCAACCAATTGATGTGTTTCTCTCACATCGATGTTTCTCTCTGTCTTTCCCTCTCTCTTTCCCTCTCTCTAAAAATCAATGGGAAAAATATCCTTAAAAAAGAAAGGATATTGTTTGGAGTGTCTGTGGTGAACATTGTGTGCTAAATGCCCAGGGCTCCCTCTTGCTTTCCTGACAGTTTGTGCCTCTGCAGTGTTGTTTCTCACACCCTGCCTCTCTGTTTAGACTGTGGGCTCTGAGAAAATGTGCCCTACTCACCTGCACAGCTGGCCCCATCACACCCACACAGAGATTCAACTGTAGGAGTAGCTTCACCCATAGGAGAAGCTCAGTAATGTTACCTAATCACATTCATCTCAATAGTGGAAATAGTAGGCCTCATAGAGGGGGAAGTAGACTTTGCTCTATTTTCTTTTTGGTCCTGAAAAGGGGCAAGAGAAGCCAGACTCCTTAAGTACATTGTAGTAGTCCCAGTCCCTTACCTATGAGAATGAAGTTCAGGGGGCATTTTTCCCCAGAAATGCAGGATCTCTTCTGCATTGAGGGCGTTGAGGGATGGTGCTTTTCCTCTCCCCACTGCTCTTATGCAATTGTTATTCCTGCTGCTATCAGTGGCGTTTCACAGGTCATTACCTAGTCTAGAAAGCTGCCTTCCAGTGACCTGGCAAAGGATGTATAAGAAAAGGCTCTTTGACTAAAAGTCAAATGAATTCGATCCTAATCCCAGCACATTCCCAAACTTGCTGGGTGAACTTGGGCAAATCTCTAACCGTCCCTGGGCTCAGCTTCCTCTTTAAGAGTGCCAGAGTGGAAGGAACATAGATTTGGGGGTTAAATAGACATGGATTTAAACACCAGATCTTCCTATTTTATGTTATGTGACCTTGGGCAAGTTACTTCACTCGCTTAGCCTCCAGTTCTTCATTTCTAACATGAAGATAGCGTATTCTAATAAAAAGAGCTGACGGGAGCTTTAAATGAGCTGATGTATGTAAAACATTTAGCCAAATACCAGACACAAACTAGGCATCCACATTTGTTTTACTTTTCTATAAAACAGGTACTACAGATTGCATATTTGCATCCCCCCAAAATTCACATGTTGAAACCTAAAGCCCAATGTGAAGGCATTAGGAGGCAGGGTCTTTGGGGGTAATTAGGTGCTGGGGTCCAGCCCCGGGGGTCCAGGGGTTCCCAAAGGTGTGGACAGAGTCGGCGAAGAATGTTTTACATGGAGACAGCGTTCAGAACTCTCTAGCTTTCCTTGGTCTCCGCGGATCTTCCCTGTGCCTGGCTGAGGCCTCAGAGAGAGATCCCAAGGCAAGCTGAGCCTTTATTTTATAGTGAGAGGTAAACAAGGTAGTGGTTACCAAAGTTACACTGTTCTTGTGAGTTTCACTTGTTTACACCATGGTTATACTTCCTGCACTTCCTCAGCCCATTAGATTCCCAGATAAGGTCTAGGGAGTGTTATAAGGTCAAGCCTAATTATGCTAAGAGGACTGTGCCCTCTAAGCTGGGAATTGTTTGTGACTTTGCCCACAGGTCAGTCCGAGGCTTAACCCTATATCAGCTGCCTACAATTAGGTGGTGAGGGTGGAGATTAAATGTTCTTATAAAAGAGGCTCCAGAGAGCTCCCTTGCCCCTTCCACTGTGCGGACACAACCAGTCACAGTCTGTAGCCCAGAAGGCCCTCAGCAGAACCTCTCATGCTGGCACCTGACCTTGGACTCTCAGAACCTTGAACAAGAAGCATCTGCTGCTGTTTATAAGGCACCCGTTCTGTGGTATTTTTGTTCTAGCAGCCCAAACAGATGAAGACAATGGGGTTTCATCACCTCCTCCTTATAGAGTGGTTTTGAGGACCAAATAAGATTATAGATGATAAAGATCCTGCAAACTATAAACTACTGTGTATTTGAAGCCACAGGGGTTTGAAAGAAGCCGAACATAAACAATCAGATATTATAATACTATGCTCCAATATCCAAAGAAAATTATCTAGTGTTTTCACAGTATTTTAAAAACAATGTTTAAGAAGAAAACCAACATGAATTGTTTTATTATAAGAAGCCCTTTGGGGGGGTGGGGTGGGGGAGGAAATGGAACTCCACGTGTGATAAGATATGGCATGATAATAGCAGTGGCTCTGATTTATAAGTATACCCTGGCTCATCAGCAAAGTGAGTTCACATCCAAACTAAAAGTGTCAGAGCAAAAAGATTGGTCTCATTACCATTGCAGTCTATCGTTAGTGATTCATGCCCACTGGAGACGCTGTGAAGGTGGATAATGGCCAGGTGTCTGTATTATGGCCTCCTATGGAGTGTGCCAGAGGAATAAGAACACCCTGGACAGCCTCGACTTCAGTAGGTCAACACTGTCCAAACTGGTGCTTTTCCACACAACGTTCACAGGGCTCTGGAGTCAGATATATTTAGGGAAATCTTTACTGCTCTCTCAGACACTCACAGGGCACATCGGTAGGGTGAATCTTGTGGGAAGTCTTGCGGACTTAAGTACATTTGTGGAACCCAGAAGTTCCCAAGCTAATTAGAGCATAAGACTTTTTCCCTTCCCTCGGTTAACACCATCACAATTCATAGCTGTTAGAACAATGCTGTATATAAACCCAAATCCAAGAAGAGATCTGTCCACCCACCATGGACCCTGTCCTGCTGTTCTGGGGACATAGTCAATATGCCTCAGAGCAAGGATGGTGGGAAACAAGGATGGTGAGAAATATGCTAGATAATTGTGCACATTCTCCCATCAGGGTGATGGAATCAGAGTGCCACTTTGAGAAGCAGCAATCCCTTCCAATATAGCAAACATTCACCACCCTGTGGCCGCTGCAGAGGTTGTTGGACAAGGGTGCCAGGGCATGTTCCATTCCCAGATTTAGACATCAGCCTAGCCCATGGCAAAGGGGGGTGGGGCAGGTAAAAGGAGAAAGCAGAGGCACACCCCTCATTCCAGAATGATTCAGAAAGTGCACCCCAAGTCAGCCCAGACCACTTGTTCTCCCTCCCCTGCCCCCAAACATTTCAGGTCAAGTCGGTAGCTAAACATGCCATTGAGAGAAATCAGGCATCTTCAAGGTGGTTGTATTTCTCTAAATTCACTCTTTGAACATGGTTCAGGCTTAAAGAGCAAAAGCTTGAATTGAGCAGTAAAAATCACATCCTTTCTTCTCAGCACCCTGTGCGCACACACACACTTATTCTTCTATTTATTTTCCTCCAACTATTCAGATTCACTGGCATCATCCTTCCCTCCCAGTGATGATCTACTCCATTGTCTTCTTGCCACACAATTCAATTCAAGACAATTGTTTCTTATCCACTGTGTGCCAGGCACTGAGCTTAGAGTCATCCGTTCTCAGAGTCATCTTGGAGCGGAGTCATCTTGGATTCTGCACAGCATCTCACACAAAATTTTGATCACAAAATCCCACCAATTCTACCTCTGGAACACCACCCTAGTATTCCCAGATCTGCCTCCTTACTGCCCTCCCATGGTTCTGGCCCTCATCGTTTCTCACCCAGAAAAATGCAGCAGCCTCACGTGCCTTCGGGCCTCCACTGTCAGTCCATTTCCACACTAAGGCAGTCAGATCTGATCATGAATTTATAATGCAAAGACCTTCAATGGCTCCACATTATCTACAGAAAACAGCCTCCACTTTAAACAGCAGCACAAGTCTGGCTCCTCACTACCTTTGCACTTCCAAGTTTCCAGGATTCCTGCCTTCTCCCTTCCCCCTATCATACTTCCCCCTGACAATAATTGTTCTTATTCATTATTGTGTTCTTAGCATATAATACTAGGTCTGTCACAAAGCAGGTACTCAGCAATTCTATGTCAAATGATCATATACAACAGATGTATAGACAAATTGATGAAAGAGTAAATGTATTGGTTTCCTATTGCTGCTGTAACAAACGACACCCGATTGTTATATTATAGCTCTGGAGATCAGAAGTCCAACATGGGTCAGCAGAGCTGCATGCCTTCTGGAGGCACCAGGGAAAAATCTGTTGCCTTGTCTCTTCCAGCTTCTAGAGGTCACCTGTCTTCCTGGGCTTGTGGCCCCTTCCTCCACCTTCAAAGTACATCGATCCAAACTCGCTTCCATTGTCCCACATCCTTAGTCACTCCTGCATGTCTCTTATAAGGACCTCTATCATTATATCATTGGGCTCATCTGGATAATCTAAGATAATCTCCCATCTCAAATCCTTAATTCAATCACATATGCAAAGTTCCTTTTCCATGTAAGGTAGCTTTGGAGATTAGGATGCAGATGTCTAGGGGAGGGGGCATGCATTATCCAGCCTTTCCCAGTGAATCAGTAGATTTTATTTGTTTGTTTGTTTGCTCACTTGTTTTTGTTAATCCTCACCAGAAGGTATTTTTTCCACAGATTTTTAGAGAAAGTGGAAGGGAGGGGGAGAGACACAGAGAGAGACACAAATTGGTTGCTTCCCGCACATGCCCCAACCGGGGCCGAAATGGAGCCTGCAACCGAGGTACATGCCCTTGACCCGAATCGAACCCTGGACCCTTCAGTCCATAGGCTGGAGCTCTACCCACTGAGCCAAACCAGCTAGGGTAGATTTTTTTTTTTTTTTTAATGAGAAGTGTCATAGAAGTATTACCTGCCAGGGAAAAATAATAAAAAAACTGAATCTAAACTCTGTCTGGAAAAAGGAAGAAAACTTCCCAGAGGGAATGATGCTTGAGCTGAGTTTGAAGAACATACAGGAGTTCTAAAGGCACAAAGGGAGGCAGCCCCTCGAGGTGGAGGAAACAGCATAACCAAAAGCACAGAGGCATGGGGCCGGGCAGTGGGTTGATGTGCCTGAAACACATGGTTCAAGAGGAGGAACAGTGAAGGGAGAGTGGACTGGAGGGCAGGATCTTACATGCCAAGCTAAGGAGAGTGGAGTAGAATTGAAAATAGGTGGGGAATACTGAGGAAGCAAGCAGGGATCTGACATGCTTCTGACCTAACAGCACGATCTGACTGAACCGTATGCAATGATGGAAAGAAGAGTTCTCCATCAGCAATAGCTTCGTGGGCTACTGAATACTTCATACGTGGCTAGGGTGACTGAGGAACTGAACTGTAAATTTTATGAATTTTAATTAATTTAAGCTTAAATGGCTGTGTGGGGCCAGTGGCTACAGTATTATAAGACAACACCATTCTGGAAAGAGCCTCTGGAGAATGAATTGAAGGTGAGTTGGAGGTCTGGGTGACTGAAGGCAGGGAGCCCCGCAGGCACCTGCCCAGGGGAAGTGAGCACAACCTGAACTTACGTAGGTAGCAGTGGTAACAGTTGTGGAGACGTTGGAGAGAAATGTCAAATGCAGTATTAGGAGGCTTTGATGGATTGAACTTAAGCATAGTCAAGTGGAGGATGAATCGCCGTTTCTCACTCAAGTGCCATTCATCAAGCAAGAGGAGCAGAGTTTAAAAGACAAGGTGATGCTTTTCATTTGTTAACAGACCTAATTTTGAAGCCCCTATCAAATGGAGACATTCTAAAATAAATGTGCCGGAGCCCGTGAGAGGGAGATCTGGGCTGGAGGTACGGGTTTGGAAATCATCACACGGAGTTGAGGGTGTGGGGAAAAAAATAGTACAGAAACACCGAGGGCAAATTCAGAGCCTCACCCAAATGACCAGCATTGGAAGGACCAGCAAATAAATTAATGAGCTTCGAGGTAGAATAGGAGAGAGGGGATTCGTGGACTCTGAAGGAGAAAAGAGACTCAAGAAGGAAGTGATCACTTTTCCTTAGGGAGGTCAAATATAATGATGACTGGATAGTTGCCATGGGATTTTAGATGGGTGACGTAGTGAGAGCAGTTTGGGCAGAGTGAGAGCTGTGGGTAGAGGGGCAGTGGAAGCCAGAGCCAGTAATCATGAGGAAGAAAGCAGGGGCACTATCATAGACCCTAGGTGTCGACTCTTGTCTCACTGAGCTTGACTGAGAGAAAAAGAAGCAGACCAAGAGATGAAAGAGGACACAAAGGCAAGAGGTAGGTGAGCTTTGCACCCATTGATATGTAGAAGGATAAGAAGCTAAGGCTTGGTGGGGAGAGAAGGGGGAGAGGCAAAGGGGATGGATAAGGCTGCCAGCTGTCCAAGCCAAGCAGACTAATACTTTAGTTTTCCATATGATCAAAGCAAACAAAACAGATATGTAGATACCATTTTTTAAAATTGCATTTAAAAATAATTGTATGTGCACAGAGTGTAGTCTAATGTAAAAATGTAAGCTATCACATAAATTTTTTAGCAATATGCTTTCCCTGTCAGGCCATTTGGGGTCCACAAATTTAATTAAAGTGCATCTGGTATTTCCGTCTCAACCTCTGACACAGCAGGTGATGACTGATCGAGCAAGTTCTCTGCATCTCTGAGAATTAGCCTCTTGCCTTTTGCTAAGCTGAGGCCAGAATGACCTTCTTTCCAGGCGGTGTCACAGGATACTTTACGTGGAGCAAAGTTACAAGAGTATTAGATCATGCTCACCTTGCCCCCTCAGGTTTCCCATGCTCCACTACCATGACCCGCGCACCCCCCCCCCCAACCCTACTTTACATCAGTATAGCTGTCTTAGCCTGTTCTGGCTACAAAAATATCATAGACTGGGAGGCTTCCAAACAACAGAAATTTATTTCTCACAGTTCTGAGGATGGAAGTCCAAGATCAAGGCCCTCGCAGCTTTGCTATCTGGTGAGAACTGGCTTCCTAGTTCATAGATGGCCATCTTCTCACTGTGTCCCTACGTGGCAGAAGGGATCTCTCTGGAGCCTCCTTTACAAGGCCTTTAATCCCATTTATAAGGGCTCTGCCTGCATGACCAAGCACCTCCCAAAGGTCCCACCTCCAAACACCATCACATTGGGCATTAGATTTAAACATATGGATCTGGGGGGAACACAAACATCCGGTCTATAACAATGGGATAGCACAGTTCCAACCTGGGCTCATCCCCCACCTTGACTCATGTAACGTGGGGAGAGTGACTGTAGGCCAGTGCTTTGCAAGCTCTTGAGGAGGAGGAGGAGGAGAGAAAGGAGGGGACAGAGAGAAGGAGCAGAGAAGAGGGGGAGAGGAAGAAAGGGGCATGAGGGTAGAAGAAGATGGGGAGGAGGTTGCAGAAAAGGCCAATGCAGCTACGTTTTGCTACTTCCTAAATTCTTCACATATCCTCACATCATCAGCCCACATTGCCAGTCAAATGCTGGGGTTGAAAATCTATTCAGCGTTAATATGACTCTAATGGAAGATTTCCTTCTCTTGATTGGCACTCGGAATGGTGGCAGCCTGGCCTTGTTTATTCTTTAGTGCTTCTAAGTCAATCTGAAGGAGAAGACGGAAGACTAACAAACAGCAATGCCAACATTTATTCCTGTGTCTCCAAGGAAGGGAGATCTTTCAAGACAGCCCAGATCTCTTTCTATCAGAAATTAACAATAAAAAAGAAATAAACTTCCAAGTGGAAGGGAGATTACAGGTCACCTATCATTTTCAGATAAGGAAAATGTGGCTCAGAGATGCTAAATGAATTGCCTACAGTAACCTCCTGATACTCCTCTCCTCTCCTCTCTCTCTCCCTCTGTGTCTCTCTCCCCCTCTTCCTCCCTTCCTCTCTCCCTCCCTTTCTCTCTCACACACAGCTTCTTTTGCTAAAACCAAGCTAAAAATCTACTGCCTTATAGCATACTCATATTTATTTTTCACGTACAGCAAGAAACCAGGCTCTGTTCTAAAGCCTCATTGTCAAATACAGAAGGCTTTTATCAATATGAACATGATGTGGAACCTTTAGAAAACCTAAGTGAATAGCAAGGGGCGAAGGGAAGAATTAGTGCAGGAAGATTCCATAGAGCAGGTAGACCTTTCACTGGAAAGTCTGTGACAGTGGTTCTCAAACTTTTTGTACATTGAAATCACCTGGAGAACTTGTTAGAGCACAGATTGTTGGGCCCTGAACCCGAGTTTCTGGTTCAGAGGGTGTGAGCAGGAGCCCAACAATTTTCATTTCTAACACATTCCTTGATGCCGGTGATGCTGTTGGTCTAGGGAATACACTTTGAGAAGCACTGGTGTAGGGATAGACCGCTGAACATTAAGTACTATATGAGGTCCTCAAGATGCTTTCGACTGAACTTTTAGTGTAAAGCAAGCAGGCCTTTTTTCTGATGCAATATTATTATTCAATCAGTGAAAATAATATCAGAGACTTCTTAATACCTAGAAAAATACTTATGTTATGAGGTTGAATAAAAAAATAAATTATTTCAATTAGAAAAAAAAAATAGAAAGAAAAAAATCTGAAATGTGTTCATTAGTTTTCCTGCTACTTAAAGCAGAAAATATTTGGTCTCTAGACATCAGATGTGGTCGTTAGTGGTGGGTGTGAGAATAAATACTTATATCTATACTAGAGGCCCGGTGCATGAAATTTGTGTATGGGGTGTGTGTGTGGGGGGGGGTGTCCCTCAGTCCGGCCTGCACCCTCTCCAATCTGGGATCCCTCTCACAATCCAGGACTGCTGGCTCCCAAACGCTCACCTGCCTGCCTGATTGTCCCTAATCACTTCTGCCTGCCAGCCTGATCACCCCCTAAGCACTCCCCTGCCAGCCTGATCAATGCCTAACTGCTCCCCTGCTGGCTCAATTGCCCCTAACTGCCCACCCCTGCCAGCCTGGTCACCCCCAACTGCCCTCCCCTCTGGCCTGATCACCCACAACTGCCCTCACCTGCCGGCCATCTTGTGTCCACATGGGCGTGGCCATCTTGTGTGTTGCAGTGATGGTCAATTTGCATATTACCTCTTTATTATATGGGATGTGTATCTGAACTACTCAACCATTTAAAAACCATTCATAAACATTGGGGCTTGGGGTAGAAATAAACCCTTATTTATATGCATATGAAAGTCATGTGCACTGATTTCTTCCACAAATACTAATAAATGCCGGTCAGATGCCAGACACTGTGCCAGGCACTAAGGAAAAAATACATGTTCATTGCCTTCAGTCCAGTGAAAGGAACAGGAAGTGAGATAGGAGCTAATAGAAGCATATGGAAAATTTTGTAGTTCCATTTGGCTTGACAGATACTGAGCTCCATTTTAGACCATTAAAGATTGGGCTTGTAGAATATCCAGGGAGAGGTATCAAATAGAGAGCAGGAAATATGTGTCTGTAACTCATGAGAGAAACCTGGTTTGGAGATGTAGATTGGGAGTGTCTTTCTCATTCTAGGTATAAATGATCCTCCATACAAACATGTGAAGTATGAGGAAAGGAATATAAGGTAGAGAAAGAGTAGCCAATAAAGGAAGCTGAGAGGTTGACCTTGGCCTAGTAGAAATGTAGATAAAACTGCATATGATTATGGACATATTAATATTTCTGTTTTAAACAATGATAATTTATCTGCTTGAAATAAGATTTCTTTAGTAATTTAGTCAATATGCCCTATAGGAAAGAGATGATAAGCTGAATTACACATAACATGTCTTATATTTCCTGCTTAGAATCTGATCTGACCTTACTCAGTATTTTAATATAAATTTTGGTGTCTTATTTAAGTTAAAAGAGATTATTTTCATAAACAACTATAAAACCATAATTAATCATTTGTCTAATAGTTTTCTCCTTAAGGCCTTTAGCTTGCAGCCAATTAGTCATAAACATATGTAGCATTGGTCAGGTGCAAAAAAAGTCAATTTCTATCATAGTCTAGTGGGCTAGGGGATTTGTGTTGTAATCTCACAAACGTGCATGTGCGCGCACACACATACACACAATCTTTTCTCCTCCTCCTTCATACCTTACCTCACCTCACTTTCTTGGCTACGTTTAAGGTACAATTACAACACTGGAAGTGCCACATCTCTAGTTATAGTTGTTATGAGATTTTAAATTTTTAAGTAAAAATTATTACTCAATCTGTGGATTAGTATTCAATGCAATATATGTTGAATAAGTACTTTATTCATGTTAATAGTGGGTTAACTCACTGTCCCTGTACTTGCTGAATTTAATGAGCAATAAGTAAGCCTTTTATAACCAGAGAAAGTTGGCTTTCTAGTTACCTATGTATCAAAAAGTATATATATAAAATCTTATTTAAAATGTGCAGATTGTGTTGTTTTGTTAGTTTTTTAGATATATAAATAAAATATGACTTCAAGTCATCATTCTGGTTAACTGTGCAAACTCTAGATGTGTAAAATCATATATATCTATATCTATGGACTTAAGATGTTCAAGGTTTGGGGTGAGAGGTTTGACTATAAACAGACAGTGAAGGGACTGTTAAGGGTGATGGAACTGCCCTGTATCTTGACTGTGGTGGTGCTCACACAACTCTGCACTTGTCAGAATTAGAGAACTCTACACCCCAAAAAGTGAATTGTACTATATGTACATTTAAAATAAATAAAAAATTTTAGATGCTGATCTATAATCATATTTTGAAGGATATCATCTACAATAAATTCAATGGAATATTATCAGCAATAAAAGAGAATGAAATCTTGCCATCTGAGACAACCTGGATGGATTTATAGGGTATTACGCTAAGTGAAATAAGGCAGATGGAGAAAGATATTATATGGTTTCACTTATATGTGGAATCTATAAAACAAAAGAATAAACAAAACAATACAGAACGTATAGAGAACAAGTTGATTGTTGCCAAAGGTGAGGGTTTGGGAATAAAAAAATTTTTAAATAGAAAAATAAAATAAAATAATAAAATGTTAGTGTATAAAAAAATTAAATATAAAAATAAATAAAGTAAAATAAATTCAATGTGTTATTTTATGGTCAACCATTTACACACAACACACACATACATACACACACACACACACACACACACACACACTTCTCTTGATAGAACTTTCACACAAAGTTATTTATTTGCCTGTAATCTTACTCCAGGGAAGTTTGGTTGACTTTCCCAAGATACAATGGAAGGTGGCTGTTCAACTCTTTTTGCCGGCGGTGCCTCAAATTTCTACTTGTTCATTAAGAGAATTCTCCAGAGACAGATGTATTACAGCACTTTGAGAACAATGTTCACACCCACTGCTGAAGGGTGAAAAGAGATAGCTCAAGGTTCAACTCTGCAACAATTTAGTGGCTAAACGTGCTACTCAGGAACTGAATCCAAGCAGGTCCTTGGGAAGAAGCGATTAAAAATGGTGACAAACACCTCCCAGGGTACCTGGGAATGAAGACACACGCTCTGGTAGTCTTCCATCCGTGCCTCTGGGCACCCACTAGACTTCAGGTACACATCTCTTCTACACTCCATTACCTCATGGCCACTACTTGCGCATGATGAATGCTAGTGTTCACAGACTAGTATGCTGATGCATTTTTTCCTGCCACTGTATGTAACATGTTTTCTAATGCTTTTGCTCTATTCAGCATTTGACCTCAACGATGGGGGATTATGGTATTAACTCTCCACCCAGCACACATTCTTTACAGACTCTCACTAAATACTGTAAGCCTGCTGCAGAGAGGAATAAAAGTGAAAGCATACCGTCTGGTCTTAAGCTGAGCACACAGAGGGTCGTGATCCAATTGGAAGGGAAGCTGAATTTTTAAAAAGAAAGAGGTTTGACCAAATTTTAATCCTTGTCATTTTCATTTCTCTTACCCTGTGGATTTGGGTGATTTTATTTACACTGTCAGTTTGAGCCTAGGGATTGGAAATCAGGCTTTTATGGAGATTATTAAAAGTACATACAGTACCCTAAAGGTTGAGCTAACTGATATATGCTGCTAAAAATATGAACGCGAATGCCCTGGTATTAGATGCACTGGCGTACATTTCATCCTCCTTAGAAGGTTATTCTTGGGGGCTGGACCTGCTGCTGTGGTAATGAGAGGCAGGCTGTCAGGATATTTCTAATAGGTAGTGAATGGCCAGGGATGGAGATGAATTAGCATTACTCAAATGAGAAGGTAGCTCTTTACAGCATTAATTCCAATGTAAAGTAATTCCACCATCCTTCTCCTAAAAGAGAGGGAATTGTAAATGGGGTGGGGGGAGGGCAGGGTTAAAGCTTCAAGGATTATCGGTGGGTTGGATGGGTTGCAATGTCATCTAAGTCCTTAGTCTGGGTTTTGTTTGGCCTGCACTCCTCAGATGCGTCACTCGTGACTTTTAGTTAGGTAATGTCACATAGGCCTCAATTACAAAGATAAAGCTCTACATCCCAGAGTCTTTAAGATCTCAACAGATACAAAGAAAATGGTTTATCCGATCTCAACATACCAGTAGCATTTATCTTTGATGAGACAGGTTTAGGGTCTGAAAGACATGGAAGTATGACTTTATGAAGTAGCTGTCTGTATGGGCCTTGTGTCCTTGTGAGGTTATAGGTTACGATCATCTAAATAGGCTTTAAGAGGGTTTTAGAGAGATGCATGGGTCACAGCTCTACGATGGACCACTAGGAGAAAATGAAGTGTTTTAGGGACGTATTTCCAATTATGGGGGCCGATGGCATCTCCGTGCCTGCTATGTGGCCTCCTTGGATGCCACTGATAGACTGAGAGTCACTGCTAAGCTGAGGCTCTGAAGTGTGCTCCACAACTAAAAATGCGGAAGAGGGCGGATGGCAGGAAACAACTGACCGAGTGTTTATTTCACTTGGAACTCTCAAGTCCCAAGACCTAGACAACGATGTTCAGTTTAAGGCATAAGGTGTATAACTGGCATGTCCTAGGTGCTTATGTATAAAAATGGGCTATCCTGCCTTAGAAAACTGCTATCCAGACCACAGAAAGGACACCACAGTGAAAGGTGGGCCTTCGATGCTTTCAGTTTGAAACCTTAGCTCTGAATCACTTGTCCCAGCTCACTGATATTCCTCACACTATTGCTTCAGATCGGGTGATTCATTTTCCCTTCTACAGCCTTACACACTCACCTCTCCCCCCCCCCCCCAAAACAGCTCCCGTCTGACTAAAATGTTTATTTCCCTCTTAAACTCTATCCTGATCCCCACTCTGACTGCATTGCCTTCTTGCATTCTGAGTAAACCCCCCACCGGGTCCAGCCTGCCACATGGACCTCTCTTTAACAGTTCCCTCATCTCTTTTCTATAAAGTAGAGGACAATATTTCCACCCTGTGTAATACTGTGAGCATGCGAGATAATGTATCTACCCTGTATAATAATGTATTATATGTGTGTGCATATTCATATTGGTAGGAGAATTCTCTATGGCCCATGTTCATTCATGCTATACCAGGTATTGACTGCTTTATTATCATCCCTGAATGTACTCAACAAGTATACACCTACCTATTTGTTGTTTGTTTGCTTAGGCCTACAACAGGCCTATAAGCTTTCTAGGCGTTAGGGAAGATACAAAGAAATGTAAGAGATAGGTCCTGCCCTCAATCTAGTTTTGAGGCCAACTGGGTGAGGCTGACTAGAAATGCGACAGGAACTCAGACAGAGAATTCATGTCAGCACTGGCTGCAAGAGCCAAGAAGGTTCCCTGAAGAAGGCGACTCCACGTGTTTGGAGGATGCGGGCTACACACGGAGGAAGGGAGGTGTTTCAGCACAGAGCTTGGTAAAGTGGAGAACGCTGAGCAGGCCGGTCAGACTGGGGGGGGGGGGGTGGGCAATCAGAGGCAAATGAACTCTATCACCAGGGCTGCAAATTCATTCTGAGTAAAAGGGTACTTCATTTTATGAATTAAAAAGAGCAATATGCCAGGCCCCAGGCAATCATCATGTTTCCAGAGGGTAGTGATATGAACAGTTATAACAGATTCCACTAACTATAAGATTTTTATACTAAGAGGACAAGAAGAAAATAAATAAATATATTTTTTTGTGTGATGTTGATGATAGATGGTGTATTTGATACCTTTCCAAGGCAATCATCTCCGCCTTTCCATTTCCCTTCTCCTTAAAAGTCCTCTTTTTCTACTTTTCCTTTCTTGGTGCTACAACAGAGACATGCCAAGTGCCCAGAACAGTGGCTTGGCACCGAATTGAAGTACCAAAAATATTTGTTAAATGGATTCAATAAAGTTCTAAAAAAAAATTCCGCTAGGCAGAATTGCAGCTTCTTATAGTATTCAAATCAAGCAAGATGAGTAGGTCACCTCGTAAAAAAGGGAGAGACAAAGAAGACTGCTGATCAACTCTACAACGAGTTTCTATGAGTCCATTAGGAAGAAAATTAGTAGATGCTTCTATCGATGGGATATAGTGACTAGAAAGAACAGCCCAGGAAAAAGCCCCACGTTTAGAAGTTTCAGCTTAGGCATTGTCTAAATGCCGCTCTCCCAGACTCAGCACAGACTGGGAACGTGATTATAGCTTTGGTGGTCCTTTAGTAAAGTGCCTTCTTCCCACTGCTACCGCTAAGCGTCACTTGAGTAGTTGAATGCCAGCAGGTAACTAGGGTGGGATCATCTCCAAACTGTGCCTAACTGATATCACTTTGTAAGTTACAGTGATATAGTCTCCCTTTTCCTTTAGGGCAGCGGTTCTCAACCTGTGGGTCGCGACCCCTTAGGTGGTCAAAAGACCCTTTCCCAGGATAGCCAAAGACCATCCTGCATATCAGATATTTACATTACCATTCATAACAGTAGCAACATTACAGTTATAAAGTACCAACGAAAATAGTTTTATGGTTGGGGGGTCACAACATGAGGAACTGTATTTAAAGGGCCAGAAGGTTGAGAACCACTGCTTGAGGGCCTGATTCTTTATGGTTTCCATCCATCAAATCAAGGTTTCTCAGTCTTTGAGTGACAGGTAAATACTAGGTGGGAAAGAGAAGTCCTTGCTCAACATTTACCATCAAAATTAATAATTTTTTGAGTGCTTAGTAAAATGATAATGCTGAAATGTAAGCTTTGAGAATAAAGGGATTTCAAAAGCTCCCTTTATATATGCAAAGCGATACTCTGAGTGACACTATAGAGTTTTACAGGTGTAGAGAATTTTGAGTATTACATAAAGGACATTTGTCCCTGGAGAGAAAGTTGAAAGTTGTTCTGGACCTGGGAGGAGGAAGAAATGGCAAAGGCAAGGAAAAGGGAAACAGCCCCGTATGTGAGTCCCTGACCTCCTAAGCTACTCACACTAGGAATTCCCCAGAGCAGTGGGCTTGTCCATTGCTTTCCTGTGACCATGGCAGGAGAACTTCAATCCCAACCTTCCCCTCCCTCCAGACGCCTGCATTTGTACTGAAACCCCAGGAACTTGGTGCCCTTGCCAGATAGGTTAATCTGGCCAATGTAGTGTTTAGGGGCCTTGGCTCCCCAAAGCCTGCACTTGGTACACATGGAATCCAGAAATTTCCATAGACACCTGTGGGAGGACACAGAGACACTGAGAGGCCAGAGGATATACAGGGGCCTGCAGTTGGGGCAAGATGGCCATAGAGGGCAAGGAATCCTGGACAGGATTAAACACAGACCCCAAAAGACCAGATGAAGGAGCCACTCCTCTCTGGCCACCAGCCCACGGTACCCAGGGAATATGTCAGAGACATCCTGTAGCAAAGACCAGCAAGGGACAGAGATAGCAAGCAAGCCCAGGGCTCCTTCCCCTACCACCAGGAGGGCACAAAAGCTTCCTCCCAAGCCAGGTGCTCTCTAGCTGACAGGTAGGGGGAGAGGGGAGAACCCCTGAAAAACTAGGTATTTACCCCCAAGAGACTATAGTCTACAGGATAAGGGGCTGCCTTTACTTGTCAAATTTAAGTCCCATCCAGTTCCCCTTCGCTTCCCTATAAGAGAGAGACGGGGGCTCAGAACACAATGAAAAATCATATCGGAAATATAAAATGCTCTATGCTTTGAACTCAGCTGAGTGTCCTGCATGTGACTTTTAACCTCAGACTGTTTTAATGATGCAAAGTCACTTGTCAGAATGCCCAGGGCCCTATCCCTGCTTTAAATGGTGGGACGCAGGTTGGATAGAAATACATGTAATGCTGTCTAAGTTGTACAGCTCTGTAGAGCTTTTCATCTATTATTAAATTATAAGAATCTTTTTCATATCCATAGGTCCAATGGGGGGCGGGGGTAGGGGGGACTACATTTTTGTCTAAGAAATGTTTTTTCCTTACCATCAGTGGAGAGAATATAAAAAAAACATAAAATCGCACACATAGTTGTGCATTGAATCTATATTTGATGTTTAGAAAGGTAACGGGTCAGAAAATCATGGAAAAGAAACCTTTTGCTATATGCTGTTGGGCACTTTGCATATACTATCTTATTCCTCAAATCATCAGACAAAGCAGACAGTATTCCTAGGTTATGGATGAGGAAGCTGCAACTCTGATGAAAAAGCAGGTTAATAACAATAATAATAAATAGTACAATAATAAACAAATAATATTAATACAAGAATAAACTGTGTTTCCCATACTCACAACAGTAAACCTACTTTTGCCCACCCCTGTATTTAACCTTAGTGAGGACCAGCAGCCCAGGCTACCCCCTCCTACGACAGGACCCCCAGGACCCCAGTTGTGATGCTAGACTGAAAGGTTGATTGTCCGCTCTGGCTGCCATGTTGGCATTCTCTCCAATGAGCACATTCATTCTTTGAAGGAAAGCCCAAGTGGCATTTCTGGTTCCTCAGCTTCTCAGACTCAGCTTCTCTGAAGGCCCATTGTCTTTTGACAAATCAGCAGAGGGAAGCCTTTTAGCTGGGCTGCTGGCCCAGCCCAGGTGCCTTCGGGTACCTACTTGTGCCCTTAGACACTGGACATTTCACCAGAAGCATGCATGTGCCAGAAGGTAAGGAAGGGGTCATGGCCACTGGAACACAGAAGCCTGCAGCAGCTCCTGGGAGAGGATCCTGGTCTTCAAGAGACACTTAATCATGCCCTAGCCGTTTGGCTCAGTGGGTAGAGTGTCAGCCTGTGGACTAAAGGGTCCCAGGGTTCGATTCCAGTCAAGGGCACATGCCTGGGTTGCAGGCTCGATCCCCAGTAGGGGGCGTGCAGGAGGCAGCCAATCAAATGATCTCTCTCATCATTGACGTTTCTATCTCTCTCTCCCTCTCCCTTCCTCTCTGAAATCAATAAAATATATTTTTTAAAAAAAGACAGCCCTGCCGGCATGGCTCAGTGATTGAGCGTTGACCTATGAACTAGGAGGTCAGGATTTGATTCCTAGTCAGGGCACAAGCCTGTCTCCAGTGTGAGGTATGCAGAAGGCAGCCTATCTATCAATGATTCTCTCTCATCATTGATGTTTCTTTCTCTTTCTCTCTTCTCTCTTCTTTCTCTCTCTCTCTCTCTCTCTCTCTCTCTCTCTCTCTCTCTCTCTCTCTCTCTCTCTCTCCCCCCCCTTCCTCTCTGAAATAAAAAATAAAACTACATAAAAATTTTTTTAAAAGACACTTAGACATGCTCTCTAATATGCAGATATCACCCCCCATGAAGCATGCAGCATGTGGCAGGACGATCATGGTGGGCTTTCTGCAAAGACCAAAAATGGCCCATTTCTTAGACATAAGGAAAAACAGGCATGGAGCCAGTGGAAACCAAGAAGTAAGCCAGAAAGAAATGGAAGCTTTTCTGCTTTTCCTTACTAGTTCCTTTGTACATGAAAAGCCAATTTTTCTAGCATTTTGTCAGCCAGAGTTCTTTGTAAACAAGCACATGCTTCCAACTTCTCCGACCAGTGAAAACGGATAGTCATCAGGATGTTCCAAGGACGACAGCCCTTAAATGCTTGTGTGACTTTTTAATACAAATTAAACAATGTCTACTTTTTAAAATCATTGCATAATGACACTTCTTTGATGAAAACTGGTTATTCATACGTAGAATGTTCAGAACATTTAGTTTATGGTGATATTTGGCTTATGGGAAAACCTGGTGCTAGAATCATGAAAATCCATGTACTTCAGAATCAGCAGGAGGAAGCTGCCTCCCCGATCTGATAATTTATTAACTGTGTCACCTTCAGGGCCTTTCAACTCTCTGTGCCTTATTGTTCTCATTTATAAATTGAGGATAATGATATTCCCGGTTATTAAGCTTAAATGAGATAGGCATGTACACATGCCTAGCACATATTTGCTCAGAAGAGACTCGACGAATGCAACAGAAATTATGATTATGATTATCCTCATCTATTTTCATGCTGTTCCTACTAGCTGCATGCGCCTATTTAAATTTGAACCCTGTCTTTCTCATTCTGACAGCCGCTGCCCACCCTTGCATTCTGGCCTTACCTATCTCCCCTGGAACCCTGAAAGTTTTCCCCGGTTCTATGATCAGCCCCTCCTTTTGTCATACAAAAAATAAATAGTCGTCTGGGAGTGTCTGAGACTGTCCCGGGATAGCTCTCCCCTCCCCAGACACCCCGCCCCCTGCCCTAGTCTTGGTTTCTCCCATCATTTCCTTTCTCTGGGCCAGACGTGGATAAACGTGTGGTTTCCTTCCTTCAGGGTCTCTGGAGAGCGGAGGACTGCACACTTGAAAGCCTAAAAACTTGTCATTTCCACCTTGAACTTGTGGCTGACCCCGCCAGACAGCCTGGGAAATGAATTAGTGTCCTTAAGCAGAGCCGGAACATGAGGAGTGACCCATCTCGCCTAAGCAACTACGGAAACTGTCAAGCGGTAAAGTTCCCTTTCTCCCAACCCCTTTAATTATGTTGAAGACTATGTCATATTGTTCTTGAAAAAGTTAATGAAATAGTAGGTAAAGGTGAACCAAGGAACATAATTTACTTAGATTTCCTTGCAAGCACTTGATAAGGTCCCTCATAAAAGGCTATTAAGGAAAATAGATGACCAGAGGGCTATGGGCAAGAGTCTTTTTGGTGTATTAAAAACTGGTTAGGCTATTTCAAAAGGAAGAATCACTGACGCTGGCTACCTCTTGGGGTGGAAAGAGGTTAATCACCAGCTGTCCCCAGGGTTAGTGTTTGGACTTGAAGTATTTGACTGATTTATAAGAGAAAAGAAAGCAAAGTTGGTCAAAGACAAAATGATTGTCATGGTACAAGCGTCCCAGAGGGTCTGGTATGAATGAAGTCTCCTTCCTGTCAATAAAAGTACAGTCTTTGGAGCTAAGGACTGGGCCTACCCCGAAGATGAAACCGCCAAGGATGGGACCGAAGCTCTGAAAACCTTTCAGAGAAGGACCAAACTGCTTCTCACTTGGTGGCCCAAGTGCAGCCAGGCCTGAAGCTGGAGGGCAGGACATGGCAACCTTGCAAGTGTCCTTCCCGCCCTTCCAGCAGATGGTGGCTTAAGGCCATGAAAAATTAGAAATGAGTGGCATGGGTGGAAAGCATCTAAGCAATATGAAGACACCATTTTGCATGCTTTCCACTCCAAAACTGTAAAAGAATCATTTTATTGGTCAAGAAGAGCCAAAGGAATGTAACGGGGACTAAGGCATTAAAAACATCTGGGTCATTCTTGTAATTGACCTGATGCAACAGAGTAAACAGGAGATACTAAGGACTTGTTTACTGTCTACTGTAGGGGCAATGGGAAACGCTCCTTTTTTTTATATCTATTTTTTTTAATTGATTTCAGAGAGAGAGAGAGAGAGAGAGAGAGAGAGAGAGAGAGAGAGAGAGAGAAATACCAATGATGAGAGAGAATCATTGATCAGTTGCCTCCTGCATGCCCCACATTGGGGATAGGCATGTGCCCTGACCAGGAATCAAACTGTGATCTCCTGGTTCATAGGTCAATGCTCAACCACTGAGCCGTGCCAGCTGGGCAGGAAGAGCTTCTTATAAAAAAAGATGTACCCTGCTTTAAAGTGCCTGTAATCTAATCGGTTATTGTCAGAGTTATCCTCACTGATACCACCCTCCCGGAAATGTTTTCACTGTACAATGGAACCAAAGGAATATACAAATATCTGGGTGGTAATGAGGCAAATCCCAGGTCCTCCCCTAGCCTTGGTCCTCATTAATCTTTATGACACTTCTTCTTGAGTCTCACCTGCATTTCTTCAAGATCAAAATGTCCTGAGGACAAAAGTCTCACTACAATCAGTGGCAAAGTTAACTCTAATTGAGATTTGCCAAAACTACTTTTCTTTGGCCTAATCAAGTAATAACTCTAGTTCATACATAGTGTGCTATTTACACAGTAGAAATGCATTTGTTTTGAGACAGAGACACAGAGGGAATGTGTGAGATAATGTATGGCACATAAAAATACTGCTCTCAAAGAGTCTACCAATAGGCCCACCAATATAGGCAACTTACTTTTGACAATGGTGCAAAGGCCATTCAATAGAAAAGGAATAGTCCTTTCCAGATGGTACTGGAATAACTGGATGTCCATTTGGAAAAAAAAACAAAAAACAAAAAACAAACAAAAAAACCCTTAATACATATTATATACAAAAATTATCTCAAAATGAATCATTTACCTAAATGTAAATGTAATTTTAAAATTATAACATTATAAAAGAAAAGAAAATATGGGTGAAAACCTTGGCAACATTGGGTTGGGTACAAAATTATTGGGTATAACAGTGGAAGCACTACCCATAAAAGAAACAATAAATAAAGTGAATAAAAGAAATACAAATTCAAAGCCTCAGGACCTCAGTCATAAACAGGAATTAAAACAAAAAGCAAACCTTTCATTTACCCAACCAGACTTAGAGACATAAAACCTTTTCCCAGGAACATAAGAAGCACAGTGAGCCACTAAATTGAAAAGTGGCAGCTCCTTAGCTAACTTTTGCCACAAATGGGTCAGGTAGAAATTAATGGCTCTCTCCTCTGCTCGCCTAGTAATGTCTGTGCTTTTATAGTACTTAACACATCCTATTGTCATTAATGGTCATAGACTCATCCCATCTCATGCGCAAATGTCCTGAGTTGAGAGCTCCTCAGGGGTAGGCCAAGTGCTAGTACATCTGTGCACTTCCAGAACCAACTCGACAGATTGACACGAATGCATGGTCAATACATGTTTGAAGAATAAAAGAAAGGAGGAGGAGGGAAGTAGGAGAAAGACATGGTGAGAGGAGAAGCAGGGAGGGAAGGAAGGAAGGAAGACTATAAATCCTGAATTCATTTTTTATTAGCGTCTTAGCTCTCAAACCCTTCTTCATCTTGATATCTTTCCTCTTAGCAAATCACCAAGCCAACCCAACATCCCACCATAACAAGTGGATGAGCGCAGGGATAGGAGTGCCTAGGATGGAAGGAAAGAAGAAGGAAAGGGAGGGAGGGAGGGAGGGAGGGAAATGTGCCTAAGGCAGTGGTCGGCAAACTGCAGCTCGTGAGCCACATGTGGCTCTTTGGCCCCTTGAGTGTAGCCACGAAGTTTCAATCGCACTGTACGTGCGCGCCTGCACGTGGTGTTTTGTGGAAGAGCCACACTCAAGGGGCCGCAGCTTGCTGACCACTGGCCTAGGGTAAAGAAAATAAGGACAGTTAGGGACTGTTGAGAGATAGAGCAGTATCTGAGTGGAAAGGGACAGCCATGGGCCGGCCTGATCATCTGGGGCCCGTTAACCAATCCAGCTTACGGTTGCCTGGCCAGGCCACTCTCTCTGAAATCACCACCACCCTTTGTCCCTGGTGCTGCAGCCCCGTAGATGTCAGGAGCCATTGTGTGGCTCAGACAGGCCAAGCTGGCAGCTGAGGCAGGAAGAGGGAGGCTGAAGCTGCTGGCTGGTGCTGCTGGGCTTGCTCCCCCTGCTCCCGCCTGCAGGCCTGGGTGCCAGAGCCAGAGAAGCCAGGTCAGGGTGGCGAGGAGCTGCTGGCATGGCAGGGCTCTCACATTCTCTCCTTTCCAATGGCCAGGCCGGCATTGCTGGGGAGACGGGAGGGGCCGGGCAGCCAGCAGCCGAGAGTGAGAACTTGCCCTTGCCAGAGCCAGCTGCTGGCTGCCATCTGGGCAGGGGGAGTGCCAGTTCCCCAAATCTGCCTTCCCTTTGGAAAAGGGGCAGAAAACTCTGGGCTGAGGAGATAGCTTCTCCTTCCATCCCGAGGCTCTCAGTTAAAAACCCAACAAACCCAGCCTTTGAAAAAGGAAGGGATAAGAAATGCCACACATTGGGCTGTTTCCAAAGGAATTTGCTTCTTTTGGGGCCTTTACAGCCAAGAAAAATCTCAATTTGCCCTCGATTTCCCTTGGTTCTTTCATTTTACTTCGTGATAACCTTAACTTTTAAAAATTAAATCTAACCATTCACACACGTAAAATGCTGGTATTTGTGTGTCCTTTGTATTTGCCACGTAGGGACGGGATCATCCACCAGCAGCTGAGAGCTGTGGTTTAGCCTTTCTAGTTCACTCTTTTCCACGAATAACCCAACCCAGCACCTCCCTTAAACTGGCACTCGGTGGATGCTTCATGATGGATTCGTTCATTCACTGAACGCATACTGGACGGCCACACTTGATCCTCACCACAGCCCCTGAGTAGGCAGGGCAGGCGTTATCAGTTACCGTTCTGCTGCCCAGCAGAGGTAACCGGTTTCTCCCACCTGGCAGAGTACGTGGCAGAGCCAGAGCAGTAGCTGGGTCTCCCGACTTCTAATTCAGCGCCCTTTCCATAAGCCAGATTATTAGCTGAGACTATATACTCCAGCACCCCAGGGAGGACGCCCACTTGAGAAAGGAAATGAAGATCAGAAGTTGCCTTGAGGGGCACATAGATGGAAACTGCTTAAGAGTACAAACTTGGGCTTTGGGCGCTAACCCTTGCCAACCAGGTGATGTTGGGCAAATGAACCAGCCCCTGGAGGCTCTGCTTTCTCATCCACAGGAATGAAACAGCACCTTTCCCGTGAGGTTGCTGTAAGACTGAGGGTCCAGCCTAGAGTAGGTGCTCAATGTTCTTTGTTATTTTTATTATTTATTCTGAGAAGGTGACCTCTGCTCTCAGGCCAGAAAGCTCTCCCTGGGGCTGTCCCCCACTGACCTGTGCTACCAGGAGCCCCTGCGCTCTCCTGTATCCTGCAGGAGGCGGGAGGCAGTTATTCATCCACACATTGGTGTTTTCAGTGTAGAAATCTATCCAGGTCCTTCCCAAGAACATGTTTGTCTGTTTGTGGAGAACCAACTCTTTCCCAGGCATTTTCTAATAGTTTATAAATATTAAATCACTTCATCCACAATACAACTCTGTTAGGCAGATGCTATTATTCCCTCCATTTTACAGACAAGAAAAACTGAGGCACAAAGAGGTCAAGTCAGACATCTACAAAATCAAGATTCAAACCACGTGGTCCAGCCCCAGAGTCTGTGCATTGACCCACTACAAGAATATGTTTTAAATCAAAGAACGGTTTGGACTTGTTGGCTTATAGGCAGGGTAGCTTTCTGCGCTTCTTGCATCTCACTCTGAAATCTCTCTCCCTACTCTCTTACCCAAAGTTTGGGCAGCACTGGGGTTTCTTCCTAGAGGTTCCTTGAGCCCTGAGATGTGATGAACCAGAGCCACTGAAATGGACTGACTTGCCTTATGGTCCTCAGCCATAAATTCTTCACCAAAAATCAATTGCCTGAGTGTTTCTCAAAGCGTAGCTCATGGAAGGCACTGGGCTGAGATACTACTAAAAAGTGTTTCCTGCCCTCTGAGGGCCTCCAGGTGAGGAAGACAAGACAGTGGCAGATGCACACATAGAAAGGCCAATGGACGATGGCATTCCAGTGGAATCTACAATGACCGTAGGGATGGAGTGACTTTGTATGGGCACAGCCTGAAAGAATTCGGCCTAATCATACTGCAGAGACATACTTGAGGGAATATGAGGGGAACTTATACAATCATGAAAAGTGCAGGCAGAGTGCCAACAGTTTTGTTCACAAATCCAAAAGCTCTAAACTCAGGGGACATCTCCTGGTTTGAAGGAGAAATTTTCAGGACAAATGAAAGGTAATCCTACTTCAAGACAGTCGCTGTCTCAAGAGGTGACATGGACGAAAGAACACATCGCTTGAAGAAGGGTTCTCATAGAGGCTGTCATCAATACGATGTGCAAAGGGGAGTCTAGGATGCTCAAGTCGCATTGTAGCCAAGGCCCCAACAACACCTGGCTTTTGAATAGAGCTGAGTGTTGCACAGGCTCGCTTTTTCTGGGGTCTTACCAGGGTAAGGAAAATGGGCAAGGAAGGCATTATTAGGTCCACGTGTGTAACAGAAAATGGAAGCTCCGAGAAGTTACTGATTTGCCCAGTATTTGCAGCCCAGCGGGCTCTTCTCCAATTCCACCCAAGGGTGAACTTACCTACTCAGGCCAGTGAAGACATCTGAGGACAGCACACTCAGATTCTGCCACTTTTATCTGAACCACCAGGATCCAAGATGACCTTGAACAAGAACTTTTCCGGACCAGAGGAAGCCCAGCCATTCAGAGGACAAAGTATCCCTACTCACAAGCCCTTAGGTTTCTCCCATTAAGCCCAGGCTGCCACGCATGACAGGCTCACGTGAAGATCTCACAGAGGACTATGCTGTTGATTTTTTTTTTTTTTTACAAAAAATAAAACAGCCTATGAGTTTTATCTCTTTATCTCCTCAGTCCAGAGGGAAAAAGAGGGACACAATCTGTTCTCCCAGTGGGACATCCACCTGATTAGATGTCATAAAACAGAGTAGTCCTTTGGTTAATAATGGCTGGAATACCTCCGACCCACAGTTACTGGAAAGAAAGAAAAACACACACACACACACACACACACACACACACCTAACTATAGACAAACTCCCTAGGGTTTCAGATCCGTTGTGCAATAAGCTGTGTTATGAAGGAAACCTGGCCCCAAAAGATAGTTTGAATGCAAAATAAAGATAGTTCACTGCTTTGAAGCAGAGACGGGGCTCCTGTGGAAGCATCAGAACCATATTTTTGGAGGATCATTATATTTCCTGCTTCAGACTTTATTTGGGTCCCACCGTTCTTTTATACAACTCCTATTTTTAGTCATCACAGGCACCATGCCCCGCCAGGCAGCAGCCTCAGCAGGGCAGGTCTGAGAGGAAGGGGTGAGGGTTAGATGCCTGGAGAGACAGGAGAGCTAGGCAGACAGGGGGCAGGCCAGAAGGAGAGCATGGGGAGCAAGGGGAGCTGAGAGTGGACACAAAAATGAATGGAAGTCATGATCCTGGTCATCAAATTGGTTGAAGGGACAAAACAAATCCTGGTGAAATAGCTTGGTGGGACAACTTGGGGAAAACCTTGTTTCCTAAGCAGTACATTCTCCCATAGAAAGAGATTTCACTCTTTTTTTAAACAATGCTGGTTCTCCAGGGTATTCGAATCAGCTGATGCCTTGGACTGAAAAATTCAGACGTCATCACATCCCCTCAAAACAGATTCACCCCACAAAGCTTTAGTGGGTGATGTAGAACTGACTACACCTTTATGAGGAGATGAAAGAGAAAGCTACATGATAAGAGAGCTAACAATAAAACAAGACCAAGATTTATCCTTCTCTTGTCAAAGTTCCTCTTTAGTCATGGGCCTCTGGGTGTCCCTCTCCCCGTCTTTGAACCTTTCCCTAAAGTAGTCACTGAATATTTCATTTCCTTTTCAGAGCGGAAAATACAGGTGTGCACCGACTCAGACATCCATTACGCACACCCAGATACCACTCACAGTTTATGCAAAGTGTCCACCGGTCTCACTGAGAGGGCGGTACAAAAATGTGGTTCATTAGCATTAAAACTGCATCACTGCCAACGTGCGGAAAAGTCAAATCTGTCACACATTAGACATTTTTTAGCGAAAGATGCAAATACGTAGCAGAGAAGGTGGGCACGTGTCCCTTGAAACCATTACCTCACAAGGCGTAACCCCGGCCTACGTCTTTCACAGGAAAAGGCTATTCAATCTAAAGCAATATCCAAGATCATCTTATCAAAGTCAGGATGAGGACTTATAAGGACACAATGATCACCTCACAACATAAGAAATACAAATAGCCGCCAAAACCGGTTTGGCTCAGTGGATAGAGCGTCGGCCTGCGGACTGAAAGGTCCCAGGTTCGATTCCGGTCAAGGGCATGTACCTGGGTTGCGGGCATATCCCCAGTAGGAGATGTGCAGGAGGCAGCTGATCGATGTTTCTAACTCTCTATCTCTCTCCCTTCCTCTCTGTAAAAAATCAATAAAATATATTTTAAAAAAAAGAAATAAATAAAAATAGCCCATGAAATATTTATGTTAAAAATCAGCTTCACTAGAAGTTAAAGAAATACAAATTAAAAATGACATATTATTTTTGCTCCAATATGCAAACTTTAGAAAGAATTTAAAAGTTCAGGACTGTTACAGATGGGGGTGTGGAGACAGGGGCTCTCTCCTATAGCACTAGGGGTTGCAATTTGGTACATGACCCTCACAGGAGGCCACGTCTACCAAAAGCCTGATACAGATGCATACCCGCCTCCACTGTAATGCCACTCTTAAGACTGTGTATCTTAACGGGATACCCAGGTAAGTGCATAAAGATGTGTATGTAAGGGTTTTCATCATACTGGTCTTTAAAATTATGAAATATCAGAAACGACTTCAATGTCTAGCAAAAGATTATTAAATAAAGTATGATATCTATTCACTGAAATATTGTCTCACTATTACAGTAATAATATAAGGTTTTTATGACACGGAAAAAAATGTTGTAATACATAGCGAGATGTTGTAAATGAGAAGAGCAGATTCCATATAATACATCATATGATACTCTTTGTAGTAACAAAACTCGTCAATGTATTTGGTGGCTAAACCAGAATCAAAGCTGCATAACATCAGTGGATCTTTTGGCTGTTACATGGTATCTAGAAAAATACCTGGCATAAAACAGGCTCTTAATAAATATTTGCTTATTAAATGAATTCCTGCTTACTATGCACCAGGGATTGTTATATGCACGTGATAGACTATTTCATTCTCACAACAGCACTGTGTGCTAAGTCTCACTGTGAGCTCTGCTGAGCCACGAGGAAGCCCAGAGAGGATAAGCAGCATGGCCTAGGTCACTCAGCTACTAGCAGGCGGGGATGCCAGGATTCAGAGTCAGGCAGCCTAAATCCAGAGTCTTTACTCAAACACTTCTCTATACATACATATAGAAAAACGTCTGCAAGGATATCCACCAACACATCCACAGCAGCAATTTGGTAAGTTCTGGGAGGTGGGATTGCTCAAGATCTTGTTATAATTCTTACTTGTCAGAGTTTTCTAATTTCTCTGCAATGCAGATGTAAAAAATCAATTTATGTTAAATATATATTACTTGTAAGTAACATGCACATTTCTTTAATGGATACTTTCTCTGATCAAAAGCAGAGCAAAGAAGAAGTGTTCCCAAGAGAGAGAGAAAAATGAGGGACAAGTAGAGGGACAGTGGTTCTCTAACTCCAGGCCCAAGGACCCTATTGAAAGGTAACTTTTCATTTTTTAAAAAACAAGATAGAAGATTGTTTTTCTGTAAGCTTCCTAATTTCTCATGTGTTCCTCAACACAGGCAGATTCTGGGCCACTTCCTTGGGGTTGTTGCTCACCTGGACAGACACACAGTGGCCATCCCCATGTGGACACTATCATTCAAGTGCTGTTGTCCAACACTTGTTTCTTATGTTCTTTGCTGGGCATTGGATGGGCATGAGGACTACAACTTGAGTAAGATATAGTCTCTGCCTTCAAGAAACACAGACGTTGTTGGAGAGACAAAGTGAAAACACACTAAGAGTTATCGAGCTAAAAGAAGGAATTCAGGATGTTACAGGAGCACAAAGGGAGAGCGTCTACTTTCTGTAGCATCCTTTACAAATTACCGCTATCTTAAAGTTCATTTCCTTCTTTATTTTAATTGTGTGCTTTCTCATCCATCTGTCCAACAGTTTATGAACTCATGGAGGATTGGTGCTGTTCACGTTTGTGTCTCAGCACCTGGCACACAGGAGGCTATTTAATCAGCAACTTTGCTGCTCTCTCTATATGTTAATGGTTCTGTCGGCAACTTCCTTCGTTTGGTCCAACAAGGATCAGGCCAAGGGAGAGGCTGCGCCTAGAAGAGAGGACCCTAGAAATCTCTCTCCTGCGCAGACAAAATGAACCAGGTGAGCAGACAGGAAGAGGAAGGAAGGGTTTCCTAGGCTGAGTAAACACAAGTGTAAGACGGAGTGAAGAAACAGCTGATTAGTTCCAGTCAAAACAGTTGTGGCTGCGGCAGAGATGAGTCATGAAGGGCCTTTTAGTCACACTAAGTTCAGATTTTATTGGAGATGTGGTCAGATTTGGTTATTGGAAGATCACTCTGGTAAGCACCGTGGAAGGTGGGAGAAAAGGGGCAAGTCAGAGGCAAGAAAGCAACGAGGACATATCGAGGACCTGGATAAAGGCAAGGTACAGAGAAAAAGGCACCCCAACATTATTCCCCCCCCCACCCCACCCCAGCTTGACATCATTCTCACTCACAGGGAACAGTTAAAACTGACACTTGAGTGTGAAAAAGGCAAACACAATCTTAGGGCTCCCCCCATCCTGCCTGCTCAGCAGCACCAATCCCCAAGGTTTCACACCCCAGCAGCACCCCTCCCACAGGCAGGAACGAAGACATCCAGGCAGCCAGAGCAGCACTCAGAAGCAGCAGAGGGGGAAAGTGCATTACAGAGCCCAGCATCTGTGTCTAGCAGCTGCCAAGCATCCTCCATGTGTTCATGCAGCTGTCGCGTGATCGCAATGGAAGATGAAACAGAAGGGCAAAAAGAACGTTCTGCAACAGGCTCTGAGTGCCAGGTAGGTAGTGGGCTCTGGGGCAATCAAGGCCGATCCACTGGGTGATTCTGGGCGCTGCAGCATCCCTTGGAGAATTGCCACAGAGCCCTCAGGTAGCCAGACCATTCCCGGACCGTGCATAGCAGTGTACCCATCACCTCCCCTAAGCCAGGCCACCTAGGAAAGTTAACACTAGACTTGCCTCACCAGATTCCTTCGTCTGATTTCAGGTCCCCAGTCTCCATCTCTCTGAAGGTGCAGGATGATCGTATCACCCTGTGTTTAAATGTGTGAATCACAGCTAAGTACG
Source organism: Myotis nattereri (assembly GCF_964212035.1). NCBI lineage: Eukaryota > Metazoa > Chordata > Mammalia > Chiroptera > Vespertilionidae > Myotis > Myotis nattereri. The sequence continues at coordinate 28,092,586 of NC_138093.1, read as the reverse complement.
GTGGGAGAATTCAGTTCATTGACGCCTTTTAACACCAAATAATCACAGGGATGGCCCAGGGTAACATCACTCAACCAAAATAGGAAACTACTAGTTTTTTTGTTGTTATTTTGTTTGTTCATCCTCACCCAAGGATATCTTTTTTTCCATTCATTTTTTGAGAGAGTGGGAGGGGGAGAGACAGAGAGACAGAGAAACATCGATGTGAGAGAGACACACAGATTGGTTGCCTCCCCCACATACCCCGACCGGCGGCAGGGATGGAGCCTGCAATGGAGTTACGTGCCCTTGTCCAGAATTGAACCCATTATTCTTCAGTCCTCAGGCGGATGTTCTAACCACTGAGCAACAGGCCAGTTTTGACATCCACCTGTGGGAGGCTGGGGGACTGTATCATGTTGATTATCCACTCATTCATCCATTATTCAGAGATGTATTAAATACCTACCAAATACATGAGAATATGCCAGGCTTCGAAGCAGCTAAGAGACAATGCTTGGAATATTTGTAATGCCATGCACTTAGAGAGAAGTTCACCCATTATGATTTTTTTTTTTACAACCAGAGCTAATATGCAGTCATCTGCATGGTACGGACATGCCAGATATTTGCAGCCATTGCCTATTTTGGTTGGCCAGTTCTTTTGTGAACTGGTTGTTAAATACAGCTTTTTGAAGACTACCCCTGTCCATAGCAATGCTGCGAGGTCGTATTTACATTCTCACTGTGCCTCCTAGTGAATGGCACAGCCAGGATTAGAACTCTTGGGTAGCTTATGAGATACACTAGTTGGAAGAGAAAGATATCAGAGAAATAATTTTATGGTGACACGAAAACAAGTACCTGATTGTGTGGACCAGAGAGCAGACACCGTATGTGGGTAAAATAAAAAAGTAAGGGGAAGGTCATGTGGTACTTAAGGCAAGCTTGACGAAGGACTTCATTTTGTGGTGGTGGTGGGGGGAGGAGGGGGGAGAGGAGATTGACGCTGAAACAGGCCTCAAAGGAATGTGGGGTCTGAATGTGGATTGGTCACAAAGAGCAAACCACCACATGGGCGGTGGCGCACCTTCTTCCAGACTATTCCAGGAGAAAGGCATTTGCATTTTGTTTAAGCCACTGTTATTCTGAGTGTGTTACATGCAGCTAAACACATAGCCTAGCACTTATTACTAATGGAACTAGAAATCCAGCCACTTATCATCAGCATACATTCCTGGCTTCTAGAAAGCTAGGCGATTATCTATGTTCAGTGGGACTTCAGAGTTTCCAAGTAGGCCTCTCTCCCTTGGCTCAACTCTTTCTCCACCCACGGTCCTGAAGATTCCCGAGGGCAGGTTTCCATCCCTGTTGCAATATAAACACCCCCGGGAGGAATAACACCTCGTGCTGTTATCAGTTTTTCTACGCCAGAAAGACAAAACCAAGACAGTTCTGCTGAGAAGGGTAAACAAGTTTAGAATGAAAATGGGGCACCACTGAAATCCTAGTAAGCCTCACGAATTTGCTTAACATTGTCCTTAAGGTAGATTCAAATACTTGCACAGACCCCTCCCTATGGTGAATACCACCTGCCTTACTACCTTAATTGCACCTGGACAGGCCTCCCCACCTTTGGTCATATTGAGGAGGGTTTTCAGAGCCCCTCCCCCCTGGGGCAGAACCACCAGCATGATCAGGTGAGCCCCGCAGGTCCCCGTGTCTCACCTCTGGAAAGGAGCAGGATGGGGGAGCTTCCTTGGGAGAAGGAAAGCAAAGTTCTTCCTCCTCACTACCCCTGGTCTCCAGCTCTGATGGATGACACAGCCCTTCCCGCTTTGTCCTTGACTGAGTAGACCCTCTAATTTATCTAGCCTTCACTTTTCTTTCCATTTTGGGGTCTGGCGGATTCTACAGTCTGCCGTTGACTCAGCATGCTCCCCAGTGAAGGAACCTGTATACGCTGTCACTCTCCATAGCTCTGGGGAATGTTTTCAATGACATTTGGTGATTAAAAGCTAGATGCAGCCACCCTATGATAAAGAAGCTAATGATCAAGGCCCTGTAATAGCTTTTATATGACTGTTAAGTCACAACACTCTCCGTCTACTTTTTATTCATGCAAATGAAGTGCAAATCAAATAAAAGCAAACTGTCGGCACATTGGTTTAAATACCAGGTTTCTTTTTTCTCCCCACTTCCCTTTTAAATAAAGAGCAAACAGGGACAGACAAGAAACAAGATGGTGCCTTTATGGTTGTTTTAACAGTGTTGTTTTTCTTGTCCTGTCCTCCTCTTGCAGGAGACATGGCAGGTCACGAGGTAAGTGTTTTGCATTCAGAGCCCTGAGCTGTAGGTATCTGGAGATGATTAAAAAATGCACTTTTTGTTTTCCCTTTTCATTTGGAGGCCTCCTGTCAAGGTGCCCAGAATAAATGCTTCTGGAGCAGATGGAGAAGGCACACGAAGCCGTGCTGGGAAACACGGTTCCCAAAATGGTGTTTGTGTCGGCCCCGTTATTCAACAGCCAGAACTGCTCGGGAGCCCACCATGCCACCCTCCTGCCCTGCACCCAACAGGACCTTTCACCCTTGGCCATTCCTAATATTTATTAATTTGGCACCTGCTTCTAGAGACCCCGTATTTTTCACCTCGAGACCAACAAGGCTTTCTCACCATCAGGCTTTGGCCTGGTGATAGTGCTGGAAAGGATCGTGAGCCTGGTTAATTCTGTCTTATTTCTATAACTATATTCTAGAGTTAAAATCATTAAAGGTTTCCTTTTGCCGCTTTATATGTCGGGTGAAAAATACTGGCAGTCAGTAAACTTTGATAACAAGAGCCTCATGAAACACATCTTCCAAAAGCCCTCTCTGTTGGCATCTGCGGCTAAATTTAATCTCCTCTATATCCCACTGCCTTTGAGATTGGAAGGGATTTTTGTGGTTCTTGTTTTGGTTAATGTTTCCCCCAGAAATTTCAACTGTTGCTGTCATTCTTATCAAAGTAGGTTATCTCATTGTTGGTTCATATAAGCCAAGCTCATTTCTTGCAAAATGTTTTTTAATAATCCCAAGTCTAACCACTAGCCCAGTTGTTATCAGTTCGGCCTTTCATATTGGGAGTAAAAGGGACAGAAAATGAGATCATTTTATTTTCTACATCTTCTTCCCTGTTCCACTCTGTTATTTACAGAGAGTGAAGACAAACTGGTGACGTTTGGGGTTTTTTGGTTTTGTTTTGTTTTGTTAATTAAAAAAATATGCCAGATATATGGTAACATTTATTTTAAAAAGAAATTAGATATTGAGTTCCTATAGTCATCTACAGGGTCACACACTTGATATTCATTATTCATTTCTTCATCCATTCATTCACCATATATTCATTCAGCACCCACTCTCTGTGGACATCATCCTGTGAGCAACCAGAGAAATAGAAGCTGAACTGCTTGTCCCCTGGGGAGCCAACAGGTTACTTGAGGAAACACAGCACACCCAGGGCCTAGCATACAGTCAGGGCTACATCGATACGGGTTGTATTAAACTGTACCCACAAAAACAATTTCCGGTCTCTAATTCAGCAACATGTCCACATGAATACAAATCAACTGAGAAGCTGTGGGCTGAGACCATGTATATTACTCCGAAAGCAAGACCATTAGGACCTGCTAAGCTAGATTCATCCTTTTTATTATGTATGTATGTATGTATGTATGTTTTTTTGTTACTCCTCATCCGAGGATATTTTTTTCCCATTTTTTTTTTAAAAGATAGTGGAGGGGAGAGGGAGAGACACACAGAGAGAAACATCGATGTAAGAGAGACACATTTGTCAGTTGCCTCCCGAGCCTGCAATGGAGGTACGCGCCCTTGACCAGAACCAAATCCTGCGACCCTTCAGTCTGAGAGCTGATGCTCTAAACACTGAGCCAAACTGGCTAGGGCCATCCATTTTATTTCAATAAAAATATCCCTTGTAGTCACTCTGTTTTTCCTCCTAATATTGAGAAGTACTTTAAGAATGAAGGCCTGGGGCGGGGGTGTAGTGAGGGGGAGGTGCAGGGTGGAAGGGATCAGTGGGGGAAAAAGAGGACATCTATAATACTTTCAGCAATAAAGATTTTTTTTTTAAAGAATGTAGGCTCTGGAGCTAGACCATCCAGATATTTTTTAAGTTGAAGTATAATGTCCATACAATAAAATGCAAGATCTTAAGATTCTGAACATTTAGTCTGATGAGTTTTAGCAATTGCACACACCCATGTAACTACCACTTAAATGAGAGAGGCCATTTCCATTACCCCGGAAAGTTTCCTTCTGTGCCTTCCAGGCAATCACTTTGTGATTTCTATTAACATGGACTAATTCTGTCTGTTCTAGAACTTCGTGTAAATGGAATCACAGAGCATATACTTTTTAAAAAACACTTTTAATAATTTCAGAGAGGAAGGGAGAGGGAGAGAGATAGAAACATCAATGATGAGAGAGAATCATTGACTGGCTGCCTCCTGCACGCCCCCTACTGGGGATCGAGCCTGCAACCTGGGCATGTGCCCTTGATGGGAATCGAACCCAGGACCCTTCAGTCTGCAGGCCTACGCTCTATCCACTGAGCCAAAGCGGCTAGGGCAAGCACGTCCTTTTTAATGTTTGACTTCACTCAGTGTTTTTGAGGTATTGTTGCATTTATAGTGGTTTGTTCCTTTGTATTGTTGAACAGTACTCCGTTACATGGGTAGACTACCGCTCGTCCATTGTCTTGTCAGTGGAAATTTAGGCTGTTGCCAATCTGTGGCTATTAAGACTAAGATTGCTATCACCATTTTGGTAAAAGTAATTTTTGTGCACTTAAGCTTTCATTTTTCTTGCTATATACCTTGAGTTTAGTATTTCTGGGTCATAGAGTAGATGTATGTTCAACTTTTTAAGGAACTACCAAATAGTTCTGCAAAGTGGTTGGGTTGTTTATACTCCAACCAACAGATACATCGAGGTCCTGTTTGCTCCATAAGCTCACACGTGGTACTGAATCTTCTTGGTTTGGGCCATTTTTCTGTATGTGGAGGAGCGGCTCACTAATTTGCATTTCCTTAATGACTCATGGCTTTTCATCTGCTTCTTGCTATTTCTACATGATCTTCTGTGACATGTATGTTCAAGACTTTTGCCCAGTTGTTTTGTGTGTGTGTGTGTGTGTGTGTGTGTGTGTCTTATTGAAGAGTTCTTTTTATACTATGAATATGAAATCTTTGCCAAATATCTATCTTTTTCTCAGTCTGTAGCTTGAATATTCATTTTCTTAATGATGAAGCAGACCCTACTTGGTCTCTTCTCCCAGTTCACTTCTCTGGGGAAGGATTTAGAAGTATATCCTTTTGATATCACTAATCATCATCCTTTCCTTTTTATCACCCAAAGAAAGGCATTTCTCTAATTGTCTCTCCACTCTTTGTTCCTTTGCTTATGGTCTTTGCTGAACTTGACATGCCCCTAAAATCATCTATAAATCCCTAGTCTGAAGTAATTGCTTCATTCTCTAAACACACATAGCACTTTTCTTGTCTATTTATTTATTTCTATATTAATGAAAATACATGCTTTCAATCCAGACCTCTCTTGAGCTCCAGACCAACATAACTAACCAAATATACTTAGCATGTCCTTTGGTGGATATTATAAATGCCTTCTTGGGTGGATGGCACTGACTTTCTTTAATGTCTCTTATATATAGTATCACCTTTCCCTCAAACTATGCAGCCTCCAAACATAAATTCATAATTCTTTTTTTTAAAAAAATATATTTGATTGATTTTTTACAGAGAGGAAGGGAGAGGGATAGAAAGTTAGAAACATTGATCAGCTGCCTCCTGCACACCCCCTACTGAGACGTGCCCACAACCAAGGGACACTCCCTTGACCGGAATTGAACCTGGGACCCTTCAGTCCACAGGCCAACACTCTATCCACTGAGTCAAACTGGTTAGGGCCAAACGTTATTCTTTATTCTACCCCTTACAAAGATAATCCTCCCTCTTTGAACTTTCTGGCATGGTTGGTGAGTGGTGCCACCATATACCAAGTTCTTAATCCGGAGACCTGGGTGTTGACTACCATATCTAATCCCTCAGCCAAGGCCACCAAGGCCATTGATCTCTCCCCCTTCCTCTCCTACCCCTGTCCCCACTCCATGCTCCACCCCAAAGATCTTGAACTTATCCTCTTGTCTCCATCCTACTGCCACATCCTAGTCCAATCACTGTCATTTCTCTTCTAGATTCCTGTTTTTTCTTTGTCATCTTTCTCCCTACTACTGTCCAACCATGTCTTCTTTCAGGTAGTTTCTAGAATGTGCCAAGAAGTCTCTTCTCAGATCTTTGCATTTGGAATTTCTTCTGCCTAAAATGCTCTTCTTCGGGGCATCTGAAGTAGCACCACCCCACCCCCCAGTTACTCTCTATCACAATCCCCTCCTTACTCCCTTCTTAGGATTTATCCCAAACTGCAGCCACATTTCCCTTGCTGCTCTCTCCTAAGATTACGCTCCAAGAGGGTATGCGCCATGTTTTTCATGTTCACCGGTATATCTCCAGGATCCAGCAAGGTGCCTGGCACATAGTAGGCACTTACAGGGATTACTGAATGAAGGACTGCTTCTCTTTCCAGTTCAAACCTAAGATCATGCCTTTTTAATTTTCTATTCACCCCCAAAGCATTGCTTTGCTTTGGTGGGTATTTTAAATGCCTTCTTAGGTGGATGGCACTGAGTTTCTTCAATGTCTCTTGTATACAGTATCATCTTTCCTGCATCAGTTTTTCTGATCTTACTTCCTCTAGACTGCAATCTTTCCATTCCCTAGCCCATCTGTGCTCCACAGTCTAACCCCAAATCTGCTGTGTCTCTTACAGACCTCTGCACTGTTTATTTAGAGCTGCATCTATAAGATACCAAATAATAAGCTAAAGTAATTTTAGGCAGATCCAGTCAAGTTGGTGAAGAAAACCAGCTGCTTAACAGAGCTGCTAATCAGTACCATCAGACAGTAGGCCAGGTAGACATTGTGTCCAGACACAAACCCTTGCTGTTTCCTGCATCTCCTCTGCCTGGTATCACTCTCCCCTCTTGCGAGGGTGTCTGAGTCCGATCCTCTCAGCCAAGGGGCAGATGGAGAGATTGTTTGCAATTGAGATGAGAATATTTTATCAGACTTCCTACAAATGGGATCCACTGAATTTTAATCTGCCAGCAAAGCACTGACAAAAAGAAGAGAAAGTCTCAACAGGACATCCTGTAAGGTCCCCTCAGGAATCAGTGTGTTTTGGGTCAACATGCAGTCGATAGATGATAAACTTCCAAGGGCAACTGCGAGAGCCCTGAAACAGACACTTCCCTGGTCCCTCCAGCCTCCCAGGGGAGGCTGCCCGGCAGAAGGGAACCTGGGTCAGGGGTCAGGAAGTCTGTATTCCAGACCTGGTTCTGGCCCTGACTCCTTGGGTCACCACCTGTTGGTGACATCACTTTTCAGCCTCTCAGTTACTCCATCTGTACAATGGAAAGCATGTATCCCTATTGCTCCCAACTGGGCTGTGAGGATGCTTGGAAATTAATATGCCACACAGATAGATGAACCAAAGCTCTTCGCAAAATTGATTCTATTTTGTTCTTTTCTCTCTCACGCAACTCCACAATTGATTCTATATAATGATAAGAGCTGCTGATGTTTATTGAGCAGTTACTATACACCAGATATGTGCAAAGCAAAGGAAGATATATATCTATATCTATATATATTCACACATACATAAAGGGCACTTTCTTGCACTTTGCAACAAAGGAGATAGTTCTATCTCCTTTAACTCTTAGTAAACTTTGAAAGAGGATGCTTTTTTAAAAGGAAACAAAAATTTAAAAACTAGCTTATCTTACTAATAGACAGATTTTACTATTACCTCAAAAAATACCTTCACAGGCAAATTGTCACAGAGAACCAGGCAACCATCCCCCAAACGGCATTGCTACCACCTCTGAGGTACTCCTTCCCCACCTCCCGATACACAGATACAATACGTGTTCACAAACACATATACAAACAACAGTTATATTCCAGATTTACTGTGCACTGACCATGTGCCGGGACCTGTGGCCAGTGTTTCACCTGCATTATTCCAATTACTCATCACATCAACCCTTGGAGTAGGTACTAATTTTAGCCCTAAGACGATCACTCTGAGACATGGAGGATAGCCTGCCCAAGATCAGAAGTGAGATGTAGAACTACAGTTGGAGCCCAGTCTTTCTGAAATCCAGAACTTGCTTTTCTATCCAGTATTCCATACTACCTCTCAATGCATTTCCCCCATTTCAATCTTTTTAAATTAAGTTTTACAACCGATGTGCACATTGAATATGGTAGCAGGGAGCTTTTCGATACTCAAAAACTGAACAGCCATTATTAAGAAAATGGCACCTGAGAACACAGGAAATAATATGGGGATTTAGGCACAACAAAGTCCAAGGGGCGCACATAACTAGAAGGCAGGAATGTTGGTTCTCATTTCGGCTCTGCCAGTGCCGGCCCTGTGACCTAGGACCAGCCCCTTGGCCTCTCTTAGCCCCAGAGAGGCTAAGGGAATGAGGGAATTGAGCTCAAGGAGATTGAAATTTCAGGCATGTGTGAACTCTGCTTCAAGCGAGTGTGCACAGGGTCATTCCCCAGCCGAGAGCCTGGCCCCTGCCCCAGGGGCTCAGGGAGCACAAAAGGGCACCTGCAGGGCCTGCGCCGCAGGCACGCTGCACATTTCTCTGCGTCGCAGGCCCTCTCAGCCGCTCTCTGAAAGCACAGGCTGGATCCAAGGAGCCTGTTCCAGCATCACTTCTGTTTACCCCACCATCAGGATGGTGTCATTTAGCCAGAGCCATCATTCACAGGCACACCAAATGGCCCCTGGAAGAAAAGTTGGTTACACTCGAAGAACAGATGACAAGTGACAGGCTCTGCTCCTGATTTTTCACAACAACAGAAGAGACCGGCAACTGCCGCGGTGGTCCAACACCCGAACAAGCTAGTCCTTTCCAAGCCGTCGGTCTGCCGCTCTCCGCTCCTCTGCGGGGATTAGCGAGCGTCCCCGCTGAAGCTGGGCCTCCCCGTCTCTCCGTGGATGATATCGGGAGAGCCACACACGGCAGAATAAAAATAAATCACTTCACTTCTCTGTGGACCCAGTGCTGCCAAAGTAAGCAGAGCTGGCACGGGTGCTGGTAAGAATGAGCTGAAGATCAAAAACACGAGCGGGAAGAAAGCACTACAGAAGTTGTCAACCAAAAGCAGCAACTGGGGACAATGGAACTGACTGCCAATCCCCCGGCAGGTCCGTTCTACAGGGCTTTATTTTGGCTTAAGGCAACATGAGACTTCCCCAACAAACAACTGGACAATTGCCTGCTGCCTATAAGATAATCTGAAGTTCTAGTCATTGAAACCGGGAATTGTGGGAGTTTGTCCAGCCTGCATTGTGGTGGCCCTTCAGTTCTAATTAAAAATTTCTTCTAAAAAGGTTGGGTCCAGTTTTAGCATTAAAAAAATATATATATATCTTTATTGATTTCAGAAAGGAAGGGAGAGATAGGTAGAGAAATATCAATGTTGAGAATCATTGCTCAGCTGCCTCCTGCACACCCCACACTGGGGATCAAGCCTGCAACCTGGACATGTGCCCTGACCGGAATTGAACCGAGACTTCCTGGTTCATAGGTCAACATTCAACCACTGAGCCACAGTGGCCGGGCCGTTTTAGCATTTTTTAAGTTGAGCCACGTAAAATAGCTATTTGTGCATTTTTTGATTGACAAAAGTGGGAATATGGTGATTCAACCTAATACTTTGTGGAGCCACTCTCCTAGGTGTTGAAAATATGAAGAGAGCTAAGACACAGTCTAGCCTCAGGGGGCTGCCAGAAGAGAACCCCAAAAAGGATTGGTTGCATATTCTTTATAATTGTCAAGATCTGGAAGCAGCCCAAGTGCCCATCAATAGATAAGTGGGTAAAAAGCTGTAGTACACTACACAATGGGATATTACTCAGCCATAAAAAAGAAGGAACTCTTACCTTTTGCGACAGTATGGGTGGACCTGGAGAGTGTTGTGCTAAGTGAAATAAGTCAGTCAGAGAAAGACAAATACCACATGATTTCACTTACATGTGGGATCTAATGAACAAAACAAAGAAACAAAATAGAAACAGACTCATAGACTTGGAGAACATACTGACAGCTGTCAGAGTGGCAGGGGTTGGGAGGTTGGCTGGGAAAGGTGAAAGGATTAAGGAGTACAAACTGGTAGTTACAGAATAGTCACAGAGATGTAAATTACAGTATCGGGAATATTGCCCACAGTATCATAATAACGAAGTATGGGGCCAGGTGAGCACTTGAAGTAGCCGGGGGACCACTCTGCAAAGTACTTGATTTCCTTACCACTTTGCTGTACATCTGAAACTAATACAGAATGATATTGAATGTAAACTGTAATTTTAAAAAATTAGTTGCCTATTGGGGATGTTTGGTGCTATGAGAAAGACGTTCTGAGGAAAGCGTTGTGGGGGATACAAATGCAGTGTCAAAGTAGGAGTTTTCTCCTTTCCTTAACAGGAGATCAGACCCAGTGGAATGAGCACGAAGAAGCCCCCTTCCTTCTCGCCACCTCAGCATCTGAGGATCCGCCAGCAAACCCAGAATCTCTAAGCAGGTGTGAGAGCAGGGTGAGTTCTGAACCTGCCAACCTTGACTGAGTCTCTTTAGCATTTGTTATTTTTATGGGTCCCTGAATGCTTCCCTTGAATATTAATTTTCCTCAATTCTTTAAGTATATATTAGTTATTACATATTTTTGATTAATATTTGATGGCCGCTTAGGCTGCCAAGAGCGCCCATAAATTTCCCAAGTGGATTTCTAGCGCTAGGTAAGTATGCGAGACCCCTTGTGTGAAGCAAAGACATCAATCATTTTAAGTCCCTGACTCCACACCTTAATGCCCAAAGATATATTGCTAAGAAGCCCATAACAAGTCATTAAAAATGAATGTCTTGTGGCAGTTTTCATGTCTGCAGAATTCAGCGGCTGTGCGAGGGGAACGTGGGCTGTGGCAGAGCCCAGAGAGCTCACAAACATCTCTTTGGGCACTCTTTTTTTTTTTTAAATTCCCAATTTCTCACTCCAGGACGAGCTTTATAATTTGTGAGGTCCAATGAAAACGCAGGGCCCTTGTTCAAAAATGATTAAGCATTTTGAGACAGCAATAGCAGTGCTTTAAACCAAGCACAAGGCCGTTCTAAGTGTGGAACCCTGTGTGACTGCGACATAGGTCACGCAGCCATGAAGCCGGCACTTCCTCTCTCTCTGTAGTCCAGCACTCTCCTAAACAACAACAATAATAGTATTTCTTGAGATACTACAAGAGCACTCTATTTTCATTAACTTTTATTTTTATTGCCCTCTGAGATCAAAGAGGAGTCTTTTCATTATCCCTATAAATACGAGTATTACCCCGATTTTACAAATGAGGAGATTAAAGCTTGTGGTGGTTAATCTTTTATGTGAACTTCACTGGGCCATAGGTGCCCAGATATTTGGTTAAATCTTATTCTGGGTGTGTTGGTGAGGGTATTTCTGGATGAGATTAACATTTGAGTCAGTAGAGTGAGTAAAGCAGATTGCGCTCCCCAATGTGGTGGGCCTCATCTAATCAGTTGAAGTCCTGAACAGAACAAAAAGGCTGCTCCTCCTTCATGCTTGCCTGCCTTTGAGCTAGGACATTAGCATTTTCCTGCCTTTAGACTCAAACTCAAATATCAATTCTTCCTGGGTCTCCAGCCTGCCAACTGCAAATCTTGGGACTTGAGAACCAATTCTAATTCATAGATATATAATTCATAGATAGATAGATAGATAGATAGATAGATATCTCCTATTGGTTCTGTTTCTTTGAAGAATGTTGGCTAACCCAAAGCTCATCTAGGTTAAGTAATTTGCTTAGTTTCTCAGAGATGGTAAGTGGTTGTGTTGTGATAGGAATATAATGGAAATGACTAAAGTGGTGTTGAATAAATGTGTGAACTTGGCCTGGTGAGGAAGACAGGGCTAACTCCATAAAGTAGAGCTGAAGCCCACAAACAACTTTCATTCAGTCCAGGGCAGAGCAAGCTGAGCAGTTAAATGCAGAGAGGATGACACCGTGAGCTCAGGCTGAGCACTCAGATAAAAAGATATGGGAGTCCCAGCTCCCATCTCCGGACTCCTTCTAATAAGACAGCCATGCTAGTCAGGTTGGGCCCTGCTCTCCAGGCCCCCAGGTCCTCACCTGGGAAGATAGTTGGACTTAATGCCCTTAGTAAGGTCCCTTCCTGTCTGAATATTGAGGTTTTTGTGATTTAATTCTATGAGTTTGGGGGAGAAAATTGTCTAAGATGATAGATACATTTTCTCTTTTGTTTTTTGAGATGACTGCTGTTTTTATTCACTACTAGAGGCCCAGCGCACAAATTTGTGCACCAATGTGGTCCCTTGGCCTGGCCTATGGGATGGGGCTGAAACCGGCTCTCCTACATCCCCCAAGGGGTCCCGGACTGCGAAAAGGTGCAGGCCAGGCCGAGGGACCCCACCGGTGCACGATTGGGGCTGGGGAGGGACATGGGAGGTTGACCAACTGGTGAGGGGTCATGGGAGGGCTCCAGGGTGTGCTCAGCCAGCCTTGCTCAGTCCCAATTGGCCGGACCCCAGCAGCAAGCTAACCTACTGGTCGGAGTGTCTGCTCCCTGGTGGTCAGTGCACATCATAGTGAGCGGCTGAGCATCCTTAGCATATCATTAGCATATTACGCTTTGATTGGCTGAACAGCTGACTGGACACTTAGCATAGTAGGCTTTTATTATATAGGATAAAATACCTTACTGTGCTAAAAAAAAAAAATGGTTGCAGGCCATGCCCTCCAATTGCACAGAGATACGAACAGGGTGAGGAAAGAGATTTTGCCTCCAAAATACTAGCAATGCCCAGAGGACCTACTGCCTCAGGTTATTTACATACTCTCACCGAAACCTTCAGTCCGATCTGAGGCCTGCACAGATTTTATGAGCTATCAGTGTTCTGAAAGGGGTAGAATGTGGCAGAGGCAGCTTGAAGGAAACCTGTATCAGAAACCACACATTTCTGTTCTTACCCACTTTCTTAACCTATTAGAGAATGATTGCAAGACTCCAAGTGAGAAGGGCATGGAAGGTAATCAACACTTGTTGAGCCCCCTAATTGTACCAATCCCTGAAGATGGCATTGGATTTATATCATCTCATTTAGTCCTTATGACAACCTTGATAAGCAGGATATACAATCCCCACTTTACAGATGCCAAGGTGAGAGTCAGAGAGATGAGCTGACGCTCCTTGCTTCCCAGCTTCTGAGCAGGAGCTGAACTCAGAGCCACACCTGGTCCTTCCCACATCACATATACCCTGAGATGACCCAGGCTAAAACCCCAGTTCCAAAAGGAAACAGAGTCTGGAACAGATTTGGCACTTTGAACGTGTCCTGAAGCCACTGGTTTATTTTATCAAATATATTAGGGTTTGTTCACTTTTTACTAATACATGGGTCAAGTCAGATAACAGGTTGAATAAACTCGCCTCCCATACAAGGGATTTATAATGGACTAGAGGCCCGGTGCATGAAAATTTGTGCACCCGCAGGCAAGGGGGATCCCTCAGCCCGGCCTGCACCCTCTCACAGTCCGGAAGCCCTCGGGGGATGCCCATGGGGAGTGGGCCTAAGCTGCAGTCTGGCCTCCCTCCATGGGAGGTGACCTGCAGGCCCCATTGCCTCGCTTCCTCCCCCTGCCCGCTGGCTCCCACCTTGGCTGGCCTGGCACCACCCCCTTGCTGGCCTTGTCCCCCTGCCAACCGGTTGTTCTGCCTTTTGGTTGATTTGCATATTAGGCTTTTATTATATAGGATATGATTCAAATTCCATTCCTAGGGTCTCAGGTCCCATTGCTTATCAAAGATTCCCAGGGCTTCACAGGAAACTTCTTTCCTATTACCTCTGTCGCTGGGCCAATACACCTTCTAATGAACCCAAAGAGCACTTTTATTAAAATCTCCTGCATAGAAAATGTCGCGTGCATGGATAAAATGATCCAGAGTTCCACCAGTCTTATAATGGATAAACAACAGTATAACGCTAGTCTGTCCTGCTGTGACCTAAGGACCCATTCCCCAGGGTCCTGATCTAGTGGTGGATATGACCTTGAAACCGTGGGCACATAGCACAATGCTCAGCCTATTGGGCAACAGCAGTGCCTGAGAATTTCTCCTCCCTGGTCACACTTCCCACACGGGCTCACCGCCTCCCTGAAGCTCTGTATCCTTCCAGCCCCGTTAACTTTCTCACTTACTTCCCCATGTTAGTCCTGTGGTCATTATTTAGACCAATGACTTTAAAACAGGGGCAATTTTACCCCCCAGGGAACATCTGGCAATGGCTCGAGACCGTTTTAGTTGTCACAACTGTGGGGGTGCTACTGGCATCTAGTGGGGAGAGGGCAGGGATGCTGCTAGCACCCCACAATGCACAGGACAGCCCCCACAACAAAGAATTCTCCAGTCCAGATGTCAGTAGTGCCATGGCGGATAAACCCTGATTTAGACCCAGGGTGGCAAGATGCTGCCGTGAGTGCTCTTCCTCCCCTCCCCCGTGTCCTTTGCTGTCACATCTAGTTGATCAGGGCATTCATTCCCTCGGAGCCCAGTTCTGAACTCAGAATCCTCTCAACACAGGGCTCCCGGCGGTCGGTAGTAAGTGATAGGTGCTGAAATGCAAAACGCGCCCGAGTGGTGTCCGTTCTGTGTTAGTCCTATTTCCCTGTTCATGCTGTAGCCTTTTTGAAGCAAGGATCAAAGTTCTTTCTTTTCCAGAGTTCCCAATTGTCCCAAGATGAAGAAGGGACATGACAGCGACAGAAAGAGAAAGAAAGGGAGGGAAGTCAAGAAAATTCAAGAGAAAAGAAAGGAAGGAAAAGAAAAGAATGGAAGGCAGAAGGAATAAAGTTCAAGACAAGGCACCCCTGAGGCCAACATCTCCGAAATAAATGAAGCAGGCCCACTCCATGAGGAGCTTACTTTGCATGTCCTTAAGGTGACGCTTCCAAGGGACAGGAACCACGCCGTGAGCTTCCCTGCCGTCAAGAGGTCGATTCCCTGTTGGGAGAACCTGGTCCCTGTGTTCCTTTGGCCATCACAGTTGACCCAGGCCCACTGTAAGAATCCCCCGTTTCTCCCATCCCTCCACCCCCGCCCCCAAGGGTTAGGGTTAGGGTTTTCTTGCCAAATGGTGAGAACGAGCTATCATTTGGTTGTCATTTTCCCCAAAGGCCCCACACGAAGTCCCGGAAAGAACCAGACTCAAGTTCTTCCCAAGCTGGTCAGTCTCATCTTGGTGTGGATCGCAGGTAAGGCAAGGACACCCAACCAGTTAGGGCTGTCATAAACGAACAGCAATGACGACACTGAGCTAAAACAAAAAGTGCCTACTGTTGATAGAGTCTTGGTGGATACATTTTCTGTGTTTTTATAGCTTAGATCTTCAGAAGAGATTTGGCAGGCCCTTAGTATTTAAGGGTTTATAGCATTAAAGTGACACGACCACATGTCTGTTTTGAATTTTCTCTAGTACTAGTAAATGAGGATATATAGGCAAAAATTTTCATGTACACAAAGGCACTCCTTAGAAAGTAAGATGCCTTGCTATTGAGTAATTAAAGCGATCAATTTTGGAAAAATCCTCTGTGAAGGCATGTACAGGTTTTGACAGTGTGCACCTTAGGATTTTTCACCTCCACAGCATTTCCAACTAAAAACCCAAGCACAGGTTGTGTTTCAGAGGCTTCCCTGTATCCCTATGGCTGAACTCGCCTGAGGTACAAAGTACTTGCTTGCCCAGTATGGCTTCCTGTGCTCAGCTCCCTCAGTGGACTCACAACCCCCTTCCACTGATTTAAAAAAATTTTTTTTTCTTGAATGGATTCCTATTCTCAGAGTCCATCTGTTAAGTCTTTTCATCAATGGCATGTTGGGGACCCCATGCCATGCAAAATTCCACAAAGCAACCTCCTTTGTCCATTGTAAAATGAAACGATCTCTCCTCTCTCCCCTCTCAGCAGAAGAGAACCACTTGGAGGAGCTCCCAACCCCTGAAGAGAGGTTTGGAGGGGGCAGGAAGAGACTCGCCCTTTCTACAAGGTAGACCAGAAGAACAAACCATTGACCCTCAATAAACAACTGAGCAGCCACATGCAGAGACTTCACCAAAATTCAAAAGGACTTAGCTGACATGGGACTACATGTAAACTCAGCATTTGTGGAGCCATGACACCCCCTGAGAAAATTCCAGAGAAGAAGTCACAGGGATACCACACCTTTAATCTCCTTGCCCAGGGACTTTTGAGCTGCTATGTTTAGGGCCTGGTAAGTTCTAGGCCAGCTGTGGGCCCGTTTGAAATGAATAAAACTAAAAAAAAAAAAGACCGTACCCTTTTATGTAATGATGTTTACTTTGAATTTATATTAGTTCACACAAACACTCCATCCATGCTTTTGTTCCGGCCCTCCGGTCCAGTTTAAGAACCCATTGTGGCCCTCGAGTCAAAAAGTTTGCCCACCCCTGTTCTAGGCCATCGGTCGGCAAACTGCGGCTCAGAAAACTGCGGCTCGCGAGCCACATGTGGCTCTTTGGCCCCTTGAGGGTGGCTCTTCCACAAAATACCGACTTCTGCGCACGGGCCACGAAGTTTCAATCGCACTGTACGTGCGCGCCCGCACGTGGTATTTTGTGGAAGAGCCACACTCCGGGGGCCAAAGAGCCGCATGTGGCTCGCAAGCCGCGGTTTGCTGACTGCTGTTCTAGGCAACCAAGCCTCTGAGGACCTGTGTAGGCAATGGCTCTGCAGAGGCAAAGGCACCTTCCATCACCTTTGCCTCCTGTAGAGGAGGAACTGGTTCTCATGTTTTCCCCAGCTCAGTAGCTCAGGGCTTTGCCAATCTTGCTGAACACTTCAGTTTTTAGATGGTATATCAATGAGGCATTCAAACAGAGCAGTTTATACACAAAAATTCTGTCTGCTTTGTAAAAGATTATCCTTTTATAAACACTCTGCAGAAAACATAAAAGCAAATAGGGGACAGCACATAGAACAGGAAAGATGTTAGCAGGGAGATTAATGCTGAATGGGTCGAAATGAATGGCGCTTACTAAAGCGAGGCCCAGATACTCTGGCTGCAGTGAAACATAAATAATGGGAATGACACATCGTTTATTCGGGATAATGAGTTGATCCAAAGTGGAGGCCTCGGACAAGAGATTAAAGATTAAATATCCATCTCCTGATGAATATCAGTAGCCAACTTTAACCTTTTCCTTCCAAAAGTGCAATTTTACTTGGACAATTATCCGTGCATATGCGGCGGTACAGAGACAGGATCCTTAGAAAATGACAACTATCACTCGAATTTTCTTCTTCTCCTGGAGTGAAACATGGTTCCACATTTCAAGACAGGAAGTGCAGTTTTATTTCGAGACTATAAGCCTCTGGGTCCTGCTTTAAGGAAAGGTTTCCCCCTCCATCTTTTGCATTTGAGAAATCTGTTGTTCATATGTCCTCATCCATTCATTTAACAATAAAGTTTTTCAAAAAGAAAAAGGAAAGTGCGACTGGCCCAATCCAATATGGACTTCACAGACCTAGTGAGCTGTACAGAAAAGCAGAATGAGACAAGCCTTAGAAATATTTCATCCAAAGTCCTCAGGCCCCAGGCAAGAGAACTGCGGCCTGCAGCCAGGGTATGTCTCAGCCACCACAGTCGCACAGCTAGTTAGAAGAAGGGCTGGGACTGTATCGAGGCCTTCTGGTTTAGAGCCCCCACTCTATCCACTGCACCCTGCTGCCTCTTTATTCCCTCAAGTTGGAAATAATGACCTAAGCAGCTTGCTGGAAGAGCCGGCACCCCACATGCTAAATTAAAGCTCTGAATTCGTGAAAAAACTTAGGATATTGGAAGCTCTGAATAAATGAGGGTTGGAAACAAAAAGGGGGAGAAGTTGGAGCAGTGGGAGAAACTACAGAAGAGGAGGGTGCAAAAGGAGCAGACAGCAGTCACAGATGCCAGCGATGCCAGACCACAGCCCCTGGGCACAAGTCTGGACCAGTCCATCAGTGGCCCTACCCTCTCAAAGGGGCAAGACACCCGGCAAAGAGAAATCGTGTGGTTTGCCCATTTCTTGAAGCCAGTAGCTGCCCACTGTTCACAAACCAAGACGAGGCTGGTTTTGTGGATGGTAGATACCAGTGGATCGGGGAGAGGAACACATTCAAATGCAGCATTAAAAAACAAAACAACAGGCCCAGCCAGCGAGGCTCAGTGGTTGAGCGTTGACCAGTGAACCAGGAGGTCACAGTTCCCAGTCAGGGCACAGGCCCGGGTCATGGGCTCAATTCCCAGTGTGGGGCATGCAGGAGGCATCCAATCAATGGTTCTCTCTCATCATTGATGTTTCTACCTCTCTCCCCCTCTCCCTTCTTCTCTGAAATCAATAAAAATATATTTTAAAAATAATAATAAAACAACAAAAAGCATAACAACACAAAAACCGGGCCACCAACCAGGAGACCATCACAGGTTAATTCCACAGCTGCTCACCTACAGAGAGCAAGGTCAGGATTTGGCTGGGGTCCCATGTGATATCAGTTTGGTGGTTTCAGTCTATGCTCTAGGGAACATTTGTCTCGGTGCCAAACCAACATGCATGCACGGTTGGCAGGCTGTGCTCAGGAGGCCAGCGATGAGCCCTGGAAGTGTATCCATTTTCACTTTGCAAGTATTTGCATGCCAACAGCTTGGCCTTTGCTGCTCTTTAGAGAAAGTGGGGAGTTTCTGCTTGAGAAAGAGGCTGTTTTCAGATCTCTACCCACATGGGGGGGGGGGAGCCAATAATGCCAACCTCTCCATCCTCTGTCCTTGGCTGAGTACTCCGAAGTTTATCATTTTGTCAGAGGTAGAAACAATCAAACCACTTCTTAAATAAAAAAAAGAAGGTATTAATGGGCCACCCACCAGATCTTAGCAGGAAAGAATTTTTCATGTGACTCACAGATTTCCACTTAGGAGAGATAATCAAGAGACAAGGCAAGATATCCACAGGACAAGGACATGTCACTACCATTTTGTGAAAGGAAGGATATGTCGGATAGAGAGCTTTACAAAGGGGTTCTGAGAGAGAGGCCGATAAACTCAAACCTTTTTAGTTTAGTGCTCAGCACTAAGAACCCGGGAAAGAACTCACCACCCAGCCTCCCTAAATTGAAGGAGCAGCCAAAGGGGAGTCACTAGTAAACAGACACATTTTAATCAAATGATATGACATATCTGGTGCACGTAACTGTGGAAATAAGAAGAGGGAAGCTCTGAGGAGGGAGGTGGGAGAAGCACTGCTCAAAGGGAGCATTAGGTTTTCATTGAACCTTTGCTGTCCAACCCCAGTTGAGGTGATTGTCAGTAACGAGGAGTAAGAAACAGAATGGGGCGCTGTGTTACGGATGCTGTTACCCAGGGTCAGGAGGATGATGCTATGCAGACCTTGGACCCATTCCAGTCCATCATTCCCAGTTCTTAAAAACACAACCGAGGCTGTGTCAGGTAGCTCAGCTGGTTAGAGCTTCGTCCCAATAAGCCAAGGATGTGGTTCAATCCCTTGTCGGGGAACATATAAGAATCAACCAATGGCCCAGTCAGTGTGGCTCAGTGGTTGAGCATTGACCTATGAACCAGAAAGTCAGGGTTCGATTCCAGGTTAGGGCACATGCCTGGATTTCGGGCTCAATCCCCAGCTGGGAGTGTGCAGGTGGTAGCCGATCAATGATTCTCATCATTGATATTTCTATTCCTCTCTCCCTCTTATTTCCTCTCTCTGAAATCAATAAAAACATAGTGTTTAAAAACAGAATCAACCACTGAATGTATAAATAAGTGGAACAACAAATCAATGTTTCTCTCTCTCTCTCTCACTCTCTCTCTCAGTAATCAATTAATCAATTAAAAATGTCTCTTAAAAAACAACCACAACCTACACTTTCCAGGTATTACTGACATGCCCTTTGTGGGTGGAGCCTATTAGTAGTTCTGATCTTGAAAACACTGCAGCCTCCAAAGGCAGATAGGGGAAGGACCTATGGCCTCAATCCAATGAGGAACTGGCTGAATGGGAGCTAGATTGCAACTTCAGTCAGAAACAGCCCACCTCTGTTTCCAAATACCGCAAGGAGAGTTGTGTGTTTGCTACAGACCCATATCGAGGGTTTTCCAAGCCCCTGGAGGCAGTGAGATGCTTCACCTGCTTTCCAGCCCAGCCTCTTATTCTCTTGAGCCACCCCTGCACTCGGCAAATGTTTCTCGGGAAAACTTGGTTAAGGCGTCTGGAGTTCTTCCAGATCCCAGCATGTCAGCTTCCTCAACCCATTTGTCTTTCCCGAGTTGAGTCCCTCTGTCTAGAGTCTAGACCAAGGCTGACAGACCCTCAGCCTGTGACCACATTTGTAATTGTCTCCAGGAAAAGAAAGGGCAAGTAATCTCAGCTAACCTAGGAGGAGAACTTCCCTCTGAAATTTTAATTTATCCAATTCTTTTTGCTTCCCAGTTCTCCAATGTCTTTAAAAATATATATATTTTTGGCAATTTATCTCATTTCTTCTAGTTAGTACAAAGTCAAAAGCCTCCCATAATATACTACGTAAAAGCAGAAGTTCCCACTAGTCCAAATGAATTCTACAAATAACTTTTACATAGCATAGGTAAGCTTTTACCAATATTTTCCCATTTCGTATTTTAATGACATGATTTTCATGTAGTTCAATTTTTTCCCCATGTAATTTTACAACAAAAATGTGATTTATTGATCAGTATTTGTGACCATATGAAATTACATAATTCAGAGCATCTACCATTGTGAGTTTTCACCTATGATCATAGTTGTTACTAAGTTTAACTTTTTAAAACTTAAGTTTATTGTTGAAAGTATTATAGATGTCCCTTTTTCCCCATTGACTCCCTATACCCCGCCCCGCCCCCCAGGCCTTCACTGCACTATTGTCTGTGTCAATGGGTTATGCATATACGCATATAAGTTCTCTGGTGAAGTTTAATTTTACCTATTCAAATTTTGCACATCTAAACTTGAGTCAAGAAGATTCAATTCTTCAGTCAAGTTTTAGGCTCTAACATATTTAACCAACTACAGTTTTAGATATTGTAATTTCTACCTTGTATTGATTATTTTTTAGCAGAAATGTCCATCATAAAGTCAATAAACTGATGATACGTGCTTAAATTACGTCTTACTTCATTTCTAAGAAAATTGTGTGTAATTCCCCTCAGACAGCCCAGAATTTCTCAGCATCCTGAACTGGTCTGTTGCATTTCTAACCAATTTCTTCTACAAGTCTCTAATCTATAGAGAAATAGTGCCTAGTGTTGGCAATGCAAAGAGCAAAATGATGAAACAGGAGTGGTAGGCTTGCCTGTGTCAGGACTAGAACACAGAGACCCTGACAACAGCTCTCAGGCCAGGGGGTGAATCCATCTCAACTTGCTTTGTCCTTACTTCTCGCTATAACCCTGCTCTCACCTCCTCTTTACAAAAAACTTCCCATGATCAATCACGTTTGCTCGCCGCCCTCCTAACCTCAGATCTCCGAGTCCATCATGGCTGTCTTGGCCCCTCTCTCGGTATCATGGCCTCTCGGCTTTAATCCCCTCACCTTTTTTGAAATGGTGCCTGGGTTCAAATTCCTGAGAGAAGAAACGTGACGAGCCAGCCCACTGGCGTCTGGAAACTACAAGGACTCCAGTTCAGGAGACGTTGCTCAGGAATGCCTCTAACCCAGTAGTCGTTTCAGTGTCACCTGCAGACCGCCTTCGGGTCTGAGAGTCACCTTTCTACATTCTGGAGCTTTCTGTCTCTCCCCTGAGTTATACTTCCCTCAGCCATAAGGGAAACCAGGCAAGAGGCTGCAGGGCTCCCAGCAGTCCTTCCTCACCCTGCACCACACAAAGAAAACGACAAAAACAAAAAAACGTCCTGAATGTAGCTGAAGCAACTCCAGTGCCAGATCAGTCTAGTTCAAATCCAAGTTCCACCACCTACAGACTGATGCTGAGTGAGCTCCTAAATTCTCCATCTATTAAATGAGAGACTTCATCCGCCTTCCAGAAAGAAGTGGCTTAATATTTATAACGAGCCTGGCACGGAAAAGGTGAAGTTCCTTTTCTCCTGAGAGCAAGTCCCTGGTGTCACCTTCGCACACAGAAAGGATACGCACAGTAATCGTGTGTGGCCGGAACCAAGCAAAACCCATGAGAGGAACCCAGGAAATAAAGGAGTGGATTTGCCAAAAAGAGACATTGTTATTCTTTTCTCCCTGCCAAGCCTGATTTTCCCAGAGATACTGCATTTCTTTGGATAACTCAGCAGCCACTCCATCCAGATAGAGTCTCTCAGGCGGGCAACATGTTTACAGTCAAAATGCTCACTTCCACTTCGAGTTCCCAATCCCCTGCTGCTACTTTCTGCAAACTTAATTAATTAGTTGCAGCTAACATTTGTTCAACCTCATGCAGCAATGGGAGACTGAAGGAGCCGGGCTCTCATAAATTAAAAACATTTCAAAATATTGTCTTTTCCCAAGAAAACATTTCTTCCTTTTTTTAAAAAAAAAAATCACACTCCATTTGGAGAACTTTAAGGTTTCAAAAGAAAACAAACAAAGGCTTTCCAATTAATGTTGATTGTTTTTAACTATTTCACAGCATGGACCTATGTTACCGCTCATTATCCCAAGCATTGTCATCCCCTTAATAGATATGCAAGGGGTCCTCTACCGGTCTCCTGCGTGATGCTTAGGTAATTATATCACATTTGGTTCCTGTGTGGCAGAGTCTGGCACACACTCCATCCCTCAGCAGATTAAGATGTGCCTAAACCCTAAGTGATCATGCTGTCTTAGAAAATTCAAAGCCTGTCCAGCCGGCGTGGCTCCATGGTTGAACATGGACCTATGAACCAGAAGGTCACGGTTCGATTCCTGGTCAGGGCACATGCCTGGGTTGCAGCCTCAAGATCCCCAGTGTGGGGCGTGCAGGAGGCAGCCGATTAATGATTTTCTCTCATCATTGATGTTTCTATCGTTCCCTCCCTCTCCCTTCCTCTCTGAAATCAATAAAAAAAAATTTTTTTTAAAAGACTTAAGCCTTCAGATAATTGGTAGGTTATCAGTATTTTTTAAAAAAATTCAAAGCTCAAGTGCCATATTCTAGGCAAGCAGGTACAGTACTTTTATTTTTCTTATTGATTTGGTTGTTTCCCTGCCTAGACATAAGTACATTGGCTAAGACTAAATTATAGGAAGAGTGGCTAGGAAATGGCCCTGCAAGCAAATTGTCACCGTATCCCAACAGATTAACCCAAGGGTTTCCGATCGGGGCATTCTAACAGCTCCACATTGAGTGTGTGTCATTGCTGGAGGGATGCTCCTCCAATGACCCATGAGTAGAAGATAGTGTCCCAATTGCTACTTTTCCAATACCTGCCATGATCTTTGTATAGCGGTTCCTTATAGAAAAAGGATCAACGCCCAGCCAGTGTGGCTCAGTGGTTGAGGTTCCATTTCTGGTCAGAGCACGTGCTGGGATTGCGGGATTGACCCCCAGTAGGTGGCGTGCAGGAGGCAGGTTGAATGGTTCTCTCTCAGCATTGATGTTTCTATCCCTCCCTCTCTCTCTCCCTTCCTCTCTGAAAACAATAAAAATACATCTAAAAGGAAAAAGAAAAAGGATCAACAACATTGGTTCTGCCTATAGTGCATGAGTGGTGAGGCACTCCGTACAGTAACACATAAACTGTGGTTGTTGTTGCTGCTGTGGTTATGAATCACATAGGTTATGAAGGAGTCTGGAGTTGAGTGACCTGAGTCATGACTTTGCTCATACACTGATCGAGTCATTGCCTTGGGATTCAAAAGAGAGCAGGTCAGGGTAGTGACCAGTGACACGGTATGAACAGTGACAAGTGGAAGACAGTTGGGGGGGTAGGGGGAGGATGCTTCTGCAGGCTCTGTGAGACTTTGTTAGAACAGCCATAGCTGTGTGGAGTTATCACCAATTTCTTATTCACTGTATTTTCATCTTGTCATAGGTGCTGATAATAATTATAAGATTCAAATATTTGTCACGACACAGTTTGAGGATCATTGATTATACCATGGAAGTAGAAGGGGACAAAGGGGAAACTTAAAAATACATAAACTAACCCCCTAATCACTAAGTCAATACCTTTAACTTCTAAGAAATATAAAGGTATGAATGTTTTCAGAGATTCATGTGAACTAATCACAGCTACTATAACAATAGAAAAAAGCTTGGTTTAATTTTGTATAAATAATGCCAGTAGTTATTTATATAACAATATCTACAATTATGCTTTACTAGAATAGATGTGATAATTAGCATATTATATATCAGATTATTTTTATTATAATATTTATTTGCTTTTGCTCAGTTTTAACAATGTCTCACATGTGAATGCTGAAATAGAAATTAATATAACAAATCTTTTTCTCTATATATAGAATATATTTTTATATATTATTGTTCAGCTAGAGATAAACATAAATATAGCATAGCCTCTGTCTCTTCCATATATTATATATATACATACCTACACACACACACACATATATATATATATATATATATATATATACACACACACACACACATACATACATACAGGGTGGGCAAATACATACATATATATATATATATATATATATATATATACACACACATACATACATACAGGGTGGGCAAAAGTAGGTTTATACTTGTATGTGAAACATAGAATTTATTCTTGTATTATTATTTATTAACTAGAGGCCTGGTGCACTCTCCTGGCCTGCAGGGATCGGACCGAAACTGGCTCTCTTGACAACCCCTGAGGGGTCCCAGATTGGGAGGGGGCATAGGCCAGGCCAAGGGACCCCACTGGTGCACAATCGGGGCCAGGGAGGGACCACGGGAGGGCTCCAGGGTGTCTGGTCCTTCTCACCCAGTCCTGATCAGCCAGACCCCAGCAGCAAGCTAACCTACTGGTTGAAGCATCTGCCCCCCTGGTGGTCAGTGTGTGTCATAGCTACCAGTTGAATGGTCAAATAGTCACTTAGGCTTTTATATAAATAGATAAATTACTAGAGGCCTGGTGCATGAATTCATGCTCCAGTGGGGTCCCTTGACCTGGCCTGTGGGGACGGATCAGGCCGAAACCAGCTCTCCAGCATCCCCTGAGGAGTCCCAGATTGCAAGAGAGTGGTTCTTGAGTGATGCACCCCAGAGTCAGGCTCCCTCCTGTCTGGTTCCAGTATGTCATCCCAGAGCCGCAGTTGCCAAGTCACCACAGCTCAGCAGCTCCTGAGTTGAGCGTCTGTCCCCTGGTGGTCTTGCGCATCATAGCTACCGGTCAGATAGTCGGACAATCGGACGGTCACTTAGGTTTTTATATATATAGATTGTATTCTTTTCCATATAAACAAAAGTAGACCTGCTTTTGCCTCACCCTGTATCTAACAAGAATGTATAGAGAACACCATATATACATGTATAGAGAGAGGAGGGGGCTAAAAGCTCAGAGAATTAGTTGCCTATGAATTGTCAATAGCCCTTTTCCTTACTAAAATAACCAGATTTTGTTAGGGATGGCAGTATGTCCCACTAAGAGAACAATATTTAAAGCATTACTTGCAAATAGGCGTGGTTATATATCCAACTGCTGACCAATTAAAAGTAAGCAAAACCAGAGGCAGGGGGGAGGGGCTTCCAGAGAAGCCCGTTAGAAGCAGGGCTGATTAGGTTGGCAAGTCCTTGCCTTTCCACTTCTCTCTGGCACAATGCTATATTTTAAAAAAAGGATCAACCAGCTTGTTATTCTGAAGTGACAAATACATGCTGAGGATGGCTAAGTAGAAAGATAGAGGGGGGCTGGGTCTCTGCTCTTAGCAAGTTTTGTCAAATTACCTGTGGGTTACCTGCCTCCATAGTTCTCATATCTAAACTCCTAATTTTTTTCAGCCATTTCTTTTTAATTACCATTTGCTTTCAATGCAAATCAATTCCATGACATGAGACGTTACTATGAATCAAAGCACAAATGCACAAACACAACATTCAATCCAAAACAGATGTACAGCATTCAGGTATGAAACAAAGGGAACGTTCATTCACATACACAGTAGCTGGAGATCTGCTGGGTATGGTGTTCCTGGGTAGGCTTCTAGAGATGGAAAACAATGACTTGGTTACCAAGACTACTGTGGCCATGTTAGGGACTGGAACATCTAAGCCACTGTTTGGAAGCCTCTGTTCTTGGCAGTCAAAAATAATTCCTATCTGATGCAAGAGGAATATTGATCCTTACCCTCAAGGCGTTCATAGTTTTGCAGACAAAACAAGATAGGCATTTATGTTTGACCTGATTAAACAACAGAGACTTGTATGTGGCGTGAGTGCTTCACAAGCAGTGCGAGCTGTAAATGCTGCAAGAGTTCAAAAAGAGAAAGAAGGGTGTGCATTGGAGTTTTTGAAACACATGTTCATGTGAAAGGACCTGCACAGGTCCTAAATGTACAGGGAGATGTTAACACTTAGAGATTTAGAAAGTGGGTTCCAGACAAGGAGAATAGAAAGAATTCAGACACAAAGATAGGAGGAGTAAGAGGAGAGAGAGTGGGAAGGGGGTGGGGCGAGGAGGAGGAGCAGTAGCATTATTTACTGCCTGCCTGGACCAGGAGGATTGGTATGGGATGTGGGGTAGCTGAACATGAATTTGAATAAGTAGGATGGGGCTAGGAGACAGCAGGGTATGAAATTTGGATTTATAGGTGGTGGGTAGCTGTTAATCATCATTTCTTTGTGTCTTTTCTTGGCTCCCAGTTCCATGTTTCTAACTGCCTGTAAGATAGTTCCACCAGAAATCCCAAGTTATACCATCCTAGTTGTATAAGCTGTCTAAAAATAGAACTCACTGTTTTGCTTCATCAAGAGAGCTGTGGTGTTACCCATCATCCAGCCTTCTAGTATAGAAATTCTGGAGTTATTGCTGACTTGTTTTCCTCTCCCATCCCCTACATCCAAAGCCACCTCATCCCATCCTTCCTTCCTTCAAAATGTCCCTTGAATTCACTTCTCTATCCATTTCTACCATTACCATCTGGGGTTCTCTCTTTTAACCCTGTCTCCTGCCAGAGCCCCGTACATAAATCTTCCTACTGACAGCTTCTCCCAGTTGTAGTCATCCTATAAACCACTGCCAGAAAAATCTTCGTAAATTACTATTTAGATTGCAACCACCCCTCCCCCCCGCACCCCCCATGTTCAAGAACCCATATTCCTCATCTGAACTTAGAGATATTTCATGTTATTGCCACTGGGCCCATCAACCTTATTTTCTACCACAAAGAAATGGCAACCCGTATGATAGTCATTTCAATGGACCTTCCTCCCTCTACACGCATTCAAGAGTTCCCACTCACTCAGAATGTTCACAGTTTTCCTTTCTTGGTTGCCTAAATGCTATTTATTGTTAATATTCGGTGAGCTATAGTCTCCCTCAGAGACATTGATCCCCCCTTTTCTGCACTCCCACCCCATTTACAGTGTATATTATACAATGTATTATTTATCATTGTTTATCTCAAGTTTGTCAGAAGGTAGATTGTAAGTGTGTACAATCTCTGGAAAGCCGAACCATTTGCCATCAGCTCTTAGGGTTGAGGGACCGCTGTGATTCAGTCTCTGCCAGAGCCAACTCAATTGTATATATCCTTCCACACAGCAGACCTTCAACAAATATCTACTCGATTAATAATTTATGAAACTTTTGATAGTGTGTTAGGCCAATAAAAACAATAAATACTTGTTGATGACTTGATGACCATTAACTGATTGAGGTTTAAAAGTGATGACACCATGAATGTATACTTTAGGAAGACTAATCAATCCTGTTTTCCATACCCATGAATGCTGACTCTGCCAGGAGAGTTTTAGGGACACTAAAACCAGTGTAGCTTACATTAATTACAAAAACTAAAAGAAGTTTCATTGATGTGTAGAATTTATTATGGTTTAATGACCACTGCTTAAAGACTGTTTAAACCCCATTTGTGGACAAATTTACCTTGAATTGCTGGACAATTATTTATACCATGTTCAAAAGGCAGTAATTATTTCTAGCTGAAAATTGAGAGGTATGGAACCGAACCAGCTGTGCCCATCCAATATACCTAATAAATTCTGAAAACCCATATTGCCCTTTCTCAGATTCACTTGATATTTTTGCAGTTTTCTCTTTTGATTAAAAGGAAATGATTCCATTAGCAGGAATAAAGAGAGTACATATTTAAAAGTGAATCTGAGCAGTAAGAATTTTATCCTTAAATAAATAATGTCATAATCTTCCTACAAATAACTGATACCTTTGCTAATTTCTCAAAAACAGGAAAAATTAACATTCAATCAATAAATACACTTTCTTGAAAATGTATTATTACTAAATCAACTACAATGCTTTGTTTTGTATCAGGTCCATGTGATACATCAGAAAAACTCTAGATAATGTGTTTTTAAAATTTTCCTTTTATCTTGACATCACTAAATGATTGGGAGTATTCACCATTAAGCTCTTTAATGACAATATCCTTTCCCTTACAAATGGCTTTGAAGTCTTCTACCGCCTATTGCAAGTATTTGGATACTACCCCAGCAAGGGTGGGCAGGAAGCCAACACAAGCCACCAGGTGCCAATATTACACCTGACAAATTAGCCACACGACTGGAAAAGGGTGGGTCCATCCTCCTGTTAGACGTTCATTTCCTCTCATTTTCTCATGAACAGGAAGTCATTGGAATGGGGAAAAAAGCTTTCCTTAAAGACCCATATGACCAAAGGTCTGAACTTGTTAACTCTTTGCTAACAAATAACTTGGAAGCAAGTTCAAACTAATCACAAGACTTCGTTTACATCGACCTGTTTAACCCCACTGAGGACCTGGGTTCCAAGATGCTGTGATTTAGCTATACTCAGGGTGTTCTAAACAGGTGGGGATGCCCTTGGATGTCATATGAAATCATTCAGCTGACATAGGAGGCAGACCAACCTCAGCCCTTGCACAAAAGCCAGGAGCCTGAAAATTAAGAGGGTCTTGACAAGGTCCAACCAAAGACATGGGTTAGGGCCAGAACCTATATAATTGATCCAATTCAACAAGATTGACTTGAAGAATTTAACCAGAGTTGACTGAGATTCCATAAAACACTACACCTATTCATTTAATACTCAGTTCGATTACACACTGACTTTTAACCGCCTCCTAAAGATCAGTTATTCAGCTTGATGAAGGTTTAATAAAGAATAATGAGAGGAATGTTTTCCAGCTGAAAAGTAATTCAAAACTTAGACACGTATACTTATACTCATCTTAGTGCCATCTCAAGAGATAAATACTATACAAGATAATGCATACATAATTAATAATTAAATATTTCTTATACACATGATTTTAAAAAGTACTACAAAAGTGACATACTGTACAATGTTCTACAACTTGCTTCTTTCACCTAACCACATAATACTGACATCTGCTCTCTACAGTCTATATAGTATATTCATTCATTTTAACTGATAAAGCCAATCAACTACCTTAATTTTTTGCCCATCTGATAGGTAGAAAATGGAAACTCATGTTCTTTCATTTTATATATCTTTTACCACTAATGAGGGTGAACATATTTTTTAAATGTTTGCTAGCCATTGTAATTTCTTCTGGGGATTGCTTATTTTGTATCATCTGCCCATTTTATGAGTTATTTATTTGTTTCTCATTAACTTGTGGGCACTCTAAATAATGGATAGTAACACTTTTTTTCTGTAATGTATAATTTAAATATTTTATCCCAATCTGTCATTGCCCTTTTAGCTTTCTTTATGATTTTTTAAAATAAAGTCTATTGTATCAGATTTTTCTTAATGGTCTCTGAATTTTCCACCTTGGTTACAAAGACCTTCTTACCCAATACTATTTTTTAAATGGTTCATTCATAGTTCCTTCCAACACTTGTATAGATTTGATTTCCATGTTTAGAGCTTTATCCCATCTGGAATTTACTCTTGTGTATAGTGTGAGTCCAGATGGAGAGCCAGTTGTCCCAGTACCATTTACTGAACAGTCTATTTTTTAGCCACTGATTTGAAATGCCTCCATATTATCTGTTAAGTTCCTCTATATTCTTGGGTCTGTTTCTGGATGCTAATCTTTTTGGTTAGCTAATTTCTCTATCAGCACATTTGTGCATGAATTTCATCACTTACAATTACGTATTGCTTAAGATGAATAGTTTGTGTGGATAACTACTTGGGTATGTCCCCACTCATTTTAATTTTTTGTTTGTTTGCTTTTCATGGCTATTGTCATGTGTTGCCCTTCCAGGGGAGTGTTAGAATAGGCTGCTCAAGTTCTATTAAAAATCCCATTGGAAATGGGGTTGCATTTTGATTTATAGACAAACTGAGTGAAATTTTACATGTTAAATGCCATCCGATTGGAAGGAACTAACATTTCATAACATAAACTATTTTACAATGCTTTTAGAAGTGAAACCAGTATAGCAAGTGGGATGCTATTCCATTATTCTTGTTATATCAAGACTTTCACGGGATAAATGGAAACATTTCTTTTGGGTTGGATGCTCATTCGACCAAACTAACGATTCTATCTAGAAAAGTATAGTGTATGTCATGAACATACAGAGAGGTATGTGGCAGAGACCCTGTCTTTGGAAACGTATAACCTAGTTAACCAGATAAGATATATATATACATAGACATAAAAGATATATTGATATATGCAATTTACATACTGATATAAGGGGGGAAAAATCCTCCCAGTTTATTACCTAGACACAGGCTATGTGTTCTAATGTCAAAGCCACTGGTTGAAAAGTGAAACCACTGGCTGAAAAGTGAAAATAAGGCCTCTTATTAAGAATCAGATGAGTTATGTTGCCATTAAGAGCATCAAGAGTTCAACGGCAGGAGATTCAGGAGAGGAGAGCTAAGAGGGCCTCTGTCTCTTATTTTACAGAAGAGAACGTTCAGGCCTGGTCAGGTTAAGTCATAGAGCTAACTAAGCAGGAACAAAAAACATCAGGTCTGCTGATCCCTATTCCAATGACCTGTCCACTGAATCAAGCTCTCACTCCTTGACACATTTATTTGCAGACCATTTTAGAATGATTTAGAAATCTGTATCTGTGAAGAAGAGTCCTTTAGAAACCCACATTTATAACTGTGTCAATACTACAAACTAGTTTCCCCAAATCAGTTAAAAATAAAAAGGTTGCATTCAAACAGCTCTATTACAAGGATTTCTTTTGATCCCCATGACATCAAATAACAGATATTAATGATGTTTCACTTTTCAACCAGTGGTTTTGACATTAGAACATATAGCCTGTGTCTAGATAATAAAATGGGAGAATTTTTTTTCCCCCTTTAGGCAATTCATCCCCTTGTCACATTTTAAAGTAACAAACCCCAAGACCCACAGGAATCTTTACACCTGTGGAGAAGAGATTTCTAAAACTCAACATCAAATCCACTTTTGATTTTCCCTTGAGTTTGTTTCTGTCAATGTTAGGCAGGTAACACATTTCAGCTTTTAAGCTGTGAAGTGATCTTTTTTTAGGAAAAAAAAAATTGCATTCACAGCTTTAATCTTATATTTCCATGTGTATTGAGTTAAATGTTGTGAAACTATCAATTCTGTCAAAACCTAGCAAAGAGAAAACAGGACACCATGCAATCTTAATGTCCAAACTGACTAGTGATTATCAGAAATTAAATGTGCAGGAATTCCAAATCTTTTTTGATCTGAGATGTCTAGATAACTTTTGTTTTTCCATAATTGTACGAGGTTTCTACATAGTATTTAGGAATAAATTATATTGCAATTGATGTAATTAACTCTAATAATCCATTAAAAGTCAGTAGGAGGGCTATTCAAGTCAATAGAAAAGAAGGAGTATATTATGAAGGTGTTATTAACCTTTACAGAATTTTACCAGACATTTTCTTTTCTTACATAATAAATACACAGTGGTTAGGAAGGCTGTCATTATAATTTAATGTGAACAATAGCCCATCACTTCTTTTCCAATGCAACCCTTAACTAATTCCATGTACGGTGCACAAGTAAAATGAAACCTTTTCTCATCAGGGTACAGGCATATCAATCATCTGTTCGTCCACGATAAAAGAAGAGGAAGAGAATTGGGTACTAGCAGAAGTTTCAGACCCACCTTTTCTTTCAGTCGGCAAGTCTCCATTTCTGATGGCTGTCTGTACACTGCAACTAATCAGAGGTTAAACAGCCATCTAGAAAGTTCTAGCAACCACTGATGGCCATTGAAAGCATGGCTACCTGTTCCCGTGAGCATCGAATGAACTTTGGAGCACTCAGAACCTTTTAAATGAAGCGAATGAGAAACACTTACCTTCACAGCATTCCACACGTCCACACCGAAGAAGCCAACCTCTACAGAGCTGGCCTGGCCATCCTTGGGACTCCAGGTCACAGAGCAAGTCCTGGGGGCTCCACTTGCTTCCCACGCCCTCTTCATTTCCAGCAAAACAAAGTCGGGAGAGCACAGTTTCAATCACAGGTCACCAAACAAACCCACTGTCTTTTTCTGAAAGGACTGTCACCTCTCACCAGGCCCCAGTCCTGCTTTTCCAATGTGATAATGAACATGCTGTTCGCTAACATTTGCATGAAAGGACACTTCAGTGTTAGTCTTAGCCAGTTATCCTGATAGAATTTATTAAGAATACAGGCTGTTAGCTTCTCCTGGCTTCACATACGCATCACAGCAACCGGCCTCAGCTGTATGGACAGCGAGCGTTATCAGGAATAACACCGTCCACACAGAGAATAGCATGGGTGGAAAGTTTCAGGGGGCTTGCGGGGGCTGCGGGGGAAGAGCCCAGCACCTGGAGTCACAAGGCTTGGGATGAGTACAGGCTCGGCCACAAACTGGCTATGTGACCCTTAGAATACCACTTCTGTCTTCTCATCTGTAAAGTGGGTAGAAAAAGATCCCACATCCTAGGGCTCTTATTAAATTAGCCCCATAACATGAGACATAAATTGGACGAACAGGAGGAATCAGCCTCGTAAATCAGAAAACACTGCAAAGTCTGAGACTGTGTTTGCTCAAAGTCACCGGAGCGCCCAAAACCAAGAGGAAAGGGATAAAGCAATTGTTCTCAAACTCCCGTGCGCACCAGCGTCACCTCGGGACTTATTTCAAAGTACACGTGCCCGTTTCCCAGGTGATTCGGATTGAAAGCATGGGCTGAGAGACACGGGGGATAAGGGGGCGGCTGAAGACGGGTTCCCATTGGTTCATCAGATATTTTAAGCACGAGGAAGCCTTAGAGGATACAAATAATTACAAGATATGGCTCAATGTCGATCTGCTTCAGTTCTACCTGGAGAAAGAGGACAAACATCCGGAAATAGATAAAATACAAGGCAGTCTGTAAGCAAGGCCTCGTCTTCAAGTTGCTACCCGGAGCCCCGATAAGCATAATCTGTATCCCCCGGAGGAAACCCTGGTTCACTCGGACGCCTCAAGGACACATCGTTAGTGCTCTGGGTTCCCTTCTGCACAAACCTCACTCCTAGGCCTCGAGGGTCCAGGCGCGTCCTGGAGCCTCAGCCAGGAATCGAGGAGGGCATGTGGGGTCCCATCCCCTCTCCCTGAAGTGGCACCTCTTCCTCAGAGGGTTCCCCTCAGCTGTGGTACAAAGACCCCTTTTCATTCTGGAGAGCTCCTGTTTCATGTGGTCCAGCGACAGAGCGAACAAATCCACCAGAGGCATGGGCAGCCACAGTGACTGGAATCCGAGACTTCCCCTCTGAAGGTTTCTCTTTGAATCTCCTCCCCAAGGCCAGTCCCGGAGAGAGAATGTGGACACAGCAAAGCAGTGGCTTCAAAGTCACAGCAACGTCCTATGTGCCTGGGAGGAGATGGAGAATGTCACCTTCCTTTTTGCTGAAACTCCATCGTGGCTTCACAGGCCGCAAGAACGCAGAGAAAAGAGACCTGGTCCGCGAGTCAGGAGACCTGGGTCGTCGCTCTGCCCCGCTGGTGATGAGCTGGGTACCCACCTCTTTCTTTGGCCACATCCTTCCCCAAAGAGAACAGTTCAGGAGGCCGACATCTCCTCTCGCTACTTCACAGGGTTAACGTGAGGACTGGATGAAAAACTTCTTTGAAAAGTAAAAAGTGTCGCCCTAGCTGGTTTTGCTCAGTGGATAGAGCGTTGGCCCGAGGACTGAAGGGTCCCAGGTTTGATTCTGGTGCAGGCTCCATCCCCGGCCCTGGTCAGGTGCGTGAGGGAGACAACCGATGGAGGTGAGGTTTCTCTCTGTGTGTCTCTCCCCCTCCCTTCCACTCTCTCTAAAAATCAATGGAAAAATATCCTCAGATGAGGATTAACAAAAACACACACACAAAAAAAAAACACAAGAAAAAATGTGTCATCATGAAATACAAGAAATGAGTATGAAAGCCCCAAAGTGAAAATGTCAACCTCTGATTATGCGATGTGGTTATGAATGCTGCCCCCCACCCCGGTTCACCAGGGCTCTCTCTGCTGCTTTGCTCCGAAGGTACAGGCAGGTCCTCTGCTGATCACGACCTTCGATTCCCCCGCAGAAAAAAGACTTGCAGGGCTAGGTCCTCCAATTGGAGTCTCAAGCGTGCACAGGTGCGCTTGGCTCTCTCCAGGCCTGCAGGTGCTCGGAGCGCTCCTACACTGCGCATGCTCTCCACGCCTGGCCTTGGCCTGACCGCGCAGACCTGGGGGGACCCGAGAACCCCTGACCCGCGCCGCATTCATGTGACACCTTTGTTCGGTGCTACATTCACTGGAGAGAGGAAAAAAATACCTCAACCGGGGAATAAATCTTTTGCTGCTATTTCATCCTCCCCTCACGTGGCGCTGGAATATCGCTGTAAAGGACATTCTTGTGGCCTTTCCAGCTCTTTTCCTTTAGGTCTGCAAACAGGAGTAGCCTGTCCGAGGGGAAACTACTCCCCAGCAGAGCCGTTCTTCAAAGGGGACTTCTTCGGGCAGGAAAAGGGAATGTCTGATACGGTGGCTGAATAAACAGGCTCATCAAGCCCCGTGCCAGACTGGAAAAGCAGGCCCTCCGCGCCAGCCCGCCAGCCCTGCTCCTCCTGTGCGCTCGCGCTCTGGCTCTTCGGCTCTGTCCTTCTGTCTCCCTTTTTCCTCTCCCATTCTGTCATCTTTACCAAATGCCTGATGTCCCGGGGTATGTAACTATTGTTTTTATTATTAATAATTGCCTGATCTAATAGGCTTTGCAAGTCTCAAAGCTCATTTTTGACTCACAAACTGTTCCATTATCTTTCCTCAGGAAGTTCACTTTTGTAGGTCCAAATTCACATATTCCCATAGTCACCACCAACCTTCCTCAGAGAGTAGCTCCATATACATATATATATATATATACATACATATATATACACACACACACATATATATATATATAAATAATTGATTTCAAGAAGGAAGGGAGAGACAGAAACATCAATGGGGAGAGAAAATCATTGATCGGCTGCCTCCTGCACACCCCTTACTGGGGAGCCCACAACCAGGGCATGTGACCTGACCAGAATCAAACGCTGACCTCCTGGTTCATAGGTTCATGCTCAGCCACGGAGCCATACTGGCCAGGCAAGAAAGCAGCTCCTTTTAATACTCAATGCTGTAAGCCCTGGATGGGGGCTGATAATATCCTAAAACTTGATGGCCCCTCCCAAGGCCATTATTTTCAGGAAAAACTAAAAATGTACAGAACCCAAAAGGTAATCATGTATTCTGGACTTTGAAAGAGTCCAGAACCTACCAACTTCGTTTAGGACTCAGTTCTATGTCTCACAGTCTAAAGTAGAAGTATTTCCAAATATCTAAGCTAAGTTTATACTATAATTAGTTTTTCCTCTTGAATAACTGGTCATAAGTGAAATTCCAAACTACAGTGGGGCCTTGACTTACGAGTGTCCCGACTAACGAGTTTTTTGAGATACCACCTGTCTCCCGGCTGATTTTTTGCATTGAGTTGACAGAGTAATTTGAGTTAACGAGCTCCTTAACGAGCTCGGTCTCGGATAGAATTAAGCTCGTAAGTCAAGGCCCTCCTGTATAGGTCAGAGCAGGGCCTAGGCTTAGAAATTGGAATTTGTCTTTTTCCATATTGGAAAAAAAAATTTTTAAACAATTATGCCAGTAAATGTTACAGCTATTGAGATTATCTGGACACTAACTAGTTTTAGTTATTATTTATATATCTATACATACTCACATGGATAGAGACAATTCTCTGTGAATTTCCCACAAGACTTTACCAACTTATCAGAATTTTTTTCAACTATCCAAAAATTAGGCAGAGAATCTCACTGATTAATTTGTTCTTAGTGTCTAAAAAACCCTTTCCTAAGTACTTCCTTGGGAAATATTTCATAGACTTTATAAACTTCAGGTTTTAAAAGCAAGAGCAAGGAGTCAAAGTAAAAAGAACGCTAAATAATTATCTAGTCAGTAAGGATCTGAAACCCAAAGCGTTACCATTTTTTTTCCCAATAATAAGTTCTTAACCTCAGCCACTGAACCACATCCCACTTTCCTATCAATATTTATGCAGATGACATTATCTTCTAAAAGACTAGCTGAGCCCCACACTATATGTCTGTCCATTCTGTATACTTGTCAGTAATTACTGTGGAGCAATCACCAAGAACAATCCAATTGTCCTTAATGGCATTAATCACCAACAAAGGTCCAGACTAGCCACCCATGAGTAAACGTATTTTTGTACTTGCCTAGAGCTGTGTTTTGTCTACCTTTGGGGAAGGAGAAAAAATTTGAATTCAGCCACTCAGATGCTGTCTGGTAAACAATACCTGGATATTTAGAAATATCTCATGAACAAGTAGATTTTTTAAATGATTTTTGTATAGGCACCACCATCAATTGCCTAGCCAACTAAGAAAAATAAGAGTCAGTGATTATTTTTAACCAGTAGGAGTCTACAATGTACCTCCTCTCCTTTTGACATTCACAGATAAGGTTCTCGATTATGCAATCACCGGGGCAAACATCCCCTTAGACATGCTGAAGGGACAAGGTGGGTGGGAGACGTTCATTTCGGTTACCTTTGCCCAGGCTTTATTTGTTCTGCAGATAATAAACTTTGGACTTCTTTACCCAACCAGTCATCTTGCACAAACAGTAAACTCCCTCAAAACTTTCTGTTCCCATGGGACCCTTGAGAAAACAAAATGAAAAGGAAAACACAAAAACATGATTAAAATCTACTTTCTTCGGTCAACATCCTAAAATTGAGCAATTTCTCCACATCTTAAAAGAGACTGTCCTGGAGTCAGGTGGAGAGTTAGTAAACTCCCTATTGATCACATAACTGCAATCAGTAGTGACTGGAGTCAGAATTCTGAGGTGGCAAACACTTGTTTTGTAACTGTTTCCTGTTCCTCCGTATAACATCGTGAAGCCCTTGTCCACATTCATCCTTCGTAAGCAGTGCTTTCTAAACTTTTAGGTCATGCACTTCTCTCATCAACAACAACAACAGAAACTCAAGGTATATCGAATCTGTGTATTTTTACTTATAAATTACATATGTATTACTGTACTGTGTGCATCAAAATTATTCCCCAAAATCTTTATTTAAGATGAACTAAAAAGAAGGTTTAATATGTTCTTTCTGCACTGGGTTGTTTTGGATTCTCCATGGGGTATGGATATCCTACTTCTGAACCCACTGCTCTAAGAATGCAGTGACCTGTCTTCTCTCAAACTCAACCACCACCTTACATTAATTGAAACATATTTTCAAGAAAAGATCTGCTATCAGCCATTATCATCCTTTGTGCATAAGGACTCATCATTATATTAATGCTTCCAGCAGGATTTGCATTTTAAGTATATACGTAATTATGAGAAGAAAGCTTTATTTCATGTTAATGTAATATCAGGAATGGCAACACAATTCATGATATTTGGAGGATGGAAATGTTTCCTGGTGGCCCTGAAATCAGAAAAGGGAGGTGGTGCCCCTTATTTAGTGAAGAGTCAGAGGCAGCACCAAACTTTGTCCATAAAAAGGTTTTAGGGACAGCAAATTGATTAGAAGAGGGAAGAGTGGGGATGATGGCATGTTGGCTTGGAGATTTTTCCTGAGGCCAATCCCAAGTTTCTCCTTAAATTATATGTTCCTTTAGGGCTCAGAGCAGGGGATAGATACTATAAAGGAAAAACAAGTTCTCCAAACTATGTTTGTGGCTCCCTCACAACCAGTAAAAACAAACCTTGATAAACTCCCACAAGCATACATGGAAATTCAAAGGCTTAGTAGGTAGCCTCAAGTTGAGGAGTAAGGCTTCTATAATTCAAGAAAAAAAATCAGTTTTGCCCCCAAATAATCACAAGTACTTGCTTATAGCTCAAGAACTTAATGTTTGTCGTGAATTTATAAAAAGAATTTTCCCATATGTGCAATGATCTAGATTATTTTTATCTTTACAAATATGAAGTTAAGGTGTTTTAAAATCTAAATAATCCATTAGACATATGTATTGATCATCAGGTAACTGTAAAATAGTCTACTTGATTTTAAGCTATAAAAACAAAGGAAAATGGAGCATGAATCATGGCCATCAGGTGTTGAAAGCTGTCTCCTATATATGTATGTATACATATATATGTATATTTGTGTCTATAGAGAAGCTCCTGTCATCATTCAGTTTACCATCTAGTTGGACAAATCAGGTGCCCAAGAAAAGTTGTAAAGTGATAAATCTATCAGCAGGCACACAAAAAACGTAACACAAAACACATCAAATAAGTATGTGCTGGTCAAATGGAGAATAGGATATAATTAAAATCTATTATGAATATCCGGAGAAATTAGGAACAGGCATTTCAGGTAGGTAGATGGCATGACAACTGAAGTTTAATTTAGCAAATCATAGGCAGGGGACCCAAGAGTCACTAGTGTGAGGAAAGTATCCATATTGATGCAGTATGAACTATGAAGCTGAAGTTAATGGATTGATAGAGGAGCCTTGTTATATGACAACTGAGCCAAAATTTAGTTTTGCTTGAGACATCCCCTATAATGTCCTTTCTTTCTTTGTGCGATAACATAGGTATATAGGCATGCCATAAGAAGGCACACTAGTTTCATGGCAGGGAACTTGACAAGTGTGCACAGGAATACTGCCTGCCCTTGGACCTTTGAAGGCTTTGACCTTTGTTTCTGACATGTCAAGGTATTTCTTGTGTCATCATGAGCCCCCTCCCCCAAGCCCTCCTAGCTGTTATCACTGAATGGACACGAACTATGCCAAAAATGATAAGACCTGAGATTTGCTGAGCAGCACCAATTCTTCTGTCAACATTCCTGTTCTGAAATCTCCTTTCACTTAACTCAGCTCACCTTCCTTTAATGGCACAAGGGAGAAGAAAACTGGGGCAAATGATCAAACACTTCTCTCCAGAAGAGAATTCTCAGGGAGGGATCCGGAAGATTCTACCTGGCCACTTTACCCTGTATTGTCTGGGTGCCCTTCTTGCTTTGTAATTGTCCAAGTTGCTCTACCTGCACTGGACCAGAACTGCTCAAAAGAGGGAGCCCAGCAGGAGCAAAATCTGACTTTGCAGCTTCTCTTTATTCCCTAGCATGCGTTTAAAAGCTAGCTCCAGCCTCAATGCACAGCGGGAACTCAACATGGTGAGCCACAGATGAATATCTGCTATGCTCAGACCATGTTTCAAGGAATGCATGATCAACCAGCTTGTCAAGCTGATCATCAAGATATGGACCAGAGAGCCACAAGATGACCAGACAACAAATTATCAGAATAGCTGTTTGTCAATTCCATAACCCAATATACTTGATATTGGGGCTTGCTGTTTAGCATTTGATTGTAAAAACTGTCGAGTCAAACTAAAGTTAATTAAGCTGGATCTTAATCTCCCCAAGGGTAGAGGCTGTGCCTATTTTGTCCAACACTTTCCCGCAGCACCTATCACAGTGCTTGTCACATAGTAGGTGCTTGTGGTAGCTTGTCATTTAGATGACCGCCATCAGTCTCTTTCTTCCTTGAATGGACGAGCCATTCCCCTGTTGTAAGGTGAAATCTATTTCTCCGACTTCTGGAATCTGGGATGCCTAGGGACTGCTTTGACAAACAGAAGATAGCAGTAATCCACGTGAAATCTAAGGGTAGGTCTTAAGAGGCTTTGCAACTCCTACCTGATTGTTTCAGAACACTTGTGCTGGAAGAGGCTGATCACAAAGAGAACAACAAGTTCTGAATACACCCCAGCTAACGAGAGAGAGAGAGAGAGAGAGAGAGAGAGAGAGAGAGAGAGAGAGAGAGAGAGAGAGAGAGAGATTTCCTACTAACCCAATGACAGATACATGAGTGAGGAAACCTTTAGATGGCTCTAATCTCAGCTACCATCTGACTGCAATCATATGGGGGACTCCAAGCAAGAACTGCTCAGCTGAGCCCATCAACTTCAAGAACCAAGAGTGATAATAAATTGTTGCACTAAGTCACTAGGTTCTGGATAGTTTATTATACAGCAACAGATAAATGGAAAAGAGTTCCATGTTTATTGAATAGGTACATTAATTGATAAAATAAGCCACTTAGAATAAAGAGTTCCCAAATAAACCCAATGAAATCCATTAAATAAATTATTAAGGTGATGTCAACAATGGTAAATATTATCAGAAAATTGGACAACTCTGTGGATAATTAAGGCCAAGAGGAAATCTGCTACAGAGTAGAGAAAGTAATTTTTTTGAGAGTGGAATTTTCCAGATTCACTAACCATCTTGACTGTATTCATTAGATGATTGCTCAATGCCCTACTTCCCTTTATACAAATTGTGTTTTAGCCATGAGTCTAGGTGCAAAGTAGGAGAAAATATATTAACCAACAAGGAACATGGGTAACCAATGTGCAGCCTGATTTTTCTATGAAGACTCTAACTCTTCTCTGTATTCTTTTAATTTTGTAAAATAGATTTTGGTCCAGATACACTATGTAAAACAACTAAATATAGCCAGAGATCAGGGTGGGCGGGAATGGGAAAGAGAGACTAACTGCTGGGCACTAGCAGCTGTTACATCACCACATCCCCCATAATTGTGCTGGATACAGTCACCACTGGATAATGACAAGAGGATAAATTAGCGACATGATCCATATATTTCATTTCTTTGATGGTTCTAAATAAGTCTGAGTCATGCCACCATTATTTTTACCATAGGCACAGTAGTCTTACCCTTTTTTGGTGAGGAAAATATTTATCAAGGGGATGTCCTTAATCTTCCACAGAGTTTTACCTTTGTCCCTTTTCAGATGAAATCACACTAGGGTCTGGCCCTCCCTTTGCTTACGGCTGAACAGGTCTTCCTAGCATCCAAACCCACTCCACCTCCTCTTCGCTGAGAATACTCCACAACCTGCCCCAAGGTGAACTCATAAATCCTACATTACCAAAGAGATCCCAACTCCGCCAGAGCTCAAAGGTAGTGTTCAAAACAAGTGTACAAAATATAGAAA
Source organism: Myotis nattereri (assembly GCF_964212035.1). Taxonomy (NCBI): domain Eukaryota; kingdom Metazoa; phylum Chordata; class Mammalia; order Chiroptera; family Vespertilionidae; genus Myotis; species Myotis nattereri. The sequence goes on along the minus strand of NC_138093.1, from coordinate 28,050,720 downwards.
CACTCTAACGCTGCAGAGCCAACTTGTTAACGCTGTTTAATACAAAAAATATATGATTGAAAGTCTCCATGAATCCAATACACTAGACTACTGTTGGATCCTCCTCCTTTTGGCTGTGCAGACAGGACCCAGAGCTCTAGCTTCAGGTCACTTTTTGAGCAGGCTAGAAAGGAAGATGGCTTGAGCTGAGGCAGGATCTAGGGCAGTCGTTAGGGAGAATTACCAGATTCTATGGACAGCAGTCCTTGAAATCTAACTTAAACACATGGGGACAAGTTGATTATTTGCTGTTGATTCTGTTGTCATCCCATTCAAATCAAATCAGAACTATTTATTGTCTGGCATGGTCTGGTACTGGGAATAAAGAATTGATTAAGATCTGTCCTCAAGGAGCTTTTAAGAGTAAATGGGTTATGGAGGAATGGCCACTTGAATTTCCTATGGGAAGGACAAGAAACACTTGCACCAGATCTTTCTCATTGAGACTAAGTACCAACCATCTTTGTCCTGAGCTCCCACTGTGCCACAGGTCTGAGATCCTGGAAATCACATTTCCCGGCTCCCTTGCCAGTAAAGGTTCTTGGTATGATCTGTCATTGAGAGGCACAATCATTGGAAGGTGGAAGGAAGAAACCACTTTGCTCTCTTGTTAGCTACAAGCAGGTGTGTGGTCATTGGCAGACAGCAGACTTGGGCTAGGTGTCTGCTTCCGAGCATCCTCCTGGGAACCACCCCCTTCAGTGCGGCAGGCGGCCCAGCTCATCAACGGCAACATGGCCTCCCGGCGAGTCCTTCACTTTGGATTTCCTGAAAGTTACTAACAACCTCCTTGATCTTTACTCCCTGGCTCTCCCTGTAAATTTCAAATTCTGTACATGGAATTCCTTCATCATGGAAATATTTCTAGTATTTATTAAGTCAGAATGAGGTAGACATATTTTGGTAATAAACACGCTCCAACTCTGAGCAGCATAACAAAATACAGATTATTTCTTGTTCAGGATGTAGGCCAAGTGGCTTCTGTCTTGTAGCTAGCTACACTATCTGAATACATGTCATCCAAGATCCCTATGGAAGAGGAGGAGAAAGCAGAGGAAAAACACATGCACTCTTAATTCCCTGGACCAAAGGTGGCACAGTATGTCTGCTTACATTCCACTAAAGAATTGGTGCTGTGGCCCCAATTAAATTGCAAGGGAGAGGGACTATGGTCTCCCCTAGTGCCCAGGGAGGAGAAATGGTTTGGTGAGCACATTGCCTTACATCTGCCACAAGAGGCTTCTATTTTTCTGACCAAAGTAGACTGTGATATTTCATGCCAGATGTGGTATCCTATAACCAAACCCTAAAACATGTGGCATCACCTTTGTAGTCAAGTTGCTGGAAACATATTAGGCTGGACAGCTGGAGATCCATATCGGGCAGTGGAAAAACACTGGGCAAATCTGTTGCTTTTAGTAACTTGAAAGTCAGACCACATGACTCTTGGGCTTGTAGGTGAAAAATAGCATGGGTGGGTTGTTATTGGCAGCTTTTCATAACACAATAGAAGAAAAAAAGATTATCAGGAAATAATTAAATAGTTCTTAAACAAAGATGGACAGAAAAAGCACTCCCTTCTAGAGCACCCTTCTGGTATCAATTTCTGTATTAGTCAAGGTAAGTAATGCTTGCTGGTATAACAAGCAACCCCAAAAAGCTCAGTGGCTTAACACATCAACATTTACTTATCACTCACAAAAAGTCTAATGTGTACAATCTTGGTTGGGCAGCTGTCCTAGGCTCCCTCCTTCAGAAGTTATTCAGGGATCCAGATTCCTTCCATGTAATGGCTTCATGTCTTTTAGATATGGCTGACATCACAGTTGTGCAGCCAGAAGATGGAGAGGGAGGGTGAAGCAGGGGGAAGGGGAGTGGGGAGAATAGGGAAACTATACACAATCTTAACAGAGAACAAAAGTGACACATGTCAATTCAACGTAGACTCCACTAATAATAACTAGTCTCATGGTCCCACATCACTGCAAGGGAGGCTGGGAAATGTAGTCTGTGGCTGAGCAATTGCTTCTCAAGAACAACTCTACACTGTAGAAGGGAGGTTAAATCTTCATTGGCCAGCTAGCATCTCTGTCACAGTACTATAAAGCTTTGGGGGGTTTTCTTTTATTGGTTGTTTTGCTATTATACTCCTTCCCCCACTTTAATAATATAGCTTCCTCCTGTTCTTTCTAACTACTACTATTTTTTTTTACAGAGAGAGAGAGTGGAAGGGAGAGGGAGAGACAGATAGAAACATTAATGTGAGAGAGACACATTGATTGGTTGCCTCCCACAACCCCCCCCCCCCCACACACACACACACACACACACACTTGGGTGAGGATTGAGCCTGCAATGGAGGTACGTGCCCTTGACTGGAATCAAACCCACTCTTAAGTCCATAGGCCGATGCTCTATCCACTGACCCAAACCAGCTAGGGCTTTCTTCTTTTTTGGCATGTACTTTCTCTCTTTTGTCTCTTGTTTGAGCTTGACTTTCCTCTCTTACGTCGCTGTTAATGATCATTAATCATAGCATTCCACTTTCTGAGCCATTTCTAAGCGTGAGGTCAAGAGAAAAAGATGGGGTTGTCATCTCGTCAGAATTGAAAAAGAAGTCACTTCTGCCCCTTTTCCTTCCAAACCAAACCCCATCTGATTCTTACTTTATAAGTAACAGGCAGTATAGGGGGAGGTTAAAACAAATCTAAGAGGGCAAACAAAATATCTGCAAGATTGTGGATGGTTTATATTACTTGTTCCATGTTCTTCCATTTTTTTTTCAGGTACCCTGCTGGCTCTGGGGTAAACGCTTCAAGTGTTCAGTTGTTTTCTCTTTATTCACTTAATACAGGCCAGTCATCAGTGCCGGATGAGGCAGGAAAACGTGATTTAGACAGTTTTCGACTGTCCGATAGCACAAGCATAGTGTTTAGGGGGTTTTCTTCCACTCACAGGTGCCACTTCCATCCATGTTCATTTTGAGGGAAGAAATCAACATCCATGTTTGAAAGTGTGAAACTTGATCGTTCTATAATGTGCATATGCCACATTCCTCCATGAGCGGTAAGCAGCACAGGTAACTATTCCTTCCAGAACCTACCTCCCTCTACGCTTTATTTTGGGGGCTTTAGGACAGAAAAAATAGGCTTTAGTTCCTCTCCCAACAGTTCCTGTCCTTTGGGATAACCCCCAGTGCCACGAGTTGAGATTGACCTGCTTAGAACAGTGAGTTTTCTAACTTTAATTGAAATCCATGTTGAGCAAGACTCAATACTCTCAATTTTGTGTCATTAGTTGTCAAAGAGTCCCCATGAAGTCACAGCCTCACAGCATATTTCTATTTCTGTGTTTGCCCTCTTTTCTGGTGGAGGAGTTGACATGAAGCCAGAACCCTGGAGCCTTGACAAGCTTCTAAAGACATTTTTTAGTATAAGAGCAAAAATAATAACAACACATAGCATGTTTCATACACTTGCAAGCATTGTGCAAGCACGGTCTCCTTTAACCCTCTCAAAAATGTTATGAGGCAAATATTATTATTACCATCCCTGATGTATACATAAAGAAACTGAGGCTGAGAGAAATTAGGTTACTTGTTGAGGATATATATCTATTGAATGTTACTTTCAGAACTCCAGCTCGACTCTATTTGACTGCGAAGCCTGTAGTTTTACCACTCGATCGCCAGTCTAGTTCTAACTACCCAACGAGTCAGCATAATGGTGTTGGGCGTAGGACAGGGCCCATCAGCAGAAAATAAGAAAAGCATGCAAATTCCCACAGAAATGAATCACAACAACAATTACCAACATCTTTTGAGTACTTCTATGCCGAGCACTGTTCTAAACCCTTTACGTGGATTTAGAATCCATGGAATTTTCACAGCAATCCTAAGAGATAAGTGTTATTTATTATCATCCCCCACCCCCTTTCATTTTTTCTTGGAGAAACTGAAGCACAGAGGAGCTGAATTATAGGATCACATATCTAGGAATTAGCAAAATGTAGAGGAGTTGAAATAAGAATCTAACAAACCTATGGGTCCTCCACGGGGATAAAAATGGGCAACCTGGAAGGGTAACTTTGGGAAGTTCTTCCGCATAGCTGACCTTCTGTGACGCTCTCAGTCAGAACCATCCTTCAGTAAGGAGCATTGAAAGCCCCGGCCCAAGCTCTTCCCTCATCTGCATGGAGGAAGTTTTGGCTGACGCCTGCATATCCCCAGAACGTCCCTCCTCCCTCCCTCCCAGACCAGGAGGGCTGCAGTGCCAAGGAGCTCTTCTGTCCTATTGAAAGCAAAGAATGGTTGCCTCTGAAATAAGTACAAAGAGCAAGCAAATTTAGTCCGTTTATGCAAAACACAAAATGGCATCTGCCATCTGGAAAAATACGCCAAAGCCGTGAGCCGTCAAGCCCCTTTCAAGACTTTGGCATGTAAAACCAACTTTTTTTTTTTTTTAAGTCTAAAAGGTCCATGTGAACTCCCAGCTTTGTTAAATGTAATTCCCCTCCCCCATTCCTGTCGCTGGCCATCTATTTTCCTATCACATGCATTCTGTCAGTTAAAAAATAAATAAATAAATAAATAAACACACACACACACACACACACACACACACACACACACATATATATATATATATTATACATATTTTCCCCCTCCTCAGTGGTGCAAAGATCCATGAGAAGACAGACTTGACAACAGCAGGCGTTTAAAAACAATAATTTTTAAAGTCATTTTTTTACATTTAAAATGGTTTAAACAAATATACTTGCCCTCATATTGGATATATACCATGGTTAGCAAAAGCAGGTTTACGGTTGTTCATTTGGAATATAATATAACAATTAATAAACGGTAATATAAGAACAAACTCTGTGTTTCACATCCTCACAACTATCTGGAACCTGGTTTGCCCCCAGACTGGGGGTTGATGCTACTGCTGCTATCTGCAGGATCACAAACTGTTGATGCTGCCTCCATGTGCAATCGCTTAAGGAGTTCCAGACAGACGAGAAGGAGGAGGGCTGCTCAGGCTCTGCCTTGGTGCCAGGCAGGGGAAGCAGGACCTCCAGGCAGAAATGTGTTCAGCAAACAGACATAGAAATAAGACGCTAGCAGTGCTGATGTAAGAGTTAGGGTTACGTGACAGAATGCGAGACCTGGAAAGTCCCTGATGTGCGATAAGGGGGAGGCTGGTCAAAACACACAGACCAAGAGGGGACAGAATCACGGTTGAGGATGACGTTATCTATGGACTTGGAATCCAGGAGGCTGGAACTTGGTCAGAAACAGCAAGTGAGACAAGAACACCGGACCAACGCACGCGTAATGGTAACGAGAATGAAGTAAGTGATTCCCAGGGGCCAGTGACCTCACATGCATTCAGTCATTGTCACAACAACGTTTACACGGGAGGTACTTTGCAAATGAAAAGCTGGGGTTTGGCGGAGTGGATAGAGCGTTGGCCTGCAGACTCAAGGGTCCCAGGTTCGATTCCGGTCAAGGGCATGTACCTTGGTTGCGGGCACATCCCCAGTGGGGAGTGTGCAGGAGGAAGCTGATCGATGTTTCTCTCTCTCTCATCGATGTTTCTGACTCTCTATCCCTCTCCCTTCCTCTCTGTGAAAAACCAATAAAATATATATATATTTAAAAAAAAAAAAAAGCTGGGGCCCAGAGAGGTTAGGTGACACTGCTGGTGGCAGAGTCTAGATTGAAAGACAGGTGGGCAGCTGCCCCACCACCTTTTACTGCCATAGGTTTAACCTAGTCTAGAAAGACATATATCATGAGACTATCAATTTCCTCTGGTGGTGGAATAACAGGGGAGCCATTTCATTTAATGCAGTGCTCTCTATTTCCCTATTTTCTATTTATCAAAATGTTTCAAAGGTTGCTAGGGGAAAGAAGCTAAAACTTGCTTACTGAAGGAAAGAAGCTGAACTTGGTTAATGAAGAAGATGTAGTTTTCTGGAGCAGAAGACCATATGAGGTCAGAAGCTGGGGTGAGGGTCTGGGTGACAGCCAGGATTGGTGCTAGTGCTGGTTCATATCAGAATCCTGTCTGTGACTGATTGGGATACATCTGTTATCTGCAACCATTTAGCTCTTCCCAGGTCAACCCCTTTCTAAAGTCGAGGATGATTCCCAAGGTCGGACCTTTGGGAGTAGGGGAGGGATTATGGGGGACAGGGATAATGGTCTGGCGGACAATTCACATATGCAGGGTTGATCTGATCAGAACATCAGATTCTCCACTTCTTTTCTTAGTCGGTATAATCTACCCACCTGTTTGAGCCCTGGCTGACCCATTCAGTCATCTCCCACCTCCCTTTAGAAGTGCCAAGTGAGGACATTTTTCAGTTGCACTAAAATGAATCATCTTTTTTGATCATTTCTTTAGCTTTAGACTAGGGAGATATGCTGAAGTGTCCTACAAGTTAGTGCAGTGTGTGTAGCCTGCTCTAATGGAAAGACCGCAATTAAAATCTTAGCTCTGCTACTTATTGGCTGTGGGACAACAGGCCAACTTATTTAACTTCTTTGGTCCTCAGTTTCCTCATCTGTAAAATGCAGGATGTGCTAGTTAGAAGGATTGGATTGATACGATAAATTATTGTCATCATCACCACCACCATCAGAAACAGTGACAACACTAGATGCTATAATACAGTAAATTCCAGCAGAAAACCCACTCCTGCCACTCCTGGGGAGTTAACAAGTCGCTACAAAAATGATGTGACAATGCACTCCAATATATTATTGAAATGACATTCTCCAACTCCAGGGGCTAAGGAGCTTGTTGCTGTCACAGAACCCCCTTTAGGCCAGTCTTTTGAGTGTCACTTACACCAGTTTGGAAGTAATCTGCTTGCTCGCCCTTCCAGCAAAGGATGTCACAATCAGCTAATGGAAAGTGACAAGAAGGGATATAATGAATGAGAGGGAGTTAAAGTTTGGAATAAAAAAAAAAGAACCTTGTTCTTTTGGGGAATGCACAATGCTAAGCATACCATGTTAAATCGTGCGTGTCAAATAACGAACTAATTAAGAATCTTCATCCATTTTTTTCACTTCTCATTTCTGTTATCCTTTCAAAGATGTATTTTCAAATTAGCTCTTAGCTCTTTAAATAATCACCAAAGGGGGAAGAAAAAGAAGAAAAGAAACCTTGTCTATCAGAGAGAAACACAAGATACACAGAAAAGGAAATACTCAAGGAATGGAGATGGGGGCTTTTGTGGGAAATGTCGGGAAGTTTTATAATCACAGCAGCAACTTCTTGAATAATGGAATTTAATAACATATAATAAACTATGATCCAGGAGAACTCTGGTTCAAACCCACTAATTGTTCAAGCCAGTGAAATGAAGGCAAAGTTTACGGTGCCAGCACGCTGCGCATGCCTCTGAACACTGCAGGGGACAGACAATTGTTCCCAGCTGCTTACCTCCTCTCACCCAGAAGGCACCCGGGCCCTGTCTTCCAAACACCAGGCCAAACCTCCAACTTTCAATGACAGTCCTAGTTCTAGGACTTTAAAGTCACAGAAAGGTAATTTTTGCAATCAACAAACCATGGTATTAAGCAGAGAACAGAGGGGTAACTAGATACAAAGTCTCCAATTAGGTTCTAACGAATAACAACCAATATGCTTTCACGCTAATGCCAAAAAGTACAAGAATCTATAACAAATCTAATTGAGCACATGACATAAGCACTGTTTTTCTACCTACATAGTTTGGTTATATTAAGGCAGATTCCAAATAGAGAAGCACAGGTTGTTGTGTTTTTTGTTTTTTTGTTTTGTTTTGTTTTTCATTATTATTGAAAGGGGTGCTTTTGTTTTCCTTTTTAATTTGGATCATTTTACCCATGTCAAAAAGTGGGAAGGTATCATTAAGAAAAAATGATTTTCTCTGTCATTACTCATTGATTATATCTAAGCATAAAAAATGAAGAAAGGAATTGAAGCAATTATCTGGGTAATTCAGGTCCCCCCCAAAAAAGAAGACGAGAGGCTTCTAATAAAACATATTGTTTTTGCCTGAATTATCAAGATAATAGCCTTAGTTTCTACTTTATTAGTCTGGACCTGTCTAGTTGATAAAAAAAATCTTTTATAATCATTTTAAATATATTTTTTTAATTTTTCTGACAATTAAGTGTATGAGTTTGTTTTGTTTGTTTCTTTTCTTGTCCATAAACTTTAACGTACCTCAAAAATACAGAGTCTAAAATTGTATAGAACATTTTGTAGAGCAGCTATTTAAATTACTAAACCTAAAAAATGGCAAGCATAAGTATTTACCTCCCCTTTCTCAAAAAGGTCCATGAAATCTTGGTTACATTTGGGGACAGAAGGGGGAGTAAAATACCTTTGTAAACCGATAGTCCCAAAACAGGAAAATTAGTATTGTGGCACAGCTATGGGCAGCTAATAAAGAGAACATGGTTAAAAGAGATTAAGGTTCAAATTAAGGTCAGAATAGAGACTGATTGAGGAAAACTGCCATGTTCCGTTGCATGGCAGTTTAAGTGAGACAGTTTCCCCCTGAATCAGTCCCGGGTTGAAAAATTACACTGTTGGGGTTAATAAAGAGGCCGGGCATTTGTTTGGACTGAGACTTCAATTAAAATGTTATTTGGGGCAGCCAGAGCTAATGTCTTGCTTAGAGGTAAACTGAACTGCCTTTTAAGAGGATGGAAAAAAAAAAGAAAAGAAAAAGAAAAAAAAAGACCACCTAACCTGTCAAAGACGCTGAATAACTGGCAGAAAGAATTGTGTTTGCTGGACCTGTGCCCAGCCCAGCAGCGAGCATTCTTAAGGGTTTTGTGACATCATCTGAGGCAGCTGAGGTTTTCTGAATTTTTGATTGTTGCACTGGGTGAGGAATCTAGTGTTCAGCTGAGCCTCTTTGAGACAAAGGAAAAAAAAACCTGGTTGGTGAAATATGCCAAGGCCTCTGTGTGTGTGCGTGTGTGTGCGTGTGTGTGTTAATGCCACAAACAGGGTGGGACCAAGAATTCTGGGACTTAGTCTCATGACTCTACCCCAGAGACCAAAATTGATGAATGCAGTTCATTGAATTGCTCAGTCCATATCAATCTGCCCACAGTTAAACAAAACCCACCAAAGTTTGCTTTCGTTTCACTGCTTTAGGGTGAGTGGCAATCCCCCTGAGTAAACTCCTCCTCCTTTACATTCACGCCTATATTCCACCAAGATTCATTAAACACATTTAGTCTGGCCAGCATCGGGCATACACTGGTCAACAAAGCAGATGTTTCCCAGTCTTTATGAGGTTTACAGTCCATAAATAAAAAGATAAACATTTAATTACAAATAAGTAAGGTGGAAGGAAACAATGTGAAAATAGGGATATATTCCATTTTTCTCCAATCTTTTTCTTAACCAATCCTGAGAGTAGTGACTATTTGAAAACCTCATTATTATGCATGGGGTGGTTGAGAAAGCTGGTTAATGGCAGATAGAAAATATGCAATTTTTCTGTTGGGGAGTTTGGGGTCTGGTTGTGGAGATAAAGAGAGTGATGCACAGGCAGGGGGTGGGGACCACCAAAATAGGTCGGATTAGAGCTAAAAATGAGCTTGGAGTATAGACTTTGGTGTTTCTTTTCTCCCCCCCTTTTTTTATCCTCATCTGAAGACATGCTTATTGATTTTAGAGAAGAGAGAGAGAGAGAGAGAGAGAGAGAGAGAGAGAGAGAGAGAGATGAGAGAGAAACATTGGTTGGTTGCCTTCCATACACACCCCGACCAATGATTGAATTCAAAACCTAGGTATGTGCCCTCACTGGAATCGAACCCGAAACCTTTCGGTATATGGGATGACATTCCAACCGAGCCACACGGGCCAGGGTTGATTGGTGTTTTTGTCCAAAGAGCAGTATAACAGCAATGGCGTCCTGTAGCTGTGCAGAGGAGAAAGGCCCTGGGGCAGGGAATGAGGCTGTGTCGTGGGAAAAGCGGGGCCGGGTGACAGCACACATCAGAAAGGTGTGTGAGGGAAGGGAGCCACTCCTACTGCTCACTTCCTTCACGCTGTTCAATTTCTGTAAAACCACGTCTAAAGAACGGACCCAATATATCTAGATCTCAATTCAAACGGACTCCCAAAGTCTAGCTCTCTCATTCAAACTATAGAAGAAAATCATGAAATCATGAATTCCCCGGTGCCCTTATTCCACCAACATCAAAGCAAAATAAAGGGATGTTTACTCTTCAAAATATCCTTTAAGCAGATAAGGCTTGGACTTAAGCTTTAAGCTACACAAAGGCACGGACTTCCCACTGAAAAAGGGGGAAGGTGACAGTTTGAAAACGAAATGCCAATCGTGAGATCATTGCAATGGGAACCGGGGAACCAGCAAGCCGAGAAGTAACACAACATCATGCGTGCGACGTCTGTCCAAGTCGTGGCAAAATCTGCCGGGTCCAGATTGACTTCATTAGTCATTTAGAAGCACATTGATCCCCGAAAAAAAAATGATCCTCCTCCTCACTGAGAAATAGCTGATCTTCGGTATAAATAGAAACTGATTAGAACACCAATCCTTCAAAGCAGAAATATTTCATTCACCAACCAGTTGCTATTTGCCCCTCGGCAATTAAGAAGACAGTATGCAATGCCACCACACGCACGGTGTGACCATAATCGTTAACAGGAAATTGGGTCTGATGTGAATTCATACTGGGGGTGGGATGAATACCCAGACCACACAGTCCCAGATGCAGTCAGGGAACTTGGGAGAAATAAGCATAACTGTACAACCCCATAAGCCCTCTTCATTACCCCTTGCTCTTTTGGGTCTACTTGAACCAATATGATTCTCATTCAGCCAATATTTGTCAGGTTATTTTCTAGATTCCTGCACTGTGCTGGGTATGGGGAAGTCTCTACTCAACCAGACAACCACACGCTTTTCCCTCTTAGGATCCCCACCGTATCTTCAGCCTTCTCTGTCCCCTTACGCAGCTTAACTTCTTTCCAGAATATGTATCATGACCTGACATTGCATCGTATCTATATTTGTTTCTTGTTCATAGCCTCACTTACTATAATACGGGCACCAGGGGCAGGAATTGTGACTGCCTCCCTGTGATATCCCTGAGACCTAGGCCACATGAAGGGCTTAAGGAATATTTGTTTAATGAATAAGACTTATGTTCAAGTAACTTACTTGTTTCAATGCTCATGAGCAGATTAAAGGAAAATTACAGGCGTTATGAGCATGTATCATGAGGGTTTCTAACCTAGGAAATGAGGGGGGAAAGCCTGAACAAAAGGCAGTTAAGTTGGACCCTCAGTAAAGAGAAGGGTTTGTCTAGAGAAAGACTTGGGAGGCCTTTCGAAGAGAGGCGCACGTGCAAAAAGGTGTTTTTTTGGTGTTGAAATCACAGGAGAAAAGGCCAGTGATGTGGACACGTGGAAAAGAGTGGGGAGAGTTTCAAGAGATGAGGCAGGAGCTGTGGACAGGGGCCAGATTATGCAAAATCTTGGAGGGCACATTCAGGAGTTTGGACTTTATCCTAAGAGCAACACGAAGAGTTTTGAGCCCTGACATGATCGCAATTCCCAAATCAGGAATTTCTCTAATAAACACAAAGACAGCATTTCAATCTGAGCATTCTGATGTCAGCTGGCATAAGCAATGGCAGGAATATTTCAGCGTGTGGAGACACGAGGGAAGCATGAAGACTTACCCATCTTTATTGAGAATGTAACAGCAGCACCACAGCGTAAGAGGGGACATGAGGGCATTAATAGCAAAAGCTGGGAGTCTTGGTCCCCGAAGAGAACAAAGAGAATAGGACTAGCCACCGCAAAACTGAACCCATGGAAAAGTCAGAGGGGACTCAGAAAGCATAAAGGAGCAGAACACCCGTTTCTTTCCTGCTTTGAGGCCATCAGTGCCCTACAAGGCCCTTTCCGGTCTGTCAAGACAAACCTTTGCTGCCCCTTCCTCCGCCAGGCCTCCCCTGGTGCTCCGAGCTCCAGCAATAAGACACACCTCAGGCTCCCCGGGCACAGAGGTGACGGCCTTGCGTGAGCTGCCTGTCACTCTAGCCCTCTCTACCCTCATGGAGTCTCCTGACCAGCTGCTGGTCTGCCCAAGACCCAGCAGTAGGACGTGACGCGTGGTAGGCGCCCGATAAATATTTGTTGGATTAATGTGAGAGAGTGCACTAAAATGTCGCCCTCATTATCCTTTCTAGCGAACATGTACTGAGTGCCTATCTTGTGCCAGGCACAGTGTTGAGGCCTTCTCACGCATTCTCTCGCTTCATCTTCGCAGCCATCGCACAAGGCAGGTATTGCTACAATCCCCAATGTGCAGACAAGGAAACTCAGTCTCAGAGAGGCCCAGTGACTGGCTTAGCTTTTCTCTCACTGTGCAACAGGAACATGACTCACTTCCGTTCCTCTCCTAAGCCCAGAGTCTGATTAACTGCTCGCTGTGCTCACCTCTTCCCGTGATCTCTAAACGGCCACAAAGAGAAGCCTCAGGGCTGCTCAAGTATTTCGTGTCAACTTCTGATGCTCATAACTGTTCTACCTAATGTCTTCTGCGCCCTCCCCCCCCCCCCCCCGCACCACCACCCTATGAGTGCCTCCGACGGGTCTTAAGGACCTTGGTATCTCCAGTATTGAGCACCATGCCTAGCACATGATGGGGGTGTGAATTAATGGGTGAATCTGACCAAGGCAATTGGATATTAACTCTAAACGCGCCCTGTAAGAAAACACATTACACACAATCCAAACAGATGACAGATAAGTTGGATGATCATTCACGTAACAATTCTACTCTCCCTATCCTTTCCTTCATCTCCACCTCCCACAATGTCCCTTTACGCAGTGGTTTCTCCGGCCAACTGAAACTCTGGTTCATCTTCAACGTTAGAGATACTGATAGTGCACCATTACATCATGGGGGAAAGGGAACCGTGGGGACATTTACATGACTGCACGTGAGTCCTGGGCCCGCGCACAAACTGAAAGGACGTGCAGTGAAGGAGCAAGCAGAAAAGGGCATCACTCCCTCAAAAGCACTGAAAAACTACACTTCATTTTAAAAAGGCAGAGAGATGAGAGATAATGCTTTTTAAACTTGGAATCTGTCCCATAGAAATATTTAACACAGAAGCACAGAAGCTGAAATATTCCAAACCAGCCCCAATTCAGAAGTCAGAATCTCCCTGATGAGATTACCATTCTAGAAACAGCATGCTTATTGGCTCATAAAAGACATGTCACCTAACAATTCGCACTACGGGGTCTGAGGGAAATAACTCACCCATTGTGAAGTCAATGTTCAAATCAATATCCTTTGGGGAGAAAAATATTGCTCATTGATGGAGATTGATTTTTTCTTTTCCTTAAGAATTCTCCAGGGGTAAACATTTTTTTGCTAGTGAATGTAACTAAACATGCCATTGTCAAGGTTTCCTAGTCTGAGTATGATACTCAAAAATTATTACTGTAATTATAAATGCCTTTCAACCTCTAGATGCCAATTCCGTTTTTTAAAAATATTTTTTTAAATATCTAAACAGCGGGACCACAAACAATTTGGTGTATGTCCTTTGCTTTACTTAACAGTGCTCTTATAAGTGAGATATTTTTGATGTTTTAAAACAATAAAAAATTAGCATAAACACTAAGAGTTCTGGATCCAAAATGTATTTACCTACAAATTTAATAACAACTACTTTTTTTAAAAAAAATTTCTCACTGTTTCTCCCTTACCTTTCCCATTTCTATTTGTATCCCCAAATGATTACAGCAACACTCATTCTAGCCATTTACTGGCTGCCTTCAAAAAAGCAAGACTTTGTAATGGGCAAAGAGGAAAGCATGCTGAATTTAACTGGTTTTATATTTAATATGTTGCTTTAGGCTAGTGAATCTTCCAGAGCTATTTGCAAGGCTACGATAGAGTACACTGTGTTTTTCATAGGTGTCTTCTCAGGCCAAATGTATGACGAAAAGAAAGCTTGCCTTCTACCTTTTTGAAACTCAAAGGTTGCATAAGAAAGGACAGATTTGGGAACCAAAGAACTGCCACTCAATTAATGTTTGTTGAAAAGGGTGTCACAGATCATTGGGGGAATTTCCTCTCATTGACAACTCCCCCAAAGATGAACTGAGCACCCAGATGCTGAGCTCTGTGAGAAGAGGAAAGTAACATGTTGGTGATGATAGCGGCTAAGCTGTGGAACCAACAGAAGTGTAACTGGACGAACCGTCTTCACCGGGGAGGAATAACACCACTGATACCTTCGAAGCAAAACATGTGATTTCTGTTGTTTTTGTCCTGTGATGGAGATGGATTCATATCAAGCCACACTCTCATACCCCATTCCTCTGGTATCTAAAAGAACACATTTTTCAAGTGGCTTGAACAGATAAAAGGAGGAACAAAGTTCACTGATTGGCATATGGTCATGACCAACAATTTGACCTTAGAAAAAAACTCAAACCACACTTAACATGTACTGATTTTTCTCATCTAGTGTAACTATAGAGTAACAGTAAACCTTGTACAAAGCAAAGCAAAACCAAACCAAAAAGTTTAAATTAAAAAGAAAGTCCTACTGAAGTCCTCCTTCCTAAAAATGTGCGTTTATAGAATGTAAAAAGAATTTGATCCACCAGACGTAGCAAATCAAATATTTATGAATCTTACTTTTTTAAAAAACTTATTTAAAATTCAAAAATCATGCTCATGCTTTGGTAGGGCTGTGTGGTTGCTTATCACTTAAACAGCATTTCTGATTTTATCACCCATTGAAGAGGGGCTCACACTGAGAAGGGAGGAACAGGAATATCTAGACACCAAAATACGCTCCTCTAGGAAGAATAAAATAGTAACAATCAGAATACAACTGAGATTTTATTCAAACTGACCTAGAACCAGAAGGAATCTTCAAACTGTTCTAAACGAGAGAGAGAGAGAGAGAGAGAGAGAGAGAGAGAGAGAGAGAGAGAGATTTCCAGAAGTAATCCAAAGTAAATCACTAGCCTAAGAAAATATTTCAGTGGCAGGCACAGGAATAACTTTACCCCTTTTATGGTGACCCATGAGTAGGATCTATAGCAGGCTAAAGAGATATGTTTCTATCAAAAGGTTCCACCTAACCTGCCCCCTCAAGCAGGGTTCTTGAAGGTGTCAGCAGGATTTGGTTGACTGGGCCATTAATGGAGCTTCGGTTAATTATTGACTGATTAGGGATTTACCTTATCTTTCCATCAGGAGCTGGCTCGAGACTTAACGGTAAGCAATTTAGAGCCAGGGTGAACCTACCCACGTGCTTTTTTTTCTTCTCCTCCTTTGGGTCACTTTAGCGTGTCCTTCCCCATAATTCGCGTTCAGCTCAGAATGGGAGTCCTCAAAAGGACTGGCAAGGAGAGGGGCCAGGTTGATGGTGAGGAGTGTCCAGAGCAGGCCTGGACGAGTGCTGTCCTTTAGAGAACTTGGCTTATTGGTCCAGGAGGTTTTCCCATGAAACTGCTGGGGGGGACGGGGGGTGGGGGGGAGCAATGACTTTGTGTCTCTGAAAGTGCCGGTGAAGCCCAAGGGGCAGAGTCAGCCCCCCACCTCACAAGGCGGCCTCTCTGTGTGAAGGCCTCTTGGCAAAGTCAGGGAATCCACACAGGCAGCTCAGGCCCAGCTGCCCCAGATAAGAGGTGGCCCGTGTTAATGTACAGGCTTCCTCTGCACCTCAGCAGGGCCTTCCTTTTCTAAACAGTCTCCCTTTAATGTTGGCGAATGTTGTTTTTCCATTGACTCAACATCTCGCCTCTGGTGGTAAGCCAGTGAGGAAAGTTGGAGCGGGGGAGGGAGGACGACAGTGGGAGAGAGTGATGCCAAAGCTAAAGAGAGAGACAGTCATTTCCAAACAAGCTGGACACCTGCTTTGGAAAGACAGAGACCAAACCTAAAACCCTTGCTTCCTCTTAACTTAGATCAGCTGATTGTTCCCTGCCTGTCTATGAAGGCCGGCCCTGGGCCCCCTCCCTGAAACACTGCCCCCTTCACCAGGAGCGAATTCCATGGGAAAAGTACCGCCTTGAGAGATTCATAACTTTTCTCCATGAAGGAAAGAAAGAATGAGAGTTACCGGAGTGAATTGAAGAGGGGAAAAGAAATTGGATGAAAGAGAAAGTGGGAAGAAAGCAAGAGAGAAGAAGGAAATGAGGAAAACAGGAGGAAGAGGCAAGCGAGGAAAGACAGAGGCGTGCAAACGAAAGGCAGAAAGAGGATAAAAAAAGAGAGAAAGAAGAGAGGGAAGGGAAAAGGAGAGGGACTGCAGAAAAATGAAATCTGAAATGAGAATTTTCTTCCAGGAGTTTGGTTTTTCAAGCCACCCGGCAGACCCCGGACTCCGATTTAGGATGGAAAGCTGTCTTCCCTCCCTGGCTTCTCTGGGCAACGCAAGGTCGAAGGGCATCTTCAAAACCAAATCTTGATTAGAGCCAGCTAAATGTTTTGACTTGAAGGAGACATGAAAGATTAAAAAGCAAAACAGAGCAGCGTGGGTAAGAAAGAAACAGGAAAAGAAAGAAATTTTAGAAAAAAAAACCTCATGGGAGACACAAAGGGAATGATAGAAAACACTTCTGAATCAGCTAGTCATCTACTAACAAGCTGCAAAGATTTCCAATGACAAGTTGTCACATTAGTTTAGTGAAACTGAAGCAGTGCTTATCCCCTTTCCTGTGCATAATCTCTCCCTGCGTGCCACAAAAACATGCTACCACGTTTAATAGGATTAGTTTCCTTCGCTTTCTCCCCCCACCCCTTTTATTTATTTATTTTTTTTACAATTCTATTTTCAGCAATACAGGGATCCTTGAATTCATGGGCTTCCTGCAGTGCACAGCAAAACCTGAAGTGCGTGGTTCTGACCCTTTAAAGACTTTATTTGAGTCTGAAAAAAATGGTAATTTGACTATTTTGTACCTTCTGCCTGTCCCCCCCCCCCCCCTCACCACCAATGAATTGCATTCTCCTCTGGGAAATCTCATTGCTGGGAGAGGGGTGTTGATAGTAAAAAGGTCAAGACAGAACCAGGGCTGGGAAAAGGCTGACAAAGCCCAATGCCTGCAGAGGTTAGGTGCCCCAGCAGGAACTGTGCTGGCTCTGACCCCAGGCAAACCTGGGTTCCAATTCCAACTGTACTTGCTGTCTTTGTGGCCTTGAGCAAGTGGTGAAACCTCCCCCACTCTCCATTTACTCATGCACACAGTGGGGCTCACTTTTAGCTGGGCGGTTGGGAGTATTACACTTGTACCTTATTTCTAAAAATGGTGACTATAGTGATGCCTGGTGCTTGGTAGGCAATAAGTACAATTGTTATATGTTCAAAACATTTCAGTGGCTCCTGTTCCTTGCAGTCCGTCTAGGGAGTCAGACGACGACTGCAAACTTTTAAGGTTCACTTTTTTCTCACATTTCAGTATGTTCCGGAAATCGGTATGTCTTACAATGCATTGCGCGTGGAGGGCCATTGTGTTTCCCTTCTCTCCCAGAGGCCATCTTTAAGTTGATGGCGTGTCTTCTCACCTACAGCATGATGGGGTTAAGGACACGCAAATGCCAGCTACCAAACACCGGGCACGGTTCTGACATAGAAAATGCTCAACAGATGCCAGAATTCTCTATCCCTGCTTATGAAGGGGACCAACGTTTTGCCCCCCCTTGAAGCTGCCTTTCGGGATATTAATTGTAAACTGGTTATGAAGAAACAGAAGACTCCGAAAGAACCTGTGGCCCTCCCCCCTTTCCTGCTCAAGACATTCAGACAGAAAAACCTGCTTCGGGAAGGAAATGTAAGGATGTCCCCGTCGCCTAATTTGAATTCAGTTTGGCACCTAAGCGAGCTTCAGGCAGGGGCCTGCTAGCTAGACACCTCCAGGATTCCAGGATCTCTGAGTTGCCTACCAAGACGTTGCCCGCCACGTGAACTGCCTGTAAATCACCCCTCCCACTTAGGAAAAACTTTCTCCTTTGTCAAAAATATCATATATACCCCATGCTGCCTCCGTCTTTAAATTTTCCACACTTATGTGAGTTCCCCAGGCACGTGTATTAAACATTTCATTTTCTTCTGTTAATGTGATTATCGGCCCAGCTAGGAGAACATAGAAGGTGGGTGGGAAAGCATTACTGTTTTTAGTCCCCACACTTATCCCTGCCTGTGTGCCTCCTTCCCCATTCTCACTGAAAGACCACTTTGGAGGATTCAGCGGCGAGGAGGTGTTGACACTTCTGCCCCTCGTCCAGATTCTTCTAGAGAGGGCCCCTAATTGAGGCTTCAGAAACCTGACTAATCAAACACAGAAAATCACTGTCTACCGGGGTTGGCAAAGAACCAAAATCTGCTCTCTCAACAGCGTCACCAACTGCCATGCTTAGCAGTGTCCTGCAAACAGTAATTATCTGTTGAAGTGAATTATTCCATCTTCCTTGAGACCACTCTGGGTCTTGGACCCCTCTCCCCAGCCTCCTGCCCCCTTCTCCCCCCCCACCCCCGACCCACCACCACCTGAGGATTCGCTTGATGGAGGAAACCGGTGCCCAGGGGACCTCCCGGAAAGAGGGAACCACACTGGCCTAGGGTGGGTCTGGAGGGGACACGGAGGAAGCCTATGTCTGTTCAGGGCCAGTGGAGGCGCTGCTGGGTAAGGCGCGGGTCTCCGCCCCCACGCCCGCCTCCCAGAAGAATCCCGGATGTCCAGCCTTTGAGGCACCTGCTGTGGCTGCTGCTTGGAGGTGTGGACCCAGGCCTTTCTGCCAACCTGGGATTAGCGAGTGTGCCAAAGTCTCTCAGCCGAAGTAAGGGCAGGAGGGCGACAAGACCTAGCCCTTCTCCCCGGGTCTAAGCAAGCGCCGAATTTAGCCTCCCTCCTGTGGGCCTTTCCTCCTGCCTTCCCCTGCACCTAGCCTGCCCTGGGGCACTGGAGCTCCTTTGGGTCCTGGAAACCTCTCCCCAGTCCCCCCCCACCACCAGATACCCATCTACCCACCGCAGGTACAGGCTCCTCCCAATAGAACTCCCACCTCCTCACTCTTCCCCTATCTCTGCTTCCTTGCCACCCCCAGCTATAGGCTACCCCCACCACCCCATTCACCTTCTGCTGACACCCACTTCCCCCACCCCACCCCTTCATCTATACTCTGGCTTCACCCCTACTCAGCAATGTCTCTCCACCCACACACTCCCTTCCCACCTGTTCTCCCCACCCCACACCCACTATCTCCCCCTACCTGCCCTGCCCTTCCATACTCAGTCCCCCATACAGCACACTTCCCCTCCCAGCTTCTGCCCTGTCCCTTTCCATCCCCTTGCCACAAGTGTAGGCAAAAGCACTCCTTTAGCCAGGAGGGTGCTTGGGATAAGAAATCAGAAGTTGTTACCTGTCCCCCTACAACTTGACTCCTGGTGAGTGTTTCGCTGTAGTTAGAGGTTCTTTGTTTTGTCCCCTAAAGTCACAGACATCCCCCCTCCCGCCCCTGCCAATTCCAAGCCTGCCCTCCAGCAAGTAGCCAGAGAGCAGGAATCTTCCACACCTGCCTAAAGATATCCACCAGCCCTCAGAGGACAGGCATCTGGCTGGATGGCTGGGCTTTGGCCGGCTCCCAGCCCCCGGGTTCATTCACTAGGGGCTGGGCCCATGGACACCCGGAGCTGGCATTCTCTTCCTCACCCCTTCCCAGCAATACACCCTGATTACTTATCTGAAGCCTTCTGAGGATACCAGCAAAACACCTTCCTTGGAATGTGTAATTAGCCTCTCCTGGCCATCTCCCGTTCTAAAACTGTCAGCCTTCTTGATCTGGTCCCTGCTGGTTCAGCCCAAGCCATTCCTCTGGCTTTTTTCCCTCACACTGCTGCACAGTCACAGCCAGGGATGGCACCTTCCCACCTAGCTTGTTCCTTCTCGCGGCTGTCTTTGGCCGGGCTCTTAATTACCTTGGGGTGTGCCTATAGTCATTGGTTGGAACATACTTTCATGAAGGGTTGCATTTTACTACATGCAGACTTGGGGCAGTTGTTTATTCTGACATGTAAAAACATAATGATAAATGATATAATTTTTTTTTTTTTTTTAGTTTTACCTAGGAATGTTGACCTTTTCCTTCTTGCTGTTCCCTCCTTGAATAGAATGTTTTGTCCTGTGGGTTCATGGGTCTGATGCGCAGCTCCTATCAGAAAGGTTTCCATCTATAAAGCAGGTAAGGTGAAAGGACCAAAAAGAAAAGAAAGAAAGAAAAATTTAGATTGGTAAATGCCTCCTGTCTGCCATAGGTCCAAGAGCACAGGGCCTAGCTTCCAAACACCCCCCAATTCTCATTTATTTTTTTGTGGCCTTAAAGGTGGGGAGGTGAGCATCTAAAGTGCCCCAAGTAGCAGCTAAGCATGAACTAAAATGTGCATACATGGAATGAGAATCATGTTAGCTTCATCGTGATTGACACATGGAATGACAATCACGTTAGCTTCACCAAAATATTGGGGATAGGGGGTGTCTGTATAGAAGTACCTGTCAGCTCAAGTGTGTAGAGCACACGTTTGTAGACAAAATAGGTTCCATTTACTGAGCACCAATTGTGTGCTGAATAATTTTACTAACGTAAAAGTCAGCAACTCGATTAAAAAAAACTCCATGAGTTGGATATTACCCCCACTTAGCAGATAAAAAGAACTGAGTCTCGGATAGATTAAATAATACACCCAAGGTCACCGAGTCAGTACCTGGCTGAGCAGTAATTGGAAAAACAGTATGACCCCTAGATTCTCAGCCTTTCGGCTGACTGCCCAGCAGGGGTGGGCCCAGAAATCCTTATTTTTTAAAAAGTTCCCTTGGTGATTCTTGAGGATGAGCCAGGTCTCAGGAACCCTGGTTCACATCAAACCATCCAGCTATCCCTGTCACCAGCCTGCCTCCCAGCAGCCTCCTCCACGTTGGGTAACATATTTAAATAGCAATTTCGAAAAACTATGCAGCATATGGATTTTCCTTTTGATCTCAAAATGATGACAAACAGACACTTAAATACTTCATAAAAGAAATATTACCAGAAAAATTATAGAAACCTGGCTTTCAACTTTGTCTTGCTCTAATTTAAACAAAATGCAACTTCTCAGTGTCACCCCCCCCCCCCAATAAATCCAAACTGGGAGCTCCCTTCTCTACCCCCTCTGTGCCCAGCCTGCGCCTATTTATGTATTTCTAACCGGCTGGTCTTCCTGAATAAAAGCCTGGAAATACGGACAGCAGGGCTCACCCAAGTCCTATCCCCAAAGCCCCTCCTATGAATCCACACCCTTGACTTGATCCAAGAAAGGAAAGCTGGGAATAAGGGCCAAATATTCGTAGACTAATTGGCAGAAGAAAAGGCGTGGGCGGGGGGGGGGGGGAGATGCCCATTCCTTAAAAGGACCCCGCCCCTCTCTTAGGTCCCCGAGGGCCCCCACTCGCAGGTGGAACGCACCAGCCGGCTGTGGGCGCCAGCGTCCCGCAGCAACAGGCTGGCGGCGGGGGAGGGGAGCCGGCGGCCGCGGTGGCAGCGCTGGCGGCCCGCACCGTGTCCCCCAGCTCCGCGCCGCGCTGGGAGCAGGTGGCTGCCCCCTGCGCCGGGCAGGCGTGCGCCGAGCCCCAGCCAGCCCGGCAGGCCTAGCGCCTGCGGGGGGGCCCGGAGGAGGCAGGGGACGCCGGGCGGGAGCCGGGGAACGGGACCCCCCGGGGCCGCCAGGGCGGGAGGGGCGCGCGCTCCGCCCCGAACCAGGCGCCGCGGCTGCAGCCCCGCGCGCTCGGCCCCCCTGTGTCCAGAGGCCGCGACACCTAGCGCGTGGCCGCGGCGTGGATGAAGGGCTGGGGGGAGGAGGAGAGCGGGAGGAAGCCCGGGCGAGGCAGCCCCGCTCCACCGAGGGCCGGGAGGGGAGACTCCCAGGCTTCCCTCCTACCCCGAAACTTTCCCCGCGCACGCAGGCGTGTTCCTCACGGGTTTCGGCGGCTCCGGGTCGCTATCGGGGAGGAGGCTGGGCCCACACACACGTCCCCCAGCACGCGTGCGGAGGAGGCACCCCGGCCCACCCGGAGGGACTGGCCTCGCGGGAGGTGGCTGCGGGCGTGACGGCACTCGGCGGCCTCCCAGCCGAAAGGGACGCCCCGCGCGCGCGAACGAACCGGCGCTTAAGAACCTGCCGACGCGCGGAAGCGTCGCGGTGCCCCGGGCTGTGCGTAACTTTGCCCACGGCGCCCCCGCGTGCAGAGGCGTCCCCGGGCACTCGCGCCCTCACCCACCCCACTGCAGGCAGCGGCCAGAGCCTGCCTTTGTATTTACGTGACAATGACAGATATGCTAATTGGAGCCGAAGAGGGAGGGGTGTACATTGGGTAAATTCTACTACCGGGCACCCCCAGTTACCGAGGGAGACGGTCCCGTTCTCCCCGAAAGCGTGCCCTCCGCTTCCCTAGACCCTTAGGTCTCCAGCTTCTTCACTACAGAGAATAAAGCACAATCTGATCAACGTGCGCTTCCTCCCCACCCCTCGCTTGAGATCAGGACCCTTCTAAATCCGAGCCCTCAAAGGGCCCGGTGGGGGTGGGAGCAAGGCACGTTATTTGGGGGCGCAACAACACCCCTCGCAAGGCGCGCGCGCGGCCTGGCGGGCGCCTCGCCGGGCTCTGCGCGGCCGGCCGAGTGGCTGGATTATGTAAGTAACAGCCCTCCATGTGCTCACCACCATCTGTTAATATCTTGATATTGGAAAGTTCGGTGCCTGAGGCAAAGCCAGGGCTGGCGGCCCAGAGCTCCCAGCCTCCTCTCGCGGGGAGGGAACGCACCTTCCTTTGACTGCTGCTGCCCACTTCCCCGAAATCGAGTCATAGTTTGCCCCCTCAGACCCAGATCACCGCCCCACTCGCCCCGCGGGAGGGCCGTGTTTGGGGGGGAGGAGTGATCTGCTTGGAGGTAACTTTACAGCAATGAATCCTTTCAATGCATTGATACTTTTATGACAACATGACGGGTCCTTTTAAGCTCTTTGTGGTGGGCTATTATTGGGGTGGGTGGGGACTGTATTGTTTTTAAAAATTCCTTTTTTCCTGCCAGCACCCGGACCCAACATTCTAGCCAGGGTTGTATATTTCACCTTCTTCGGAGTGGTCCGCCTGTTTACTTTGAGAGCTGTTGGTTAAACAAACACCATTCCGGAGGCTTCGAAGCAGTGGGGTTCCCAGGAGAGAAACGCGCAGCTGCTATTGCTGCTGATCTTGTGGCATTTCACGCCCCCCCCCCCCCACCATTCAGACACTCGGAACAAATTCAGGTTGGGCTTGGGGTCACACTGGGAGCGGGGCGAGAATAGGGAGGTCAGTGGGTCTGCCTCTAGGCGGCTTGGAGCAGGCCTGCCCGGAGTTGGTTTTTCTTTCTCTTCCCCTCTTCTGGGTGGTGGACGGTGGTGTGTGTGTGTGTGTGTGTGTGTGTGTGTGTGTGTGTGAGAGAGAGAGAGAGAGAGAGAGAGTGAGTGAGTGTCCGGGCAGGATCTCCAGCATCTTCGCCTGAAATCCACGCCCACGGTCCGTTTCTCAACTGGATCTGGTGGAAGTTGCTAGAATTGGTTTGTGTAGGATCTGATGACAGTTGTTTGCAAGGTTTTAAATTACTTTAAATGCAGTCTTCTCTGGCCCCCCCCCCCCCCACGGCTTTAAGAAAGGACAGGGGGAGGGGGATGGAATAACACGGAGGAAATATCAAGGCGAAGTGTGCTTAACCCAGAACAGATGCACAAGTGATTACTGCGAGTTTGCGTGAGAACCCACAGATCCCCCTCCCGATACACGAGCACACGCAGCCTGCAGGGATGGGGTGGGTTGGAAGACTGGTCCGAATTCGGGGTAACTTTTAAGTGACTGCGGTTGTGTTGGCAGCAGGGCGGGGGAAGGGACTGACCCCTAGGCTTGGCCGCTGGTTTCTTCGCAGATGGAGCCCAATCTCCAGGCGACTGGTCGTCTCCGGGCTGACTGATCGCTTCTCCCCTATCAGAAAGCAAACGGGAGTCGCAGCAGATAGGGGCCTCCGGCCTCACGCCTCGCTCCGGGGCGGCGCGAGACCGGGGAGAGCGCCGCAGCTCCGGCGGGAGAGGTTGGCCAGGAGCCTGGCTGGTACGTCGCCCCGACCGTAGGGGACCTGCCGGGCCCCGGCACGCCGCTCACGGAGCCGGGCTGCGGACCCGAGCTCGCCCGCCCGCCCAGCGTCGCGCGCTTCTATTTCAACCATCAGCTCCTGCGCCCCAAGGCGGGCTGCGAACCGCCGCGGCCGAGCGGAGCGAGCCGCGAGCCTCGGGCCGCACAGGCGAGGGGTGGGGGCGCTTCCTCGTTTGCCCAGCGGGTTACCCCGACTTAGACTCGGGGAGTGAGACGAGTACTAACGCTCGAAGGAAACTTTTCCCGCCGTTAGTTCCCGCGTGTAGCGTGTGCAAAAGGTATATCGGAGCGCTAGGTGCAATGGACATAAGCTTGGGGGCGATTCCTTTCAGTCTGAATCTTTTCCCTCTCAGCTTTCCTTCTTCCCTCTTCTCTCCCACCTCCTTCCCTGCCCTCTTCCCTTTTAAATGTCAAACTTAGCATATGGGGTGATGGTGTGGAGGGGTATGTATCCTTTACTCCTACCAGGTTATGTACGGGCTGGCTCTAACACACGTGTACACTGGGATGCTTCAAGAAAAAATTATAGGAGGAAAAAGAAGAAAAACAGTGTCCTCTATCCAAATTTTCCTGCTCAAGACACCCGCTTACCTCGAAAGGACCCAACCAATAGAAACATCATTCCATACTGCATTTAATGGGCATGCTGGTAGATTACTTCTATTCCCAATCTAAAATGTCATATCTCCATTAGAGAACTTGATACAGTAGCCTATCACGCAAGTGTGATTGGTGTGTTTGTGCATGTCTGTGTCGTTTCAGTAATGGGGCGCAGGGCGTGTCTGAGGGCTTCCAAAGGGAAGAAATGAAGGCTGGGATGCTCAAGCAAGTCTCCTTTCTTGTCCTGGACAGCTAACCTGGACAGCCTGATTTTTTTTTTCTTCTTTTCAGTGTTTGAATCCAATGCCAAAAATTTCCTATAGGGCATAGGGTTGGACATAGTATCATTGCTATTATTCAAACAGAATACTTCCTCACAGTTGGATGAATTTGAGGCTGAAATGGTAACTGTCCTAGGAGAGTTTGTGTGTGTGTGTGTGTGTGTGTGTGTGTGTGTGTGTGTGTTTGCAGAAGCTGGTGGTAGTGTTCCCGAGTACTTGTAACACACCTCATAAACACCCTGTTGTCAGGATGCAACGTGATTCAACCTTTGATCTGATTAAGTTTGAGGGACACAAAGAATTCTTGCCCCCATCCTACCTAAGAAAATGAGTATCTGATCAACTAAGTATGAAGGTTTCTGCTTTGCAGCCCTTCCAAGTCTTAATCATTTTTAGGACCTTAACGTCATAAACTCGGTTGCTTTCTTAAAAGCCATTTACTGTGCCGGGAGAAAGAGATGTCCTGGCGGCAGGGCTGAAGGCTCCCTCCTCAGCGTTTGTAGCTTGCAAACCCAAGGAGCTCTTTAAGAGCCACGATATCTAAAGCAAGCTCTGGTTATTTTTCACCCCAGATATGGCAAAACGAAGTGAATTTTCTATGGCTTTATGTTGAAGCTCGATGTTTAAGCGTTTGAATTTTCTTACCTAATGCATTTTAAAGTTTGTCACCCGGGCTTCAGGATGATGTAAATGGTGTTTGACACCCATCTCTTTAGTTATTCTGGGGTGAGTGACTGAGGGGTAACTTCGAGATAATGTTTGTTAACATTTTCTTTGAGGCTGCCGCGCGGGCCATCCGAATAACGTTGTCGGAGGCGACCAAGGGCTAGGATTGTTCTTGATCATTTTGAGGAGAGGTTGACTGGGATTCGGCCAGTGCTGGTCTTCTGATACCAGATGCATCGGAGCCGGAGTGGAAAACCTCTGGCATCTATTATTTAATCCCAAACCCACCTGTATCTTAGTGTCCACCTGCCCTTTAAAATTCTGCGAGTGGCCTGTATGCTTGAGACTACCTATAATTATTTTAAAAGTGGAATGATTTAAGGACCCGCACTCCCTCCTCCTATACCACCCCAAACTCTTAATAAAAAAATAATAAAAAGCAACCACACTTTTCTCCAGGCAGGGTACTTTTCCGTGCCTTCCTTCACCCAAGTCCGGGGAGCACTGGGCGAACTCCCGGGCTGTCTCTGAGAAATGAAGAGGGGATGGTAAGAAAGAGGACCTGCGTCCTGGAAGAGCGGGAGTGAGCGGAGCGCCGGTCGCGCCCTCGCCCGCGGTGCATCGCGCCCGCAGACGGCTCGCCCCGGCCCCGGCGCGGCTGGCCAGTGGCCCCGCAGCAGCCGCGGGGCACGGGTGGGTGGGGGTGGGGGTAGAGGCCTGGGGTGGAGGCGGGGGAGGAGGAGCGCGGGGGCCCCTCTCCCCTCCTCTTTTCCCAGCCCTTCGCCCCCACCCCTTGGATCTATTTTTTTCCTCCCAAGTTCTCTCGCCTGGCTATCCCCCCTTGCATCCGAAGGCGCCTCGCGATTGGGTGTCGGGGCCGGGTACGTCAGTCAGACTGTGACGTGCAGTCTTCCTGTTTCCTTCAGCTGTGTCTTAAAGTAAATCTTGTTGTGGAGCGCAGCCCTCAGCGGAGGGAGCGCTCGGGAGTCGGACACCCGTGCAGCCGGGCGAGCGGAGGCGCCGGGAGCCTCGCCGAGTCCGCCCGCTCCGCCGGGCTCCGCGCCTTCCCCCTGCTCTGCTCTTCGGCTCCCTTCGCTCTTCTCCTCTCTTCTCTTTTCTTCTCCTCTCGCTCTCTCTCCCCCCTCCCCACGCTCTCTGCTCGCTCGCCCCTCTCCCACTCGCCCCATCACTGGCTCGCTGTCGCACACTCACCGTCCCTGGTCCAGTTATTCTATTCACCGCCCGCCAGAGCTCCCCGGGCGCGAGCGCGCTGTCCTCTCGCCGGCGGGGGCGCAGACACAGCGCGGCGCGGTCCCCCTGCGCTCGGCACCGCGTAAGTACCTCCTGTCCCCTCGCCAGTCCCCTCCCCTTTTCCAGAGCCACTTGTGCTGGCTTGTTCTTCAATGGGAAGAAAAGACAGACTCCCCGGACTTAGACGCGTGTCAACATCTTTTTTTCCCCCTCCCCCCAGGAGAAAATGGTGTTATTTAAATGAACCAGAAGAAAACCGCCTGCAACACGGTTTCTGCGCAGGAGCCTCCGTGGAACTCCGCGCTCCGCTCTCCCCAGTGCCGAAGAGTAAGTGATCCGCTCGCTCGGCTTTTATTTCTTTCTCTTTCCCGCTGGTGGCCGGGGTTGGCGGTGGCGGTGGCGATGTGGGGGGGAGGCTGGCAGTGCTGGACTTGGCGCTGATCTTGTCACCTTTTGTGTCCCGGGCTGGGGTGCGCGGGGGCGCCCGCTTCCTTTCCTCTTTCTCTCGCCCTCGCTTCTCTGGAGAGAGGGCCCTGGGAGGACATGGGGTCGCTTTTTGTTCGTCCGGATCCCCGCTTTCCGCCGAGCCTCATCCTTCCCGTGTCCCCGGTGAAAACTCCTGGGCCAGCCCCCACGTCCCTTCTCTTTGTCTACTTTATTACAGCTGCCTTTCTTCCAGGCTCTTCCAATTTGCTTGTCATTTGCATACCTTTCACTTCTCCTTTTTAACCCCGGCGGAGGGCCAGGGAGCAGGGAGGTGGGGAGAGGGCAGAGGGGGCGCTCTGTTACTTTCCTCTCCCAACGCCGTGGTAGCCGAAATGTTGAAATCGGGGTTGGAGCGGTGGAGAGATGGTCCCGGGCAATGAGCGTGGCGCCCCCCTCTCCTGAGCTCCAGGAAACCCGGGGTAGGTCAAGTTGAGTGGGGTCAGGCCGCCCCGGGAGCCTGGAGGGGTCGTGGGACAGAGGGATGGGTGCCCCAGCGCCGCGGGAGGACCCCTAGATCGCGCTCGGGTGGGGGGTGTTCTTGGGCAGCGGACTCGAGAGGCCCAGACTCTCGCAATCATCGCTGGCAGCCTCTGGTGTTGGGCCGCTGGGATCGAGTCCTGGCTGGGTGGTACCTACAGTTTTGCCCCAGTTTGGAGGACTGGGGTGGAAGGAAAGGAGAGTGAGGGTAATTGTTAGTGGGAAGAAGAGTGAGGAGGGGCGGGAAGAGTTGCTATCTTGCCTGAACAGACAGGGAGGGGGCTGCAGGGGGGGGGGTCTGAGGGTGGGCGGCGGGGTTGAGGGGAGACATCACCCAAAGTCCAGTTTAGCGAGTTGTTGGTTGCAGTGCTGTGCCGGCCAGTTACTCCTCCTGCTAAAGCTGAACGCTGCTGGAGAGTGTGGCTTTGGGATGGGGGAGTAGATTTTGAGAGACTGGAGGTCTCCCACCCCCTTTCAGCACTTTGGGAGTGGAGTCCTCCAGGCCGATGGAGAAAAGGAGAAGGCAGGTGTAGGCGGTCGTCTTAAATAGCCCAAGGAGGCAGGTAGGAGTGTGACACTGCTGCTGTTCTTGGCAGTCCAGAACCCGACTCCGCCTGGGGGGAGACTGGGAACTCACCTGCTTGTTTTAATTTTTCCAAGAAGGTCTGTGTTGTCTCCTTGAGCTTATAAAAACAGACCAAGTACAGGATGGCCTTCTCTCAAAGTCAAGGCTGGAAGTTTCTTCTCTTGTTTCTCTCTCTCTCTCTCTCTCTCTCTCTCTCTCTCTCTCTCTCTCTCTCTTCCACCTATACCCTCCCATAAAAATAAAAAAAATCTCTTTCCTAAACTAGGTAGGCAGAGGTCTATTAGCAGAATGCGCATGAGCAGGGCCTGACAGGTGTGTTATGTCAAGAAAGACAGGTGCAAATTTCCTCTGTGTCTGTGTGTGTCTGTGCAGTTCCAGACCACAATGCGTGCCCCGGGGTTGTAGAGATTTATGAATTTATGGTTGCCCTGGTTAATAGGATTGTCCAGGCTAATGGGAATGGGCTGTTGTTATGTTTTGAGCCCTTGCCATGTGAGTTCTTTGGTTGAGGGTAGGGGACACGTTTGTGTGTGTGTGTGTGTGTGTGTGTGTGTTTCTCTTAAGGATGTTGGCAGGCGGCTGCTGAGGCTGTGTCTCAGGCTTCTGTCTGCCAGGCGGCAGAAAGTACCCCCACTTCAGGCAGCAGGTGGAGGGAGATTGACTTTCCCTTCGCTTCCGTCCAGTGTATGTCTGTCTCCCAGGTCTGTGGAGGGAGGGGGTGAGGGCTGTCTTTTGTGTGTGTGTGTGTTTTGGACAGCCGTGGGTGATGTGTGTAACTGCCAAGAATACCAAAGTCAGTTTGGAAGTGTTACTGTTGTGAAAGCTTATCTTTTTAGTGTGCTTTCTCTCTGCCCAGAAAGAATAGGTATGTGCATGAACTCTTTCAAGTCATATGTTAAATATTCTCATAAAGTAGAATGAGCCTGTCATTGTACCAGACATGTGCCAGATGTCCTAGTTATTACTTTGATGGGGAAGGGAAATCTCAAGTACGTGAGAGGTAAATGCTTTTCTGTTGGATGTAAGATGCGGGCAGTCAGTTCTATGAAGAGTTCCTTACAAGAACTTCTGAGTATTTTAGAAATGAAATGGTCTGTACGTGGTGGGGAAGTCAAAGGGGAGTATTTGGGTTAACCTGTCCATGCAACATAACATGGCTATATTTATGTAATGGTAACACAGACGAAGGTAATGCGTGAGGGAAGATGTTGAGAATTCAATGTAAGCACTGTATCTGGATTCTTAATACTTGATCTTTACATTTTTTTCTTTACACAGGTTACTACTTGAGTTGCATAGAATTAGGTTGGATGGTGGATGGTTTTTGTTGGTTTTGTTGCTTGGGCGATGCTCATTGTTTCATGAAAATGAGATATGTGCCATTTATTCTTTCGACTTAAACATCAAAGTTTCCCTCCAATACTTTCCTTGGATGGTGTTGAAGTTCTTTCATAATTAAAATGTCCTCTATGGATATGTTCTGCTTATTTTTAATAGGGGTTATCTGTGCTTGGCACTTATTGATATTTTTATGTGTCCATTATGCAGAATTCTGTTTAGTTTAATCACCACCTTGTGGGGGGAAAAGTCACGCATACATAACATGCATCTTTGTTCCCACTTTATTCATTTCCTAGCATCGGCCCTCTACAAGTGGCACTTGTGATCTTAAAACATAAGGTAGCTGCCAGGTTGGCTGTTTATTTGTTCAAAGTGCAAATAGGCCTTTTCCCTTGAATTTCTTGTATCATTTCGGGAATTATCTTGCATTTGCAACTTATTATGTAAGAAATTTTTTAGGTTCAGGATTAACAAAAGAAATTATAAAATGTTACTGATTTCATAATAGGAAGATGGATTGTGCATGCTATGTTGGTACAGGATTCTAATTAAGTACCTGTATAAATTGGAAAGGACATATACACAAGGGATTTCTCAAATCTTATTGCCTAGTGTATTCTAAAGCTTCGGAGGACATTTAGACTATTTTAAATTTCAACAGAAAAAAAATGTGTCTTTTCTTGAGATTACTTCTCACTCTGGTTTACTAACTCAGTGAATTATTACTCTTTAAATAAGTAGAAAAAAATATTTTAGGCATGCCTCAGAAAATGTTCTGTGTTCACTTTACTGGTGAAAAATGTATGGAATTTTTGATAGGATGGAGGAATTTTAAATGAAATGGTTATGATTTGAGAACTCTATGATGAAAGGAAATTTTAAAATCTGATAGAAGGTTTTGACAATGCAATCTCAGTTCATTGGAATATTAACTTACGCCAAGTGAGTTCTTCAGAATAAACAAAAGGTTTTCTTAACCTGCTAGTAGGTAGAAACACCTCCAAAGGAAAAGTTGCTAATTA
Source organism: Myotis nattereri (assembly GCF_964212035.1). Taxonomy (NCBI): domain Eukaryota; kingdom Metazoa; phylum Chordata; class Mammalia; order Chiroptera; family Vespertilionidae; genus Myotis; species Myotis nattereri. Next base: position 28,019,720 of record NC_138093.1, on the reverse strand, counting down.
GCAAAAATGAAGGGGACAGTGAAGTGACAGCTTAGAGATTTTGGGGAAGGCGGAAGCTATCTAAATCAAATCATCAGATTTCCCCCCCTTTGAATTACTGATTCCCAGATTAATTTATTGATGATATTCCATTTGAAATTTCATAACCAGGTTGATCCAAGTAGATGAGGGGCCCATTCAAAGGTTGTTTTCTAAAAGAAGCAAAGTGTAAGCCTGAGCAATTTCTTAAAAAATTTTTTTTATCAACGAAGACAGATAATCTAAAGAATCCAAACAGGAAACCATGCCAACCTTACAATTCCCCTGCCTCACAAGAGATTTGTCTGAACTATCTGGATAATTACTGTAATGAAACATGTCTTTGTCCAGAATAAGGACTCCAGGTAGAAGCATAAAAGTTGCACTCTCCTCCCCCAAAATAAGTTCTTGATTAAAGTCAGAGCACTTTACCACTTTCTACTTCACACTAGAGTGTTCCTTAGAAATTCTTCACAGAAAATTCTTCTCTGCTAACATTAAGTCATCAGCTTCCTTAGGATTATGTTAAATAGAATGTCAGATCACTCCAATTTTAATTAAGAATCTTTTGGAGTAATTAAAATCAGACCTGATTATACCTGGATATTTATTCTTGTATTTTACTAGAAGGAATCTGCTATGCTAAGATATCCATTGCATAGGAATTATTAGAGCATTTGTGCCAAATGGTACAACAAAAATATTTAATAGTGAAAAATATTCTCTATAGATGTTCAACTTAATTAATGAGGAGTTTACAGGAATAGATTATGTATATCGAATCACCAATACATTTGAGTTCAAATTCAACATCAGTAATATTCTGCATACTGGCTGATACTTATGTTCACCCCTGCTGAACAGGAGGTTTCAGGTTGCCTGGTTAAACTTAAAATTAATGTTAAAATTAAAATACAAGATGACAATAATGCTGGGGAAAATAGAAGGCAGCAGGAAAATAGGAAGACCAAATATGAGATGGATTAGCTCCATAAAAGAAGCCATAGGCAGGAGTCTACAGAAGCTGTGCAGGGCTGTTGAGGACTGGACATTTTGGTCATCACTCATTCATAAGGTCTCCAAGAGTTGGAGCCGACTTAACGGCACATACCACACACAAGAATCAATAATAATTGTAGCTGAGACATTGTGGCTTAGTACATACGTTGAAAAATAAAGGACTTTTTAAAAATATTAATGGATAGGACAATATCAATGATAAAGTCATTCTATAGCATTCTCTAAATTCTGAATTGGGAAGTCATGGAAGTGCTTTGAAAGTATTTTCAAGTGATTTAATTTACATTATGCTCATTTAACTGTGTTTCTTATGTGGTAAATGTGTGTGTGTGTGTGTGTGTGTGTGTGTGTGTGTGTATATATATATATATATATATATATATATATATCCTGTTTATGAAACATTATGCTAGTAAAATACTGTGTCAACTAGTTATAATTATTTAATCTTGCCCATAGCCTCCATAGATTATAAACCTAAAGTGCACTAGTACAATTATTTCTAAGTTTAGGTCCAAGCTATATGGAGAGATATATTTCCTCTATTAATATAATCCCTTGTCTTGCTCGATTATATAATTTTTACCATTTGTTTCATCCTATTTATTATATCTCAGCTGGATATCGTACAACAGGACCTAAAAGTAATTAAATTCTCTTAGCACACAACAGAAACGGATCATTACTTAGTCTAAAAATGCTGACTGGTTGAGAGAGAAATGCAAAAAAACAACAACACAGAGTAGTTTGGTGAATTTCGAGGAAGTTACAGGTTAGCTTTTGGTTAAAAGATCCAACAAGCATGTTTACCACTCTTCTCCACTGAAGACGAGAATATCATTTCTTTCCACCTTAGGAAAAGCACAGCCCTCCTCTGGCTCTGGCAGGAGGCAGGGGTGCAGCTGTTGAGACCTAGGCTCCAGGAGAGGAAGTGCAGTTGACTCCGAGGTAAATGGCAGCTGGGAAAGGAAGGATGCCTGGGGATGACCTTGTGCTCATCTCTCCCACAGCCTGTCACTTCTGAGCCTCTGGTGCAGAGGTGCTCTTCCCAGAGCAAGGACGGGGAGGGGCAGAATCCCGTTTGGGTGTGAAGGTGAACGGGGAGAAAAACACTGCAGAAAGTTGGGTCCGTGTGTTGATGGGAGATCCGTGTGCTTTTCAGGTGATGTTAAAGAGAAAAGGATTTGCACACAAAAAGAAAAGAAGTAAATTTTTAAAAAATCATGGCAATGAGCTCTACTTTTAGAAAGCTGATCTGCAGGCAGAAAAGACCTCTCCCTCAATATGCAAGTCTTTCTGAGAAATAATTCATCTTTTTTCTTGTTTGTCTCAGTCTTTCCTCCTTTTTCCTCCCACCTGACAGCTCCACCGGATTTATCAGATCTAACGTGTTAGTGAGAGACCTGTCATTGCATTTTTCTGAAACCAATTTTATTAGTAATGTGTGAGGAGTCCGATTATTCCAAATTTGACGTTGAACTCAATATTGAAGTTATTAAGGCTTGTTTCCATGCTATATTCAGGAAATTTTATCTTGAGGCATATAAAAAGTATTTTATTTGCAACCATACAAATATGTATGTGTGTATACATATTTATATACATAAACACATATATGTATACATACACCTATATGAAGAGGCATCATACCGCTTCCACGATATTCTAAAACAGGCTCTTTTAAAATGTTGTAGCTTCATACAGAAACCAGAAGCCAGGTCTGCATGATGAAATCTTTCTCGCTTTAAAAAAAAAAAAAATACATGCTGCCATCTAAGCATTGAGCATTTTCTTGATTTTTACAGGCTATTTCATGCTGAAATCATGCCTATTTGCATGGATAGTCATTCTTTAAAACTAGCCACAGATGCAGTCCTAGGGAGCACGTAGATGTTTTCACAGGTGAACCGAAAGAGATGGGAGCGGTTCCAAGCACTCCACACGCTGCCTTTGGCAATGGACCCTGTTATTGTGAAGATGTGCTCTGTTAAGCAAACGTGAAGTTTAATATTAGATCAACCCTGGGTGAAAAAAATATTCTCATTTTCTCCATAAAATGTTAATTGTAAGCAAAAAAAGATGTGACATCTTACATTTATGCCAAATTTGGGGTTAGCATCACTAGTTAATAAGTCACAAAATATGTCAACTACCTTTTATAAAATGCAAGGAGGGATCTTCTCTTTTTTACCTTATGTTCCCAAGAAACAATGGAAGTTCGAATGCAGAGAAGGTATTTCCTTTCTCACATATATTGGAGTGATGTTATTTTCTTTCTTCTTTATACATCTTTTTTTTTTTGGTCTTTATTTCTGTGTGTTTTTTCTTAAATACAGCATATGAAATAAGATTCACAAGTGGTGTATGTTAAAGACTTTCTTTAAGCATGGAAGTATTATTGCGGCCGATTTTAACAGAAGAAAACTAGTCCTGAAGATATATTTATCCTTGCCTAATTCAATTTATTGATTTCTAAAATGTAACAACGTCGTTCTTTTGCAGTGAGTTCGACTTGATAATAATTTAAGTAATCAGAAGGGCATCATGAAAATTTATAAATAGTCTCATACTTACATTAAAAAGCCCAAAAGATATCATCTTCAAAAGTGATTTTACTAATAAAAAAGCATCTCTATGCTAAATAAGCAGACTTGTAATAGGAGTATTTTTGCAGTGATTTCAATGTGAAATTGACCATTTATGTTGGAAAGATGCTGAAGGGGCTCTACTCATTTCATTTCACATTTGACAAAAATATTTTAAAATTTGGTAATAAAGGGTGTTTTTTAAATATTTGCATTTACTTTAGTGTTCTTTTCATAGCCTTAAAAATCACAATAATTTTAATGCAGAAATGGAATTTTGCATCCCAATTTCACACAGCCTCAAAATTTAATCCTATTTCTTAAGTATAGCCCACTTTCATCTTCTTTTGTAATGTGAATCTGAATGCCCAAAATTTAATCAATTGGTTGTCAGAGGCTGTGTACTTATAATCTACTATTTCTTCTGACGATAAACAGTATCATTTTAGGCATTTGTGAAAGAGAATCATATTACTGGTGCTTAAGCAGTTTTTGCTTTTTTTTTTTTTTTTTTTTAATCTTAATCCATCTTAAACCAGTGGAGCAGAAATATTTAAAAATGTTTCATTTCAAGCAGAGTGCATAATAAATTGCAATAATTGTAATGTGCCATAAATCCCAGAGCCTATGCATTTTGTATTTGATTCAGGATTGAGGTCAGGAAATTTGGAGAAATTTAAAGAAAATGATTCATCAGTCCTTTTGTTCTGTTGGCCAGGGTCCCGGGATTCTTGAGCTGTGCCCAGCTGACGAGCTTTTGAAGATGGCACAATAACTGCCCAGTGATGCCTGACCATGACAGCACAGCCCTCTTAAGCCGGCAGACCAAGAGGAGAAGAGTTGACATTGGAGTGAAAAGGACGGTAGGGACAGCATCTGCATTTTTTGCTAAGGCGAGAGCCACGTTTTTTAGTGCTATGAATCCCCAAGGTTCCGAGCAGGATGTTGAGTATTCAGTGGTGCAGCATGCAGATGGGGAGAAGTCAAATGTGCTCCGCAAGCTGCTGAAGAGGGCGAACTCGTATGAAGATGCCATGATGCCTTTTCCAGGAGCAACCATCATTTCCCAGCTGTTGAAAAATAACATGAACAAAAATGGTGGCACGGAGCCCAGTTTCCAAGCCAGCGGTCTCTCTAGCACAGGCTCCGAAGTACATCAGGAGGATATATGCAGCAACTCTTCAAGAGACAGCCCCCCAGAGTGTCTTTCCCCCTTTGGCAGGCCTACTATGAGCCAGTTTGATATGGATCGCTTATGTGATGAGCACCTGAGAGCAAAGCGCGCCCGGGTGGAGAATATCATTCGGGGTATGAGCCATTCCCCCAGTGTGGCGTTAAGGGGCAATGAAAATGAAAGAGAGATGGCCCCGCAGTCCGCGAGTCCCCGAGAAAGTTACAGAGAAAACAAACGCAAGCAGAAGCTGCCCCAGCAGCAGCAGCAGAGCTTCCAGCAGCTGGTTTCAGCCCGCAAAGAACAGAAGCGCGAGGAGCGCCGACAGCTGAAACAGCAGCTGGAGGACATGCAGAAACAGCTGCGCCAGCTGCAGGAAAAGTTCTACCAAATCTATGATAGCACTGATTCTGAAAATGATGAAGATGGTAACCTGTCTGAAGACAGCATGCGCTCGGAGATGCTGGAGGCCCGGGCCCAGGACTCCGTAGGGAGGTCAGATAATGAGATGTGCGAGCTAGACCCAGGACAGTTCATTGACCGAGCCCGAGCCCTGATCAGGGAGCAGGAAATGGCTGAAAACAAGCCCAAGCGAGAAGGCAACAACAACAAAGAGAGAGACCACGGGCCAAACTCCTTACAACCAGAAGGCAAACATTTGGCCGAGACCTTGAAACAGGAACTGAACTCTGCCATGTCGCAAGTTGTGGACACTGTGGTCAAAGTCTTTTCGGCCAAACCCTCCCGCCAGGTTCCTCAGGTCTTCCCCCCTCTCCAGATCCCCCAGGCCAGATTCGCAGTCAACGGGGAGAACCACAATTTCCACACCGCCAACCAGCGCCTGCAGTGCTTTGGCGACGTCATCATTCCGAACCCCCTGGACACCTTTGGCAACGTGCAGATGCCCGGTTCCACAGACCAGACAGAAGCGCTGCCCCTGGTGGTCCGCAAAAACTCATCTGACCAGTCTGCCTCCGGCCCTCCCACCGGCGGCCACCACCAGCCCCTGCACCAGTCACCTCTCTCTGCCACTGCAGGCTTCACCACATCCACCTTCCGCCACCCCTTTCCCCTGCCCTTGATGGCCTACCCATTTCAGGGTCCATTAGGTGCTCCCTCTGGCTCCTTCTCGGGAAAAGACAGAGTGTCTCCTGAATCCTTGGACTTAACCAGGGAGACGACGAGTCTGAGGACCAAGATGTCATCCCACCATCTGAGCCACCACCCTTGTTCACCAGCACACCCACCCAGCACGGCGGAAGGGCTCTCCTTGTCCCTCATCAAGTCCGAGTGTGGCGATCTTCAAGACATGTCCGAAATCTCACCTTATTCGGGAAGTGCAATATCCTTTTATTTTCCCCCCAAGGAAAACCAAACAATACAAGGGCCTCCCAAAGGGTCAGGTTTACAGCATATGTAGAATAACGTAGGTTAGCATCTTCTTAAGAATTCAATCTTTCCTGTTACTCAAAGTAGTACGCTTTTATCAACAGGCCTGTGGCACTTCTAATGGCACAAAACCTCCCCACTAAACCAACATCCTTGCAATTTTTACAAGTTGTGAACTGCCCCAAAGAGCTGGTATTTAATATATGCATTCTCAGCAGTGTCTTTCTGCTGTTCTTCCTGTATTCTCTTCTTACGCTTCTAAAAAAATTTTACTTATTTATTTTAAATAAAATTTACTTTTATTTTGATATTTTTATTGATTTCAGAGAGGAAGGGAGAGTTAGAAACAGCAATGATGAGAGATAACCATCGATCAGCTGCCTCCTACACACCCCACACTGGGCATTGAGCCTGCAACCCAGGCATGTGCCCTGACTGGGAATTGAATCGTGACCCCCTGCTTAACCACTGAGCCATACCTGCTGAGCTTAAATATATTTTTATTGATTTCAGAGAGGAAGGGAGAGGGGAGAGATAAAACATCAATGATGAGAGAGAATCATTGATTGGCTGCCTCCTGCATGCCCCCTACTGGGGATCGAGCCCGCAACCCTGGCATGTGCCCTTGACCTGGGACCCTATAGTCCGCAGGCCGACGCTCTATCCGCTGAGCCAAACCAGTGGGGCTACCCTTTTATTTTTTTTTTAAGAGTAAAATCAGAGATAGAAAAATATCTCATTGTGATATTGAATTCTATCAGAGATACAATTTTTAGGAGATAGTAAGTTTCATAATGGAGTGAAAAGTCAGTTTTAGCTCCCAGATGCCATAAGAATTCTCCCTTGAAGCCCTGAACAGGCTCCTGGGCCCTTTAAAGAAGGTTTGATTCAGTCTGATGAAGAGCACTGTGCTGGTGGGAGGGGAGGTGGATTCTCCCTTTAATCCTGAAGTGAGACGTGGTTTTTTAAAGGAAATACACAGGTACTGATTTATTCCGACGGCATCCGTCTCTCGTTCACCAAGGTCTGTTCTTTGGGGCTGGTGCAGCTGCCTCCCATGCATGATTAACCTCTGTTCAGCCATACACAGAAATCTTTTGTCCTAACATACACAAAGCAAATTATTTTGGAAAGCGAGAGAGCACAATTAAATATAAAACTCAAGCTGTATCCGACTTAAAAATGGCTCTTTTTATGACTCTTTTTATTTTGAACCTGACTTTGATGTAGAGATGCCAGTTATATATTTTATTGGTTCTGTCCTGCACTCTGGCTATTTTTAATTGATGATTTTTTTCTCTCTCTCTGTAAATTGGTCCTTGCAGTAAATTCTTAAGAATCTTGTGGTCATGGGTGTTCTGGGGTTGTAGACTAGTAGCTTTGGGGGGCAGGTCAGGCATGTTTCTCTTATAATAAATTGCCATATGGATATAAAATTTAGCAATAAAGTTGGCTGTTGCTAAATTAAGGATTTTGAGCAATTGTCTTGATGACTAGAAATTGACATTTTAGTATGGAAACCCACTCAAGAGGCTGCCACTTGAGTGCAAAGTCCCAGCTCTGGTGGAAATGTGTTTCCTCAGGTAGTGAAGGTCGTCCTTCCAGCTAAATCTTAGGATACTGGGGAAGATTTCTGATAAGGCGAGTGGGAGCCACTAGTAGGAGATCCACGTGGGCAGTTAACAGAGTCTCTTTCCATGGTGAGGAAGAAGAGAATCATGTCATGAGAGAAAGCAAGAGAAAGATGTTGAGGACCTAGCTTTATAAATAGAAACGGAGTCTTTGGTTTCAGATTTAACTTCTACCATTCAAAGCCTTAAAATCGAACCCATTGGTCATGAATCAAAGCTGTGCCAAGCACCATACCAGGCAATAAACAATCAGAATGATTGGATTATAGCTACTGGTGATGAGAAAGGCAAAGTAAGAAGACACAAGGACTGGATTTTTTTTTTACCCTTTGTAGGAAGAGCATCTTCCAAAGTTCATAGCAGGCCACTGTCCAAAGCTAGACCCCATCTCTTCAGAGATCCTCTAGTGCATTTGAAGCCAATAGTAGTGATGGTGGGTTCTCTCTCTCTGTCTCTGAAACACACACACACACACACACACAGACACACACACACACGCACACACACCCCAGAAAGGGACATGCCTATTTTGGTAAATATTTGAATCCAGGTTTCAAAGTCTTGTAAAGTCCATATTAAACTCTTTAACTCAAGATGCCTGTTTATGGTGATTTGTTGTTGTTTTTTTAAATTAGACTTTTCATTTATAACCAGATAATTTTCTGCTTTTGTTTTTTTTTAAAGTAAGTTGGGTCTTCTAGAAAAAAAATATTTTTGATTGCTTTAAGCGTTGGCCATGCTCATTGTCTCACCCTCCCTAAATCTCCTGAGGAGTTTTAAGGATTTGAATGGAAAGAAGTCCCTTTTATTTCTACGCGTATCAAAGGCTTTAAAGAGAATATAGTTGCTTTTTCTTCAGATGAATAACTTCTCCTCTCTCCTACCAATATAAGGTTCTGTTGAACGATGGTGGTTCGGAAACACCTGTGTTCATATGACATGTTAGTTGCTTTACCTGGAGGTGTTTCTTTTCTGTAGCTAAATAATTGGACCACTTGTTGCAAGTAATGACTACATTTCCCACCTTCTAGCTTTCTACCCTCTGCCTCTTTCTCTTTCCCCTCTACCACATCGCACTTTTAACCATTTATTTCATCGATGCATTATTTCTTAGGAAGATGACAGGCAAGAAACCTTTTTTAATATATTTTTACTGATTTCAGAGAGGAAGGGAGAGGGAGAGAGTGATAGAAACATCCATAAGAGAGAATCACTGATAAGCTGCCTCCTGCACCCCCCACACTAGGATTGAGTCTGCAACCTGGGTATGTGCCCTGACTGGGAATCGAACCCTTGACCTCCTGCTTCATAGGTCAATGCTCAACCACTGAGCAACACCGGCCAGGCGAGCAACCTTTTCTATTGTCCACATAATTCTGAAGCCAGTGAGAATCTGCATGTTTGTTGGGAAACTGGACCCACTTTTGTCCTCTCTTCATCCTTGCATGGAAGCGAGTTCTTCCTCTGTGTGTAGGCAAAATTCTCAAGCATTTAGTTTAAAGAAATCTCTAGGAATCACACTGAGTGGTGTCTTACTTCAGTTGTATGGATGTAAGCACATATTTGAACCTGTAGTTACTCATGTTGAAAAGGTCAGTAGCAATGAGATGAAATGGTACCACTATAATCGTCCTTATTATGTTTTTATTTTTAGTTCACGGGTTTCCAAGTTGTGATGAATAATTTCTTAAGGAACAATTATTTCCTACTCAGAAGGGCATCAGCTGTTTCTCTGAACAAAGTAGCTCAGACAAGAACTACCGAGAACACCAGCTTACCAGAGAAATCCACTTAAGTTCAGCACATTAAGCACATGTGTTCTAGGAGGGAGAACAGTACCTTGTTCTCCCTTCTAACAGAAAGGAAATGGTGAACGTGTGCACGTTCAACTGAATGTCAGTGCACCTGCTCACGTCTTGGGCATAAAAAATTAGTTCAGTATCTTTGCAAATGAATCTCTTTAATCAAATATTAAGTTTTATTCAAATTCCAAAAGAAACAGCCAGCCAATTGTTTTCCTCCGTGGTGTTCCTTGTCATTCATCCTCTTTGCATCTCAAGAAAAATAGCCTTGTTGAGGCCCCAAACATTTGCATGCACCCAATTAAAGCCCAGGAGGATCATAAGCCTTTAAGACATGCAGGTGAAGACACACCCATTCTCTGTGCGGGCCCAGCTGTCCCTACTGGACTTTTAGGGAGAATGTTAACGATACTTGAAGAAGTTTCGAAAGGAACATTGTCTAATAGGTTGAAATTAAAGTCTAACTGGAAAAGATGGATTAAAAACGAATTTTTAAGATGTGAAATAATCCATAGAAGTTGATCTTTTACATGATTTGAAGCCTTATGGGACCATAGTAGTTATTTTCGCTATAGGGAAACCTGCCCTGCCATTGTGAAGTAAAATGAAAAAATATTCATCCCCCGGTTATGTGGAGCTTCTTAGAGAAGCAACAACTTCATTGCTCTATCACTGTCACCAACTGAGATCGTTTAGATCTTTGCTCCCCGTTTTAGGTTTCCCTGGGCGGCCAGTGTCAGAAATATAGCAAGTCAGAGCAGAAGGAGAAAGCTGAAATTCTTTGGGTTCCTAAGAGGTTTAGAAAATGTAGGTAAACGGTCCCAATCCGTTTGGTTGGACATGCAGCTTGTAAAATCTCTAGCCACAATTCAGAGCGCAACTGGGAAAAGAGAATTTTCTTCCTCCTGCCTCCACAACCTATTATTCTCCCATTTGCCTTTTTGCTGCCTCCGCTGCTCCTCCCGCTGCTGCGTGTAGGTAAGGTTATATTGTGCTTGGTAAACAGACAACACACATTCTCAGGTTGTTTGAACACCGCTTTAGATTCAGCTGTAGCACTCTACTTCTCTGATCTTTTATATTCCCCAGCAGATGTCTTTCATTAATTTATGGATTTATCATCTTTTCTTTTTCCCCTTTTTCTTTTCTTTTCTTTTTTTTTTTTTTTTACACCTGGCAGCTGTCTCAAGTTTCAGCAGTTATTGTCTATTTTGCATTACACATAGAATTGAATGTCATCTGTCTTCACAAAGCTATGGCTAAGAGAATTGAGGCAAAGCCACATGAGCTGCCTGGACAGATCTTGTTTGCGTTCCATCCCCCCTTCCCCTGCCCCCCCTTTACCTCCTTAATATTTATTTGTGCTCATTTTCTTTCCTGGCCTTGAATGGAGCTTAGCTCGTGTTCAGTACAGCTGTATGTTTACTGAATCTATTCCATCATGAGTCATTGTGCGTGTGTAAGTATCCTGGAAACAGCTAGTGCTTTCTTGGAAGAACAGTTGCTTTTCAGCACAAGCACTTAAAAGGGAAATTAACCAATTGGTCAGTTCAGATTTATTTTGAGGAGGCAAAAAAAGGATTATCTAACTGTTGGCTTTTAAAGGTTTCATTAGCTATTTTTAATAGTTTATTAGAAACATCTATTTTATGGGAATTTTATCTCAATTACACGATGGGTGAGAGAGAAAGATTTATTCTGTGTTCCATTTCAACCGATCGATTCCAAGTATTACCAACAGGAAGCGTTTCAAAGCAAAAACAGACTTGAGAAATCAAATCAGAATAATTTTTTTTTTCATGAAATAAAAGCCTCTGCGTCCCCATCAAAATAAGATGGGAGTTGGCTTGTCTTTTATATAAAAAGAATGAAAACCATCTTTTAGCAAAAATATAAATGTGTGGAAAGCTTCGGGAAGTTTCCGTGGCTCGCTGACCGTCTGGGAACCACAGCAAAACAATTTCTTTTGTATGAGGCCACACTGTGAGAGATTTGGGACTTTTCCCCCACTAAGAGTTAAATGTTCGAGGTTGTTTTAATGTAACTGTCTGAAAAAAAAAAAAAAAGATTAGAACCCAGATCTGAGAATGTTTGTCGAAGTTTGGACTCGCCTAAAACTCTTATCATGAGGCAATAGGAGACAGCTTGCAACTATTATTTCACTTATCCATCTGGACAGATGGCCCTGAAGTAGGCTGTGCTCCTTTAGTCTTCTCTATCTGTCTAATGGAGGTTACTGGAGGGCCTTTCAGCTCTCTCCTTGGCACAAAAAGTATGTCAGTCATAAATTACCGTCTTTGTAATCATTAAGGATCTCCAACAAAAACACAAGTTCAGTTAAGCTGCTTTGGCTCACAGATCTAAAAAATCAAAATTTCTTGCTTCGGTGTTTATTTTCAGCGGAGAAAAATAAAGCCCAATATTTAACTCTTCTATTTACCAACCAAGGTGATCTTTCGCACAATTTGCATGATATTAAAGGGAATGCTAATCACCTTCTCAGCAGAATATTTGGCTAAACACCCTGTTAGAAGTAGTCAAGGGCTTATCAATATTAATTTGAGTCTGCTTCTGTAGTAGTAACTTTCTGGTTTCCCTCTGTTCTGAAAGATTGCTCGAGCTGTGCTTGATGGAGGTCATTTGGAAACCTTTCCCTTTCCTAAATATCTGTGCGTATTTGACCTTTTTTGCATAAGGTGTGAAATTTCTGTTGGGTAGGAAATCTCTCTCTCTCTCTCTCTCTCTCTCTCTCTCACACACACACACACACACACACATGCACACACGCACACACGCATGCACATTTTCTTTTTTCCTAATTTTTACCAGACTCTCTTTTAAGAGAAAAATCCTTAGAGAAGCTTCTAGGAAGGACCCTTAATTGACCTTGTGGGGGACCACATTGATTTTCTCCACGTGCATCTTCATTTCTGATAAATTATAAAGCCATTAATTTGCTGAGGAAATGGCAGGGCCAGGCTGCGGCACAGATGTGACCAGGGCCGCCCCAGCTCCGAGTGTGCGGAGGAGTGCCAAGAATCCAGGCGAGAATCAGGAAGCCTGGATTGTTATGGTTAGCCTCATATTCTCTCGGGAACTGTTTTAGTTGCTGCTGTTTACAGATCTAAAAGGTAATGATGTTTCCAGATAAATAGGCCTTCTTATTTGGGGTAAGTGGCCATTTATTGATCTGCTAACCCACCGTTATTGATTTGTTAGCCCCAACCACTGCGCTACTCTCCAAGGAGTTAACTACAAATCCAGGAGAGGCAAATTGTACTTGGTCTTGGATCGTTGCTTTAACAAAAGCGACACTCCCTCTCCTCATTCTCTCTGTGCCAAAAGGACCCCTGCCCAAATTTAGCTATTATTTAAAAGGGAACAATTAAAAGGGTACAACAATGAGATAGGAAGAAAGTGAGTCAAGACGCTCCATTACATTAGCGCTGAAAGGTAAAATGCGAAGCTTGCCTAACTGTTCAAAATAAATGCCTTTTGTGTTTTCATGCACATTAGGATAATAATTTGATGTAAACGGCAGAGTGTGGAGAGGAGAATAAACAGAACCATAATTGTGAAGAAGAAGAAAAAAAAACTCTCATGCTAAGAGTTGTGTAGCACGTGTTGGGTGCATTTGTCTCCTTAGCAACAAGTGAACGTATAGAGAGAGGGGCTCTGTTTTGCCACCCTCTCCACAAAGTAGCCAAGACTCTGCAACTGAATTGTGCATCCTCGCTGTGACGTTTGGCAATTTGTGACAGGCAATGGGCAGTTGGAGCAAGCGGCAGCAAGTCAGGGATGGATTCCGCGACTGCGTGGTGGGCCTCCAGACTCCCGGGGGTGGGAGGTGACTGGTCCCTGTGTTTAAAGCAATATTTTCCTTAACCAATTGCATCCTACATGCAGGAAGGATTGTCACCCAATCACTTGAAAAAAGCAAAGCTCATGTTCTTTTATACCCGTTACCCCAGCTCCAACATGCTGAAGACCTACTTCTCCGATGTAAAGGTAGGGACGTTTTGTGTTATTCATATTTTTCCCCCAATTTCTGTGCATGTTATCATGATTTGAGCTTTTGGGAGTTAACGGAGCTGAGTGTGGAATCAGTTCATTGACACACCTGTGTTGTACTGATTTAATGCACTTGTCCTTCTGTCTAAAGCTGGGCCAGGCAGAGCCGCCCCCTGCGCATTAAGACCACAGCGACTGGTGTTAATAAGTCACATGGTTTCCATGGTAGTCGGGGAAACTTCGCCTCTGTCTTTATATGTCTTAGTAACTTCTTGGAAGAAATTTCAGCTGGTACTGAATGGATGTGCTTCAGGGGATGTTTTTTTCCCTCCCCTCAGCAACAGTCGACTGTTTCTGTTTTATTTCTGTTTCCCCATATTTGTGCTTTTGAAAGCAAACTCTAGCACCTCTTTACCCTCCCCCCGCCCCCCGCCGAAAAGGAGCGTACATTGAAATTCTCTATGCAGTAGCTGCTTAAAAACAAAAGTGATGATTGTCTCTTATTTACAACTTAATTTGTTGTTGATGTAGAGTACACTGAGCATAAGGAGAATGAATAAAGTGACAGATTCAGGACACATTATTCAAATGAGGATATGAAAGCTGTCGGCCCTACAGCTGCAGCCTCCCTCATTCTACAGAATATGGGGACCTCCTGGTTCTGTGTGTGTGTTTGTGTGTGTGTGTGTGTGGGGGGGGGTTAAGTAATTGTTTGCATCAACTTGATGTTGTGTTAATCATCTGTAACTTTTTAAAACATAGATTGGGTTTTGATGATGATAATGGCACGCATGGTATCATTATCCAAGGATTTTGCTAAACATTACATTAGCTGAGATTAGTTTATTAGGGTTGGGTGCTTCTCCCCACTCCCCTTCCCACCCCCATATGTACAAGTTCTTATTTCTGCCATGGCGAGAATTCTCGAGCAGCCAAAATATGCTCATTCCTCCGCACTCCTCTCTGCATAGTGTTTTGTGCCCGATACCCACGTTGCTTCACTGGCCCCCTTTTGCAGGCCAACTCATTTCAGTTTCCTCCCCTGATGTTTTATTTGGCCTTATAAGAAAAGTTCTGTTTTCCCTCCTGTTTGCTTTGAGTTGTGTATCAACTTCAGGCTTTTATCTTTCTCCTTCCCTGGCTGAGCTCCTTAAGTGGAAGGCATGTTTCTCCTCAGTCAGTGCCAACCAACTGGGCAGGATGGGGAAGGCAGAGGAAGGCAGTAATAGGAATCACTTACACGGCTGAATAGGCATCATCCAGGGCACACAAAGAGGCTGAGTGACACAGTAGGCCAGGAAAAGGGTTCGGACTTAGTGGGGGAACATCTTAACAGACAGGTGAAAGGGAATTTATCAGCCTGTTGAGGACCAACCAGCTGCTAGAGCAGCGGTTCTCAACCTGTGGGTCGCGACCCCTTTGGCGGTCGAACGACCCTTTCACAGGGGTCGCCTAAGACTATCCTGCATATCAGATATTTACATTACGATTCATAACGGTAGCAACATTACAGTGATGAAGTAGCAACGAAAACAATTTTATGGTTGGGTCCCAACATGAGGAACTGTATTTAAAGGGCCAGAATGTTGAGAACCACTGTTCTAGAGCCTAGTGGAACCTGGCAGAGTTCTTCCAGAGAATCATCCCAACACTTTAGTTCTAGAAGGGAAAAGTGTTATTGTGCACACATGCATGTGTGTGTGTATGCGTGTGTCCCTGTGACCTCCTTCACTCCTTTTAGCGCGATGATTTGCAGTATTGTGATATATTCATGACAATACCTTATATTATTTATATGGTACCTTTCATCCAAAAGGAGGCTAAAGAGCTTTAGAAACTGCATGCATAGGGAGCACTCACGTACCATTGCAATGCAGACACCCGAGGGTAGGAAGCAGCAACCAGTCTGAGCCAGCAACACTACCCAACAGTAGATGTAAATATTAGAAACATTCCTGTGTGTGTGTGTGTGTGTTTGTGTGTGTGTGTGTGTGCACCTCTAGTGGGGAAAGGGAAAGGGTTGGGGAGATTGTTGATCTGTAGCTTTATAAATACTGTGCAATGTAAACCCACAAGAAATTGTTTCCATTCCTGTAGAATACATCCAGTAATTCAGCTCTCAAACAATCACTTACTCTATGTAAGTAACAATTGTAACAACTGAATATCGGGTCAATATTTTATTTAAAAAACACTAATATTCAGATTATAGATTCCTACCCACATTCTATCCATATTGGGAGAGAGGCTCTTAAGGTAGACACGAGTCTGATTAATTCTCCTAATGGAGGGGAAGCAGGGTATGTCATGCAAAGCAGAACATCACTGAAGGTCATTTCTATATATTTTTTTAATGAATCATACATTTTTCACTTTACTAATTATGTTGGTTTTTTTGTTTGTTTTTGGCAATAAATGAATTTGTATTCCCTGCGCTTACACTATTGACAGCAGACAGTCATGTATAGAAAGGGAAAGGGTAGTCCAGGCAAGGTGTTCCAGAAACTTTGTAGAAAACAATGGCAGAGCCTTCTTGAGTTTCTTTCATATTAAGGAAAATACAGAATTTGAATGTTGACAATGTGGATATTTATTTGCAAGGCTGGAGTAACTACTTATTTCTCTCTATATAAATACACAACCCAAAATCTGATATCTGTCTGGATTTAAGAAACCACTACGGAACTGAGAGATGGCTAGGCATTGGGGAAAGGACCTTAAAGTTTTATAAGAAATAAAATCCACATCAGATATCTTGAAAAGATCTATTCAGGTGTCTATAGACCAAGTAACACTGTCACAAAGACACAAGATACTTCATTATGGCCACATTCATCTAACAGAAAACTGCAAACTCTAGGAAATGTCCCTTTACAAATCATAAAGTCATATCATCTCCGTCATCAGAAGTTAGTTTTGTGAGTAAGATCCAGGAGAAACAAGACAAGCAGAAACTATTTTGTTTCATGAATAAAGTGGAGCCCAGGAATCATCAAAGACACAGCTGAGTGACGGCCCTAGGCTGCATTAATCCCCTGACCAGCTCCAGGCCCAGCCAGGGTGACACACCCTCCTTTGTCATGTCCCTTAGGGATGGATACAGTGAGTAGCTCTCCACAAGTGACTTCCCTCTGGGTAGGAGGGGAATGCTTTTAAATTGCCTTGGAAAGGAAAAGGAAGGGGCAATCCCGTACAATTCAGAGACGTGCGTTTGGTGAGAGAAGTTCTCCAGGGATGGTGTGTTCGAAGGATGAAACCAGGGCTCACTTAGTTTAACCCCAAGAGCAAGAATTGAAACAGTTCTATGTTCTCACAGAGTCCCACTAAGTGCCCTCACCGTGGCACTTAGCCAGACAAAAAGCTCAGCTCATCGGGGCTTCGGATCCTTTGAGAAGGGCAAGGGGGCGAATGTGAGAGAGATGCCAAGGGCCAATGGGTGCTGATTTTAATGTACAAACTAATAACTCTTAGACCACTAAGTACAACAGATTCAGTGTCATTTTAGCTTTGAAGAACAGACGCTCACGGCTTTTCAAGCCGCAGTGTTAAATGATGTATCTCATTCCCTCCACCCCTTGAGTCAACTGCTGCCTAGCCAGATTAAGGTGTCAGATTGATTTGTTTTATACATCTTTTGACCATGCTCATTGAATATTTAGGAAGTTTCTTCAGCCCATATTGAGGCTGAGATGTCCCGTGGGAAGCATTAATCAAAGTCACAGGGACTCGTACACTGTGGAAACACAGCCCCTTTATTGTAGCGATTAGTTTTTGCAGTAATACATTAACACACTACAGAGCTTTCCTTTAGAGAACAATTGATCCTTTTCTTGTCAGCCACTACAGCACGGGGGACATTAATTCTTTAAAGTTTAACACTTTTTCTCCCCCAAATTGAATATCTGGAGAAGGGGCCTGCCTTTGCCTTTAGCCAGCCACCAAAACCGCACAAATGTCCGTTCGCTTCTAGCCGAGGGAGGACCCGGTTCTTCAAGCTGCTGTGCCGGTCATTTCACTTGTCTCGTGTTTGGGGAGTCTGTTGTTTTTGCCCATTCTTCCTCTCTGTTATTTACATTCTCTAACAATAAGCCTTAAATCTCCCTTTATGTCCCATTCCTAAATAATAGCAAGTGCACTTACTTTTTTGTCCTCCCCATTAGGTCATTCATGACCATTCTAGAAAAAAAAAATGCCCTTCTATTTTTTTTCCTCTACAGTACTCTTGTCCATATGAGACAATGTCTTGTAACAATGCAGAAGCCTAATCTCCATGTCAAAGCTATTTTCATTCCCCAGTGCACAGCCTGCTATCATTTTGTAATGTTTTGTTTC
This sequence comes from Myotis nattereri, assembly GCF_964212035.1. Taxonomy (NCBI): domain Eukaryota; kingdom Metazoa; phylum Chordata; class Mammalia; order Chiroptera; family Vespertilionidae; genus Myotis; species Myotis nattereri. The sequence continues at coordinate 28,001,761 of NC_138093.1, read as the reverse complement.
TTATTCTAAAAGAATTAAAAAGGAACAGTAAGCCGTCACGGGGGCCTGTAGTCCTTATCTCAGTGTCTGGAAATTTGGACAGTGTATTTTACTGCTGAGATAAAATGGAAAGAACTCCAAGTTCAGCAAATCGTAATGGGTTTAAGTTCTATTGAAATCGGCGACCAGAAGATCAGATAACGGGGGTCCTTCAGTTGTCTTTTTAATCGGGTTCCCCACAAGGCTGAATAGAGACAGAGCAGACACACAGAGTGAAAATATAATTCTTGGATAGGTTAAGTACATGTTTGAACTCTTGCAAGCAGAAGCGATTTGCTGATGACTTAATCATTTTCTGGTCAATTATCTGTAAGGGCCCTTGCAACTCCATGGCAATTATGATGCAAGTTGGCCTTTTGGGAGAAACAGCAGTCTTCCTGCTTCTGTTTCCTTGTGACTTCCATTCTCTGCCATAAATTTTCATTCATTTATTATCTTTGCTAGGCTGGGAACGACTTTCTGTGTAGTAATTACAGCCCCGATACACACTTTAGCTGTCATCTTCTTGGGAGTCTGGATGTCCTCATGGCCAGTGTTTGATAAGTGGTCTTTGTTGATTTTTGATGAATGTATATCTTTTTCTGGGGGGCCCAGGCAAGGGGGTGCCTGTGATGACAAAAGGCAGGGGTTGCCTGTCAGCCTGCCTGATAGAAAGCTATGGATTTATTGGCTTTGACTTGGCAAGTTGAGAGGCAGCTGTCCTTTACGTGAACGGAGGGCTGTCAATGAGGATGGTGTCATCTGTAGTGAAGCCAGCAAGACATCTTCATTTAAAAGGTCATCTAGAAACCTTGGTAAACAAAGTTTTAAAGCTGAATCATGTTATGGTAACTTGGCATTTCAAACAAATGATGTCATAAAGATTCCGCCTGTGCCATCTGTTGTACCTACTCTTAACCACACCTTCCGGATAGCATGGCCTCCATTGGAAGGGGTCTTCTCCAATGCCGGCTGTAGGGAGTGTGTGAACAGGTACGATGGTTTCACCAGATGGCACCAGACACGAGTACCACGTGGAAACAATAAGTGGAATCATTGGAGGATGGCCATGGGGGTCACCCATTCCCAAAATATCAAGCAAATGGAGGCCTCCTCCTCCTCCTCCTTTGTGTGAAAGCCATTTTCCAGCATTGAACGAGGCTGTCGTGTGATGACACAATCTCTCATAAAAAAAAAAAAAAGTCAAGCTAATGGCGAAGTCTTTGGCTCATCATCTCTGGTACTTGGAAGTAATAACTCTTCCCAGGGTTCCATGTGTTGAATGAATTTCCATAAGAAATATACAAATGCAAGTTATGTTCCTGAAAGATGGACAGTGTTTAAAGGAAGCTTCAGGAAAATCAGATTGAGAATGTGGATTTTAAAAATCTGAAATGTGGAAGGTCGTGATGTGATTTCCATCGTTCATAGGTTTTATAATCTCCTGTTAGTATATCCTTGCTCCAGCCTCTCTTGCCATCTTTTCGGTGGAATTAAAAACATTCCTTTCTGAGTAAGGGGGTGAGGGGGGGGGACTTAAAAAATGCTTTGAATGCTTCAAGAATAAATGAAGAAAATGGCAGAGTTCTTATCCCTTTCAATTTTTAAATTTAACAGTTCAACAGATGCATTACCTCTCAGCTCATCAAGTGGTTTAGCAATTTCCGTGAGTTTTACTACATTCAGATGGAGAAGTACGCGCGTCAGGCCATCAACGATGGAGTCACCAGCACTGAAGAGCTGTCTATAACCAGAGACTGTGAGCTGTACAGGGCTCTGAACATGCACTACAATAAAGCGAATGACTTTGAGGTAGGAACTCCTCTTTATCTTTTGGTCATCTCCCCTTTCTTTGTTTAAAGTGTATTTTCTTCAGAAATGTCCCTCAGTCTGTTTTTGTGTTGGTATTTCATGGAAACACCCCTCCCCCCCCCAGTGGGTAAGCGGTAGAGCAACAGTGAGGAGCACTCCCCCCACCCATGGTTCCCATCAGAGTCCTAGGGACCTGACCCGCCTCTATTTTCTTTCCCACGGCCGGCTCTGCTGCTTCCCATTTGACCATGGGAACAGGGAACTGGAGAATCCAAAGAAAATGGCAGCGAGAAACATACAGTGTGGTCTCTTCTCAGAGAAGAGGTCCCTGCCCCAGTAGGCCTTTTCCACATTTAGGTCTGGCATGTCGATTGAGCTGAAAATATGTGATGTGCAATGAATGGCAATAGCAAAAGTTGTTGTCTAAGAAAGTATAGAAATGCCGATGGGGGAGAGATTCCATGGTTTCTAACTTTGATCAGCATTTATTCCCTTTATGGAAGAAATGGTATGAGAGTTTGCTAAGTGCATGTTCTAAGCTATCCATCAACATCTTTTTTTGTTTGGCTTCTATGTTTGTTGTTTGGGGAGGAGGCGCTTGTGTGTGTATTTTGCGTACGGGTCACTTCACAAGCATGTTGCTCTGTGTTTAGACACTCTTATACACACTTACGTATGTACAACAGACATATTGTAGAGACACACAAAGCAGTATACACAATCCCCAGCAAGCAATTCTATGCAACAGTAAAATATAGGTGGCTCTGAGTAAGGCTTTTTTTTTTACTGGTTAACGTGGTGTCTCAGCAGAGTTTTTCATTGCAACACGATGACTATGAGAAAACACTAACGAATCTCCCAGTACTCACAAAGGCATTTTGCTGAGCCCTGCTGGCTGAGGCAACAATCGCTGGAAGTGGGAATGCGGGAGAGTTCCACAGGCCACGCCCCCTGATGTGAGAGTAGATAGGCCATGGCTTGACCAAGATACTCCTTTTCTTATATTACCTCAAGGATAGGATATGAATGTTTTCTCCCTCACCTTCTCATGCAGAGATCTTAGATTAATAATCTTGCTTTCCTCACATAGCTAGCTAGATACTACCCAGAAATACCCAGGAAGGTCTCAACTTCAAAGGAGAGAGGGACACCTTGGTCTGGCCTGCCCACCACTGCCCACACTCCATTCCTTTTCGGGCCCTTCTCCCACTGGTCTAAGCAGTGCAGACCGATTATGGTGGCTTAGAAAGAACTGACTGGGGAAGCTTTGAAGTGGGGAAGTCGTGGTTTTTGCCTTGAAAATGTGCATGCTTATACTACAAGCTGCCCCTTTATCTTTGCTATCCGAGACCAATGGAGGTTGCTTGCCACTGCTGTGATAAACAACCTTGTCCTTGGGCTGGACATATTAAAAGTGAGGATCCTTGTCCTGCTCCCCAACTTTAAAGTCTGTCATCACCGGGCACTGGTTTATGCACCAACAGATTTCTCCTAAAGCTAAAGGTTTTTAAAAATCTCAAGAACTTCATTTACACACACACACGCACACACACACACCCCTTTCTGGCAAGTCCGTTGCCCTAAACTTTAAGCTCTGAGAATCTGACTGTGTGCTGATGAACTCTTTATAGTTTATTAGGACAAATATTCACTTAGTGGCATGCATCAAGCTTCAAACCAGAATCGCCCACAATCCCTGGGAGAGTTCTGCATTTTAGTTGTGTAACACACTCGAGAGACCAAATCCTGACAGCACACATTAGGATTTTTTGTGTCGTTTAAACCTTACCTGGTTAGAATTTAATCCCCTGCTCACAGCACAAAGACCAAAATGACACCAACAGGGGACGGCTGGCATGAAGAGATACCCAACAAGCTGCTCCATTTAGCATCATCTAAATCCTCCTTTAATATGATTAACATCTGATATTTCTCTCTTTCTGAATCATATCCACTCCCAGCCAGGCCACCTCTCCTTTATCTGCAGTGTCTATTTTCAGACCGCCTCAGCGCAAGGAGTATGGGGCCTGGGAGTCATTTTGTCACTTCCCATGTGACTTCGGACAAGTTATTGGTCTATTTTGAGTCTTATTCTTCTTTCGGTAAAACTAGGCTCTTTCTGGAAGTGTGGTGACAAGGTAGCAGGAGTCTGGATCCCGCCCTGCCCCCTCCACTCACAGGCTCACGCGTTCACATGCGCGCGCGCACCCACCGCCACACAGGGACCTAACATCACCCAACAGTTTTTCATTTCACCTCTCCGTTTTGGCGCATGTGCTTGCAAAAGCTTCAGATAAGACGATCCTTTCCTTTCTGTGCCCGTGTGCGTGGAGGTCAGTGCTTAAGTGAGATGCTTAAGAAGCCACCGGTCTTATCACAGTAGCTTTACCCGTGTGGGCCCCGGCTGTGAGCCCGGGGTGGACCCAGCACTTGGAGCCGAATACCTCAGCTGAGTGGGTGCCCACTGCCTGACTTCGGCATTGAAGTTTCTACTCTTAGACTGAGTGCAATGAGTCTGTAGTCTACTATGAACAAGAGAAGAGGATGGCAAAGTAGAGAACGGTACACCGTGTCTCTTCCTGAATTTTTAAGCATGTAGAGGGACTCTGAAGTTGTGTCTGCATGATGCCCAAAGATCCTGTCAATTCAAAGGAGTATATTAACCCAACAGAGTACTAGCTGGTCCAATAATAAAACATTTTACTGACTGCATTTTAAATTTCTCAGTCAGTTGTTGGCAGCAATAATAAAACGGCTAACATTTATTGACTGTCTAGGATACTCTTCTAAGTGTTTTACCACGATTACTTAATGTGAGCAGTAATAATCATAATGTGGATATTAAGATAAGAAAAACTTCAGTTTGCCTAAAGATTTAGACTGTTTTTAAAGGAATTCTAAGTGGGAAGGGACAGGTAGAGGCAGGGGTAGAGAGGGTTATGAGATGAGAGAAAATGAGGCTAATGTTTTCCCCCTTCGCTAGACTCTCTTCTCCTTCGTTCTGTTCTCCTTCTCGTCTTTTTTTTTTCCCCCCCCCCAGCTCTCTGCTCCATCTCTGCCTCTGTCACTCTGAGCACCATCCCCCTTCAGCCCCTGCTGCTGATGGCTCTCAGAGCAGATGGGGAAGGTTTATCACTAGCAAAGAGGGAGTGGCTTGAATCTCTCTCCCCTTCTAGACCCTGCATTTCCTGGCCTTTATGAGTCAGGACCTTCTGAGTGACAGGAGAGTGGTTCTGCCTTTTGTATCAATTTACACAATTGCCGAGATTCTTGGCAGAGCATTCAGACTTAGGGTGGTGAGAGCTTGAGAAGACCCAGGGGATGTGGAAGAAGACGCTGAAGGGGGTGGGGAGGGTGTGACAAGAACTATACTTTTGGTTTGTGCTAAAGCCCAGGAAGCTGGCCACGCGGTGTGGAGTGGGGCTCTCGCTCCGAACCCCCGAACGCGAGTTTGCTAAAGTGTGCGGAAGAGGGGTGTTCAGTTACAAGTGCATCCTTCACTCCTACTTCTCACATTTAATGAGACTGGCAATAATAAGTTTGTCTTTCCAGGTGTTATGGTATATATTTCTATGCTTCATTTTCACTTCACTTTGAAGAGCTTCCAATTTTTTTTTTTTTTTTTTTTTTTTTTTTTATGGGAAGGGAAAAGGGAGGTTTGGGATTCTGTCCCAGTTTTTAAATCATACTGACACTTTTGACTTTAGGGGCATATGAGTTGGATTTTATTGCTTTTTTGTTGCTCTCACAACTGTGGCTGGAAAGAAGGCAATGATCGCTGTCAATTTCCAAGGCTGGTTTACAGGTTTGGGCAAAGAACGCAACTAAGCCACTGACCTGTGTAAGTCACTAAGATGAATCACACTAGCTAAGGGGCCCAAAGGCCTACCTACCACCCTACTCTGGTTCCATTACCTCGGCCGGCTACGTGATGTGGTACAGCTAAGAAAGGCAGAATGGCCCAAAGACTGGGAGCCTAGAGATGGTCTTGTGTGCACACTGACCAACACCTTCATCCAGATAGATAATCCTGACTTGGGGGGCATGGGAGTTGGAGGTTTTTGCTTTTTTGTTTCCCTCTGCCCCGCCCTGTGGTCAGCCAGGCGTCCCACTTAGGCCCATGCGTGCCTACCTGTCTCTCTGTAGGCAGGGCCCTAGTTCCCAGGAAGAGTGATTGAGTGCCCTTGCCCTCCCTGAAGACCCAGGTTTTTGGATGGAAAGTTTAAAAATAAATAGAAGGGGAATTTGATTCATTGATTAGCTGGTGTATAAATGCCATTTCTTAAGATCCTAACATCTCACTGGGCAGATGATCCATCCTTAAGCCTGGGGTCTGGTTTTTTCCTGGAGTCACATGACAGGCAAGGAGAAGACTTCTGCAGACCCCTTTCTGTGCTTTCTGACTTCACTCTTAGAAAGAGAAAATAAAGCAGTACCCCTTACATCCACCCCACTCCCCCCACACACTCCCAAACACAGGCCCATTGGAATCCACACACAGACTGTAGTCTCTCCACCATGCCTAGCCCCATCCCAACCCGCCTCACTCTCAACACGGCACACATGGAAGAAGATCGCATGTATTTGGAGATCTGTCGTTCATGTCACCGTCTCTTTAAAGTAAAATGAGGACAGGTGGATTTAGGAAGCTCTTCCCTCTGCTCCAAATAGATATTTAAATATGAGGATCGTTTGGAGCACTGGCACATGAGTGAGAACCTTTCACTGCTCTTGCAGTCTTTTGGCCTCAAAGCCGCTGAGCTGTTTAAATGATCGCGCAACACACTATTGGTGGGTGGCGGGGAGGCAAAGAAACGCTTACTATTTCTTTCCTTGCCAGCCCCACTACTGACAAGCCAAATTGATCTCTTAAGAGACGAAATGGATGTTCTCCAAATATACGTACACACACATGGCTGTCTGGGAACCTATTCCTTGTACAGAATGATCGCCTGAAATGTGAAGGAGAGAGCAGTAAAGACCCCGGAGGTGTAAGTGGGTGGGGGGTGGGGGAGGGGCAGAGGTGGGATTGTGTGCATGCAGGGAGCTTCATTTTTGCACCGCCCGTCCTTCTGGAATTCAAGGTGTTGATCAGTATAATGAAACCGGTCCATTGATTTACCATCTATTTGGGAATGTCATCGCATTTTTAGCTCCCCGTGTCTTTTTTTGTCATTGGGTTACATTCAAGCACAGTAAGATCAACTTGAAAACCTCCTTACTCAACAGCTTTATTAGTTATAGCATTCCATGACCTTTCTCAACATTCTTAAAGAAAAAGATACAGTGGAATGTCGCTTTACTTTGCTTATTGTCCTTTGTTGTGGCGAACAAAGCGTTTTCTACAGTGGCTATAGCACATAATTATACAGCTTTCAATGGCAGTGTCTTGGCACCTATCAGAGTTCAGAGGAGCCTTTAGAAAAAAAAAAAAAAAGATGTTTTGTGGCAGCCTAGGGAGGGTCTCATCTTTCCTTCAGAAAATAGTTCAAGGCTCTTCTGTCAAGCTTCCCTACTTAGAGCTTTTTCTCCTCCTGCTTCATAAAGTTTAAAGCGGATTCAGTGGAGTTCTATGATCTATTTCTTTTGAAAGATTGTTCCTCGGCACAGAGAGGGCCTTTGACTTCAAGAGTTCACAGATTCATGTCTTTAGGTATCATATGTCTGACCTTATCAGTTACTCCATTTAATGTCGGAGAAAAAGTCTCAACTCTTTGTGTTGGTCTGTTTTGCCTCTGTGAAATGATTTGGTGAAAAGACCATCCTTTTTAACACACCACTGAGAGGCCGTTTCGGCTGCAACCTGCCCTGTGGCTTTTCTCTCTTTAAAAAAAAAAAAAATGTCCTTGTGTTTTGTGTATGGATGAGTTCACAGTGAGAATAGAATTATACAAGGGCAGGCGCACACACAAAAAAATCTTTTGCTTCCCTCCCGCCCCTCCTCCCCCCCCCCCCCCGTGATCTATTGGCTCTCTTGGTGGCTGTACCCCAACAGGCGAAGCCATTTAGCAAACACAGAGGCGGCAGCCGTGGCGCTGGGGCAGCAGTGGGTTTTCCCTTGCTGCGACCTACCCCTAAGGCCTTCGTAATTAATTGTCCTTCAGAGATGAGGAAAGTTCAGAGACAGCTTGGAGTGATGCCTATTGTCTGTCAGCTCTCCTTGCTTAGGCTCTTTCTCTTGGTCCCACAAAGGGTTATCCATGGCGGGGAGGGGGCAAGTCCTCAGCTGAGAGCCTCTGGTGGTGGTTGGAGCTTTCAGTGGGATGTTAGCGTTGTGTTCGGCCCATCCTGGGTTAAATGTCTGAAGACGTTCTATCAAGCTTTCAAAAACGAGCCTGTTTATTTGGTCTCGAGTAAGCAAACTCATTTAGCGAACCCAAGTTTGCTCCAAACTCTGCGATCCCTTTTCACGTGGCAGATAACATGGACATCAAATTGCCTCGTTCCCCGCTCCCACCCCTGATTTTATTTCACTTTAACTGTTTGGGTCTTTCTCAGACACAGAGCAGAGCTTTTCACAATCATTCACTCACTCATGTCTCTTAACCACCTCAGTTATAAATTTGCAAGAATAAGTATTTTTGCAAACATTCTTTTTGGTTCTTGAAAGTCGATTATTCCAGTTTAAAAATAACGTTTCACCTTCAGGGATTGCCTTAAGCCAACCTTCAGTGCTGTTTGCTAACATGACATAAAACAAATACAAGCTGGTCCCCTCCCCCCTTTGGGCTGAGACACAAAATTAAGACGCAGTGTGGAGACAGCTACTTGAGAAGTAAAGGAAAAGGAGAACCACTAATGATGATCAGGCTACTGTTCCTGGTAAATAGAATGAAGCCAAGAAAAACAAATACAATCATTTTTCCAAGAGGCACTTAACCGAGCACATGAGAAAGGATTAAGCTCACTTCGCTGTAGCGTCCACTGCGACTTCAAGGCTGAAGGGGCCCAGATTTCGAGGCAATCTCTAAAGGGGCCCACAGGATGGCCAGATCCTGTCCCCGTAGCTCTCTGAAAACACTTCCACTACAGACCTTTTGGTGTTTAAAGAGAACCCATCTGTGGAAGTTGACACAACAAATATAGTCATACCAAAAAGTGGGGTCATAAAAAATTAAAGTTATTCTTATGAATCTTTCATTAGAAGCAATGAAAAGGGACACTATTGGTCTAAGTCCTTTGTGCTCCAAACCCTTCTTCCGGGCTCTGGGCCATTGTTCTTTCAGCTCCTCAAACAGACTTTCACTTTCAAGCTGACAAAAGTCACTTAGAAGCCAGACAGCTGTACTAACACACCCACCTCACGGAGCAGCAGCCAGGGGCAGGTGACGGGGCCCAGAGACCGTTCAGAGCGGCCTGTGTTGCTTTGGTACTCACCTGGAGAGGGACCATTTATTGCTAATTTGTGTCCCCAACCCCCTGAAGTTCCCCAAGATGTTTCCTGCATTTTCTTTACAACATGAAACATGGACATCCATGATAATATTTATACCTCGGGTTGCATGGCCTGGATCTGATTCGTAAAAGTTGGAGCACAGAACTTAGCAGAAGGCAGAGGGAGTTTGACTCAAAACTCCTTTGATTTCTCCCCTGGCTTCTCTCTGTTCAGCCTTTTCCAACCAGTCCAAATCTCTCTTCAGCTTTTCCGTTTCTGCTGCCTCATCCCAGGAGTGGCTGGGATTGCCTGAAAACACCCACCAGCAGTGAGAACAAGCCTCGCCTTAGGATTTAAGATGTGGTTAGAGATAGACAGGTCGCCCTGCCTGCCTCCTAGGCCTCAGGGCAGCAGCGCCAGGGGCCATGGAGAGTCCTCCCTGTGTGTGTATTACAGGCCCTCCCTCCCCTGTCACCTTGTGTACAGTCTGGTCTGTGACACTGATGGTGATTATGTCATTATTTTGCTCTGGGGGCCCTGGCACATCTGCAGAGCCCAAGCACATCTTCTTTGTTGCGCTGGCAGACGTCCCACACCACAAATGCTTCATTAGCCCTGCTGCTGGCCTCCTTGCCAGACGCGAGTGCCCAAATGTGGGCTCCTTTTTGCTCCGCTCTTTTGTGTAGCTGATGATCATGCATTCATCTTCCCAGTTCTTCCCCATTCCCCTCGACTTCTGAACTCCAGATGTCCCAGTTTTCTTGCCCAAATCACTCGAAAGTTTACACCCTGAGAAACAAGGAGCAAAAAAAAAAAAAACACCCCACAAAAAACAAAAACCTCCTTGCTCCTTAACCCGTCTTCACCCCTACCCACCTCCCCACTTTCCAGCCGCCCAGTGAATGGGGTCTTTGAATAGCTCCCCAATGTGTGGACTGACGTTTTCCCACTTGCAATTTGAACAGATACCAAGTGGTTGCTCCCAATAGGATGGTAGGTAAGGTTGGAATTCGGACTTAATAGGTATTACTTATTCTGTGTATGCCTTTCTCCGCCACCCCTTCTCTCTCCTTGGCTCCTTTATTTGCTTCAGCGCACAGCCTCATTGTACCAGTCTTCAGAAAGCGGTCCGAACTGGGAATAGAGCAAAGATTCTTCATGCCTCGCTGTGCATGTGATAGTCGGCTGAAGGTTCCTTTTCTCTGAATGGAATCGTCTTCTCCCCTCTGCCCCCAACCGTCGTGCCCTGCCTGTTCCTTCTGCTGTCACCACCTCCCCAGCCCCCGACGATGACCTATTATTAGATATTGAATGTGATTAACAGTGGGCTGTTTTGGAAACAAGCTAAAACATTTCTCTGAAGTTTGACTGTATTTAACGGAGCCAGCACTTTAGAGAAGGTGTAATGGTTCCAACATTAACTGCAGTAAATGTTAGAGCTCCATATCTGGGGCTGTGGTGGGTTCTCTGTAATTGGTATGTTTTACTTCCTCCTTAAAATGGAATTAATTGACCTGTGTTAGCGTATTATGAGCAGCTTTCCCCACAGAGAATTTAAGCAGTTTTTTGTCCCCCAACCACGCCAACATGGCCTGTTTCAATGTCTCTGTCTTTGGGTAAAACATCGATTTTAGCTTTACACCCAAAGGAGTAAGTTCATATATTTTTAGCCAACATGGTCAGACCACTGTCCAGAATTCTAATGCAGACTCCTAGGTTGAAGACCCTGGAGAAGATTAAAGAGCATTTCTCCCGAGGAGTGAGTTGCCATCTTGTGCAGTTTCCTGGGTTTCCCTGTCGCTGAGCCCTGTTCTGAATATTAGGAACCATCCAGCTGAGAAAATGAGGAGAGAGGTGGGCAGATCAGCAGGCCACCAGCCCTGGGCAGGGAGCGTGTTGGGAGAGTCTGGTACCTGTCATTGACTGAATCATTTTCAAAAGTCTCAGGATGTCCCCACAACATTCCCAACTTCCCATTATTGGATCATTATGGTTTTATTACCCACAGGTTTATTTAAACCTTTGCAGGCCTAGCCCCGTTCTCAGACTATACCACTCCTCAAGATAATAATTCTCTAAATTTATTACCCGCTGAGAAAATAGTATCTTCTTTTTTATGGCTCGTAAGTGATTTCCCTGGAACTCCGAAGGGATAGCCCTTGTTATAATATCCTAGGATTTGTGGACAGGGCTGTGGCCATGTTCTCCATTTCCTTTCTGATTTTATAGACTTTGATCATTACTGCCTCTTAATCTTCATCTCTGCAGATGAAGGAGCGCTAATCCTTTTTAAAAGTCTAATCTCATACAGTTAGTGGGCTGCCCCTGGTCGTTTCAGCGGCCCTCTGTAATGCTTCAGCGTGACTGTGTTTTCCCATTGACAGTTACAGTTAGGAGACCATCGAGCCGAGTTCCAGGTGTGGAACTGCACCTCACCGACACACCCAGGGGGGCTTTTTTTATTGCCCCAGAAGTTCATCCTGAGAAGTTGGATTTCTTGAGCAGCTTCTCAGAGGCACTTATTGGTGAAAAGAGCCTACAGACCAGTGTATGGAACTCTTGACAAGTATTCTGGCAAATCTGATTGTGTCTACAGGACCTATTCAGCCAAATAAGCAGTGGGCAGATCCACCGTGCTGCCCAGATGTTTGCAGTGTTTTTGTAGATAAAGTATAGAAGCGTTTGACATCCTGAAGACCCAGCCTTATCCTTAGGCTCTAGTCTGTAAAAATGGCAGCCTAAAGGAAAAGAATGCTCTGGTCTCTAAATTATATTCTCAGGAAGGAAACAGAAACTTTACTTACAAGTAGATGTTATTTTATGTAAAAGCATCACCTTGAAATCGTAGAAAGGAAATCCTTTGGAGAGGCCACGGCCAGTGGTCCTGGGCTGATAGTGTAAAATTTAAAAGATCATGGCTTCTGGAAACAGTCCCTGAGTTCAAATTCCAACTCTGCCACTTCCCAGCAGTGAACGCTTAGCAAGTGTCCTCCCCTCTCTGTGCCTCAGTTTCCTCATCTATAAAATGGGGAAGACCTTAGCATCTGCCTCATAGAGCTGTCCTGAGAATTAAATGAGTACATGTGACTTTATTAGCACAGAGTAAGTGCTGTATAAGCATTTGTTTTTATTCATCTGTCCAGCCAAATGAAAGTTACCTTGTCCAATTATTGCATCATTTCCTGCTGACCCGAAATAGGAAAACAAACAAATGAGCAAACAGAGAGTTCTCATCAGAACTGGGACAAAGAGTCAATGCAAAACTGGTTTAAAAAAGAGAAAGTGATCTCTCTGCCCCAAGTGTGGCTGTGAAGGTGGCACCAACCTGGATCAGAACTGGAGTCATAGGTCCCAGGTGAGAAGGGTACCACGGAAGGAGCACCCGATTGGAGGGTCTGCCTCAGGAGGCTCTACTTTGCTCACCCATAAAGTGATGAGATTAAACACAGAGCTAGGATCTAGGTCTGAAATTCTGTGATTTGAGGATAGAAGGCCTTCTGCATTCCCTAAGTAAATCCTTGGGGTGATGCAAAGCTTTAGGCAGTGACTGTGGATCACCTGGGAATCCAGATGGCATCCACCTGGGGCCACATCCACCCTGTGGCTCTGCTGTGGCTCAGTTATCTCAGTAACAGTCTCCAGGGTGCCCACTGTGGGGTTCCCCCAAGGCCCGCTTTGCAGATCTCTCAACAGTACCTTTGGAGACATGGCAACTCCCTCGCTGGGACTATAGAGACTAATCTTTCAAATTCATAAACAGTCTATTGACTGAGTTAGCACTAATCTTTATACTTGCTGCTCACTTTATCTGTGTTGGCTAAGGCAGCCAAACAGTAAGGAGTTCATCTGTGAAGCCCTCATGCCAGATGGGACAGGCCTGAACTATTGGGGTGTCTATACACCCATCCCCACAAGCATTCCGCTCGTGCCCCACCCCAACTCAGCCAATCAGCACTCGTAGTATATTACTAACCTCTGAATAATACACTACATCTCCCCTACAGAATTAGTTGTTCTAGATGGTATCACTACCTTCACTATCAGGCTTAGTTAATAACTTTTACAAAAGCAAACCATTCTTTCCTTTAAGTATTACCCAAATGATAGTAACCGAAGTCATAAAAGTTTTTTTCCCCCACTGGGGTTTTGTGGGTGTGTATGAGTGTGGTGGGTAGGTATGAAATCCTCACAAGTCATTTAGATATGTATTTTTCATCTTTCTTGTGGTTACTGTACCCAACTTCTGTTTTGAACAGACTACTTTAACATTTTTAATTAAAATCTGGTACTAAAAGTGGCTTTTTAGTAAAACGTAATAGATTCACTGAGAACAAGTATAGGGGGTTTGAGAGGGGTGAAAGCAGAGAAAATGCCAGAAGCAGGAGGAGGAGGAAGAGGATGAAAGGCTATGGTTTCAAGGCCACTCCACTTCCTTTCCTACAAAGACTATTTTCAGAGATTTGTCAGTTTATGGGACCTGCAGGTGTACGACTCCTGGCATGGCTCTCGGCAGGGCCAGTCCTGGGTCTGGCAGCATCCTGAGACTCCACCCCAAGCAGCACCTTGAGGCATCGGCAGGGGACTTCCAAAGGCTCCCAGGGCCCTTCTGGAACCTGTTTCTCGGCCTCCCCAGACTATTTACCTTTCTTGAAAAAGCAATTTCAAAGTCCTTCATAAGCTCTTGGGTTGCTTTTGAAATATAGCTCATCCTTGTTTTTGTTTTTTGTTTTTTTTGCAAAGGGTTACTTATAGGGGAGACCCAATAGAATTCTCTAGAAAGACAAAATGGAATTTCTCTGACAGAACCAAGATCTTTCGATCAAAACCAAATGATAGGATTGAGGTCTTTAATCCCAGTCCTTTCCCAACGCAGCCCAGGATTATGTGGGAGGCGTGAGCTGCTGCCAGCAGAGAGGCAGTCTCTCCCAGGACCTCCGAAGCAGTTTGACTATCAGCTGTATCTCGCGGTACTTTCTTCGCTGCTCGCTCTGAGCCATGCTGTTCTCATGGCCCTGCCCTGCCCAGCTTCCTAACAGTTCCTCTCTTGAGGCTCCGCGCTCACAGTGCCCCATCCATGCATACAGGGCACGCAGATGCGTTTTAATGTTAGCCCGGGCAAAGCCTAGTTAGGAAGGTAAATCTCCCGCAGAAAGCAATCAGGTAATGCATTCTCCAACGAACAGGAGCGCCTGGATTATCTGTGCCCCAGCTTCCCTTCGTGCCACGCTGGAGATTTGTGCCGAGTTGTTACTGGATAATTTCCCAGGAATTGCAGCAAAAGTGAAAGGTCAGGCTCTACCAGCCTGTCGAACTGAGACACCAATGGCACATCCTTCAAGGGGCTGACTTGAAGGGAAGTTAGTTGACACTACAGAGTGACAGGTGTACTGCTTCTTTTTCCATCTGAGCTGACTCGTTAGATGTGTGGTAAAGGAGGGACAGATTCCTCCATGGAGTCCCTTTAAATATTTACTGGCAGGAAAGCACTTCATGAAAATCTCCTAATCAAAGCGGGGCGAGAATGAAGGCTTCTTGGTTCTTGCCCATCTCCGCGTGTGGTCCATTAACTCTATTCCATAGCCATGGGCAAGCCTTACATGCACCTAGGAGGGATGGTACGACACTGCAGGTTGAATTCAGGGGAGGCGATCCCAGCTATCCCGCAAGAGCCACCAGTGCGCTGACCGAGTGAGGCACGCAGGCTGAGTGAAGAATGAAAGAACGTTAGGCCCTCAGTAAAGATGTCAGCCCCCAAGTATGGCTAAGAGCAGGGGCTGGCAAACTACAGTCTACAGGCCAGGTGGGATTCTCAGTCTGTTTTTTATGACCTCGAGATAAGAATAGTTTTTATATTTTTAAAGGGTTGTAAAAAAAGAATATGCAACAGAGATTGAATGTGACCACAAAGCCTATGCATTGACTATCTAGCCCTTTGTGGAAAAAGCCTGCTGGCCTGGCCAGTGTGGCTCAGTGTTTGAGCGTCGACCTATGAACCAGGCGGTCACGGTTTGATTTGCGGTCAGGGCACAGGCCTGGGTTGTGGGCTCAATCCCCAGTGTGGAGCGTGCAGGAGGCTGCCGATCAATGATTCTCTCTTATCATTGATGTTTCTATCTCTCTCGCCCTCTCCCTCTCCCTTCCTCTCTGGAATCAATAAAAATTACTTTAAAAAAAGAAAAGAAAGAAAAAGCCTGCTGACCCCTGGCTGAGGCTGTTTCTCTCTTGAGCAGAACACATACTCTCTGAGATCCCTTTTACTTCTGAAGTTCCAAAACTATGATTCTTCGATTGAATAGTCTGGGTCCAGCTCTAACCTGAACAGCCTCTCCCAGACACGTAACCCCAGCAGGGAGTTTCCAATTGTTTTCAAGATCTAAAAGTGTCTTTGTAGTATCTCAGTACTAAAGGGATGGGAGAAAGTATTCCATTTTAGTATTTGATGCTTTTTCTCTGATTTGATTTGATTTTGTTTGTTTTGTTGTTGTTTAAACTCGGAGTCACTCTTTCAAACATGCGCAGAGTTTGCGAAAGACGGAAAATCTACTCCATGACAACAAACAACGTAACAATCACTGAGTTTCCTGACATATATAACACCAAGACTTCCAAACATGAGCAAATAAACTAGCCGCTTGAAGCATATTCACTGATCAACGCTCAGCCCCACATAATAATTTTGACAGTCTCATAGACTTTACTATAACAATTGTCTTTCTGTTCCCCGCATGCTAGTTCTTTCTTTGCAGGGGGCCACGGAGAGGTGGTTTTATTTCTATTGATGTCTATATGCAGAGCTGCCAGTGGAATGTTTACATAGTGTAAAATGAAAACACACAAATTATTATCAGGTAGAGTAGAAGACGATAAGACATTCTTTTACATTCCCCGAAAGTCACCATTAGTCAAAGTGCTCAATTCTAGCACACTGTTGATAATCTATGGTGTTTTTATCGAGACACGTGTTACCGTTTTTTTTTTTAAAGGTGTACAAATTTGTGTGTGGATTCTGTATTTTCTAAATAGCCACTCCTAAAACAAAGATGCAAATTCAGGTGAGGAAACAAAGAAAATACCCAGGGCACGAGTGGTGATGGCCAGGAGCGGCCTCCACTGCCCACACACAGACCAGAGTCCACTTCCTGGGATCCTTTTTCATGGAGTCCCACCATCCACTCAAGGTAGATCCTTACCCTCCCTCCTCGCAGTTTCCATGTGACTGTTCATTCCTTTTATTGTGTTCCCTCCAGTGGGCCCTGTCTGGTTGCTACTCTGCCGGCATTGGTAAGGGCGGGTGGGGCACTGGGGGGGTTTCCGGTGGCCTAACTTGGGAATATACATGCACCTTGTAGGTCCCTGCAGTGGGGGGCAGAAGGAGAGACCTGCTTTCCTTTAGCCACTTTTTCTAATTATCCCCGCAGTCCTTCCAGTCTGGTGGAGGGAAGCATGGGGCTGTGGTGCGGGGCTCGCCCATGTCCTTCCCCAGCCTTTCCCTGAGCTGACTTCCCCGCCCCCACCTACTAGCATATTAACATGACATTGCATGGCCAGCGCAGACCACAGACCGGGAGCAGCTTCCACCAGCTGAAACCTCTGATCCCAAACCCACGAGAGAGTTTGGCTTTTGGATTTTGGCAAGAAGGCCTGTTGCCCATCAGGTCAGCATGAATAAAGATTTCTTTCTTCCTTTCTTTTTTAAAGTCCGGCATCAACTGACGGCCCCCAGAGCTCCCTTTCTCAAGACAATTTAACCCCTTCCTTCTCCCACGTCCGGTTTTCTATTCTGAATGCACGTTTTTTTTGTTTTGTTTCGTTCTTTTCCTGTGAGACAACCAAGAAATCCATCTGTAAAAATTGAGAGCCGAATCAATGCCGAGCCCTCTTATCATTTTTAAAGTATGTTTATCCTGCTTTGTAGTAGGAACAAGCAGACTGTGTGAAGGCCACATACTTCTCAAACCTTGGTTGCAACACGTTTGCGCCGTTTTGAAACTGTCTTTATCTAGCTGAGAAAACGAAAATCTATTTGACAAAGTGGCACTCTGGCCAGTTTATCTTGCAATATGGCTTTAGCTCACTGGGTCTATTGATTTCCTTAAATTAATGTTTACAGAATGCTACTGAATTTCGCTCAACAGAACATTGTTCTTTTGAAGGTTTATAAAAACAATGATACAGACTGTTATTGCCATGTGTTCCTTTGCTCAGACGGAAGAAACGTGGCTTTTTTTTTTTTGATGGTTCTTTTTTGTTGTTGTTCTGTTTTGTTTTTTAAGGACAGCCTTGAACTCTAGCGACTTCCTAAAAGCATTTGCTCCTCACGTATTTAAGGAGCAAACATGGAACCAGGAAGTGAGCCCAATCATAGGCCTAAAACTGCATGGGTATCGCATTAGTCTGACCCCGTAAGGTCCCCGAAAACTGCATGGGCATCGCATTAGTCTGACCCCGTAAGGTCCCCGAAAACTGCATGGGCTTCGCATTAGTCTGACCCCGTAAGGTCTCCGAAAACTGCATGCGGCCTAAGCATCAGAATGAAAGAGACTTTAGTCTGAAGCTCAGTGGTGGGTGGCGTCTGCGGGAGGCTTCGCAGCCAGTGCCCTGGAGGGTGATGCCAGTCCTCCCAGAGGTACGTGCGGGTGTCCTCATACAATGCAGGTGCTGTGTTGCCATTTGATGGGCGCCCTAAATATAACACCTCGCTCTTTGCCCGTGGTGCTCCATGTTTTAGACACAAAACCTAATCTCCAGAGATGATTTTAGAGCTGGCCTTCCCCGGGAAGCACCAGGCCCATTCAGCTCTTGACAGGGCTTCAAGTCACCATCGTGAGATGACCGAAATAAAAGTCTGGGAACCCAAAGCAACTTTTCTCAACTTGTTGGCTGTGCCAGTAAAATCAGCCAAGCGAACCTCCTCAGAGCACCTCTCAAAACGCTGCTCTGCGCACATGCATTAATCACAGCGGAACGCCTCCCAGGAATCGGGCTCTTCTTTAAAGATGCAAACCACCGCCTTCGGTTCGGATGGGGTTTTCTGCTTCCCAAGGCATAGTCATGCCTGCTTTCCCACCTGAGCTTTCCCCGTAATGAGGGGGCCTTGGGACACAATCACCCGGATTCGTCTCTGATAGCATCCTGCATCCACCCCGCCCTCCCCCGCTTCTGAGGGGCCATGGGTCCCCGGCTGTACACTCAGGGTAAATGCACGCTCCGCTGCAGAGGGATACCCTTAGGAGCAGCATCCTGGACCCATATTTCCTAGCTCCATGCGTTCTCTCTGCCTCTGGCAGGAGAATTCAGGGAGAGCAAGACAGTGGAGAGGAGCGACCATAAGGAGTCTGCTCCTTCCTTTTCACCTGATCATCTCTGTGAGGACTTACTCAACCCATCTGAGTTTGCCCATGTACACTCTGTCTGCAGTAAGGTCCCCAACTTACCCCCACACCCACACCCACCCCCGGCAGGAGATGTGTCTCTCCTTGATCAATATTTACTTAACAAACAGCAGGGATGGGAGCGTTTGCTTAGCGGAATCATGTGCGCACCAGGGTGAATGAATGCTCGGGGAAGCACTTCAGCTTTCTCTCCCCTGGAAGGATCTTCGCGTGGGTGTGCGCACGCATCTTCGGGCACATGCCTGTTCTCTTTTAACTTCTCCAAGGACGCTCAGAAGTCACCGAGCAAAATGCCTCCTTGGGTGTGATCACTCCATTATTTACGCTGTCCGAGGGTTCCTGGTGTGTTTTCCTTTGAGAAACCCAGCCCCGGGGTCTCCTTCTCCTTCTGTGCTCCTGCACAGGTCAGACACCGAGAAAGGCTCTCGGGATGAACTGGGCACATGAGCATCTTCCTCTGACTCCTGGCAGATGAGCGGGAGGGAAGAAAATGCACATGGAAACAATAAAGGCAGTCTGACGAGGAACTCCAACTATAGATTTCTGGTGGCATTAGGCTCCCCGCCCCCCCACCCCCCAGAAAGCCCCAGGGGAAAAGGCGCTCCCCAGATTTTCACAGCCGCGTACCCCGTTTTCAGAATTAGCTGTGTCTAACTCTCAGGATCAAGATGAATGGCGGGGTGTGGAAGTTTCCAGAGCGCTGTTCTTTCAACTTCACTGAAACAATTGCTTTAAGGCTCCAGTCAGGGCCTTCAATGCCGGGGACTTGGAGGCATCTGGGCCTGGTTGGAGGGGTTTTGTTTCTGTGTGGGGGTCGAGGCTGGGAGGGGGCTGGCGGGAGTTATTTATTTATTTGATTTTGTGAATCGGAGTTGTAAAGCCATCTGAAATATTCATGCAGAATTGTCTGAGAAGCCCGTTTCTGTTTTATTTACTGCACAGTAGAACAGCCACAGCGGATTAGTTCTACAATACCCATAACAAAAGCCCAACAGCTGATGCATGTGATGTTAGGAGGTGACAAAACAGTTAAAGTATGCTGCTGGCTACAGGCAAGCAGTCAGCAGATGCAGACAAAAGGGTTTGTGACAAGAATAACTCTCTCTCCAAGGCGAGCAGTGAAGAGTATCCAAAATACCAGTACCCTTTTCTCCTTGACATTGTCTTCTGACAGTCAGCATTTTATTGCCCTTTTATAGTATTAAAAAAAAAATGGAGGAGGAGGAAGAAAGAAAATCCACACACAAACTAATTCACCCCGATACTAGCCAGCATTTTACTTCCCCATCAGTTAGCAGCTGCTCCAGCCCATACACAGGTTTCCTTTTCCATTTCCCCATTCAGGTAAGTTTGAAAGCAAAACAATAGTTTAAAAGGTGAACTGAAAAGATGATCTCCTTTGATTAGATTGCAGTGTATTGATAAGCTAGACAAGCTCTTGGAGTCATTGGTCATT
This sequence comes from Myotis nattereri, assembly GCF_964212035.1. Classification (NCBI taxonomy): domain Eukaryota; kingdom Metazoa; phylum Chordata; class Mammalia; order Chiroptera; family Vespertilionidae; genus Myotis; species Myotis nattereri. The sequence continues at coordinate 27,981,708 of NC_138093.1, read as the reverse complement.
GGGGAGGGGCTAGGGAGAGAGGTATATGCCTGTTTTTTCTGTCCATTTCTAGCAAAGATCATTTCACTGATGAAATTGGGCCAGTGGACCATTTTTTTTTTAAGGGGACTGAGGAGGGAGAGGTGTCTACGGGGAGTTGTGCAAGGGACAAGGGTTAGGTCCCCTGCAAGGGGCCGATGGATGAGCTTGTGGACGTTTCAAAGGTGTGAAAAATCAGCTTCTCTGTCCAGAAAATAGGAGAGGCTGTCTTCTTTTTAACCTTTCTAATTCCCCTTCTATTCTCTGTGACATTCATTCAGCTGCCAAGAGCGTCTGGCAAGGTTTGGGCCAGCGAGCACACTTTCAGTGACCGCTAACCTTGGTATGTCCTGACACTTATGATGAGTGTCTGCAGGACACAGAAGGCAGGCAGCCTGCTATGTCAGGCTTTTATTATGTACTGCAGAGGCTGGGGACAGTCAGTTTAATAAAACAAATCATCCTTGAAGGTAAAGCAACTGGGAAGAGGAGGAGGAAGACAGGGGGGAAATGTATCTTTGCCACTCATTCTAATAAAAAAATTAAAATAAAATAAAAAGAAGAGGTGCAAAATAACCACCCACCCGACACACCGTGTGTGCATGTGCACATGTGTGTGTGTGCGCGCCCATGTGTGCTCATGCACATAACCCTGCCACTGACTGAGAAGACTTAAAAACATCTTCCCATTTTCCCCATTTCATCAAAGACCACAGGGCCCTCTTTTGCTGTGAGGAGACTCAAGCACAAACAATTGTGATGAAATTGGTAGATGCTGCTAGCCAGCCCCTTCACATTTTTGAGTGCCTTCAAGTACCTCATGGCGATAGTATTCTCCTCCGAATATCAAGGCAAGGAGAGGCAAGACCATGTGGGGTGAGGCTCCTATATTGGGATGCCTTTTATCAGAGCAAAGTTTCCACTCTCCTCTCCTGAAGAACACTCATCTCAGCAGCTCCCACAATAGCCTCCGAGTCCCAGCCAGAGACTTTGGAAGCCTTTTGTTTTTCCCCTGTGGCATGTCCAAAGGCATGGCCTTCCCTCCCCCCTCCCAGCAGCCTGCATTGTCTTGCATTCCTGGGGCTTGATTGACTGTTGCCACCTGATGCTGAGGAGATACTCTAGGGTTCATTCTGCACATTGTTGGGTTCTATTAAAAGAAACCGAGATAAGGGATTACTTGTCACTAAGGGATTTTCTGCAGATGTTTATTAGTGATTGGAAATCCATTAGGTGTGAAGAGGTACAGAAAAATATGGAGATTAGGTACCCCCCAAAATCAGAAAGTAACCCCCCGAATTACTCTGTTAAATGGAGTTGGGAGAATTTTCTATTTGAGAGGTAAGGGTCTCTTTTACTCATGGATGATATTTCTACCTGTAGGTGGAATTCCTTCCCACTCTTTTGGAAGATCAGTTGTTACCCATCAGTTTACCTCTCTGGAGCCACACCAAAAAAAAAAAAAAAAAAAAAAGATTAATTGCTCTAGTATTAACAGATCTCATTATAACTTTATTTTATCTCGCCCAGTTCGTTGTATGAGTATTGTCTCAAAGCAAACACTAAATTAGCAAAGCATTTCATCCCTTCCCAAACATAAACCCCAAACCGAAGACCCCTCCTGGGATCTTTGGTACCATTCCCATTTATTTTAAGTTACTAACTCTTACGTGGTTTTTCTCAATCATAGAGCCACAGTTTGTCAAGGTTTTGATGCCTCAAATAAGTAGTAATAACAAAAATGCATTAAAAAGGAACCAACATGGTTTAATGGAAAGACACCTGCACAACTTAATTGCATAATTTCTTCAGCTCATAGTTTCTTCATCTGTGAAATTATGATTTCTGAGATCTATTCCAACTCTTTAAATTCCATCTTATTTTACAAATTCCTTAAGTATTGAGGGAGAAGATAAGTGTGATGCTAAAGCTATAGGCAAGATCTCATTATGAACTATTTATCAAAGACTTTTCAAAAGAGCACTGCTAAGCATTGTGGGAGATGTGCAGAATAGAAACCATGGCTCTTTTTTCTAAAGACACCTTATGATAAATTCATTACAACTAGTTATAAGTAGGTAAGAAGTTAAGTAACATCAAGATAGATACAAAAGGTGTTAAAGGACAGCCCAAGAATACTACCAAAAAGAAAAAAATTAAAAGAATGTTTATCACAGGATAAAAGCCTTGAAAACCATCAACAAGCATGGCAAATGAGAAGAACAGTAAGGTGGAGCCCCCCCACTCCCCCCCCACCCCACACACACACCAAAGAAGTTACTTTTATTTGTTCTTAGGCAAACCCTAGAACTATTCCTTCCTTACTCCTCCAGTGCTGAGGCTATTGTAGATATCTCTCCTTCCTCTTAAACAGTGCCCCTGCCCACTTGGCCCTTGGCTCCCTGACCTCCTGTGGAGTCCTGGGAGTGGGCGGGGCTTCCAGCCTTCTCTGTCCTGCCCTGGGGCAGCTGCTATACCTTGTGTAATCACAGCTCTCTCCAATCCATGCATGTGCAACCCTGTGTGTTCAAGGAACATAGATCTTCGTCATGGCTCTGTTGCCAATGGCCAGTAAAACCACACTTCTTGAAATGTTTATTTTAATAAATGCCTATGATTATGTTTCTGCAGCATTTGGCTAACAGCTCCCAAACCAAGTAGTTAGAGTGGGTAGCTGCGCTGCCTAACTGTTCTCCAGCCAGATTCCCTCTCTCAGTAATGCCCATCTGATCAAATGGGAAGGATTATCGTTGGGGGAAGAAGGGACAGTACTCAGCAAAACTGCTTAATGACTTTTTACTTAGTATAAGGTGAGTGGGAGTGCTAATCTCTCCTCCTGGCTCCTCCCGGCTCCTCCCGTCCCACAAATACTCATGTACTAGTATATGCAGGAGATCTGAGGGAAAATCACCAAAGTTCTGTAGAAAATCCAGATGACTTCGCAGCAGGGAATGGTCATTGGGGTAGATGGGGTTTGCACATTGATGGGGGACAAGGTTGTGTCTTGATGGTTTTCCAGGAAGTGTTGGGAACTGTCCTGAGAGATTGGCCATTGTGTGTGTCTTTGGGAAAAATTCTCACTTTTTCTAGATCAGCCCTAGCTGGGAGCCTATTTCCACCCCCTGGGGAAGTATTAGGTTTCTTTCAAAGGACAAGCAACTTACCATTGGAAGCATTGAACTTCTTTGTCCGATTTTAAATGTTTAAAAATGGTTATCCTACTAGTTTTTCTTGAACAGTTCCTATCAATTACAGAAATGTCCATTGCCCAAATTGGGAAAGATGGAGGGAAAAGAATCAAATATGTTCAACAGGGTATTACGTCCCTTTCGTTTGTTAAGTGGCATGTCTGAACTGAGATGAAAATCTTTTTCCTCTTACATGTGTAGACAGATCTCTCTACATGTACAACCACAGGGCATGGACTTCCGCATATGGTTGCTCTTACTGTAAAAATAAAACATTAGGAATGCAGAAGGACCCCACTAACAGAGATCTACTGAGTGTCAGTGTATACTCGGAAAATTATGAGTTTCTGGGAAGATTCTGTGAATCCATTATCTTGGTGTAGGGAGAGACAGGCCATGCTTTAGAATACTAAGTGCATCAATAGCTACTCCTTTCCCTAGACAAGAGGTCAGACTATTAAAAAAAAAAAAACAGTTAAGCTCACACTTGACACATACACTCACACACACACACTATATATATATATATATATATATATATATATATATATATATATATATATATACTAATTGCTGTGAAAGAAAGGATTAAAAATTAGGGTTTCTACAAAGAATATTTGGAGAATGTTTGCCTTGGAATATAATGACTTGGAACAATTCTCTGGATCTCGGTGAGCCTCAGTTTTTCACCATAAAATGGGTATAATAACAGCACATAAAGATGTTGGGGAACTGACTGACATAATTCGCATTCAGTTCATAACACGGTGCCTGACACATAATAAGCACTCCAAAAATGTTAGTTTTTATTATTTTTATCACCTGCATAAACTAGTCTCTTATGGAGCAATTCTAATCTCAAAGTAAAGTATTTTCTGATGTGTAATTTTTAGATTCATTACAAACTTTATATTTTGGGACTCAGTGTTAATGTTATCATCTTACTCCTTTTTGTATGTATATTACTTGATAGTACAAGTTAGCATTTTAATAGACAATTTAGCATTTGAGCCAATCCTCTGACACAGAGATTTTGGTTTTCTTGGAGAATATAAATATATATATATATATTGATTTCAGAGAGGAAGGGGAGGGAGAGAGAGAGAGAGAAACATCAATGATGAGAGAGAATCATTGATCGGCTGCCTCCTGCATGTCCCCCACTGGGGATCAAGCCCATAACCCAGGCATGTGCCCTTGGCCGGAATTGAACCTGGGACCCTTTAGTCTTCAGGCTGATGCTCTATCCACTGAGTCAAACCGGCTAGGGCTTGGGTTCATTTCCTATCAAAGGCCAATTATTTATTATTCTACATATGAGAACATATCTTGTTTTCATAACGGAAATCAAAAGGAAACCCGATTCACATTCTGACAGATGGGTCGGAGACTTGCTTCTGGAACACACCTACTTAATGAAGTGAGGAATTCCAACCGCGTGTCCCCTTGTCCTGCCCTAACATTCGCAATGGAATCCTAGCTTTTCAACAGGTCGGCATGCATCCTTGGCACAAGTCTCTTCCTAAACCTCTACAAAGCTGTCACCCTCCCCACCCCCTCCCCCACCCCCATTACAATGCTTCTATATATAACGCCTTTGCATAAGAGAAGAGAGGCCGGCCATTTTTAGAAAATGCAGGTGCCATGTAAGCCCCCTTCTGAAAGAAAGAACTTAGCTCCGTTTCCTTTGAAGAACTGGAGACTTGAAACTGAAAACTTTATTAACACCATTGTCTCCTTGTATCAGCAGGTTCCAGAGAGATTCCTGGAAGTTGCGCAGATCACATTACGGGAGTTTTTCAATGCCATTATTGCAGGCAAAGATGTTGATCCTTCCTGGAAGAAGGCCATATACAAGGTCATCTGCAAGCTGGACAGCGAAGTCCCTGAGATTTTCAAATCCCCGAACTGCCTACAAGAGCTGCTTCATGAGTAGAAATTTCAACAACTCTTTCCGAATGTATGAATAGTAGCAGTCCCCTTTGGATGTCCAAGTTGTAAGTGTCTAGGTTTTGATTTCATATGTATGTGTCTGGGAGGCATGGATAGGTTATGAAATCAGCTGGTAATTCCTCCTCATCATCTTCCTCTCATTTTCTTTAGTTTTCCACTTGCAAGGGGATGGCTCTTTTCCTTCTGCCTTCCGTTTACTTTTGCCCAAGGCCCTTAACATTGGGAGACTTAAAATAGGGTTCATTTTCAGGGAAAAGAGGAGTGTTGACACGTGTAAAGTCTACATGAACATGGAAGGGCACTGGTGCGCGGTGCTTCTGCTTGGCTGATGCTGTATTGCGAATGGCGGTTGGTGGAGGGAAACTCATGACACAGCAATGCTCCAGTGTGTGTCTCTAGTTTTTTCTGCTAAGAAGGTCAGAAAACTCAATGAAACCACTGCGTGAACTTCAATCTATTGTTTGGTTTGAACTCAGTAGCTTCTGATGACATGTTTTGTGTTTTGTTTTTTTTTAAAAAAAGCCAATGAGAGATGAGCAGCTGACTTCTCAAAAGTATTGCAAAAAGGCCAAACTTAGAAAAGACTCAAGTCTTTCCTAAGAGACATGGCAAACACCCCAAACTAGTACCCATTTCTTCCATTTCTTAAGGAGACAGGACAGCTTTGCACCAAACTGAATCTTTTAAGATGAGACTGGAAATTCACCCACGGTCCTCTCTAAATTTTACCATAGGTTCTTCTTCATAGTGAGTATCCTTCTTCATAGAGAAAAAGCCCTAGAACTTATCATTTTCTATTTATCTTGCTTCAGATATTAAAAGGCACATGTTTCACACGTATTCTTTGCTCAACTTTGTTCATATGCTTAAGAGAATGATTATCTCTGTATAATATTTAACACTCCCCCATCCCCCCCAAAATACTATTTTCTGAATAGTTTTCTATAGTAAGGAATAAAGGACGTCCCAATGTGACCATAAAATTTCTGCCTACACGAGAAGTTTGTTGACAGCCGTTAGATGAGTTGCTCTTCACCTCCTGAGAGGAGCCCAGATGAGAATTATCCGTTTTCATGTACAATTCCACACTACCCTGATGGATAGGCACAGTGGTGACAGTGTAATTAAGTGTGTCTTCATTTTAGGTATAGCATTTCAGAGCAATGGATAAAGTCTTTTCTAATTAAGAAGCTAATATTGACCAAAATGTGAGAAGAGTGGGTAGCATAGCAAAGTTTGGGGGTTGACCCAAAAGACACAATTTCAGCACACATAAGAAAGCTGGCTGCTATTTTATGCTTTCTTCAATGGTTCTTTTTTTTTTTTTCCTTTTTCTCCTTTTTTCAGTTTTTCAAAGGCGTGCAATGTCCCATACTTGCTCTTAAGAATTTGTGTGGCATTCACACGTGTTTTGTTGGATGGGTTTTGTGTGCAGATGCAGTAAGAATTCCTTGTTCATTCAGTAGTTGGTTTTTCGTTTTGTTTTGTTCTGTTTTCAGAACCTTCCCTCCCCTTAAGTCATTTGATACACACCTCCAAAAATGACACAGTAACAAGCCTGATATTTAGATCATATGGAACATAAATACCAATTTATCCTCCATTTTAATAAAAATACATTTTGCTTTGGAGAATGCAGGTTGACTCACGTGACTAACTAGCTGACCCAAACGCTGTAATTTAGCGTCGTTTATAAATTCTGCTGATGGATAGGAATGTATGAAGGCAGTTACTGTCAGCACAGAGCCTTAAAACCGGCTGACTTTAAATTAAACAGCCCAGTCCTGTGATGGCCTGCACCACTGAGGGGACTAAGCCACTCTCACCGGGTGGACAGCATGAAGTGACATGGGCTGCAGCACCACCCACAGCTAAGCACACTACCCAGCTCGCTCTCCCCTCCACAAGGCACACAGAGCCATCGGTTCCCATGTGTTCTTGTCCCAGCTTGCTCTGGAGGAGAAAAAGACTATGTTCAGGTAATCATTACCTTGGAATAAAGTGCAAACCAAAAACCAACAACAACAACAAATCCAATCAGCACAAAGTAGGGAAGCACTGTCAACCCTCGGTCACGCTCTTTTGCCTCATTTCGTGTGAAAGAGTGTGACTTGCACTGTTCAGGTCAGATACCACTGGGTCTTGGCTGTTCCATGGAATTCATATCAATAAGTCATTGCCATTTGCAAGGTAAAAGGCAAAACCCTAGGATATTCACCTATGTGGTCAGATTGCTAGGATCTTCTGGAGTTGGGGCCAGTTCAGTATTGATTCCAGAGCTGGGTTTTTAGTAGTAGCCTCTCCTGCCTCTCTAATTTAAATAGCCAAATTAAGCAAAAGTGTTATGTTCACAACCAAATGTCAGTGCGCTTATCAACGATATCCTCTCAGTGTTCGCTGAGGCAGAGAAATTATTTCGGAGTAGAAACTGCAGCATGAGGATAAACTCACTTCATTGTTTTGAAAATAGAATTGGATCACTACGCTTTTAGGTGATTTTCCCCCTTTTACAACCATAGAATCTTGTGCCTCCAAGTGCATTGGAAAAATGGCAAAAACCTGTCTGTCAAAACTCCGATTTAATAGTTTTGATTTTTCAAACCACTATCTTTCAACTCTAGCTCAACTCTCAATAAGTGAAAATTGGTTACTAGGGAGAAAGTTAACTTTCTATGGTGGGAGGGCGAAGGATGAGGGACAGTTTGCATAGGAAACAAAAGTCTAAAGTCCATGTTGAAATACCACACTAGCACTTGTTTTCTGCTAAATTATTTTTGCATTTACACTTGAGGTTACAGTCTGTGCCTAGACCTAAAATGCACCAGCGGGGGGATTTTTAAAAATCCTTCAAAATACCAGTTTTTCCCCACAAGTACAATTGTTCTTGTGCCTTCCGTGGCTTTCGATTTCATCTTCTTTTATTTCCAATTACTACAGCTGCAATAAACACTAGATTTTTTTTTTCTGGCTGTTTGACATAACGTTGATAGCTATGCATATTTTGTGTCTTTTTAAAATAAAGCGGGAGAATACGTTTTTGAAGAAGAGAATTTTTAGAACAGTTTGATACCGCAAATTATTTTTTCCTCAATTGTTTGAGCAGCATTCGAGTTTTGAAAATTCTTGTAGAAGCCAATTTTTTGTAACTGTGGTGCAAATCTTGTGTTTTCTTAGCCTAATGAAAAGTAGTATAGAAGCAATATTTCATACCATGTGCTATATATGTGTGTGCAGATGTGTGAACATAAGAACACATACATGCACACATATACACACATGTAAAATATACATATATATAGTGCGTGTGAAGTGGAAAGCTTACCTTTTCCTATCTAGATTTAAGGACCTATTTTAGACATTTGTTATGTTTGTGAAAAGAACGTTCTATTTGCATCAACGAAACATTTAATTCTTACTGTATCTCCGGCTGTTTGATGAGGATGTTTCTCATTAAGTGGTAAAGCAATGTGGAAGCTGGTAGAATGTAGTAATTATTTAAGGAAACGCTCACCCACATTTTCCTGAAGTTTGCTTTGCGCCTCCGAGTATTATTTAATTAAAGTGTTTTATGTTTGAGAATCTCTGTTGCTGTGCTTGGGATGTGGGTGACTATCATTTTTCAGAATTTTAAAAACAAAACAAAAAATAAGCAAAACAAAAACACTCAAGAGGGGAACTTTTATAAAGCAATGTAAATACTTAACCTCATGGCTGTTGTTACGTAAGACATGAGATTTTAATAAATAACTACATTCTCACAACATCTGTTGAATTTATTACGAACACTACAGCGACTGTATAGACAGTTGAAAGCATTCTTGAAAATCCTGCTCTGTGCTTTTAAAAGATAACAGTCTCTTTCATCAGATGTCAAGGGCAAGGGTGATGCCATTTCTGTAAATTTATGAAATTTATTTTCTATGTACATGAAGACATATAGTAAGTAACCCCTCCCCCTACACACACACACACATACACACATGCAGTCTAATATGAAGTCATAAAGCTGAACATTTGGGGGCTTGAAAAAGAAAATGACCCCCAGGAACTATCAAATTCATCAAAGAAAAAGCGGTTTATAGACTCCCCTGAAAGAAACAGTGTACATGTGAGGACAGAGCAAATCCTTTGCCATGTATATTGTAGAATATTCATTGGTGTGAATAGTACAAGGTTTCCCTCCTGGTACAAACTCTGTGTTTGCAAATTACAAGAAGCACTGTTTTCCAAAAGCTCCCCTTAAGAGAATGTAACTGGTTGATGGGAGTAAGCGGTTACTGTATTGCACTTAAATGTTATGTTGAAGGAAATGGCGGCTTTGTTTTCTGTAGACCTGTTGGTTGTAAACCATCCCTGAAACGAAAGCTGAAATGCTCATCGTCAGAGCTGGGATCAAAACTGGTATTCAACCTTTGCATCTTCTTATAATGATCCTTCTCAGAATATAACAGAATCTGGAAGCATTTGGGCTTCGAGTCTTTTCTGCTGAGCCCTCTTGCAAATCTGACACCCTCCCCCAAATGCACAAACATGAGCAGAAAAGGGAAACAGGCTGGCCTTCTTTTGTGAAAAGGTATCCATTCTGTATTTTTAAAATATTGTGATCCTCCACATCGGGGCGAGGGGGGGGGGAATTATTTTAAAATTGTATATTACCACTTCAAAATGAGAATTAGAGAAACAAATGTGTTTGGGGTTGGTCTCAGCACTACCTGGAAGAATCAAAGGTTGTGGCTTTCCCGAAACTGTCCCAGCCATTTCTCATATGTATATAGTATAAACCGTGACAAAACACTGCCTTTATATTATTTAGCAATATGTTGTAAATAGCATTATTAAGCTCTTTTTTTTTGTAATAAAGATCCTTTGATTTGAATATAGTACAATAACTGAATTGATAAAGTCAATTATTTTTTTTTTTAGCTAGAGGCCATTTCAATTGTGGATTTTTGTTGTTGTCTATTGTTCTGAAGACTTTGCATAATTTATTGGTTTAATTTATCCTAATTTATTTGATGAAGGTGTACAATTTTTTGTATTACCAAGGATGTACTGTAATATTGATATGATTTTAAAAAAATGAGACTCCCTGTCCATATTAAAAAGAAAATAAAAAGGTGCAGTAGACAATTGATTTTAAAGTAAAAGTAAAAAAAAAAATTTAGTTTGGCAGCTACTAAATTTTAAAACAGGAGATAAACAGTTGTTGGGGGGAGGGGGGTTTTACTTTGTGTGTTTTAAGCTTTTGTATACTCTCCAAACTTTTACCTTTTCTTTGTACCACTTAAAGGATACAGTAGTCCAATTGCCTTGTGTGCCTTCCATCTTCTCTTAAACTGAATGTATGTGCAGTATATATGCAAGCTTGTGCAAAATAAAATATACATTGCAAGCTCAGTGCCGTCTGATTTTGTTAAAACATGTGATTTTACTTTTTGGACCTGTGTCGAATTGTAGGACAAGAGGCTAGCTGTGACTGTAAGATCTATTGTGGACATTCCCTTTCATTGCAGTTCTTCATTACACAAGCCTAACATCATGCTCGCAGCTCCTAGGAATGACCTTTCCTGTACCCTTGTAGCAACTGGCTACATGTGTCTCTGAGACCTCTTCTCACAGACTTAACTGTCCCTCAAAATTTAAAAACAGCAACAGCTTTGGCTCCAAACAATGTGAGCTAAAATCAGTTCAATTGCTAATGTCTAATGGTTCGAAGGATAAGGAAAGATGTTCTTAAAAGTCACAAGATGGCAAATACGTTACTTGAAATATGGGGAGTGAGAGCTTGTTTCTACTCTGGCTGAACTCAGAACTAAGTACTAATGTGAAACATCAAAGCCTTTCTAAAGTGTTCCTTTGGACACAATTGGCAGCATGATTTAAACCATGAACATCAGTTGTATGGCTTTTTTAAAATTTCCTTTATTGCCCTGGCGAGGTGGCTCAGTTGGCTGAAGCATCATCCGGCACTTGCATTCGCTGTGAGTTCGATCCCCATTCGGGAGCACTCAGGAGGCCACCTATCAATGTTTCTCCCTCACACTGATGTTTCTCTCTCTTCTCTCTTTCTCTCTCTCTAAAAATCAGTTGAAAAAAATACACATATTCTCAGGGGAGGATTTAAAAAAAAGTCTTTATCTCTTTTGCTGTGGTTTAAAATCACAGCAAATGGGAAACGTGAAGAATTAGCAGAAATCACTGCGCCTTAGATTGACTGTTACTACACTGTTCACAGCTGCACCTCCCTTTCTGTCTATCATAGTTTTGTAGACTAGGTCTCAATCTTTCAGATTTCTTCTTTTGCTTTCACCTACATGATGAAAACTTTACATTTGACCCTGTTATACACGAGGATGCTTAGAATCAATGCATTATCAAAACTATTAAGTTGTAACAGTATTTTTCCACTTTCAGCTCTTTTTCTATCAATGGCACAAATTTAAATTCCAGTCTTCCTAAGTAAATTATTCAGAAGAGCATGCCTATGTCCCTTCTATGCCAACATGTTTATTCCCTGATTGGAGGAAAAAAGGAATCTCCCTCTACCCTCCCCCCGTCCCCCCCCACCACACACACACACACATACACCTGCTCTTGAAAGGGAGACGCCATCTTCTGTACTTAGTTAATACTGATCTGCTCTAAAACAGATTGGGTCATCCAGGTAGTGACTAAATCACTAAGATGTTACAGCAGGTTTCCTGTTTAGGAGGTTTATTAAAAATGTAGCTTCACATAATTGACTAAATTATCTGACGGCCCGGGTCTAAAATAACGTGGGCACCATTCTCAACACTGACCTGAAACCCTGGCCACACACCTTTCCCCACACCTGTCCGCCAGGTATGTGATATCCTTGAAAGTGTAAGCTTCACAAGCCAATAGTAAAGAAAGGGCCGCTTTTATTCACTCTTCTCTTCACTTTTCATCATAAATGATTTACAAGTTTTTCTTAAAGACAATTGAAAATTACTGCATTTTCAAAATTAACTTACTGAGGTGATGGATAGAGGCCCCTGAATAAATATCAAATGAAAACATCAAATATTTGCATGTTATCACCAGGTTTTGGGATGTGTGAACTCTCCTATGTTTTGAGGGGCATAAACTACAAGGGAAGCATATGTAAAAGAAAACAGCTGATTTTAGAAATTTTGGAAAGTAGTCGATAGGATGCCTAAGCAAAATTATGAAAAATTATTGAAGCAAGAAATGGTGCTCCACCGCCTTCACCAACAACGTAACTCTCTGCATGGAGATTTGAGACACGGGTAAAAATCAGAAGGCTAACTTTTTATTTTTATTTTTTTAAATATATTTTATTGATTTTTTACAGAGAGGAAGGGAGAGAGAGAGAGTTAGAAACATCGATGAGAGAGAAACATCGATCAGCTGCCTCCTGCACATCTCCTACTGAGGATGTGCCCGCAACCCAGGTACATGCCCTTGACCGGAATCGAACCCGGGACCCCTCAGTCCGCAGGCCGACGCTCTATCCACTGAGCCAAACCGGTTTCGGCAGAAGGCTAACTTTTTAAACGAAATTAAAAAGAATCAAGAGAGATAAGGACCCAACGTCACACGTGGTCAACCTCAGAGTTTTCTCCTCACCCTGTTCCTGCAACTTCTTGCCTTTCTTATGAGAAACACAAACTTTTTAATAAACTTGTTTTTGTTTTGTTTTGTTTTTTCACATGAGAATCCTACCAAGTCAACATGGCGGCTGCAATAATTCTAAGAGTCCTTTAGCTTTTTATAATTCTTTCCATTCCCCTGATGCTCAAGGGTCAAGTGACTTAGCTTGGTTTCCCTGGGTGAGCCCATAAAGATCTTAGGAATAGATTGATCAGAGGCAGTATTTCTTTGATACCCATGTTGACTTGGTAGGATTCTCATCTCTCTGGTGTCCATCTCCCTTCAGGAAGCATCTCTGCCCCTTGACAAGCACTTAGTGCTCCCAGGAAGCCCAGCCCACCCTCTGTTCACAGGGACGAGCCGTCAGGTAAGGACAACAGTAAGACATCACTGTCCTGGGGTGTTTCTCTTCCAGTGGTATATACATCAACAGATACCTGGTGCCCAGGAATATGGTCTACGTGTTCACATTGGGTCCAAAGACACCGACTGTGAGTGATGAGGGGCTGGAGGCCTCCGGCCTAACGCAAGGCCAGGTCTTTGGAGTGGTACCTCTCATGGCTGCACCTTGTTTCTGTCTCCCAGACTTTCTTCCTCTCCCTCTCTAGGACTTGTTTCCTGTCCCTGGTCACAGAGTCCTCCCAAATGTCCCCCAAATCTCTCATAGGCACTCACAGAAGGAGGACTCTTCTCCATTGGAAACTGGTTTATTTTCCTGGTTGCAGAGGAAAATGACATAGAATGAAGAACTTTTACCGATAATATAACTTAGTGGTTTTTATTTCTTAGATCTCTAGGGTAATGCAGTGTCATCTCAGGGGCCACCAGACTGGGACCTCTTTAACCAAAGGAGCTTCATCTTTAGATTGGTATGAAATAAAGTGTTCATTTACAAAGAGCAGTTCTCTGCTTAAACAACAAAGACCTCATCGAGTATGATAGAACAGATCTCTAAGTACGAATGTGGGTAAGTTTCATCAAACCTTCATTTAAAGCAGTGGTTCTCAACCTTCCTAATGCCGCCACCCTTTAATACAGTTCCTCATGTTGTGGTGACCCCCAACCATAAAATTATTTTCGTTGCTACTTCATAACTAATTTTGCTACTGTTATGGATCGTAATGTAAATATCTGATATGCAGGATGTATTTTCATTGTTACAAATTGAACATAATTAAAGCATAGTGATTAATCACAAAAACAATATGTAATTATATATGTTTTCCGATGGTCTTAGGCGACCCCTGTGAAAGGGTCGTTAAACCCCCAAAGGGTCGCGGCCCACAGGTTGAGAACTGCTGATTTAAAGAAAGGAGTTCTTTGTTAAACAAAACAATACTCATAGGGTAGAGGAAGAGATCTTCAAGGATGAATGTAAAAATTAAAATAAGAAATAGCTTATGTGAGTCCTATCAAACCTTCAACAAAAGAGATTATTTTTATACCCTAGAAACAGCACAGAGTCTGGCATATGGGTTTGGGGTGAATCACTATTTGTTCCTTTTCTTCCCCTTCAGTTGATGGTTTTTGCCATCTTGCCATGCTTTTTTACTTTGTGATGTAAGAATTACACCCAGACCCCATCACAGCTTCTCAGGACAGTCAAATGTGAAGAACACAGAAATGCTCCAGGCAATGAAAGCTTCTGTCCCACAGGCACTAGCCCTTAGCCCCAGACATATAGCTGCTGTGGCCACACCTCCAGCCAGCCGCGCTTGGGCAGGCCCCAGAGTAGGAGTGGAGCAGCTTAGAAAGATTAAGGTGCCATGACAGACTGAAACAGAATCACTAGGGCTGCCTCTACCCTGGCAAAGGGGAGGGTATTATTTGCAAAGCCCCCTGCTGAGTGGCCCAGGTGCTAGCTAGACAAGCTCAGGAGATGGTTTGGCAGCCACCCTGGAAAAAATGCCTGTGTCTCTGCAAATAAATCTGCTGGTGGATAAAGCACCGGGTTTTCCCCAGTGCTTGTGCAAATAGTGCTCTGTGCTTTGCTGGTATTGGAAATTCCTTGGTGTGAGTAGCTCTGGGCCATGGAAATGGGAGCTATGGATTTCTTGTCATTGTTGTTACCCTTGACCTGTTGGGAAATAATTCCAAAGTCAATGGTTTTATTTCCAATTATTTGCAACTGGAAAATCTTTGGTAACCAGAGACATGTGTTCCCTAAATTCCCGTTCACAGCTCAGCAACTGACGTAGGGTTGAGCAAGAAAGTCTTGAAGTCTGACACAGAGGAGGATAGATTATGCACCCAAATGTGGTTTGGGCATCTGAGTGTAGGTATCTGCACTCTATTAAAACTCATGAAAAGTTACATATTACCAGTTGAGTATTATTTGCATCTTATCTTCATTTGATAGCCACGAATTTGTAAAAGGAACACTATAGTTAGGTATGTGAGAAATCTCAGCAAAATGGGTGCATTTCTAAGCCAAAAAAAAAAAGGTAACAAAAATTTTTTAAAAGTAAAAACAATTAAGTAACCAAGGCCATAGGAAATATTAAAAACATTGTCCAAACAAAACACAAGATAAATTTAAAAAACTCTTCTCCTTCCCCAAAGGCACCTGGCCTTTATAGTTTTATGGGTGAGTGCTACCCAATATTAAAAAATAGGTCATAGTAGATACACATCATATTATTTTGTATAAATGTTCATATTTATATAAAATTACTCAACTTGTTTTATGATGCCCACATTTATTAATTCAATGCAAAAATCCTAAGTAAAAATATAAGCAAATCCAGTTCATCGGTAGAGTTAAGAAAATACTATCCTACCAGCAAGCAGGGTTCATTAACTTGTAACACTAGGATAAAGGAAGATCTAGACTTCTGGGTAAAAAACAGGAACAATTTTCTTGATATGCTGATTTGTGTTTTCGGCCTCCTAATGAAAATGGAAGCAAATATTCTCACTGGGACTGTCAGCTAACTCAACCACTCTGTGCTACTGCCTCCTAATTCCTTCTTTCGCGGGAGCCAAGCAGCCTTTGCTCTTTCAGCCATTTTAGTTTGCCAGGTTGCCTAATTCAAAGGCCAGATCTCACGTTAATACATCTTTTTGGAACTCGGAGTCTTTGAAAAAGCCAGATTCTTGTAGTAGGGCTTAAAGATTTCCCTCAGTAATTTTTTAAAAAAAGAAAAGAAATCCAGAAAAGGAATGCAAATTAAAAATAGGCTTTTTATTCTATATGAAAGGAATCATGAAAATTTCATTTTCTGGACTACTAACTTAACATAAAAAACCTATTTGTTTATATCCTAAGAAGACAGGATAAGGTATCAGGCTCTAAAGAAGTGTTGACTTGAGCAGCACTAATCCCATGCAATTTGGTGAAGCTTATGAGAATTTAATTATGAGCCACAGGACATTGAAAAGAAACTTGCCAATATCCATAATGTTTAAAAACATGCATGCAAGAAGCATGGAACAGACTGTGGAATCTCAGAGGGAAGGCGGTAGTGGGTGGGTGAGTGGGTGGGAAGAACCAAAGAACTTGAATGCATATATGCATAACCCATGAACACAGGCAATAGGATGGTGAAGGCCTGGGGCAGGGGACAGGAGCAGGCTAGAAGGGGTCAACGGGGGTGGGGCGGGGGGATGGAATGGGGACATATGTAATAGTTTCAACAATAAAGATTTAATTTTAAATGTGCATGCATTTGCCCTACCAGACCACATCTAGCAGTCAACCTTTTAGAAATATTTGCACTTATAAGCAGACAGAATCACAAAGACACCTATTTGCTTAGGTTAAAACATGTGATTCTTCCCTCCCTACAACTCAATTTAATCTCTACTTCAAGTTCCTTCTTTGTCTGATGGTAGAAAATAATTCAGTCACTTTCAGACCAGCATCCATCCCTTTCTGCTCCTTTCCTTATGGTGGCATCTAGGTGCCTGGGTGTTTGCGGGGAGGCTCCTGGGCCCTGGCTCATCCGTAACAATGCTTTCCCCTCTGGTCCTGGAGCAGGAGTCCTGAGCCATCTGGTTCTAAGTTGTCATCGGGGCGCCATGCTTTGTTTACTAATATAGCCATTACTGCCTTGGGTTTCTGGGGTTCACACCACTTTCCACTGAGGCATTCTCAGGTCATCACTGGCTCAGTTTCTTTCCCATTATAATTCATGGTCTGGGCCCATGAATGTTTGACTCTTTTCTCAAGCCACTCAGAGTCGGAGGCCCTCTGTTCCTGGCGCTCATAAGATCTGTGCCCTTCTGCAGCGACAGCCTGTGGGCCCAAGGCGTTCCTGCATTCCTACGATGTTCTAGGTGCCAGGAGGAACATAGGTACAAATTCCTTCTTCTAGACCAGCCATGGGCAAACTATGGCCCGCGGGCCAGATCCGGCCCGTTTGAAATGAATAAAACTATTGAAAAAAAAGACCGTACCCTTTTATGTAATGATGTTTACTTTGAATTTATATTAGTTAACACAAACATTCCATCCATGCTTTTGTTCCGGTCCTCCGGTCCAGTTTAAGAACCCATTGTGGCCCTCGAGTCAAAAAGTTTGCCCACCCCTGATCTAGACCCAGAACATACGTCACTGTTCTGTCACCTCTACCCAAATCCCAGACTCAGCCCAGGACATAAGGAGCAGGTCCCTTTGTAGAGACAGGGTCTGATTAAGTCTCTCCTCTCTTAGCCATTTGTCCCCTAGTCCAAGAATACTGCCAGCCAGTGAGGATGAGCAAGGCTGGCTCCTCACCTGTTACCTCTCTCTCTGTTCTTTGTTGTGGATCGGGCTTTATGCCTTGATTTCTTTGGCACTTAACTTTTGAAACTAAAAACAGTCTTTCCTATAAAAAAAAATATTAAAAAGCACACACACACACACACACACAGAGAGAGAGAATTTGGAGAACACACACCACCATAGTAAACATTACTTTTGAGGAGTGGAAATAAGCAGAGAAGGGGGGTCATTTTTACATTTACTTTATATGTTTCTGAAGTGTTTAGACTTTTTGCAGCCAGGGAACACAACTCTTGTTTGTAAGAGACAGACACATATTAAGAGAAAAATGTACAGAGGGAGAGTGTGACCTTCAGCAGCAGAGAGGAAACGAGGTCCTGACCTGGATCGATGCTCCAGGCTTGTTTGTGCTCTCGGGTGGGCTGTCTGCAGTGCCCAGCTCACCGGGAGGTCGGGATTGAGAAGAAGGTAGGAGGCACGGCAGGACAGACCTGTGGCCAAGCCCCAACCGTGGTTGTTGGGGTTTTCATCTTGTTGAGTCATAGTTCGTCCTACGTAATGAGACGTGCTTTGTGGAATGCCTGGTATAGAATGTGTTCAATGAAAGACAGGGGGAGAGGGAGTCAGGGAGGAAGAACGATTGTTATCCGTGGGGAGTGGGAACATGGTTGGCCCCCACAAAGCGGGCACTGACATTCTGAATGCCACCGCTGGTGCCTTATTTCTTTCTCTCTCCTTTCCTCAATTGGACAGCCCAAATCAACCCTCGCTGAGCAGCTGGTAGAGGAAGAGAGCAGGATACACAAACAGAAGAGAGTTACACACCCCATCTTCAAAAGGAGCACGCTCCAGGTGGTATGTACGGGTGTGTGTTATAGATGAAAGGGGGAGGCATCAAATACACAGAAGGCACATGCTATGTTTTGCTTGGGTCAGTGTGATAATGGGTTTGCAGGTCCCTACCACAAGAAAGGAAGGAGTGGGGGAAAGAGCAAAAATAACTTACTTAGGAAGACCCAAGTTTAAGAAGAGTGATCAGAAAAGAAAGTAACGACACAAAAATTACGTTGTAAGTCTGGGTAGAGGGCAACATGGGGGAATAGAGGGGGGCCGGGAACAAGGCACGCTCTGGTGAACAAGGATGCTGAAACCTGTTCTGGGCTTGTAAGATTGAATGCTCGCACTTCTGGGAATTGGAGATGTGGGCAGAGGGTGTATGGAGGCTGAGCTGGAAGGCAGAGGGAATGCAAGCCACTCACACCCCCACCTGCCCTGACCTCTCACCCCGAAGCCTCAGGAAAGGGAAAATCAATGGGCTCCCTAAGTGCCCGGGGTCTGTGGCTGGAATTTGACCCATGCAGAGTGTTTACTGATCTAGAGATGGATAGGTCCAAATGAGCTCATCTTTACCTTGAGAGGAAGTTATGGAGCCCAGACCAAGACAAAGCCACGTTTTATTCAATGAAAATTACCCCCCCCCCCCCCGTATAGTGCACACAATATCCAATAAACATCCGCCTGAGTAACCTACTCTCCAAAAATCAATTTTGAAAGATCAACAAATAGGGAATTATGAGCTTACAAAAAACCAAAAGACTTATTCCAGAATATCTTACATTACCTCTCCTGCTGATCTGTATTCTCTATTTTTTTCCTCCCAGTTTGCAAATATTGACTAAGTTCAAGGGCAGTGGTATAAGGTCTAACTTCAGAGTTAGCATGAGGTGAAATACTTAAGATGGTGCAATCCTGGCCTAATGAAGAAGTTATCAGATTCCAAGGTTGGCTATGGGCAGTGCTTGTCCCTTGACTCAGTTGATATTTGCTTTATCAAGTCAGGGACTATTTTTGTCACCATTGTTAATCTTCCTCTTGCCAGATCTGTCTTGGCCCAGGGCATGCGCGTGAGGTATGTTAGAAGAATGGAGTGCACTATTGTGGGAAAGAATTCTCACTAATTCTGTCTGCCTACAGCTTCCTCAGCCCTGCTCCTCTGATCATAATACACTAAGCAGAATTGCAGATGGAAAAGTCCAGCACCTGGTTCCAAAGAGTGAATTTTGGACCTGGAAGAGCAAGATAGCAACATTCTCATGCGGACCCTAGGTCTTCTTGGTTGGAAAGAATTTTGACTTCCCCATCATGGGATAGCTTGACAGAGTATTTTGCTAGTAAAGAAACCCACTGCTAAATGGACTGGTCCAACTCATTTAGACTCAGTTTTGACCTCAATTTTATACAAGTCTTGGCTCAAGGATTTCTAGAGACCTACCTGCCCTAAGATCTCTGGAACTCAGGATGAACTGGCACTTCTGACACATGGATTTTAGAGTTAAAGAGACCCTGGTTCAAATCTTAATTTCTCTGAGCCTCAGTTTCTTCCTGTGTGACAATAATCATAACAATGCTCTTGCAAGGCTGCCCTGAGGATTAAATGCGGCATTGTATCTGAACGCATTGAACACAGTGCCTGTTGCTTAAAATGGGATTAATACGTTTTAGTCTCCTTCCTTCCGCTCAGCTCCTCCAGCTGCTGGTGTATCCCCTTTCTCTGCTGCATACATTTGACATAGTGGAACCGGGCCAGTGACACTTGAGGGGACACCACCGGAGTAGAGAAAAGAAAAGGTTAAACCATGTTCAGAAGATCAATATTCACTTTTAAATGATCTGAGTATAAACTGAGTATAAACTGACATGGGCGGGGGGATGCAAATATATAAATAAACATACAGTTGTGTGACTGTTTCCTAGATCTGGACACAGCCAACAAAAAGCCTCTGTGTGGAGACCTTTGTTTGGGGGACTTTTTTTTTTATCTGAACACCATAGAGGCCATCATATTCTTCTTTTGATATTATTGCTGTGTCTCAGTTGCCCAATGAGCTGATAAATCTCCTGAGCAGTTTGCTCCAGGGAGAGGGGATAAGGCTTGTAGACTCATAGCAGCCTCAGCTGCAATGTTCTACCCAGAGGTCTACACACTACCTCTTGTTTGAAAGCACCGTATCTCAAAATTCTGGTAGATTATGTAACCCTTAGCCACTTCCCCTCCAGCATGGGAAAGGCTGGAATTCTTTAATATGTATTTTTATTGATTTCAGAGAGGAAGGGAGAAGGAGAGGGAGAGAGAGAGAGAAACATCAATGATGAGAGAGAACCATTTATTGGCTGCCTCCTGCCTGCCCCCCACTGGTGATCAAGCCCCCAACCTGGGGAATGTACCCTGTCCGGGAATTGAATGGTGACCTCCTGGTTCAAAAGTTGATGTTCAACCACTGAGCCATACCAGCCAGGCGAGGCTGGAATTCTTTAAACTCTATTTATGTACATATCTAACAGAATGAATAACCGAGAACTTAATTGATGCCCTTTTTGTGTACCAGTCTTAAGTGAAATGAAGAACAGTGAGGAAGAGGTGAATTTTCTTCTTTTCCTGTTCAGGGCCATCTGGTCCTTATGCCTTTGATTTGGCACACTCATTCCCGGGGACTTTACAAGCCTTTAAGCATCGATCTATGGGTTGATAGCACTGTCCCTGAGAAAGTAAGGATGGAAGCTTTTGTGCCTCAAAGGAAACAGACGGGTGTTGACCAATCCATGCTTTGGTGACTAGGAGGAGAGGGGTATTTAGGGTTTGGGTTAGGTGGCTAGAGATATGCTTCCCTAAAGATGAAGGGTGGGTGGAATTGCTACATGGGTGTCTGTGGAGGACTGAGTGCTAAGCATACAGTGTTGAGGACAGAAGCAAGAATTTCACAGACAAGTCCCCAGCGGAACCGCCCGCCTTTAGTAGCCTTTAGAATTATAAACAGGAAGCAATGAGAACAGAAGCATAATTGAGTAGTGGCCCAAGGCCCATCCTCAATCTTCCTGGATCATAGACGCCTGGGGCTCTTAACCAACCTCAAGGGAGAGAGAGAGAGTCCCTCCAGATAACCAACATTTAACATCCAGCCAGTTCTAGGCACATGTTATAAAGGGAAATGTCCTGTTGCTTTCAGTGCTGGATTCTGAATGTTTAGGACAAATTTATACCAGAGATAGACATATTAGATAGACAGATAGCTAGATAATTAGATAGAGGATAGATAATAGGTAGGTGGATAAAGAGAGAGGATTCTTGGGAGTGGAGATGAGAGATGAAGGGTGTCTTTTATTTTTCACTGTATCACATTTTTATTACTTGAATTCTTATAAATATTATTGCTTTTATAATTTTTAAACAATTACAAAGAAGAAATTTTACTTTTAAAAAGCAATGATGGCAGCTCAGTGACTCCATCAGAATGTGTAGCTGTGCTTGTCTAACACATCGGTACTGAGCTCATCTTCAGTGCCTGGCACTCAGGTGGATCCAGGGGGAAATCACAGACAAGACCCAGTCTGCCCTCAAGAGGCTCACGGTCTGTAGATGGCAAATGTGCCAGAGGGGAGCACTTTGGTCACCTGTGCCCACGGGGCTGCTGGGTAAAATTACATGCTTCCTGCTGGTCATGACCCAGAGCGACTTGGCAGAAAGTGTGGCTTTCCCAACTCAGACCTTGAAGCCTGGAGGCCTCGAAGTTAGAGTTTTGCCTGAACTGTGTGCAGTGACCCCAACGTGGCCTGTGATAAGCTGTTGTCTGGGAATTCACCATACAAGTTCTCAAAGAGCTGCTGAGAGTGTCTGGGAAGTCATTCATCTGAGGGCAGAGCGCCTCTGGTCCCAGCCACACTGGGCTCCTGGGCATTCTTCTCTTTTATCCCTTCAATCATCAGTCCTTCTAGGTTTGTGGAAACAGGGATGAGTAAAGCAGACAGAGTTCTTACCCTGGTGGAAGCTACTAAACTCTACTGGGGGAGACATTAAGCCCTGTGTTTGGGAAATGGACACATGTGAAGGCCTGAAAGATGCTCTGGAACCAGTGAGCCAAAGAGAAGCTGTTCCAGGACAGGGTGCGGAATGGGGAGGATATTCTATCGCACGGGGGGGAGGAGAGAACATAAAGCTCTTTTCTTTGCTTCACCAGACAGATAAAAGTGATTTATATTTCAGGAGAGAAGGAAGGAGATCCACATGTGACGGATCTTATGACAATCTTTCCCAAAGAATGTCTTCTTCTACGTGAATGGTGTCGTCATCCAGCCATCCATTGGCCAAAATCGAGAACCCATAAGTCATTCTTTTCTCTTAATTCCCACATGTAATCAATCATTATTTGGCTGTCAATTCATGTTTCTTATATCATTCAAATGCATTCACTTTTCTCCAGCCGCAGTACTTAATTCAGCCTCCCCCCCGCGCCGCCCTGCCCTCATCTCAGGTTCTGCAATGCAAGAATTAAGCTATGTCACAATTGGCCTCCCTACCTCCAGTCTTTTCACCCCAACATTATCAATTCATTCTCCCATACTATATCCAGAATGATTTTTCTAAAGTTTTCACCTATCTCTCTGTTCAGAATCTAGAGTTTTAACATCGCTCCAGAGTAAAGTCCAAATGCCTTAAGCTGGCTCTTAACACCTCTTATGATCTGTCCCTGGTTATTACTCTACCATTCTCCGTAAGTCGGTCCCTTTTCTCCCAATGTTATGGCCATCCTCCACATGACTGCTATCAGCAACCAATCTTTCTATATCACATCTCTAGCATTTCCCAGATTAGGACTAATAAGGACTCCCTTTCACTTCAGTATTATATCCTATCCCCTTAGCATGGCAGATGATACTCCTTATTACTCCCACCTTTTCCTCCTGCTGTATTTCCCATTTCTTTCTCCCTTCCCTCTAATTCCTGCCATTTCACCTCCAGGATATTAAATTGCTTGTGGTTCCTAACACATACCCTGCTATTTCATGACTCAGTACATTTACATAAATATTCCCTCCGTCTGAATGTTTTTGTTTTCTTATTTTCTGCTTGAACCCTTTGTTACTCCTTAAAGCACTATCCAGATATTAAATATTCAAACCTATATTATCTATCCAGACTATCAATCAAGTGCATATCAAACACTCTGATATGCACTGATTCAAAAACTTATTTTTCATTCAGTCTTTCTGAAAAATTTACGCGAGATACAGAATGAAGGTGAAAACAAACAACAAAAGAAGAGAAAGATGTGGAATGAAAAGTAAAACAAACTTTTCATGGAAGTTACATGGAAGACAGGTTGACAGCTGTGTAGCAGGCTTAGAATGCAATTAGTTCCAATTGGAACAAGAACTCAATAGTTTCCAAAAAGATGTCACTGGCAAATTTTAAAAGATTCCACACAATGGGCAGAATGAGAAGCTGGAAAATGTTTGTGAAATGATAATGAAATTATGTGTTCCTTGTCATAATAAAGGAAAAAAAGTCAATAGAAACTCCAGGAAAATAAAGAATAAATAAAACAAAAATACAAGAAACTAAAATGGAAGAAAAAGTGGCATGATGGCAAGCAACTGATAAATTATGTGAAGAAAATCAACCTTAGAAAAATAAACACCATGCAAACACTAACCAATAGAAAACTGGTGCAGTGGTATTAATATCAGACAAGTAGGCCCTGAAAAGATAAGAGGATTAAAAACAGAAACTACTTTTGAATGTACTCTAGAAGTATTCTGCCTCAAGTGATCTGGGGTCCATACAAGGTAATGAGGGCAGGCAATTCGTTTTATGAAATTCTGACACCTAAAACAGTGCCTGAGATGTAGCAGGGAGTCATAGCTATTTATTTAATGAGTGACTTGAACCCGTAAAGAAGGAAATGCACTCTTAACACTGCCGAGCTTAGCGATGTCCACAATTTATATAACTGTAATAATATAAATGCGTTTACTCTTCGTTACCATTGAGAATCAACATATGGCTATAATAGAGCACTAAAATATGGTCACAGAGAAGAACTTAAACAGTATCAACTGCGGCAATGTGAAAACAAGGTATGATTGCTCCAAGTTAGGAAGCACTGGTAAAGGTGAGGGTATTAATGTCCTCACTGGGGAGTCAAAGGACACAGTCTAAAGGTGCTAGAACTAAAACTAGATTTTTACAGGGGTCACTTAAGGTTACAAAGGTAACCAGTAGTAGGACCAGGAGCACCCAGGAGCTGTTAGCAGACTTCTCTCCATTATGCACAACCTCCAAATGATCTTTTCCAGGCTCGTGGCTTGAAATACCATCTATACTGACAACTCCCAATGTGTAGCTTAAGCTGGATGATCTCCCAGACTCTTACATCCAATTGTCTAGTCAACATTTCCATTTGGGTATCCACTGAACGTTTCAATTTAACATGCCCAGTAGCACATTTAGGGAAATTTGCTCTTGAAACAATAAAGAAATGAAAAGCATTCCAAATCTTTATATAATCTCAAGATAAAAATACTACAAGGCAAAGTGAAGTCTTTGAGCACAACAAACATCTAAAAACTTCCCTTTCTCCATTTCTGCTCCTTGTAAAACCTCCCACAAGGCAGCATCAACTCCATGAAACTCACCAACTCTCAACTCCCACTTTCCTCCCCACTGTCTTCCAGTGCTTTACTCTGTGAATGATAATCACAGCAAATGCTTGTATGGAATTACAGCGTGCCGTGCCAGGCACTGTTCCAGCCACTTTAATCTATCAACTCATTTAATCTTCACAATCGTGGAAGGTGGATACTATTATTATACCCCAAACATGAGAACACAGACTTAGAAAGTACTTGCCCAAGATCACCCAGCTAGTAAGTGGTGAAGGTGAGATTTAAACCTTGTCTGTCTGGCTCCAGAGTTTTGTGCTCTAATGACCACATTTATCTGGACTACAACACTCAGGTTTCTTTTGCCTTCTCTGTCATATGCCCATCACCCGATTTTCACACCAAAGGAGATCCTGAGAGCTGTTTCCAGAGGCAGCATACATTCCCTCTTAGAAAACAGGGGAAAGAAGAAAAATTGCAAACACTCATAATACAATGGTATTAAACTTTGCCCTAATGTAAGTCAGAGAAACAAAATGCATGGAAGAAAATGTGTTACTGCAAAGTATGGGACTGTATACACTGAAAGTCCTAAATTTCTCTGGATGAGGGGAACCCAAGCCACCAGGGTTATATTTATCTTGATGGACCATGGTCTATCCACCTGCAAGTTCCTTCAAGCATCATTAGGAATGACACCAGCTGTTTCCTAGCCTCTCGGAGCCCTTAGTCTTCAGAGATGCCCGGGCTTTCTTCAAGTTCTAGGTGGTTGGTTGAATTTGGGGAGCATTTTCCAAAGACCATGCGTCAATACGGAGGATCATGCTGCTGCCTGTCTCTATTGCACAGTCTCTGGTCCGCAACAATCTGGACTTCCAATTCTTGGCATTGAGTTTAAGTTGTTAACTAAGTTGTTGAGTTCTTGTAAATGCTTTGGGACCGTGTATTGTTGCTAAATCAATGTTTCTGTGGGGGAATAAGGCCTGAGGCTTATTCTTGTTCCACCATTTCGCTGACATCATCATGATGAGTATTTTTCTTAATTCCCCCAGCCCTTTTTTGACAAACTTTAATAAGCGTCTTCTACATGCTAGACTACACGCTAGAGCTAGGTTAAGTGGTGGTAAGTAGGGGTCTCAAGAAATCCAAAAGTTAAATCCAAATATATGACTCAAAAGCCCTCTATGCCATGTTGTTACACACTGTACCACGAAATGTGTGGGAAACTCACCCAATATGGAAAACGAATACATATTACAATGTCAATGACAGTGTCTCATAGGGGGTTATAGGCACCAAATGTGGTTGCTCTTATAAAGAACGCCTGACGCCTAAAGTGTCACAGCTCTGGGAATCTCGACCCAGGAGGCATGTGTCTCTGAAGGCAGGCGTGGCACCCAGGGACAGGAGATGGGCTGGGTTCCCCAAGCACTTTGCAGAGATGGGAGTAGAGAGGGAGAAGTGGGAAGTTCAAGCATGTAGCAGGATCTTGATATATTACCAAACCAGAAGGACAATGAACTAGCTGGAGACGGGGAAAAAACGGAAGAAATCACAGTACAAGACAGTTGCCCTCCTCCTTGGAATGAACTCTAGATAAGACAGACCTGGGTTCAAATACAGTGGGGCCTTAACTTACGAGTGTTCCGACTAAAGAGTTTTTTGAGATACCAGGTGTCTCTCTGCGGATTTTTTGCATTGAGTTGACAGAGTAATTTGAGTTAACGAGCTCCTTAACGAGCTCCTTAACGAGCTCGGTCTCGGAATGAATTAAACTCGTAAGTCAAGGCCTCACTGTACCTCCTTCCATCCCTTATTCAGAGCTCTCAAGCAAGTTACCTGCACCTCGGCTTTTTCATCTCTAAAATAGTCCTTAAACTATCTCCATCACAAGAATGTTGTGGGAATTAAAAGAATGGGTATAAATACCCTAGAACAAAGCCAATTACACAGTAAACACCAAAATGGGAGTAGTTATTACTATTTGATAATAAAATATTGCAATGTGTATTAGCTTTCTATGGCTGCGTTACAAATTGCCACAGATTTAGTGGCTTAAAGCAACACAACTTCATTATCTTATAGTTTCTGTGGGCAGGAGTCTTGGCATAGGCTGGCTGGGTGCTGTCACTTTTACAGGAGCAATTTACCCAAAAGCAGGACACACAAATCAGGTCCACTTGGGAAGACTAAGCTGTTTACATCTCCTCTCTTCAGAGATAGTCCTAGCCAAGGTGACGGAAATACTTCCTTTAGAGATTCTGGTGCTCAATGTAGGGGTGATGGTAGTTTGGGGTGGGGGCAGGGTGTGAAGA
Source organism: Myotis nattereri (assembly GCF_964212035.1). Classification (NCBI taxonomy): domain Eukaryota; kingdom Metazoa; phylum Chordata; class Mammalia; order Chiroptera; family Vespertilionidae; genus Myotis; species Myotis nattereri. Next base: position 27,954,457 of record NC_138093.1, on the reverse strand, counting down.
TGTGATGAATCATCATGAAAAACAGCTGGCAGAGAAAGGACAAGGAAGAGAGCCTGATCCAGGGCCAAACACCCTCCTACCCCTCAGCTAGGGATTTCGAAGTGTGTCTTTTTTTTTTTTTAAATATATTTTATTGATTTTTTTACAGAGAGGAAGGGAGAGAGACAGAGAGTTAGAAACATCGATGAGAGAGAAACATCGATCAGCCGCCTCCTGCACATCTCCCACTGGGGATGTGCCCGCAACCCAGGTACATGCCCTTGACCGGAATCGAACCTGGGACCTTTCAGTCCGCAGGCCGACGCTCCATCCATTGAGCCAAACCGGTTTCGGCTCGAACTGTGTGTCTTAATGAAGCTCTTCAACCTAAGAGCATCAATTCACCAGCACACAGGTATTATTTCTAATCATCAAGTTCATTGTTATTTGTAGTTTTCATGGGTTAACAGAGTCTCTTTCAGAGCTGGCAGTGTGAATGCTCATGAGTGGTATGTACCTCCGAAGGGCTTGCATATCTTCACTTAAAGGATCTCAGAATGGTTAATACTCAGTGCAATACTCAAAGAGAGGATCCAAGCAACCATGCCTGGTTCCAAGCAACCATGCCTCCCAGTTATGGCACCGAAGAGAGACTCAAACTCTGTTTTCTTATTGGCAAAGGAAGCCCCAGACATTTATGATAACACTAGAGGCCCGATGCACAAAATTCGTGCAAGGGGCTCGGCCCTCGCAGCCCTGGCTGCCTTGGCCCTCACAGCCCCAGCTTCGTCTGGAAGGTCATCCGGACGTTGTCCAGAAGGTCATCCAGATGGTCATTCTGCTATTCAGTCTAATTAGCGTATTTTCTCGTTATTATATAGGATACCATCATTACTAGCTTTACCTTCAATGAAACTAGGTTGATTTTTTTTTTATCAGTAAACCAATAAAGTTAACAAAATGATTTTGGTAGGAGCAGCATATAAAACATCGAAGCTGGCCCTACCTCCCAGGACACCCGAAAACTCCTCTCTGTCGCTTCACCCACCTCCACCCTGAACCCATCTAGAACTACTCTACCCACACCCCTTCCCCACGGACACTTTCTCAAAATCTTCTCCCAAACATCCTGGCACGCTGGTTCTTTCTCTCATCTCCTATGGCTCATCTGTGTTGGTTAAATATTATTTCACACATAGCAAGCCCTTCAAAACAAGAATCTTGGAGTGCAGGGATGAGACTATGCTGAAGCTGCCCTCACCCCCCCCCCCCCCGCCCCACTCACCCCTGTCCCTCCCTCACCCACATCCACACCGTCACACAGATCAGGGCACAACTGTGTTGAGAAAGAATGCTGATAACGCCATGAAAAGCTTTGGAAATGGTAACTCAGCTAGACTTAAACACTTGGATTCTGAAGAAGGCTGGCATGGAGGCTGTCGAATCCATTCTTTTCTAAGCGTGTCTCCACTCAGAAACTCCAACGAGAAACCATTATTCCAGGATCTGATAGCACCATGATCTCAAAGTCACTGAGCCACAAAAGTCCCCAGTTTGTAAACATAAAATAACCATCTGTGGTTCTTATGGCCTCACATCGTTTAATAAGCACGTCTGATACCACAGCATTTTTCTAGGACCTACATGGAAGAAAGAGAATGGATTTCTGATTCAGAACTCCCAATGCATAGGGTAATTGCTCCTTTCAACCTAAGAGCCCACACTCTCCCATTCTCCGACCTTGACAATGACAATCGCATGCATGTGAACAGCACTTTGTATTTTTTTCAAGACACTTTCTAAGGCGGCATCTGTATGATCGTCCCAGCACCCCGAAGAGATAAGCAGGGTGAGTGTTCTCCCCATTTTACAGGAGGGGCAGCCGAGTCTCCACAGTGCTCATGCTGTGCCAGCGATCTCAGCACAGGTGTGGCGGCACTTTGGAAGCCATGGTCCTGGCTTCTGCTTCAAGATGGAGTTCTCACGGCAAAGTGTGAGCACTAAGAAGTCTTTTTGCTTAGACAGTGGGAGCACTGGTAATCGCTTCCTATGTGCCCCTAACTTTGGGCACAGGTCCACCTCTGATGAGGCCGTACGTCTACTGTCTGATGCCTTGTTGTGAAAGACAGGATGGTGAGATAAGACAGTTCACCAAAGGGAGAGGGAAGGTTTGAGGCTGGAAAGTGAGGCGGAGCGTGGAAGAGCAGAGAGGGGCCCTGAGTGAAAAGAAAAGGGGGAGGTTATCCCAATTCTAGCACTGCTGGAAAATGGGAAAGTTATTGCTGCACAAAGACCCTCTCGAACCGCCTGCCTTCCAACATTTCTGCGGCACTCTCTGCAGTTACTTGTGTATGGCAGAAGCAGCATCTTTGTATTATATGAACAGTCTGCTTCATAATCAAATACCATCTGTCGCTACATCTGAACTTGTTTTCAACATCTGTGCGTTCTGGTCTTAACAAAGCTTTAAAAACTAATTCAAAAACTTTCACAGATCACTGGCTAAATATGTACATTGACCATCTTTCCGCACTGGTTTGCGGTGTTTCTCCTATAGGTGCCCCCCTCGGCCTGGGAAGCCTGAAGACATATACACTTGGAGGCTCTCGGAAGCTGATTTCCTAATGGCCTTGGGTAGCCAAGTGCAAGAGAGGGACACTTGCTTATGCACCGAGAGGACCCATCATATTCTTTCTTGGTGCCAATATGGTCCCTTCCTGCCAATGAGAAACCTGTAAGTTGATCAGCTACCATACCCCAATTACTCAAAATGACACTACAGATAAAACGGCAACCAAGGGGAGAATGAACTGGATGGCTTCGACGCAGCGCAAGTGTGTTTGAACAAATGGCGAAGTAAAACCCTGAGAGCTCTCGGGAGGATAAGGACGCTGTTACTTTGCACATGCTTCAGAAAAGCGAAGGACATCTTTCCGGAACTTTTGGCCAACCCCCTGGCAGATGTTGACCAGTTTTGCTTGTGTATACATCAGTTGCAGAACACTAAAACAGAGATTGGAAATTTTAATTTAGTCAAGGCAGTTGGGCTAAAATGATGGCTTTTGTTGAAACCATTAAATAGAGCTGCCTAATGAAGTACAGTACAGGGCCGGCCAACAGAGCCCTGATGGGAGGCTGCCGCTTCCAAGCTGGAGAGAGAGGGAAGGCAGTGGCCGCGGGTCTTAGAGTGCGGGCTGTGCATGTCCTTGGGCAGAGAGAAAGGGCTTGGGGTAGTGGGGGTCGAGAGGAGGGGGGCTAGCAACCATGAACAGAGTTGGGGGGGGTGTTGCCCACAACATCGACGCTGGTGGAATCTTAGCAGGGCTTGAGTATGTGCAGGCATGTATGTGTGCATTTGCATGTGTACACACATGTGCATTTGCATGCAGTGCAGGTGTGCGTGTGTGTGTGTGTATGTGTGTGTGTGTGTGTGTGTGCTGTGTGCCAAGTGAAGGTTTTATTTTGAAAACACTCTCTTTTAAGTTTCAGCTGCCCATTCGCCAGGGGTCGGGAAGGAAGTGTGGTGTTGTGAGCAAGTGCACGGCTCCATGAAGGTGATGTGATGTGGGTGAGTTTGGATCAGAGCGAGGGAGGGTGGTGGCAAGTTGTAAGGCTGGGGAGCGCATGGGAGGGCGGGGAGGCTGCCGGGTTAATGAGTCCGGTGATTGACTCCCCTGCTTCAGTACACTTGCCCTTCCCACAGCTGCTTGACGGCAAGTAGCCATTAGGTGTGCCCTGGCCAGTCTTCCTTGCCCACTCAGGGTCAGCCGACGCAAAGCTAAGATAACCTCAGTATTGATAGAAACCCACGTTAGCGTGATGATGCTGACTGATAATTATTCAGACGACTGGACATTGGCTTCCTGCGCAGTGATGAATAATTAAAGAGCACTAGACTTTGTGCATATTTTTCAATTGTTTTTCTGTCTTAAAGGGAATGTTTATCACATGACCACTTAATATTCTAGTAGTGATTAATGTTTAAAAAGATACACACAATACTATATTTTAGTAAAGATTAGTTATTTTTACTATGGTATAATTATTTAAAGCATGTAAAAAAATGAAACTGCATTTAGTAAACATCTATTATTGACCATGTATTATAGAAAATAGAGAAAGGCTCAGTCCTTATTCACCTTATAGGGAATAACATGGAATGATAGTTGAGTTTTGCCAAACAACGTCTATCTTAAAAACACCAAAGGCATTAGTTAATAGTTGTTTGAAACGATTGTCTGAGATTAAGTGGATACTGCTATATTTTTTTTCAAGCTGGCTCAGATGTATAAACATGGCCTAAGTACAAAACAAACAAACAAACAAATACATACATACCAAAACCTGCTTCTGCTGTTTAGTATTTGGGAAATACCCATATCATGTTGTTGTTCGCCTTTTGTCATGAAGACGACCAGACTCCTAATTCTTCAAGTGAACCCAGCCAAAGCCCAATATTAGACCCTGAATGTTCCAATACTGGGACATATCCCCAGCCTTTCAAGCATGAGGACCCCTCTACAGGATCAGCATCCTGTGACGTTAGTTTTATACACAGATGACGCTTAATGGACACAGGGAGTCACTGATCCAAAGCTGGCGGCCAATATCCACTTCTAGCTCCAATTACCTCTACATCTTTCATAATCACAGAGATGTGTTAACCCCACCCAGTGAGCATGCAAAATAAATTCTATTTCATTAAGAAGTATTCACGTTTCACTCAAATAAATACCGAGATAAGTTTGAATTTCTTTATTTAAAGCACAGTTACTGACAGCCTAGGGGAGACAACCAAAAGAGTTCTAGGTGGACCAGCAAAACCAGCTTAGAATGAAATACTTCCTAAAATATTTATATTCTAGCTTTCAAAAATGGATTCTTTCCTCACCTGGATGAAATAGGTTTGTCTGTAATACTTTTCCCACTGCTTCTAAATATCCAGATTTTTCTCAAAATGAACAAATGTCCAGAAGGTAGGGAGAAGGGGAAAGAAGGAGAATTCCAATTAGATGCTGCATAATTTTTGTATCTACTAAAGAGAGAACAGCAGATGCAATTTTGAAAGCCAAATTATTTGGAGGGGGAGTGAGAAGAAAAATCGGGACTCCGTTGACATTGATGATCACCCTGATGTACAGTTTCCAGTTCATTTCTTTTTTCTAGGACGTAGTGTCAGTAAATGGTACTGCTCTTAAAGGTTTGCCAGTATTTCTCCATCATTTCTGCTGGGGGTGTGCTATGGCTTGGCAATTTGTGAGCACGCTGGGCTGAAGCGTGGTACACACATTGTCAGCCCAGATGCAATTTTCCGTTGCAATTACCAAAAATGAAATCAAAGAAGCTGCTTGGGATTTCAGTTTATGGGAATGTTAGTGAGAGAGGAATATTTGTATTGCTCTTCTCTTCCTGCACATGTTTACGCCTCCATTTTGTTCATCTTTATTTCAGGTGATTTTTCCATCTTAGAAAAACTAAAGTTTAAACACACACCAAAAAGACTGAGGTAGGTTTCATTACAGTGTGTGTCTTTGTTATGGCATGAATGTGGTTTAAATATTGTTGTTTCCTGGTAGAAGTTAAAGGCAGAACATGGGCCCTGTCCTCAAGTATAAGACCTTTGGCTTTCCCTCAATTACTACAGAACTCTCTTCAGTACTGTGTTGTTTTCTCCCAAGTTTCTTGGGATTCTCCGAGTGCCCTACACTTTAATCTGTGTTGGTTAATTGGTGGGCAGGGACCATATCTGTACCGACAGGGCCTCACACAGTATCACCCAGCCTGGCAACATCAATGTACAGCCAACAGCCACGGCTCTTGACTGAACATTCATATCTCTTTAACAATAGGCTCAGAGATCTTATAACTGAATTAACCAGATCAACATATCCCTCTGATTTTGAAGACATGAAGATGCCCTATTTCAATCCTCCCAAAAATATGTATTGGATGAAATATGAAGCAAGGTGTCACTGGAGCCATCAACAGCTTAGTAAAGACTTGGAATAGGGGGAAAAATGTTTTTCATGGACCTCAACGAAGTAGACTATGTCACAGAAATGGAGTTTCTCTTCAAAGGTAAAGCTCTGAGCTTTGGCCTAGTTGGTGAAAGCATTGTCCTGATACACCAAGGTTATGAGTTCGATCCCCAGTCAGGGCACATACAAGAATCAACCAGTGAATGCATAAATAAGTGGAACAACAAATCGATGTCCTCCTCTCTCTGTCAAAAATTTTTTCAATAAATAAAAATATTTTTTAAAAAATAAAGCTCTAGCTTTTCTCAAACAGAGGGTGAAAAACTCCAGGAAAATGGGTAGAAGGTGACTGGCTAGCTAGATGAAGAAGGGATCCCAGGAAATGGCTCTGACCTTTGGTAAGAGCTTATGCCATTTTTCCTCCCAAGATGAGAGCTGTCATTTTCTCAGATGTGTTTTCTGCCTACCTCTCACTCTTTAAGTACTTAGGAAAAAGGATCAGGTTTTGAATCCCTGGAAATTCTTAGTGGTATGGCCTCAGGGAGACTCTCCCATTACAAACTGATCCAATTCTTCATTGTTTTACCATATTTTCCTTTCTCCATTCTATTCTTAAAAACATGGAAAAGAAAAAGAAAAGCAGAAGATTAAAGGAGGGAAGAAAGAAAGAGAGGGAAGAAAGGAAAGAGGAAAGGAAAAGAAAGAAAAATCAGCAACTCTTGTACATATTCAGGGACTTCCATTTTATTTCTGATTTCAAAGACGGCTCCTCCAATCACCTTGTTCTCCAATGTGCTGAGCTGAAAGGCATTTGAGGAGTAGCAAAAAGAGAAAAACCTTGGCATTGCTGACAAGACAACACTGCAGCATCTGGGGTGCTCCTCTGAGACCTGTGGCCAGGCTAACCTGGCCTCGCATTGCTGAGTTTGCAGAACCTAGAGGATGAGGTCACATTTGGCCAAGACTATAAATAGACACCAGTGACAACTAAAACCAAAAGGGAGCTCTGCCTCTGGTTCACAGGCTGACATCTCTGAACAAAGGCATTAGGCGTCCATCACTATCTAGAAACCTCAAGAAAAGCAAAACACTCTGGAAGGTCATTTTTGTGCCTTCCCTTGTTTGCTTCCCTGGAAGTCCTTTGATCTTAGAAGGAGATCCCTTGGATTCCAATATCAAGGTGAGAACAGATGCTGAGGAGTTCCCTATTGCTTGGGATTCCCTAAGAAAAGGTATCCAGCAATTGCCTTACAGCAAAGGGAATCAAGTCACACCTCCAAGCTGCACAGTGAGTTGATCCCAGGAGCAACTCTCTGTAATACGTTATCCATGCACAGTGAGACCTGACATGGCAGCCTCCACCCCTCCATCACCCATACTGCCCTCGGAGTTATGTGCCCTTATCGTACACATAACTCAGTATCTTCTGAGAGCCCGCCCTTAGCTCACAACATAGCGGGCTGAACGAGAATAAACTAGCCTCCCTTGCTTCCAACACAGCTTGTAAGAACCAGGGTCCAACCAACTGCAGCACCTGTTCGTAGACAACTCAGTGGAGGTATTTGTCTTCCAAATCACAGAGAGAATCCGGACGGGGAGCCAAGGTTCTCCCATTTTATGGAGTGGCGGGATTGGCTGCCGGAGTCACCCTTCCATGTCCCCGGAAGCACAAGCTGCTGCCCCCTGAGACTCTCCACCCCTTCTCCTGGACAGCAGTGTCGACCTGCATTGGTGAGAATGCAGGAGCCCGAGCCCCAGGCTCTAACATGGATAACAGTATCCGAGCAAAGTCTGCTCAATCCGAAAATGCAAGTAAAACTCTAAAAAAACTGCCATCTGGACCAGGGAAACATGTCATCTTTCAGACTACGCATAGCATCAGTGTTTTTCTTTCCACAAATTTAGCACTCTGCCCTCTTCCCACCCCCGCTGCCTCGCCCCTTCCCTCACTCCCTCCCCCTTCACCCTCTCCACGGCTCTGTCACTTGAGAAGCCCTGTCGTCACTTTTCTTTGTATTTAATTTTTCATATCATTTGCAGGACATATCGCATATTTGTTGTGATTTATGCAATACCCATCCTTCCTCTGACTTTGGAGAAGGCTATCACCTTCCCCTCCGGCTCTGGCAGATTCTGCCAAGTCCACAGTTTGTGAGTTTTGTCATAATCCATGTGCTTGAATAGTCAGGGGAGACTGTTTCAAAATTCTGCAGGTCCCCAAAGCTGCCTTCCACCCATTATCTGCCCACTTGGGTTTAATTCTAAGGAGGAGGCAGGGCAAGCCTGAGCCGAGGACCACAGGATGTGACCTCGTTGAGAATGAGAAGCTTGTTTCTTTTTTACTCCCTAGAAATTAATGTATTTGGATTTGCTAAAACATATATAACTGTATTTAAATATTTCCCTAACATGCTGGCGATATTTAAGAATCACAAAATGAAATTCCTCTGCCGTTTGCATTAAATGATGAGTCTTTGAGTAGTAGGTATTGGCTCCTTCTCCAAAATGGCAGAGAATTCATATTTAGAGTGAGAGAGAGACAGAGAGATGGAAAAGAAAAATAAACAAATACCCAAACAACTGGTATAGGTCAATTGTCTAATAAGGTCTTTTTCAGGAAGAGGTCTCAAGAAACCAAAAGGGAGAAGAAAAATCATCATTTGGGTATAAGCAAAATTTTATGAACAGCAGCTCTGTGCAGAATCCTATTGGGAAAACCAAAGACTAAGGCTCAGTCTTTCCCTTTTAAAGACCCAAATGATGCCCATGACAATTAGCAAGGCCACAAGGGACCAAGAGAAGCTTTTTTTGGTTATAGGTATGGTATCAATTTCCCCCTTGCTCCTTATTATATAGCACATGTTTTGCTGGAAGGTAAATTGCTTGAAGGCAAAATCCGTGTGTGCATCACCTCAACCTCAATGATAGGGACCAACAGGAAGTAGATTCCCAATGAATTCAATGAATGGCCACCTGAAATGGACACTTTCATCAGGCAGGTCAGGCAACACTCTGTGATCCTAGGATGGAGAGGCCTGGGGAGACTATTCAGAAACTCCATCCACTGTAATTCCTGCTCTTTCAGGCATCACCACCTCTGTCGGCAGTTGTAAAATGACTGAGGTGCCATCACAGTCTCCTCATGTAACAGTAGTTTTTGCCAAGTGATACCATGATGTGCAAACTCAAGGCTTTGACATACTCCTAACGCTTGGGTTTGCAATCCATTGGGAGCCTTTGACCTATTTGAATCTCCCGTCCTCCTGTTACTGGTCCACATTTGGCTTCTTTGTGGCTCTTGCTCCTTGGCCATGCTCCTTTCTGCCAAGTCATTAGGAGCAGAATCTCAGTATCTCGATATTTCCTTCCTCCCTTACTGCTTAGAATCATGTCATTTCTTTTCTCCAGAAAACCTGACCATCTATATGAGCAGTATATAAAAGCCAACCCCAATACTGACTCTATGACCTTGGGCAGGTCTCTCCATGAATCAATGCCTCCAGTTTTCCCTCTCCAAAACTGAGGAAGTACTGGCTGCCTTTCCTACCTCCACCATAAAATTTTGTGAAACTGAAATTAGACAAAATTATATGAATGTGTAGCCGAACCATAGAATGTTTTCTAAATACAAGGTGTGACTCTTATTCTGGGCTGCCCAAGGATTTATTTTGTGCAATCGAGATTCTCCCTTGACATTTGTGGGTCTTTGTTTGGTTCACCTATCAAGGCAGAAATTTGCTTTGAGATCTTCAGCAAAAGATACTGTCGTACTACAAATTACCATGATCTAATTAGGCCTCCCTCCATAAATCTGTCATTTGAAAGCCATTCAGGCCTGCTCAGCCCAGCCCTTGATTTAAACTGCTCCAGGAGTCTAGCTGAAGATATGTCCAGGACAGAATCCAACATAATATTCTGGTCTCCTCCCACTGCTCCCTCGAGGATGGGCTGTTCACCAATTTTGGCCACGGTAACAGTTATGTAGAAGAGAGATTCATTATAGTTTGGGCATAGATCTTAACCAGTGCCCATGCAACCTCCTGACAACATTATTTAGCATTCAGATTGGATGTGAGCTCTTATTGGGGAAAGAATATTGCTGAAGATTAGCACTGCTGGGCCCCTGAAGCAAAGAGAGACAGACAGGAAAGATACATACTCTCTCTATTGAACTGACAGGTGTCTGCAGCATCCCTTAAGTATGATGAATACTTTGCAGTGGCATCTAAAACAGAACTGTGGCTTTTAAAAGGTGCTGGTGCTGGCCAAATAAAATAATGTCCACTGAAGGAAGAAGATAAAAAAAAAGAGGTATGGAAACTCCAAAGCGGTGGCTGACCCCAAACTCATTTACACTGGGTTTCAGAAAGTGTGTTTGCACTTATGTTCGGCGATGAGTGTCTCTGGGGTCCAGGCATCCATAGGTACCAATGTAGCAGCTCCAGGATCCTCCCTCGGGAAAGTCTGGGAGGCACACAGCTTCTCCATCTTTCCTCTTCCCATCTCCTTCCCACCACTGCTATTTCTGATCTCCCACCTTTGCCTCCCCCACACACTTCCACCTAAATATCTTTCTGCACCTCATGGCCGGCTGTTTGGGTTTCAAAGAAATGCTCTGTGTGCAAAGCAAACAGAAAGCCGTGGAATATCAACAAAGCTTTATTAAACAGCTAATGGACTTATCGTCCCTGGAGGAGCCGATTCTGGGCTGGGAGAACCTGACTCAACGCACACAGGCTTATGGAGATGTGCCTCCCAGAGCTTCCAGCACCAGTCAGAGCTGGAAGGGCGTGGCACAGCCCTGTGAGGGATGCGGACAGCTTGTGATGGACAAGGGGGAGCGGGAGTTGTGGTGTGACAGTCCCCGGCAATTTCGTCAGGGACTGGGCGGGCATCGGCCCCTGTGCAGCTGTGAAGGGGCAGGGGAAGAAGATGCCCGGTCCTGGAGCTTCGCCCCCCGCTCTATGGAGGTTTGCTAGGCAGCCCTCGCTCGTCATCAGCTGAGGCCACACGAAGATCCCTGGGTCTGCCTAGTGCTGAGGGATGAGATGATTAGCGGGGAGGAGGGCGGGGAGAAATAAAGCAGAAGGATCACAGGAAAGAAGAGGGAGAGGAATTAGCCAATAAAGGGCCATTTGGGCGTCCCCTTTCCTGTGGGCTCAGATGAATGGGGGAGGCAGCGCCCACACACATCAAGGAGCCTGGCAGGAAGGACTGTGAAGCAGGGCTCAGAACCACTCTCAGGAAAGGGGTCCAATGAATGTTTTCGAAATAAAAGAGGCTGAGAAGGGCCAGTGAGCAGGTAGCAAAGGAGGTCGAGCGGCACGGGCAAGCGTTTCATTGTTGCTATAAAAAAAGATGCTCAGAAAGGAAAAGGAAGAAGGAGAAAGGCTTTTAAGGTTTGAGTTCCTTTTTTCTTCCCTCAGAAAGAGGCGCATGAGACACCGAAGTGAAGATTATTTTAGTCTATTTGGGGCGGCGATGCTGGTGTCAGTGGACTCGCACCAGCCCGGGAGTGAAGGGGCCTGCAGCCGAGTGGAGTCTAAATTTGAGGCTGCAAGTGGTGATCGGAGACAAGGAGCCACACACAACCGCGAGGGGGACATGTCAAGGGGGCAGGGCCCTCTAGCCCTGGGCGAGCTGACCACGCAGGCAGAGCTGCCTGGTCTGTGGCTGTTCTCTCCAGATCTCCGTCTCCCGGGGAAAGAACATTGGAGAGCCGGGTGGGGGTGGGGAGGGGGAATAAAAGAAGAAAAATCCTCCTGAAGAACAGCTCTGGACTCAATGCCAACCTGAGACAGCTGCTAATGTTGAACAACAACATCAAGGACCTACTGTCCCTTCCTGCCCCCTCCTCCTCCACCACCACAGAAAGAACTGTGAAAAGACCAAGAGTTGGTGGGCGGCCAACAAGAACTAAAGAACTTGCAGCTGGTAAAACCACCTGTGCCTTGTCAAATTCCAGCCAAAACAATCCCTTCCCGCCTCCCCCGGGTCTCCCGTTAAGGAGGGGAGAGAATCTGATCAGAAGATGAGAACCCAGTGGGTGGAGACTGAGTTCAGTGGCTCCAGACCCAGCACTCAGCCAGTTGGGCAAGAGAATATTGGGAGATTGTGCCAATGGGGGTAAAAAATCCGGCACTGTGTTCCTGAGAGAGAGAGAGAGCAACAACTGTGTGCGACTGAGCCAGGCAAGCCACGCTCCAAACTCGGCTCTCCTGATGGGCATGCTTTGTAGCACCAAGGGCTGAGGTCTAGATCCGGGTGGCAAATGGTGTAAGGAGGGCAGCATGGGTTCAAATGCTGAGTGCCCATGGGAACATTCCAGAAAAGGCTCCCTCACTTTTTTTCCAACTGCAAAATCAAACGCTGACTAAAGCTTAAACACTCCCCAGTTGCATTGCTTATCTGTCATGAATGGTCTACCTGGGAGGGTTTCTTTTTTGTTTGTTTGTTTAATATATTTTTATTGATTTCGGAGAGGAAGGGAGAGGGAAAGAGAGAGAAACATCAATGATAAGAGAGAATCATTGATCGGCTGCCTCCTTCATGCCTCCTACTGGGGCCACATGTGCCCTTGACTAGAATCGAACCCAGGATGCTTCAGTTCACAGGCTGACGCTCTATCCACTGAGCCAAGCCAGCCAGGGCTGGGAGGGTTTTTTGTTGTTGTGTTTTCATTTCTTTCAGAAGGCCAAGCTATCACGGTTAGGCTTCATAAAAGTTACGTGAACAACAGTGATGAAGAAGATGTTCAGAGATCAGAGAAACAACACATCTTCGAATGAGATGTATTCTCAGATTCAGACTCCAGTGTGATCTCTACCTCTTTCAACCTCATTTCCTGTCTCTCTTCTACTCACTAAAACTGCCTTAAGTTTAGTTATCATTCCTCTAGCACAGCGATTTTCAACTGGTGTGCTGCAAGAATTTTTAAATCATGCAATACCTACTTAGTCAGGGGCACTGACCTCTTTTCCCTTAGACTGTCAAATAAGAAAATGACAACAGCCAACACAACAATAGCCGTCCAGTGTGAATGAATCAAAATGACACCTATTTTTTGTCAGATCGGCAAAGAATGTGTTTTTGTGTGTGCCGCAGGATTTTAGTAGTTTGTGTGTGTGCCATGAGAAGTTAAAGGTTGAATCGCTGCTCTAGTGGTAGTGTTGAAAAGTAATCACCCATTCATTTGAAGCACTAATAAATGCTGGTTCTAAAATTAGAAAGTTCTCCTTGTCCTTTGAAGATTAGCTGGATCTCTAACTAATGTTATCGTTGGCCAGGTAATGTTGGTATGAACCAGAATTAAATTTTTGTTGGCATCCACCGCTGAAATCCACATCACAGTTGATAGCAATTAAAGATTAGCAGGTCACTCCCTGTGTTAAAACTTCATTTTCAAAGTATTTATTCATTTCACTGATGATTGTCACCCCACATCTGGCTTTTTCTTTAGAGCATCCAAGAGAATGCCACGATCAGAGGATGGTGAGAATAAGTAGCCCCATGGTCAGCATCCCTGTAAACATCAAAAGCAATATCCTGTCATTTATCACAGGAAAGACTGCAACTGGCGAAAATGGAGAAAGAGGGTTTCTTTTTTTCTAGTATTAAAAGCTTCCATTTTATATACAAAATGTAATCTTTATTGTAACGAAGTCAAGTAATATGTTTATTAGAAGCTCAATGTTTTTATGGTACCTGCATTTGTGGCACTCCTGCCCAAATTATATGACTTAAATCTTAGTATGAGCTAAATTTACACCAAACAAACCCAAAATAAGGGCTCTTTCTACAGAATAACTGACCTGTATTCTTCACAAAAATGTCCAGGTCGAGAAAGACACAGAAAAGCTGAGGACCTGTTCCAGATTAAATGAGACTAAAAAGCCATGACCACTAATGAAATGCATGATCCTGGGTTGGATCCTGGACCAAGAAGAAATAGTTAGCCATAAAGGAATTCTTAAGAAATCTGATGAAATTTTAATACGAATTCTGGAGCAGTATCGCATTAATCTTTAATTTCCTAAGTAATTTTAGTATTTTACTGTGTATTTTTAGAAATTGCTTTCTTCTTAGAAAATAAATACTCAAATATTAAGAGGTAAAGAGGTACTATATTTCCAACTCACTCTCAAATTATTCAGAAAGAAAAGATAATATGCACACACATATGAACATATATAGAAAGAGAAAGAGTGATGAAGCATTAGGGCAAAATGGAAACAATTGGTTAGTATCAGTAAGCATGCATATAGGAGGGTCATATACTATTCTTGCAACTTTTCTTTAAGTTTGGAATACTATTTAAAAAAAACTCAAATTCTCTGCCTCAGAGATAACTGTTTACATATTTACAGTTCAATGCATATCCTCTGTGCTAAGCAGATTCTAAAATGGTTCCAAATGCCCCCAGCCTCCTGGTATTCAACCCCTGTGTGATTCCCTTCCCCTCTGAGTGGGCTGAAGCAGTGCCTTTATTTCCAATGAATGAAATACCGCAAAAGTGATGGCTGTAGATTCCAAGATTGGTTTAGACACAGGGTTATGACTTCCATCTTGCTCACACACACACATGTGTCTCTGGCTACTCCCATTTGTTCATGCTATGTCTCTAGCTCCTCCCACTTGCTCACACTGTCTGGCTCCTCCCACTAGCTCACACTGTATCTCTGGCTCCTCCCACTTGCTCACTCTAAGGCAGCGGTTCTCAACCTGTGGGTCGCGGCCCCTTTGGCAGTCGAATGACACTTTCACAGGGGTCGCCTAAGACCATCCTGCATATCAGATATTTACATTACGATTCATAACAGTAGCAACATGACAGTTATGAAGTAGCAACGAAAATAATTTTATGGTTGGGTCCCAACATGAGGAACTGTATTTAAAGGGCCAGAAGGTTGAGAACCACTGGTCTAAGGGAAGATGGCCACCATGTTCCAAGTTGCTTTATGGAGGAGCCCACCTGGCAAGAAACTGAGGGTGGCCTCCAGCCAACAGCCATTGAGGAACTGAGGCCCTCAGTGTGACAGCAGACAAGGAACTAAACTCTGCCAACAACCACATGCACAAGCTTGGAAGCGGATCCTTTCCCGGTGGAGCCTTGAGATCACTGTGGCTCCAGCCAACACCTTGATGACATCCTTTGGAGAGGCCCTGAGCCAGAGGACCCAGGCAAGCTGTGCCAGGAGCCCTGCCCCACAGAAACAGATCATAATTATTTGTGTTTCAAGATGCTAAGTTTTAGGGAAATACACATTATGCCGAAGTAAGTAACACATCCTCCTATCTTGTCTTCTTTTATTTATTTATTTTTTCTTTTCTTACAGAGGAGGAGGTTAACAGTATCATGGGACAAACTTTCATTCATTATATAAAACACTCATTATTTCGGCAGCCACAGTTGTTAAGTATTGTTCAGACTGTACATTGCAAAGGAGCACCTGACGGAGGGGTATAATGGGAGTTAAAATACACGTGCCTACTGGCATTTGGTTTTGCTCACCCAGAGCAGAGGCTATCTTTCCAAAATTTACACAAAGGTCCCTCTGGGCAAGTGGCAGCCCTGTTAACAGCTGCCTAATATTCCACGGTATGAGTGTACTGTGATTTGCTTAACCAACCTCATCTTGCTGGCCATTTAGATTGCTTCCTGTGTTGTTACTGCGACAACCCTAGCTACAGTGAACATCCTTGTATATAAATTTTTGTATTCCTGTATAAACATTTCTGTACAATGGGATTCCTGGACCATAGATTGTGTCCATCCTTAATTTTGATAGCTCCTGACAAATTAACCTTATGAAAGATTAGGGTTTTTTTTAAAATTTGCTTATAATCCTAGCAAGTATAAAGAAGTTGCTGCCGAAACCGGTTTGGCTCAGTGGATAGAGCGTCGGCCTGCGGACTGAAGGGTCCCGGGTTCAATTCCAGTCAGGGGCATGTGCCTGGGTTGCGGGCATGTCCCCAGTGGGAGATGTGCAGGAGGCAGCTGATCGATGTTTCTCTCTCATCGATGTTTCTGGCTCTCTGTCTCTCTCCCTTCCTCTCTGTAAAAAATCAATAAAATAAAAAAATTAAAAAAGAAGTTGCTTATTTCCTTATCCCCTCACCAACACTGAGATCAATCTTTTAAATATTTGCCAATCTGATAAGTGAAAAATTTTATCTCAGTTTTACAGATCATTTGTAGAAAACCAAATATTTCTAACTTTCTGTTCTCTGAGTCAGGACATTTTCATAGTAATGCAGAGTCAATCTTTTCCCCTCAAATATGCAGGTAGTGTTGAATAAACCTGTTGGAGATCAGAGAATCAGACCTTCACCAGCCAACATCCATTTACTCAATCCTATCTCTTATGTGAAACGTGAATAGGAGGGAGAAATGCATTGACACATGAGTGCAGTTAAGTATACAGTTTCAGCAAAGATTTTCCAGCAACTGACTTTCTGATCATAAGTCTCAATAAAAATCTTGTTGACTCGTCACCAAATTTGCTTGTATGGCAGCCATCATCCCCTTTGAAAATAAGATCACTTTCATTCAACTACTTTGATGTAGGTTGTGTGAGCAGAATTAAATGCTATTAAGAATACCAGGGCTTAGGACCTGGCATTGTAAGCCTTGCTCTTCTCCTGGGCACGTGTATTAGACCATATCAGAGACCAAGAAAGTTTTGCATGTGCAAACATTTTATTAGGGGAAGGCTCTGTGGTAGGGAAAGCTGGAAGAGCTGCCAGGCACTGATGCAAGTCTGACCCCAAGGAAAGAAGAGAATGAGGTAGCTTGTATAGAAGCATCATACACTGCCATGCAGCCTCATGAAGGTTCAACAAGACCTTGGGGAGTCCTTGAACCAAAGTCAGCCATCAGAGGAGCCCTGTGTCTCGCAGGGTCCAACCTGCCTTCGAATTCCTGCCGCACTCAGTCACTGGCTGGGAGAAGCCCACCGGATGCACAGCCTTGATGTGAATGTGGCCATAGATTGCAGAGCATGGCAGCTGGAGGCCTTGGTCAATTACACTCTCTAGAGTTAGAAGCCTTCTAGGCTGATGTCAAGGCTACCACCACACAGTATCAATGAGCTCATCTGCAGGTAGGACCTCAGTGGGATTACAAAAATAGAAAATATTGAAGGAATTTGTGCTTAATGCTTGGTTTCTTGCTTCCATAAGTTCTATGCAACTGCTTACTTTACTTTCAAATAATGAAAGAAAGCATTTCCACCTGGTTAAAGATTATATAACTTTCCTAAGTCCCTCAGGTAAAAGATGAAGGCTTGTAAAACAGATAACTTGCTAGAATTCTGTGTACAAGAAACAAAGAAATGAACAGGCATTGGATGATGGAGAGGAGCAAAGAAGAAAGAAGAGGGGAAGCCGGGAGAAACCTAGAAATCTTCAGAGACAGTGGTCACGAAGAAAGTCCGAATTGAAGAATAAGAATGTCCCTTCATAAGAAAAAGGGTTATTTTTGTGTAAAGCACTATCATCAGACATACAAATTGCCAATTTCCTACTAAGTTTTTTAATGTAGATTTGGGGGATGAAGGGGTTAAATACTAGTGCCTCTCTAAATATGTCTTTGATATTATGTTTGAGGTGCTTTTGTTTGTTTTTTTGTCATGTTGAACTTTAAGGAGCAGTCCAAAAATTTTTGTTAAATTCAAATTTATTTTTGTCCAATATTCTTTTATAGACAACTAAGCCAGAACTTGAAAATATCTTATGCTGTGCCAATGCTGTCATAATTGTTCAATCTGTGTATGTGTTTGTACTGATCAAATCTTTGCCTTACCCTTTAGATGGTAAACTCTTTAGGAATAGCTTTAAGAATATAAATATTTTCTATTGCCCCTACATTTGTCACAACAGGATTATTATTTGATTATGATCATAATTTTTAAATCTTGAACGTCTGTCTACAAAAGTAAAATATTTTGTGCACATGTTAATGCAAATCCAGTAGGTCTCCTCTTATCTCTTTCCTCCATCATATCTCTGCTACATTTGATACTGCTGATCGATAACTTATTGTTTGAATGTTAACTGTAATTGAAAAATAAAAAATACTTTTTTTAAAAAAGCAAAAGCTACAGGGTAAAAGAGGTCAAGGCAGATATTTTTTTAAGATGGGAAAAAATAGCAATGATTGTATTCTGATGGGACTGACACATTACAAAGGAAGAAATGGATGATATAGGAGAATTGTCAGGATGATGTCCTTGAGTAGCAAGACTCAAGGCTACTTGTCATATCAAGTAGCAAAAGTGAAGGGGTTTTCCTTATCTAAGAACCTGTGTATTGAAGGTACAGCACATACTACAAAGGCAGGTAGACGTGGTTGTAAAGTTTATGGAATTTCCCTTCTGAGCACAGATGGGAGGGGAGATGTTGAATATCAAGGGGGAAAGAAAGGGTGTGAAATAGCTGTTTAGGTAAGAAGGAAAGTGAATGGACTAGGGAATTATAGTAGAATTGGCAGCCAACACTGACAGCCAAGTTGAAGTTAGTCATCCTGAATTTAAATCAAGACCACTCACCATCATTGTGCATTTTTCTCCAACCATAGTCAGCTAGAAAGGTGCTGGTGCCTTCTGGGTTGAGAGTTTAATTTAACCAAGGCTTTGCCAGACAAGTCCAATGAGGAAAGGAGACAAGGGAGCTAGAATGTCACATAAGGGAGTTACTCTAATGATGGACCTTAAACTCTCAATTAGGGAAGGAGAGAAACAAGGATCTACATCAGGGATGGTGAAATGGGAGTAGGATCAAGGGGTATACATCCTGCTAGGATAACTGGAATTGCTGGAGTCAGAGTAAAGGTTCCTCCCACTATCCACAACTAGAGGGTACCCATAAAACCTTTAGTTGGCCGAAATGGCATTAATCAAAGAAACAATTACCATTCATTTACATGTCTTTACTTCATTCACCATGATCAAAATGCTTAATTATGCCCAGATTTATACAAAGTGTAACATCCTTATGAGGTCTCTTAGGCTTTTCTGACACCTTGGGACACATCTTGTTAACAGGTGCACAAGATAGATTGAGATAAAACCCAGATGCTCACAGCCACAGTTCACAGCTGTGGGGGCTTGACGCTGGGATGCTGAGTATAGTTCCCAGGGAAGGAGCCTGGGAGGGGGGCACTCTCAACACCTGGGGTGCGCGCTACCTCTGTCACGGCTCATGCAAAACAAAGGCTGAACACTATTTTCATCTTTTTTGGGGTAAAAAGTGAAAATCCCCTTCAGATTTCTTTCTACTAGTGAAAACAGGTACTAAAGGATTTTGGTCAAAGCTAAGTGGTATGATTTGAAGTTTCAAAAAGCAGGGGCGGGGGTACCTCTACTACAAGGAGAGATCTGGAAAGGAATGAAGGGCTGGTCAGAAAGCTCTTTTCTCCTCTATCCTAAAAGGCAGTTCTATTCCAGAGCAGGGGATGTGATTTGTCCTTATTTCTCTAGCCCCAGAAGCGCCTTTATAAAAAGTTCATATAATAGACATTTCTTGATGAGTGAACCACTAATGTGTTACCAATGTGACAATGATTTTCAAGTGACAGGGTGAGAATAGTGGAACTGCACTAACAAAGGAAGGAGATTATCTGGGTTCAAATTCAGACTTTGCCTCTTGTTCTCAGTTTGGAAGCTCATTTTTTCCTTTCTTTCTTTTAAAAGAATAGCTTATTGATTTTTTAAATTTATCTTTATTGTTGAGAGTATTACAGATGTCCCTTTTCTTTTCCCTGTTAATCCCCTCCACCCTGCACCCACCTGCCCCAAGCCTTCACCACACTATTGTCTGTGTCCATGGGTTATGCATATTTGCATATAAGTTCTTTAGTTAATCTCTTTCCACCAACCACCTCCCCACCTTCCCTCTGAGATTTGTTGGTCTCTTCCATGCTTCTATGTCTCTATTTTGTTCATCAGTTTATTTTGTTCATTAGATTCCACATATGAGTGAGATCATGGGATACTTGTCTTTCTCTGACTGGCTTATTTCACTTAGCATAATCCTCTCCAGTTCCCTCCATGCTGCCTCAAAGTGTAAGAAATCCTTTTTTATAGCTGCATAGTATTCCACTGTGTATATGTACCACCGCTTTTTTATCCACTCATCTACCAATGGGCACTTGGGCTGTTTCCAGATCTTAGCTATTATAAATAGCACTGCTGTGAACATAGTGGTGCATATATTTTTTCTGATTGGTGTTTTAGGATTCTTAGGAGATATTCCTAGACATGCTTATTGAATTTTAGAAAGAGAAGAAGAGAGAAGAGTGAAACATCAATGTGAGAGCAGAACATCGATTGGCTGCCTCCTGCACACCCCCTACTCAGGATCAAGCCTGCAACCCAGGCCTGTGCCCTGACCGAGAATCGAACCAGCAACCTCTCCATGCACGAGATGACACCCAACCAACTGAGCCACATGGGCCACAGCTGGAGGCTCATTCTTAACCATGGTGAGCTTCACTTGTCTCATCTGTAAAATGAGAAAAATAGTAATTGCCCTGTGGTTATTGTGAAGATCATATGCAATAAGGTATGTGCAAGTGCTTTGCAAACTAAAAGGCTAATTAACAATAACCTGAAATTGCCTCAAGACAATGACTCACCCAGCAAAGAGAGAAACACCAGCCTCCAAGGACTTTTGAGGAAGACCTTTGCCCTCCTTCCAACCTCGATAATTAAGCAAAGCAGCACGTGTGTCAAACCCAGGCTCTGTTTGCAGTTTTCCCATTCACCGATTTCCCCTTTTTTGTGTGCTCCAGACCTCTGTGTCCTACCAGAAAGGAACAGAGGGAAAGGGCGGGAGAAAATCAGAGAGGAGAGGAAGAGAGTGGGATGCACACCAGACAACTTTGCAAAGATCCCATTGAGTCCTCACTCCACTGTTATTTGGTATTATCCTCCCCATACTTCAACATTATATAGGAGGTAACAGACTCAAAGTTCAAGTTATTCAACCCAAATTATACAATCAGGACGTGGAAGAACACAGAATCAATCCCTTCTCTTTCTGACCGCAATGCCCAGGTCTTTCCTAATAAATACTGGGGTGTACAGCTCATCATCAAAAGCTCTCGTCTCTTCCCCCAAAAATTATCTTTTGGGAGAATTTCCTAAAGTCAAGCTCTCATTTGCTCTGTGATGCTTACGCTCCTAGAGTAAGAGGATGATGTACTAAAAGAAGGGAAGTATTTAAAATACCAAAATTGCTAAAATTCTTGGGACAAGGGGTTAGAACAACTTAGATCTTAAAAGAGCTGTCTTAGAAGCCCTTCTTAGCTCCTAAGTAATTCAGAGGTCTATGGCAACACAATAGAGGGAAAGACAACTGGGCTAGCATTCCAGGCTCACATTGTCGGGGCATCTCAGTGTTGAATGGTTACTGATCTGGATCTTTCTTCCACCCCAAAACAGACTGGCTTGAAACAACCTATCTCTTGGTTCTGAGGGTTGATAGGGTTCTCCTGGGTGGCTCTCTCAGGATTTATCCCTGCACTTATAGCAGGTGTTGGCTGGGCTGCAGCCATCTGAAGCTCGTGGGGCTAAACATCCAAATGGCTTGCCCTCATCGCTGGCAAATGATGCCTACTGATGACTGGGAGTTCACTTAGTGCTATCAATCCGAGCATCTACACATGGTCTCTTCATGTGGCTTGGGCTTCTCACAGTGTGGAGGCTGGGTTCAAAGAGGGATTGTCCCAAGGGTGAACGTTCCAAGAAGTAGGAGACAAAAGCTGCCAGGCCAGTTAAGAGCTAGGCCTAGAACTGTCACAGCATCACCTCTGTTGTGCCCTATTGGTCAAAGCTGTCACAGATCCCATCCAGAATCAAGAGGGTAGAAAAAGAAACTCCACCTTTGATGGGATGGGAAAGAGGCAAAGTCACATGCAGAATAAAGGGGGGTTGAGAGATATGTTCACTTTGGAAAATGTAACCGGCCACAGTCACTAGTTTAATAGCATGCCCAAGTTAGAATGGCCTCTATGTCAGTTAAACTCCTAGCCCCTGCTGGAGTGTCTGCCCACATCTCATATCATTGCTTGCTAGGCCGCAGCTATACTCTCTCCTCTCTTTTCTTTATTCCTACCTCAGAGTTTTCGGACTGCTGCCCAAAATGCCCCTTCCTTCAGTCCTGCCGATGGAGGCTTCCCTGTTATCACTGAAGTCACAGCTCAAATATCACCTCTTCTGGGAGACCTTCCCTGACTAACACAGGATTCCATTTACATCCTCCATAGCACTTGTTTGCTTTCTCGTCCACCATCGGTTCCTCCACTGCAGCACAAGCTCCGTGAGAACAGTGAACTGATCTACCTTGTCCACTGCGCACCCCCAGTGCTGGCACCGGTGTCCACTGCGGAGTGTTCGTTCAGTCCGTGCTTGTTGGATGGAATGAATGAACAGATGAATATCCCTGTCAAGGGGCAGCCAGTGACTGCTTAGACTCCTCTGTGACAGAGAATTCTAACTTCGTTGGGAAGTTATTTTATCTTTTTGACACATCTTACTCAATTCCTGCAAGACATTATGAATTTACCTAACTAGTCAAAACCTCCATTATTTATTCACTAGGACTAATCCAGGGCTTTCCAAACTGTGCCTCCAAGTGCAATAGCCCCGTGGCTCCAAACCCCAGGAAAAGGCCAAGAGGAGACAGAGGAAAAGGAGAGGTAAGGGACCTCATCATCATTAATCACAGCAACAATCCTTTCATTTGTTTTATCTACTGCGGTTCTATATAAGACTTCGTTTGAAACATAATTCCACGGCTAAAATAAGACTAGATGATCTCTTTGACTCTGCTCTATAGCTTCAATGGTGATATTTCTCACAGTGTGACCTTCCAACTCCCTGCAGCACGATCAACACAACACTGGGCACCCGGAAAATGCAGATTCTTGGGCCCCTACTGAATTAACACTTCTGGCCATGGGACCAGGAACTCTGTATTTTAACAAGCAACCCAGGGGCTTCTTACGTGCTCAAAAGTTTGAGAATCACTGCTCTATGATATGAGAACATCTGATAAAATACTGAAATATACTGTCATGCAATGTAGAACTCTTCTTCCTTTGGAGTCATGTCTTTTCTCAGTATATACAGAATTTTTTGGAGAAGTAGGCATGATTGGCTGACCTCAAGATAACCAGAATTTGGACTTTTATCTCCTTGCTGGAGCCCTGATTGCTCCCACAATTATCTCTCTGTAGCCCAGTGACTGAGGCTAGAACATAAATATGTGTACACACACACACACATACACACACACACACACACACACACACACACCTGCCAGTGGCCAACGTCATAGCCAACCTACTGCCTCACTCAGCTGAGTCCTGCCAATTAAGAACTTCTTGAGTGGTTTAAGAGCAGGCCCCTTAAAATTCCAAGCATAAAGTAGCTAATAAGAGTATCATGTTCAACAAAGTAATAAAAAAAAAAGGAGAGACAAAAAAAAAAGCAGCAAAGTTTTCTTTGTGATCATTGTTTAACACTGTATGTAATTAAATATTAATGAAAGTATGCTACTTTCATTTTGTGAGCAATTTAATTCAATTAAAAATAAATGGGTCTCCTTGGCTCAGTGGGCATACTGATATACAGAACAGCACTGCCCTTAACTTGGTTTCCACTGTGTTTAAATCCAGCACGGAGAAAAGCTACTGAAATATAACCCCAGGCTTACTTGATTAACCCGTTAATAACCAAGAGCCAACCTCAGGCAGTCAACTGGGTAGAGCGCTCGCTCTGCGGCATTCACGGGGTGCAAGGCATAATACAGTTTCCTTAAAAAATACATTTATCAAGCACTTGTTATGTGGGATGGAAAGACATTTCAGGCACCTCTTAGATATCAAAACAGTAGTTATCGCAGGGGGTGAGATGGGCATTGACTGGGAAGGGGCAGGAGGAATCTCAAAACACTGAATCTTGATCTGGGCGTGGGTTAGCATATATATTGCAAATGTACACTGAGCTATACTCTTAAGGTTAGTGCACTTTACCAACTTGACTACAAATATTTCATACCTCAATGGAGAAAAAGAAACACTTCCCCCGCCACCCCCCAAGGACCTCCCAGTCTGGTATTAAGCACATGAGAGGTGACAGGGCATCAGGAGGTTCCCAGCTTACGATCTGGCTGGAAAGGCACATGAGAACACTTAAGCGCACTTAATTTGTGATAAAAACACACAAATCTCAAATCACCCTTAGGACAAAACCTACAAAGACGAGGCAGTCAATGCTCACAGTCATTGTGCAGGGGCGCTCACAGGGGCGCCACATGTCACTGGGCGTCCTCTCTCTACAGGCTCTGCTCCAGGGAGCACAGGGCAAGTACACCCCCAGTGGGGAGAAGGAGGGGGACAGTGGAGACACATAAAATGGCTTGGAACAGAAGCAAGGAGTCAAGGAACCAGGAGGCCCAGGGTCCGATTCACCTGGTGTCAGGTACGCCCGAGCGGGGGTACCCGAGGAATGGGGTGGGTGGGGGTGGCAGGTGGGCAGTGAGGAGGGTGGATACACTTGGCCTGGCCCAGGTTCCAGCCCGGTTCCGGGCTAACTTTCCGGGGCGGCTTTCTTGTCGCGGGCCATCTGCGTTCACAGGCCCGGGAGGTAATGGATCCCAGCGGCCACCGTGATAACCAGAGCCGCTCTTTCATTTCACCAGAAGAGCCGTTGTTTGGGAGTGAACTCCGGGAGTCCAGAGGCCGTGTCTAATAATAACAGTGTTATCAGGGCGGCAAGGCTGAGCCAGCCGAGTGCATGTGTGTGTGTGTCTGGGTCCCCAGGGGCCCGTGCCAGCCCTGAAAGAGGAGCTGGGCCCTGGTGAATGGAGAGGAAAATGCCAGCCTCTGGACAAAAAGTTTGCTGCTAAAAAAGAAACCCTGGCCAACGTTTTACAACCTGGACGCATTGTTAATGTGCGGGTTTATCTGGCAGGAATAGGAAGCTGTGTGTGAAAACAATGTATTCTTTATAGGTGCAAGGTCAGCGTTGGTTGGGCCTCGGGGTAACCGCCAGCCCCCCACCCATGGGAGAAAGCTCCAAAGGCCTGCCAAGGAGCTTCCTGGGCGGAGGGAAGTGCGCTTAGCCAGGGACAACGGAGGCAAGATGGTATCCCGTATCCTGGCCATCTGACGGGGAGCCCCATGCACACAGGCCTCCCTTACTCCCTGGAGCAGAGCCTGCAGAGAGAGGACACCCATTGACATGTGGCACTAAGGCCCCTGGTCTAGTATGGGGGAGGGGAGGGCCCTCCAGACCCTGGCACATTGCTGCTCTCAGCAGAAGCCTCTCAGAGCTGTCCAGCCTCCTCCTGGGGCCTCCGAGTCAGAGCGGGGTGAACATAGAATTCAGAAGTGCCTCTTCTAGAGCCTGCTCTCTGGGGAAGAAAATCCAGGTGGTTCCCAGCCAGCCCTGAGTGCAGGCTCTACCACTGCAGTGACCTGGGTGACCTTGTGCAAGAGATTTCACCTCTCCCCAAGTCTTCAGTTTACTCACATGCAAAAGGTGAATGATAATACGGCCCACCACACAGGGCCACTGCGTGGATCAAATGAGATCATGGAAGGGAAGCGCTCAGCCGGCCAGACACATGGCCAACACCCAGTGAAGGGCCTTTGCGCTTGCTGTTCCCTCTGCCTAGAACACGCTCCATTAGACAGGCCTGTTCCCTTATCTCCTACGGGTTCCTTCTTCATTGCTCACCACAATCTCATATACTATCCTCTTTTTACTTTTTGTTGTTAATCCTCACCCGAGGATATTTTTTCCATTGATTTTTAGAGAGAGTGGAAGGGAGGGAAGGAGGAGTGGGAAGAGAGAGAGAGATGTGAGAGAGATACATCTATTGGTTGTCTCCCTCATATGCATCGGCCGACCGGGGCAGGGATCAAACCTGCAAGCCAGGCACGTGCCCTTGACCAGGAATTGAACCTGTGACCTTTTTGTGCATGTGCGGGCATTCTAACCACTAAGCAATGCTGGCCAGGGCCTTTTTACTTTTTTTAAATCTTATTTATCACCTGTCATTTCCAAACCAGAGGAAAGCTCTGCGAGATTAGAGATATGTGTGCTTTGTCTACTGCTGAATCCCAGAACCTAGAATAGTGCCTTGCATATAATAGTTGCTCAATAAAAATTAAATAAAGGACAGGTGGTGATGATGAAGATCAGAGTGTAAAAAATCCCAGGTTAATCTCCTGATTTCAAATTTCCCAAGGTCAGTACTCCTGGTAGATCATAAGCAACATGCATGTAGGAACAATGTCTTGTATAACTGGATTCTCCACAGCTAAGGCTGACAGATTTAGCACATAAAAATACAGAACATTCAGTTAAATTTAAATTTTTCCCTTAGTATAAGTACATCTCAAATGTTGCATGGGACATGCTTATAGGAAACCATTATTCATTTTTTTACCTGAAATGAATATTTAACTGGGTGTCCAGTATGTTATCTGGTAACCTTATTCATAGTCCTTATGCAGAGTAAGCTCAAAGTAAGTCATTACTGTATGAATGGACAATATGCTCAAAATCCAGAAAAATCAAAGTAAGCTTAAATAAAATAGGAAGGTCAGGCCCTGTGGTGTGCTGGTAATGTTTAACAATCGACTCATCAAGGGAAAAATAAATCTTGATTTACAACGTTTGTCAATTCCCCTGGTGTAAATACTCCCACCATGGCCGATTTCAAGCTACCAATGACTGAATGAAGAGTTGGGGAGAGATGAGCACAATCAGTTATGACAAATCAGCATGAGCCAGCTTCAGCACAGACTCCTAAAAGTCATAGGATTGAAGAAAGAGACCCAAGCAAGCAAGAAAAATGAAAAAGAAATAACCCACCTCCACTCTACCATACCAAGACTTTGCTGGCCCCTTTCTCAAACACATTATCTCAACCTCATAACAATTCTAGGAGGTAGAAATTGTCAGTCCCATTTTTTTTTTAAACAAGTGGAGAAAATGGGGTCAGAGAGAGTTTTAAAATTGTCTAGTCACACAGCTATTAAACCAGCCCAAAGCCCACTTTCTTTCCCCAAACCAGTCGGCCCCTGCAGTCACCAAATATGAAAGCAAAGGGCTTCCGAGATCAGCGATCATCAGGTCAACCTGTCCATTCCTCAGAGGAGAAAACGGAGGCAAGGAGTAAAAAGGTTAGCAAACTCCTGGCAGAGCTGGAATTAGAACCTGTACCTCTTGATTCCTACCCAGTGTGTGTGCCCCTATGTGTTGTCAAGTCAACATTAGGTAGGTATACATCAGCTTAGCCATATTTTTAAAAGTGTTGTGAGTCTGCAGTAGGGTTTTTGCTTTCTTGATCTTGCCCAGGTGATTTGAAAACTTTAACCAGAACAGAGAGCACTGGTTACAAAGCAGCGGTCAGAACAGCAGTAGTGGTGGTGGTGGTGATAGTAGTGGTGGCGATGGTGGGGGTGGTGGTGGTGGAGGAAGTGATGCTGGAGGTGGTGGTGGTAGTGATGATGGAGGTGGTGCTGTTGCTGGTGGAGGTGGTGCAGGTGGTGATGGGAAGGGGAAGAAGGAAAGGGTATTTTTCTTTTGGGAAGAAGCAGTGTTGACTCATGAGTTGAAATGAGGCACAAAGTTCACAGAAGACCCCGGTATATGTCTGTCCTCAGGCCATGGGGAGCGGGCCTAAGCTTTCAGTTGAGCATCCCCCGAGGGCTCCCAGACTGCTAGAGGGTGCAGGCCGGGCTGAGGGCTTCCCCCCACCCCCAGTGCATGAATTTCGTGCACTGGGCCGCTAGTAAATTCAATAAAAAGAAAAAAGTATTATTTCTGGGGTCTTTTCCAGCAATGTCATCTATGATATTCTCTCTTAACCCCCACTTTTTCCCTTCCTCCATCTTCTCACTCCCTTCTTCCTCATTATTTTCCTTTTTTTTCTCTCTTTTAAAAAATCCTTTTTCCCTGTTCTTTCCCTTACCCCCCTCCCTCCACCTCCTCCTGTACCACAGTCTCCCTTTCCTCTGTCTCTCTTTCCTTCTCATTCTCTCTAACCTTGTCCCTCTGCCCCCATATACATACATACTGCTAGAACCAACACTGGCTGTTAATCAGATAAAAACTCTCCTAATAAAACAAGAAACTAAATAGGAAAGCCAGGAACAGGCCCGGCCTTGATGGAGAGGCTGATCTTCAGAGCACACACTCCCCAGTGTTACTCTTTATTCCTATACGCTGTGTATTGACGGTGCCCTCCCTTTTATCTGGAGAGCACTTTGCCAGCTACACAAACAAAAGATTACGCAGATTATCATAAGTATGCAGAAAAAAAAAATCTTCTTAGCTAAACATCCCAAAATGTAAGCCCCTAAATGGGAAAACTTGGGCATCCCAAGACCAGAGCGCCCCCAGAATGAGGAGGGTGCTGGCTTTTGCCCGGTTCCCTCGAGGTGAGCAGCACAGAACCCTGAGAGGCGAGTGTGCTCAGAGACGTC
The DNA here is from genome assembly GCF_964212035.1 of Myotis nattereri. NCBI lineage: Eukaryota > Metazoa > Chordata > Mammalia > Chiroptera > Vespertilionidae > Myotis > Myotis nattereri. Next base: position 27,925,996 of record NC_138093.1, on the reverse strand, counting down.
CCAGCTTGCTGCAAACTCCGAAAGCAAATGAGAGCCCTCAAGGCTCATTAGACCTATTTATACAGTTCTTCATTGGGAAAAATTAAACCTTCCAAACACAGATAAATATACCCCGGTGACAAATGAACTAGCTAGTCACATTGAAAGCCCAGCTTCAGCACTGACAAATGTACCAGTTGAGGCCCCCAGGCAAGATAAACATATTTCTTTATCTTGAATTCCCTTTAGTTGGGAGAAAAGGAACGCAAGGCTACCCTTGGTGTGTAGGGGTGGAGGCCTGGTGGAGAAGGGGCTGGAGGGGGGCGAGGTTCACTGTAAGGTAGGAAAAGCTTGGGAAGGTCACCTTCTCAGTCAGGTCGCCAAACCGCAACACCTCTCCCTGCCCAGCTCTGCCCAGGCCTTCTGTTAACTGTGACGGTTTCTCAACCCAGCTGAGCTGGCCACCAACGATCTTCTACCAACACGCAGTATCCTCGGAGACTCCACGGCACACAGTGACACAGGGTGCCCTCGGTGGCTCACGGCCTGCCCCTCTGTATTTCTCAACAGGCCCTATCTTTTCCAGGAAACACTCCTTTTCTGGGAAAGGTTGGCAGCATCGGAGAACGATCCTGGCAGGAAATGGCCAGCCTCATCCAAGGACCTCCGAGAAGAGATAGTGATAAGATAGAGGAGAAGAAAGAGAAAGCTTGGCTGACTCTTGGGATCTGCGTTCACGGTCTAGAACTGCTCTCTCCAGTACAGAGGCCACTCGCCACGGGGGCCAATGAGCCCTAAGAGAGGTGGCTAGGCTGAAGTGAGATGACCTGTAAATGCAAAACACACGCTGAATGTTGAAGGCTCAGGACAAAACAAAGGCGTGAGCTTTCTCATTAATAATCTTTGTATACTGATGACATGTTGAAATGATATACTGGGTATATTGGGTTAAAGAAAATACATTATTAACATTAATATTGCCTGCTCTCTTCCCTTTTTAGAATGTGACTACTAGAAATGTTAGAATTGCACTACCTTATATTTATTCTATTTCTGTTAGACACCTCTAGAGAATCCTTAGCTTTGTGCATTTTAATCCAGGTTCTCTTGAGAACCCATTTTCAGAGTTTGCCACTTTATGAAACCTTTTCATAACTAAACCAAAGTGGAATTGATGGGTGTTTATTTTTTTCCCCAGCACAGGGCGCCTAAAGGTAAACTTATCCCAAGTCGTGAAATGGAAAGCTATACTCAGAAGTTACCTCATCACTTACCCTTGCCTCCTCCCACTCTCACCTTCAGAGTACCCTCTCTTCCCGGCTTGCCTTTGGGTTTAGAAATAGCAGAATGAAAGGCCGATAAGAACCCAAGGAAACCATCAAACCCATTTGAATCGGTCCACTTGACCCAACCCTAGAAAAACACAGCTGCATTGGTCAACTCTTTTTTTTTAAAAAAAAAGCAATAATTCTCACTTGTTTTCATATAGTAAATAATACTTATTCATTGTAGAAAAATGGGAAAGTAGAAGCCAAAAGAAGAAATAAAAATCATCCACAATCCCAACCCTCAGGCTAGCAGCTAGCTACTATTAACATTTTTAGGGAATATCCTGACAAAATTTTATTTTATCAAACAAAAATGATAATTATAACATTTATTGAGTACTTACTGTGCCCAGGCAGTGTGCTGAACATTTTTAACATGCTATTCTTTATAATAATCCTAGAGTAAATTCTATTACTACTCCCACATTACAGTTGAGAAAAACTGAGACTTAGCAAGGTTAAATATCTTGGCCAAAGACAAACAGCTTAAGTGGCTGAACCAGTTAAACGCAAGTCCAAATGGGCCCTGGACAGTAAGCACTCAAGGAGAGAGACACTAGGTCATCCTTCATGAACTTTTTCTCTTAAAGGCAACCCTCCTGAACTCATTGTGCCTGCCTCAGCCCATGCAGGCTGCTCTTACAGAATACCATAGGCTGGGTGGGTATAAACAACAGTGTTGACAACAGTGTTGGCAGCTGGGAAGTCCAAGGTCAAGACTTCCGGCAGATTCAGTGTGTGGAGAGGACCGGTTTCCTGGTTCATAGACAGCCATCTTCTCTCTGTGTCCTCACATGGCAGTTGGATGAGGGAGCACTGTGGACTGGGGGGGGGGTCTCTTTAATAATGGCACGAATCCCACCATAAGGCCTCTGCCTTCTTGACCTAATCACCTCCCAAAGGCCCAATGTCCAAATACGATCACGTTGGGAGCTGGGCTTTATGAATTGGAGAGGCACAAGCGCTCAGGCTATAGCAGTACCATTTTTATGCATGTCCTAACCTACCAGTATCTGCTTTTTATTTATATATTTATTGACTCAACAGGTATTTATTGGACACGTTGGGGATATTCTAGGCAACCAGAATGCAGCAGAGAACACAACTAACAAAGTTACTTTGCTCTCATGGAGCTTATAACTCAGTGTTAGGGAAACAGCAATAAATAAACAAGCCAATAGATATTATGTCAGGTTGTAAGTGAGGCAAACCAGTAAGTGGAAAAGACTGAGTTGGGCGATGAGGCCACAAACTGAATGGAAAGGGAGTGGTGGTAAGAATCACCTGGTGGGTTACCTTACTATTTGCAATTACTCAAGCCTTACATAGGAAAAGCCGGCTAAGACAGATTGTTGTTGTTTTGAGGGGAGTCAGGGAAGATCGCACAGGGAAGGTGACATTTGAGCAGAGACCTTGAGAGAAGTTGAGCAGAGACCCTGAAAGTGACATTTGAACAGAGGTTATTCGGGAGAAATGCCCAGGACTGAATGTGCAGAGAAAGCAAAGTCCCTGAGATGGGAGTGTGACTGGTGTGTCTGAGGAAAGTCAAGGAGCCAGGGTGGCTAGAACAAAACCCGTGAATACTTCAGAGAGTTTTCCCGGGCGAGGATGGCTCACACCGAGTCTTTAGGGCCACTGCAAATGTTCGCTGTTAGCCTATGTGAGATGGAAGCCACTGGAAGGCTTTTAGCACAGGAGATATAACTTAACTTTTATGTTAAAGGGGTCACTCTAGCTGCTGCCTTAAAAATATATTTGGGGGGGCGGGGAGCAAGTGATCTATTTTGAAGACAGAACCAATAGGATTTGCTGATGGATCAGATACGGCTATAAGGGAAAGTGTCAAGGTGTACTCCAAGCTTTTCAACTTTGAGCTACTAGAAAGACGGGCTTACCATTAAGATAGGAAAATGACAATACATTTTTTGAGGGAGTATAGAAATCAGGGGAATAGTCTAGGCTTCAGACGGAATTTGGAAGTTCTTAGAAGATAGATGGTACTCAAAGCCGTGACCCTGAGTGATGCTATCTTGGCAGCGATGAACCACAACAGAGATCAGATCTTTGGACTAAATCCTTGGGCCTCCAGCCGGCAGATCTTACAGAGAAGGCAACAGCAAAGGGGACAGGAGAGAACAGCCAGTGATGCACAGGAATATCCAGAACAGAGGAGCACCCAGGCCAGTCAAGAACACTTTTCAAGTTGAAGGGACTTGAACTTAATCAACCCTGTCAAGTGCTGCTGAGAGAGTATGATATGGACTGAGAACTGGCCATTGGATGTGGCAATCTGGAGAGCATATATATGACCAATATAAACAAGTGAGACAAACCAAGAGATCATTGCGGAAGGGCTCTGGGTCAAGGTAGGCAATGAACCTGTACCCTTTCATCTTTCCTGTATCATGGTTCTTAGGGACTCCAGAGGGTCAGTTAGCCCCATTAAACTGTTCTGACTAGTCTAGCTTGGCTTCCTATGTGACAGATCATCTCATTACCACCCTAGAAATACTGATGATAGAATCACAATCAAGTAATAGTTGTTTTTTTTTTTTTTAAAAATTAGTAATGATTGGTGGTGAGTTTCCCATTGGAACTTCTCAAGACCCAATGCACCCGTGAATACTTCTGTGAGTTGACATCTCTTGGACAAAGGACTATATCTTCCAGCCTTCCCTGAACTTACAAAGCAGGATGCATTCAGGCTCTCATGCCTCTACCCAGGAGAGGATGTATCTCAACAGCGGAATATTATAACTTGTATATGGTTGATACCCCGTCAGCAAGTGTTACATTAGATGAAGTAGTCACACTAGAATTAAATGGCCCAGATTCCATAAATAAGCCCAATAACCCCAATAACTGCAAATCAACTCCAGTTGCTTCATTTTTTTCTGTCTTTTGACGATAACAAGATTTGACAAGTTTTCTTTCCAATTCCATCTTAAAAAACACATCGAAAGTCTTACAGACCACCGGCTCTCCAATCACACGTGTACATGATGCGCTAAGCCTGTTTTCTTGCCTCTAACCCATCCTGCAGAGTTCAACTTGAATCTCAAGATTCACCACCCAGTCTTCCTTTGCCCTCTCCTTAAATAATTCTTCCAGAAGCTCTTAAATGTCCTTGGCTAAATCAGGTCCAAATCACATGCACTCGGGATATGACTCACTCAGCAAGGCCACACTTGGAATTCACTCAGTCCTTCAGTGTTAAGAGCAGGCTGGAGAGGTTTGATCCGGATGGTGATAGAGGAGAATTTCCAGAGCCTGAAGGAAGTGCCAATCATCGGCATGCTTCCTTCCTCCCAATACAAGAAAAGCTGGCTTTGGGAAGAAGATGGGTGGACCCGCTTTATTTGTATCTGGAGCCTTATTTTCTAAATGCAAAGGCCTCTAGAAATTTTCCAGAAGCAATATGACTAAGAATACAGACTTTTCTCAAAAATAGCCATTTTGAGTAAGTACAATGTTGCCTCTCTAAAACGCCACATGCTTTTTCAATGAATTGGGCTGCTCCTCCACCCCTCTGAAGAGGCACAGAAGCGTTCTCCTTATCCATTGCATCCACACTGCTCTAGAAGGCTCCTTTTTCATGAAGGGCAGCTCCTTTAAAAGGCCTATGTCTATATGTATATAGGTGAAGCCTTTGAAATATTTAAGAACCGTTGTAGATCTCAGCTGCTCATTAGTACAACTTCACAATCTACATCCATATATATAAAAGACTAATTTGCAAAGTGTCCCCTTGGGAGTTCGATCGCTCACTATGATATACACTGACCACCAGGGGACAGCGCGGAACAAAGGGAGGCCCCAGCGACAGGCCCTGATAGCTGGCCAGGCCTAAGGACTCTACCCATGCACTAATTTCGTGCACCGGGCCTCTAGTATTCTATAAAGAAGTTTCTCAAAGCATAGGCTGCATTCATTCATTCATCAAGTATTCATTGAGCACCTGTAATCTAAGGAACCATTCAAGGTGCTAGAGGATACAGTAGTGAGCAAACCAGATAAAAATTATTTTTCTCATTTTTTACATTCCAGTGGGACAAGACTGAAAACAAACTAAATAAATAAATGGAACATATAATTAGTTAGATGATGGTAAGTGCTATGGAGAAAAACAACCAGAGGAGGTGGAGAGGGAGTGCTCTGGGTGAAGAGGTGGAAAGAGGGTTATAACTTGAAAATGGGTGGTCAGGGAAGAGTTTATTGAAAGGTGTCATTTGAGCAAAGATTGGAAGGTGTGAGGGTGTGAGCTTTGCAGAAATCTGGAAGAACAGTTCATGGGGAAGAAGGAACAGCAATAGGACAGGTCCTGAGGCTGGAATGTGCCTGGAATGTTTAAAGTACAACGAAATGGCCCGTATGGCCAGGGAGAGTGGGGAGTGCGAAGCCAGGGAAAGGAAGGGGAAAGGGGGCCCCAAACCATGAAAGTCTCTGCAGAGACTGGAGCATTCTCTCTAGGGAGAGGACACCCATTGGAGGATTTTTCAGCAGTTTAGGGATATATTTTAACTTACGTTTTAATAGGATCACTTGGCTGCTGTGTGAAAAAAGAGTTGATTTGGGAATATGAAGACAACCAGGGATGCCAGTTAAGGGACTATTGCAATAATCAACGTAAATACTGGTGATAGCAGGTCATTCATCGAAATTATCTGGAGCTTCTGTGCAAACCACTGTGGGAAACTGATATAGGGTTTAAGCCTGGGACTGACCTGCTGGCAAAGTCACAAACAAGTCCAGCTTAGAGGGCACAGTCCTCTTAGCATAATTAGGCTTGACCTTATAACACTCCCTAGATCTTATCTGGGAAGCTAATGGGCTGAGGAAGTGCAGGAAGTGTAACCATGGTGTAAACAAGTGAAACTCACAAGAACAAAAACAAGTGAAACTCACAAGAAAAGTGTAACTTTTAGTAACCACTACCTTGTTTACCTCTCACTATAAAAAGCTTGGCCAGGCCTGAGCACAGTGGAAGTTCTTCCTCTTGAGTTGGACTTGCCGCCTGGTCCCCCAATATTCCCAAATTATCTCCTGTCTTTTCTTTTTCATTTGTTGTGCGGTTCCTCTTCCAGACCCGAACCCTGAAACACGCAGGACGTGGAGGGAAACACGACAAACCACCAATTCCAGATTCCATCTGAGATCCTTCTAGAACAAGAGTGTGGGGATCCCAGGACTCTGAGGTTTTCACAGGTACCCCAGGTAGTGCTTAGGTATGTTAGGGTTTAAAAGTCATTCTTGTGCTATTATCAATGTATTGGAGGCCTGAAGCATGCAATCTGTGCAAGACTGGGCCATCCTTCCCGCAGCTGCCAGCACCCGCTTCCCTCTGGCACCCGAGACCCGGGCTTTCCTCCGGCCGGCGGCAGGCACCCAGGACCTGGGCTTTGCTCTGGCCCTGGCTTCTTCAGGAAGAATGTCCAGAATGACATCTGGTCTAATTAGCATATCACCCTTTTATTATTATAGATGAACTCTCAACTCCAAATTCACCCTTCACTGCCTGCTCTGCAAAACTAGATCTGAGTCCTTTTCATACTTGTCCTTTGCCAGAGGACAGTGTTGAGCTCTGGCAGCAGAGAGCACTGGAGAGACACTGTAGTGGGAAAGGGGCTTTCTTTTGCTGGATCTGAAGTTCTGGTGCAGCCGGGGCCGGCAGCACAAGCAGCTTCTCCACTGCTTCACTTGCACTGTGTGGGCTTCTCCAGAGCCAGCTCCTGCATGCAGACACCTTCTCCAGCACACGGCTCCTGCATGCAGACACCTTCTCCAGCACACGGCTCCTGCATGTAGACACCTTCTCCAGCACACGGCTCCTGCATGCAGACACCTTCTCCAGCACACGGCTCCTGCATGCAGACACCTTCTCCAGCACACGGCTCCTGCATGCAGACACCTTCTCCAGCACACAGCTCCTGCATGCAGACGCCTTCTCCAGCACACAGCTCCTGCATGCAGACACCTTCTCCAGCACACGGCTCCTGCATGCAGACGCCTTCTCTAGCACACAGCTCCTGCAGTGTGGACACCTTCTCCAGCACACAGCTCCTGCATGCAGACACCTTCTCCAGCACACAGCTCCTGCATGCAGACACCTCCAGCACACAGCTCCTGCATGCGGACACCTCTAGCACACAGCTCCTGCAGTCCACAATGCTTGGTGGCCTCTCCAGCATCCAACGCCTTCAGTGCCAGGCACCCAGCAGCACCCCGCATCCAGCAGCTCCCCCCAGCACCTCAGGTAATTTCACAGTAAGGTCCTTCAGAGAGAAATCACCTCATGAACAACTGTCCCTTTATCCCCTGGACCTTTATCTCAGCCCTGGATGTAGTAGCTGCTCCTTATATCTTCTATTCACCTTTCCAGTTATCTTATTTCTAGCCAACCCCTCAATACTCCAGTCCCCTGTTATAGCTAGTAATTTTTACTTTAACTTTTTTATGTTCAAATTTTTGTGTGGATTCCCTCTTCTGATTAGACCTGACTGAAACATACATCAACACACACCTGGAAGTACCAATATCCTTCCCACAGAGTAGATAGTTTCTTGTCTTTTTTCCTACCTAATTACAACTGGAGAAACTGTGGCCCCTTGGATTAGGCAGTGTGACCTAAAGATTATAACTATAAGCTTTTGAGTCAAGGAAACTTTCAATTAAAACTAGTTCTATATCTCAGGCTAGTTACTTAAACTTTCCTGAGCCTCAGTTTTATCATCTGTGAAATCCACACTTACCTATGGAAGTAGAACTGACTTCCATGGGGCTAGTGTGAGGGTTAAGTGAAATGACACATGTGGTCAAGAATTCCACCGGCACGTGCCAATGTGATGGTGGCTGCGCCTGCTAAAAAGTACAAAACTCCATTTTTCCCTGCTTGTGCAGTCAACGTGCTGGCAAGTCTGCCTGTAACCAAGCCGAGTGACCAGTCTGGGTCCCGATGGTCAGAGCTTGTGCCATTTCCATGGGTGGCTGAAATGTCTGTGCTCCCCTCCTCGGCTTTAGTCCCTCCCCTCACCACCAACTCCAGACTGAGGAGTCATAAAGAAGCTCCGATTCTTGAGACGCGTGACCTCTAGACACAACTTATCAGAAAAGTCCAGAAAGTACTGTCTGAGACAACAAACAATGTGAACCATGTGTGTAACTTTAAATGTCCTACTGCCACATGTTAGTTTTGTTTTTTCCAGAAACTTGTCCACATTTTTTGTTGTTATTAATCCTCATCCAAGGATATTTTTCCATTGATTTTTACAGGGAGTGGGAGGGAGGGAGAGAGACAGAGAAACATCAGTGTGAGAGAGACACATCAACTGGTTGCCTTGCACAGGCGCTCTGGCCTGGGCCGGGGCCAGAGGCCAGGACTGAGCCTGTAACTGAGGTGAGTGCCCACAACCAGAATCGAACTTAAGACCCTTCAGTCCTCTGGCCAATGTTCTATCCACTTAGCCAAACAGGCCAGGGCTACTGCCACATTTTACAAAGTAAAAATAAAGAAGTGAAAATAATTTTAATAATGTAGATTATTTAATCACTTACATATAGTGTATATAATATCACCTTAAAATGTAATCAATATTTAAAATACTATTGAGATATCTCACATTTTTTTCTAGTCTTTGAGATCCAGTATGTATTGCATGGTGACAACATCTCTCAGTCCTGGCCAGCCACATGAAGTGTTCCATAGCCACATATGGTAAGTGACCACTGTATTAAACAGAGTAGCTCTACATCATCTAGTCCTGCCGCCCCCCCCCCCCCCTCATTTTAAGAAAAGGACATAGAGGCTCAAATAAGTTTTATGAATTGTCTTTTCTAAGTCACACAGCTAGACAGTGACAAAATCAGGACCAGAATCCAAGGCACCTGACACCGGAGTGTAAAACCCAACCCTGTCCTTCGTTAGCTGTGTGACTCAGGGAAAACGTCCTAACCTCTCTGAGCTTCAACTTCCTTTTCTTTTTTTCTTTTTTTTTTAATATATATTTTATTGATTTTTTACAGAGAAGAAGGGAGGGGGATAGAAAGTCAGAAACATCGATGAGAGAGATCGATCAGCTGCCTCCTGCACGCCCCACAGTGGGGACGTGCCTGCAACCAAGGTACATGCCCCTGACCGGAATCGAACCCGGGACCCCTGAATCCGCAGGCCGACACTCCATCCACTGAGCCAAACCGGTTCGGCGAACTTCCTTTTCTATAAAATGGAATGATAATACATCCCCAAGAGTTGTGCTAAGGATTAAATAAGGGAATGGATGTAAAGCACTGAGGCCATAGGAATCGCTGGCTAAATGGAGTAATGTTATCATAATCAACGTCACCAACCACACAGCCTTTCATCCACCCTCAGCCTCAGCTGGCGGGCGGCAGAGAGGGGCGGCCTCCCATTGTGCGCCACTGGCTTTGGATGTGGCCTTAGTCTAACCGACATGAACAGTGTTTTGATGCTATACCTGCCCATCAAAGCTTTAGCGCAACTCTTCCTCTATTTCCAAGGTAGAAAACAAAAAGGGGAGTTTCCTTTCAAGATTCTCTTCGTGAAGAAACAATGATTAATTTTTAAAATTTCAGAGAACAAAGTTATAGGAAAAGAATCATTAAGTGCCTCACCCACCCCATCCCCGGTGACTTGAAGGTCCCCTGATTCACCTAGCTGCCCTATTGACCTTGCTTACCCAGCCAGAAGCCACGGTGCTTGCTCAAAGGGAGATAATGTCATTTGTTGACATTTCCCAGGTGACAACAAAGTCAAGTTCTCTTTTCGGGGATCTGAGTCTTTGCATATAATTAGCAGATCAAATTACCCTCAGGGAACTGAGGCTTGGCATTCCTCATTGTCAAGAGGAACCGAAGCCTTTGAGAAAGGGAGGAGGCGGAACCACCTACATTTCTCTGGGCCTTTTTTCATGTAAGGATCACAAATGGCAAATGGAGCAGTGAATGAGGGAGGAGTAGAGCGTTCCAGGTTCTATTCCTCGCTCATCTTAGAAATGACTTCCATGAATATACTCTGGAAGTTAGAGCATAAACTGAGATCAGCAATTAGAATATTTTCACTTTCAATTACCAAGTGTCTGTTAGGTATCCTACCATCTGTATAATGCTTGGCTAAAAATTATTTGTCAATTTCAAGAAATTTACAATCTACTTTGGAAGAAAATGTGGAAGACGTGGGTTAACATAATGTAGATGGCAATATGATATGTTATACATTATATTAATTATTGACATGTAATTACTCATAGAATATAAAATTGTTAATTAAAAGAATTAAAGATATGCTATGCTAGTGCTTAGGAATGAAGAGATGTGAAATAACATCAGGCTGGATGACAACTAAGGCCTTAGAGCGGAGGTGGAATTTGAATGTGAATCGGTTGAATTTAAATGTGATGGAGGAAAATTACAGAGGACAGTGTGGAGTGGTGGCTGGAGGTGAGACTCGGAGGAAGAAGTCATGGCATGTCGAGGTGACTGCAGAGGTGGGTGAGGCTGATGAGAAGTGGGAAGTAGGTTGGAGAGGTGGGTTGTGCCCTGTTTTGTCAATGGGAGGTTTTAGCATCCACTCCATGCCAAGCCCTCCACTGGGCCTTAGCGACAGCGTTGCGGGTGAAGCCCCCGGGAAGCCCCCGCTGCAGCCTAAATGCCAGGCTTCTGGGAGGTGGTCACATATTTTAATTTTATGGTGGTCAGCCTTCACACGGAGAGGCTCACTGCAAAGGACACCGTCCCCTTCCCCTTGCACTTCTAACCACACGGAGACTTCCCCGCAATGGAGTGCGCGATGCACGTTTCTGACCTTGAAATCCAGACTCAATATCAGGAACAAGAAGAATAACAGTGAAAAGTGGGAGAAGATACCCTGAGGTTGGCTAAGAAAAGAACGCATGGGAATCACTGCCACTAGGGTTCTTGGGAATCTGAGAACTTTTCATAGAGGTGACCTTGTGGCATTTGCGCCCTGAGCTGGGCTCCCTGAAGACTATAGGATGATAGGTCTGTGAAAGCCGCGCGCTCATGAGGAGGCCTCCTCCACAAAACTGGAGGCAGCTTTCACTATATGGATGTTTAATTCACCAAAGGCACATTGTCTCGGGTGTCATTATATTGGCAGCTGCTTAACCTGGCTTTGCAAAATAAATATCCAGGAGCTGGTTGTAATTACCTCCTGCTCTTTGGATACTTATTTATGCCCCCTATTTTACATAATGCTTGCCTTTTCAGATTTCTCTTTCCCTTCCTTCTGAGTTTCTCTTAAAAGTCTAGCAGGATTCTTACAAACAAACAAAAACTTGAAAGCAAATTTGTCCATTTAGTTACTTCAGCCTTAAAAACCTTCCCAGTGAATCTTCTCTAATTTCCCAACAAATTTCTTGGCTGTCTGTAAATGGTTCTGATAAAGAAAAATCAAATTAAAGTTTAAGTCCAAGAATTCCACCCCATGCGTGTGCCCGAGTGGTGTTTTTGTCCTCAGACGCGGATCCTGCTTGAGCGATGAGCACTTTTCCTGACAATAGACCACTTCCTGAAGTCCCACCTGACACTTACACCAAGAGCCACCCTCAGCCCAAGGCCCTCCTTCCCTTCCTCATGGGTCCTCCTTCCCTTTCTTTGCTGGGGAACTGAAACCAGATGAGTTGCTGACATCTGGTGGTTGCTAAGCAGAGTGTAAACTCAGCTTTAGAAGGCTTTCCACCCCAAGTTACACTAAACTCCCCAGCCTTCAATTCCTGGAGGCCTCCTCTTGAATGGCGAACGTTTTTTGTATCCAAAGGGAAAGCGAGAATGCAAACTAAGAAGCAAGGGAAACCCTTTCCCGTGGCACTGAGGAGTGTGGGCAACCAGAGTAAGACATCAGCTCCCCTGGAGGCATCCAAGACTCCGTGGATTGGACACGGGTTGGTCCCAACACACTACCTGATGAGGCAGGGAAGGTGAGTGGCACAGGGGACTCCCTTTTGGTTAAGGGTACGTTGTGCTGTTGTTGCAGCTGGAATGAATTCCCCGCAATTCAGTTGCTCTTTGCCACTCAATCACTTTAGAAAGCTCTCCCTTAGTTTGGGGCCATAGAGTAAACAGGGTTTCCGAAGCATTGGGAATTCCTCTACTCTTCTGCCTCGAGGCACACAGAGTGACACCAGTTCCCCTGGGAGTGTAGTGGACCCCGATCTCTGCTCACAAAAGTTTTCTGAACTCCATCTCCGGAGAGAAACGTGGGGTTTTTGCTCTGGGTGGGACAAAGGTATCCACCAATGAGACTCTCTGAGCCAGGAGGTACGTCCGGTAACTCTGGGGAGAAAGGTTTCATCACCAAGTCGCAGGCAGAAAGGGCAGTCACTGATCTGAAGTAATATTTGACGTCTTCATAGTTCTTATCACTAAAAATAAATGTATTTTGTTTTCTTTTGGTTCTTTTTTTTAATTTGTCATGTCCACTCTTGCTTTGCTTTCTCTCCTCAACACCCTCGATCCCAAACTGTAAAGTAAACTTGAGAACAGGGACTCTGCCTGTCTTGCTCGCCATGTATATCCCCAGCACCTGGAACACTGTTTGGTACATAGTCATGTTCTCAGATATTTGTTCAATGAGAAAAACGACAACACAGTCCTACAGTTCCTCCTGCAACCAACAGAAGCCCCTGCTCTACCTTCCTTTGCTACAGGAACCCCACAGGAGGGTCATGTGCAGGACACCATGGCAGCCCAACAGTGTATCTCTAGCTGTCTCATTGGGGACAGCCTGGAACAGAGGGCAGAAACCTCCAGGCAGCCTCGCCACCTCCGGGTTCCTGGAGGGTGACTGGCATTAGGGATGAAGGCTGCCTTCACCACAGGGCAAATGCTCCTGGGAACCGCAGGCAGAACTCTTTGTGGCAAGGTTGAGTCTATCGCAATGTATGTTCTTGGTGCTCCATTGCTCTCTGGGTGTGCATGAGTCTGTAGGGATGCGGGGGGAAGTGTGTTGGAAAACTTTCCCTCTGTCTCCAACTAAATGGTTTCCTGAGGAAATGAGAAATGGAGGTGGGGTGGGTAGGAAGGAATGAAAAAATTCCAGTAAGGAAAAAAAAAAAAACACGACTTTTTTTTTCTTTGGAAAAGGGAGAGTTATTGGCAGACCTGAAATTCCGGGATCTCTGTGTATTACAAGCACAAAAGTCTTTTTAAAATTAAAAGCAAAACAAAACCAAAAAAATGGGTTTGACACACTAGAATAAGCACTTAAAGGCAACACTTTTAATTTAAGGGGTTTGGGGAAGCTGGGACCAGAGTGGTTAGAGCCCAGGGTTCATGTCCCTCCCCATTCAGGCCAGCAGAGCAGGTACTTTCTGACATCCATTAACATAGTTTATAGTTAAATTGCTGGACCCCATGTGGACTGAAAGGGCCTCTTTATCTTGAAACAAACAGATGAGGAAGGAGGCGCTCTCCTCCCCTCCCCGGCCTAGACCTGTATTTGTGAGACCACACCATGGGTTTTTCCACTCCAGTTATCAATCTTCCCTTGTTTGTGGTTCAAGAGAAAACAGAAGCACTGGGGGAAAGAGGCCTGATCGGAAAGGTAACTCCGCTTTATTTCAGCAGACCTCAAAATAAGGAACTTGGTCTGACTTTTCTTGAAGATTGGATGGAAATTTGGGAGGATCAGGATTCATGTGGGGGCTCTCTGAACTCCCCCCACTCAAAACACCACCGCCACCTTCACTGAGCTTTCTGTCACCCACAGGCTGGTCCAACCTGGAGGGTCATGGGCAGTAACAGTCAAAAGCAAAAGGGAAAGCCTTTATTAAGTGTCTCTGCTCACAGCACCATAGGAAACAATATAGAAAATAATCACACCTACAAGTCTGCCAACTAGAATCTACAGTCTAAGAATTACCTAATAGCCTTTTCAGGGAATATCAAATACACTAATAACAAAGTTATTAGTATTTGTTTTATTTTGTTTCTAACACAGCACCATGTGGTGGTGAAGATCACAGGTTTCTGTATCAGGTAAAACCAGTAAGCATCCCAGTTTTCACCCATTGGTGTGTGATCTTGAGCAAACTGTGAAACTTTCCCTGTGCCTCGCTTTTCTCATCTATGAAATGGGAATGAAAATAGCTATCACATAGAGTTGTCGTAAGGATAAAATGAAGTCATATCCGTAACAAGTTTAACACAGTGCTGGCCGCATAGCAAATTCTCACCAAATGGCTGCTACTGGTATTGGGTCAAGAGAAACAAGAGCATCTGGTGAGGACTGGCTATGGGCAAGATCCTCTTTAAATATGTTACTCATTTCCTCTCTTAAGAATCCTATGTGGTAACCACTGTTCTTACTCTCATGGTATATGTGTGAGAAAACTGGGGCAGCCTTGCCCATGATCACATAGTAAATGGTGGACCCATGCTGTCTGGCTTCAAAGATTTTCTTAGAAAGGAAGGTCTACTGGTTGGCTTAAATAGTTGAGATGTAATTTTTGCCTAAAAAAACCCGGGTGGACGATTTCATCACTGTCCCCTTCTTCTGCTGACACCGGTCAGTGAGTGTCCAACATCAACTGGACTCTGTCTCCTTGGACAGGCCCCAAGCTCGATCTGGATGGATGACCTCCGCGAATAGTCACCCTTGCCCTGGCTCCCAACAGACAACAAAAAGGGGGACAGTTACATAAAGTCACACTGACTTACATTCTTGACTCTAAGTTGCTTCTAGGTTCCCAGAGCCAATACCGAGGTTCGCCAGGAAACAGAGACTGATGTCCGATTCTCTTTACCCCTCTCGCGCCTTGCCATTAGCCTAGCTTGACTGGGAATCAGTGGCTGTTGACTGGTTTGGTTTTGCTACCCGTGTTCCCTTAAAGGAAGACCAGCTCGTTAAACACCAACCCAAAACAAAACACACAGGGTAGACAAAAGCTTATAATATCAGGTATTTATTGGGGGTGGAGGGTGGGAGTTTGCACAAGGCTGGTTAGAATTACAAATGAGGTGTGTGTGCGTGTGTGTGTGTGTGTGTGTGTGTGTGTGTGTGTGTGTCTTTAAGAAATTGCTTAATTTTCAAATACTTACACACCACTTATGATCAAGTAACATAATCTTATCATTATGCTAGTCTGTACTTATAATATTTGCCTAAATAAAGTTTGGCTCCTCAAATAGTTAAATATTGTCTCCTACAAACTTGTTTTGCTAATTGTCCTAGGAGACATTATTTCAAAATAAAAAACAAAAGTCTGATTTTTACACCTAAATTATCCACATTAGCAGACATCGTATTACTAAGATGTTCATTCATTTAAAAGTTGTTTGCTTTGTATACTTGAAAAATCTATTGACTTAATCTTCTCTGGAGTCCTTAGCAGCAAAAGTGGTGACTGAGATCAATTCCGCACAATGCCCTCAAACCAATACTACATAGTTCCCTGACAGGAAGAAGTCAGAAGCTCAAGTTCAAATACAGAACTATCACTGAATTATTTGGGGACACCCAAAACAGCACTTAACTTATTCAGGCCTCGGTTTCCTCCCTCCACCATAGGTTCCTCGGAGATGATGATGATGATGACGACGACGACCACGATGACGACGACGGCAATGGTGGTGATGATGATGTTGGTGGTGATGGTGGTGGTGATAATGGTTTGTGGTGGTGTTGAGGGTGAGATAATGTTGATGGCATTTATGGTGATGGTGATAATAATGCTGCTGTTTATTTAGTCTTCTATGCCAAGGCACTATTCTAAGCCTTTGACTTAAGTTCACTTACAATATCCTCATAGAAACCCTAGACCGAGGGTCTCTTCCCAAATCCCTGCCTACTGTGAACTCTTGAGCAAAGGACATCTGGCAGTAGCCTTTTCAAACAGCAGCCTCAACAATATTTTCTGTCATACAGGCCCTTCATCCAATGTCTTTTTGACACGTTTCCCTTCAATAAGACATGTTTCCTCCACCTTGATCTGGGTGGGTTGAAAACTATGGCAGGAGTGACACTACATGATTTCCAAGACTAGGTCATAAAATGCATGACGACTCCTGCCTGGTTCTTTTTGAGATGCTTACTCTGAACCCAGACATGAGGCTGTGCGGAAGCTCAGGTTACAGGGAGAGACCCTCTGCAAAGGCTGCAGCTGACAACTTCAGCAGATTCTCTGCCAACAACCAACATCAATTACCAGACGTGTGAGTCAGGGTGTCTTCAGTGATTCTAACCCCCAGTCACTGAGTCACCACCAGCCTTCAGGTCTTACCAATGGAGTTTCCATCTCTCAAGGCTCTGTCCCTGCTGTGGACCCATTATGAATTCCTGATCCTCAGAAGTGGGAGCATAATAAGACAGCTGTGGTTTTAGGTCTCTAAGTTTGGGGTGGTTTTTTATGCAGCCTGTAAGGTTCTCCACTCTCCCTTAGAGCCTAGACAGAAGCCAGACCTGAGACCTCCTTGTCCCTATTGCTAACAGTTGTGTGGCTTGTGGCAAGACTTCAGATAGAGGCCCACATACCATATGTCTGAACTTTTAAAAACTATAATAAGCCAACCTAACAAACTATTAAATGTAATTTGCTCTGTCATACTACATAGATAAAAATAACTCTATATATCAACCTGAAAGGTTCTCATTTACAATTCCCATATTCCTGAGAGTTCTGTATTGAAACATGGGCTTCTGGGAGCACTGGTCATCAGCCTGTGGTCTGCCTGCTTGCCCATCTCTATCTCCCTCTCCACCCCGTACTGCAACACTGCAACCCCAGCTAGAATGTCCAAGCTCCATCATACCCCTAACCTCCTCCTCCACAGCATATATCCAGCCCTTGGCCATCCCTCAGTCCTACAGGCCTACACACAAGTGACATGATCCGACCACAGGGCAGGGGGCATGAGCAGAAGGGCAGACACCTACCAGTCTACCAAGGTAGAAGCCACACATGTTCAGGGATGGTGGGGATGGGGCTTAGGGCCATTTCAGCAGGATATTCCCAAGGAGGGTGTGGTCTTAGGATGAGACCCTCTTCTTAGCCCATGGGGAAGGGCACTCCCACAGGAAACCAGAGCAGGGCCCTCTAGGGCACAGGTCTGAGAACAGGAGCCTGGGACAGTAATGCTCCTGGCCTTCCCTTGACCCCATCTCAGAACTGAAGAGGTTGTAAAAGGCATATCCAACCTGATATCTTTCCACAGCAGCAATGAGAAGAGGAAAGAACATTCACGGGCTTCTGGAAACACGTCACTACTCCATGCCCAGGACTTTACTACTCCATGCCCATGCCAGGCTCCCAAAAGGGATTGTCAGAACATTGCTATAGACCAGAGGTGGGCCATATAAACTCCACAAAATCATTTGGTCTGGCCCTGCCAAGGCATTAGGGGTGAGTTAATTCAATGTTTGACCAAATATAGCAGGCTACTTTTTAAGCTGATAATTTTGTATGGTCCACAAATGATGTTATAAATATTCAAATGGCCCTTGGCAGAAAAAAGGTTCCCCACCTCTGCGACTGCCTCATAACGTGTTTCTCTCTCTCTCTCTCTCTCTCTCTCTCTCTCTCTCTCTCTCTCTCTCTCTCTCTCTCTCTCTCTCTCTCTCTCTCTCTCTCCTCTCTCCTCTCTCCTCTCTCTCTCACTTCCTACTGTGTTCTCCAATCCAACTTTGCCATCTGTAAAGCCAGAAAGTACATTTTGATTCCCATTCGCTTCCTTGTATAGAATTATCAGTTTGTTAAAACTGAAGGGGGAAGCCCTGAAGACTGATTAGCACACCCCCAACCTCCAACACCAAGCAGCCCTCAAGAGCTCACACCCTTAGAACCTCTACCCTGTCCCCTTCTGAATTATGCATTTCAGAGCCCTGAGGAGACAAGCAAACTGGCTGATCCTTCCAGAAATTATTGCATCAGATGGAGAATGGAAACGAAGCAAATCAATATTTGGATTTTTTAAAACTGTGTACTTTTAAAAAACTGTGTCATATATATTTTAAAATGTAATAGTGTTACAAGGATGAAAAACTGGGAATTGGTAAAATGGAGAAAAAGACTTATAAAGGAGAAAGTGGAAATGTATTACACGGATGGGGCAGGAGTAAGAATAGAGACAGCACATTCTCTGAATACCGTCAGCAGCATACCTATTCACTACTCCTAAAATCAGGAGGCAGCAGGGCTTCGTGACCGTGGTCTGTTCTATTGGTGAGTTCCAGAGAAGCCCAATCAAGCCTCACTAAGTATGGAATTTGGCTCACTGTCACCCTTTCTGCCACCATCCCCATCACCAACAGAGTCTTCCTCCCAAAGCAAATCCCAACTGACTAGCTAACTTGTATAACTAGGCACAATAAGTTACCGTAAGCAGGCATCGATGAACAAGTGCGTTACCCTGCACGAGCGATTTAGTTGGAAATTCAGCTGCAGACTTGTTGTCTGTCAGGCTGCAGAAGTATTTAGGGTTGAACTAGACTATTAAGTTACAATAACAGTAAGGTCAAATTCATGTGATGACATTAAAAGAAGAACTTGTTTCCCAAATTAGCGAAATGATGTCCCCAATATATACACCTAGTATAAACACACATTTCTCATGAACTTGCATGTCCATCAGAGAAGCTGGGCTGTGTGTGAGGTTTGGAACCCAAGCAGCAGGCAATGGAGAACTTAAGTTTGCACAGGGGTTGCCATCATTCCCCACTGTTTTCAATGACTTGTATTCTGAAAACACCTATTTAGACAAATGTGACCTGGCAGTGGTGTTTGCTTAAAGATTACTTTGGTTTTCTGGGAAATCTGTGTAATTGATTCAGATTTTGAATGAGGGAGGAAGCTGTAAACTTAAAACCAATTAAATGCTGAGCTACTGAGAAGCCCTGGCTCCCTAAGCTAGAGAAAGACAGCCCAGTGGGCGGAGTGGACTACAGTCAACTTCACTGCCCTCAAGTTGGGGAGTTTAATGGAAAGAATTCCAGAATGGGAACCAGAAGAGAAGACTCCTTATGGGGGCTCTGCCACTGACCAGAGATATGACCTTGGGCAAGTCACCTGGCCTCTCTGAGCTGCACTCTCCTCCTGCATAAAATCGTGATAATGAAACTGCCTTCCCTACATCAACAAATGGTAGAAAAAATGGTGAAATGGGTGACAAAGTTCCTTTTTGCATATCAAATGTACAGTACTGGGCTCCCTGCATATTTTACTTGACTTGTAATTGAATTTTCCACATGTGTTGTGTCTGATATTCTTCACCAGATTGTAAATCCATCCGTACAGGAAACAGGTGTATCATAGTTCTGGCTTTGCCCATACTGGTGGGGATATCTATTAATACTAGCACTGGTGTTATATAATGCATATGAATAAATACTAGTGAATGACCAGAGAAATCAGATATTTATTTTTTCATCCCTGAAACTTAAGCACTGTTAGGGCACGAAGAATGTGTGCTATTTAATAGAAGGCAAAGCAATGTATGTCATTGAAAGAAACATCGAGGAGTTCTGGACAATTACTGGTGACTTCCTGTTTCCCTTACTGGAGATTCCTGATTCTCTGTTGTGGTTGTTTTTTTAATCTTCTCTTCCTCGGTTTTCCCTTCGCTCTCCTCCCCTCATCCACTCCATTTTCCACCTGCCCCTTTTTCCTTTGGACCCACGAATGGCCTCTGGGTTAGAAAGTTACTGGCTGGGCCTCCAAAACCTTGTTGCTCAGACCGGCAGCCATGGCACCACCTGCCAGCTATTGCCAATGCAGAATCTCCTTAACCACTGTCCACACCACTGCAGAGCCTAAGTGTCAGTGGGCACATTCAAATGTGGGAATCATGGCTCTAAAATGCAGACACCGGCATACACACATAGAACAGATCGAATCACTTGCTAAATCACAGAGCAAACTTAATTGCTGTGAGCTGATCACCAATTTATCCTATTACTCACACCATTTGATTCTTTCTTTCTTAGTCTAACTCACTCTTTTTTTCCCCCGCCCTTGACAATCCCCTGGTCTCCCCTACCCCCCAGTGTCTTATGTCCATTGGTTATGCTTATATGCATGCATACAAGCCCTTCGGTTGATCTCTCACTCTTGTGTTGATTGGTTTGTTTGGTTCCTCTCTAAGCACCACCTCCTCTCAAAGATTCAGAATGTCAAATGATGTAAAAATAGTGTCAACTAGTCTTCTTAGCAAGTTGGGTAAAACGTTTAGTGAGAAAGGAGGCACGAAGCACATTCTTAAAAGGATTTTGGATGATATGAGTGCAACCCAGAGGTCAGCTGCTGTCACCCCGTCCCATGACGTTTAGCTCAAGCTGACTCTGCGACGTCCTGCAGGAAGTTGAATGCCCTCCTCAAGATGGATGCACATTCCTGAGGCATCCTTCTCAGGGCCACTTGGGCCTCTAAGCTCGTGGCCTTACTCCCTGGTTTTTGCCTATCGCTTCTCCTCTGGACGCCTCATCAATGTGGACGGAAAAAGGCTTCTCTGGCTTTGATGTCTCCTCTCCCCACCAGTGTGCACAAAGGCACTGATGTTCAGAAGTTGCAACTGAAGGGGAGGAGACGTGGATGGTCTACACCCTGAGAGATGTAAAAATGGCCAGTGGACATTATTTTTGTTCTTAAAGTCCTTCATCAGGGCTCCGCACTGCAGGGTCCCATTCCCACCTTGCTGCCTCTCCCCCTCTTTCTTCTCTACCTCCCTCCCTTCATCTCTGGTCTTCACACCCCAAATTCCTGTTCTATTGCTTATATGTGACACTTGGGCAATTTTGTTTGTTTTGCAGGTATCTTCTTTTTTTATTTTATTTATTTTTTATTTTTTTATTGCTTAAAGTCTTACAAAGGGTATTACATATGTGTCCCTTTTTTCCCCCCGCCCTTGACAATCCCCTGGCCTCCCCTATCCCCCAGTGTCTTATGTCCATTGGTTATGCTTATATGCATGCATACAAGTCCTTCGGTTGATCTCTTACCCCCCTCCCTCCTGCCCCTCAACCCTCCCCGGCCTTCCCGCTGCAGTTTGACAATCTGTTTGAGGAAACTCTGCCTCTGTATCTATTATTGTTCAAAAGTTTATAATGGTCTCTATTATCCATGAATGAGTGAGATCATGTGGTATTTTTCCTTCATTGACTGGCTTATTTCACTTAGCATAATGCTCTCCAGTTCCATCCATGCCGTTGCAAATGGTAAGAGTTCCTTCTTTTTGACAGCAGCATAGTATTCCATCATGTAGATGTACCACAGTTTTCTAATCCATTCATCTACTGATGGGCACTTAGGCTGTTTCCAGATCTTAGCTATGGTGAATTGTGCTGCTATGAACATATGGGTGCATATATCCTTTCTGATTGGTGTTTCTGGTTTCTTGGGATATATTCCTAGACTAGTGGTTCTCAACCTTCTGGCCCTTTAAATACAGTTCCTCATGTTGGGACCCAACCATAAAATTATTTTCGTTGCTACTTCATAACTGTAATGTTGCTACTGTTATGAATCATAATGTAAATATCTGATATGCAGGATGGTCTTAGGCGACCCCTGTGAAAGGGTCGTTCGACCGCCAAAGGGGTCGTGACCCACAGGTTGAGAACCGCTGTACCATACCCTCATGTTTTCAAATTGTTCCCCTAAACAAAGTTTCTTCCCTACAGAGCCCCTCAGTGACAGCTGTTAAAGTTGGAATGCTGTCGCCCACTGTAAGAGGACACACCAAGGCCAGGAGGATATTGTGGTGAGGCCAGACTCTGCTTAAGAAGTATGGGTGCTCCTGAGTTAGTGAAATGAAGACGTGCTCCAAGCTGGAGAGGTTAGAATCAGAGGGCAAGGAGACTGGGGGGAGGGGGGAAGGGAGAGTACAAAGAGAACTCACTTCTTACTGACTTTTTAGTCCCTGACTTAGCACCACATTGAACCAATTCTCCTGTACTTTCTAGGAACACACCGACTTAACCAAAATGAAATATAATTATGTGCCTTTTCTTCACCCCAGGTTCTATATCTCACCCACCCCAGCCCACAGCCCTTGAATCCACATACCAGTGTAGAGCTGTGGGGCTCTGCACAAATTCCTCATCCATTTGAACCTCAGGATCTAATGTTATTGAACAGGGTGTTAAATGCAACTCTCACAGTTCACTCTGCATTTTGGCTGAGACCCCAACGCTGAGGACAATAGGTGTTAAGCAGCAAGACACTCTAAAGAAAGAAATCCAATCCCCCATGCAGCGCCTACTAATGAGGGCAAAACTGGGGATGCGTCCTGCCGTTCACCCCCTCTTGCCTCTATGTAACAGGAGGCCCAGAAAATTAAATCGATTTTAATAAGATTAGAGAGGATGGATTTTTCCCTTCCTGCTCACCCACACAGAGAGGGAAAGGGGGTTTCCCATCCTCAAAACCAGTGAGGAGACCCCCGTGGGTTTGAGCACACAGGAAAGGGATAGAGCTCTTGGGAGCAAATGGCCTGTGTTGCCTGACTCTGGCCTGAAAATCCGTAAGGCAAGAGTCTAGTTAAAACTTCTCTTGGCAAACAAGTGCAGAGGGCTGTTGCGGGGAGCAGCCTACACTTCCGGCTTTTGGTGGAGCAAAGACACTGAGTTTTCCTATAAATCAAGTCTGAGTCATCTCAAAGGACCCTGGCCAACAGGACTCACATGATTGTCCTGTCTAGCAGAGTAAGATGACTTGAATAGAAAAAAAAACTTGGGTGTGCCTTTTGATGCAGAAGGTCACATGCAGTCGGCTAAAAGGTGTCTCAGAGTGCCAAGAAAGGAGAGGTCCCTGTTGAGGGAGCCATGTCACTAAGATGCCTAAGGAGGAAGAGGGCCAGGGTTTGGGCCCTGCATGGAGCCAACCCCATATTACACCGCCCATGCCTGCTACTGCTGGGCATGCAGGAAGACTGCATTTCTCTACTTCACTTCAGTTAAGCTGGTTCCAATGTCTCTAGGTTCTGGGCAATGGAAAGCAGGAGACAGTGCTGTGGGCACTCCCAGGCCTAGGCACAAAGTCCCCTGCATGGCTCTCCACTATTTGTTTTCTGCTCCCAGGGTGATCCTGGAGGCCGCAAGTTGAAGGTGGTAGAGCCACAAGATGAAAGGAGCCTGGATCCCTGAGTCACTGCTTGGAAGAGAGCTACCCTCACCTAATGGACATGTGACAAAATGGCATTATGCTAAAGAACTAAAATTTCAGGGATTTTTGTTGTGTTGTGTTTTTATTATTCCAGCATGGCTTAGTCTGCCCTCATAATGCAGCGGACTTGTGTGCCTGAGGCAGTTCTGATCAGGCAGAGGTAGGGAGGGGAGAAGCTTTCGTAAGAGCAGATACCAAAGTTTTTACATTACACTGAGAAATGGTGTTTAACAAGCATTATTTTATTTTCTTTTTTAAAATTCTGAAGTAATTATAGATTCACAGGGAGTTGTAAAGATAGCACGGAGAGCTCTCAGGTTCTCTTCATCCAGCTTCCCCCAATGCCACACCTCCCAAAACTACAATACAGCACCCAAGCCAGGAAACTGGCATTGGTGCATTGTGTTTACATAGTTCTGTATCATTTCATAACACATGTAAGTTCATGTAAATACCAGTGACCAGGGAAAGCAAGGCACAGAACTGTTCCATCACCCCAAAGATACCCTGGGGCCACCGCTTTATGGCCACACCCACCTCCCTCACCACAACCACTAATTAGTTCTCCATTTCTATATTTTTTATAGAAATAGAAACACATCTTGTGACTTTTTGAGACTGGCTTTAAAAAAACAACAAAAAAACAGCCTAATGCTCTTGAGAGCCATCCAAGTTGTTGCATGTCTATTCGTCTTTATTTAGAGTAGTATTCCACGAAATAAGGATGTACCACTTATTGTTCAACCCATCACTTACTATAGGACATTTTGGTCATTTCCACTTTTGAACAAAAATCAATAGAAGTTGCCATGAGCAATCATGCACAGGTTTGATGATGATGGGTTTTATTTATCTGAAGGAAATGCTCAGGAGTGTGAGCGCTAAGGCATACAGTAAGTCTAGGTTTTGCTTTGTTTGTTCGTTTTTTAAGAAACTGCTGAACTATTTTCCAGAGTGACTGCAAGCATTTCAAATTCCCATCAGCAGTGTATGAGAAACCCAGATTCTCCATGTCCTCACCAGTGTTTTGTTCTCTGACTATTGTTTTTTTAATATATTTTTATTGATTTCAGAGAGGAAGGGAGAAGGAGAGAGAGACTGAAACATCAGTGATGAGAGAAAAACATTGATCGGCTGCTTCCTGCACACCCCCTACTGGGGATCGAGCCTGCAACCCGGGCATGTGCCCTTGACCAGAATCGAACTCGGGACCCTTCAGTCCACAGGCCGACACTCTATCCACTGAGCCAAACATATAGGGCCCAACTATATTTTAATTTAATTGTTCTAATAGGTGTGCAGCGAGATCTCATCATAATCTAAATTTTCACTTCTCTGATGGCTGGTGATGGTGAACACCTATTCATGTTCTCATGTATCTTCTTTGATAAAATGTTACTTCATGCTGTTTGTCCATTTTATAATTGAATTGTTTGCTTTTTTTCACTGTTGAGTTTTGAGAGTTATTTAGATATTCTAAATCTGCATCCATTTTCAGATATATAGTTTGCAAATATTTTCTCCCAGTCTGTAGTTTGGCTTTTATTCAATTTATCAATTTTTTTCTTTTATTATTATTATTATTAATTTAATTTTACTTTTCCCATCACCATTTATCCCCTCTATGTCTAGTTGCCTATGTTTTCATCTAAAAGTTTTATACTTTTCATTTTACATTTAAATATATGCTCCCTTATAGAATTGTACAGGTGAAAGTTATATAATCTTATTAACCAATGCCACCCTGATTATTTAATAGAATAAAATGTTTAAAAAAGAAATAAATATATGATCCACTTTTGTGCAAAATGTGAAGTTTAGGTCGGCTTGCTTTTAGCCTGTGGATGTCCAATCACTCCAACACCATTGACTGAAAAGGCCCTCCTTCCAGTGAATTGCTTATGCACCTCTTGTCAAAATTTAATTGTTGTATCTCTTTGGGGCTATTTCTGGGTTGATTACATCGTTCCATTGATGTAGGTGCCTATCCTTCTTCTGCCAGTATTGCAGAGTCTTAATGGATATTATTTTTAATGTTTAAAAGTGGCTAGTCCAGACTGTGGGTCTGCCTAACTTCTCAGCCAGTACACAGGAAACTGATCTAACAGGATTTGGAGAGAGTGGTAGAAAAAGTCAGTGATACTGGAGTGACTGGACATCCGTAGGCTAAAAGCAAACGGACCTAAACTTCACACTTCCCCAAGAAAGCACAAGGCACAAAGCACAAAACACAAAGCACTAAGTAAATGTTCCCCCTGCTAAAGTCTCACCAAGTCGTTTGTTCAATAGGCAATTACAATTATTCACTTCTTAAAGGGTTTGATTTTTGTGTGTGTGGGTTTCACACATCACATATGAGAAGCGTTTAACAATGTACCTGGCACATTGTGAGTCCTCAATTTTATTGTTTGTCATTAATATTCAACGTATCATCATCTTCATCACCCATGCTCCTCGCTGCACCCTTCCGAGTGGGTACACAGGGAGGCCAGCATTTCTATCCCTCAAGTACACCTCCCCCCTACACTTAGAAGTTAGGTATTGCCTTAAGGAATAAAACCCTGGCTTAGCATCTGTTAGCCTTCCTCACCCACCTTAAAGGAAACGGAAATGTATCTAGACAGGTAATAGACCCCACGGTAGCTTAGGGGAGCAGGCATTTCCTCCTGATCTTCACAGCTACCCATCTGCCTTGTGCTTTCTCAAGTAAGGAGAGCAAGCTGGGCACCTAGATACTATGCCCAGGGCCTGGGCTCCTGGACCTGTGATGATATGTTTAGGGGATCCAGGACAGCCAAGGCAGAGGGCTGGAGGGGAAAGAAGGAAGAGGAGTCACTCACATCCTTCAAGCCTTCCTCTGCCCTCCAGCACCGATCTGAAGCTTAGCCAAACCCACAGTGGCCTGGCTCAGCTCTCCCAGCTGGGGACCGGCTTGGGAGACCACACCAATCAATGGGTTAATAAGGATTTCCGGGTCTGGGGTAGTGAGGGTGGCAGCAGCTGGGATGAGGAAAGAGAGAATCATTATTTTTAATTTCAGTAAGTCAATGCATTAATAAAGGAGTTGAATGAAATGTGAACATGGTAGTGGTTGGGGGCCGGTAGGGGTGGAAGGGGGGGGCGGGTGAGAGAAAAGTCCATCACTTTCTAAACGTTCGCCTGCAAAGGGCAGCCAGATCTTTGAAATCAGAGTGGAGAATTCTTCAAGTCTGGTAATAGCAAACACCCTTCACCATGCCCTGCAGTGGCTGCTGACTGCAGACAGCTTTTTTCCCCCTCAACAATAGAAGAGATGGAAAAGAAAAGGCAAGCTTGCGGCCTCAGGGTTTTTTGTTGTTTTTTTTAAGGGCTCTTTCTGCTCCAACCTACATCTAAGAGGGAGGGAAACTATCTTTTGTTATCACTCAATCTCCCTTAAATTTAAGAACAGCTGGGGATATTTTTCATGATTCATTAAATTCACATCATTCCAAAGAAATCTTCCTGCCGATTTATCTTTGCCTCAGCGGTTGGGGAGCCAGGAGTGCGCTGGTCCCTGAATGCCGTCAACCTGGGTTCACTGTTTTGGGCTGAGTCTGTGATCTTTCATGCTGGAATATCTTTTTTTGAGGGTGAAAGAGAAGTGGGAAAGGAATAGGGGTATTGAAATGAATCTTTCCAGTCAATTTTTCCCTTTCTGGAGCTAAAGACAAAGTCATATGGCTGTCACAGCTAAAGACTAAACCCCAGCGAATGTCCTCAGCAGGGAAGAATAATTGGTAAATTCTCTAATTAGAGTCCTGTTTACTTTTCTCTTTTCATACAGGCTAATCCTTGTGTTTAAAGAAGATATTCTGCCTTGATTAAAACCACCGGTTTTAGTCGGAGCCACAGTAGAACCCAGGGTAAATGCAATGTGTTTGAGTTCCCATAAGTGTTCATTCATTTAGCCATTCATTCATTGAAGACAACTATATATTGAGCGGTAAATACAAATATGATGTGATCTGTACCCCCAGGGGCTGGGGCAAGCGTAACAGACAGATTTCATTCTCTGTGCCAACTGTCACCCACTGGAGGTGGCTTTCTAGAGCACTGTGAGGCCACTGGCTGGCTTAAGGGAAAGAAGAACTTTCCCGGGATTACTGCTACCCATCAAGGAGGCAGGAAGGTGGTAGCTGGTACATACTAAGGATAGAGACTATGCCCCTCACCCCCATTATTTGTTGAACCGCCAGGGAGTACAGACAGAGCACTGTGTGAAGGGCTTTCAAATCTTCTCCTGCCATCCTCCCAGGAGCATACAAATGATCAGAGAGGTGGTTGGTGAAGCCCTGGAGAGCCCATGGCTCCAGGAGTCCTGGCCTTTCCTTCTCATGGTCTTTAGTCAAGTGACACAAGGGCCCAGGCTCAGTCAACATGTTCGCATGTGCATACCTGTGATTAAAAAGTCTTTGTTATTATGTCACTGTACTGCACGGGCAGCACAACCCGGAGATGACAGGCTCATGTTTGGGAACCAGCTGTCTGGGTTACACCCTGGCTCTGCCATTTCGTAGCTAAGGAAAATTGGGTAAACTACCTAACCTCCTTGGGCCACAGTTTTCTCATCTGTACAGTGGGGAGAAGAGCACCTACGTACTGGATTGTTAGGAAGGTCAAGAGAATTCCCACAGTGCCTGGCTCCTAGTAAGAATCCTTTGTGTGATCATCAGGGCTGTTGTGGTTGTGGTGGGTTTTGCTGAGGATCTAGCCTGTCAGACACTGTAGCTCAGCAGTGACACTCTCCTTCCACTCCCCCCTCTTTTGGTTTCTCCTCTCTAATAGAATTATGTTTGAGAAGAGAAGAGAAGAAACAAAAATTTGCATGTCTCTATTTTAGAGTTCATGAGAGCCCCATCTCCTGAGGGATTCGCTGAGGACTCTTCTATAAAAATCAGGTGTAACCACATCTGCCTCTTGTGGAAGGAAGAACAGTAAGCTTGTATTTCAACAAGCTTTCAAGGAACTCGATAACGGTGACAATAACTGATAAATAAGAAGCCATGGACACAGTCACTATCCCTGAATAAGCATAAAGTGAAAAGCTTAAGGAATTCCGGTGAATTATAATTTCACTAATGTTAACGGTGGGGAGCCATTCTGTCCCCTGCACGTTGTTTTGTGCCCTTTCTGCCTGGGGGCCAACAAGTGCTATATCTGTGACTGTCTGTCCATGTACAGACCCCTGTAGTGGACACCGTAGGAATGTTCAAAAAATGTATCAGACTTAGCTTCTGCCCCCAAGGAGCCCGACTGGGCAGGCTCCTCCTATACCCATCAAAAGGAGGAAACCATTGCCAAGCCAGGCATTACCACAGGGCCTCTGATTGCTAAGTGACAGGGAGTGAGGAGGGGTCTGGGTCAGGGCTCATGAGGACAGACAGTTGGATTTGAGAGAAATATTAGATGGCAAGTCACTTGAACTGAGGTCTTAATGGGAATGAAGGAAAAGAAACTAACAGGTAACCTACAGGAAGCTAAGTCCTCAATGAATCTGTCTCACTTCCTCCTCAACAAACCTCCTGGTTGATAGTAACTCAGCACTTTATCATGAGAAAATGTAAACTAAGAGTCGTGAGGTGGAAGATCCCTGAGACTTGCAGACCTTGATCAAGCTATTTCTTGGAAGCACAGAAGTTGAGAACATCAGACATCTAAGGCCTCAGAGAAGAAAAGATGATGGCTTCTGGGGAAAAGCGAAGAGGAGGAGATGGGACAGGTGGGAGGAGACTCCCCACAGAGGTTTGGAAAGAAGGTGTCAAGTTGAAAACTCCCTGTGTAAGAAACAGAACCCAAGGAGGGACGAGATGACTACTTACCCATCTTTCGTAGCATAGACATCCTGCCTTCCCTGATCCCGGCAAGCTGAGTTAGGTGCCCTTGTACGGTGTCCCCATGGCACCTCACACTCCCCACGCCTTAGCACTCCCCCACATGATTGTTGTGACCTACCTCCCCGCTTGTGTGTTATGCTCTGTGAAAGCTCAGTGTGATGCCCCCAGCACTTAGCCCAGTGCCTGGCTATATAGTCAGCACTCGGTGAATATTTTTAAATGAGCGATTGTCCCAATATCACTGTGGAATAGAGACAGAACTAAATATGCCCTCCTTAGAGCCTTGATGGGTGTTTCCCAAGCCCTCATCCCCGGTGACTTACTACCACAGAGACTCTAGGCCTCCCATGGGCCTCACAACTCTGCAACCCCCTTCTCTCTGAGCCCTGGCAGAGGCCAAACTGGAGAGCAAAGGGCACTTTATCTTTGGAGGCCACACCCAGGAACCTTGTCTAAAAATTATTATAAAGAATTGCAAAGTGATAAAAGTAGAGTGTGAAGCCAAGCACGGGGTCCGTCTAAGCCAGCCGTGGGCAAACTACGGCCCGCTGGCCGGATCCAGCCCATTTGAAATGAATAAAACTAAAAAAAAAAAAAAAAAAAAAAGACCGTACCCTTTTATGTAATGATGTTTACTTTGAATTTCTATTAGTTCACACAAACACGCCATCCATGCTTCTGTTCCGGCCCTCCGGTCCAGTTTAAGAACCCATTGTGGCCCTCGAGTCAGAAAGTTTGCCCACCCCTGGTAAGCACAGTGACCTGTGCTGCTGCTGGGTCACACTCCACACGCATTTCTCCGTGACCCTGTCTGCAGACGGTCTGACACGCTTTCCCACTAGGGATCTAGGAACTGTCTCCTCAGGAATCAAATGACTTATAAAGATGACCAACTGGAGTAACCAGATTAAGACTAAGAAATGAATCAGGAATGGTGGAATTTCTGGCCCCTGTGGCGGAGATCATTTTGGATGAGGCTTAAAGGGATGGGCAGGAACCTTAAATTTCATTATTTTGCTAATACCTCATTACATATTGGGCTTCTGTTTTGGTGTGTATTTAATATCCACACATATCTTGAATTGAGAAGAATTTTTTCTAACCTCATTATATCCAAAAGTCAAATGAACACTAAAAATTGGGGAATTCATATAGACACTTTGAGGCTTCATAGTATAAAGAGAATAGAAATCTTCTATCAGAACACCTTATAGGTAAGCCAGTGTAACAGTGGATCCCAGAACTGTAAATGGTAGACGGCTGTAACAGATACTTTACAACAGAATGCCACATGGTTTCAGAATGTACTGTGTACTTCAGGGGTTCTCAGCCCTGTCTGTTCATTAGCATCATTTTGTCAGGATTCTAACCCACTGAGGCTGGGGCTCCAGATCAACTGAAGCAACATTTCCAGAAGTATGGCTGAGGCAGCAGACCTGGGCACCCCTGCCCTAAGTGAGCAGGTCCAGTAACAGGCACGGGGCAGGGCGTTCCTGAAATGCACATTAACGTGGTGTGACTCCAACTTCAATCAGAAGCCTGTTCATTTAAATCCAGGCCTGAGAAGGAGAGCCAGCTCACTTCAACTGTCATCCTATATAATAAAGAGCTAATATGCTAATTAGACTGAAGAGCAGAACTACCGTCCAGAAGACATTCCGGACGAAGTTGGGGCTGCGAGGGCTGAGCCCCTTGCACGAATTTTGTGCATTGGGCCTCTAGTTATTATATATTTGAAAGCAGTAAAATCCCTTCACAAAAAGAAAAACAGAAGACTCTAACTTAAGCCTAAAATCATCAATAAAATATCACATCAATTTCATCCCATGGTACAAATCCCAATTTCTATGGAAAACTGCCTGACCCTACAATGCAGCAGGAGCTTGTTCTAATCGCAGGGGATGGATTCTGCACAGGTCCCCTTCTCGGGCCGGCTATGTCTGTAAGTCGCACTGTCTTTACTGTAGCTGGATAATTAATTCCTTTCCAGAAATATTCTCATCTTCTCCTAAAAGAGGGGGGAAGAAAGGCTTTTTTGATGTCGAGTGACAGGATTATGAAGTGACCCTCTGGGTCAGAAAGAGACTTTTCTTTGTCTCATCAAGGAAATCAATTTCTAAGTCCAAGTCTCTTAAAATAATATATTCTTGTGGCACGCACGCAGCTTTTTTGATCTGCTATGAAAAGAATAAGAGGTAAAGAGGATCAGGGGTGGCGACGGAATATTATAATCTGCCACACTCACACGTCAGCCTTCCACTAAAGTAACTCCAGATAAATTGAGGATTTACATATTGAAGATTAAGTGGGAGGAAGAACAGCAGATGCCTAAATAGAGGGAGGCAAAGATGTAACTGAAGCAAGTTAACGCTTAGAAGTTGAAGTTACTTGGTGTTTTTATTGATCCACTTGGAAGCGTCATGTGCATTAGTGACTAACCAAGATAATCTCACATCAATGGAACTGACGTCCCACCCGTAGGGGATTTTCCCCCCGTCCTCAGTGAAATCCCAAGTACACCCACAAGCGACAGTTCAATGCACACGGAGACGCGTGAATGCTGCGGATGGAACACAGGAGGAAGCAGCTGGGGGTGTTTCCCTCAGAACTGTTTTTAACAGCCTGCACACAAATAATGCCTCTCTGATACAGAGATAAAAATAAAACATAAAGATTGAAAAAAGCAGTGGTCACCGCAACAAGATGACATGAGACGCTGTTTTGGGGCCCCGGTTCTATTACCCTTGGATCATTCTAGATATTCTCCCACTTTGGGGGCTTCTGAGAAATCCTGAAAATCACATTCAACCTCAGGCTCCCAACTCTACTAGGTGCACAATTACTGACAGACTGTTTCCCTGCCACTGTTCCCAGGAGCCTGTGTGGCTCCTGTTAGGCCTCTATTAGAACCCCCTAAAGCAGTGATGGCGAACCTGTGACACACGTGTCAGAGGTGACATGCGAACTCATTTTTGGGTTGATTTTTCTTTGTTACATGGCATTGAAATATATAAAATAAATATCAAAAATATAAGTCTTTGTTTTACTATGGTTGCAAAGATCAAAAAATTCCTCTAGGTGACACGGCACCAGAGTTAAGTTAGGGTTTTTCAAAATGCTGACACGCCGAGCTCAAAAGGTTCGCCATCACTGCCCTGAAGGGAGCCACCCATGTACCTTCCTGACGGCTCACAACATACCTAACCAAGCACTGACTTTCCTTGCTGAGGAGTTGGAGTCTGTGATGCAGAGTTCTTCACCCTGTAGGTGCTCTTTACATAACAACTCTGATTACAGAACATGCATCTTTCACATATGAAGAGAATGCTGAGCCACCATTGGGTGAGTGGAGTTTGGGCTCTTTTTCTACTGGGAAGAATGAATCCAGCTGATGTTTCCTTAGGTTGCACCATCCTCCTCATCTCTACATCTAGCCTGCTAGCATTTCCTAGCCACTTGCGAAGCCCAGCTTCAATGGCAGGAATTACAAAGGAGAGGAAAGTGAATAGGGTGCAGGAGCAAGGGAAAGGTCATATGGGGGCAAATGATGGGGCTCCTAAGGTATTGGCGATGTTTTCTTTCTTGACCTGGGTGCTGGTTACTTGCTGTTCTCTTTGTAATAATGTAGGAAGCAGTACACTTAGGTTGTATGTGCTTTTTGTTGTGACCGTTGTTGTTAATCCTCGCCTGAGGATATTTTTGCATTTATTTTTAGAGAGAGTAGAAGGGAGGGGAGAGAATTGTCACTGAGAGAGAGAGAGAGAGAGAGACATTGTTTGGTTGCCTCCCACATGAGCCCCAACCAGGGTCGGGGATTGAGCCTGCCACGGAGGTATATATGTGCCTTTTGATGGGAATCAAACCCGGGACCCTTTAGTCTATGGGCTGACACTATCCACTGAGTCAAACCAGCTAGGGCTGGTTGTGTGTACTTTTATAACCATGTGTTACTTTTCGCAATTCAAAAGGTGAAGGAAAGAAAAAAAGAAAAGAGAGACAAATATGATTGTCCCAATCAAGAAGTTTTCAATCTAGTAGAAAAGATACTACAGGATACAAAAAATACTAAATGTTATCTGGCTTATAATGCAAGAGGAGGTGTGATGAATGCCAAAATTTACATAGAGATAATAATTATAGCTAATGTAGATATATAATTACAGAAAAATCTAACCATTTATCCCTATTATGTAATTATATAAATATAAATTACTCTAGGACTATGTATAAATTGCTATGGGAATTGGAAGACCCATCAGGATAGATCAAGGTTATCAAATGAGGCAGCCTAGATGGGGTAATGGTTGGGATAGGCCTTGAAAGATGGGCCCAATGTCACAGTAGAGCTGGAGCTCCTTGGAGGTGGGCATCAATCAGGAAGGAGGATCAGAAGCAAAACAGAGTCCAGGGAAGACCCCCTCATCAAAGGAGAGCAGTAATTTAACTCAAGCACAGAGAAGAGTGTGTAGAGCTAGAAAAGTACTTTACTGAGTGGATAAAGGAGAACCATAGAGAACATTAAGTATTTGAATGGTATATAGAAGAATTAAGGGGTGATAATCTACTGGGTGAACTGTAGGATGGGAGCATGTGACAAGAAGGCTTTAAGGTTTCATAGATTATCCTTGCCCTTCAGAACCCAAGGTGGGGCAGGGAGAGGGGGCTGTGAAGGCCCCTGGGTATTCAGGGCTCCAAGTCCCTATTGGCCTGATCCCTTCCCTCCTGCAACATCCCCTTTGGCCCTTTCAAAATCAATTCCTTACTCATGTGGTCATTTCCCTCCACTGGTGGATTTTCTTATATTCATTCCTTGCATCCTATAAAAAGCTTTTCATCTGGGAAACATATATTCTTCCCTTAAAAAATAAAGTACATTTACAGAGGGAAGTTACAAAATAGTCATCAGATTTGAATAATGCAAGACCAAAATCTCATTGTTTTTCTTTCGGCTCCTGGTTTAGCTTTCCCTTCCCTCTCCTCTGTCCACTCAGTTTCTGTGGGAGGGAGGTGTGCATGGGCACCCATGGGCCTACTTTGTCTCTTTCTGAGTTCTTTGTGCTTCTTTATACAAGTTTTATTTGACTCTGCTAGAGTGTCCAGTAGTTTGAAACTATGGGCCACCTTACTCCTCAGAGCTGTAACTGGGCCAGCTATTAGCATGGTAAGAAACAGCTATAACACCACTCACATGGATGCGTTGGTTTTCTTTTTCTTAGGCCTCATCAGGATGGATCAGAAACATGAGCGATACCTGAAGGTCTACTTAGTGGGCTTACTCATTTTCTTATGTATGAACTGAACATTCAAAAGTGTGTCCAAGGAGATGCAAGAATCACATCCACTATTTGTTTACCCACATTAAACGGTTTCGGCGGACGCAGAATTGGTGCACTTTCTACACTGCACATCTGTCTTTAGCACTTGCCTTGCGGTGGCACAACTGTCCACCATCTCACACTGAGGTCTGTTGTTTCAGATGGCTGATGCACAGGCATTTTTTACTTATTCTTTTCAGCTTCTGATATCCTGCACTTATCAAATAAGGACAGTTTGAGGAAGGTCAAGGTTCAAAAGGACTCGATGCCAATAGGAAATAAACCTTCTGCCTCCATTGACACAGGTTTGCTCACGCCCCACAGCTGGGCCAGGTTTATGGCCGACAGGGAAGCTTATTGTCGTTGGCTGGCTGGGTGACCAACCGTCGATTGCACATATACCTGTCACCATTCCCCACTGTGCTTCCCCCGTGACTCACTGATTTTAGCGTCAGGTCTGGGATGTGCGCACGATGAACTCAAGTTCCTCTCCAGACCAAGTTCAAAGCACCTCCTGCCCTTCCATGGCTCAGGAGATATTTTCTTTCTGAATATTTGCCAGCTGACCCAGAACTGGACAAAATGAGGAGGAATTTTCCACCAGGACTTAGTAGGCTTTGGGGAGCTTCTTTCAGAAGAACTTAGTGTGTTCGGTTGGAAAAAGCTCTCCTGTGAGTCAGAAGCTTGGATTGTAGCTCTAGACAGCGGTTCTCAACCTGTGAGTCACGACCCCTTTGGAGGTCAAACGACCCTTTCACAGGGGTCGCCTAAGTCCATCAGAAAACACATATATAATTACATATTGTTTTTGTGATTAATCACTATGCCTTATGTTCAATTTGTAACAATGAAAATAGATCCTGCATATCAGATATTTACATTATGATTCATAACAGTAGCAAAATTACAGTTATGAAGTAGCAACGAAAATAATTTTATGGTTGGGGGTCACCACAACATGAGGAACTGTATTAAAGGGTCGCGGCATTAGGAAGGTTGAGAACCACTGCTCTAGATTGATCAGAACCTACCAGGAGGAGCGAACACACTAACTCTGACGTTAGATCAGCTCTTGATTCATGGTTCTGGTCCAGGTTGCAATGAAATTGCCATAAAAAGGTGAAAAGATGGGAAGAATGTAGTAAAGTTTTCACAAAGCTAAAATATTTCATCAAAGTGCCAAACTTTACTTAAATGTTCTACTTTTCTGATGTTAAAAAAATCCATCATTCAAGGCTGAGTTCAACTATTAGCATCTCTCAGAAGCCTGTGCTGATCTCTCAATCTATCTCAATGGCTCTTTGAATTTCCATAGCACTTGATATTTATCTTACCCCATGATGTTAAAAAGCCCTTCTTTTTTTCCTTTTTTTTTTTTGTAAAATAATAGTGATGGGTTTTTCAGCCCATCCATGGGTTCAGGGAAAGGTGAGTGGGCTGGAAAATTTTTTTTTAACTTTTTATTTTTTCAGTCCACCCATCTCTTCTTAGCCCATCTAGGAAATCCAGAAGTCTGGAAACCACTGGGTCTGGTGGATCCAAAGGAACATTCCAGGCCAACAGCTTTTAAAGCCTCAATGTGTATTTGTGCCTGTGATCTCATGTTATCCACAGAAAACTGCAGTGAACTAGCTAGTGCAGAAATAGTCCATATACATTCATTATTTTTATATGTTTTTATTGATTTCAGATAGAGGAAGAGAGAGGGAAATATAGAAACATTGATCAGCTGCCTCCTTGCACACCCCCTACTGGGACTGGGAATTGAACCTGCAACCCTGGCATATGCTCTTATTGGGAATTGAACTTGTGACCTCCTGGTGCATGGGACTATGCTCAACTGACTAAGCTATACGAGTTGGGCATGTGCATTCATTATTCTTCTCACCAACACAAATGCCTACTTTGAGCTATGTGTTAATTCTTGCCCTCAGGGCCTTATTGTCTACAGTTCAGGGAGGGTGATGTTTATGCAAACGTATAATTAAAATATATGTGTGTTCAAATATATGTGTGTATGTGTGTGTGTGTGTGTACATACATATATGACATATGGTCATTAGAGAACCATGCAAGGCCCTTCTCTGGTTGCATTTGTTTATTTAGGTATATTTCCCCTTTTGTTCATATATCCCACTCCCATTCTCCTGCTCTCCATAGGCAACCTTCTCAAAGTCTATCCTTTCGTTTGAATGTGTGCTTGCAAAATGTATATTGCTGGTCTGTGTGAATATGTTTTTAATTTTGCAAATGATATTGTTACATATCATATATTTTCTACTTTTTCCCCCACTTCCCAGATTCATCCAAGTTGCTGGCATACATCTAACATTGATAGAATTAATTTTATCTCTCTTTTTATTATTGTTCTTAAGTTTTGTGTTTTAACATTTTTAAGACCTCTCTCACCACTCATCACTCTTCATTCTCCTATAAATTTATAATTTAGTCTTTCTCACAGAAATTTAATCCATCCAGTTTTACTCTCCTTTATATAGTGATCCAGCTTTCCTAATGTATCCACATACAATCCACACTCTCCCTCTCAAGTTGTATTGCCTCCTTTATTCTGTAACTAGAGGCCCTATGCACGACATTTGTGCACTGGGGGGGGGGGGGGGGAGGAGGCAGGATGTCCCTCAGCCCAGCTTGCACCCTCTCGCAGTCTGGGACCCCTCGGGGGATGTCCGCTTGCTGGCTTAGGCCCGCTTCCCCACTTAGGGAGCGGGCCTAAGCCAGCAGGCAGACATCTCCCAAGGGGTCCTTAGCACTGCCACGGAGGTGGGAGAGGCTCCCGCCACCATCCCTGCACTTTCCAGCTGTGAGCCTGGCTTCTGGCTGAGGGCACTCCACCTGTGGGAGCACACTGACCACCAGGGGGCAGCTCCTGCATTGAGCGCCTGCCCCCTGGTGGTCAGTGTGCGTCATGGCGACTGGTCGTTCCACCGTTCGGTTGATTTGCATATTAGGGTTTTATTATGTAGGTAAGTGTGTCTCCAAGGTAGGTATTTTTAGAGGGACTTTCCCAAGGTCACTCAGCCTGAAGGCAGCTTAACTACGATTAGATGCTCTCAAGCCCATTTGATCACATTGCTCTCCTAAGATGAATAAACCTCACTCAGAAGTCACAGGATATTAGAGCTGAAAGGGATCTAGAGATTCTAGGCTAACTCTTTGATCATCTATCAGATGACTGAGGCCTGAGAAGCTGATTGCCTCCCTGCACCCCACTGCCAGCACCCATGTGGGAAGGATGCCCCCCTCCACATCCAAAGAATGAACTCAGTGGGCTGCGTCCTTTCCACCTGGAGTCTGTAGGGTGCAAAGTGGCCCACAAACCCATCGCAATCTTTCGTCCTTTGAAATCAGCATTTCATCCTCCAAACCCTACCTTCCTCTCTCCCCTAAACCCCTACTGATCTTCCTCTGCCCTGGAAATCTTTAGGAAGAATAAAATGAGTGATGGTTTTCTTTCACTAGCAACAGGACAAGGAGGAGTCATGTTAGTCCCTAGGTAAGTCTGGACCAGGAAATTGCCTGGTTCTTTTTCTCTGTCTTTACCCAAACGCAAAGCCTACCTTTGTACCAGGATATGGGCTGGCACATCCAGATTGAGGTAGGGGGAGGTACACAAGGGCATTCCTGAAGGGCGGAGGGGATAGTTCAGTGGTGCTCACCCCAGTGTGGCCCTGAAAGGGGCAGGAGGAGAGGAAACCCCCACCCAACCAACCAGCA
This sequence comes from Myotis nattereri, assembly GCF_964212035.1. NCBI lineage: Eukaryota > Metazoa > Chordata > Mammalia > Chiroptera > Vespertilionidae > Myotis > Myotis nattereri. The sequence goes on along the minus strand of NC_138093.1, from coordinate 27,887,657 downwards.
GGAACTTGTTCACTTCCGCCTGCCCGAGCGGGGTCCTTCTCTCCTACAGCTCTATGTATTGCTTCTGAAAATGAGACGTGGTGATGTTAAGGAGTCCACAGCTGTGTGCAGCCAACTGGACAGAGAAAGGTTCAGCAGAGGCCCCAGCCCTGGACCTTCGCACGGCCCCAAGTGGAAGCAGAGCCACAACAACACGGAAAGCTCATGCAAATCCCTAATCACCAGCCCCCAGTGCAACCTCCCGCACTTTCAACCTCCATAAAACCAAGTGCCCCACAGATCACAAAGGAAGCCCAGCATTTTGGGTGAAATAGGCTTTTCTTTGGTCTACCTGCTTTCATTTCTGGCAACCTGTGATTTGAGCTGAGTAAGCAATGCCTTGCTGGCTGGGGTGGGCACTTTAATAGACTTCGGTAGGCTGCAAGGTACCAGATGTGCCCACATCAGGTAACATCCAGCAGCTACACTGCAAACCCTTATGCTGCAGTCGTTTCTTAGGATTCTGCTACGGAAGTGGAAACTAAAGAGAACTTCTGTCATCCTGACCCTGCTGGCCTTCACAGCGGGAGCGTGCTGGGATCACTTCGGCACTGAAAAGGTTAATGGTCTCCTGCTGCGAAGCAGAAGCTGAGAAAAGGGTCCTGGGCAGGGGAGGAATTATGGTAAACGGGGTTTTCTTTATAGTCCTGCTCATTCTCAACACGTTGAAAGGGCATAGTTTGCAGTCACTTTCTCTGGAATTACCAAATCTGCTCAGAAGCCTTCATTAGGATATTAAACAAGACTTAATAAGTGAAAGTGATTTGCATCGCTGATTAATCATGGGCATTAATCAAGGCAGCTTCTGTCTCTCTCGCTGCAATATGGTTCATGTTCCATTGTAAAGCCCCTTTAATTCTGGAGGGCTTTTTAAAAGGGAAATATTACATTTAGAAAGCCATTTTTTAAATGATTTACTGAGCAAGGATCACTCTAAATAATGGTCTCCTCCCTTCTCAGCTTTAACTATCAGAGTAATTCACACTGGGAGGTTTGTGTGTGTTCCCACTTACCCGGCATGGGCCACACTTATCCTGATAAGTGCTGCAGGTTTTCCAAAGAACTTGAAGGAGGACCGGAAACCCCGTGACCTCACCGTGCACTTCAACCTGAAGACACAGGCTGTGGCCATCCCCTGTGTCACTCCAGGGGCAGACGTTCCACCTTCGCATCTGTGCTTCACAAGGGCCTTAGATTATAAGCAATAAAACAAGACGGCCTGGGTGGTGAAATACACGGGAACCATTCTGGAGTGCCGCCGCTCTCTCTACAGGGCAGCTGTCGCTGGTTAAACCCAGTGGCTTCCGAGCAATGGCACCTCCATCAGAGGAAGCTTAGTTGACGAGCATTAGAAAGAAGAGAAACAATGCCCTAACCGGTTTGGCTCAGTGGATGGAGCGTCGGCCTGCGGACTGAGGGGTCTCAGGTTCGATTCCGGTCAAGGGCATGTACCTTGGTTGCGGGCACATCCCCAGTGGGGAGTGTGCAGGAGGCAGCTGATCGATGTTTCTAACTTTCTATCCCTCTCCTTCTCCCTTCCTCTCTGTCAAAAATCAATAAAATATATTTTTAAAAAAAAAAAAGAAGAAGAGAAACAAGAGTTAATATCTGGCCATGGAACACCCAGGATTGTTTTCTATTTTTTTCCTTTCCCTTTTTAATTCCTGGTTTTCAGCTTCACAAATAGATTATTTTTCAAGGCTTTCTGAACAAAAGATCAAGGCAATCTTGTTACTTTTCATGGTTTGAAACGGTGTGGGAGACATAGGTTTTCTGTATCGAAAGTAATAGAAGTCAAGGGCAGGGCGAAGGGAAAGGTCCGAAAGATGGAAGTCTGGGTCCAGACTTGTGCCTACAATTCAGGTCTCTGCCTGTGGCAGCGATGTGTGTGTGTCTACATGTGTGTTACGCACACACACAGAATTTATATAGATGCATACACACACACCCAACGTTGTGCCACTGAGAGGTTTCAAATCTCTTGGCATATTTGATTGCTGCTTCTGCCCTACTTAATGTCATCATTGCGTGTTCAGCTCCTCCCTTCCTTTCAGGCAACCTCATTTGTTATGTCTCTGCTAAAATTAACTCCACGTTAATTTCTGAAGGCCTTGGAGTTTATTGCTGGGGAAAAAAAAGATTATTTGCTGGCAGTGACTAGGGACAGGAGGGCTCAGCACACTATTTAAACAGAGCTCAGGAGACAGCGTCTGTGAGGCAGAGGAGACTGAGCCATCTTAATAGGCTGCAGTGTGAATTATATGCCCTACTTCACCTCCCTGCTTCACTAATCCGGACGGCTCATGTGGAGCCATTTATCCAGAAGGGAGATGTCACTCCCAACTCAGGCCTCGCTCACTCTGGTTTTGGTTGTGTGTGTTTTTAACCTTTTATTTTGTTATCTTTCTTCTTGTTTGTATTCCTACACCTCATATCTCCAAGCTAGTCTGTCTATTTCTCTCACTCACCAGGGGGAAATCTACTCATCTGATGAGATACCTCCACGTTTTTGCCCATAATAATACAGGGTGTTCCCTCGCCCCAAAATGTATACACATTACAAAGGCAGTGTTTATAAAAATACATTTCATTTTCAAGATGTAATAGAATCTAGAGCTGTCAGCTGTTTAAGTGTGTACACTTTTTTGGGGGACACTCTCTGTGACGTGTACCTCTCCCTGGACACTAATAGTGTCAGACGTGGTGCTAGGAGATTTAAAGCACTGTCCCTAACCCTTCAAAGAAGATGTTATCAGCCTACATTACAGATGAGGCAATGAGCTCAGAGTCGCTCTCTGGTACAAATTCACGCAGCTATAAGATGAGGAGGCCAGGACTTGAGTCGAGGCCCTCACACACCTTTGCAGCACCATCCCATCCCCTGCTGCCTCTCAGGGCATGGGAAGGGCTGATGTCATTTCCTTGGGATGCTGTCGTGAGAATGTGAATACTGGATATGTGGGTGCCACTTCACCGAGCAGTTTTGTTATCGCTGTCACCGTCTGAAGTTTCTATCTCTTCTTCTGATTAAAGAGAAAAGCCACACATCCACGGCCACAATTTTGGTCAGGCCCAGGAAATATGCAGCAACTTCTATTCACATAGTTTCAGAACCAATAACCAAAGTCAGACACCTTAAGAAGCAGAGTTTTCAAGTTTTTCCCCCTAAATATTTTATAATGCCAGCAAAAAAAAAAAAAAAGGAAAGAAAGAAATATAGAAAGCTGTGCAGGCTATACAAGGTAAGGTCATTCTTTACTTGTTCATCCTCTAAAATGTTAGCTACAACCACCTTCCCATATTTCCAGACATGATGATTTAGTTTGAAGATTAACTAGTTGTCATCCATTTTCTCCCTCATTCCCCTCTACTATCCACATATCGGCTGCTAAAGTTCCAAGCATTTCTACTAGAGAAAAAAAAAAAAGATAATTATTTAGAAATGACATGTAAATTAGATAGCTGTACTACTTCTTAATAATTTTTGAAGGTATGTGGAGAGGAGAAAAAAGGGTTAAAGGTATCTGTCTACAATAATTAGTGAGGCTTAAATTATAGTGCTTATACAGCAACAGGACACATGCATTGACTTTCTGCTTCCCTGAGAATTCCACTAATGGGGAAAAAAAACCTGAGGTGTTTTCTTTTTTGAGAACTATACCCACAAGGACAAATAAAATGGGGGGGGGGAGAGACAAAATAATATTTTGGAATCTGTAAAGCAGATGTCTAAGTAATAACTGACCGCAGATTCAAGAAAGCTGCATTCTTGCCCCAAAGTAAAGAAAGCCACAGACATACCCTGATTTAAAACAAGACTTTGAGGAGCCGGGTACCGCTGGAAGCAGAATTGAAGGTAAGGGCAAAACAGGAGGATCGGTGGCAAGTCTACTTAAGAAGCACCTATCTCCTCTGCACTCTGCTCAGCTTGGCAACTGCCCCTTTCCCACACCAACCAGCAAAAGACTGAAGGCTTATTCTCTACAGAAGATCCCTGGACTTGGGACAACAAGCACATCTGAGGAGGGAGGAATACTGCAGTGACAACAGAAGGAACAGGGGAAGGTTCGTGTGATCAATGCTGAGGCCCTCCTGCCCTGCCTCCTCACCCCTTCTTCTTCCCCACATGGCTCCCAGAATTCTGGCAGCAGGAAGTTGGGAGACTTCTGTCCAAGGCATCTTATCAGCCAAAGGGAAAGGACCTAGAGATACTAACATCTGGGTTTCCCCCAAAGAAAAGCCCCAACCAGCTCACCCTACAGGGAAGCCCTCCATGTACACAGTTTCCAAGTGGAGTTTGACAGTCCCGTGCTAGAATGTGAACGGACAGATAGGTGTCACCAGACACTTGGGAAAATAATCTAAAATAGAGTTAGAGGGCTAAACACCCGGGAGAAAAGCAACTGAACAGACCTCAGTTTCCTACTATGCGAAATGACAGCATTTGAGAAAATGATGTGCATATCCCTTCCAAGTCTAAAATTCTGCTATTCAGTAGGTTTGTGATTCAAGTCAACATTCTTTATCATTGGTAAATATCGGAATAGCCAGGAGGACTATAGGCCCTTCAGGTCACAACCTGGGGAGGAGAGAGATGCAGAGAAAGCTAGGTAGGCCCGGCTCCTCCTTACTTGGCTGCTCTTTGAATAAAGATCCTCTTACTCTGATTTGGACGATGAAGCAAAATAAAAGGCTATGACCCCAGGGGTAGGAGGATACCCATGATGGGGTGTAATCACCTCGACTGGAAAACATGACAGTGATAACTGGGTGCCAGCTGTTCTCCAAATTTAGGGGAGGGAGAAATAAGAAAGGAGCCACACAGATATACTAAGACGGAAAGGTGCAAAGCAACAGCCGACAAGGAAACATTAAAGGGAAGGGGAATGTATGGACTTGAAGAAGGCTTGGGGCCACTGAATAATTATTTCTTAGGAGAAGGAGTGCAATTCTAAATGGAGAGATGATCAGCATATCTAGACCTGTGATTTTCAAACTTTTTGAACTGAGACACAGGATAGCTTCTCCCAATGAAATCTGATTGAGTACCCCCAATACATAAAACAACAAAAGCGTTTTTTAGTGGTTGAAGTAGTGATGAGGGTCCCCAACCTACCAACCATCTCAAGCACCTTTTCTGAAACCCTAGAGTTGGAAGGGTGCAATTTTAAAACAAGTCATTTAAATCAGTGTTTTTCAAATATTTTTTGCCATGAAACACAAAATCATACCGCCTCCCTGTACACACCACACACACACACACACACACACACACACACACACACACCTGAAACAAAGTTCTTAAGACAATTGTACATTTTGTAGCCTGTTCCATTCTATTCTATTTCTCTCCTTTTAATACCAATCATGATTTACTTAATTGATTTTACCACCCATTAATAGTATGTTGCAACTCACATTCGAAAAACACCAATCTAGATAGAAAATAAAAGTATATAAATTGGTCAAAAAATTATGTTAAATTTCTTCACTGTAAATGTGATTCTTTAGAACAAGCAAGCGTAGGCGATTATCAATTTGTCACATTTGAAATCTTAAGAACAGAAACAACTCCTTGTTAGCAATAACTTGGAATGGGCAGGTTGAATGTTTGGTGCCTTCCACCTCTGGAATTCTCTCTGTGGCAATCGAGGTATGGAAGGGGGCGGGGAGGGGTGTGTGTGTGTGTGTGGGGGGGGGGTTAGGTGTTATAGGTGTGGATGGATAGAGATGTGACTGGACTGTGATTCCTACCTTTTAAACAGTGTTGATGAGAGAAATATTACGTAGATGGCTCATTTGATTTGCTGTGCAATTATACAATGCAAGAAAACAAAACTGGGAAGGACATTGAAACTATAAACAAGTCAGTTTAACCAAGAATTTTTTCTTTAATGCTCCTTTCAACAGTCCTTCTTTATTCATCAAAAAGCCATTTGGAAAAAATTTAAAAGCCAATAAAAAATCAGGCATTTGGGATCTGGGAAAGAAAGGCAGAATAAATCTTGCAAGCCATTCACAAATGTCTTCTTTCACGATTCATAAGAGAAAAAAAGAAGAAGAATCAAGTGGCTATTGAAAAGGAGCCATGGATTCTTATTGAATTTTAGTTGGTATACAAACAAATTAAAATATTGAAAGTATTGCAATTCTTTTTAAAGTTTAATTTAAAACTGAACCTCATTTCCCATATTTAAGGGAGAAACAATGTGTGCAAAAAAAACTGTAATAATACTAACAGCTCATTTTTTATGTTTGTGATCAAGGCCGCACTCTACTGAGTCCCATGTATTATTTGCAATTTTATGTATTCATATGAGGGTCTTAATTGTTTGAGTGTTTAAGCTGCTTTTTGTAATTTTAACTTGGTCCATTTCATTGTATTACTTCTCATCACATAGCTCTTTGATTTCTTTATAAGGTTTCCAGCTAATATAACCCTTAGAATACTTGGTGCTCAATAAATGGTAATTCCGTTTCTTCTTCCTTTCCAAAGTGATATTTCAGGAAAGGAAGGTAGATGGGGTCTTGGGATAATGGCTTTACTTGGTAGCCTATTCTACTACTGAGGAGGAGAAGGTGAACTTTTGGTGGACCTATGGCACCTGTGAAAATCGAGCAGGCATAGATGATGGGAAGCTGACATGATAATGAACTCATTTGTATCCTCCTTTGCAGCCTTCCACTGCCTTACTCTCGACCGCTTAGCCAAATCCTTTGATAGAATCTGACACAGCCTCCACAATCTGGAGGTTTCTGGTTTGTGGGTGTTTTTTAAAGATGACCCCAAGATCCATTACAATTCACCATTTCTGCCATATCTGTCCTTGGAGAGAAATTAAACCAAGATGGGAAGCAGGTCCAGAGAACTGAACTTTGGGACAAACGTTAACACAAAAATGGAAAAACTTCCTTAATTCAAACTTACTAGGTATGAAGGTCCATCTGAATGAGAGTAAATCTTATGTAGAAAAAATTATTTTTACCAAAACCATCTCAAATCATTTTGAAAGGAAATGAGGTATAAATCTTTTAAAAATATTAATGGTTGCAGGAAATGAAATATTAAATCATTTTCAAGTAGGGAATCTGCTTTAATAAATAGCTAAGGCTATTTATTATTTGAATGCAGACAATTGCTAAGTACCAAGTCCTTAGCTCAGTTCTTCATAAACAATCTAAAGCCACAGGGGCGATGTTTTTGTAGTGGTTCTTAGCCAGAACTGTTCGCCCAAAGTTCCCGGGGTATTTTCACAATACACATGCCAAGGCTCACTCCAGACATCCTCCATGACAACGTCTGTGGAGGGACAGGAAAAGGATGAGCTTGTATGTCACCAAAAAATAAAAATCTCCCACCCAGCCGGCATGGCTCAGTGATTGAGCGTCAACCTATGAACCAAGAGGTCACGGTTCGATTCCTGGTCAGGGCACATGCCCTGGTTGCGGGCTCGATCCCCAGTGTGGTTCATGCAGGAGGCAGCTGATCAATGATTCTCTCTCACCATTGACATTTCTATCTCTCTTTCCTTCTCCCTTCCTCTCTGAAATCAATAAAAATATATTTTTAAAAATCCCCCACGTTAGTTCTTAGGCACATCATTAACCAAAACCATGAACTTCTTGAACATTCACTGTCTCATAAACACTTGGCTCACAAATGGGAATCATCTCACGGGCAGAATTCCCAATATCTGGTTCCACACTCAGCGCTCTCTCCTTAGCACCACATGCCCTAAACGATAACATCGAGGAAGCCCCAATGTTCCCGCTAGTTTATAAGGTTTAACGAGAAGGTAGAAGTGGCTGCTGATCCCAGATAAAAACGTGCTAATCCCTGGATGCTGAGAACATTGAGCGCACACAGCATTGCCCGGGATGTGCAGCGTGGAGAGCACACTGTTCCCACAGGAAGAAAAGGCAGCAGCAACACTAACCAGCTTGCGCGTCTCTCTTCCCAGACATGTGGTAGGAACTGTCACCTCCCCAGAGCTGTATTTTATACCTGAACAAGCCTTTGTCCAAACACGCGGTGTTTCCTTGCTAGGACACATCTGGCTGCTCCTTGAACTGGAGCTCTGAGATTAGCTGGCCGGGTTCCAGCCGAGAGGCTCTTGATCTTTCTCACGGTGACAAGCAGCACCGGGAAGCCCCACTGATGGGCACAGGAAGGATGTGGATGTTATTGTGGGTGGCGTTGCTGCTGTTATCTGAGAGAATTATCTTCCTTGAGTGCCACTGAGTCCGTCACACTGTCAAGACCCCTTCAGCAATCTCCATCGCCTGCCACATTGCGCCTCAGCCTCTCGGCTGTCTTCAAGAGCCCTCCACCCACCTGCCATTCCATTGTTGCCCGCCTCTTCTATCATCTCTTTAACTGAGACATCCTCTCCAGAAGCAGAGGCCAAGCTCTTAACCTGTCCCCTGGTCACAGGGACCTCACTCAGGGACAGCACCAGCCTGGCATTCTGCAGTCACCCTTCCTCACATCAAATACCCAGGAGCCGGGTGCCGGAGTAGGCAATGCACCAATTTGGGAGGCAGACGGCCAGTTTGCATCCTGCCTCTGGACAAGGCATTTAACCTCCCAGACGCTCCATTTCCTTCGCTGCCGATAGGCATGATAACACCTGTCCCGCCTGCCCACCTTCCCTCCTGGGCCAGCGGTGAGGATTAAAAGGTGGTGCTTGTCAGAGGACTCCAAGGTACCAGCAGTGGGTGCTGACGGCAGGAGAATGGATTCTGATGAGCTTATGGCTGAGATTGTAATCCACAGGCTGGAGGTCCCATCTCTGCTTTTTCATCTTCACTAAGTACAAGGGAGATGATGACTTAGTACCCATTATCAAGCTGGTTGGTTATCCACTATGCACATTGAGATTCCACCTAATGACAGCAGATGGCCAGAGGATGAGGCCACATTACCTCCCAGAAGAATGCCCCTAAGGGTGTTTCTTCATTATTAACCTCCCCCAACTCCTTGGTGTAAGCCCCTTTCTCATCTTTTCTCAGAAAAGGGCACAGTCCAGTGGTGAGCAAACTCATTAGTCAACAGAGCCAAATATCAACAGTATGATTGAAATTTCTTTTGAGAGCCAAATTTTTTAAACTTAAATTATATATAGGTAGGTACATTGTTATTAACTTAATTAGGGTACTCGTAAGGCTTAGGAAGAGCCACACTCAAAGGGCCAAAGAGCCGCATGTGGCTCTCGAGCCGCAGTTTGCCGACCACTGGCATAGACACCTACTTCCCACTGCAAGGGACAAATTCTTGGAACTGAAGACGCCAAGTGTCTATATTCACATCACCTCCCATCCTGTGGTGGTGTGGAAGGGTTACATGGTAGGGAAGGATGTTGAGAACTTAAAGCAACCCCGGAGGCATGGCAAAGAGAGGCCTTTGCACCAGCAATCGGGACCCCTGGCACCCACTCCGACTCCATCACTACGTGGACCTTCCTCAACAAATCTCCTTCGTTGCAGTTCCTCCCTCGTAACTTCTACAGTGGGATGAGGTTGACTTGGTCGTTGAGCCAGAAGATTCTGTGATCTAGATCAATGCTTATGAGTAATCGCTGTGTTGCCTATTGTCTTTATGAAACTGTTCACATCTGTGACAGCTGTTTTATTATTGCATATCTTTATGGTAATAGAAAAAAAAATCGGTAGAAGGAAGCCTTGAAGAATACATCCACACAAAAAAACACCTTCCGGCCTGGAGACTGACTGAATCAGGTTCCTAATTATGAATGACTGGCTCAGTCTCAGAGCATCATGCTTTCTTCATATATACACAATAACATAATGTTATCTTGGTTTCCCCTCCCCCACACATACCTATCTATCATCTATCTATTTATCCATCCATCCCTATCTCTGCTGCCCTCTGCTCTCCACTCCCCAATCTCTCTACCAGAGAAGAGAGAAATCATAGGGGCTTAGCTATTTTGGAGCTTGAAGGATCCTCATCTATGATTCTTTCACACCACCACCAATAAAAAGAGTAATATTGAGCCTAGACTTAATTTTTGTTGAATAATAAAAAAAGAATATTCAGTGCTCTTCAAAGTAATTTTTCTTTCAAAAATGCATTTTCAACCGGTCACTCTCACCACCTCCTCGTGCACTTCTCAATTTTCTGTGGGACAGATTTATCCACTCCAGATGCTGAGCTGGAGCCGCTATAATTCCACCTGCCACATCTGGCTCTTTGGCACGCCAGGCCAGAAGCTTCAAAGTGGCCTCTCTGCACTGTAGGTGGTTCGACTGCTGGCTGCTGCTTTATCTCCTTGGATGTAATTTTCTTTTGATTCACCTATAATTCTGAGGAATTGATGCATTTGTATCCATTTTGAATAAGGTTCTATACAAATGTTTCATTTGATCTCTGAGCAGACCCTTTTATTTCCTCTTATGTGGCCTCGCCTTTAATTCAGGCATAAGCCTCGGAGCCACTTGGAACCACGGGGCCCGATTTCTGCACAAGCAGTTGTGTTTGTTCCAAGTGCCCTGCTTCTGGTTCTTGGAGGGGGAGAAGAAAGGCGGGGCGGCAGGGGAGCCGTTCAGGCTCCTGCATTTGAAGAGGGGACAGAGACCGACAGCGGGCTCACTGATTTCTGCTTATGCCTCTCACATTCAGGTGCCACCTTAATATTTACGCCCCCATTTTCTCAAACAACTGGGTTCGTTTAGGTGGCACTGATTATGAAGTCTGAAGTATTATGACAGAGCACCCCTGTTCAAAGTGTGCTCCACACAACATTCATCATCTGCTCTGAATCATCCTCCCCGAGTCACAGTGCACATGCACAGACTAAACGTTCTGAGAAGTCCCGCGGCATACAGAAACCTACACAGTTCATTCTCTTAAGCAGAGTTTCCCAAATTTGTTTGAATATAACCACCCCCCTCCCCTTTTTATTTCATGGAACACCCAGTAGCCTCCCATCAGAGCCCAGTCTGTAGTTGCTGCTGCAAAGGAATGTTCTGGATTTCCCTTGATGAGCACCCCAGCACCGCATAGCCTGCGGCTCCTGCACTCATGTTGGGGAGCCAAGCATTCAATGCCGGTGCCATCGTCCAAAACAACTGTGGCTGAAATAGTGACCGATTTTCCTTGAGTTTATCAAGGTCCAGCACAAAAACATAAACAAACCAAAAACACCAGAAACCTGGCTCCAATATGTAGTTATGGTTACGTGGGGCCTCGACTTTCCTAGACATAAAATGAGCAAATTCAGCTGTTCACAGGGGACCCCAAAGGTCCAGGACATGCAGCACTTTTCCAATCTGCCACGACCCGCTGATAACCATGCAGCATGTCTCCTATCTAGTGCGTGAGCCCAAAGGACCACCAGCATCCACGGGTCTGTGAGGTTTGGTTCTCTCCCTTCCATAATCAGAAATTCTACAGAAATTAGAAAACTTTTCAGATGAAGATGAATTTATATTTAGACTCACTACTGTACCAATATTATATAATATAGAGTTGTCAGGACAGTAACTATAAATTACCTGTCTATTTCTAAAATCATTGAGGTTTGAGGGAGACTTAAATGTTTCAGTTATCCATTACTACATTTATGAGAAAAATGATAGGCTATATTTTATGAAGTTGGGGTTAAGGGCTACATATCTCTATCCCTCACAATTTTTGAGCTATGTATCAGACTGATATTTATCTGACTTGTCATTGGTTCTCTCCTATCAATTTTCTATTTCCTCTACACACTAATTCAAATTAGTAGACCTTAAGAAAACTTGAAGTACCAGGAATATTTTTAAAGGGGTTACTGCATTGAACTACATGACTGATGATACTTGTTTCAACATATGGGTTATATCAGTCTCCAATCAAACCTTTTAATCATTTTTACAAAGTGATAATAACTAAAGTTTTTAAGATCGATTGTCTATTTACACCATGAACCCCAGCAGGAAAGGTTGGGCACTATAAATTCACAACCCCTAACTCTTACATAAGGAGCTGGAAGGCAAGAAATGTAGCATCAAAGTAACAATGTAGATGCTGTATGAGCCATTATTACAAGTGAATACGTTCACAGACCATAGCTAATAATGATAATACCTCCTATGTACTTTACGGTGTACAAACTATAAGTCAGACTGCCTCGGTTCAAATCACCTCTCCACCATTTACTAGCAGTGGGGCACTGGGTAAGTTGCTTAACCTCTCTGTGCCTCAGGTCTCTCATCTATAAAATGGGGACAATAATAGCACTCTCCCATAGAGTTATTGCAATGATTAAAGAGTTAATAAACAGCACACAATAGGAATTAAATATTTGCTTCTGCTGCTATTGCTGCTGCTATCATCATCATATCAGCTGATTTTCAAAAGAACCCTAGCAGACAAGTGGATAATATATTATCATAAACCTATGTCTTTGGGAAATGAGATTCAGTGATTTGTTGAAGGTGACACAGTTCATAAGAGGCAAAACAATGTCTTAGAAATGGTTCTTCTGACCAAGAGCACCCCTATCACTTGGGGGTCCAGGACAGGTGTACAAGTGACAGCCACATACCATCAGTCTTGAAAGTTATAAATCAAGCTAACAAACGTTTAAATGCAATATGTTCTAACCTTCTATCTTGACAAACATCTCTTCACAATGACAAAATGGAAAAACATATGTAAAGCTAAAATGCATGTATACACACCTTCGCACAGGGTAAATATCAGACAGCAAATTAATATTGAGCATGTCATGGGCCAGAAATATTTGGGCTAGTAATAAAGATACATACAGCCCCGATTGGTTTGGCTCAGTGGATAGAGCGTCAGTCTGGGGACTGAAGGGTCCCGGGTTTGATTCCGGTCAAGGGCATGTACCTTGGTTGTGGGCACATCCCCAGTGGTGGGTGTGCAGGAGGCAGCTAATCGGTGTTTCTCTCTCATCGATGTTTCTGACTCCCTGTCCCTCTCCCTTCATCTCTGTAAACAATCAATAAAATATATATATTTTTAAAAAGATACATACATTGCAAGCATATTCACCCCTAAAGTTTCTTTTTCTTGCATTCATTTCAGCAAAATCACTAATTGTGTTTTATAATTAAGATGTTCACATAATCTACATTCCATTTTTAGTAATACCAAATAGACAAACTTTCTTGAACCACATCATTTTCAAATTTTTTTAATTAATTTTAATTTGGAAAATGTTTTTAGTAGTAAATGAAATTATCAGTAAAAACATGTTAAAGTATGTTAGGTGCGGAAATACATCATAATTTTATATATCATTATAATAAAGTCATATGTGGAAATCATCTTCATTGCAGAAAATATTATGAAAGTTTAGCATTTGCTTTTTATTTGAGAATTTTCTATTATTTTGCCTAACTCTCCCAGTGAATCTGACATCTTGTCTAAATGAAATCCAATTCTTTTAACAGCATTTATTTAGTATTCCCTTTGTGAGTATAAGGGTGGACCTAAGGTCAAATTTTATATTTTCTATCAAGAAGTTTCATCTTTAGACAGATCTAAAAAATATAATACATAATTTTTGAAGTGTTCTAAGAATGTCATTGTCATCAGTTGTTCAGAGAAGCTGAAGCAGTAGAATGTACAGAGTATCAGAGAGGAGGGAACAATTCTGAAAAGCAGTACAGGAATCTGCATAGGAGATCCCTTGAGTCTGTTCCTGAATTATATACTGATTATAAATAGGATGAAAATGCTCAAGGCCAGACGAGGAAAAAAGATATTATCTGCTGAATAATTTTCAGATTTCACAGTGTTGGAAGAAGTTCAAGTTCTGTCCAGATAAAATGAAGGACCTGGTTGATGACTTCATTCATTTAGTACAGAGTCCAGAAATTTCTCACCTAAATAGTAGAGCTAAAATAGCATTAGAGTAAAATCTTTTAAAAGTTTAAAATTAAGCTCCCCCAAAAATCAATATGGTCTTTACTTAGCTTAAGTAATTGGTTGAACAGAATACTATCCTATTTAAAGAAAAAGAAAAACCCTCAACAATGTAAGATTCACAATGGTTAGCACTCAATCATAACATACAAGACACACCAAGAACCAGAAAAAAAAGTGATGACAGACATAAAATAAGTCAATAGAAATAGATGCAGAAATGGCAGAGATAAAAAAAAATTAGCAAAAAAAGACATTAAAACAGCTTTTCCAAAAATGCCCAAGAACTTATAACTAAGAAATAAATGAAAGGTTTAAAAAAAAAAACACTAAATAAAACTTCTCTCACTGAAATAGATTTTTGAAATGGAAAATTCACTGGATGAAGTTATCAACAGATTAGATACTGCAGAATAAAGCCAGTAAGCTTGATGACAGAGCAATATAAACTATCCAAATTGAAACACGTAAAAAGACTCCCCCAAAAAGAGTTCCAGTAACTGTGACACTGTAACAAGTGGTGTACCTGAAGTGCCAAGGAAGGGCAGAAAAATATTTGAAGAAATAATGATTAGAAATGTTCAAACTTGATGAAAGCACTAAATCCAATGGTCTAAGAATCTCAACAAACCTCGAACATGATAAACAAAAAGAAAATCATATCAAGACTTTATATAATTAAGTGGCTAAAAACCAGTGAAAGAGAGAAAAATCTTCAAAAGGACCATGTGCAAAAAAAACATAAACAGAAAAGCAGAGATAAAAATGACTGCATGCTTCATAACAAAAACAGTAAAAGCTAGAAGATAATGCAATGACATGTTTAGAGTACAGAAAGAAAAAACTGTCAATCTATAATTCTATATCCAGTGAAAATAACCACCAGAAACTAAGGTAAAATAAAGACTTTACAAAAAGAAGTAATTCTGAATGAAATCACTACCTCAAATAGATATCTGTACTACCATGTTTGTTTCAGTATTATTCACTACAGCCAAAATATGGAAACAGGTAAGTGTCTATCAACAGATGAATGTATAAAGAAAAATGTGGTGTATATTTACAATGAAATATTATTTGGCCTTTAAAAAGAACAAAATCCTGCCATTTGCAACAACATGAATGAACCTCAAGGGAATTATGCTAAGAGAAATAAAATAAACCAAACAGACAGAGAAAGACAAATACTACATGACATTACTTATATGTGAAATCTAAAAAAAAAGTTGAACTCATAGAACCAGAGTAGGGGAAATGGGGAGAGGTTGGTAAAGGGGTATAAACTTTCAGTTATAAAATAAGTTCAGAGGATCTAATGTAGAGTATGGTGACTAGAGTTGATAATACTGTGTTGTATAATTGAAATTTTCTATGAGAGTGATCCTAAGCATTTTCACCCCCCCCCAAAAAAAATGGTAACTGTGAGTTGATGGATGTGTTAATTAATTAACTTAATGATGAAAACCCTTTCACTGAATAAATGCGGGGGAGGGGTCACTGAAATGAACTGAGAGACCCCAGAAGGGTCGACAGCTTGGGGGATCCAGAGAAGTTCTCCAAACGGATGTGAAGGTGTGAATTTTAAGTGGGGATCTGATGAACGAGTAGGTATTAAGTAGAGTGACCTTTGACTCAAACTGAAAAAGCAGGGGGGTTAAAGTAAGGGATCGTCCAAGGATTTTAACTAAAAAGCCATGTTTGGGGAGGGGAAAGAAAAAGAAAAGAAATCTCAGAAAGAAAATGGCCCTTTGGTTGGTGTTCAGGGGAAATGGCCTATAAATAGTACAATATAGCTGGGAATCAGATTGGCAGATAAAAGGGGGGCTAGAAATACAAGCAGAGGAGAAGATCATAAAAGTATTTTGTGCCAAATTAAGGAATTGAGGGTTTTTTTCTTAAAGACAGTAGGAAACTATTGAGAGAATTGAACTTGGAGGTAAGTGATCAGATGTATGTTTTGAAACAGTCTTGTGTTCCTAACACCTGCTGGATCTGTGGTCAGGTCAATTCCTTCAGACCCCAATGAGTGAACTCTATGTGGAGAATGGGCTTGACAGGAGCAACACTAGAGGCCAGAGGACCAGCAGGGCGGTGGCTGCAGTCCCCCAGGTGAAAGCTGACCTGGCCTTAGGGGTGCCAGGCAGGGGAGAGAAGTGCTTGGATAGCTGCATGTGCCCGCACCCCCTCGGCTTAGCCCAAAGGCTCTGACAGTGCAATCCCCACCCTGCAAGGATTTTACCACCTTCACAGAAGACATCATCCTAATTCTCCACTCCCCAGATTCCCAAGGATTCTCTCTCCCATTTGAGGAAATCACAAAACCAAAGCAGCCTCCTATTTAAGAGAACAGGAGCCTTGGGGGAAGGGGGGGTCAAGGTTGGGGTGCAGGAAAGTGGCGAGAGGGAAATCCCTCACCAGGTGGTACTGTTGGAGCCAGCATCCCCTTATCCAACTGCCCACATGCCCTAAGCACAAAGGGAGGGAAGGTGAACCGGTTTCTTTTTGGTGTTCCCTCTTCTTCCCTCCTCTTAGACTCATCCAGGGTCTCTTTTTCCGATCTTTCCCATCTCACCACTAGCCCCGGTCAGCCTAGGAACACACCCTTGTCTTTCAAACAAAGGCCTGAAAAAGAAATGGCAAGAACCACTCAACTGAATTCTCTGGCGAGTGGATACAGTCTCATTTTCCTCGTGGAGGAGGGCTCGTTAAGTAAGACCCGACATGCAGCCAAGGCCCCGTGTTTACCAAAAACCAAAGAAGAAAAACTCGACAAAAGCCAGCTGCGGAAAGAGGCGCGTCCATCCCGTGTCAAACCACGATCCTGGAAATGAATGTTTAATTCATAAAGTAAATTAGGAGAGATTACTTGTACAAGTAGCTGCAATGTCCTTAAAATTATTCTTTAACTGAGGAAAAGTTTTTTGACCTTTGGAGAAAATGCTTGCTTCTAGCTATGACTAAAAAGAGATTTCCTTCTTTCTCTGTTGTGTTAAGAATCTTTTTTTCTTATAAAGAAGGCACCACAGTGATTTATAACTGTCATAAAAGCCTGGAATCCTTTTGAGGTTAAGCTACTCAGCTATTCAACTTTTACTACAGAAACTTTGAAATTCAAAAAGAAAAAATAATGTAAGTTTTTGAAGGACATGTGTTGCTGTAGGTGATCCTGTTAATTAAAAGTGATTGCCTGCTAGGAAATCATACTTTAAAAAGTTTCATGAATTTATTAGAACCCTGAAGGTATCTTTGTATGCACGGAGCTTTACATGCCATTTATGCAATTTTGTTTCAGATCTGCTGAAAGTCTCGCTGACACTCCCAGAGCAGGGAACAGCACGGCTAGTGTGCGTGTGTGTTTTGGGCTAATTGAATTATGTGAAAATACATACTAATGAAGCGTTAGCGGAGGTGTTTGCTGTGTAGACTCTGCCTCCAATTTCTTCTAAATTAGGAGCATCTTTTTGGAACAGGTTAATGTTTTAGGAGAGGCTGCCATCTTAAAGAAAAATAGCACACTGCCTAATATTGTGATTCGTTTCTTTTGCATGCTTAAAAAGCTCTCTGCACACCTGATGTGCACATCGGAAGGGAGACATCTGAAAGGCATTTTTAATTTTTTAAAAAATGCGCGACTCTGGAAGGACCAATAATGTGTAATTATCCAATAAAATTAATGAGCAAATGATTAATCTCTTAGAACATTTTGGGTTTTTCTCCTTTAATACCCTTTGAAGGATGACTATGTTTGCTTTGGTTTGGTTTTAATGAGGACGATTATTTAATGGCCTTATTCCGATGACTTCTCTGCATGTCTGTTTAAAAATAGTGCCTCATCATCACATTTGTTGCTGTATTCTGCGATACATGATGCCAGTAGCTGAGAAATCCGCTATGGAAACGTTGTGGTTGTTTTGCCCAGAAAGCTGCAGAACGTGCCTCTGTTTGCAGTAAAGGTGGGCAGGCACTGAAGTCCCTCTCCCAGCGGCCTGCGGGCCACAGCAATCTGCTAATTGCCTAAAGCAGTGGTTCTCAACCTTCCTAATGCCGAGACCCTTTAATACAGTTTCTCATGTTGTGGTGACCCCCAATTTCATTGTTACAGATTGAACATAATTAAAGCATAGTGATTAATCACAAAAACCATATGTAATTATATATGTGTTTTCCGATGGTCTTAGGCGACACCTGTGAAAGGGTCGTTCGACCCCCAAAGGGGTCGCGACCCACAGGTTGAGAACCGATGGCCTAAAGGGAGTGTGGAGCCCTGTACTCCTCAGAGGGCTTCAGGCCACAGGCACGGGGAAGCCGCTTGTGTGCTCTCTGCAGCGTGGTTGTCCTGCACTGTGTGGCCTGTGGTAGGAGATGGGCCCAGTCTGAGCTGGAGGAGAGGCGGGGGCACTGGGCACACCTTAAAGAAAACTGCCTTGGATGCCTGCTATGTCTCAGGGCCCAAAAGGACGCTTTTGGAGGGAGAAAACCGTGAGAAAACTTGGGCTTGCCTTGCTGTGCTCTGACGTGCCTGTTGACAGCACACAGATGAACCTTAGAAATAAATGTGACCTGAGACTACACGGGAGACCGTCCACATGGCTAAAACACCGGAGGCTTGGGAAACAGCTTGAGGGCCAAGAGCCAGAGAAAGTAGTCAGTGGGGGAAAATCACATATACATGGTTTAAAATTGCATATGTACATAAAATATATAACTACATAGGTTAGTCAATATGTATGTGTAATTTGTGTGATCACAGACCTATCCTTTGCTATAAAAAACAAAAACTAGCATCTTGACAGAAATGGTGTGACAGCACCACTGTTGCAATTCTTTGTGGTCACACATCTGTGCCGTGCCATCTGTACTTCGGTAGAACCTTACGGCAATTCTCCTGCCTTCCCACTTGTGGTGTCTCCATAAATCCCCATTATTTTTTAGGACAGTCCCATTGCCATGTATTTTGTAAGGTTGTAAATCAGAGATCAAGCGAGCTCAGTTCCAAGTCCCTGTTCTGCTACTTACTAGTCTTGTTCGTGTCACCAACCCTCAGTCTGCTGTTGGTTTCCAAACAGGTAAAGCGAGCACAAAAACACACACACACACCACACCTGTCCTGCCTATCTCATCAGGTGGCTGAGATGATCAAAGCCTTGTGGGAAAGGCTTTGAAAATGTAAAGTCAGCTGACAGTGTCATCATAGAGCCCAGTGCTGATCGATCTGGTCTTGCACCTCTTCTTTGGAACTTGACATAGGCGTTCACACCATGTTGTCAAGCTCAGTCACTGCCTGCCCATCTCCTGAAAGACAAACTGTCAGTCAGGGAAGCAGGCAGACCCGGGAAAGCAGACTCTGGGATGGAGACTGGCTTGCAGGTGTGTGTTAGCAGTGGCCTCAGGATCAACACCTGGGGAAGGAACGGGAAGGAAGGCGGCGGAAACTGGCAGAGGGACGAGGTGATGCCTTCTCAGTGCAGTCCTCAACCAGTCCTACTGGAGCTCTGAAGCTGGGTGACCCTTCGGAGGTGCTCCTAGTTGGCATGAGGGGGTCATAGCTTTCTCCTCCGTTTTTGAACAGTCATGGGATTCAGGCTACTGGGGAGGGAGTTTTCTTTAGCAGAGGCCATTGGCTGGGGTCTTCCAGCTGGCGAATAAGTCCTCTACTCCTGCACGGAGACCTGGGTGGCACCCATCACAATGTCCTCCACCCTGACCTTTTGCTCTTGGTTGTTTACTTCTGGAATATGCTCAGCACATTGTCCTGGAAGAGCATGCTGATTTCCATGTTGAACTTCAGAAGTTACCTAGGAGTTAGAACATCCAGGCTCTGGGGATGATTTGCACTGTCTGAACTAGCTGAGCATCTCTAAGATTGGGTGGTGGGCCACTCTCTCTCTTCTGTCTCCCTGTAGTGTTATATGGGGAACCTTCAAGATCTGCCTCTTAAACCATCCTCTCCTAACTCCCCCCCCAAACCTAGACTTCATCCTCTGTACCACCATTGCTGGGACTCGGAGCTCACACTCCGGGTCTGTGGTCACTTCTGTCCACCTACTCACCCACTCCAGGCTCCTGGACGCCAGCCCCAATCAGATATATACATATTTACCTATACATATTCATGTACTTGCATGGGAAAATGCCGGAAAGATAAACAGTAAAAGTTAACATTAATTATTTCTTAGTATTAGAATAATGGGTATTTTCTAAGTTTTCTGTACTGAACACGGGTTATTCATGATACTAGGACAAAACATTGCTTGTAAAAATAAGTCTAATAAAAAATCTATTATATCTATCTATACATGTCTTTTTTAATACTATCAGATTGGTTGTATAACGTGTAAATGTACCTAACCCTATTGCATATTGTTCTTTTTGTTGTTACTTTTTAGAAAGAGTCTGGGGTGAAGTGCTCTTCTACAAATAAAGTCTATAAGCTTTTATATAAAAAAAGAATTATATTAAAACGTTAAGTAATTGTTTTCTTTTTTTGGATTGCAATTAGTAGTTATTTGTATCGGTATTATTTTATCTATATCCTAAATTTTATAATTAATATTCCTCTTAAAATAAAAGGATTAATTTTATGATTTCAAACATATGAAATAAAAAGTGACTGTTTTATCCGTTTTTCCTTTTTGCCATGTTTTGTATTTATTTTCACGTTGTTTCATGTGCATATTTTGTTTCCTCAAGGGGACTGCAGATTCCTAGTGGGTCTTCTAGTTGTCTGGTTGCCTTCGGAGTATCTTATATATGTTAAAATTTGCATGCTCACCCAAATAAAGGGTGAGAAGCCTGCTCTGACCAAATCTTGACTCTTACCACTGCATTTCTCCTGCAAATATAAATATCTGCTCATAAGACGACATGAAACATTTTAAATTGGTCAAAACCAAGAGAGACCCCTGAGTCACTCTTATTGTCCTTGTGCTCACTAGGAACGCTCTGGAAAGTTCATCTGTGTCCATTTTGACCAGGGTCCCTTCCCATCCCCTGCCTCCAGGCACAGGCTATACACCGAACTGGCATCCTTGCAGTGAGAAGAACAAAGCAATTTTTCGTTATTGGCAAGTTGGCCAATTTCATCATCAGTCGATCATTTGCTTTTTCCAGTGTGGTCCTGAGGTGTTCCTCTAGGGAGCCAAGCGGGAGAGCAGGATTTGCTCAGTCAGGCATGGCAGCAACAGGCTGTGGAAGAACTACTCAAGGTAGTTCATCAATAAAGGAAGGCCACTTGCCTTTGCCACAGCATGCATTGCAAACCAAAGGAAAAGCAGGCCTAGGGTTCCCATAAATTTGGGCTTGTCAGGGAGAGTTTTTAATGCCCTTACTATGCTGTGAATGCTTCTCCCAGCAGCATAATTGTCATACTAGAGGAAAGGGGACCAGAAGAGTGCTGAGTGTCTCGGCCTCACTGCAGACTCAGTCCTGAGTCTGCCCCTCAGGAGAAAAGGCTCTTCTGAACAGTCATGTTTCCCCACCAGCGGCTCAGTCATCATCCCAGTAAAGGCCCTGCCGGGAGAGACAACACATGGCCTGCATCAGAGAAGCCGGTGGCTGGTCTCCTTGCATAGGTGGCCAGATCACTGCCTTACTTTGCATCTTGTATTCTAATAAACCACAATAGCACAGTGAGCACAATGTGTTTCTTAGTCACTCCTATATAGGGCTTAAGGCAGAGGGGGAAAGAATGTATGCATGCTCCTTTCAACTCCTTCCCCTGAAAATCACAAAACTAGAACAACAGAAATCATAGTATCTTCCCATGTCTTGCTTTTAATTCCTAATATCATCACCTCGAATTGACTGTCAGCATCTTGCGGGTAGGAACCACATCTTCTCCCCTAATGCAGTGCTGTGTGCTCCGTGCTTATGAAATCCATGGACACTAGCATGTGAATTGCATGTTTTAATCTTCACAGCACTCTTCCATCAGGGCACATCTCACTATGTCCTGCTGAGCCTAGAGCAGGAAGTTGATGCCCCAGGGGTTGACCTTTCCTGTGTCATAGGAGAAGTGTGACAGAACTGGAACCAGAACTCAGGTTCTACTTCTGCTCAGATTTTTATATTGCGCCCTGAGATTATGCATTTCCCACGTTGAAGATACAAAAATAGTGAGAAGGAGGTGCTGAAAGGCTGACTGAGAAGTTATTTCAAGACCTGGGGCAGAGGTTGGTTCTGAAAGTGTCCAAATCATCATGTCAAGTCAAAATAGAGATGTGTTCATACGTTTGACATGAACTATCCATCGATGAGGGCAAGTTCAGACTTTCTGAATGCCAAAGGAACTCAGACATCATGATCAACTCTTTGAGGACAATGAAACGAACATGTCAAAACAGAATGATCTCATTTAAAGATTACATCTGACTGGGGTAGTTCTTGCATGAATGTCCCAAGTTAGTTAATTTCATAGAAATTTAACAGACTGCCTCCTTACTAATCCTGCTAGCAACATCTGAAGTACAGAACACACACTCTTACTGTAAAGTCATTGTAAAGAACTTAATTAGCCCTAGTTGGTTTGGCTCAGTGGATAGAGCATCGGCCTGCGGATTGAAAGGTCCCAGGTTCGATTCCAGCCAAGGGCACATGCTGGGGTTGCGGGCTTGATCCCCAATGAATTATTCTCTCTCATGGTTGATGTTTCTATCTCGCTCCCTCTCCCTTCTTCTCTGAAATCAATAAAAATATATTTTTTAAAATAATTTAATTAAAGTGATATTCTTTAATTTCCTGAAAGAATGAAATTCCACAAGGGAAGTGACAGTCTCTTCTTGATCAAATTCTAGTCATGCTCAATCTTGGCCTAAAAGACTTGAACAAACACTAACATCATTTCTAAAAGCTGGAGGCCACATCCCTAAGATGACCCCAGCTCCTATTAAAGTACCTGCCTGAGAAAACTCAAGCCCACCAAAAGAATTTACTGTTTGTTCCAGCCAACACCTGTAGATAGGGCCCCTGTCTCCTAGTCTGTGTGTGTGTGTGTGTGTGTGTGTGTGTGTCGGGGGGTGGGTAGTGGGGGGGTAGGAGTCTAACTTCAATAAACACCAGTTAGAGAAAACACAGATGGGTTTCACGTGGACCAACCTCCCACTTTTTGGCATATTTTTCTTCCATGACTCTACTGAACCCCCATTCACTCCTCTATGTACCCCCTCATTCTCTTTTTCAAACACCCATCTCCTCTGTGCTTATTGAAGCTGACTTCTGGTCTTGCTGGACTCTTTTCTGTACGGCAATAGTTGTTGCCAATTAAAATCTGTCCTTCCCAATTTAACTGGCCTCCAGCTTCGTTGATCTCTGACAGAAATGCTGCCTCTGCATTTCCAGTGTCCCTGTGATGTTTGTTCATAGCACCTGCTTGATGGGTACTTGTTAAAGGAATGAATGAACTCACAGAGTTCACTCAGCCCACAACACCCATTCACCTCATCCACAATCGGGAGGCTTCACTTCTTTCCCAGGTTGGCACCTGGGTACATGACCTTGGAATTCCACATCTCACCTTTCCCCAAGTGCCACTGCATGAGCATGCGCTGACTTCTGCCCGTGACCTGACTCTTGGACACGTGTGGACTGGCCCAACAGTTCTTTCCTTCCCCAGAACACATGCTTTCCTAAGATGCCCATGTCTCCCAGTGTGGCCTCTGTGTGAGTTTGCAGGGAGAAGGGATGTTCCCGGCATTATCTCTTGCTCAAGGTTGTGGGTTCCAACTTTGAATCTGAGCTTGAGCTTCCCTCGGGTTCAAGTTGCAATGAGCACTGGCAAAAATGTGACCTCCAAGTTCAAGAATAAAGACTCCGGGTGTTTCTTAGCTATCAAGTTGCCCTTACAAAAGATTCTGTTGAGTCAAGTGTAAAAGAATCAGAGTCTAAAGGATTTAATTTCTCTTGAAATATCTTGGTGAAGGGGGCACTTATTTAGCAATAGGTATCTACAGTCTTACTCATCTCAAAATGTTTGAAAAGGGGATGAAGATATTTTCCCAACACCACAATCTTGCTAGGTCCTCTCCTCCTTTTTCTCCCTGAACTGAGCCTGAAAAGCTACACTAAATATAGGAGTAGGCAAAAATAGGTTTACAATTTTCGTAAAAAGACATGCAGGTTATAATTATTATGATAGCTTTATTAACGCAAAAGAATGTCACAATGCAACTGTAAGCCTACTTTTGCCTACTCCTGTATTCCAAGGCTCATAAAAAGTTGCACTAAATATTCCTAGAAACCAACATTATCCCAGATAAAATTTATTCAGGCCATAGCAGTGAACAAGCACTTAAGTTCAAATCTCATTACTTTAAAAAAAAAAAAAAAGCAACAACAAGAAAAAATTAAAATTACCCAGTCATGTTAGCATTCCTAAAACATGTATCTGGTTAGAACTTGACATGAGTATAGTTTATTTTTAATGCTGTCTGCTGCAAAAGGTTTTGCCTATAGCTATAAATATTTCTTACTACCATCTCAGAAAGTTCCAGAGGCCCCTGGGGTTTTCTGACCAAATATGGGACTCCCCTGCAGTCAGACCTATCATTTACCTTCACACTTTCACTGCCTGGCACGTTGCTGGGAAATGTGAGGCCCATGAGCTCTCCAGGTGCCACTATTCCAACAATTAAGAAATACCAAATTATTACATGTTTCCTCTCTACTTGAGATTGAACTAGGAAATATAGTAGAGAGAGAAACTCTCTACCCACAAGAAGTTTATACACTCTGGGATTGGGGACAAGACTTACACAGATGAGAGAATTTGTAAGCAAGATAACAATAATAATAATAATAATGTCAATAGTTAATATTCATCATGTATTCACTAGTGAGAGGGATTCTTCTAAGAGCTTTACATGTATGATGTCATTTTATTCTGAAAACTGTCTTACAGGACAGATGCTAGTATCATCCCCAGTCACACACGAGGATACTTAAGGAGGATAGTTTTAAGACCTTGCCCAACACACGCAGCTGGAGAGTGAAAAATCCTCTATCTACCCAGAGCCTGAATGCCAAACCTTGCCCCACCACTGCCTCTAAACAAGTGTGGGCCCACGTAAAGATTAAAGCACGTGTGTGCACACAGAAATATCTACGTAATCATTACAAACATGGCACAGTTTGCTGATTCTGCCCAAATAGAACCATTATTTCAACATCTTTATAGCATTTTAATCTGTATTGGATTCAAAAATATGTATCAGGCACTGGTTACAGGCACCTGAGGAAGAGATAAAGCATGGTCTCTGTCCACGAGGCGGCTAAGAAAGGCTGAGCATGCTCTTGCAGTGGAAGGAAGGTGATGGTCACACGCTGCTGGGGGCATACAAAAGTTGTCCTAAAAGACAGATTAATTGGGCTGGGCTAGAAGTTCGCAGGGATGGGAATTTGGGAGAGTGAAATGGCATTACCTGTGTATGTCTATCTGTAATCTGAGATAAACCCCTCCATATCCCCATTTAGTTGTTACTTTTTTTCTTCATCTTATTTTTCTATATGTCATCTCACTCACCAACATGGAAAAGGCAGTGGGTCAGGGTGAAAGAGGAAAAAAGACTTTCATCCAAAACCGATGCTGGACCAGCTGAGAGAGCAGCAAGAGCGTCAGATATGGGCAAATTCAGGGCAGCAGCTCCCACAAAATCGGCATCAGGCTCATAATTATTTCACAAGAGTGCACAGCTCCTCTGTGCAATTCCTCTCTCCTGCCTCTCAGCCGGCTCTCCCTCTGCACACATTGCAAGTTAGGATGTTCCCTTTATCCGAGTGGTTCCTGAAATCTCATTCCTTCCAAATAATCCTTTCATAACGTGAGAACGTTGGCAAATTCCCTTTTGTCGCTCCTCTCTGACCATGAAGCTTTTGAAACAATCTCCTTTCAAGTCACCCATTTTTTTTTACAACCACCTCCCCGCCCTCCACCATTTAAATGCATTTTAACATAATATCAGAACAACAGAGAGGGCTTCTAAAGAGATAAAAGCAAAAAACCAAATCCACCACCACCAACAAAACAACAGCAACAATAATAGATTTTACTGAAAGCCAAATCTAAACACGCCAGGCGAACATGTTTGAGACTTGAAAAGCCAGCGTTTGTATTGCCCTCAACCCCAATTCCTTCCAATGAACCACTGTATCTATATCTTAGCTCTTAGGTCCTTCCTCTCTCTCCTCCACCCTTGTTTTCAAAAACACACATTCCTCCTGCACACCCACCACTCACCTTCATCGCTGTTCCAGCTCGCCACGATTCCTCCACCTTCCTAACTGCGCCACCTTGATGTTAAATTTTGCTTCCAACACTATGTGTCTCTACTCTGCTTTTGGGGACCCTGTACTTTGGTTAAAGGCCCCGTCCTTCTTTGATGGGGCCCAGATCAGCTTGGAGAATAAAAGAGGAAGACTAATAGAAACATCATAAAAACAGGAGAGGTTATTGAAAATGTTCTTTCACTAAGTAAATACACCCCCAAAACATACACAGGGAAGATAAATTAGTGTGTGGCTCTGGAAGAGGAAATGAAACAAATATGGAGATTGTGGGACATCAAAGAAAAACTCACTGTCCTGGGGCAGATGCAAGGGCTGTGCATAAATGACTTAAACAGAAGAAAAAAGAGGAGGGGGGGGGGGACTCATTAGGTATTCCTCTCAAATCAGAATCTTAAACCTCTGGACCCCTGACCCATGCCAAGGACATTTGCATTTCAACACTGGGGGAGTCAGCGTACCTGGCTTATGTTAACACATGAAGACCACATCGGCGTCAACGTGTATTGAGCTATGCCAGGTGCTCTGCTAGATCTGGACAGCCAGGTAGAAAGTAATCAGAGAACAGCCAGTGGAGGCAGAAGCAGGTTGGGTATATTCCCGTTTTCTCATGTCTCCAAACAGAAATCACATAATGGAGGGTGATCTCTGGGCAAGTGCATTATCCAGCAAGTTTCAAAGAAGGGATTTTGTCAGCCCTCCTCTTAAGAAGGAAAAATGGAGACAGTACACATGGTCATTAACATTAATGGTCATAGTTAAGGAAATACTTGACAACGTTTATCTGAATGATGCTGATACCTGTCATGAAGAGAGGCTGAAGTAAGCCATGGATGGAAATAAGATAAGGCGATCTTTCTCTGAAGTCCAGGAGGAAAGCCGACGTTATGTAAACCCCACTCAGAGTAGTAACAGGGTAGTAGCAAGCAAATAAAATAAGCACTTTATTTACCCTTAGGAGTTTAGTTTTCGGTCTTTAGTGGGTGACATTATACTCTACTAGTGCAAAAAATGCTGCAGTTAATTATACACACTGATTACTATAAATAAATAAGCGGTTGGTAAAAAACTGATTACTTAGTAAAGAATTATATTTTTGTAGAACAAATACAAATGAATATTATAAGCTGTGTTGAGCTCTGGTTTCCTAAATGATGCCGAAGAGCTGAGAGCTAAGCAGGAATAACCATTGAACGGAAGATGACAAGCAACTGAAAGGGAAGGTAACCATGGCCAACAAGCTATTCCGTTTCTTTAGGGCTAACCTTTTGCTCCTCCACTAATGTGCTAACTGAACTCTCCACTGATTTATTCAATTAATACAGTCTTTTCATGTCACTGGGAGGCAAGAATCTTTCGTGAAATAGCCTGGGTTTGAAGCAGTCTGGATTCGATTGAGAGATCTCCCATTTTCTTACCCAGGGATCTTGAGAAAGTTATATAACCTCACCATTCCCCAGATGCAAAATAGATGGCACTGAGACCTTAAAAGTGTGTTTGTAGGTTCCAGCAGGGACACATGGAGTGGAGGGGGGGCGGGGGAGGGGACACCTGCTTAGCCATCCAGACAAGCCGAATCAACCCGGGAGATCAGTGGAATGACAGATGTCATTTAAGTGTCCAAACTGGCAGCTCGTAGACAAATGAGTGCTTGAGTTCAAATGCACAGCATCGTGATTACAGCCAGCAACACTGTATTATCAACTTCAGAGTTGCCGAGAGACTAGATCTTAACTGTTCTGACCGCACAAAAATTTTACAATTTATGTTGTGGTAGAGGTGTTGGGTAAGGCTATGATGGAAAACAGGTTGCATGTCCTAAATTTATAAAATTTTACATGTCAATTACATCTCAATAAAATATAAAATATTAGTTAATTTTTCTTTCAATATCTTTTTGTGCTAAATGCTATGTTGTAAATATGTATCTAATTTCAGTGTGAGACAAAATTAGGTAAATGCTTTATTTGCACCCAGCAGCAAACAAATTTGTCCATGAAATAGCCATGCAGTGGCCACAGACACTCAGAATCAGTTCAATTACTAAACCATTTGTAGTGTCCTTTCTTATATTTTGATTCCCAGAAATTAGCCAACGTGATCATTGTGACCACCATGTATACAACAGTAAACTACAAACTAAATGAAGTAAATAAAATGAAAAGAAAACATTAAACCAGCTTCTGAGGGGAAAGGCCTGTTTATGTGGGAAATCAAGAGTGAGCAGGGGAGAGGTCAATGGGGGAAAAAGGAGACATCTGTAATACTTTAAACAATAAAGAATTTAAATTTAAAAAAAAAGAGTGAGCAGGGGGTGTATGAGTAAGACCTGAAGGATTCATTCTTTTTAATGAGCTACTTATAAAATGACTTTATTGAATCATCTAACTTTTAAACCGAGGTATCTTTGAGACATTCCACCTGACTGTTGTCATGGAAACACAATCATAAACTCCAAGTCCTAATTGCCAATAGTGACTTCTTTCATCCCCAGCTGGTCCCAAACTGTACCCTGTCCTTTAGGATGAAGATCTCACCTCTCTAACTCACGCTGGCCCTCCCTCTGGCCTGGGAAGTGTCAGTTCTAATGAGAAGGACTGAGATTCTTCCATGAGCACAGGAGAATGGAGGGCCGCCTGTTAAATGCCATTCACAGCTCTAAATAGCCATTCAGATGAGTGGCCGTGGTTCCTAAACAACGGGTCCCACACTGATGTGTGTGCAGACCTCTTTCAAGGTCACTGATCCGTGCAACTCGAGTGGTAATGGGATCCGACCCTTACTGTCAAAATCTGCACCTGTTAGGCTCGGAACAATGGGTCATTCTGAAGTCAGGCACTGCAACTTGCTCTTTTCCAGACCAATGAAAAGAATATCCCATTTCTCTTGGAACTTGGTGACTACCACGCAAAATACTTTGACGCTATATGCAAAATAGCATACAAGCCGTGAAAGTGATGCTATTAGATATTAACACCCCGGGCCTGCTGGCCTCACATTCTGAGAATCATGCACATGAATCACGTCTTCCTTCCACTTCAGTGGGCTGTAAATTAAACTCACATAAATGACTTGGAAGAGAGCATAAATGTATATATGCATACACAGCAGGGGGAGGGGAAAGGCACTAATTCAATACGTGTGAAGAACATACTGACTCATAATTTGAAGCGCTGGGTCCCAGTCTCACAGCAGCTGTGTGACTTTGGGTAAGTCAAGTCATTATGCTTTCCATGGAATGGAGAGTTTCGACCTCAGAGCACTGTCCGAGCTCAGGAAATGGACTTCCCTCTGCTTTGCTTTCAGTTTCATCATCTATCAGGGCTTTGGATTAAATCATTTCTAAGGTGCCTTCTTGTTCTAAAATTCTATTATTCTATTTAATTTTTTGCTTTAAATTATTCTGTGATTCAATATAGTCTTAATAGATAAAGCTACACACTTCTTACTGTTCAGCAGAATGGTGCCAATAGAGTGCACCATCGATTAAAATGTGTACCGAGTAGTCATCTGAATATGTATTTCCTAATTTTTCTAAAGTAGTATTATTTGTATCATTTTAAATTGGCTTAAGAAGCCATCAGCTTCAACCACCTGGCCCTGAGGTATATATATATATATATATATAAACAGAATAATCTTACAATAGTAATTTTGAGAAATGAAGATTACACACCTTCCCTTCATGGTTGGTATTAGTTTGTAGTCACATTCCAGCACAGACTGGCTGGTTCTTCACAACTCCTTTTCCTTTTTTCTCTTGGTCACACAGCTAGACTACATTTCCCAGCCTCCCTTGCAGTTGGGCACAGCCATGTGACTTAGTTTTGGTGAATAGAATGTGGGTGAGAGTAATGTGTGCCACTTCCAGTTCTGGCCCATTAAATCCTCCCACGTGTAATTCTCCACCATCTGCCTGTTTAATGGAGAGGATTCCAGTGTTTTCAGGGAGGTGAGGCCACAAGATCAAAGATTGCTGTGTTCCCAGGTCAGAGCTTTGAGGAGAGCTACCCAAGAAAGCTGCCTGACAAGAGAAACATCCATATAGGATTGTTGTTGGGAGTTATTACCAGAATTAAATAACTCTGATTAATGTTATCATGTGGACAATTAGTTTGATGCAATGGTAGCCTCCAAATATATCCCCAGGCAAACCACCTCTGAGGGCAGAGAACAGAGGCCCACAGAGCAAGCTAAAATGCTCCAGTCATGTTGTTTGTTGAAATGACCTAAAACCCACAGGGAGAAGCAAGGAGAAAGAGAGGGGATAAATGAAGGATTGGGACCATACTAACTAATCCTGGGGCACATGAAGTTCAGATGCCCTGCCTCTTTTCTCTGCTTCAGCACCTTCCTGTTCTGATGTGGTTATGAGGACCAGAGCTGGGGTTCACATGACACAGAGCCTCGGGATCTCATGAACCCCCTCCTGATGCCCTACGGGAGCCCTTTGCTCCCTGCTCCTTGGGAACCACTTGATTCAACAAAGTCAACCACAGGAAACATCAAGGCCCAAGCCTTGCCATCCAAAAACTGGGAGATGAAAGCAGCAAAGGAAATACGAAGGTCCCCACGTCATTTCAAACAGGCCTGTCATTTCTCCCAGTCTTGGAGAAAGGGCTCAGAGGACACGTGTGCCACATGCAGCCCTTTTGCCAATAGCTAATGTCTCATAGATTAACAAGGAGGTGGCCCCTTCCTGTCCTGAAATAGGAGGTATTATTTTCTGCCCATTATGAGCCTTGTGAAACCCTTCAGAAACTCTTCCATCCTCTGTAGCCACTTTCCTCAAGACAAATCGAACTACAATCAATGATGTTTGGTATATTGAGAAGACAATGGCAATCACCAAAACACACCTCTTCTAAAGTATTCTAAGTTCACCTCGTTGTTATTAAGATGAAGGTGGGCAGCTTTTAAGAAATTGCCACCCTTCTGTAAGAGTTTGCTCAGGTATTTAAACTTATACCACTGGGGTGGCCTTCTTTAAGAAAAACTATATATATTTTTTTAAGATCTCATTTTTGCAAACTTAACAAAAATATGCAACCATGTGACACGCTGGTATAGTCCCAGGCTGCCTTAAAGCAGCCTATAGAAGTGAGAAGCCTAAAGCTTAAGCTTAATTCATTCCTGGTAAATCCACCTCTGACGGAGGCATGCTTGAGCTGCAGATTTGTTCTAGAAGTATTTGGGGCCCTGCCTATTTCTACAAAGAAAGCTGAAGAGAATGTGCCTGGAAAAGATAGAGTCTGGAAATATAAAAACTGCATTTCCACACTTCCGAGCAATTAAACGCACAGCTGAAAATGGATGTTTCAATAACATTCTGCTCACAGCTCTTCATTATTCCTCAGAAATATCCAAATAACCAGATGAGGCAAATAACCAGTTTGGGGGTTAGGGTGGAAGGTTGACAACTGATCCCCCACTATCAGCAAACAGACTTTGTGTTCTGCTTTATGACACTGGGGTATCTCTCTCTCTCTCTCTCTCTCTCTCTCTCTCTCTCTCTCTCTCTCTCTCACACACACACACACACACACACACACACACACACACATCCATAAGGCTCATGAATTAGCCTGAGAACAAAATG
The DNA here is from genome assembly GCF_964212035.1 of Myotis nattereri. NCBI lineage: Eukaryota > Metazoa > Chordata > Mammalia > Chiroptera > Vespertilionidae > Myotis > Myotis nattereri. Next base: position 27,855,843 of record NC_138093.1, on the reverse strand, counting down.
TCCGGCCTGCAAAAAATATGCACATTTCTCAGTATAACTTCTGTCCACGCCTGCTTTCCCTCACCCCGGGTCCACTCACAAGCAGCAGGTACACGCGAAGGAGGCCAGGCACACGTGGATCAGGTCATCTTTCTGGTGTTTTGTCGTGGCTCTTACTTTATGGGAATCCCCCAGAGTTGGCACAATCAGGAGGAGCTGGACAAAGAGCCGACTTAGTTCCCTCCTCTCAGGGCTCTCCCGTTTCCTTCTGTCCCTGGATGGGGACGCTGGGGAAAGCCGAGAGATAAGCCGTAGATAGACAAACCTGGGTGCCTTTGACTTTTGGCTGATACCAGTTCTTTTTTTTTAAAATATATTTTATTGATTTTTTACAGAGAGGAAGGGAGAGGGTTAGAGAGTTAGAAACATCGATGAGAGAGAAACATCGATCGGCTGTCTCCTAAACACCCCTTACTGGGGATGTGCCTGCAACCAAGGTACATGCCCTTGACTGGAATTGAACCTAGGACCATTCAGTCCGCAGGCTGATGCTCTATCCCAGCCGTGGGCAAATTTACGGCCCGCGGGCCGGATCCGGCCCGTTTGAAATGAATAAAACTAAAAAAAAAAAAGACCGTACCCTTTTATGTAATGATGTTTACTTTGAATTTATATTAGTTCACACAAACACTCCATCCATGCTGTTGTTCCGGCCCTCCGGTCCAGTTTAAGAACCCATTGTGGCCCTCGAGTCAAAAAGTTTGCCCACCCCTGGTCTATCCACTGAGCCAAACCAGTTAGGGCTGATACCAGTTCTTCACATCAAAAAGCAAACGGGATAAAAGAATGGACCACTTTTTCCAAAATCAGGTGTAAGTGCTACATTCAGCCAAGAGATCACTTTGTCTTCCCATTGGCCAACTTCTACACACGTGGAAACATCTGGAGAGCTGACTTCACTCAGTTTTGAACCAGATGTTGGACATCATGTAGACATGGCCTCTACCATCATCCTTCATTTTCACCTCCAACTATTTACCTGATCCTTCCAAGAGACTTGCTGCAAGAGTCCTTGCTAACTGGGTGGAGCATGGCAGGGGGTGTGGGGTGAGACACACCAAGGTGCTGTGCTGGACACGAGCCTGGCACTGGGGCTGCCCTGCGTGACTGTCTCTTTTCTTCCAATATCCACAGAGTTTCACTCTCCTGACAGAGCATTCGTCCTCCACGGGGACATCTGCGGTCAGGACAGCTCAGCCTCCTCAAAGGCTGCGGGTTCCTTCCACTGAGTGCAGCCATGAGTGCAATCCAGGTCACGCGGGTGGCAACATGTTCAGCTCCTCGCTGGCTGCTCACCCCTGACGCAGGGAAACCAGTCCCTGCGTTAGAGCCAGAGGAACACTATCACCTCCTTATTCATTTTTCAACAGCCTCTTCCCTTGCAAATCTCTGCTAATAACCACAGCTTATCTTTATTTGCCAGGTAGCTCCTTTCTCTTCGGAGAGACCAGGAGGCCTCACCAAGGGAACCGGCGAGAAAAGCACTTTCTACACAATGACGAGGAGACAGCACTTTTCTGTCTAAAAATACACAGACGTGCTTCTCCTTCGTGGATGCTGACTTGTTATAGATAGAAAGCCAACAGCTTTGAAAAAAAATTCTAAAGAGAACTCTGTGTGGCCTGTAATGATGGGAGTTCCATTTAACTGTTCCAGGTTCTGGTCCATCTTCCACCAAATGAGCAGAACCCCATATTACAAAAGAAACTTTAAGGCCAGCTGGTCTACCCCCCATCTCGGATCAGAGTTGCATCTCACCTTTCAAAATTCTTAGATGAAATAAGCATTCCTGTTTGTTTGGTTGTTTTCTTTTCTCATAAACCAGGAGTGAAAGCCCTTATGCAGATGCTAGGATTTCCTTTTTCTGGAGCCCACTTCTTGACTTTCATGCCACTTTAATCCTAAAAGTGCCCTTTCCCTAATGAGGTGGCTCCTAAGCAGTATATTAGCTGCTCAGTCTATTTTATTTGACAGAACTTTAGAATCCACTGGAATACAGGAATCACAACTATGCATCAATATATGTTAAAGGACAAAGCAGGTCAGGACCCCTATTCACTAAATCTGGCCATCTGCATAATTTAAAGATTGAACAAGGTAAGTTTCAGTCCTGTAACAACCACCAGGCCTAGTAAAGACCCTATTCTCTGGGCCCACTTCATGGTGAGCTCTCCGGAAGCACACTCCCAAAGTGGGTGTAGTTACAGGAAAGTAACCCCCCCCCCCCGCTTCCATGGGCAACACATTGCAAATTTCCCAAACAAAATTCTTTCCCTTTTTAGAAAAATGGGTTCTATTCTGCCTGTATACCTATCAATGGCTTCAAAAATCAGAAATGGTTCCAAATTCTATTGAACTGTGAAGTGCACAGGGACTGGTGGTGTGATGATGGTGGTGATGATGATGATGATGATGACAATAACAAGGACAGCAGCAATAACTTATTTAGCACTGGCAAGGGACTTTGCTACATCCTTTATGAGTATCAATTAACTTATTCTTCACAACAACCTATGAGGCAGGTACTATTAAAAACCTTATTCTATAAGTGAAAAAAACTCAGTAACAAACTCAGAGTGTTTGCTGGTAACTGCCCAAAGTCACACCTCTAGTAAGTGGCCAAGGTGGGTTTGAAAAACAAGTCTTTCTGATTCCAGAACCTGTGACCAGAACCATCATGATAATATAGCCTAGTGCATGACAAATGCTTAATACATGTATGCTGAACACACTGAGATGTAACAGAATTTGATGGGGTGCTTCTCTCCCTACTTCAAACTCCTATGTGACTTGGAAAGCACTGCTTGTTACAGTACATAATTGTGATTATTATGATGATAGTCTTGGTACTCCAAACTAGACTACAAGCACCTTGAGGGCAAGACAAGGTTTTCTTCATAGTGTTAATAGATACTGTACTGTACTTCATAATATATATATTATAATCAGAGTGATTATAAAGATGGAATATATATATAAAGATGGAATATATATATATTCCATCGTTATAATCACTCTGAAAGGATTATATCATTATCCCCATTTTTTAGATGAGGAAACAAATGCAGATGTGAATGAAGGCCACAAAGCTAGCAGTAGGATATTCAAACACTCTCTATCTGCCTCCAAAAGCCAATGCAGTCCCCACTCTGACCCATGGCCAGCTTTGTCACCTGTGTGTCCTTAAAGTGGCATAGAATACAACATTTGTAGCCAACATGAGTCATGTATTCACCTTTAGATATATGCAAAATATGAAATCACTTTTATTTTTTAATTTTGCTTGGCCGAGAGCACTTACATCATCCAGGTCGTGCAATGCATCCTGATCCAGGAAATGTGGGAATTATTATTTTGGTTCCTCTTCCTCCAGAGCTCTGTCTCCTCGCTGGCCTCATGAAAACCAGGGAACTCTTATAGAAGTGGCAAAGAGAGGAGCAGGGATGTCACACTCCTTGTCCTTTCTGCTTCTCTTTCTCATGTGCTTGGTTACAGGAAGCCAGCAGTGGGGGTCAGGGGGATTGGAGGTCAGAGTCTGTTTATGTGAGAGGGCTAGACATAGGAGGCATCCCTCCACATTTCCTGTCCCATCTACTCCACACCCTAGGACTAGCACTGCATCGCTGCTAACATTTACATCTGTTGGTTGAGCCAACAGTGTCCCAGGTAGCATCTATGGCTGTGATGTCCTTGGGGAGCCAGGCCAATTTCTCTGGCAACCCCAGCTTCCAGAGGCAATCTAGTGTCTCCCCAGGTCCGAACACTGTCATGTGCTACCTCCACTTCAGAGTTAGGATGTTCCCACAAAATCCACTACATCTCCTGGCTGACTTGTTCCACTTTACAAGCCCGAGGGAGGGTGTCTGGCAAAAGGGAAGGATGTTTTTGGACTTGGACTGTAAAGATGTACCATTTTATTCTCCTTGGGGTATTGACCAAACAGTGGCTGGCATTGTGGGAAAGGTTACCTTTCCTTGATACTTGGCACATTTTATGAAAGAATGCAAGAAAGGCCTGAAAGACAGCATGGGTTCCTTGGTCAACCAGCCAATGTCTAGAAATCACCTAAAGATCTGCCTAAAAAAATGTTTTAGGTGAGTTATCAAGGGAACTCCATGAAGTGCATTTAATAACAAACCCAGTTTAAATCAAACACCCCAAACTGCCTGTGACCCATGTATGTGCAATTGGCTTTCCACTTGTCAGCCAGAGGAAAGGGACCATATCTTCCCATGTTCCCAGCACTGTGTGTAGCCCTAGTGGGTGCTCAATAAGCATTTGTTGAATGACTATTGAAAGTCACCAGAGAGACCGATTTGGCCTGCAGGAGGAAAGTATAGAAGAGTAATGGAGAATAACAGAACAGAAATGCCACGTGGTCCCTGGCTTTCCATGGAGCTGCGGTCTTTGCACCTAATACAAAGTAATATGGCTGTTCTGATGGGACTCTTTGGCCCTTTGACAATTACAAGCGAATTTTGGAAATAAATATTGTAACATCTACATCTGAGCACCAATTATCTGAGCACAAGTGAGAATGGAGATTCATGATAGGGAAGCAGAAGTAAGGAGCTGTAAGAATGCAGTTCCGTGGAAAGTGGATGAGGCATGAAATCAGAAAACTAGCTTCAGACATGGGTCTTTCTTCCTAGTCCCACCCAAAGTAGTCTTCAGTGTGTAGCTTCATCACATATGTGCTGAGGGTGAGCCTCTCTCCTCTCTGCTGTTCCCTTTATTCTCCTTCATGTACATTCTTGGCATGGCAAAGTCCCCAGCTCTACCGTTCCAAGCCGTTTGGGGCAAGTCTCAATTCTTCATCTATAGAATGGGTACAATTCATATCATTCATACCTGTTCTACCTGACGCAGGATTCAAATAAGATTATTCATTCTTCCTTTCAACAAATACATATTGAATAGTTGCTAAATAACATTGTATTGTGAGAAAGGCTGTAAGAAACACCAGGATGAGTAAGACTAGTTCTTCCCCTCAGTACCCAGGCAATGCACATGGCCCGACAGGTGTATGCTCCAAGGTGAAAATCATTAGTCCAAGAGAGGCCTATACACGGTGCTATGGGACCTCGGAGAGAAGATGGATTATGCCAGAAGGAGGGATTAAAGAAGTCTCCAGAATAGAAGTTGCTGCTTTTCAGGGGAGCTTCAAGAGTTAAAATGGAAGCAGTCTGGAAACAAAATGACTATACAAACATTGGGTGTGAGTTATAAATAATAATTAGTTTGTGAAATGAACTGTGTTCCACATTAATGCCTGCCTAAACTCTCAGGCAGACTTCAAGCAAGTAATAGATCACCTTGGGAGGTGCCAGATTCTGTACGCTTTACATTCGAGAATTCATATCATTTGAGCCAAACCCTATGAGGCGCGGTCTAGTACTATCCTCGTTACCAATGAGGAAACTGAGACTCCAATAAATTGAGTTTCTTGCCCGGAGTCACACAGACAATCGTAGAGCCAAGATTTAAACTCAGATAGTCAGCATTCAAATCCTGCTACTCAGACGAAGGAACAAGAATACTACAGTGATCCCTCCGACAATTCAGTCCCCTCAGAACTGTGATTTTGAGAGAAGTAAATTTTGGATCCTGGTGAATTACGGCACCACCTCTCTGAAAAATTATATTTCAGATTGAGAAGGTGCAGGAATCCTTCCTCGTGGTTATAATCTCAAGTAAATCTGGAGTAATTCACATTGTGGCCGGTAGATGGCAGAAAGTGACAAGAAAAAGACTGGAAATCCCAGCAGGGCTCTCAACTGGCTCCCAGTTTGTGGGACAAAATGCATTTTGCATACACTACAGTTTGTTTAAAGTAACAAGTCCTTACTCAAAGCGAGCTAGCTCCAGGTAGAAACTGTCATTGTCTGACCTTCTCCAGTCACCGTGTCCTAGTACCGCGAGGAGGAACAGCCCCAGTGGCGCCCACAAGGCGTTTCCTCTATAAAACTGTCGTCAGGCTCTGGCCAGTGCTGACCAAGCCACCCCCAGCCCCACCCCTCTTTCTACTGCAGGAAATCTTGGGGCTGTGCAAGTGATAACGTCTGGAAAGTACCTGGCAAAGTTGGAAGACCTCTACCCCTGCTGAATTGAGACAAAAGTTAGCAGTGCATTCTTTCCATAAAGGTGTGTTAGTACCTACTGTGTGCTGGGTCCAACTAAATGTCTGCTATTTACCTCCTCCTGCTTCCCCAGCTGCTTGCTGTTGCGAAAGGAGCTAGGGAAGAAGTTAGTTCTGTGGACTCATTTTCTGAAAAGCTCTGTCATGAAAATAGGAGAAATCAAAGATGTACTGCAGACTTTAGAAAGCATTACCAACACCCTCCCCCCCACATACACACACACCACGAATCTGATTGCCATCTTAGGTAAAAAAGATATTTCTAAGTATTAAAACTCAGAACCTATAAAGGACAATGTATGATCACATTTTAATCTTCTGAACTGCAAAAAGCACGCACTTCAAAAATCAAAAGAACTGCAAACCACATGACAAAGACGAATATTCTTAAATGCAAATATGCTAAGAACTCTTACAAACCAATAAAATTTATATATCAATAACTCTTCTAAAGCCAATAAACTGGGCAAGTGACATGAACAGGCGGTTCCCAGGGCAGCCTGGTTATTCAGGTAGCAAGCTTATCTTCAGTATAGTACTCAATTTTTTTTTTAGGGGGGGTCTATAATTAAACATATAAAGTGATACAAATACAATGATTATCTTTAAGTTTGGAAAACTAACCAGTATCACAAGTATTTTCTTGAGCAAGAGTACTCTTGAGCTCAAGAGTAGTCCCTATACAGTAAGTACTGTTCCAGGGGTAATGTGGATGAAATAACACACCTCACAAGTCCCCAGTTTTAGTGCACCACTCATGTGGCAGAGATGGCGACTACAAGGCTCTAAGGATAAAAGTCCACACTTTTGTTGCAAAGTAACCCATTGCCTAAGGAAGGGGTCTCTACAAGCAAAATAGAAGCTCATGTCACTACACTCGCATACAAGAGTCAAGGTTCCATGGGCCCTCTCAGGACAGTATTTACGCATACTGAAGAGGAATATGCATCCCTTGCAGCAGCCAAGGGAGGGGGCACAAATGGGGGAAGGCAGACTGGGATCCAAGTTCAACATAACCTCCCTCCAGAAACAACTTCCCAGGTCCACACTGGGAGTACTCACCCTGGAAGAGCTCTGTCCGCAGGGAAGTCGTACACATTCATGGTTGTCCACTTACCTGGGTTTGTTGTGTTGGCCCTCCCTCCATTCATTTCTCAAGATTTTCTTTAGATCACTGCCTTTCACCTTTTTGACTCCTCTCATGGGGTGCAAGCCATCTGCAGATTTTGGGAACAAAACAAATGGACTTGAAAAAAATCTATATACCTCCTTTGAATGACACAATTCTAGAGCTTTGTTCCATGTCTCCTCCACACCACTTTGTGCTCAAGAAAGGCAACTGATGGAGGACACAGCAACAAGGCTAGCCCTGTTACTAACATTTGTGGAAGGGAACCGAGTGACTCTAAGAAGGCCACCGAGACCCATGATACTGGGATGGCTTCTGTGGAAGCAAGAGACAGACTGGAAAAAGTTGGCACTGGGTTGTCCATTTTTTATGACTCTTCAGCACTAAATCCCATCAGCTGCTGCTCTGCATGGGTTATCCTTTCTATCTTTGGTTTAAACCAAAGTTGGTTTTGTTCTCAATCTTCACCTTCTTTTTTAGGTTCTGAATCTAAGTAATTAACCTAAGTCCCATATCACTTCATATAAGGAGTTGGCCCCAAAAGACACTGGGTAAAAAGTTTGTGCTTGCTTAAACCTCAACAATAAGAAAATAAACAACCTGATCAAAAGATATACATCGAGTTGGTGTTTAACTTCAACAAAGAAGATATACAGGTGGCAGATTCGCATAAAAAAAATGCCCTACATCGTATATCATCAGGAAATGCAAATGAAACAACAAAGAGATACCACTACACATGGATTAGAATGGCCCAAACCCAGAACACTGACGGCACCAAAAGCTGTCATCCTCCCTGGCAAGGACGTGGAGCAACAGGAACTCTCATTCATTGCTGGTGGGTGCAACCACGTTGGAGGGCAGCTTGAGAGTTTCTTGCAAAATTGAGCATATTCTACTCTATGACCCAGCAATCGCACTCCTTGGCATTTAGTTAGGCCCACACAAAAACCTGCATATGGGTGATTATAGAAATTTTATTCCTAAGTGTCAAAACCTGGAAGCAACTAGTAAGTCCGTGGCACATTCAGACAAGGGAATATTGCTCAGCACTAAAAAGAACAAGAAAGAAAATAAGAAAGATAGAAAGGAAGGAAGAAATTAATTAATTAATTAAAATAAAGAAATGAGCTATCAAGCCAGGAAAAGACATAGGGAAACCTTAAATGTATATTATTAAGAAAAAGAACTTTTAAAAGCTACATACTACATGACATTCTGGAAAAAGCAAAACCATAGGGACAGTAAAGAGATCAGTGGTTCTCAGGAGTTGCAGGGGGAGGGAGAGATGGCAGGCAGAGCACAGGACATTTAAGGCAGTGAAACTACTCTATATGATCCTATAATGATGGGTAAATGTCATTATTCTTTGTCCAAACCCACAGAATGCACAACACCAAGAGTGATCCCTAATGTAAACTATGGACTTTGGGTGATAATGATGTGTCAGTGTAGGCTCATCAGTTGTAACAAATGTACCGCTCTGATAATGCTGATAATGGGGGAAGCTATGCATGTCCAGGGCAGGATGTATATGGGAACTCTCTGTACCTTCCATTTAATTTTGCTGTAAACCTAAAACTACTCTAAAGAAATAAATTTTTTAAAGTTTATAATTGGTGAAGGTCATCCAAGGAGAAGAAAATGGGAGACAAGTCCCTGGCCGTCTCCTTAGACATTAAAGAATACTTTTCAAAACACAGCCTGCTGTCCATTTGCAGAAAAGTATGCCCAACTCTCAAAATCCTTCAGACACACTTCTGTTCAGTTCCTTCCAGATGTCTTACTAATTCTAAAATTAAGTGCAGAGTTTTGGGGGTGAGGATTATATTTCTGTTCATTTTTTAAAGAAGGTATTTGAACCTTCCTCTTCTTCTCTATAACCATAAACCTTCCCAATTTAAATCTTGAGTTAAAAGATTAACTACCCTCAAAAAAGCACCCAAAGAATATCCATTTAAATTTAGCAATTCCTGCACTTTCCTTTGGATTTTTCCGAAAGGTTTGCGCATCTTTTCCGGCCCTACCCTTAGCTCCAGTCTCTCCCTGCCGTCAATATATGCCTTAGCAGGCAGTTCTTTCTAAGGGCAGGTCAGGCAGGAAAAGATTCCATCAGCTCAGCAGGAAACAATAGACTCATGTCCCACCTCCTTCCTTGACCACCACTCTCCCCCACCCCAGCATGGAAAATACAGCATAGTTTTGGAAAGAAATAAGGATGCGTTGCCTGAGAAATACTTCAAGGGAAAGCGATGAACGGTTTGGGAGCACTCCTGTTAACGGACAGTCATTCTGAAATCTGGCCTGACTGAACCCTCAGAAGGAATGAAGGGTCACCAGCAGAGAAATATGAGAAGTATGGTCATAAATGCAAATCCTAACACTTACATGTTGCAAGAGGCTTACCTGAGTTGCATTTAGTTTACTAACAATTGTTGAGTGCCATTTTAGCAAACACCCAGTGCTATTGCTAAGGGGCTGGTAACTGTAAGACTCCATGCAATATGAATGCACATTATAATTCATATTGCATGGAAGCACTGATCTAGGAGAGAAGTAACGAAGGCCTAAACTAGGCTTCAAAAGTCTGACTTCATCTTCAAAATTTTGCATTTATGAATTATCCACATTTGGGAGCTCATGGAGTTAGAGGATTGAAAGGGGGAGAAGAAGAGAGAAGAGAACAGTGCCAACAGAGTAAAACACACCCTTGGGTCTGAATGATACGTTTCAAATGATTTCTTGGGTGCCTCAGTTCACTTGTTCACTTGCTTTTGCTCTTTCCCAGATTATCAGAAAATACTGACCCTCTCTTCTCTCAAAGAAAAAATTATTCACGACACTTATTAAAACAATAGGGCAGACTGCATCACGAAACAACTAGGACAGATATTAGGATTTTGCAGGTTTTGCATTAGTGTTTTGTAATAGGAGAGAGCTTTTAAAGCTCTCCATGCCCGCCCTAGCTGGTTTGGCAATCCAATAGAGCATTGACCTGCGGACTGAAGGGTCCCGGGTTTGATTCTGGTCAAGGGCACATGCTGGGGTTGCGGGCTCAATCCCCAGTAGGAGGCGTGCAGGAGGCAGCCAATCAATAATTCATCATTGATGTTTCTCTCTCTCCCTCCTCTCCCTTCCTCTCTGAAATCAATAAAAATATATTAAAACTCTCCATTGCCCATGTCACACGCAGACCACTTAAATGAGAATCTTGTAGGGACCCAGGCATCAGCATTCTTTTAGACTTCTCCAGGTGATTCAAGGGGAACATGAATGCAACACTCAGAATGCAATGTGGAATGCAATAGGAGCAGAGGGGGTGGGGGCTTATGGTCTGTGGATAGAAAATTACTAAGAGGAAACATTAGGAATAAGGGGGATTCTGGCTAAATCAACTTAACAAGATTCTTGGTTTAGGCAGACCAGGGTGATCATACATCAACTGGGGAGGGAAGGGAATGAGGAAATGGGTCTGATATCGAAGGTGATCAATAGCAAGGAGAGGGGAGTTCTGCTAAATCAACTTGATGGAATTCTTGTTAAAAACAGACATGCAGAACACAATACAATAAAACCTCTATCTCATAAAAAAACAAAACAAAAACAAAAAACAGACATGCAAGCCCAAAAGAGGAGGAGGCCTGGTTGGGAAGGCAATTCAGAGGAGTTTGACTCAAGTTTGGTGAAGGAGAGACTGTTACTTCCAAAGTTTAAATGTCTTGAGAAGAAGCAAGAGAAATTACCATCAGTTAAGGATCAACTATAAGTGGACCTAACTTCACACAAACAAACATTCACCCCTCTCTTTAGGCCGAACAACCATCTGGGAGGCAAGTGAAGAGAGAGCAGGCACTGGGGCGCCACTTTGCAGGCCCATCGCCTCCTCAATTTCCCCGTCTCCCACGTTGATCTGGGTTCAAGGAACTCTGTAGACAATGCAGTGCCACTTGGTCTCAGACACAGGCCCCTTCGCAGGCCCTGCACCTGCTCCCGCCTCCCTGGCAGCTCACCCTCATCCCCCCTCCTAGTCATGCCTGGTTCTGGGGGAGCCCCCCACCTTCCCCCTCCCTCCGACACTGTGAGTTTTCCAGCTCTTTAATTCTGCCTGATTCTCCTCTGTTCTTACAACCAAGGTCTTTGACTACTGCTTTCATTGTGCTGTCAGGTTTCACTTTGATGCCTAAATTAATACTAATGGGAAGGCCTCTTGGCTGTTTGCTAACTTTTCTTTCTGCTCAGTTTCTCCAGGTTGAATATTCCTCCATACGGGCTGTGTGCTCCTCTGGCTGCCCTTTCTTGAGTCCATTTTAAAGAAGCAGAGCATTTTACACATGGTTTGCTACTCTAGAACTGGGTAAGTTGGGTGGGAGGCAGAAAGGAAATTTCACCCAACATCTGCCTGATTAGCTTTCTGGATGTGAAGCTGAGGGTCATTATTGGCTTTGATTACATTTAGCTTTAAATGCGAGCTCTACAAATATTCTCTCTCCCTTTCTCTCTCTACTCCTTAGGGACCCAACCTTTCCCCCAGATAATCAATAACCTCCGAGGCTGCAGAGGAGAGGCAGCCTGGCCCTTGCTAATGGACGGGACCTCTGCCGACTGAAGATAACATCTTGACCTAAGTTATGTTTCAGTTCCTCAGCCCTAAGGTGGAACGATCCCTGGCTACTTTCCCATGATCTGGGACAGACCTCAGAGCTGTCCCCAAGGCCTGGAGAAATGACTCACTACCCTGACCTCCAACCAATCGGCTCCCAGCACGACACTGAATTCCTGATCTACAGCATTGCATGATGTTGCCCTACATGATCTGTAACCTACACTCGGAGTTCCAGCTTTTGAGCATTAACTTCCCATTTCCTGGGTGGCACCATTCCTAATAAAATAGCCAAACTTCCTCCACTGAAATTCTCGTGGTTTGTGTGTGGCCTTACTAGCACCCGGTGGATGAACTCTTTCTGTTTGATAACACTCCACCCAAACTGCAGATGGTGGGCTCAGTGCCTTTGTCCCGTGGGCTGAATGAGTCTGCCTTTCCAACTTGCTGGTGTTGCTTATTTAATAATTCTTCTGTGGGCCAATCCTTGTTGTTTGAGGGGCTCATGAGAGGCTCTGCTGAACCCAAATACTTTCTTTCAGAGCCTGATAATAACTGAAGTTTCATCTCTTTAAAGAGAAGTAGTTCTTTGAAGGTTTTTGTTTTGTTTTGTTTTTTTCAGATTTGAACCAAAAGAATGATCACAAACTGCTCCTGGAGGGTTCACATATGAAAACAATGATGAGTGCCCTTTTGGATGGGGACTCTTGACAGAGAGAGCAAGATAAAGGAGGAGCTGCCACGTCCGGAGGTGGGGGTGGATGGAACGTGGATGCAGAACCAAGGACCATTTCACAACTTTGCCTGGAAGCAGCTGAGCTGGGAAAAACTTAGGCACTCCCCCCCCCCCGCCCCCAGATCATTTCTCATAGTTTCTTTTCCTCCCTAAGCAGCCCATATTCAACAAGTATTTGTCAAGAGCCTAAAGTTCTGGCCAGAGTACAAAGAGAAAGAAATGAAACAGAAAGGCAAAAGTTAGTCAGTCATCAAAACTCAATACCTCTCTAGCCACCACAGAACACAGCCATACAGATCTTGCCTTTAAGCTTAAAGCTTAGAGCCAAAGACATGGGGGAGAGGGGGGCAAATATATATATACACGTATACTCACATAGAGTAATACAAACTGTGTATGATATACATATGTGTTTCTCCCCAAATGTGTCTCTCTATACCTTAGACTATAAAATTACACACACACACACACACACACACACACACATACTGTTCACTACATAGAAACAAGTCAAATTAATAACCTGTCCATCATTACTGATCTGAACCCCATGTGCTAGTCCAGGTTGGTTCCCTCTTAGATTTCTTGACCATCCAGGATCTTTTTCCTCATAATTTTCTTTCCTTTTGTGTTCTTGTTTATTTGGGGTTTTTTGTTTGTGTTGGGTGTGTTTGGCTTTGTTTTCTTTTTTCCCCCACTTGGTCTTATTCATTTGAATCTTAGCAGTGTTCATTCTCTCCTTCAAATTCTGTACTGAGTATTTTAGTTTACAAATCTCAGTTTTTAGTTGGAAAGCGTTTTTGTTTTGTTTGTTTGTTTACCCTTGAATCCCCTTAGGTCAGTGGTTCTCAACCTTCTGGCCCTTTAAATACAGTTCCTCATGTTGTGACCCAACCATAAAATTATTTTCGTTGCTACTTCATAACTGTCATGTTGCTACTGTTATGGATCGTAATGTAAATATCAGATATGCAGGATGGTCTTAGGCGACCCCTGTGAAAGGGTTGTTCGACCGCCAAAGGGGTCGCAACCCACAGGTTGAGAACCGCTGCCTTAGGTAGTCTTATTTTCTTCACTAAAGTCAGCAAATATCTCCCAGGCTTCTCTACTTGTTTGTTTGATCTTCACCTACTTGGCTGAGAGTGTCCTTATCCACGTTATCTCTTTCTCTGCTCTTTGGAGCCTCTCCCGGATGTTGGAATTCCCATGGAGCCTAAGGCCTTCATTGCTCTGAGCTGCCTGCCAGCCCCACAGTTGCTTGGGTCAGGACTGACAACCAGGTTTAGTAGTAGAGTTGGGAATGGTGGGGAAGTGGGATGAAATTGGGTTGCTAGTGGCCCCAAATCCTCTAGAAATCTCTGGGAACTGAGTATTGAAACCACAACTCTTTTGTATTCAAGCATCTCAAACTTTGGGTCAATGATCTGGATTTGAGTGTGGACTTTTCCTCACCATCTGAGTGATCCTGCACATGTATGTTCCTTAGAACACAGGCGTCCCTTCCTTGTCTGTGAAATGAGATTCAGCCACGCTGCCCCACTTGCCTCCCAGGGTGTGTGATAAGGAACAAGTGAAACAACAACCACTAACTACAGACACGGAGATGTCTTTGTGATTGCTATTATTCCCAGTCCTGGCTCCTTTTCTTTAACTAAAGTAACAGAATTGGAAGAAGTGAGCACTTGAGAAAAAATTACGAAATACCTCCAGCTTCTAGAACCCTACAAACAAAACAATCAGAGTATGCTTTTCAGAAAACTACTAACCTATCTGTTCAGCACAAACTGTAGACCAGGCGAAAGCAGGAGAAACACACCAAAGCCTGCTCCCTCCCTACATACAAAACGGGAGGTGTGGCTCAGTTGATTGGGAGTTTCTGGTTCAAGCCCTGTGTTGCAGGCTGGATTCCTGGTAGGGGTGCCAGGGGGTGGGGATAGGGGCAGCGGATTGATGTTTCTCTCTCTCCCTCTCCCTTTCTCTCTCAGTAAAAATCAATAAAAAATCTTTTTTTTTTTAAATGGGAGGGGCTGCGGGAGAGAGGAGAGGATAGTAATTAAAGGGATCAGAGAGACTACTGCTCACCAGTTACCATTTCCTTGACCTTGGGCAAGCTGTGTTATCTCTCTGAACCTACTTTCTCATTTCTAAAATGTACTGGCTTTGTCGTGGGAGTTTAGTGAAGAGATAGTGGAATAATAACATGTCCTACACAAGATTTGGGACACATACTAAGTACCCAATAAAGGAACCAAGCATATAGTCCCTTTTCAGACTATTGACACTACATGTATTTGATTTTCACAGGCAGACTGGCCTTTTCTCAGTTTTGTCATTTATACTGTCCCACCCATGACTTGCAGTTGAAAGGGGGAAATAATCCCTCTCTTGAGTTTTAAGTGGCAGCCCTTCTTCAATGGGCTTGAATAATGTGTCTTCCTCTGTCAAGAATAAAAATAAAGTAAAATTAACATTCCTAACAGCTGAACAGGTGGCCCAGAGAGACCGGCAACTGTCACGCACCATCGCGGGGACACTGACGAGCAGGGACAGAGTGCCCGGGGCAGCACGGTGTCTAATTATGGAATCTTTAATTCACTGGCCCCTTTTGGCAGGGAAGGCCCCCAGCACAGATTGGTGTGGACAAATAAAGCTTCTGCATCTTAGCACTTGGCTCGACAGCCAAGAAGGCTTAGGAACACCTGCTCGGCGCTAAGCACCAAGCATTAGAGGAATCAAACGAAATTAGAGAGGTGGTCCCTGCCCTTGAAGAGCTTATGGTCGGCACCATCAACTTGTTTCTACGTTCTGGCCTTAATATATATGTATCTTGGATTGTGCATACCCTCATTTTAAAAATTTTATGTTAGTCACCCTCTCCATTTCGATGTTTAGGTGACTGTGAGGCCTGGAGAGTTTGTGTGACTTGCTCATGCAAACAATCCTATTTTCTAAGGGAACAGAATAACTAAAGGATCATTTCCAAGTACAGATCTACTGAAGTTCTTAAAGATCATACTGAGTGCCTGTGAGTGCTTCGGGCATGCTGATGGGACGTGTGACCCAGTTTTCAATCACGTCTTCTTCTTCCTTTTCGCCAACACACCGAGTTAGAAGAAAACTGGCTGAAGTGAAGAAAGGGAAGCCTGCAGGTGGTGGGGAATATATGGACTGCTGGGTCTCGGTCAGCAGCAGCTGGGCAGCCTCGTCCTTCCCCTCATCCTTCCCCTGGTGGGGGAACCGCAGGGAGCTGCTCCCCACTGAGACCCTACAGAGGGCCATCCCTGACAGAGCCAGGGAAGGGAGGGCAAGCCCCTTGGAGTTGGGCCTATTTGAGGAACTTTTGGGGCTGAAGAATTAGAAAAAGATAATTTTATTGCAGAAACTCATCCAAAGCCTCCCACAGGTTTTATTTCATTTCATCCAAATGTCCAGACCAACACTAACTTCTGGTCCTCAGAACTCCCCCCACCACCTCTCATGGGGCTGTAATGCAGTACTCGAAGCAATGAATGATTCCAGCAAGTGGTCAGACGGGGGTTCCTCACTTACTGGTTCTGTTCCTTTAGACAGGTTCCCCAGCCACCCCCACCAAAGTTTCCTGGTCTGCGAAGTCAGGATCACCATTCCTCCTCGGGGGACGGGCACTGCCACGCAGGAGTAAAGGAGGAGACAGTCAGGAATGGCATCCGCCTCTGGTCCTGGGTTTCCAGGTGACCTCCCCTGTTGTGACCTCCTTGGAAAGAGGTTCAGTTCTGGGCTCCTTAATGGAAGTGTGCAGAGACGTGCAGAGCAACAGCACTAACCTACACGTTCACATAGCACAACAGGGAAGCCATGAAATCATTCCGTTTCCAGCCACATGGAGAATGTTTAAAATCACTTATGTGAGCAAAAGGGGAAGAAACAGTATCCCAAGGTCTTGCAATTTTTGTGTAAAGAAGGAAGAAGTATAACTGGGTTATCTTTTTTTTTTCCAATTAATTTAAACGACAAACAAAAAGTCCATTTTGACAGTCAGAAGTGAAAAATAATTTTTTTTTCTCTCTCTATTTCCTGTTGTATTTCCCGTTAGGATGTAAAATCTTGGAAATAACATTTTGGTTTTCCCAAGTGTTCACCTCATTCAAAGCAAATTAGTCAGAGAATCACAACCTGCATAAATCTATCAGCGTCGGGGCCCGGGATCTCAGAACACGGCTGGGCTGAATCCTGAGATAAGTCTTCATGCCAGAAACCCTATTATTTAGAAGAACAGTAAAAATAACAATCGGAGATGACATCAGGATGGTGAGCGCATTGCACTCTTCTTCCTTGTGCATCAGAAGAAGCTAACATCTGCTCATTGCTGGCGAACAGGACGACACCGGAGCCTGGGAAACGTCTGGTTGGCTCCAACATACAGACTCTTCTGCCCTCTGGGGAAAATTCTCTTTTCACTCCATGACTTCAGAAAGACCATTGGCATGGGCACGCAAACACCTTCTGGAGATGGCATGGAAATATCATTCAGTGAGTTGAGAACAGATAAGGATGTGTTTTTACACTTGTGGAGAAGTAGATTCTGCTTGGAGCGTGGTGAACCCTTCTGTCAACAGGTCCTTTCTCAATTCTTAGCCTCTGACTTATTTAAGGACATGACAGAGAGTATTTATTGGTCGGGTTGGGGAAGTGTGCAGTTAGGTAGAAGAAATTGGCAAGAGTGCAAGACAGATAAAACTGAAGAGATGAGGCAAGGCGAGAGGAAACATCTGGAGCCCCTGGCAGGGGTCCTTTTAGGCTCCTCGCCTGAAGTAGCTCCCTATTGACCCTCTTCATTGTTGGCCAGAGTCTTGTTTTTCCTGCTATTGCAGATTTCTCTAAAAACAAGTAGGATAACAGCAAACACTGGCATTTTGCTTTTAAGACTCACAAGATGTCCTCTCAAATCTCACCGGGAAGATTCTGCTTCAATAATTCACAGCTAGTTGGGGGTTCTACATAAACGGCTCTGACACATACCAGGGAAACTAGTCAGGATTTTCCTGGGTCGTTCATACCTGGTTACAGATCTCAGAAAAAGCCCTGCAGCCGTGTGCCTCAGGTCTGACAATGCTGCCTGTTATATTCAGGAGCCGGTACATATATCTGCAAGGTTCAGAGAAAAGAGTAGTTTAAAGAACTTATTTATTTTATGGTGGTAAGAACACTTTTCCCTCTAACAAATGTCTAAGTGTGTAATACCTATTGTTAAGCATAGATACAGTGCTTTACAGCAGATTTCTGGAACTTAATTACCTTGCTTACCTGAAATTTTATTCCCCAACGATTAGCAACTCTCCAATTCCCTCTCACTCCAGCCCCTGGCCACCACCCTTCCTCTCTTTGATTCCATGCATGTGACTCTTTTAGACACCTCCTATAAGCGGAATCCTGTAGTATTTATCCATCTGTGACTGGTGTATTTCACCTAGCAAAATGTCCTCATCCAAGGTTCATCCGTGTGACTTGGAATATGGATGTTTCGATCAATAGAGTCAAGTCACATTCACTCCCTACCGAAGCTCTCTGAGCACAGTAGACCTCCCATGCTCACCTGGCAGGTGGCCCTAAGTCTTGCCGAGTCAGGCTCCAATGCTAACTCTCAGTTTCCATGGAGAGATTCCACAGAAGTGAGAAGTTTAGTTGACACACCATAGACCAGTGATTCTCAACCTTGGCTGCACATTAGAATCACCTGGGAATCTTTCTTAAAATCCTGATTTCTGGGCCCCATCCTCCGGAAATTCTGTTTCTTTGTTATGGGACGGGGCCACAACTTTAGTAACAAAGAAACAGAATTTCCGGAGGATGAGGCCCAGAAATCCGGATTTTAAAAAGATTCCCAGGTGATTCTAATGTGCAGCCAAGGTTGAGAACCACTGCCATAGACATTGCTGTAGAGAAAAAGCTTCAGGTGCCTTTTGACTTGTCTCTTTTTTTTTTTTTTCACTTCCTCAAAAAGGAAAAAGCTAGATACTTTTGTAACCCTTGTCTCTTCCCTCCAATTCACTTTCTGTGGACATTTCAGTCCTAATATGTCAATCCCTAACATATAGAAACATAGGTCTTTGGTGACCAAATCAATGAAATGGACGCCTTATTAACAGCAAGAATAAGAAGGTACTCCTAGGGATTTCAATTGCAAATATTATCACATTATGCTTAATTGCACATAGACCCAAGATTAATTTTAGACCTACATATCTCTTCCATATATTTCAAGACATTTTCTTACAAAATATACCCTACCCCACAAACAGACGCTATTCATAAGTCATTGAACCAAATCAGGTCTCCGCAAATTCCCAACTCTCTGTCTCATTGGAATGTCAGCATTTAAAAGGGGCCAGAAATAAGTTACATTAGCTTACGCCTGAAAATCTGTTTTGGAGATCAGAGATAGTAACTTCAGTCATAGTTGTTGTAACAGCTTTTGCGCCCAATTCTTCCTTTGCACAAATACCATCTTTATATAGAGTAGGTCATTCTGTGCAAATATATTTTATTGCTGAAAATTGAGTCATGTCAATAAAATGTCAGTCTTCCTCTTTAATCAATAAAAATGCCTGAGAAATTCCAAAAGTATTAAATAACTATTAAGTTATCTTCTTTCTCTGCTCAGTCACAGACACTTTAGAAAACTGGCATTTTTATGTAAACCATATTACTTTATTCAGAAATGGGTGGAAATCATGGAGATGGAAGAACCAGCTGGATAGGACCCGAGTAGGACTGATGATGTAATACCCGCTGGGCACAGATAAGCTAGGACTTCCCAGTTAGATACAAACCCCATTTACTAACAGCTCCCAGTACTGACTGCTTACCCTGAAGTATGCAACGGTACCAATACACATTATTTCATTGAATACTAACCTTAAACCTACAAGATAGACACTGTTGTACACATTTTGAGATGAAAAAACTGAATCCTAGTGAGGCTAAGCAGCTTGGCCATTAGTAAGTGACAGAGCCAGAATTTGTACCATAATAGCAGTGGTTCTCATCACAGCAGTGGGCATCTCCAAGGCCAAAACTATCTTCATGACACGAAGACAGTTTTACTATCATTCTCTCATTAGAATACAGTTTAGTTTTCCAGAAGCTTCATGCTGCGTGCTGATGGCAGCACTGAGGCTAATAGTATGTGGGTTTGTGTATTCTTGTCCTTAAAAAATTTAACGATTTTAATTTGAAACATTTGTTCATAGAAATAAGCCACATAAACAAAGCTCTCTGGGGTCCTCAGCAGTTTTTCAGAGTATGTACAGCAGTTCTGCGGCCAGAGTTTGAGAAACAAAGCATCATATTTTACCACCTTCCACAGAACACTTCAGATTTCAAGTAGCCCAGTAGGGAAAAAAAAAATAGGTTACTGCACTGGCTGGCCACTCAGTGGTTAGAGCGTCGGCCCACAGACTGAAGGGTGGTGGATTCCCAGTCAAGGGCACATACCTCAGTTGCATGGTCGATCCCTGGCCCATTCGGGGCGTGTGGGAGGCAAGCAATTGATGTTTCTTTCTCTCTCTCTCTCTCCCCCTCCTCCATCCCTTCCACTCTCTAAAAAAAAATCAATAGAAAAAATATTCTCGGGTGAGAATTTTAAAAAAAGGAGATTGTGGAGAAGATATGAATTATGGACCCAGCACTTAGACATCTCTGCTGAGAACCATGGGATTTGTCCTGAGTGGATCCTGTCTCCCTATGAGCCCTTCCCTTCTGCAAGGGTTTCCCTACAAAGTTTATAATGATCCTTGTAACGGTGTCATTTTATGATTAAATATTTTCAGATGTGAGCATTATTCCCCCCCCCCCACCCCCGAAAAAGCAATAGAATGGTGCCAATGTGTTCATGGCACTGTTCTATGATACCATATTTAAATAAAATTGAGTAAATTTTGCAAACAAGAATTGCAAGTATTGTTCTTTACATTTTTCCAGATAAAACACAGATGTTAATATGTGCCTGATGTTCTATTCATTTTCTTGAGAAGTTCTAATTTATCACAGGAACATAATCTAATCCTAGACTCATTTCCCAAAGGGATTAGTCAATATTTATTTTAATGCCTTTTAAATCTTTGGGTTCATAAAATCTTACATCTTTCAATTTGAACCAAATCTTGATTTCCTAGAAATCCAGGTTAATGTTAACAATCCCTGAGTCCTTAAAGAGTAGCTGATAATTTGTGGAAATTTGAAGCAGATTGATTTTTAGTGATCATGGCTTTCCCACATGGATAGCCACATATTTTTAGCTTTGTTGATGCACATGTTTTAATGAGAAAAACAAAAACAAACTTTTCAGTTATTCAGTCATCAAATATTTATTGAGTACTTTCTGTTTTATGATACTATAATGTTAATAGGCTAATTTATTCAATTCAGCTAATCCCTTGAATCTAAATGGAGGAAATTATTCCTTTGTTTTTTCCTCCAGACCATCATCATTTACAGAGATTGCATTTATATTCATTCATTCATCCTCCAGTGTATTTCCACTCCAGTTTCTATCAAGCTGTCCAAAATGGCATTAGCCACAAATAAACACTTACCATCATCACCATCAACATTGTCACCAATGGAGCATAGTGAACTGGGAACTCCCTGAATGGACAGACTATGCTAAGGTGACATTTAGGTCTGTCTCATTCATTTGTGTTCCTCTACTCAGGGAGGAAGAAGGGTGAGAAGACCATGGAAAAGAAGACAAACATATAGCCAGGCCTTTTCTAAATTGCTTTTAGAAATAGCCTCTAAAGGTCCTCCTTTGAGAACTGGTAAAAGCCTGGAAGAGGAGGGGAAAGTAAAAAGAAACATATAAAGATGTAGAAAAGAAAGAATTTGCAAATCAGAATGCAGATCATTTGAACAGAGAATCCTAAGAGAGGACCATGGCTGAGGGGGGAGAGGAGAAGGAAAAGGTATTGAAGGAAACTTGGGAAGGACGCTGCCCTGAGTGCTGATCAGCAGCTTCCTGGGAGTGGACGAATGGCTGGCATCAGTAACAGAGATAGCCTTCCAGTGTCTGAACGCCTGTGTCAATCTGCTCATTCAAACTGAGAAGTCTTTGGTATAATTATAGCACCCACCCCCAGAAATCTTATTTTATACTTCTACAACTCTCTTATATAGACTTTTAAATAATTTTAAATAGAAGCTGAGTCTAAAATCAATTCTTCCAGGTGATTTTGATGCAGTGGTCTAAACTTGGAAAAATATTGCAGGCATAGCCCCGACATGTTTTTAATGTCATGCTATGTTTTAATGTTTGCCACATTCCATAAAAGTTAACCCCCCAAAATCCAAGTATTTACCATAGACCCTAAAATCTCACATAAATTTCAAGGAAAGAGTGTGTGTGTGTGTGTGTGTGTGTGTGTGTGTGTGTAGAGGTTGGTGCAGAAGGTGAATTATTCAGCGAGTCCCTTCAACTTTATGTCTCATGTGACTTCGTATTTGGACTGATCTCTATCTGCCTCTGGGATTATGGGAGGAAAAGTACACTTCCCAAAGTGATAGGTCTGCGTGAGGAAAATAAGAGCATCAATGACCAGGGATCACCTGACAGCAATTCAAAGTGATGTCAAAGGGGAAGAATTATGACTATTTTTATTTTCTGAAGGTAAGCAAGCTAATAATTTATGTTCAAAAGGATGAGTTTTTCTGGGGGGGAGGCGGATGAGTATACATCTGTAAGACAACTTGTTGTATTCCTCCAGTTCATTCAGACCCAGGTCGCGGAAATTTGGAAATTTTCTGCCATTCTAAGTTTCACCCATTTTGTGAGTATAGACGTAGATATTTTCATATGGTTGTAACTGAGTATGTGCTAATTACAACTAGAATGCTGTTTCATGGATCTGAGTTTCTTCTCCCGAAATGTTCTCCCTGGGCTCCAGGAGGCCTTTCATTCCGGCATGCATTCCTGGCTGCTTCTCCCAGCTCTGAGGGGCTCAAGACTACCACCCAAGCCTGTGGCTTTCAGAGGCTTCTCAATGGAAACTGTATCTCCAGAGAATGAAGAGAAGAACTTATTTCACTTGTGTTAGAACTGCCTGACGGAGAACTGTTCTTGGGTGCATTCAGCCAAAATGATCCACGGTCTTTTCCTCCGTCTTTGAAGCTAAGTGAGTTTTAAGAGTGAGAGCACCCTCTCTCCTCCACTCACCTCCTGCCCCCAAATACACACACACACACACACACACACACACACACCATTGTTTTCTAAGACAAGGTCCAGCTAGTTGCCTCTGGGAGTATCCCCTCAAATCTTTGTCTTTCCCTCAGAAACATTCTCACCTGACTGTGCCACAGGGAAATTAAAAATTAAGTTTCCTGTCTTCTTGGCTGTGACTCTTTTATAGTCTTTATTTTTTATTTAATGTGGTCTTAAACCCAAAGTGGTCCACACTATATTCATTCAAAAAGAAAGGAAACACTAGCATTTCCATTTTGGATTGTATAGGTTCTTTGAAATTCTTCAGTAATTGTTACTTCCATCCCATGTGGCTGTAGCAGGTCCTGTCCTGAATCTCACCCTACAGCTGTCACAACTGCCCCGAAGGCCCAGCAGTATCCCGGGGTGGAAACAACCTAAGTGATTCCAAATCTGCTTGTTTGAGGACAGAAGTCACCATCTAATTACCAGCCATGGCAAGAAAGAAGCTGTGTAAGCATAGCTCATCCAGGTAAGACAGACAACTACAGCTTTCTAATTGCAATTAGCTCACTAACACTGCAGAAATCCCAGAATGACCAGAAGAGTCAAACATGCTACCTCTTACTGTTTTCTGCTCTCGGTGTCTTCACTCCCTCCATTCTCTCCCCTCTTACTTGTCAGCGTGGGTCTCAGAAGCCAAACATAATGGTGGTGGTGGGGATTATTGTCGAAAATCACACAAGATAAGGAGATGTAGTCATTGACAACACATTGCATAAATGCAAGGGTTCACAACAATCATCATAGCTTCTCTGAAAAGTGTATAAAATGGTATTGTGAAATAAGCATGTTTGTGTGTGCGTGTGTGTGTGTGTTTGCCTTACATGACCATTTCAAGATGCACTGTCTTCTCTTCTCTTCAAGATGAAGTCTTGAAAACCCACTGTCCTTACTTAGCGATTTAATTAATGATAAATACTTAAAATCCTAAAGGAGCCTTTTATTTCAGAGACTCTTAAAGATGGACTGGTGTTCAGAGCTCATCTAGTTCTCAACTTGCTTTTGCTGAACCCACAATGAGATATTCCAATTATGTGGACTGGGCTGGAGCCTGGGAATGTGTTCATTTAAAAAAAAACCCAGACTTGTTCTGATATCCAGCTAATGTGGACAAATTTAGTCCAAACATCGTATTTTTTTACACAAGAAACATAGAAACTAAATGAATTATTAATGAGACATTTAACTCTCTGGGGACTAAATAATTTCATTATTCTACAGACATTTATCATGGGCTTTGCTCTATATTAGGCAACGACTGACGACAAACAAGACGTGACCTTTGTCCTCAATCACCTTACCTAGTCAAAACAAATAATCATCCTCTGATGATCAAATGAGTTAACAGATAGTAAAACCATCGGCCAGCTAAGGATGTGATAGAGATATGTGTAAGTAGGACTGTCTCCTCTACACTTGGACCCTGGAATCCTATGTAAAATAAATACCCTTGCATTGTTTTTTCTTTTCAGGAAATTGTGGCAACTATTTTAACATGTGATGGAGCAATCTCAGGATTCTCACCAATTTGGGAAGATTGAGGCATAACCCCTGTCTACTGGCTGAACTAACCATCCATGGGTTGTCCTAACTCAGTTGACCTTTGTCAAGACACTTGCTCAGTAAGGTACAGGAGGGCAAACGAAGAGACTGTGGGCTTCTACTCCTTCAGACTGTCCTGCTGCCCAGCTGCAGAGGAATACAGTAACAATAACCTTCGTGTGTTAAGATTCTAAACCTGCATTTCCTTGCCAACAACAAGTCCATGTTTTGGCTGAGTGCTGTCGTTTCCACTGCCCCATTTCTACCAACCCTGATCCAGCCTCTACAGTGGACACTGTGCTGCTCTGGGCGATGGACTGGACAGCACCAAGTTCCTTTTCCACTCCTATGGTGGTGCAGGTGCATTTACTCCACGACAGAGTGCTCTAGATCAGGACGGACACTTATTTTCCCCTAACTACACACAAACACTGCCAGCCAACTCAGGGGCTTAAAGAGCAGCTCCACAGTTATGAGTGACTTTTCATTGCCAGAATAAACACTCACTCACTAGTTATATAAAGACATCCTTTACTGGCTCAGGAAAAATTCACTTGATTGTTAAGAACAATAGGAATACCATACTTGGGATATATCACTAATATTTTGATAATAGCATGGCATCCTAAAGGATGATGATCATCCTCTTCTACAAATTATCCTCCCGTCCTATTTTCTGGGAAAATTATTGAGACTGATGGACCATATGTCTCACTTAAAACTGCCTCTGATGGGCATGTTTATATGAAAGAACATAGATACAAATACAGACATGAGGTCCCCCCAAAGGTGAAATACTTAATGGGTTCCAAGCTTCCGTTATTCTACAGTTGACCTTGCTCATTCTCTTATTGTCTGTATCCAGGATGAATTAAATAGAAATGGAATTACCCCAGACGAGGATGTGGTGGAAACTTTAGTCTCATGACAAGGAATCCTTTCACAGCATTTTAATCATGCATTTCCTCTTGGAGTCTGATTGTGGAGAGACACAATCTTCCTTGGCGACAATGCCTCCATTCCATCAGCCTCTTGGAGCCAAAGTCTTGTATCAGATTCACTCTCAACCACCATGGACCAAGCATCTGTGGCCATCTTTCATGCTCTTTTCCTGTTTATTGCCTTAAAACTGGGAAATGGCTCACTGAACAAAGGCAGTTCCCCAAGGCCAAGCAGTGTGCAACACGCTAATAAATATTCAAACCAATGTCTTTCAAATGTCATTGTGAATCATCTTCCCCTCCTTCCTTCCCATGGTTCAGTCATCTTGCTGGCTCTGAGTTTTCGCCTTTTGTCTCGGGCCTCAGCTGCCTTCAGTTTACTGCCTATGACTGCAATTGTCTTTGTCTCCTTTATCCGCTTCACTGTGTCTCATTTTCCTAAAGTATCTGGCACCCACTTTTCCACAACATTGTTCCTTTGTTCCAGGAAAAAAAATAATCTGGGGAAGCAGCACAAACACAGCTCCAAAGGCCACAGGGTGACATCCTCTCCCACCTGATCTTTATTCATATCTGGGTTTTAATTGCATTTTTTCCCCATTTCTCAAGCACCATCCACCTCCCTTCCGCCCTGACAGGAAGGAGCATTTTATTTCTCATTCAAAACGCTTTCCTACTGATCTCTATTCTTCAGAAGCTCCAGAGGCCCCTTGTTACCTGTTGGTTTTCCTCGCATTGGTTGATCTGTTGGCCTTGCTGTAGTTTATTACATTTTCAACCCTCCCCTCCCCCCGCCCCTCTTTCCAAACTTAGGCCAGAACTTATAACCTGCTGTCTTTTCTCATCTTCACTATCATTATCTTCAGACCAAGTCTTCCCAAAATGGATTTTTTTTCTTTTTTTACCAACCCCGTGCTCTTTAAAGAAACAAAGAGGAGAATTATGTGATGGCTTCCACCGTTGGAGTCGGAGCGTCTGTGGCTTTGTTTGAGCGAGAGCTTCAAATCCAAAGCTAAACCTTGACTTAACACACAAACTCAATTGACGAGAGGAGTACCGTGTTCAAACCCACCAATTGGCCGAGGACACAATCAGAGGGTTATTGGCAGGTATCTTCTTATCTCCCTGGTGCACTGACAAAACTCAATTCATTAAAATAATAAAAAAAAGATCTTGGTCCCTCATGTGAGCGGCATGTGATTTTCCATGAACGGTCGGCTCAGAAGGCATCGTGCCTATTATA
The DNA here is from genome assembly GCF_964212035.1 of Myotis nattereri. Taxonomy (NCBI): domain Eukaryota; kingdom Metazoa; phylum Chordata; class Mammalia; order Chiroptera; family Vespertilionidae; genus Myotis; species Myotis nattereri. The sequence goes on along the minus strand of NC_138093.1, from coordinate 27,829,234 downwards.
CATTCCATTTATAAATCAAACACCCCTCGTCCTGCGGCTGCACGCTGACATGTCAGCGAGGTTTGGGTCAGCCGCACACTCTTCCACGTGAACAGCAGATTAAGGCAAAGAGACAGGGAAGCGGCTCTTTTTTCCCCCCCTTTTCCACCAGTAATAGGCAGCTTGAACGTTCAAATTGGGCTGAGACTCCAAAACCAAAGTCCCATGAACCATAGAAGCAAAGAGACTTGAGATAAAAGCCAGGATCTGTCTGTTCCCTTGGAGCCTTCACCTTTCTTTCGCTCCCCTTCATCATGTTCATTGCAAAGTAAAGTATGTGCATGTGTGTGTGAATTAAAGAATATGTCTAGGAAAAGATGGGATAAAATCTTACCCAAGAAAAGACTTTGGTTTCTAAAGCCTGGGGAGGTGGTGTGAGGCCTGGGAATCTGGGGCTCACTGCAGGCCGGGAAGTGAAAACGGAAAGAAGAGTTTCAGGTTGTCAAGCAGAGAACCACAGAGGGCCTTGCTGAGTACTCCACCATGAAGGGAGCATGTTCCAAGTCAGACCAGCCATGTGTTAAAGTCACTATGCAGTTCCTCACTGCATGTGGAACTAGTTTCACCATGTGGCCTCCCATCTATGTCAAAAACATGTGATTCATCAAGACCTGCTGGGGAGGAGATTTTGTTAAGATAATTTCCTACCGAATAGGTATGTCAAAACTTCCCAATCTCTGCTCCCTTGTCCCCACTCCCATCGCTCATACCTCTATTATCTTTAATCCATTATAAGAGAAAACAAAACTGGAGGGGAGGCAAAGGAGAAGAAATCTGCTTGTAACTTGCATTTCCTTTGGACCTTTTTTTTTTTTTTTACCTATTGTACTAGACAAGAACCAGGAAAGAAATGAGTTGAGGGGATCTAGAAAGATAGATTTTTTTTCTTTTTGACCTACAAAAAAATTGTGAAGTTCTGAAACTGCATATTATCTTTGGGAAATGGCCACATATTATGGGTATTGATTCTACTAATGAGGGAAAGTCACAGGGGGGAATGAGATATTGAAAAGTGGTAGTAACATAATTTATAACCTATTTTTTTTTGCTCCCCATACTTTGAGGAATATGGAATAAATAATTCAGTAACCCCCCCCCCAAAAAAAGGAAAAGAATAAAGACTGATTAAAGTAGACTACACTAGTTATTTTCATTGAATTAAATATTGTAGAAACAAGTAGACCACGCACAGCATATCAGTAAGATTTCCATCCCAAAGACCATAAAATAAAGGCCTAAAATTCAGGTAGATTTTAAGATAAATGGGTTGTATCAAAAATGTTTCATTAAAGTGTTTAATTGTCCTAATAACAGTTTTTTTAAACAATCTTTGATTGATATTAGAACCAGCATTTAGTGTAGTTTTCAAAAAATACATAGATTATAGACAAATTGAGCCAGTTTTCCAAGGATGGGGTCCAGATAAATGAAAACCACTGAGGTAGTGACTTGTCCCATGTACAATTTAAGGGCTTTTAAATAATAGTAATGTGCGATGCTTGAACACAAGAGTTGACATTCTGTGTGACTTTTCCCCCTTCTGCATGGCATTTGCCAGAGAAAGGAACTGAGAAAGGAAAAGCTAGTTGTCCTCTAACTGTAGGTCAGCTCCCCATGAGTAGCACAAAGATCGTACTGCTTGCACTTAACAAAACAAGCACAGTGTAGCATGCTTTGTCATTTAAGGCCTTTCAATCTAAAATAAGTCTTCTTATGAAAGGCAATGTTCATTAAATACAGCAACAGAACTGAGGATATTTTTCTTAGATGGTGTATAGTTTTTATCCACGGAACATTCTTTCATTATAGTCTGATATTGTTTTCAGGATAGTTTCTAAAGTTTTAATTAACTGTGATTAGATGGCTTGTTTTCAAGGTAGTTATTCATCTGACTTTGCTAAGTCAGTTTCTTTCTTAACTGGTGACATCATAAAACAAGCAGTGATCCTCGTAACAGGACAAAATCCAATGGATTAACACTTAAAGTCGTTAATTTGCTTAGAAGCAATTTTTAGAAATAGACTAGATGGCCCATTCACTCACACGTGTGCATCAACTAGTTAAGAAGCATTTATCCCTAAAATGTCATCTATGTACATTACCAGTATAGAATGCAACATCAATGTTTTTTACTCTAAAAAGTTGTGTGCCCTTTATCCAGCTATTTTCCTTGCCCAGTAACTTAAGTCTATCTCTTTCTTTTAAGTTTTTATTTGCCAACCTATTGCACACACTGATAAAGCTTTATAAAAAAAAATAGAATTAGATTATGTTGTGATTTAATCTGGTAATAAAGCATTTAGATAAATTCATATGCCCAGAATCATACAATACTGTAAGTGCAGGATGCCTTAGAAAGCTCCTGTTCTAAACCTTTCCATAACAAATGGGAAAACTAAGATGCAAGAGGTGAGACACTAGAAAGCCCAGCTTGGGTAAGAATCCAGTCTCCTGACTTGTACTCCAGTGCTCTTCACATTAAATCATGCTACTTTCATGGGCTAATGAAGAAGGTCTGATTGCTAGTAAGATATGGGAGATTCTGCCTCTTGACTAAGAAATCTGATCCACCAACTTACAGCCAACCTCCGATATGAGCAGGGGAAGAGGAGCCCACAAAGAGGCAATGAAGCACAAGGGACGGAAGTTGATCTGAAAACTATATGAAGGAAGGCACTTTGGGGATGGCTAAAAGCACAGCCACTCAAGATTGCTGCCAAAACTGGTTTGGCTCAGTGGATAGAGCGTCGGCCTGCGGACTGAAAGGTCCCAGGTTCGATTCCGGTTAAGGGCATGTACCTGGGTTGCGGGCACATCCCCAGTAGGAGATGTACAGGAGGCGGCTGATCGATGTTTCTCTCCCATTGAAGTTTCTAACTCTCTATCTCTCTCCCTTCCTCTCTGTAAAAAAAAAATCAATAAATATATATATAAATCAATATCAATATATATATAAATCAATAAATATATATATAAAAGATTGCTAACATGCAGAGGGTGGAAAGAATCCTAGCTATAAATGCCAACATTTATAAGATATTTAGATGAAGGAAGTTTTTCATGTCTACATATTTTGGGTAAGATTACATCTGAGCCAAAAAAGAAAAATCAGTTTCAGTAACAACACAGATCTGTTTCTTAGTTCAGTATAACTAACTATTCCATAAGAACTGCAGGCCCATAGTGTATTTCCTATCACATCTGGTGTGTTATATTCCTCCTGTTAGAAAATTACTGCTGAGATTTTAAAATGTCAACTAAGCTTATAAACTCTTAAATGGTTTACTAAAAATAGATAATTATGTGAGCAATTTTTGTGTTGCAACTGACTTATTTCAAACTTTATATTTATCAAAGTTATATATGCATAGCCTAAAATTTCAAATAGCTTAAGCCTTATTTTAAAAATAAGAGCCCTCTAACCCCAGAACTGTTATTCAAAGACAACCTCTCTCAATTCTTTTAGTTATTTAATATATGTCAATATTATCTTTCAATAACATGTTTACTCATATATCATGAATTTCCAAGATTAGGCATTAACATTTGTCCTCTCACCATAAAAATTAAGGGTTTAGCTTTTCTTCAACACTGCTGCACCCAACACCATCATATATATTGTCATATGAATATTCTATATATATATATATATATATATATATATACACACACATACATACACACACACACACACACATTCTTCCCTTTGCCATTCCTCTAATACAGGTATATATTAACTTTTGATTGGCTCATAGTCATTGTTTATAGTATTATTAGAGGTCCGGTGCACAAATTCATGCATGGGTGGGGTCCCTCAGCCTGGCCAGTGATGGGGGCTCTTCGAGGCCATCTTGCCTAGTCTGATCAAACCAATGGGGGACTGCCGGCAAGTGCAGGAGGTTGGCTGGCCAGAAGAGGGACCACAGGAGGTTGGCTGTGGGAGCACACTGACCACTAGGGGGAAGCTCCTGCGTTGAGCATCTGCCCCCTGGTGGTCAGTAAGCATCATAGTGACCGGTCAACTGGTCGTTCAGTTGTCCAATCGTAACGGTCGCTTGGGCATAGATATAGATATAGATATAGATATAGATATAGATATAGATATAGATATATAAAGATAGAGATATAGAGATATATATGGGTTACTATGCTTATCCTAATCATAGATGATTGCCCTAACCACTCTGCCTGCATGCCTGATTGCCCCTAACTGCTTGCCTGCCTTCCTGATCACCCCTAACCACCTCTGCCTTGGCCCCCACTGCCACGGCTTCTTCCGGAAGGTCTTTCAGCTGTCTGGACTAATTAGCATATTACGCTTTTATTATTATAGATGGGAATTTCTAGACTGACTCTAAATTTTAAAAGTCCCTTTAATTGATTTTAAATGAATTTAATCTATTTTCTATCTTGTCAAGTTGTTCAACTTTATTGACATTTTCACTATTTTATCTTTCTTCATGTTTTCATTTTAAATCATATTTTAATGTCAAAGGTTCTTTTAAAACCTCTGAATATTCTTTTTTTATAGTATTATGTTCTTGTTTCCTACATATAATGACTTCTCTTTTCTTTTTGAGGCTAGTTTTTTCCCCTCACTGTTTTCTTTTCTGAACACAGTTCCTATTTCTTCCAAATTTCTGTTTCTGGTGTTTGGTCTGTCTTTCTTATTAGGGGTTTCCCTTGAATGTATGGTAACCTGCTCATACTTTAATATGGAGAACTAAAAAGCTGCTTGGAAGTTGTGAGTGATGGACTTCATTATAAGGTAGGACCTCGCTCAGCCCTTTCATTACTGGATCCTTGAGTGTCAGTACTTTCAGGTCTATAGTCTTGGGCTAGTCAGATTTCTCAGAGAAGAGACAGCCAATCTCCTGTCTGGCTTCTGGCATTCTGGGAGCCTAGTAAGGGATTAAAGTTGAGGTTCTCCCCTTTTATTGTGATCATCCTGTTTTTAGGTTTCCCCTGCCCTCAACTGTGCCTGTGTCTTCCAGTCCAGAGATCTTCTGGTTCACCTCTCCTAAAAGGAAATCTCTTTTTAAGTTATGGTGTGGAGGAATGGAAAAGGGACACAACTGCTCACCTACACAGCATGAGAATGCGGATGTGGGCTTAACTGCGTCTTTAACTGCCTAGCAAACAATTCTGTTCTCAGCCCCATCTACACCTTCACTTTCAAAGACACCTTGCACTGCCAATTCCTGAGCCTTTAGAGGTTTAGAGGTTTAAAGTGGATTGCTTCTGTGCTTTTTCCACTGGGAGCTTTCTGTTTTCATGGCTTGGCCCTTGTCCATTGCCTTTCTAACTCTTGTTTTTATCTCACCTCATGTTAGTCATGTTAGTCCCTGAGGATCTATGCTTTTCAAAACACCTTTACTTTCATTTTAGTATGATTTTAGGGGGAAGCCATGGTAATCACAAATGTCTGATTCATCAATTAGTTGAAACACTGCCCCATTAAAGTAGGATGTGACTATAATGTCATTCTTAGAATTATACATACAACAGAACTTGGAAGTGTTAAAAATAAGCTTCTATCATAAAAATGTGTTCCAACAACATCAGTGATAGAGAAGCGCTCATATAAAAACGATGTTTATGCAGGTTGTTCTATATCTGCTCTGGTCAAAAAGACAGTCTCTATAGATGCAACAAAGCATTAGCTTTTATACTGGATAGTAATTTTTGAAAAGTAAATGCCTTTTCACTTATCTATGTCTCCTGAGTTTCAGTTTAAAAAAGTTTTATAACCAGATATAGGTGATTTTCTGTCACTACCAAATGAAGAAAGGCCGTCAGGGAGAAATATAGTCAAGGTTAGGGAGTTGAGCCTCAACGATACATTGAAGTGAAGTGTCAGCTGAGTTGGATCACCTGTGATACCATCTCCCCGACAACCATGCCACTCCACACCTGCTATGTAGCAGCCATATACCTCAAAGGGCATTGACCTCAATGACATCTCCAAGGATGTAGCAAGTCAAGGGTGTCCCATGCCCTCTGTCACAGCATCAAGTGACTGAGGCCATCAGACTACCAGCACATGGCATTCCACTGGCCACAAGGATTGGCACTATGCTCAGATCACTTGCCAGATAATTGAGGAAGGCATTCTTTTTCCTTGGGCATTTTCAAGAGAGCAAATAGCTCAGTCATTTTTGGCAGCCTCTCTGGGCCTGCAAAGAAAGCCAGCTTTGGGTTGAAGACAGCACCTTGGATGGCAGAGCAGAGAGACAGGAAAGACAACACTAGATGCTTGATAAACAAACCCAGAGGCCTGACTACCTCTGTATTTTTCATTATATGAATCAATGCACTCCTTTATTTTTAAAGTTGGATTAAGTTGGGTTTTTCTTTACTGACGGATCTCATCACAGGCCTATATTATCTAGATTGCCCACCACAATTATATATTTCATTGTGAAAAAGTGTTAAAATGGATCTGACACTAACATTCAAATCTTACTGATAAAATGCATTTATGACATGGGCTTATTTGCTGTTTAGTGAACTCCTTATCTTCGCCAATTGTTTTTCTTAGGTAAAACAACAAATATGTTTATGTATCTTTGCCTAGAGGCACCATTTTCTCCTCTCTCTCTCTCTCTCCTTGATTTGTAGTTCTGTGGGTATAACTTTCAAAAGCCATTTACTATATCACCAAAATGAGAACGGCCACATAAGCATGAGGAAAAGAGGAAAGAATGATCATATTCCAACAAAACATCTTACTTAACTTCAGAAAATACAGATGAGGATTACTCCACCTAGAGAATTAGTAAAAAGCATTTTTGAACTTTACTCTCCTAAAGATTAACAAATTATTGATTAAATAACAGTAGGATAAAGAAGCTAAAATTGTAGCTGTTTTAGTGTCCAAATAATGCAGACTTTGGTAGAAAACTCAAACTAAAGGAAAATTAATATACTTTACAAATTTATTTTATAATCTTCGGTAATTTAGATAATTATCAACGTTTCTTTTGTGTAGCGTAATAATTTTCAAAACAAAATAAGAATCATAACAAGTACAATAAACATAAAGCAATAATGCTAAGGGCACAGTTCTTAATGTTCTTTTCTTCTCTGTCCACACTCACTGTCTTGGTGATCCTACCCAGGTTCGCAGCTTTAAATACCATCTGTACACCAATTATCACCAGTTTTAAACCTCCAGACCTGACCTCTCTTCAATCTCAACTTCTATATCAAAACTACCTTTATGACATCTCCATCTGGATGTCTAATTGACAGTTCAAACTCTGCATGTCCAAAACTCAACTCTTGGTCTTCCCCCTCAAAATGTGCTTCACCTAATGTTCCCTATCTCAGTGAAAGACAACTTCATTTTTCTAGTTGCTCAGGATGAAACATTGAGTCATCCTTGACATATCTCTGTTTCTCAAACACAACTAATAGATCAGTAAATCCTTCTTGTTGCCTGTACTATCGAAACATATCCAGGATCTGATCATGTCTTTCCACCATCAATTCAATTGACCAGTGCTGAGTCACTGTCATCTCTTGCTTGCATAATTGCAATAGCCTAACTGGGGTCTCTGCTCCCAGCTTTGACTGCCTACTAGTAAAAGATTGATCCTTTTAAATATGAAGTCAGATCCACGGGCTTCCTATTTTCACTCAACATAAAAACCAACACCTTCATAATTACCTCTATGAACTGGTCCTCTAGGTGCTCTCTGACTTCATATCCTCTCTACTCTTTCCCCCTTGATCACTCAGCTCTAGCCACACTGGGCATGCCTTTACCTTAGGGACTTTTTCACTGTTCTCTCCCACTTCCCTTCTAGATGTCATGAGATCATATCTGAATAAAACCTATGGAAATCCTATTTAAAATCACAAACTCTCTTCTCCACAACAACCTGTCCCAACTTCCTGCCATGATGCTCTATTTTTCTAAGTTTGCCTTGGCAATGATCGCTTTCTAACATTATCTGCACTTTAGTTGGTTTTCACGTTTATTGTCTCCTTTCCCACCAGAAGATAAGCACCATGCATTCAGGGATCTTGGTTTGTTCAGCTGTGCATCTCAAACACCTTGATCTGTGCCTGGAACATTTATCTCCTGAACAGATAAATAAAAAGGTAGACCACTCTCTATGCCTTATTTGTTGATGACAAAAATGGAGTAACCCTAACAATGAAATTAGATCTGTTTTAGTTTTATAAAGGGCTTTACAATTTGCTTTATTTTCCATTGGATGGGAATGTAAATATTTTTTCAAAATATAACTGATGCATGTTATATCTATTACTAATGGGAAAACATTAATAAACATGCTTTAACATCTCATACACCCACACGTAACACGTCTATAGATTTCCAATTGTGCCTATGGATTCCAGCCCCTGCACACTTCTCTCATTTGTCCTTACTTGGGGCAGTCTAGGCAAATAGATTGGCTATATACGTGGCTGGCTCTAACTTGGAAATGAAGTTTATTTCTCCTCTAATTTTTACTCTAATAATTCCAACCTGCAAAATCTCTATGTAGGTTTTATATAACCTATACCTTGTATTGCCAATTTTTAACATTTTGCTAAACTTCCTTCCTTTCTCATGTATATGTTTTGTTTTTTTTCCTGAACTTTTTGATACTATATTGCTGATATCATGACATTTCACCCATAAATACTTCATCAAGTATCACTTAAGAACAATGACATATTCTTAGATCACAATAAAAGGATCATATTCAAGAAATTTAACATGAATGTTATTATCCAATAGAGTCCATATTCAAATTTCCCACTAATGTTGTTTATAGTTTTGTTTTCTATACTCAAGATATAACTGTGGACCACACATTGTATTTCATTGCCGTATCTCTACAATAGTTCCTTCTTTCTCTCTCCTCCTCCTCCTCCTTCTGCTTTTCCTCTTCCTCCTTTTTTGTCTGTCATGTCATTGAAAGTGTCCAGGCCAATAATCTCCTCTAGATCCAGGTTAAAGTTATTTAGCAAAACCTCTACCTTAAAGTTAGACTTTTGATACGTGCTCTAATAGCTATAAAAGAGGCAGTAGGCAAAGTGGTCACAAGTCCAGTCCACACAGCCAGACATACCTGAGTTCGAATCCAGCTCTGTCACTCATGTACTGTGAGAAATATTTAATCATTTTTCTGCCTCAGCTTCCCTATTTGTAAGATGGAGATGACCATACTACCCATTTCACGGGACTGTTATATAGATTAAATAGGTTAGTATATGGGAAGCACGTAGGCTAGTACCTGGCATGTGGCAGATGCTTTGTGTTAGCTCTATTTATAGTCTTAAAATAACCTTGACTAATTTCTACCTACTGTCTTGAGATTGGGGGGCAGGAAACACAGGACAGAAGCTTTATACCTTCCCTGAGTACAGAATAACTATCAAAGGCCTGGCTTGGAATTTTAATTAAGTCCTATTGCTGCTTTTGGAAATTCTGAGTGTTTTTACCTCATCAGCTTTTGACAAGTGGTATTTATTGGAGATCCAAAAGGAAGAAGAGTAAGGAGGGCATCTCCCTACTCTTCACAAGGGAAGAGCTGTCTTTGCCTGACAGCCTCTAGAGGGCAGCAGAGGCACTAGCGGCTCTGGGCTCCTTTGGGAGAGTGAATGATCCCTGCCTTAACATAAACAAGGTTTAACATCTCATACACGACCATAAACTGGGCAGGAGGTTGACTTTGCTCAGAATAAATAGGTGTGTGATTGTTTACTTGGGGACATGAAGCAAGTAACCACAAGTAATATCAACATACTGGTATATTATTTTGGGGTAAGAAAAAATAATATGGAACTGTTTTGAAAAACTAAATATATCACAGTAATCACACACCCTCTCCACACCACGGTAACATGAAGCTCGCCAGATCTGGTTCCAGCAGTTTAATTCTTGGCGAGCAGCTGGGTGCTGCGATGACTTTGTGATATAACTGATAAAACTGTTGCCCTGGCAGCCCCCCTGGGAGGGAACGCCATCTCCTCCCAACAGAAGGGAGCAGCTCTGCGGCTGCCACCTCTGCTTGCAGCTGCCCAGCAGGTACATGGAGTTTTCTACGTGGTATCAACTTGAAGGCCTTTTGGTAAACGTTTCGAACTCTCAGAAGTCAAGTGTTCTCCTATAGCTTAGCTATTACACGGTACTGAAACAGAGGCCTCAAAAAAAGTTGCAAAGCATTCAGAAATAGATTAAACTACAAATGCGTCATTTCTGGTAGTGCTACAAGCACCTTCTCTACATTCTGGCTGGGAGGCACTGAGTAATGGGTAGGAGCATGGAATCTGAAAGCAGATAACCCGGACTTGAATCCCAGCTCCACAACTACCCAGCTGTGTGATGGTGAACAAGCTACTAGTCTGTCATCTCTCTCTTCTGTAAGATGGAGATAATATAAGTACCCACCGCATAGGGCTCTCTGGAGAATTTAAGGAGTTCGCATATGTTAAATATTTAGAACAGTCCCTTACATTTAATAAGCATCACAGAAGTGTTACCTTTTATTATCTGGAATCACAGAATCTTCTGCAAATACTCCAGCCTTTCCCTCCATCTCCCGGCCTCGACGGTCCCGATGGCACAGCAGAGACTAGGATTCAATGCACCTACAGAGCATCACCCTCAACAGGTATCTAAAAACAAAAAGAGCATTTTCCCCTTTATCCACAACTGACAGAAGACGGCTGTGCAGCTCTCCTATCCTCACGCCTTCCCCTGTAAGTGCTCTCACTCTGTCCAGGCCCTTTCTCTACCTTTGCGTCACCTGTGGACCAGCAACGCTCTAGTGGATTCCTTGACGCAGGTGGGGTGACCAGTTGTTTCCCTCCTGTCACCTGCTCCAGCACAGCTATTCCTAACACAGATCACGTCACTGGTCACCCACCACTACGCACAGACATTGCCTCTTTTTACTCAGTGGGAAGGGATAGCCAAGAAGTGTTTGCACTCCCAGTTTTAAAACAGAAAAATAAAGAGAATTCGTTTAGGAAAAAAAATAAAGTGAACCCCTTTAAAGTTTACAGAAAGAATTTTTAAGTTGTTTCAGAAAACAGACAATGCTACACCAAATCCAAACCAAGAAAATCATGTTAGTGACCTGGTGAGGAAAATAAACTCTGTTTGAAAAACAGGAGATTAAGAGGACAACGAGTATGTAGAAAACCAGGTCAGCATTTTAAACTGACATTATCATCATGTGAAAACGGGATCTGTGTGAATACGTCTTGTTACGAAAGACTCGTGGAACTCTTTTTTACATAGTTCTATGAGAACTGGGCAATTTCTGTTGGTTAGATGGTTTGGGAGCGGTACATTCTACAAAGCACACCAATTGTCCAATGTTTTAGTCCGTTCTGTGAGCTTACGTTGGGGACTTGGGTTGCTGAAGCTTAGTTTAACAAAGAATGAATGGATCGGTCCTCAGACTACTCTTGGCATTTTTAGAAACCAAATCAAGTTGAAATGGTTTGCGTTACACTTATGAGCCCTGAAATCTTGGGCAAGACTCGGTGGCCTCAACTGTCACGTGGCGATAATTGTACCTACAAGCAGCAGAAAATGAGGTGTTTCTGTCCCACCTTCTTCAGTAAGACCTGCTACTCCTCTTTCATAGAGTCCCCCCCCCCCACCCACACACACCCCAATATACTTTGCTACCCCTGTTGGTTGTTAATCAATGACTATACTCCTGGATGGAAGTCAAGCTCCCTTTCCTAGCCCACAGCCCTGTGGGGCAGATTTGGCCTGAGATGCTCCCTTGCTTGGCTCAACTCCCTATCCCTGGCCTGCTTCCCCCACTCCATACTGGTCTCTCCTAGAGCCACCTCAGGGACAAAACCTTTGTATATGAACCTCATTTCAGTATCTGCTTCTGGGGGACCTATGAATTCACATTTTACTCCCACAGAGTTTTGAAAAGATGGACAAAGATAATGTATCTAAAGCTCCTAGGCACAGTGGTCGGCAAACTCATTAGTCAACAGAGCCAAATATCAACAGTACAACGATTGAAATTTCTTTTGAGAGCCAAATTTTTTAAACTTAAACTATATAGGTAGGTACACTGTTATTAACTTAATTAGGGTACTCCTAAGGCTTAGGAAGAGCCACACTCAAGGGGCCCAAGAGCCGCATGTGGCTCGCGAGCCGCGGTTTGCCGACCACGGCCCTAGCACAATGTCTGGCATGGAGGAAGCGTCACAGGAGTGTTTGCTATTGTTCTTATCTGAGGTTGGACCTGCAGAGCCAGGGAGAACCAAGAGAAATATAATACAGGGACTTCACACAAACATTAAGCCACAAACACACAAACTCTTGAGACATGTTGAGGGAACTGAATAATCCACATAATTGCTTCCATTCGCATCACTGGTGGCACCCTTGGCCTTAATTACAAGGGAATAAATGCTTCCGGCTGAGTTGTAATGCAAAGAGGCTGCTACCGTGTGCTCCCGTAAGACCCACCACAGGCATTCAATTGAGTTAATAAGTATGGATACCGGGAGACTTAAATGTTCCCTCTCTCATCTGCTTTAAAAAATATATATATATACATATATGGAAACTCTTTGGTTCGTCCTTTAACCGGGTTTCATGGAGTAATTCCAAGGTTGCTTGCTTAAAGGTGAGCAGCGGGAGTCTTAAGAACTTAATTTTAAGAAATTCTAACAGCAAAAAGTGCACTTTGTTCTTTGAGTTTCTTAAACCTGTATTCCCTATCCTTTCATAATAATTTGTCTTTTATGGATAAAATATACACAAATCTCTGAGGGGGAAAAAAGGCACCTGAAATGACCTGGATGACCAGGTTCTCCTGTTTTTAAATGGTATACACAGAGCATATTATTAAGATTTCTATACAGTAGCATTTCTATCACAGCTCAGAAAGAGAATTTACCGTTTCTTTATTATTCAGTTCAAATATAAGGGCAAAGAAACTTACAGGATTTCTTTTTTTTTTTTTTTCAGGTTTTCATTTATCAGCTCCTGGAAAAAAAAAAAAAAGAAAGTGATATAGGCAAAATCCCTACATGATAAAACCCAAACCAAAGTAACAGTGGCTGGTGGGAACCTCTCAGTGAATTATTATGCTCCTAGGTCCTGAAAAAAAATTATTCTTCTCTGGTTCTCTCATCTGACCCCACTACAGACGAGCTTTTGTCCACTTCACAGCACTTGTGCCATTAATGATCTCCTCCAGGACAAATGGGATGTTCGTTCTCCTACCCTTGTTCACTTTAATCTATGCGTTGCCTTTGTTCGACTCAACCTCTCTCTTCCTCCTCCTCCATAAGCCTTTCTTCTCCTAATTTTGTCTGATCCTTTAGTATTTCTTTTTCAATTGTATTATGTATTTTAAAAATAAAAATGAAAAACACAATTAGAGTTGGGGGGGGGAAGCACTCAAATACGAACACTATTATTTTACTGGATTTCTCCCCTCCCACCCAATTTTTTTTTTCTTGCTGGTTTTTACATATTACAAATGGGACTCAGGATCCTTCTATTTATATGAAATGTCTTGTTTTAATTATTCCACATGTTGCTCTATAATCTTCATAACCTCCATCCTTAATTCCTTTTAATAATCTCATCTTTCTTTTTTATTCTCTCCTCCTGGGTCTATTCTATTTCCCCGGGAAAATTCACTCCTTTCCCCTAACAAATCCACTGAAGAGCTGGAAACTATATCTCATATTCTCCTCTTATGTTCAAGTGCCCTTTTGTTCTAATGATATGAATACTATTTTTTAAAAAACCAACAAAGCAAAATAAAATCCCGTGTCCCACCAAAATATTTATACCAAAATACTACTTACTCTGGAAGTTAATCTGACAATTTAGATCAAAGATGTATTCTTCTGAAATGTCTAAAACATATCTTTCTCGAAATAATTCCCAAGCTTTTTTTTCAGAGTTCCTGTAAAAGTAATAGGTAGATACAGGCACTTAATTAGTAGTTTTCAACAAGACTGATACTAGATTAGCATTTTCTAAATTCTGCTCCAAGTAAGACAAGTGAAATACAAAGATGCTCATTTGAAATACAAGTGATATTCTATTTCAAAAAGGGAAAGATTTCCATGACCAAAAACTGAAATAGAATACAAGTTGGGAAACCTTAAATTTAAAAAATTTAAGAGATTTCTTTCATCTTTACTGTAAGAATTTCCAGAGTCTTGAACACATTAATCCCAGCACCTCGCAGAGTTGGTAGATGCTCAGTAAATACATGCTTAATACATGAATACGCCTTATGAAGCTCCAGGAAATAGTACTACATGTAACATTCCCCCCAAAGAGAAGAATTTCTTTATTAAAGTTACTTAAACAACTATTTAAAAGATGTTTATTAGAACACTGTATAGACCAATTAAAAACTTCAAATGGTCCTGAACTGGGGGTTGGTTAAATGAATTATATTCTGGTGCAATAGAAGACCATGGAGCCATGAAAAATAATGGTACAGGTCAATGTTTAATGATACTAAAAGATGCCAATGACATGTGGGAAAAAGTAGATGACAAAACAGCATGAAATTTTCTATACTATCTAAACAGATGTGTAGATATGGCACATAAAGTATATACTGGGTGGGGCAAAGGTAGATTTACAGTTGTGAGTATGTGAACCACAGTTTATTCTTGTATTATTATTTACTAATTACAATATTATTTTCCACATGAGCAACCATAAACCTACTTTTGCCCCACCCTATATATTTGAAAAATGAAGAAGTTTAGGGTAATTATCTTTGAATGGTGGAGTTATATGTGATGTGATTTTCACTTTGTACTTTTATTGTTTACATTAATGACTTATTCAACAATGTAAATAAAGATTTAATTTGACAAAGAAGCTCATTTCAATATTATAAGAGAAAAAACAGACATCAATAGTATATAACAATAAAGAACTAAAACAGATTATAGTATATCATAAAATATCACAATATGAAGTCATCAAAATGATGTAGAAACACATTTATTTTAATGGAAAGAGATTTACAACATACTTTTAAGTTGAAAAAGCAGGTTATAAAACAGCATGTATAATATAATTTTGTTGTAAAATAGTTATATGTTCATAATGGTATAGAAGGATCTATAACAAAAACTTTACACTGTCAATCACTGGGTTGACATGTGTTTTATACAGTTCATCAAGTTCTTACATTGCTTATAGAACAATAAAATCAGCAGACTTATCAATTTTTTTCCATAGTTTGTTTCCTTAGCAATCTGGGTAACATAAATAAATCACTTATGATCAAAGAAAAAATAGGATTCAATAACAGTACATGAGTAAATGCTTGCTTAAAATGGTAATGCTAATAACACTAGCAAAGATGCCTAATCTCTCTTCCAAAAATAATGAAATTGTGGTAAAAACAGAAATGAATTTTTTAAATGCCTTTAAAGAAATAATAGCTTTAATTGCATGAGGCCTTCTACTTCTTGGTCCCTAAGTGGTGTGAACAAGCACCTCTGTTTACGACCAAGAACTAAAGAAATCAAGGTGTCTTGATTTTGAACATTTAGCATGAGGCTATTTAAAGACTCAACAATCTGCATTAAGAAATAATTCCAATTAGTCTCTGTAATGCCATTGTAATGCCATTCTTAGCATTCATGTGTCTAAATTTCAGAAAATAATTTAATTTATGTAAAAGACAGTGGGATCCACAGAGGAGTCACAATTTTTATTATGCCTAGAACATTAAAAAGAGTACCACCTACAGCCTCCATCATTTAAAAAGAAATAGTATTCTAACCTTGAAAACGTCCTAATTTCAGATTTTTTTAAAAAATTCCCTTTAAGATTAGTCAGCTTAGCTTTCTATATATAAGTAGTATATTGTTCGTGTTTGTCTCGTTTTGCTGCCAACTGGTGAAACTGTAGCAGGCACCAGAGTCGCTGAGATCTAGTAAAGAGCTCCGTGTAAGAAAGCACCCCGAGACAAACAGCCACTATGTGTATTTAGTCAACTATTCAGAAAATTGTGAGAAAACAGTCCAAAGGATTTCAAAGTGAACTAGGTCTAGCATTATTTAGGGTGGGCAAAGGCAAGTTTTTTGGTTGAAGTCGGTTTAAATAATAAAACAGTAAAACTAAAATGACCTTAATGATATTTTTCCCCCCGTTTCCCAAACCTCAGTCATTAATGTATTATCCTTACACGTTTTGTCATGTTTGCATAACACCCCTGCTACTATTTATCAAACATCTTCCTGTTAGGTCTCTCTCCTAGGCAATACTGTCTATGAATCAGAGCTTTGATGGGCTACTCACGTAATCATTACCCATATAATCATCCAGCCATCCAAAAAGACCTTGCATATTTGTCATCTAGTCTAACATTCATTTCATGGAGCCCAGTATAACAAGTAATGTGTTCAATTACCTAATGTGTTCAGGATCTTACTTGAAGAGGATGACAAAGCAATTGATGGATTTGAAAAACAATCGTAATGCCAATGTTCATGGCCTGACTGTCTGCTTAATTAACTTTAAGTATATAACTTCAAAGATGCTGAAGTCACCTGTCCTTTCTATTGCAATTTCACTTACAAATATTTTTTTTTTAATATGTTTTTACTGATTTTAGAGAGCCGAAGGGAAAGGGAGAGAAACGTCGATCAGTGCCTCGACTGCAAACCAGCAACCTTTTGGTGCACGGAAGGACACTCAACCAACTGAGCCACACTGACCAGGGCCTTTTTTTTCAATTCTCATATGACTCAACATTCTCTGTCTTGTGTTATCCATTCATCAATATTTATTGCATACCTACCTTGCTTCAGGCATTGCCGGGAGCAAAACAGCCTAGCCACCTTGTCTTCATGAGGAATCTTACATTCCAGTACATTTTTTTAAAAAAATATGCTTTTATTGATTTGGGGGGAGCTCGGAAGCTCTTGCATTGAGCGTCTGCCCCGTGGTGGTCAGTGCACATTATAGCTACCAGATGAATGGTAGCTTAGGCTTTTATATAGAGAGATTTCTTTATTTTAAAATATATTTTAATTGATCTTAGAGAGAGAGAAAAACATCTATGTGAGAAACACTGATTGGCTGCCTCCTGCACACCCTCTACTGGGGATTGAGCCTGCAACCTGGACATGTGCCCTGACCCAGAATGGAGCCAGCGACCTTTTGTTGTGTGGGATGAGGCTCAAACAACTGAGCCATACTGGTCAGGGCCATCTCTTCTTTTTATGGAACTCTTCTGCTTTCACATAAAATCAGAGAGGATTTTAGAGGGAGCATAAAACACCAAAAATCTGGCTCCAGGCAAGTTGCCCAAAGCCATCAGCCTTTGGTAACAAAATCAAATTCTGTGTCCATCCCCTCCTTCCAGCTGTTAGATAAGCTGGCCTCCCCCAAATAAGAAACTTAGCCTGTTCTCAACAAAATAGAAATATGCACAAGTTCTAAACTTTGTTACATTTTAGTACCTCCTTTTCTGTGTATGTTTTAAATGGGGAAAAAGGTAGTAAGACTTTACAGAGATTTAAAAAAACAACAACTTATAAGTCTAGATGAGAACCAAGAATGTCAGTAATAGGACCTTGTGTTTTTGATGCCTTTTAATTCCATTTTTAGTATCTAGTTAGAACTATTATATTTCCTGAATGCTGAGGACAAACCCAGTTTAAGCTCTGCTTCTTAATCTCTGTCTCCCTTTCTGCCCCCCCGCCCCTCAATACAAGAGGATATGGCTGGTAGTTTAAGAAATGATAAAAATGACTCTCAAATAGCTAATGTATGTACTTTTCTCGGGCTTCAGTATTCCTCCCACTGATATAAATAGTTTCTCCTTCCATGGTAACTCTGACTCTATAGGCAAATGCTGCAGTGCGGACGAGAGGCTGGGTTAGGTCTGTAAATTATGCGTTAGGGATGCTCTTGCTGCTCTTCAGCTTGACGCAGAGGTTTCTTTATGTCCAAGTGAACACCTCTGCTCGCTACTGAGACAGCAGAGCAGCACAGGACACTCGTCAGCATTGCAAGCCAACACCTATGATTCCATGATCAGGAAAATAACAATAATATACCTCCCCCAAAAGACCAACAAGAAAGTCTAGGACAGGGGTGGGCAAACTTTTTGACTCGAGGGCCACAATGGGTTCTTAAACTGGACCGGAGGGCCGGAACAAAAGCATGGATGGAGTGTTTGTGTGAACTAATATAAATTCAAAGTAAACATCATTACATAAAAGGGTACGGCCTTTTTTTTTTTTTTTAGTTTTATTCATTTCAAACAGGCCGGATCCGGCCCGCGGGCCGTAGTTTGCCCACGGCTGGTCTAGGAGCTAGGTCAAACATTGCCAGTATAACATACCCTTAATATTAAAGTATCACCACACATCAAGACTTTATCCGTTCTTTCAGAACTCCAGTCACTCAGAAAATGTTTCAAAATCTAACACAGAAATATCATTTCTTCGTGAGTCAATGCCACTGAATGGGCGGTAAGGGCAAGGGGTATAAAATGAAACACAGAGCCCAATGAGTGACACTTGGCTATCTCAAAATATTACTGCTATTGCAGTCATCCTGAAGTGAGGCCATAAGGGCGGAGGGGCCAAGGAATGGAAAAAAGGGGGGTTAAATTGGAAACATAGAGGTGGAAGAAATAACAAGATCTTGTTTGAGGAATACTCACAGGATAAAAGGTGGGAGGAAATGAATTGGAGGGATTGGAAGGAGGTGATGTCAGCTGTCACCATATTTTCTCATGGCTCATAGTTCCCCTTCTTCTTCCTCTTCATGCACTTTGATCCCCAAGTCCTGTTAATGAAAAGTTCTCAAATCCATATCCCTACTCTCCATCCCCCCTGTCACTGCCCTTGTTCATGCCAGCCACATCCCTCCCCTGGACTACCTAGTGCATTAGACTCCATATTCCTCTCTCCCTGCACTCACCCTCCTGTAATTTATCCTACATTCAGCCATGAAAAGTGACCTTTCTAAAGCAACAACTGGATCACATCTGCCAACTTCCTTCTCTGGCTCCATTGTGCCCTAACCCTATGCACACAGCCTTCCAGGACCCTTTATGATGGTACCACTCCTGCTGCTCCGGCCTCACCTGAGATCCCCTACCTAGGGCTACCGCTCAGGCCAAATAGGAAGGCGGGAAGGTGCAGTGGTCCAGGGCATGGACGCATAGCTACACAGCGGGTTTCGAGTCCACCCCACACCGTTCACCTGAACAAGTTACCCAACTATGGTGATTTAGTGTCTTCATCTATCAAATGCTATTAGGAGGATAAAGTGAGAATATAATTTAAAATGCATCTGATGGTGCTGATTAAGTCAAAGAAAAGTGATTCTCTGGATTGTCAAGTTCTCTCCTATCCCAGTGAGTTTACATCTTCAGGTTCCTAAACCCATTTTGGGGGGGCAGACTCTTTCTCAGGGTCAATCTTTAATCTTCCTTCTGGAAGGAGCTAAAATATCAGGTCTTCTGTGAAGCCTTTCTACCACACTTTGTTCGTTCCCCTAGTAAAACTTTTATGGTTATCATTTGTATTAGTTTCCTGTGGCTGCTGGGACAGATTATCACAGACTGGGTGGCTTAGAACAACAGAACTGTATTCACTCATGGAGCTGGAAGCTGGAAGTCTGAAATCAGTATCCCTGGGCTGGACTCAAGTTGGCAGGGCCACACTGATTCCAGAGGCTCTTCAGGGAAAATCTGTTCCTTGTCTCTGGTGGTCCTTGCATTGCTGAGTTTGTAGCAACACTGCTCTAACATTCCCTCTGTGATAACATCGCGGCCCCCTTGTCTGACTGTCCGATCTCTTACACAGGCTCTTGTGCTTGCATTGAGGGCCCAACCTGATCATCCAGGACAGTCATGCCACCTCAAGGTCTTCAACTGAACACATCTAAGGTAACCATAGAAGGTAGCATTTATGGGTTCCAGGGATTAGGAACCAATATCTTTAGATGCCATTATTCAGCCACTGCATAGCTCTTTGCATGTATATTGGTCTTCTCACCTTTGTCTGACAACGGTCTATCCCAGTGTAGACACATAATGCATAATCAATAACTGAAATGCCAGTATAGGGTACCAGTCCACTGCCCATGTTCATCCGTATTCCATCTTAGCTAAGGCTTGATTTCCCTAGGCCAGAGCTATTTCCTTCACGTGCCAAGTTGTGACTGGAAGGAGATTTCCCTGACGACTTAGATCAATTTCTAGGTTAGAGACATGAAGCGAAGGGGGCCTTTATCTTTGTGTCGCTTCCTGTGAGCCACAGTGAGGCGAAGCAATGGAAAACTCCATTCCTTCCAAACCCTGGGCAGAGAACGTGGAAGAGACAGAGGGGCCCCGGCAGCTGGAAGGTGACTTTCACGGAATGTGAGAATTCCGAGTGAGAGTGACAAGCATGAGTTGCATTAAGAGTGCTGTCATCGCGATTTGCCCAGGCTGGGTTGTTGCCATTCCTTGACCGTTCATTTTAAACAGTTTTCTTCGCAATTTAAGGGCCTAAATTCGTGGCTGTTGCTTGACCATTTTCCCATCTCAAGTCACTCTGCGTTCAGCACAGGCCTGTTTCTGAAAGGAGACTGCTCCTTTCCCCTTGTCCTTAAATCAGTCCCCTTCACCACAAGAACCAGACTGCCTCAGCCACCACTTGCCTGGGAAGACAACTCAGTAGCTATTGCATACAATAGAAACGTAAACAATAGATTACTTTGCACAATTAACCCTTGCAATGGTAAATTGCTTACTGTTTATAACTGTGTGTTTACTTCCACGTCATCTTTTCTTCTTTGTACTGGTTAAAGCTCCCAGAAATCAGAGTTAAAAACTTACACAGCCTCAAAATTTATTCAAGGTTTGCCGATGTAGACATGTACTCAGAAACTTCTAGGGTTTGAGAAATTTCTTTCATTAACATATAATACCCATCTATCATAAAACACAATTGCCAAAATCAACTCAGTGTGTCTAGCTAGCATAAAATTTATCTAACATAGTAGTCTGGCACCTGTCAGAGGCTTTTCTGACTCCTGTTGCCTGTCCAACTAGAGCTACTTACCCCCTAAAAATACCTGGAACAACTCTCTCCATGTAGCTCTGCTCCAGTCATGTCTTTCATACCAATGGAACTTTTCACATGCTGTTCCCTCTGTTTGAATGCTTGTCCCTCCACCTCTTCTCTTGATTAAATTCTATTCATCCTTTGGATTTAGTCCAGGCATCCCTGTCTCCAAAAAGCTTCCCTAGACTAGGTTAGATCCCCCTAAGAGCTTGAGACCACTGACTGTTGATGTGATTATATGATCAAAGTCTGCTTCCTCCACCAGAACGTACAGAGCTCTGCGAGGGCAGGGAATGAGCCAGCTTTTGTTACCATTCTATCACCAGCCCATCTCTCTGTTGCTGGAACACAGTAAGCATGTAATGAATATTTAAATGTTTAATGCACATGTGGTGGGCTCCCATGCTAGCTCTGCCTGCCACTGGGCTATTTAGGCAACTCATTTCATTTCACAGGCCCTGACTTTCCTCATTAGTAAGAAAATGCCTCTTCTGGTCCCAACATTCTAGGATATTTATGGTTCCTGCCTTCAGCCTTTAAGACTGATCAGGCTACAGCTAGAAAGAAAGTCGACACTAGCTGTTATCTGCTTGCCATATATCTCCCCACGCGGAAAAGAAACCTTATGCCGAACAAGAAATTGGAATTACCCTTGAACACCTTTGCTTCTTTCCCTGATGCCACTGCCTCCTTCTGGCTTTCTCGGCCTCTCACTGCAAAATGCAAATGCTCCCTTCACTGGTGGTCCTGTGTTCAGTCCTGTCCCCTTCCAATCTACCTGCAAGACTGCCAATAGAGCTGAGTCTATAACACTGATTATAGCACCCCTCAGCTTGGACACTTCCAGGGACTCCCACACCATGTGGGGGACAAAACTTCCCCTGTTTCTGCCTCGCCTTGAGCACTTATGCTCCACTCAGAACCACTCAGGGGGCCCAACTCCACACTGTTCTTTGAGGTCCCTGTCTTTGCACATGGTTCTCTCTGCCTGGAAAACTGTTCTCACCTCCTGTACTTGCAAAGTCCCATCCATCCTTTAGGCTCAGCTCAAACATCTCTTGAACGTGGCACCTTCCTCACTCCTCCGCTGAGTGAGTCCCTCACTGCCTGAATTCCCACAGAACACTTTGTCCAAGCCGCCAGAACAACACGAAGTGAGCTGTGTTTGTTTGCACAGGGATAGCCGCGGTAAGAGTGTGGGCCTCAATTTCAGACGGACCTGAGGTTGAAACCAAATTCTGCAACTTTCTTGTGTGGTCTTGGAAATGATTCTGAATCTTAGTTGTCTAGTTTTGGAAATGGGAGCTATAACCCCTAACTCACTGTTGAAACCACAGATTAAATGAAATATTGTGACTAGTGCACTTAGTACAATGCCTGGCCCATAATTCTTGGTAACTAATAGTAATTATTATTGGATTGTGAATGTGTTGAATGCAAAGAGCTACACTTTGTCCATCTTTCTATCTGGCACATAGTGGGTGCTCTCAGTGAACGGTTCTTAAAAGGCACGAGTGAGATGGTATTTCTGATGTATTTTTCTTTACAGGAAGGCTGGAGGCTTATTCATTTTAGGAATTTAAGTCAAATAGAGTCAAAAAGTCCACTGATCTCATGGCATATTCCAAATCACATTTTGCTACACTAGTCTTGACCTTACTCGGGTAACAGTTTGAGAACAAACCTGAGTGTTAAGTATTAGTGTTTTCTGCTAAACTCTCCACGCTGTTAGTCTTTACTGTATGCACGCCAGTTTCGGCCTTTACATAATCCTATGTGCACACAGATGACATCCTTCTCATCTTAAAACACCGAACAGCACGCACGTGTACAGGACTAATGCTAATAAGCACTGCTCTATGTGCTTAGGGTGTTGTAACTCCTCTAGGCGACTCATAACCTAGCGGACTTTTCTCAGATGACTGTTAAAACCACTGCCAACTCTAGCTGAGGGCTCTGGCCACAGCCTGGCATTGCCCCCAACAAGAGCCTTAAAGTCCTCTGCTTGTTCAAGGACTGCAGTCTCCTCCGTGGGCCTGCGCACCCCCCACCCCCCACCCCCCGCATTTCTCGCAGTGGCTCTCAACCTTCTGGACCTTTAAATACAGTTCCTCATGTTGTGACCCAACCATAAAATTATTTTCGTTGCTACTTCATAACTGTAATGTTGCTACTGTGAGGAATCGTAATGTAAATATCAGATATGCAGGATGGTCTTAGGCGACCCCTGTGAAAGGGTCCTTCGACCGCCAAAGGGGTCGCGGCCCACAGGTTGAGAACCGCTGTTAGGCCTGGCAGCTAAACCCCCCTAGGGGGGCAGAGGGGAAACCACGTTCACACCCTACACTCGGAGCGACTCTAGACGAATGAAAGCCTCACACGGTTAGAAACCTTTCACCCTCAGCACATCCAACTTTCCCACTGTGGTTTCTCCCCCGTGCTCCCCGGGGGCTTCTGTAGGACATCAGAGCGCAAGGTGGGGAAACATCGGTGCCCCCTTCCAATTACCAAGGGCGGGCGCTCCCGGGGGCCAGGCTGACTGTGCAGGGGAGGCCTCGGGCACCGGTCCCCGCAGGCAGGCGGCCATCCGCCCACGGGGCAGGGAGCAGCGTCCCGCGCTCCGTGGAGACACGGCGGAGGCGCAGACGTCTCCCGCCCTCCTTCCCGGAGCCGCCGTGCTTTGTGGCGGCTACACCGGAAGCGGCCCGACAGGGAGCGGGCGGCCGCCGAGGGTCCCGCGCTCTGGGCGGGGCCGCGGGGCCGGTCCCCCTCCCTCCCGGGGCGCGCGCGAGGGCCGGGCGGGGCCGTCGTCCCTTCCGGGGAGCGGTGGCCGCCGCCGCCGCCGCGTCCGCCGGGCGGCTCCCCACCCCGCCCCCCGCGGCTCGGGGTGACGCTTCTCCAATAACAGCTCGCGGGGAGCAGCTCGGGCTCGGCCGGCGCCGCGCAGCCCTCCCGCCGCCACCATGCGGGCTGAGGGGGACGGCCTGGAGCGCTTCTGCAGCCCGGGCAAGGGCCGGGGGCTGCGCGCCCTGCAGCCCTTCCAGGTGGGGGACCTGCTCTTCTCCTGCCCGGCCTACGCCTGCGTGCTCACGGTCAACGAGCGGGGCAACCACTGCGAGCACTGCTTCGCCAGGTAGGCGGGCGGGCGGGCGGGCGGACGCCGGCGGGAGCGGGGGCGCGGGCGCCGGGCGGAGGCGCGGACCGCGGCGGGAGGAAGTGCGCGTGGCGCGCGGGGTCCTAGCGCCGGCCCCTCAGGTGGGGGGGCGGCGAAGGGGGGGCTCTAGGGGAGGTCCAGCGGCGGGCCGGTCGTTTTAACCCCACCGGGCCAGCCACGTGATGCAGGAAACAGGAGCCAAGTTCCCGCCGCACGTTTTCAGAGTTGCCCACGTGGGAGATGCCAACCTGGGCGAGAGCAGGGGACTGCCCCCACCCGCGGGCGTGGCGCGCAGCCAGCCTGGTTCCACGCGAGGCCATGCGCTGCCCACCCTGGGCAGTGCCAGCGGGGCCCCAGGTGCAGGCAGCCGTAGTCTGTCACCTTTAACTTGTGCGTCCTGCGGTGTGTGCTGTTCCCCCCGCAGCCCAGCCCTGCCTGCCGCAGACTTGCGATTTCCTCCAAGGAGCTTCATGATACTTAATATTCATGTACAGTACCTGGCCCCTGTTCTTCCTTCGCGCGCTCTGCACTTGGTGTTGGGAGAGAAGCCACAGGGGCACTGACCACACACACCTGGGATTCCAGATGGGACGCATGGAGACCTGGCTCAGAACTGGGAAGACAGGGCCACTGGGAGGGGGGGCAGCGGGGGGGGGGGGGATTACGCAAAATGTGTGGTTGAAAATGGCATTTAATTGTAGCATATCGTATGCATATATGTCTATGCTTGTATGTATGCACATGTATCCACATACACCCACACATAATGATAGCCTCAAGCCTTATGATAGTTTCAGACCCGAAAGGCACTGTAGAAGTCACCAATACAGCACCCTCTCTCCCCATTTTACAAGCAGGAAAGCTAATGCCCAGAGAGGAAGTGTGACTGTGTATGAATAGTCACGCCCGTAGTTCAGGGAATGAAATCCCGTCTCTTCAGTTTTGCCCCGTTTCCCACCGAGCAGGGTGCTCAGTACCATCAGCAAGGCTGGGAAGCATGGCGTTGGAGTGCAGTCTGTACCCGGCCTCCCACTGCTCTCTGAGAAACCGGCCCTGCTGTACTTTCTTCCACCCTCAGTTTCCTCATCTTTGAAGCGGAGATTCTTGGGCTGGGTGGAGCCACCTGAGTTCCTGCAGGGACCTTTAGAGTACAGGTCTCAAGTCCGGCGTAGACCGAAGTACTCCATCTCCGAGGCCGGTGCAC
Organism: Myotis nattereri; assembly: GCF_964212035.1. Lineage (NCBI taxonomy): Eukaryota > Metazoa > Chordata > Mammalia > Chiroptera > Vespertilionidae > Myotis > Myotis nattereri. The sequence goes on along the minus strand of NC_138093.1, from coordinate 27,803,768 downwards.
GTGATTCCACATTACGGCATAGGAAAAGAAGGGACAGAAGCTAAATACTGTAGTAATCTTGGCCGGACTCCCCAACAGAGCCGTCTTCCGCTTGGGGGAACCTGGAAAGGAGCTAGCTACAGAATCATGCGGTGGGCAGCGTAAGGGCTGTATGTGATGTGGCTCTTTGAATTGGTGAGCCAAGAGCTAAAGGGTCATGGCACCACTTTGCAACGTTTGAGTGAAGTGAGCATTGGGTTTTCCCAAAGTTAAAAAGGCTGCTGTGACTGGTCCCCTTGATCTTCTGAGCCTGACTGTGGCTCAGAGCCTGAAGCCGTGTGGGTGGCAGGAGAGGCAGGAGCAAAGCAGGATCACCTACCCCAGAAGGGGTCTCCCTCCCCGCGTCAGGGATGCTGGTGGTCCATCCTGTGAGAGAAGACAAGTAGTAGGTACTCAGCTGGTAGTTACCAGTCCTCCCCTCAAACGAATTAAGGATCATATATCTCTGGGTTGAGAAGGGAGAAGCAGGGCTGAGAAGGGAGAAGCAGGGCTTTTCTTTAGCTGTGAGTGTCCTAACTGTATCTGCTCCACACACCCCCAACCTTAGAACACTGGTGCACAGTCAGGGTCAACTTTGCATATGTGACGTTTCCCCACCCCTCCCCCCATTTACTGAAGGACACTTGTCAGGCTCACTGATTGCTGCCTTAGGCCCCAAACCAGAGCTGTCACATGCATTAGGGTGGTTCTGCCGCACCTCCCCCACCTTTCGCTGTTGGTTTAGGAAGGTGAACTGTCAACACCCAGGGTTCACTTCCTCTCATCTGAAGTCAGTTAAAATAACACACAAGAAATCACAGTACTATGACACTAGAAATACCTTCTTACTCCATTCTGTGAGCTCTGTTCAATCTGATTAGTTCAGAGTTAGTTAGATCATTCTCACAGATTTAGCACCCTTTCCTCCGTCAACTGTGTGTGTATGACCCGGGACAAATCAGTCTGTCCAGTTGTCCTAGACCTAGAGGAACGCCTTGGTGTCTCGTCTCCACAGTGCCTCCTGGGAGTAGGAACAGAATTCTCAAATATTGAAGCAAACAGGGCAAAACGCAGTCCTTGCCCCCCCCCCCACCTCGCGCCCCCCTTCCCCCCCATTCCCCACCTTAGGAAACGATTCCTTATCCTTTCTTGTGCTGGAAGTTTAATATAAACAATAGTGCTTAGATAAATGGGCCACTAGAGATTTTCCCTGTCATATTCATTGTATGAGGGTTTAACTTACTTTGAAGTAAAATAAGTGATTTCTTCAGGAATAATTATGTTCCATAAGTTGAAAAAAAAATCCCAGAAACCACGTTTTTTAGGTCACCACGGAATGGGATTGTTGCTGTCAGGACAGTTCAGACAAAGGAGCATGTCTCAGAGTTTTACATTTGTGTCACATTTTCTCAGTTTGGGTAGGTGACACTTGGGAAGATGTGTATCTTGCCTCAGCTGCTGGAAGGCAGCTTCTAAAAATATAAATGTCTTCTAATTGGGAGCTGTCCTTACCAGACCTCTTAGATACATTTTATGAACACACCCACTCACGTACAAACATAATTTTTGGCATTGGCCAACTTTTTGTGGCAGGTTTTTTTTTTTTTTATTATATTTCAAACTTGGTATTTGACACATTTTAACACTTGACATTGTCTCCGAAAGGGAAAAAATGGAAAAATTCTCTGTGATCTAGTGAGTGTTCATCTGAATATTCACTTTCTATGCGGGTCCTCAGGTGGGCAGACGTCCCCTTGTTGATCTTTTATTCTCTTGGCTCATGGGTCATTTAAGGGCAAGAATGTTGTCTTTTTATTCGTTTGTTCAGATTATGGGGGGCAAGTAGGAAGGCCCACTGAACTTCCTTGGAATAGAGCTGTTGGAACCCAGTTTCAAGGAATTTATGTTATGCCTGGCTCACTCAGTGGTGCTTTTAAGACTTAAAATGTTTACATGAGCAAAACATTCAGATGGAGAGGCCTTATTTCAGCAGTTACAAAGGCATATGGTCCCCCGATGTGTTCAGTAGCAATGTCCATCCCACTTTCCCCTTGTTTTACCAAACTGTCAGAATGATCTTAGCTGCTCTGCCCACAGACGAGGGGTTGTCTGCAGGGCTGCTGTGATTTTACTTATTCCCAGAACATTTTCTGAGAATTGGAGTCTCCAAGGGGAGAAATGGCTTCGCGTGGTCTCAGATGACCTTGTTTTCTGAGTGAAAAATTGGACAATGGCTCTAATAGAGGATTCCACCTTCTTTTCACATGTCCACCCTCCCACCCGCCATGGGTAGTAAGATTAAAAAATACAGACAACAGATTTCCTCTAAGAAGTTACAGTAAAGAATACAAAATTCAGCCATCTGTACGTCAGATGAGATATTGTGCTGTCACTTTCAACATTTCGATATTTCAGGGTTTTCTTTTATTTCGAGACTGCCAAGGAGGGACTTTGGTTTGAATTCTGGCTTCATCCCTTCCTGATGGTTTGTCTTTAGGTGAATAACGTAACCTCTCTGAACTCCCAGATTCCTTTGTCTGTAAAATGTGCACATTAATTCCCACTCACCACACTAAACCCGAGGTAGTGGAAATCAGGTGCTCAGCGCAGCCCTAACACATAGTAAGTGGTCAAAACTGGCCTGGTGTCTGGCTTGTCCTTGTTTGATGGGCTCTGCTGGCTAAATGTTAACTAGTGTGACCAAACACTGTAATTTCAGGGAGGTGTGTGTGTGTGTGTGTGTGTGTGTGTGTTTATTTTTTATGGTGTTGGGGTTGGAGTGGGGGATACTGAGAAGGAAATACTGGAAATGGCTGGCCAATGGAGTCATCATTCAGATGGCCCATGACCCAGGGCTAAAAGAAGCAGCTCTCAACCTCAGGCCCCCCCCAGAATAGTTCAGTATTTTTCAAAACCTAATGGAAATGATATAATAAACCTACACAGGTAAAGCTTTTATTTTTCTTTTCTTTTTTTTTTCTTTATTGCTTAAGGTATTACATATGTGTCCTTTTCCCCCCATTGCTCCCCCCCACCCCCCGCTCATGCCCTCGCCCCCCTGGTGTCTGTGTCCATTGGTTAGGCTTATATGCTTGCTTGCATCCAAGTCCTTTGGTTGCTCTCTCCCCTTTACCCTCCCCCTCCCCTACCTTCCCTCTGAGGTTTGACGGTCTGATCGATGCTTCTCTGTCTCTGGGTCTGTTTTTGTTCATCAGTTTATGTTGTTCATTATATTCCATAAATGAGTGAGATCATCTGATATTTATCTTTCTCTGACTGGCTTATTTTGCTTAGCATAATGCTCTCCAGTTCCATCCATGCTGTTGCAAATGGTAAGAATTCCTTCTTTCTTACACAGCGTAGTATTCCATTATGTAGATGTACCACAGTTTTTTAATCCACTCATATGCTGATGGGCACTTAGGCTGTTTCCAAATCTTAGTTATTATAAGTTGCACTGTTATGAACATAGGGATGCATATATCCTTTCTGATTGGTGTTTCTAGTTTCTTGGGATATATTCCTAGAAGTGGGATCACTGGGTCAAACGTGAGTTCCATTTAAAGCTTTTTTTTAAAAATTGATTTTTTAGAGAGAGTAGAAGAGAGAGGAAGGGAGGGAGAGGGGGAGGGAGGGAACGACAGAGAGAGAAAGAGAAATCAATTGGAGATTGAACCCACAAACTGGGCATATGCCCTGACCGAGAATTGAACCAGCAGTCTTTGGGAGCACAGGACTCTCAACCCACTAAGCCACACTGGCCAGGGGTAAAGCTTTTTTTTTTTTTTTTTTTTTTTTTTTTTAAAGAACCTTTTCTAGCTCCAAAGTGCTTAGACACTTTAACACTCTTTCACTGTGACATTAAACACATATTTGAAAAGGGGAATGGAGGAAAACAGAATTTTCCACACAGCAAGGATACCAGGGCTCCTCTCTGCTCTCTCCTCTAGACTTCAAAGGTGCCAGGCGCTGTAACATGCCTAGTTTTCATATGCAGGGAACATCATTTCTGTTATAGCTTATAGAAGCTCAGTGACCAAGCTGCCCGTTTGGAAACAATTTGAGATGAAAGAGGCAGAACAGCAGCAGGACGTCCTGAAGTGAAATTCAGACCCCGGTGAGTTAAAACCACCTTCTAGCACCTTTCCTTCCCGAAAGCAATTGCAGAAAATCCTCTCAATCAAAAAAAAAAATTCTGAAGATCCATATAAAGTGGCATTACTTTAAGTCACATTGCTCTTTGCAGCTCATAAAACATCTCCAGGCACGTTCGTATTTTGATCCTCTCAAAGATGCAGGAGGAAACTGAGTGTTAGGCCGGTTAAGTTGTTTCCTTGAGTCCCACGTCCTTTTTATTGCCATATGGGTATTGGATGTCTCCTAAGGGCCAGGCTCTGTGCTCTTCACGGATGGAGCCTGGTCTTCCTATTTGAGTCTGTGCTTCCTCTCTCTGCCCCCGCTGGCCTGAATCCACTGTGTCGTTCACGCCTGGACTCCAGGACTTAATTCATCTCTGGTTTCTCCTTGAATGAATGCGTATATATTTTTTATAGATTTTAGAGAGGAAGGAGGAGGGAGAGATAGAAACGTCAATGATGAGAGAGAATCATTGATTGGCTGCCTCCTGCACGCCCCCTACTGGGGATTGAGCATGAAACCCCCGGCATACGCCCTGACCAGGAATAGAACCATGAACTCTTCGTTCATAGATCGAAGCTCAACCACTGAGCCATGCTGGCCAGGCTGAATGAACTGAACGCAGTTTTTACCACCTCTTTTGCTTCCCCTTTCCCCAAAAGGTAATTCAACAAACGAATGCATTATTTTTTAAATTTTAACAAATAAATTGATTCAGCTGACTTGTGCCTGTATCGCCTCCTATTATGGGTTCTGAGATGTTTTTATTACAGTGCTTTGGAATTTGCACAAGAACTACATATATTCTTTTGTAGGTATCAATTATTACATAATAAGCTGTAAAAAGAACACTAGGATTTGGTCCTTTTGTGGGTTTGTAATATTTTTTAATATTATGCTAGAACTAAGATGAATTTGCCATCTTAGTCTTCAGACCTTCGTACAAGGTTGGTTTCCATGCCTCTAGTAGGGCAGCATCAGAGTATAACCCCTTTCCTTTTTCTTAAACATATCCGTTCTCCAGAACCTTGCTCTGTGCAAAGTTAAGTCAGCCAGGTTTGGAAACAGCATTTATGATGCAGCTATTCTAGGAGGCCCCTGCCTGGTGTTTCTGTGGGATAAGCCGATTGCACAGTATCTGTCAGAAGGTTCTTTTAAAAAATGCTGAGAAATGTCTTAAATTTCTTTGGAAAGATTCAGGGCTCAGTGTTATAGTTTGGCAGCAACTGGTCTTCAGAAGGACTCAGAATTGGGGAGAACCTGGGACAGCACAGTTGCCTGTCTTAGAACTTGAGATAGAGGATTACAAAGGACGTTTCTATTTATTTTTGTGTTTTAGGCTTACCTCATTTGCCTTTAGGTTAATATCCCCTTTATTTTTCTTGTCGATATAAAGAAACACAAAATAATCACAATTTTAAGCCACTTCATTTCTGCTTTCCAAGGAGGCAATTGGTCATTATAAATATCCTTTATATTCCTGGAGTTATTAATGACTTGTTACCACCACCCCGCCCCCCCATACACACACCTTTTTTGTGGACCTCAGGTGTAGAGTGGGTAAGGTATTCATATTTCGAAGTTCAAGGCATGCTTTCATCTGGTCTGTGCAAGGCCAATTTGATTTAAGAGAATTTCCCCTGTTACTGATTCCTTAATGCCATTTCTGCTTCTCTCACGGACAGCCCAGCCCCTCTCTAGGCTTGCCTGCATGTCTCTGAGTGTGTGTGAATGTCCTGATCCTCACCAGGGAGCTAGGCAGACCTAGAACAGGGCACCCTGATTGTACTTGATCAGATTCAGATGTTGAGCCCTCCTCCGGGCAGCCTGGTGGCTCCGAGACTTTCTGTAGTCGTGCATAGAAGCGACCACCTGCCTCTGGCCCCTTCCCCCTGGACAGCGGCCGGCTCTGGGACCCAGAGCTCTCTGTCCCCTCTCAAGGGACTTGCATGATCAGTCTCTGTACATCACCATCACCTTTCCCACCCACATTCCCAATCCTCTCATCTTTGGATTTCTAGCAAATCTGCGGTAGTTTAGGGGTGCAGTCCTCCAGCAGGGAATTGTCTGAAGTAACTGCCTTTTCAGGGGTTGAACCCACGACCTTGGCCTCATTAGTACGGGCGCTCTACCCAGTCACAAAGCCGCACACCTCACTTTGTGTAACTTCTGCTGACTCTGTTCCTACCACCCTCAGCGGCCTCCTTTTCAATTGCAAAGGCGTTCACACCAACACAATAGAACAGAAGGAAATCAGATCTCTTCAAGACCTCTCTGAAGGACAGAAATCTGCAATTTAGCAGGAAAATAATGCCAAAAAGTCTTGAGGGCGCAGGAAACAACTTATCTTTCTAGTTCATGCGTTTTGCTGAGAATCCAGCTGTGTCTCTCAGATTCTTCTTCAATCAGAAATTTAAAAATAGTGTGGAGCTCCTTGTGCCAATTTATTAGCATAAAATCTGGTGGCTCTTGTACAGGAAGGGGAAGGCTTCGATGATTAAATGGAAATATTGTATGCATATTAATAAAATGGATTAGCTTAGCTTTTACAGGAAGGAGTGCATCGGAAAATTCCTAAGTGCTTATCTTTGGTAAATGTGTAATGCCTAGAAACCAAAATGAATGCTTGCCACAATAGCTGAGACAGCGGTGTGTATCCACGCGTGCACTGTGATGTACAGTGTCCACAGGACTCGTACTGTCCCCTGAGGAGAGAAGAAATAAGGCCAGCTCATGGAAGAAGGGAATTTCACACCAGGGCTTGGTGACATAGGCCTATCCGGGGGGAGGGAGGTGGCGAGGAAGTCTGGCTGACCCATGAGATACAGTTTTTCATCTGAGCCAAATAAAAAAATGTCAAGGATTTGATGTCCTGGCTCTTCAGAGGAGTTAGGTTGCAATCTGTGACAAAAATGGAAAGACCTTGGACTTTTTCACTTCGGTCTGTGAGTAACAGGAAGGACTCTTCAGGGCTGTGGGTCCCGCCCGGGCTATATTCTGTTGATTCTCCTCACCGGGGTGATGCTGGTATAAGAAACACGTGCCTTATGCCACCTGCAAAATCTCTTCTCCAGTTGGTCACAAATATGTAGCAGAGTTGTCACTGCAGAACCAGCTCAGAATGGCCCTATCCTGTTTGAGCTTTTCAGAGACAACAGAGCAAAACCGTTAAGTCATGTGGTGGAAGCATGGGTAGAGGAGGGAACTTTGACCTCCAGCTGTTCCCAGCCGGAACCAAAGTCCACCCCCACCCCCCAGACCCCACAGAACCAAAGGACCGGGACATAACCGGAACTTGAACACCGGAACCCTTTCAGAAGCCAAGGGTCCCTTGTCCAGGCAGATCTGGTGCCGACGCCCCTTTACCATAAATGGCCAAGTTCCAAGGTCCTCCAACTAAAACTTGTCCTGCCAGCCTGTTCCCCCAGCCCCTTAAAAACCCTAAACCTAGTCCAGCGAGCAAGGTGGATCTGAGGCACCATTATGTCTCTCATCTCAGTGGGTGCCTTCTCCATCAGGAAACCTTTTCTTACCCCAAACCCTGACATTTTGAATTTGCGCCACTCGAAGCATCGGACACAGGAACTTTGGTTCCATACCAGAGACGATGCTGTTCACAGTGATGGCCTCAGATGTTCCCAACACCTCCCCAGTAAGACATTGAATTACGAGCAAACGGTAAACTCCCTGAGAGTAGGGATTCTGTTGTGTGAATGTATGCAACCAGTAATTTTCTTTATGGAGCACTTGCTGGGTTCTAAATCCCTGGGAGACAGCTGTGAAGAAAAGGGACAAAAATCTGAAACACTACAGAGCGAATGTCCAGTGCCGTGAACTGTGTGTGGTTTCAGCAGGTGCTGTGTTGAAGGCACTAAGATTTGGGGTTGTGTCTTTTCCTTTATTTCATTAAAAATGGTAATCCATGCATGTCATAAAGAAAATTCTGCCAACCAAAATGGTTCACCGCACACTCTAGTTCATGACTTATGCAAACTAAGGGAGAACTTTGATCAGATAATATCAGGTCTGATGAAATTGTAACAGCCCTACGTTGTGTTCAAGGACCAACAGCTTTGGCTGGCCAGTTTGGGGAAGTTAATGAAATGTAGTCTACTCATACACCTGAGAAAATACTTCTAAGTGTCACTCTTAAAAACCTTTAGGGAGCCCTAGCTGGTTTGGTTCAGGAGATAAAGCGTCAGCCTGCAGACTGAAGGGTCCCGAGTTCGATTTCCGTCAAGGGCACATGCCTGGGTTGCGGGCTCGATCCCCAGTAGGGGGCATGCAGGAGGCAGCTGATCAATAATTCTCTCTCATCATGGATGTTTCTATCTCTCTCTCCCTCTCCCTTCCTCCCTGAAATAAATATATGTGTATTTTAAAAAACACACACACCTTTAGGGTTTGTTTGTTTTTTTTTTTTTCATCTGATAAACTCTCAGACTCACAAGATAGTAGGAATTTAGAAACGATCTACTTATTTCACTCAATATTTCATTGACTTGGGCACATATTTGGGCCTTCTAAGACACCCTGCTACTAAATATTGTCTAGAGACAAGGAGGGGAGAAAGAAGCCCACCTCCACCTCCTCTTCCTCTGGGTCTCCAGAGAATGGCCCTGCGGGCACTGCCTGATGGGAGCTTCAGGACTGGGTATCAGGAGTGAAGTGAGTCCAACTTCCTCTGCAGTGTCAGTGTCACTCACAGTCCCAACTTGCATGCACACGCACACGTGCACACACGTGCGCACACACACCCATGTCTTTGGTAAATGTGTAATGCCTGTTCTCTCCTCTGTCCTTCTTTGCCTGGATGTCTCTCAGGTTCTGGGAAATCTGTCCTGGCTTCTGCAGCCAGGATCAGCTCCCTTCACCTTTGCTCCATTGCACCTTCCACACTTCCTTCCCCACACCTCAAGGAGTACAGGAACCGGTCTTACCTCATCTTTGTAGCCCCGGCACTTAGCCTGAGGCCTAGCACGCTCTTACCTCGGTAAATACTGATTAAGTGAATAGTCTCATTTTTGTAACTTCTCCCACTAGTGGCTCTTCGGGCAGGGTTCACCACCAGCCTCAGTATACAACTCTGTTCATTTTGGAAATGAATCCTTGCCAATACTTGCAGAACCCTTCACTGGTTCCCATCTTCTTTAGGACAAAATCTTGACTGCACAGGTCCTCCCCATGAAGTGCCCGCCCCATCCTATCCAGCGTTACCTCTCCCTGCTCTTTTACTTAGACCCTAAACACAATCTGGGTAGTCTTTCTTCATTCCTTTTCCTATATCCGTGTTCTTCTTCATTCCTCCTTTGCCCATGTGTAACCTAGAAGGCCCTGTCCAGGTAAGGCCTTAGACCCTAAGTCTGTTCATTCTCAACGGAGATCCAACTCAACGTACATGTCTATTTTGAAGCTCCCTTTTAAATATTCCAGCCCACACATCTCTTAATTGTATTCATATATATTTATATATATTACCATTTTTCATTATTCTATTTATATTGATTGACTACCTTACTGTCCCAGCACTGTGCTCTAACCGTGGGGATTCTAAGATGATCAGGACAGTATTCTCTGTAGGTGCCCTCACTTCTGTGTCTTTAACGAGCTTGGTCCCAGGAGTAGCTTCCTGCTCTCAGTTCAGTGTCGTGTGAATCATCTTGCCTGATGTTTATATTAATCACTGTCATGAAGGTAGGACTTATTTCCTCAAAAAGCTCCATTTTTATAAAAATAACCATTCCTCCAGAGCCTGAAACACTACCTTACACATAGAAAATAATACTTTCTGAAGAAATTATTTGGCTAAGGTAGTTAACGTACTTCTTCCCTGCCTCGTGGACAAGGTTTTATAGTATTAAAAGGGTCCCTTTATTTAGAAATCAGTAAGGATTGAAAGAAAAATGTCTGCTTTTTCGCAACGGGTTTGCAGCCAGAACACGGGGGTCGTGAAAGACTCATTTCAACACCGTCATTATCGGAGACCTAGATTCCGGCAATTCTGCCACTAATGGCATCAGATCTATAGATGTTGGGGGATCGACAAAAGAACCATGGAAAAATTTGACAAGGAGGAGGCTGCTGAGATGGGGAAGGGCTGCCTGGGTCTTAGGCAAACTGAAGGTTGAACGTGAGCGTGGTATCACATTGATGGCTCCCTGTGGAAAATCGAGACCAGGAGGTATTGTATGACTATCATTGATGCCCCAGGTCACAGAGACTTCATCAAAACCATGATTACAGGCTCCTCCCAGGCTGCCTGTGCCATCCTGATTGTTGCTGCAGGTGCTGGTGAACTTGAAGCAGGCATCTCCAAGAATCGGGCACACCCGTGAGCAGGCCCTTCTGGCTTACACACTGAGTGTGAAACAGCTGTTGTTGGTCTCAACCAAGTGGGTTTCACTGAGCCGCCCATAGGCAGAAAGGATATGAGGAAATTGTTCAAGAAGTCAGCATCCACATGAAGAAAATTGGCTACACCCCAGACACAGTAGCATTTGTCCTAATTTCTGATTGGAATGGCGACAACATGCTGGAGCCAAGTGCTAACATGCCTTGGTTCAAGGCATGGAAAGTCACCCGTAAAGACGGCAATGCCAGTGGGACCCACTGCTTGAAGCTCTGGATTGCATCCTGCCACCAACTCTGCATCTGCCCCTCCAGGATAGCTACCAAATGGGTGGCGTGGGTACGGTCCCTGTGGGCCGAGTAGAGATTGGTGTGCTCAGTGGTGGTCGCTTTGCTGCAGCCAGCGTTACAACTGAAGCGAAGTCCGGTGATGTGCACCATGAAGCTCTGAGTGGAGCTCTTCCTAGGGACAGTGTGGGCTTCCGTGTCAAGAACGTGTCTGTCAAAGATGTTGGTCATGGCGATGTGGCTCGTGAAAGCTAAAATGACCCACCAGCGGAAGCAGCTGACTTCACAGCTCAGGTGATTATCCTGAGCCATCCAGGCCAGATCCGTGCCGGATACACACCGGTGTGAATTGTCACACAGCTCGCCTCACTTAAAAATGTGCTGAGCTGAAGGAGAGGAGTGATCGTCATTCAGGAGAAAAGCTGGAAGATGGCCCTAAGTTTTTGAAATCTGGTGATATTGCCATCATCATCGATACGGCTCCTGGCCAGCCCGTGTGTGGTGAGAACTTCTCTGACTACCCTCCTCTGGGCCGTTCTGCTGTTCGTGACATGAGACACACAGTTGCTGTGGGTGTCATCCAAGCAGTAGACAGGCAGGCAGCTGGAGCTGGCAAAGCTACGAAGTTTGCCCAGAAAGCTCAGAAGGCTAAATGAATGAACATTATCCCCACTACCTGCCACCCCCTCTTAATCAGTGGTGGAAGAATGGTCTCAAAACTGTTTGTCTCAACTGGCCATTTAAGTTTAATAGTAAGAGACTGGTTAATGAATACAATGCATCATAAAACCTTCAGAAGGAAAGAAGAGTGTTTTGTGGATAATATGGTGGGGTGGTTTTTGTGGGGTTTTTTTGTGTGTGTGGCAGTTTTTTAAGTTATTTGTTTTTAAAATCAGTACTTTTTTAAAAAGTTTATTGATTTTAGAGAGAGAGGAAGGGAGAGGGATGAAGAGATAGAAACATCAATGAGAAACACCAGTCAGCTGCCTCCTGCACTCCCCCTATTGGGGATGGAGCCCGAACCCTGGCATGTGCCTTGACCAGGAATCGAACCATTTGTGACCTCATGGTTCATAGGTCAACACTTAACCACTGAGCCATGCTGGCTGGGCTAAAATCAGCACATTTTAATGGAAACAACTTGACCAAGAATCTGTCACATACTTTTGAAACCCATTAAAACCAAGTTTCATGAGGAGGAAAAAAAAGAAAGAAAAATGTCTGATACAACTATTTAAACAATATCTGGTAAGTTTGAGTTCTCAGGGTAAAATCCACGATTAGGGTAGTTCACCTACACAAATTGACAATTCAATTAATGATTGTTTATCTATAGAAAAGTAAAGCCAAGAGGATGAGAGGGTGACACCTCTTAAAATTCTTCTGCAAGCAATTGAAAAGGTACATTTTCTTGTAAGATTCAGGACAGATCACCTATTTGTTGGGCAAGGAGTTAATACACAGATTTGGCTGCAGGAGGCCTGACTGTATTCTGGGAACTCACACTTAGCATTAGGTCATAAAGGTATTTTCACATGTTTTATTTTTCCTACTCTGTGGCCTGAATGTTGAAGTGAGGAATACAGTGAGGAGCATTTTGAGTTTTTAAATAGTTAAATTTATGTGACTTTGGTTTTGTCCTTTCCCTTCGTATGTAAACACCTGGGTGTTATGGAAGTAAGGGCAAAGGTGGTCATAGGGGAATCTAATATTATCGGTGTTCCAAAATATTAATGATAACCTCTGCCACCATTAGAAGAAATGGTGGCAGTTACTTATTGTCGGTTCCTTTATGAGAGAAGTGAGATAAAACGAAAGGCATTCATTGTTTCTCTCCTTTTGACTTCAGTAGGCGACAGAAGTAGAAATAAACTAGCAAAAAAGTGTCATTCTGATCTCCCACAAAGGTTAATGAAGAAAGTGTTCGCAGAGGTAGATATTAAGTATTAAAGTGCACATCCGGTCTTGGGGCAGGCTTGAGCTGTTGGGGTTTTACAGGGTCTACAGGATGGGGCTGGACGACGTGCTGTCCAGTGGCTGGAAAGAATCATTGAGTGTTCACTGTAGGCTCTGCATTTTTCTCCTCTATTCATGAGCTATTCTTTCTAAGGCAAAGGTAAATTCCATGTCAGCCAAAGCCCGCATTAAAACAAATCCTAAATCAGTGTCATTTTTTTTTTTTTTCATTTCTGAGCTTGGCTAGAGTCACATTTATAACACTTTTTAGCTTGATTGAGGAATAATTGACAAATACTGCTCCTATTTAGAGGGTATGACAATATCCACTGTGGAATGAGGATAAGATCAAGAGCATTAACACATCACCGCACAGAGTTAACTTTCTTGTCTGTGCGGCGAGAATGCATAAGCTCTACCCTCAGCACCTTTCAAGTAACAATACTTTATTATCAACCATAGTCACCACTCTGTACATTAAATCCTCAGAATTTATCACTGAAAATGTGTGCCCTTTGACCTACATCCCCCCCATCCCCTGCAGTGTCATCATTTTGTAGCAAGGCCAACCATTCATTGCCCTGACCACCAAAGCCAGCTTTCTCCTTGTAAATCCACTTCCTATTCCTATAGTTGGGGAAACCTATTAGTTGCTCCCTCGCTGCCCTAAATATTGCCTGCCTCCCCCAGGGGCCCCAGGCTCCAACTTTTAACAAGGCTCAGAACAAAGCCCCATGCGAAGGGGAGGTTCAGCAGGGCTCTGGGAAGAAGCTCCCCCCTGCCCGTGTGGGCCCCGGTTCCCGGCTCCATTGTGGATTAAAGTGACAGGGAGCATCTTTTACTGTCACACAAAAACCCAGAGCCTTCGTATTATCCTTGGTCCCCCGACTAGGGTTATAATAGGGTTTCGCCACAATTCCTCCAATTTTTGTTTCTCTCAAATAAAAATTTGCTGGTGCAACCACTCTCGCTGGGTGGGAGGCTAACTTTGTTTCTGATTTGTCTTATTTCAACCCACGGTGAAGTTATATTGCGCCGCTGGGCTTTTTTCCTTTTCTCTTTTCCGTCCGGCCGGGGCCGTCTCTGTTCCACAGAGCACACTTGTCACTTCTTCTGTCACCGTTAGTTAAAAGTAATTGTTATTGCAAACCCCGCTCCATGCCAGGATCGTTTTCTTTCATGGTGAAACCCACCAAGCATTCATTTTAGTCGCGGATACTGGGGAGCTTACAGGATCAAACCCTTTTTATTCTAGACCCACCGCACCCGGGGCAACGCGTTAACTAGCAGGAGTTGTTAATTACATCTCTAATTACATCTTCGTGGCTTCCGAATCTTAAAAGCAAGAAAATTAATCACTGCGTGTGTCTCCTCCAGTAAAAAATGACAGGAGCGTATCTTCTAAGTTCTGTTCCCGCCGCTTATAATCAAATACTTGCATTTTCCTCTAGCCTTCCTTTCCTCCCTTTGTGAATGGAGCCATTCCTTAAGTTCAAAGAGCCCGTCCCATCACAGCAGGGTGAATGTTTGCCCATAAAACAAAGGCTTTACCAACATAAATCCTGTAAATATGAGTCTGGGTGAGATCATCCTGAAGATATTTCAGTCGTTGATATCACTTAGGAGAGAAAAAAAAAAAAAAAGAGTGAAGGCTAATTAAAAGTAGAGTCCTAGGACATGCACTTTCTCACTTAATTTTCATAATAAACCTATGAGGAGAAACTATATCTCTACAGTGCAGGAAACAGATTCAGAAAGGATCAGTAATTTTCCCAAAAGCACATAGCCCCTCTCAAGCATCAGAAAGAAAAAAGGATTTGTGATAGAGAGGTGGGAAAAGTAACTCACCATAATCATCCTCAGTTGCTAGTGAGTATCAGGGGGCAGTGGACAGAAAGCTGAGGCTATCTTCTTAAAAACTCACTCCAGCCTGACTGGCGTGGCTCCGTGGTTGAGCATCGACCTGTAAACCGGAAGATCACAGTTCGATTCCTGGTCAGGGCACATGCCCTGATTGTGGGCTCAATCCCCAGTGTAGGGCGTGCAGGAGGCAGCCAATCACTGATTCTCTCTCATCATTGATGTTTTTCTGTGTGTGTGTGTGTGTGTGTGTGTGTGTGTGTGTGTCCCCACCCTTCCTCTCTGAAATCAATAAAAATGAAAATAAACTCTCTCCTGGCTTCTGGAATATTTTCTTGCCATAGTTAGAAAATGTGGCATCTGCACACTCTATTCTTACCTAAACATTCATTACCAAGGGAGCTAAACTACCTGATACAGGACTACACCCAATATGTGTCAGACCTAGACATCTGGAAGCACATTAGAATCTCTGGGAGAGGGGGCGGGGGACTTTCTAAAGATCCCAACTCAGACCAATGAAATGAGAATTTCTGGGCCCTATCCCAGGCCCAGCAAGGCAAAGTGAGACACTCCGGGAGGTGATTAGAGACTCACCCTTCACTTTCTTTGAGTTCCATTCCTTTTGGGTTATTTTATATTTCAGTTCATTCCTCCAAGTGCCCTTTAGGAACCTTTCTTTGAGGGGAATTTTGTTTTCTTTGTTTTGCAGCCTTTCCCCCAAACCTCCTGGACAGTTCCGATCAGGTTGCGTGGCAAATGAAAGATTTACGGCTGCGTCTTCTGTAGGCGCAGTTTATTCTCAAGGCCTCGTGTATTCCTCCAGTGAAAACGAATATCCCATATGAAGTTTCTCTCTGGCTCAACTTCTCCGTCAGCAATAGGCAAACACAGGCTCTCTTCCTCTCTTTCCCTTTCTCTCCCCAGCACATGCACACACAATGTGGGTACCAGCTCAGCAAATTTTAGTCTGAGTTTCAACCACTGGACTTATGAAAAGTTGACATCTCCCCCTAGTTAATGGAAAGAACCGAAGCACACATTGGGATAATTTCAACAGAGCTCCCTCTGTCAGCCCACCCCTCTTCATCTAGAATCGCTCAGACCAGAGTAGACCAAAGCAGATTCTTTTGCTTTTCGCTATCAGTAACTGGTTCCCTTTTCTCCTCCTGTACCGGGAAGGCAGGCTGGCTCAGGAGGACCTGTGTTGAGAACTTGCACATAGAACCTGGTGCTGGACTCCATGAGCATTCATACAGTGAAGCCGGCCTGACAGCTACAGTGTTCTACCACCCGGTTCACAGAGCACATGATGCAGAGCGGACTGGACCAGTGACCCTCCGAGGAGCACTTAAATGTGCCACACCGAAGGACCGGGAGGGACCTTCTTTACACAGACTAAATACAACACCAGTCCTTATTTTATTCCACCCCATGTCAAGTGAAATCAATTCCCACGTCCTACTTGGTTGAGGGATCCTCTTTGTGGAAGTGTTCCCTCCCCAAGTCTCATTTTGAAAAAATGATACTGAATCCTTCCCTTCGCATCTTTGAAGTAACATTAATGGGATGCCATGGGAGCTGGGACAGAATGCAAACCTCAGAGGGAAGAATGCCTTTACTTACGCTTCGTTACCACTGTTAGCTTATCCCAGCACATAGATTGCTTTTGCTTCATGTAGAATATGCTCCTGGATACTTGTCCCAATGCTCAAGGAAGGGTATTCATGCACGACAAAGACAAAATGTGCACGTTGATGTGTGAATTCTGCTACCTACTTGGGAGTGACCACGTTGGGTTGGATATTTCACCTCTGGGATCCTCGTTATCTTCATTTGAAAAATGAGAATCTTCTTCATAGAGCTGATGGAATTACTAAGGTAGATCAGCCATTTTCAAACTTTTGGTCCTACAACCCCTCAATTGAGAACACCATGGGTTATATTTACCACGGTTTACCACATTTGAAATTAAAACTGAGAAAATTATATCTATTCATCTAGATAACCAATACTGTTAACTTTTTTTTTTAATGAGAACTATTTCCCAACACAAAAGAATTAGTGGGAATAATGGTATTGTTTTACAGTTTTGCAAATCTCTTCAGTGTCTGGATTTCCAGAAGACAGCTGGATTCCCAAATATGCTTCTGAATTCGGTCTGGGGTACTGTGTCGTCCAGGCTGAGGTGCGTGGAGAAAATCCGGCCTCAATTAGATATGTAGTTGGAAAGGGAGGGGTATTAATAGCCTTACCAGTTAATTGTGGATATTCTTGGATTCAACACTAAAACTCGGTATGTGGTATTGCCTTAAAGGTTAGTGGTAATGGGCAGCCGGAAGCACGTGTGTGAACCTTATGTGCTCCATTACATTCAAATCCCTTGGTCTGTTCGTACTTTGAATGACTCTTTTAGCCAAGCATAATTTTTAAAAACAACATACACTCATCTTTTAGAAAATATCGGTTCACTAAATTAGACCTTCTAAAAGCTGACTCATTTCATAAAACCATAGCACAACGATTAGTTGTTCATCTCATGAAGTGAGAGAATGTCAAGCTCAGGGTGGCAGATACATGTTTTCCAAAATTCTAGTTTTTGCTTGAAAGCCCAATTTTTATCATTGGCAACAAATATTGCCTCTTGTTTTCATCAAAAGGGGTAGGCTCACTTCATTCATGTGAGTAACATCTGCCAGATACTCAAGTTTGAGCAGCCACCGCTTGTCTAAAGCTGTTCTTTCAAGTAAAAAGGGCATTCGAAGGAAACATGGCCAGTTGGGTTTACAACTCCAGCGATCCCCAGCTTTTCCTCGAAGCAGCCATCCTACGTGCAGCAGAAATATGCATCCTTCTCCTTTCATCGCAGTAGTCGACGAGTCGAGACGTAATAGAATTAATATTGTTGCTCCTTCATCAGGGACACCCTTAAGCGGAACTGGCTTTCCCCCCTTTACTCTGAGCGTGTGGAAATGGAGGATCAAATGACCTTGGGACAGTTCGGTGCCACTGATTTGATTTAATACTAAGACCCCGGGAAGTTTTAGCCTCCAGGCACCTTGACAGCTTACACCTTCTGCAAGGTAAATGTCAAGACAAGTGGTAGTATTCTGAAGATGGTGTTGGCCTCACCCGCTCCCAGCAGTCTACAGACCGCAACGTGCGAACCACTGGGGTCCAATGGAAACGATGTAATATATTGCCAGCCCCGAGAAGTTAGCTTTCTCTTCGTTGTTCGTGGCTTTTGGACTTGGTGACTGGCTGGGCTTAGAAGCCTGGCCTTTGGGAGATTTATAATTTGATAAAATCCCACTGGAATTCCTCCCTAGCTCACCGGAGCCCAGTAGGCTTTTCTCTCCCTTGGTGGTTCCCTTGAAGCTGAAAACCAGCCTTGTTTCGTGTTAACTTCACTGCTGGCCGCTGTGCGGGAAAACCCCTGTAATCCTTGCTTTTTTTTTTTGTATGGTGTGGAGCTAATAAAAATATTTTTATGATAATTTCCTAATCTTTTATATCAGGGGGTCTTCCTGCTGATCTGAGAGGCTCTTCGGTGGCCTGTGTATGGGCATTGGGCTCAGAGCCCTTGAAATGTTACAGAATTTCCCGTTGTTTCCTGGGGGTGAGGGAGTAGGGAGAAGGTGGGTTGCTGGGAAGAATGAATAGCTTCAGTCAGACTCTTGCTAAAGAGAGTCGGTGACCTCACCCTTGCAAAAGCAAACATGAACAAATGACAGTTTCAGACATTTCTGTGGGCTGGCATCTCCCCACCCATGATGCATTTGCAAACACTTCTTTTTGGAAAGAATTTTGCAAGTCCCCCCCCCTGGCTTTGCCCATCTTTGCTGTCCGTCCCCCTGGTATTTCTTCAAGGCCCACATCCCCGGGCCCTTGCTTCCGTGTCACTTGGTGTCCTCTTTCCCTAGTTAAAAAAATGCAAGCCAGCAGGGACCGCCCGTCTCATTTATTTCATCTTCCAAAATGCAAAGTTAGAGTGTGGAGCCCTTGAGACGCAACCTCGAGGGCATTTCAGGCCAGAGGATACACTCAGCTAAATCCATGGGTTCCCTGGTGAGCTGGTGAGATGTGCAAACTCGGAACATTTATTTATGCCTCCGCGGCGGCAAGATGTGCTTTTCTCCCACCCGTGCTGCCGGCGGCTCTTGGGAAGCCAAGTGCTGTCATGAAAACAGCAGGACAGCCTGCTTTCTTCCAACAGTAGTGTGCGGCGCCCGTCCTGCATCCCGTGGGAGTTGGGTGGTGACTACCACTGGCTGCCGGGAGGCTTCTGCAGCGCGATTATGCACATTCTGGAACCCTGGCTCCTCGGGCGGGCGCAGATGGGGTGGCGATGAGGTGCTGCCCTGGTGGCAGAGAATGCCCCTCGTGGTGCTGGCGTGTCTACAGGCCAGAAAGCCGGCTGCAGTGGTGAGTGTGGGAATCAGACAGTGCGCTTTACAGATAGTGGTCTAATGAAAACCATGTGGGGGTTCCCCAGCTGCAGACCATCCTTTTTTTTTTTTAATATATTTTATTGATTTTTTACAGAGAGGAAGGGAGAGAGATAGAGAGTTAGAAACGTCGATGAGAGAGAAACATCGATCAGCTGCCTCCTGCACATCTCCTACTGGGGATGTGCCCGCAACCCAGGTACATGCCCTTGACCAGAATCGAACCTGGTACCCTTCAGTCCGCAAGCCGACGCTCTATCCACTGAGCCAAACCGGTTTTGGCCAGACCATCTTTTAAGAGTTCTGTCCGTGTGGGGTTTAATTCAGTAGCTTCACAGCTTTTTAAAAAAAGTTTTGGCTCATCTAATGCTCAACAACTGCTTCACATGCAGCAGTTGGAAAGCTCCGGTATCCCTGTCCTTCCTGGGAAGCAGATACTACCCCAGTGCACAGGGAGCATTGACCGGATTAGGAAGAGGCAGGAGAATCGCTCAGGAGCACACTGATGAGGTGGTATAGGGACCAATCACAGCCAGTCCTGTTCTACTCAAGGATATGTCCCCACTTGCTGGGTTGCATTATTTTCAAACTTTGCTTTCTGGACATTTGAATTACTGACATGGGCAATCTCATCTCCTGCATCACTGGCATCTCATCCTATATAATAAAAGGCCAATATGCAAATTGACCAAATGGTGGAATGACCGGTCGTTATGACGCACACTGACCACCAGAGGGCAGACGCTCAATGCAGGAGCGCTGCTCAGCCAGAAGCCAGGCTCATGGCTGGCAAGTATAGGGACAGTGGCGGGAGCCTCTCCTGCCTCCCCAGCAGCGCTAAGGATGTCCAACTGCTAGCTTAGGCCCGCTCCCTGCTGTCAGTCGGACATCCCCCTGAGGGCTCCTGCACTGCAAGAGGGCACAGGCCGGGCTGAGGGACCCTCCTGAGTGCACGAATTTTGTGCACCGGGCTTAAGGGTAAACAATAAAGCTTTCACTCACACTACAGTTTCCTGTGTACCCCAGTCCTCTGTCTTTAGGATGTCAGACCTCCACAATGGTTTATGTCTGTCCCTCTGCAGCAGGTGAGGAAATCAAGACCTAAAAGCCTTTGAGTTGCCCAAACTACTGAGTAATAGTGCAGGTGATGTGAGCAGCTGTGATGTCCCAAGCCAGGTGCACGAGTCCAAGAGCGTGGCTTGCCCCTCTTTGGAAAGTGTCCTTCACGCTGTCGGGGACGGTAAATGCCGGAGCGTGTGCTATTGGACCCGCTCGCTCCTCCTCAAGGACTGAATCTGGTCAAAATCTCCTCTGGGAAAATGCCACTGATCCGTGGGAGAGGAAGGTACGGGGAATCTTGGCTCTGCTTCCCGACCAGATGGCTTGGATTATTGCATGATAAAATGTGCGGCTTCACGTGTCTGTGCCTCTCGCCACTACCGTGCCCTTTCTGTTTTTAAGGAAAGAAGGATTGTCCAAATGTGGAAGATGCAAGCAGGCATTTTACTGCAATGTGGAGTGTCAGGTAGGTGCTGGGCCAACTGGCAGGGAGGGCCTTGTTTCCGTAAAAATCGGGACCCCCAACATCCTTCTCTGGCTTGTCACAGCTCCCCCAGACCCCCTCCTGCAGCCGGAGCTGGAAAGCCTCATTGTGGTGTAGGATGTGGCTGGATACCCCTGTGTGCTGGCCCAGGACCCAGACAGTAACATTTGGGTGCCATTTATAGGACCAGGAAAAGGGAGCAGGAGGAGACTTGGGAAAGACACAAGGAGAGCCATGTGGGGCACAGGCAGGTGTGTTCCAAGGTTGACAGTTTGCCCCCAAGACCACCAGCAGCAGATGGAACATGCAGAGATGACAGATGCTAAAGTGCTGTCTTTAAAATGTTTGCATCCCTTGGGCTGTAACAGGCCACACCCAACCTGATTCCAGCTAGACACAGGTGAGCCCCTGGCATGGCCTTTGTACAGCTGGAGGGTGGCTGCTCTGAACTTGTACTGGGACTGGGGCTGGGCGGGTTCAGGAGGCTGGCTGTGTGCAGACCACGGGCATCTGGTTTGATGGAGAAGTCTCAAGGGACCTGTACCTCAGGAATGGGAAGCTTGAGGAGCTTGGAGAAAGCCTTGCAGGGTGGGGGTTAGCGGGGGAGAGACAGAGTGAGAAAAACATCGATGTGAGAGAGACACATCCATTGGTTGCTTTCCACACACCCCGATCAGGGCTGGGGATCAAACCTGCAACCAAGGTACATGCCCTTGACTGGAATCAAACCCAAGACCCTTCAGTTCACAGGTCTTGGGGGCTCAATCCACGGAGCCAAACTGGCTAGGGCTCCCAAGTCTATTTTTTAGATGGAAACCTATAAAACACACCCTGGGACATGCTGATGCTCTTAAACAGCAGCTCCAACTGATGGAGTGACTTGTTGTCATTCACATCCCGCCCCCCAGCCCCCATCTACTTCTGATTGCCCACGATTTCATTTGTTTCCTTCTCCTCTCCCTGTGCAGCTGGCCTCTGAATGTCCCCAAAGAGCATTATTTAGCCATGGGAGAGGTTGCTAAGCCCTTATGTCATCTGACCGAGGCGCTCCAGCCACAGTGTGCCCTTGCCAGAATGAGGCCCAGGCTGTGCCACCCTTGAATGAGGCGAGGGCGTGTCACCCTTGGCAGCCGAGGCCACATGCACAGTCCACCTCTCTGCGTCTCCAGGGCAGGCTTCCGGAGGCTGCCCGCCTGTGCGACAGTGAGACTGTACATGGGCCTGAGGTTGAGTTTTCGGGGAATGGCCCTTCTCTTGAAGAGGAGAGGCCATATTTTCCCCCACCAATTGTGGATAGAATATTCCGTGGTTAGATGGCTGTGGCGTTGGAGACGTCGGTGAGCCCTGGGGCTTCTATGATGTGACCCAGGCCTGATAAGTTAGCTGTTTCTATATTTAACTTAAACACGTCTGGAAAAAATAACTTATTATATTCTGGGTCTCTAGAGAAGCAGGTAGTAAATCCCATACAGTTCAGGGAATACAACCCGGACTAGCAGGAGGCCGGGATCCCAGCTCTGCAACTTACTAGCTCTGTGAACTTGGCAATTCCAGGGACAGCCCTCCATCGCAGTTTCTTCAAGTGTAAACATGGACAGTAGTGCCCATTGTCGTGAATTGTCCGGGCCGAGTGACAGATATGAAATCTATCTAAACCGACACTGTGTACAGGGGTGAGGGCTTATGAAAAAATAATGTTACAATAATTCAGGCGGGACTGAAGCTCAGGCTTATGCTAAGAATAACGCATACAGCATGCTTTAGATTTAAGGGGCTTGTTTGTTTGTTTTTTAACCTAAGAGAATGGATGGATTCTGAGACCTTGAGACCACTAATGGTGTGCACCGTGTGAGGGGTGCTTATTACAGAACAAGTCTTCACTTCTCGGATTCGCTGTGAACTCAGCATTAATAGAGAACATCGGGAAGTGTGAGGTGCTGAGTCAACTCTGGGTGTCTTAAGCATAAGCTCCCCCCGCCCCAACCCCCCCCCCCCCCACCCGTCAGCCTCACTAGGTGGCATTATTTTAATGAATCATTATGGTCCATGTTGGGGTTTTAAGGTGGCTCTGCGAGGTCCCCCTGCCTTCAGGACCGAGTCTCCCAGATTTTCAGATTCAGAACCCCATTTGTGAGCACAGAGTGAGGGGTGCCCTCTCTTCTGAGGTTCACATTAACCAAACACACCAACACGAGTGCCTGTTTATTACTGCACCACAGGCAGCTGACAGTCAATGCATTCTCTTCCTGGAGTCACATTGTACAGCTGGTTAAGTCCTGAAGAGTTTGCCCGGGAGCAAGGAACCCCAGGATGGAGGCTGCAGTCCTGTGATTTTAAGTCGTGTTCAAAGACCTTAGGCCTAGGCAGCTCGCTGAGTTCAGCCTCGCGATATGTGCTATACGTGGAGTGTTCCCTGCTGCTTGCCCAGTTCCTGGGCCGTGCACCCTCAGCCTGGGGAGCACGTCTATAGGTCAGTTTTCCTGTGCGTCTGTTAAGAATCTAGGGGCCAGAGGGCCCTTCTCGATGACCACTGATAACACCGCTCCTGGAGCCCCTGGTTTCCAGAGGTGACAGGCTGGATCCGACCTGAACGTTTCCGTTTTGTTTCATCTGCCTCCTCTGGTTGAAGGCGGAGGCTGATGGCCATGGTTTAGTTCTGAAGAGCTAAGTAGGTGCAGGGCAGAGCGTTACAATGAGACAGAGTGGTCCTAGGGATTTAATAACAGTAAGTGCAAGGGCGTCCTGTGCCCTTAGGGAGGAATCTGAGGCATTTGCTCCCGGTGAAAACGTCCTCAGGATTCCGCCTGCGGGAATGTTTGGATGGGATCCACGTGGAGGCTCTGGTGCAGGAATCAAGGTGGCACAAAACAGGAGCAGGATGAGGAAGGTAATTGAGTGATTCGCCGCCTGAGGAAGCCTCGCCCTCCCTGGGCCTCCCTGGGCCTCCCTCACAGGTGGACCCCACCCACCTGCAGGCCTCAGGGGGCCACCACCATACAACAGAGGGGTGAGATTGGAATGAAGGCCATCAGGTTCAGCCGGAGTAGCTAAAACAACGCCCATACTGGTTGAGTGACCAGCCTAATGCCACGCAGTGCATACCAAGGGCCAGAGGAGGCCTGTCACCGCTTTCCGACGCTGTGTGCGGGAATGCTGAGGGCCCCCTAGGGGAGGAGGCACCAGGGGAACGTGTTACAGAAGCAGAAGTGGACTTTCATGGACGGGTGCATTCTCCCCAGACCCTTCTCTGTAACCTCAGCGTGTTAGGATTTTGCTGTATTTTCTACAGTTTGGCTACACCCTGTCCCATTGACTTTCTCCTCCTCCTTCACTTGACTCCGTGTGATCCTGCCAGAGGAAAGATTTTAATTGACGATGCGTGAAAGGGCAACGGGGGAAATACAAAAGAAACAACAGCTGCTTTTAGGTTAGGCCTGTGTTGTAACCTGTGTGTTTTCATGAACGATATTTATTTTTATAAATATGCCTAGAAAGCTCAGTGTATTCTTCTCTCACTCAGGCTCCATTAAACGGCACCCCATTAAATGACATGTTTAAGAGAATCGCTTTAGAAAGTCCATGGTTTTAGAGGAATCATTGAGGAGAACTTTCTAGGGTGTTCTTTCTTAACATTAACAAGCAGAACAAAAACTGTTTGTGTGGTGTACACGGAGGTGATGGAGTTATGAGTGCTTTTGAAAGTAGGAAGGGGCATGCCCTGGCCTGGATAAAATTTTTTTAAAAGCACATGTGAGGAGCATGTGGCTAAGGATGTGAGAAAGTCCTTGATTTTTACCAACTGGAAAAAACCCTGAAGTGTAGAAAATGCCTCCGACATGCTCCCAGGACCTGTCGTGGTTCTGGGTGATTAGTGAATGGGCCGGAGTCACGGCTTCTATCTTGGTTACATTTCCTTTGGTCTCGCAGACATAGGAAGCATCGTAAACTGAGCCACTTACTTTTAAGTAATGTTTAGAAACCTTTTCTACATGTTTTACACGGGAAGAATCTGTGTATGTGTCGCCGAGTGCACCCCTACAATCACTCTTTTACGGGGGATACAGAACAGAGCTTGTGTCCCGGGGTGGGGGATCAGCAGCGTCGGTCACCTCCCCGTGAGATGGTCCTGCCTCCGTTTGCTCCCCCTTCCTCTCGAAGGTAATGGAAAGTGTGTGACATTTTCTCACTCGTCCACATTGTAGGAAAGCCCATGTATGTGTGTACAAGCGGCCCGTGTCTGTTTTGAAGGCGCCATGAGAACTAGAGAGACACCAAATGCAAGCGTTAGAGGGGGGGATCTTGGCAATAGAAACCGGGTCTCCTGAGCCAGGAAGACAGCGTATCCTTTGCTCTGCAGAAAACCGGCTGACTTAGCAGTCACTCTTCCAGGCTTGGAAAGGCTGGTGCACCGTGAGTTTAGCAGCTCTTTCTGCCTCTTGAAGCACTTTTGTCCATGCACAAAAAGGTAAGTCGTGCAGAGCAGGTGGTATGTTGGCTCAAAATGCAAGAGAAGTTTAAAAGGTACGGAAAGAGTCCATGTCTTACTTTTATGTGGGTTGACTTGTTTGAGTTGATTGCACAGGTAACCTGTGCTGACTGTAGAAAACTCAGAAAGTCCAGTCTGAATGATCAGGAAGAGTATCTGTAATCTTACCTTTCCAGAGAAAATCACTAGTGATGCTTTGGTATACGTCTTTTGGAATCCTTCCTGTGCATTTGTTTTTACTGTATATTATTTTTTTTCTGGAAAGTGGGATCCGAGTTTACATAAAAATGTTTATAAAGATTACAATCAGGGCAGGAGTAATAGCTTGAATTTAGAAGGAAAAAATAGGATAAACAGTTCTAGAGAAACTGACAAAAAATGTTTTAAAAAACACAAAGGGTTGCAGAACCACTCTGTGTACAAAGAAGCTGCTAATACAACAATAAATAGATAAATAAATAAATAAATAAATAAATAAATAAATAAAAGGCTAGCCTGATTTTCCCCCAGTTTTGTTCAGTCTGATTGTTTATAATATCGTATGTGCAAAATTAGGGCAGCTTGCCTCTGTCAGGTTCTCTAAGATAATGTCATCATCACCTTTCTACAGAAAGTGAAAACATTATGATCCTGATTAATTTCCCTTGATGAAACTTATGTGATTCTGCACTTTCTGGAAGCGATCCATCTCTCTGACTTAACTGCTGTGTGGGACAGTATCACGTTACGGGCGCTCTTGTTCTGATAAAGGCATAAACTACGTAAAGTCAAAGACTTCCTCTCCCATCCCTGCTTCTAGGGTCAGTTGCAGAGCTCATTGAATGAATGAGTGAATGAATGAATGAATGAATGAATGAACGAACGAACCCATAAATGAACAGTTACCCTGCTGTGAGGGCACTGTGTGCCAGGCACTGTCCTAAGTGCTTCCTGTGGATGAGCTGATTGGACCCTCACACCTCCTTTCTGGTGACATGAATGCCTGATTATCCTGGGAAGGCCCTACATTTCTTGGGAGGCCTCAAGCTTTGTCCCTGATTAGCACTGTTGGAAGGTGTAAAATCGTAGACTCAGACTTCTGGACCTGCTAAGTAACTTAAGGATCATGTTATTTACGGCCAAGGCTACGGACGCAAAGGGATTAAGAAGCCAGTCCGGCGTCATATCGCTGCTTCGCTGTAGAGCGGGCATAAGAATGCAGGTTTCAGTCCGGCCATGTGGCTCACTGGTTGAGCATCAACCTATGAACCAGGAGGTCACAGTTTGCTTCTTGGTCAAGGGCACATGCCCGGGTTGCGGGCTTGATCCCAGTAGGGGGGACGCAGGAGGCAGACGATCTTTGATTCTCTCTCATCATTGCTGTTTCTATCTCACTCTCCCTTCCTCTCTGAAATCAATAAAATTACATTAAAAAGAAAAAAGAATTTAGGTTTCCCGACCCCCCAACCAGTGTCCGTCCGACCTGACAGCACTCTGCCCTCCTCCTCCCAGAGCGTGCCTTGTGGGTAGGCTCCCTTCCCTTTGAGGGCAAGTACATCAGTAAATGTCAACATCGCGTGCTATTTACATTCACATTCATTTTGTACCAAGCATATGAATAAATAATGAACAAATCGTATGGAGAAACGTCAGTATTAAACTTCTTTCTCCCAGGAGCTTGTTGTGGTTAATCATCAGAGACACCACTGACAGTTCAGAAAACCAGTCTCCCATAGGCCCTGCAGAGGCCTCTGGTTAGAGTTCCTGGGGTCATAGTGGACCTCGTCCCCACTTGTCAATCGCTGTCCCTGGCAGATGTTCCCATCAGCATCCCCAGGCCTGGAGCCCTCTTGGCCTCTCTCTGGTTTGCTTTGCATCTGGGAAGGGCGCTGGCTTGCCTGCAGGGAGCTGGACCCGCCTGCCCCTACCTCATGCACCACGCTCTTATTTTAGGCTTTAGCTAAAAGCAGATCCTCCTCTCCCTCGTGTAGACCTTGCCATTTCTTCCTCTCCCCGCTCTCAGTTATATTAGGCACGGCGTCATTTAACTCTGCAGAACATCCTGGCACAGCACTGGAGCCAGGGTCTGTGCCACACACAGCGTTCCATCACTAGGTGACACCGTGTCCTTCCTCCTTGGAACGGGGTGGAGGGGAGGAGGAGACGGGGGAGGGAGTCATCTTCATTCATTCGGCAACTTTATTGAGAGCCTCGTAAAAGTCAGGCACTGTTCTAAGCTCTGGGGTGATAGGTGGGAACAAAACAGACGAAGTTCCTTTGTTGTAATGGGTGGGGAAACACTGAGCCAGAAACCTAATGAATGTGTAATACATCAGGTGGTGAGAGGTACTAAGGAGAAACATAAAGATGCAGAAAGTGCTGTTTTGGGCAGGGTATCTATCCATGGCAGGTGCCCAGAAAAGGCGATTGGAGCAGAGACATGGAGGAACGAGGGAGGGGTGTTATGGGTATTTAGGAGAAAGTTCCAGCCAGGAAATACAGCAGGTGCCAAGGGTCCTGAGGCAGGAGCGTGCCTGGTTTGTTCAGGGACAAGAAGGAGAGTTCGCGGCCCTCGTGGTCAGGAGGCCGGGGGAGTGACTCCTCCCTTCCTGTGTGTCCTCACAGGTCACCCGAGGCTCTGCCTTTCGCTCTGGGAGGAGAAGCCAGCAGGAGGCTCTGAGCTGAGAGGTGGCATGATTGGATTTTGTTTAACGGGCTGATGACTCTGGCTGCCCTGTGGGTCACAGGCATGGGGGTCGGCAGAGCCAGGCATCCCGGTCGAAGGGGTCAGAGGCGTCGAAGGCAAAGGCAGTCATCACCGTGAGGCGTCAGTGCTGCAGCGGGCTGGAAGGGGGTAGTAAGGGTTCCCGGCGTACTCTGAAGGCACAGGTGAGAGCCTACGTACTCGGACGGACTTGCCCGAGGGTAGTGTGCATGTGAGGGAGACGAGGAGGGCTCCAGGCTTCTGGCCTGAGCATCTGAAAGAACGGACTGCCGTGTCCTGAGGAGGAAAGGCTGAGGGAAGAACAGACAGCACCCGGTGCCACTGAGGAGAGTGTCTGGTGACTCCATCAGCATCCAGGTGCTCTGACATTTCCCAGATATAAAATGATCCCCTTCACCCCACCAAGCCAAGCCTTCACCCCATTTCTCTCTCTCTCTCTCTCTCTCTCTCTCTCTCTCTCTCTCTCTCTCTCTCTCTCTCTCCCCCAGCAGCCAGTAGGTGCTCCACGCTGTCACACCTGTTTTTTCTTTAAAGTCGGCCATGACCTCCATGGTGTCTGGTCAGTTCTCAGCCATCCCTCACTAGCCGTGTCACCAGCTATCACATCCACTTCCTCCCCATTCCTTACCCTCTTCTGTGGTCCCACAGCACCTCGTGTCCTGTCCTCCTTCCTCTTCCTGGACTCCATGGCATCACCCCCTTTCCTGTACTGAGCGCGTGTCCTTCACCCTCAACCTGGGGCATAGAACTTTAAGACGTGGGAGAGACAGTACAGTCTTCCCATTTCCTTCGCTGAATCTGCAGGAAGCCTTATGTCTAAATATTCCCAGCAGGTGCATTGCCACCTCCCTGAGGGCCCCCGGTGAAGCCCTCACATGCATTTTGTTGTCACCTGTCAGAGGGGTCAGGACAGGTTGTTGTGTGTGCCAGCCGGTTATGTGCCCCGGCGTGAGACCAGCGCTGCAAGGCGGCAGGGCCAGGTCAGGGGCTCAGACCCAGAGCGCTCACCCCTGCGCCGTGACCACGGCCACCGAAGAGCACAGTCCGTGATCAGAGAGGGAAAGGCGCCTGTGGGGCCTGGAACATCGAGAGGCTGCAGAAAGACGCGAGACGCTCGTGAAGAGGCACAAAGCCATGTTCTCATCCTGACAGCCCTGGCCAGGCCCGAGTCCAGGTTATGGGACCGTATGCGCCTTAAAGGATGTTTTCATCTCTGGCTGTTGTGAGCATCGTGGTGTTTTCCGAAAGGAAACATGTTTCCCTTGACCTTAGCCAGGAGGACTTGTTGCATCCTCCCCTCTGGAACTTCATTCCAGTACGTGTGCGTTTAATCCTATTTTTTCACCTTCCCAGAAAGAAGATTGGCCCATGCACAAGCTGGAATGTTCTCCCATGGTTGTTTTTGGGGAAAACTGGAACCCCTCCGAGACCGTAAGGCTCACTGCGAGGATTCTGGCCAAACAGGTGAGGACATGGGATAATGCTTAAGTGCGTTTCATTTAATTGTTTTCTTTTAAGGTCAGAGAGATGAGGAACTGACCTGTGTGATCATCCCTTGTGACTCATCCTTGGACCCGTTTCCTGTCGCCTCCACAAGGGCAGGGCTGGGAACACAACTCCAGGTGGAGGCTGGCTTGTCACTTGCCCTAGGACAGTGGTCGACAAACTTATTAGTCAACAGAGCCAAATATCAACAGTACGATTGAAATTTCTTTTGAGAGCCAAATTTTTTAAACTTAAACTGTATAGGTAGGTACATTGTTATTAACTTAATTAGGGTACTCCTAAGGCTTAGGAAGAGCCACACTCAAGGGGCCAAAGAGCCGCATGTGGCTCGCGAGCCGCAGTTTGCCAACCACGACCCTAGGGCCTAGGCAACTAGGATGTTGCTTACCCGGGGCCAGGAACATGGCCACCGCTGTGGAATTCTAAGTTTTTTTATGAGATAGGATTACGTGGAAAAATACGGCTTTTCAAGGCATGAACACCCGATTGAACAGAATGAGCACATCCTAGGGAACCAGCCCTTTCTGACTCAGAGGGCACCCCATGCCCCCCTCCTGTACCGTGTTCTGTTCTTCTCGTCTCCTTCCCTGCCCACGTCTAGGCAGGTGAGGGGTGGGATGGGACAGCCCAGAAGGCACATGCAGATGAGAAGAGGAAGCGGAGTGGAAAAGGAGAAACCGAGGCAGGGGGCAGAGGGCGAAAGGAAGAAGAAGGGAGGAAAGACACGCTCAAGTGTGAACAGGGCAGCAGTTTCCTCCCACGATGACGCCAGGACGCGCGGCTCTCCCCTTGTCTGCTCAGTCCTCACTGATCACCTGTCAGTGAGCTGCCTGGTCTCCAAGGGGCCAAGGTAAAAAGGGGAGGACACGGTGAAATAGGCCACACGGGGCTCGCAAGGCATTTATGTCCATGGAGATACTTGCTAATAACCGGGTGGTGGCAGAGCCTCTACTGTCTTTCTTTTAAGCTGAGACTTCACCCCCCTCTTCTTTATGGCCACCACCTCCCCCCCTTTTAAAACTTTGCATTTTTTATCTGAGCCAAATGGGATCATGATGATTAGCACCACGCTGTCCCCAGACTAAGTTGGGATCCTGGGCCGCGTAAACAGAAGTGGATCATTTCCGCACTCTGAGCTCACTGCTCCGTTATGTTCAGCCGGGGTCAGGTGCTCGCTGAAATGCCAGGGCACCAGCTCAGGGTAACCAGAGGCAGGCAGGGTGTCTGCCGAGGGAGCCAGAGAAATCAGGATTGCTTTTCCTGGAGGAGGTTGACTTTTGGATCCTTACTATACTGTTATCCTTAACTATATGCAGGGTACTTGGTCAGAAGGAAAGGGTAGGGGACAGCCGTGTGCCTGGGTGAGGTGTCAGGGTAAATAAGCCATCCCATTAGCTCTGCAGGCATCCTGGCAGGGTTGGGTGACCAAGCTGCCCCCCGGCCCCCGCCACCATTGATTTATTTATAGAGTTGTGGTTAAGAACCCAGAAGGAGCTGGTGTACTTTCCTGAATGAAAAGCTTTCCCAGGCAAAATGTACTACCCATCTTAGAGAAGTGCGTCCTGTGAATGGAAGATTCCTGCTCCCAACAAGAACTACTGAAATGTGGTGGTGCTAGGAGGGTCGCCCAAATGCTGCGATGCATGTAGTCCCGTTTCATTCAACTCTCATTGTAATTACTACAGCCACTAATAGTCTCTTCAAGGAAAAGTTACCTGGCCACCTTTTCATCTCTGCAGGATTGGATGATTAAAAAAACAGACCATTTGTATTCGAGTGGCTTGCAAAGGATTAGGGGAGCCGGGCTACCCAGCTACCAGGGGGAAGCTCAACATGTTAACTAGGGAGGTGAGCGCGCCCTGCGAGACCACCTGTATCCCCACATTGAATAGCCGATGACAAAGACACGCCTCGGGCCAGCTCCGGAGCCCTGCCTTTGAACTCTTGTCAACACCGAGTTTATTCATGTTCTCAAAGCCTTAGCAGGTTTACTATTGTCAGCTCCTCTGGGGACGCCTAGAACAAAGGCCGCCACGCGTTTAAAGCGAATCCAGGCTCACAGACGCGACCCAAAGTGTTCTTTTTGAAACACGGAATTTGAGATCATTTTAGCTTATGCTTAAAGAAAGTGTAAAATGGATGGGGGGTTTGATTTTGTTCCTTTTCAGAAGGAGAAATAATCAATAGGACAGCTCATCTGTAGGCTCAGGGCCTTTTAAAGCCAGGGCCCTAAAAAGTTGTTTTCCAGCCACTGTTCTTTCCCGTAACAAGCATTTTTTTGAGCCTACTGTGTGCATAGCATTAGCGGGATGTTAGGCACACGGCAGATGCTTAAAAAAAAAAACACCAAAAAGTTTCAAAGGAGTCTTGGATTTGAACATTGGGCAAGCACTCTCAGAGCCCCAATGGTGGATTTTGGGTCGCTTTCTCGCCTTCATTGAGAATTGTTGCTTTTCCTTCATGGGGGTGTAAAAGTGAAAGCACATTTTGCCCTGGTTATTAAAATCCGTTTCTGTGTGATTTCTTCCCCGATTACTAGAAAAGCCACCCGGAGAGAACGCCGTCAGAGAAATTGTTAACGGTGAAGGAGTTTGAATCGCGTAAGTGTCTCTGTGACCGGCGGCGTGGTTACTTTTTTTCTCCACATTTGACGTGGATGGGGCAGGACCGAAGACAGGAGGTGACAGCTTGTCTCGGTGCAGGTGGTGATCTTATCATGAATAGTTTTTACCTTAGGTGCTGTTTTGAAAAAAATGACTAAAACTTGTTTTTCTGAGTCGACAGGATTACTGGGAAGTAATTAATGGGAAGTAGGAACTTGCAGGATGAGTTATTGCATTCCCAGCCATCTCTCCGGGCTCTCCCGGCCTGCTGAATATTTTTGGATCCTTGCTGAGTTGCAGTCCTGTAAACAGCCTATGTCTTTACAGAAACTCTTTAAATGGGGGGTTCTCTGGCTTCTCGATAATGACACCGATTCCAGGGCTGACTGGGGGCCCGCAAATGGGTCAAGGCTGGTTATCGGTTATGGCCACACATCCCTGACTTCATGGCCAGTGGTCAGTTGAAATGTCACATCCTGAGTGACATCAGGTGTCAGAGGAAGAGAAGAAATAGCATCTTTTCTTCCCCTCGGGTTCATCTGTTAGACCGAGTGATGAGGGAGGATATTTTCTGGGGTTCCCCATACGTTTCCTGTCTCCTTCATGCCATTTACAGTAAGAAAAGGGTGTAGCTAGAAACCCAGTTTTCTGCCTGCTGAGTCACGGTGTGTTTGCCCACAGATCTGGATAAATTAGACAACGAGAAGAAGGATCTGATTCAGAGTGACATTTCTGCTCTCCATCACTTTTATTCCAAGCACCTTGAGTTCCCCGACCAGGAGAGCCTGGTAACGCTCTTTGCACAGGTAAGGGGCACAGCGTCAGAGGACACTGCAAGTAGCTTCCCCGGCCCGAGCCCTGTCCCCAGCACACGCCCGGGGAGCGTGAGCAGAAATAGAGTGATGGCCTCTGTGAGCACAAGGCTCCTGACCTGTCGGACCCTGTTTGGCATGGCCTTGCTAGGTGACCTTGAGCAGATCAGGGTCCTCCCGGTGCTGGCCTCGAGTTGGCGGGTGGAGCACAGGAAATTCACCCTCCCTCTGCCTCGTGTCCCAGGAAGAGTTTATGAAAACAGGCCTTGCCAGTGCCCGGGGCCATGGCACACAGAGAGCTCTTTGAAAAGAAAAGCCCGCTTGAGGATCCCACGTTAAATTTTACCTTTCTTCCCTTACACCTTCCATCCTGACAGCAGCGTTGTTTTATTCCCACCAACACGGTGCTGATAAAGCCGAGGCACGTACAGATGTCCCCAGAGAGGCCCTCTCCATGGCCTGGACGAAGAGTCCCCCCAGAGGGGAGCCCCGGGGGTCTAGGTGCGGGGAGCCTCGCCTGAAATCTTTAGAGAAGCCCATGTTTACCCAAAAGATATCATACAAAATTAGAGAAGGTTCTAGACAAGAGCAACGTTACAGGACTGGGAAGGCTAAGGCTCGGGCTCGGATAGAACAGAGAAGAAAGTGCCGCCGGTGCCCTCGGCTTCCTGTTACTGCGAGGGTGGCCCTTCCTGCCACACCTGCTGGATCGGGCCTCCCTCCCTAACAGGCCTGCGTTTCCCCCTGACGCTGAACGTGTGAAATACCGCCCCGTGGTGCCAGGAGCTGCATTCCCCTGCTGGAACTTCAGGCTCTGGATATAGAAAGGAGCTTGGGTACAAACTCACATGTTGTTCTCAGCACAGGTTCAGCATCCCCTGTGTCTCCTTTGGCCCAGTAATGACATTTCCAGGAATGCTTCCTAAGGAAGCAGTCGGAGACTGTGGGCAGAGATGGGCATGCAATTTTTTAGTGTGGCGTTCTCTTTAAAACCAAGAAAAAAAGAAAATATTCTAAATGGTCACCAGTCAGAGTTTGGTAAATAAATTATGGCATCAGCTGTAAGTTATATTTCAAAGAGTGTCTAAAGACATGGAAAAGCATCGATGGTACAGTTAGCGTAAAAGCAGGATGAATGTGTGTAATATGAAGTACACACACGTGTGAAAAATGATGAAATGGAAGCTCACAGTCGGTCATCTGCTGAGTTGTGGAAAATTTTTGCTTTTTTGTCGCTGGATGATTTCTTGGATTTTCTACACATGAGCATGTGTAACTTAAGAAAAGACTAAAAAGAAGAAAAAGATGGAAAAAGGACCCACAGTTCTCCCACTTTAAAAATTACACGTATGAAGAAAGAAGCGAGCTTCACCACTGCCCACCTTCCCCCCAGGAGCAGACTGCTGGCAGTTGGATGCGCTCCTTCAGAAATAGGTGCATTTCTGTTGTGGGACTGTCCGTTACAAAACAGACAGAGCGATGCTTTATGAAGAAAAAGGGGGTTCAGGTTATGATATTAAAGTACTGACAGTGCAAACCTCCCTGTTTTTCATATTATTCTGATTTACAGTGGACTTTGTTAAGGGTCCCAAAACAGTGGATTTGGGTAACCAAGGAAAGTTCAGGTATTGACTTCTCTTACATTTTTTAAAGAACTAGATAAGTGACTTTTTTTTTCTGCGTTAGTTGAGGGATGGTTATGTGAGAAAGCAGGAGAGGTGAAATAAAAATATGCGGTATCTTCTCTTCACTTCTAGCTGTGAAAAAAAGATAGCTTTTCCTCCAAGACAGAGAAAGGCATGCTGGCAGGACTTCTCAGTGGTGGCATAGTGGATATGGGACCATGTTTTCATTACCAAAAATCAAGATCTCCTAAGCAGTATATTTGTGGTGAAAATGAGGGTCTGAATTGTGAACTGACTCAGGAAATCCAGGAGATAGATACAAATACATGTACACACACACATACATACACACACAAACACATATACACACACACACATATATTCACTCACACATGTATAACCATAGATAATGAATTCCTTTGTAGATTTATATTCATCAAATCATAATATCCATTCTGAGATACACAAACACACCCATATATATATATATATATATATATATATATATATATATATTTTTTTTTTTTTCATATGTACATTTGAAAATGGACACTCAATATCCCCAAAGAAAACTCTAAAACAAAAATAACAAGTGCTGTTCCAGCCTCACACCACGCTCTGGTCCTGCCTCTCGGCCCCCTGTCTGCTGTCCCATCCTCCGAGCCCGTTCCTCTCTGGCTCACAGGAGGGTGGTGGGTTAACGTGGCCCAGCCGCAGCTGGCGGCCGAAGGTGCCTGCACTCCCTCCACAGCACGGAGGTGCGTTTTAATCGCTGGGAGCATATGCATGGTCGGGAAATGTATTTTTGGTGTGCGGCCTACATCTAGTCTAAATGCTAATTATGAGACTAGCTTTAGCGAGGCACTTACGCCTGATTTGACTTGTGGGGGGGAGGGGGGTGCGGGGAAGGACTATGGCCCATGCATCTTTCTTACCACCCAAGTTCACTTTTCTCCTCTGGGAATATTTCAGAGGCAGGGAAAGCTGACAGGAAAATTGCTGTGTAGTTTGGCTTAAACACCATCACCGCCTCCGAGAAAGGAACAGTGATGACACTGTGCTTGTAGGAGCCTTTGCTTATGAAGAAACACACTCACGCTTGCACAGTAAGAGGAGGCGGGCAGAGGGGAAAAGCCTCCGGTCGTCACAGAACATTTGAGCCTGAGGCATTTGGAGTCAGAGACTGGTCCCCTGGGGCTCCATGCAGAGGGGGAGACGAGGAAGCGAAGGAGCAAGTGTCCCATATCTCAAACCAGCCTGTCCCTAGATCAGTTTGGAAATTGCTGCTAAATTCTCTCATTCATTCTGCAAACATCTTCTGTCGTCTTGTGGGTCCCAGACAAGGCGGAGGCGTGGTGGTATCCAGCCTGAGACTCTATATACATCACTCAGTACTCACTAAAGTGCAGGACACACCGTTCATGCTCCAGTAAACTTTGTTGAATGAATGGAGGTCCTAATTAAATTCTTACCTATCGTTGATTGATAGTCATTGCTTAATGGTAGTTGGTTAATGTCCTGATGACAGAATAGGCCTGGATACTTGAAGTTGGCCCAGAAAAGTGGTATGCTGAGTCTTCTACATAGAAATGCCCAACATCTCAGGATTCCAAAGGCTGTGTATTAGTCTGCTAATTCTCAATCCTCTCTTTTTATGTTGAAAATTGTAAATAGGTTGAATTGTCAAAACGGTAAGTCAAACCCATCACAGCCTTAACTTCTCTGTGTAGCAAGATTCCCAGGCCTTTGACATTGGCCCTTTAATTGTAAGTAAAACTGCCACATTAACATGCATAGGACAGAACGATTGTCAGAGAAACTTGGTGCAGTCTAAAGAAACACCTGTGTTTCTGACATGTTTGCTGTCAGAATGTCTAGTTTGAATTCTGACTCCTTACTTTCCCACTTGCTCCTTATGTGGCCTTGATCAAGTGACTTAAATCCTTGACCTCTCTGAGCCTCAGTTTCCACATCTGTAAAATGGGTTGTGCCAGAGTAGCAGTACAGACTGCAAGAGGTAAATATGCAGCACCTAGCACAGTGCCTGGCCCAGAGGAAGTGCTCCTTGAATGCTCGTTTTCAAAAGCCCGTTCATCGTCCTGAAATGCAGCAATGCTGTGTCTCTGCTGTGGAAGAGGGTGGTCCCCTGACACCTTCCTATCAGCTCGGGAGGACAAGACTCCACCTTCGCTGCTGGCGTTGGACAAGTCACCGCTCCTCTCTGACCTCAGTTTCACCATCTGAAAAGTAGAGCGACCGAGTCCCCTTCCAGCTCTGAAACTAGATACAAATGAAGGCACCCACCGAACTGTCTCCCAATAGACTGGGTGTCTCTTGAGGGCACAGATTGTTGCCGTCTTCATCCCGTGTGCAGTGCCTGGCACATGAGTTCTCAATGAATGTTCGTGAGAAGAATGAATTTATGGAGCAACAGAACACTGGGGTTGTGTATTCCTCTTTTTTATCCTAGCTCTAAGTTCGACTTCCAGAGTGGTGAGCTGCCCTTGGTGTTTTTCAATGTAACATCACATTTCAAGAATGAGAGAGTGGCCACTGGTTGACTCGGGCCGGCCATGCAAGGAAGGTCTCAGCCCCTTAGCGCCAGGCCGCTCTGCCTCTCAAGGGGCAGACAGCAGTAGACCAGCTGTATGAGGGCTTTCCTGTTTACCGCCTCACCATAGGCAGTGGGCACCAAAGTAAGTGACTTTTTTCATGGGAGGAAGTCAAGGACACAGGACTCAGAGATGG
The DNA here is from genome assembly GCF_964212035.1 of Myotis nattereri. Classification (NCBI taxonomy): domain Eukaryota; kingdom Metazoa; phylum Chordata; class Mammalia; order Chiroptera; family Vespertilionidae; genus Myotis; species Myotis nattereri. The sequence goes on along the minus strand of NC_138093.1, from coordinate 27,766,686 downwards.
GCGCAGGATCACACGACAGATCTGTGGCCCACTGGGTTCAGGCTCTCAGAGTACGAACGCCCAGGCAAATATGCAAACGTTAGTCCTCGGACCTCCGTGGTCTGTGCCATTGGGCTACTGCGTGTAGGTGGGTGGGCAGGCCAGACCAAGGGTACTTCCCCTGACCGCTCTGCTTTTGCAAATTTTGTTGGAACAAAGGATACCTTGGCCAAAAGAAAGGTTTTAAAATCACTAAACCAGAACATCTTCGTCGTGAATTAAAGGTCGGAAATTAAAGCGATGATTTCTATCCAGACAGAAGGTCAGAAATTAAAAGGTCAGACATGAAAGCGATGATTTCTATCCAGACAGAAGGTTTAGCGCATTATTTTGTTTTCTTTCTCCCCCTTTCTCGCCGCAGGTTAACTGCAACGGCTTCACAATTGAGGATGAGGAACTGTCTCATTTGGGATCAGCAATATTTCCCGAGTAGGCTGAGTTTGACTTCTTTTCTTTTTACTTATTTAACACTAATTTGATTTAAAAAAATAAATAAATAAATAAATAGAGCCTACCTAACTGCATGTGACAGACATGGAACTCCAAGTGAATTAAGACACCTTTTTAATTCTTCCAGATTTCAGCATGTTTCCCCTACGTTCAGGGAGCCGAAGGTAGTTGTTAAGAGAACTGCTACGTGTTAAGTCCTGCCCGGTCTGTTATTAGAGAGCTGTCATTAAAGAATGTTTTACAGTGTGACCTGCTGAGAAATGTGCTTTTTTGCATATTGGCGGTTATGGAAATCTCTGGGTTTCTTGCACTCGAAGTGAAACATTAATTGCCAACCAACAACTGGCCACAGGCTGATGTGGAGACTATATGAGCTGCTTCTCCATCTGTCCTGTTTGAAAAATACCTGTACAGGAACAGCGCAGCTGGGAGAGAGTGAACTAAAGCAGTGAGCGAGGGGCGAATGTCAGAGAACTATCGGAGTTTCGCTTCCTTCAGGAATGCTTCATTCAGGAGAGGCTAGCCAGCTGACACATGGAGATCCCGGCAGCCCTGACGTTCATGGATTGCCAAGAATGGCTTTGCCGTGGTCTCTTTGATGGAATGAGTATTTTCACCAAAATGCTTCAGTCCCATGAAATCAAGCCCTGGCTTCCCAGAGGGCGCCAGGAGCCTCCCTGCATCCCTGTCTGAATTAATACACGTTATCCTGTCTGAAATGACCTTGCTTAGTACTCACTACAGGGGCTTCTGGCTTTAGGTCAAAGCCATTGCAGGAAACCTTGACCCGCACGCCTTTGCATGGATGACGTGTGAGCTCCTGGGGTGTCTGTCTGGTGTCACCCAGCTCTGAGCCTGCGGGTCTGAGGGATACAGGTTCCCAGGCAGCCATGATGGGCGTTCCTGAACCACGGAAACAAAGCGTGTAGCCCCCTGATCATACTGTTCCTGGGGCCACAATGCTGTCCTCTGTGGTTTGAATTCCGATAGTGAGGAAAGAAGTGTTTGGGGAAGAAGGTCTTTTGGACATTTGCCCTTGGGAAAAGGAGGAAGGCCACCCTCCTCAGGGGGCTGGTGTTGACCCCTTCAGACCTGAAATGAACTCGATGTCTCCGCTCAGCCTCTAAGATCAGGCGGAAAGCAGGCGCGGAGGGTATTGTCTGAGGCTTCACTCTTTTCAGTGATTGCCAAGAAATAACGATGCCCAGAGCAGGAGTTGTTCTAGGTTCTTGGTCTTAGCATTCCCCTACCTTCTTCCTTCAGAGGACAGCGAGGTGTGTGTTTTCAAATGGAGAACTTAATACTTCTGCAGAATGGCTCTAGAGCTCTGCTTTTCCATTGCTGACGGCTTCCCGTGCATGTGTTTATGGGATTTCCCAGGGCCCGATCCCTGTGCACCACTTGCCAGTAAGCCCTATGGGCTGCGGTGCAGGGGGAGAGGTGCTGCCCGCTGTCCCAGACTCAGGGCCACCACCGACTTCACTCAGACCTCTCAGCACCTGGCGCCGGAGGAGGCTGCCTCCCTCCCCCCCTACACGGCAAGCCCGGGGTGGCCCATCCTCTTTGCTTTTTTTTGTGTATTCTTGGGGCAAACGGGAGAGGGCTTTTGGTGGCTGAGGGTTCAGGCAAGTGGCCCCCAGAGCCATGGGACATATGGATGCGAATGCCCACATGAGCCCCGGTTTGCAGACAGTTTTAATTGGGGGGAAAAAATCCCTTTGGACTGAAATCAATTGGGCATTGTGATTTCAAAGGCAGCATTTTCAGAGATCAAGCATTTTCCCCTGTAGTTTAGAAATTTCTGTTCTCAGAACTTTGACCTTGATATAATCAGAAAGCTCAAAGCCCCTCGCATAGGCGCGTCTCTGTCCTCGCGTCCCTGAAAAGCAGGCCGTGAGCAGCAGGTGCCGCGTGTCCCAATTTCCCCGATGAGGACACGGAGGGGCAGGGACTCACACGGGCTTCTCCGGGTCTCTCGGAGGATCACAAGCCCTCACTTAGGAGGATGGCACCTCCCCGATGTGATTTCTCAACACCGGCAGAAAACACGTTAGAGAGAATCCACTAATATAAAAAGCGGCTTGGAAATGACCGCCCGCTTGTCTCGAACAGTGTACAGTGAGTTGCAGTTCACTGTAGGTGTTGGGTCGCGAGCCAGGAATTCTTGTTGCCATTTTTTATCATTGTGTGTATTTTTGTTTCGGGCTTAGATGACACTATTTTGTTTTTGTTTTTGTGTGTGTGTGTGTGTGTTTTAAAAAATATATTTTTATTGATTTCATAGAGAAAGGGAGAGGGAGAGAGAGAGATAGAAACAGCCATATTCAGAGAGAATCATTGATCGGCTGCCTTCCTGCATGCCCCCCACGGGGGACCACGCCCACAACCCAGGCATGTATGTGCTCTGACCGGAAATTGAACCCTGATCTCCTGATTCAATAGGTAATGCTCAACCATTGGGCCACACCGGCTGGTTTTAGATGTCACTATTTCGAACGGCACATTTTACTTTTCAATACTGTGGAAGTTTAAGATGATCAGTGAATGCAGGAAAATCTCTTAGACTATGATGGCCAGCTCTTAGGTTTGTTTGTTAACGTCCTGCAAAGACCAAGTTACTGCGGCTTAGCAAGGAAGTAGCTAAGGTTTACCTAGACCCGTGGTCGGCAAACTGCGGCTCGCGAGCCACATGCGGCTCTTTCGCCCCTTGAGTGTGGCTCTTCCTAAGCCTTAGGAGTACTCTAATTAAGTTAATAACAATGTACCTACCTATATAGTTTAAGTTTAAAAAATTTGGCTCTCAAGTTTCAATCGTTGTCCTGTTGATATTTGGCTGTGTTGACTAATGAGTTTGCCGACCACTGACCTGGACTGTCAGCCTATTGAGCACATCGGTTTTCTCTTCTGATTGACAGCGTTGCATTGATGAATCACAGTTGTTGCCCCAATGTCATTGTGACCTACAAGGGGACCCTGGCGGAAGTCAGAGCCGTGCAGGAAATCGGCCCGGGAGACGAGGTGAGTGCGTGGGTGGGTGGGTGGCTGGGGCGGCGTGCAGACCGCTGTTTCCAGAGGCAGGGCAGCGAACTCTCTGGGTGAGACGGGCTGGGAGGGGTGGGGCCTCAGGCCTCCCAGGGTCAGCGTTCAGATCCGTGACCTGTGGCTCGGAGTCCCATGCGTTTGGCTCCCACTTGGCGCTTGCCATTTCCATCCAAGAGAAAACAGGAAAGGAAAGCTGTGAGTGACGTTCCCCACAGAGGCGTGTAGAAGACTTATAGAGAAAGGAGACGGCAAAGGGAGCAGAATGAAGTTCCGGATCGCCTGTGGAGTCCGTATTCCCACCACCAAACAGTGGAGTTGGAGCTTTTCTTAAAATTAGTGAATTTTGGCCTATTTTTCTCCCCCCCACAAAAGGCCAAAAGCGTTGTTATCTAAAAGAAAACAGCCAGCAGTAGCTAAAGAATTACAGCTCCAGCCCCGGCCACGTGGCTCACTTGGGTGGAAAATGGTCCCGTAAACCAAAAAAGGTTTCGGGTTCAATCCCAGGTTGGTTGGGGCACGTACAGGAGGCAAGTGATTGATGTTTCTCTCTCACACCGATGTCTGTCTCTCTCTCCCTCTTTCTCCCTTTTCCTCTCTCTAAAGTCAATAAGCATATCCTCAGGTGAGGATAAAATAAATTTTAAAAAGTGACAACTCCAAATGACATATCCGCCCTTCAAGTCCTCTCAAGTCCGCACGTGAACTTGGGAGAGTTCGCTGTGTAGGGATGTAGTTCGGCCGGCCGGCCGGCCAGCTGTGCACACTGATAGGGCAAGTGGAGGCAGCCCGTGGCCAGGAGGCACCTGCAGCTCCCTCCTCCTCACATGGGGGCGAGGCGAGGACCAGGTGCTCGGCCACGGCTCGGCGGCGCCCTGTCCCTTCCCGCCGGCCTAGCCTATCGCTGGATGCGGGCTATCTGTCCAGATGTAAGTGATACCAAAAGGAAATAAACGAGTGAGTTTTTAGGGATGATGATGACACACTGTGGGTTAGACCTCAGTTTAATAATCTTCCATACTATTTTGAGGAGCCCGTGTGGACTTTAGGTGTGAAACATAACATTCAGTGTGCTGAACGATGAAGGCCTTGGTTTCTCGGCTGTTGTCAGCCAACCCCGAGCTGAACTGAGATGTTCTTTGCTCAGTTCATCACGACGAGGGTATCGAGCGTGGGGTCGCAGTATCTTGGTTTCTGGATATCTCGTGGAGACCATCCGGGTCCCTTTTTGGGTAAAACATGCCATTGCAGTCGGTGAGAATGGACATCACCGGGCCTAGGGCTCCTGTGGGCTGAGGGGAGACAGGCGCGGTGGCACTGAGCGGCCTCTGTCGCCATCTTCTGGCTCTTCTGCTTGTTGCACGACGTGGCCCTGGGTCATTTTAAAGAAATGAGGCAGGAAGCTCCTGCCACGGAGGCCAGCGGGACGCGCTCCTGTTGGTTTGCCCTCCTGGACTCTCACAGATCTGCAATGCACTAACCTCATTTGGGGGAAGGCACTGATTTGGAGGTGACCTGCCCTTCACAGAGGAAGGAGCCCATTCCCCAGGGCATCGATGAGCCTCGAGGTCCCCATGACTGCCCTCTGGGGTGGACAGAGCTTGGCAGCCCCTGCAAGTGCCCCCTGCCTGCCCGCCAGTGCCCGAGGCTCCTGGCACGTGGACGGCTTTGTGCCATCCATCTGTGCAGTCAGACATTTGCCTGATGGTGTGGGATGAGCAGCGAGTCCCGTCCCAGGGAGTAGATTATGGACAGTTAAATGCCGTCTCCTCCATATGCTCCCAGGCTCAGTAACAGACCCGTTAGGAAAAGCAAGGACCGCAGACCCCGAGGAGCCCCCGGGTGAGACTTTCCCAGGTTCTCTGGCCCCGCTGGGTGAGGCCGCAGCATGCCAGGCTCCGAGAGGCTGCGCACTGTCCCAGCCTGCCGGGCCCAGCTTCTTGCTCCATCGCCAGCAGATGGAAGGAGAAAGGGAAACAGATCAATAATGCAGCTAAGCCGTCAGCTTGTGAAATAAGAGAGGCCGGGCAGAGAGAGCCCGGGGCCAGTCCCAGGGGTGAGGGGAGCCTTTGCCCAGTGGGGCTCTGCCTCTCCCTCCCCCTGGGACCAAGGCCAGCTTGCTCTCTGGTGGGGGAGGCTGGGCGGTTGCTTTCAGGGCTCCCTGTTCCCTGTGTTAGGGGCTCCTTGGTTCTGGGGAAGGCGGGAAGGGACGCCCTCTCTCTCCCCCGCAAGCAGGTGGATGACATGGGGGGTTGGGCGTGTAAGTGTGTCCATCCTGAACGGTGGCCGTCCCCTGCGTCTGCCCCCGCAAGGACACCGCCACGGACGCTGGCAGAGCCACAGGAAGGCTGAGGAGCGAGGGGACCTGTGGCAGGCTGCAACGGGCACTCTTTGGACCCCCTTAGGTTTTCACCAGCTACATTGACCTCCTGTATCCCACAGAAGACAGGAATGACCGGTTACGAGATTCTTACTTCTTCACCTGCGAGTGCCAGGAGTGCACCACCAAAGACAAGGTGAGCTCCCTGCTGGCGCGCGGGGCAAAGGTGCGGACTGGACTCTGTCGCAGGTCCTCTCTGCCAAACCAGTGCCCCCCCATGTGACTCGGGGGTCTCCGCCCACGGGGTTTCTGACCCTTTAAATGCACCTCCCTGAGACAGTCCAGGGGATCCAGTTCCACCAGGTCTCTGTCCAAGCCTGATGACAACGTTTCCATTCCTCTGCACCAAGGAGAGAAGCACGTGCCCAGGCGTTTTCCTTGAAAAGAAATGACTGCTCAAAAGAGGGAGGGGAGGGGAGGGGCGGGAAAAGCACGTGAGCTCGGCTTCCGGGCTCCCAACCTGTTCAGAGTACGTGGGATTTTCTCTGCATCGCCCCGATTATTTCGTCCAGGCCGCCCCTCATTCTAGTCTCTTGATTCGTAGATATCGAAACACACGTGTTCTAGTGTCCTGCCCAGATGAGGATTGTCTAGAAAATAATTTGGGTGGGTTTTTTGGGTTTTTTTGGTAAAAAGGTAAAAGTGTGTTGAATTTCTCTTAGATCCATCGCCTGACTCCCTTCATCCTTTTGTAACTTTCGAGTGGGCAGGCCAGCACCTCTGCCTGGGAGAATGCACTATTCCAGAGGTTTCCCCATCAGGGTGGTTTCCGGGGGGGAGGTGACGCCTTGCATTTGTGGACATTTCCCTCAGGATAAGGCCAAGGTGAAAATCCGGAAGCTCAACGACCCCCCCAAGGCAGAGGCCATCCGGGACATGGTCCGATACGCGCGCAACGTCATCGAGGAGTTCCGGAGGGCCAAGCACTACAAGTATATCCTTGACAGCTGTGGGGCGTTCACCTGCACGAGGTGCTGGAGAGGTGGGAGGAGGGAGCAGGGGAGGGGCCGCAGGTGCTGGATGTTGGAGGAAGACTGACCCCCGGTAAACGGGTGAAGGCTCACCGACCACCCATGACTTGGCGTCAACCACATCAGTGTCTAATGTCGATCTTATTTCTTACTTCTCTTTGCATGGCTAGTTTGGCCAGGAGCTCCATGTGGTGGACGTGCTATTGTCTAAAACTACGGAGAACGGTTCTTTGAAGGTGCTCATTTTGGGGGCACTTCTTTGGGCACAGTGCCAGGGCTTGGCTTATATTGCCTCACCTGGTCATCGTCCTGTATTAGATACAGATAATTTGCCCAAAGGACACAGCTCCCCGGCAGACCCAGGATTCTGCCCCACGTCTGCTGGCCACCACAACCCATATTTCTAAAACATTGCCTTGGGAGTTGAAAAGGCATGAGATACTTTATACTACGGGAAGCACTCAAACCAAGTGAAAGGAAGTTGGAGAAAGGCACGTTTACTTCTCAGCGTGGGAAAGAACTTTCCCAGGGTGGGGACTTCTTCCTTAAAAATGCTTCAGCTCAGCCTTGAGGGTTTACATGTAAGGAGGAGACTCCAGATTGCTGATTCTAATCAACATTGTTTACAGCTGATCTGAGGGTCTGGTGCCTGTGGCTGAAGTTCTGTTGTATTTTAGCAGCTGAGGTCTTCAGATTTTCCCATTTGTTTCTTTAAGAAAAAATGTGATTCCTTTCCCTTTTGGTTGGCTTTCTGTAATTGACCTTTTCAGAGGGAATGGACTAAATGATTCCTTGGACCCAGTCTGCCTTGGGAGCTCTCCCAGCCTGCGTGGGCCCGCCAGTCATTTCCTTGACTCCACTGCACCCCCTAGCGAGCTGCTGGAGATCTGCGAGCTCAGCCAGGAGAAGATGAGCTCGGTGTTTGAGGACAGTAACGTGTATATGCTGCACATGATGTACCAGGCCATGGGCGTCTGCTTGTACATCCAGGACTGGGAAGGAGCGCTGCGATACGGACAGAAAATCATTAAGCCCTACAGGTGATTGCCGTGGCCATGCCGACCACCTTCGCACGGAACGGCGCCCGGTGGTTTGGAGGGCGTACCTAGGCAGTTTTGCCTTCTCCCTGTCCCGTGTTGGAGCATGCCCAGACCAGCTTTCTCTTCTCTGCACCCACATCCGGAGGTACAGGGGCAGGGTGCTGCTCCCGTGGGTCCTGCCTGTCCCCTCCACCATCTGGGAGAGACACGCAGGATGGCAGGTAGAGGTTTTGCAGGGGTTGCTGGGGCTAGATTGGTCCCAGGATCTCCCCAGGTGCTATTCATTGTACCTATTTCAGGCCAGTATTTAAAAGCCACCTGTTTTGTTTCTTTCCATCATTATTCACACTCTCCCCTCATGTTTTCCTAAACTGCAGCCCAGGTTGCTATTGAGGAAACTTTGGGGCCATTGGATTGGCTGTGGTTATTCAATATCCCCCCTGGGTTTGAAGAAATCAAGCTGGGTTTTACCTGATGGTAATAATGACTATCAGCGACGGGGCAGTTTCCTGTTGAGGGGTTATTAACCCTTAGGTTGGGTCACAGATGGAGGCCATGGCATTGTCCTCTGGCTCTGACCAGCCCAGCGGTTCTCAACCTGTGGGTCGCGACCCCTTTGGCGGTCGATGACTCACAGGGGTCACCTAAGACCATCCTGCATATCCGATATTTACATTACGATTCACAACAGTAGCAACATTACAGTTACGAAGTAGCAACGAAAATAATTTTATGGTTGGGTCCCAACATGAGGAACTGTATTTAAAGGGCCAGAAGGTTGAGAACCACTGGACTAGCCACTTCGGGGCTGGGGCAGCCTGGATCAGATCCCTGGGGTGCTTGTTAAACACAGTTCCAGTTTGCATTGCCAGGATCGCCTCAAGACCAAGTGGGTCAGAATCTGGTCACTGGACCGGAAATCCCTGTGTTCCAGAAGCACCCCAGGTGTTTCTCGCGAGTGTGAGAAGCCCTCAGTTCATGTTCTGAGCTGAGGTTACTGTTAAATTTGTGTCTGGTCTGAATGTTCACTGCCCAGCTGGCCCTCTACGTCCCCCACACTGCCCTGATTCGCCAGCAGGGGGAGCCCAAGGGGAAGCAGCTCCTAAAATCTGCTCGTAGAAACAGAATTTGCTACTTTGGGGATAATCGCAAAGCCTATCCTTCTTCTCCCTGCGGATGAGGAAGTCCTGTGGTCTCATGCACACTTTCCTCTGTGAGATCTGGCGGGAGGAGAAGGGGAAGGAGAAGGAGAAGGAATGAGATCATCTCAGCCTTGCCATTTCTCTCCCAGCAGTAACTGGCTTTGCTGGATCCTTCCTGTGTGCAGTGAACCCCAGTCCTGGTCTTCTGGAGGCAGTTGGGGTGCAGGGACAGCATTGCCCCAGAGCCTGGCCCCTGCTCAGGAATACAGCCAGAATGCGTGTCTTTTGGGCGAATCTTGAGAGTAGAGCAGTACCAACCAGGCTGTAAAGAAACACCTCCTACATACACCCCAACACACATCCTCTCGCCTGCTGGTCTCTGTTCCAGGGAGAGGGCTTTCTTCTAGGCGAGCCCCATCTGTCATTCAGCCATTGGTTAAAACCAGACGGCAAGTGCCCACGATGTATGTATAAAGCTCTACTGGACAGCAGAGAAAGAGTATCTAGAGGAAATGGGAGGTGTTCTCCTGACTTCAGAGCTTAGAGCAGTGGTTCTCAACCTTCTGGCCCTTGAAATACAGTTCCTCATGTTGTGACCCAACCATAAAATTATTTTCGTTGCTACTTCATAACTGTAATGTTGCTACTGTTGTGAATTGTAATGTAAATATCTGATATGCAGGATGGTCTTAGGCGACCCCTGTGAAAGGGTCGTTCGACCGCCAAAGGGGTCGCGACCCACAGGTTGAGAACCGCTGGCTTAGAGTTTTGGTATCATAGAGGGTGATTCAAAGCTGGGGTCTCGAGGCATATCAGTGTGTGTATGTCTTTAAGTATACTATCTCTTTAATAGGAGGGGAGAGGCCTCATGCCCTCATAGGGAATTTACCCAAAAAGATGGTTTCCCAATGGCCTGCTTTGGGTGCACCTAAAACAAAAATCTGATGAGGATTGAATGTCTTGTTTGTAACTATTTTTTGTATAGAATTTCTCCCGCAGTTTTTTTAAAATATATTTTATTGATTTTTTTACAGAGAGGAAGGGAGAGGGATAGAGAGTTAGAAACATCAATCAGCTGCCTCCTGCACACTCCCTACTGGGGATGTGCCTGCAACCAAGGTACATGCCCCTGACTGGAATCGAACCTAGGACCCTTGAGTCTACAGGCTGACGCTCTATCCACTGAGCCAAACTAGTTAGGGCTCCCGCAGTTTCTTATGTAGCTTTTCAGAAACACACAGACTGCATTAAATGAAGTGCCTCCAGGTGATCCCCGGGGCTGACCATTCACAGTCTCCGCCCACACCTGCCGGGTGGGAGGGGCGTGGCTTCCGTGGGGTGTGGCACCACCAGCTCAGCAGCCACGCACACTGTGCCCGGCCTGTGGGCTGCCCAGCGTCCTCTGACATGGTGGCCTGTTGTCTCTTCTCCCCTTCCAGCAAGCATTACCCGCTGTACTCCCTCAACGTGGCCTCCATGTGGCTGAAGCTGGGGAGGCTGTACATGGGCCTGGAGAACAGAGCTGCCGGAGAGAAAGCCCTGCGGAAGGTACGTCTGAGACCCGAGGCTCGGCTTCTCGGTCCCCGCCCGGCCTCCTCAGCATCCTTTCTTCATCCCTTGCGAAGCTCTTGACCCCCAGCTGACCATGGCAGTGGGCGGTGTGGGTTCGGCAGATGGGGGTAGAATAATTGAGCCTTTGTTAGTTGGCGTCCAGGCCCTCCTGTGAGGAGGGGTGCACACGTGGGGAGGGGTCGGCTGGGATGGGAAGCTCAGCCCACACCTGGGAGACCACACTGCCTGTTCTGTGCCGTGGGCAGAGGCCATGAGGTAGGTCAGTTCCATCCCAGGACCCTGACATTGTGGCTTTTCTTTTAATTCTCATGAAAATGAGATATTTCTGATGAAGAAATTGAGATGCGAACAGGTTAAGTAATTAGCCTCAGGTATGTGCTGGGGCCTTGATTAAACGGGCCTTTCTGAGTCGAAGGCTTCAGCTCCCCCAACTCATGTTGTGACTAGCAGGCAGGGAAACCAGGACCCTGGGCAGCACCCGCCGGCCACCCAGTGTCTGACAGCGGCCCTGTGCTGCCCGTGGGAGAGGCCGAGCCCGAGCCCACCTCACAGCAGTGCAAGTGTACCATAGACTGTCCTGGTCGTTTATGTAGAAGTTAACAGTTGATAACATGTAACCTTTGGGACAGCCTGTTTACTCCTGTCAGAGAATGCTTGTAAAAGTTGGGGCCACCAACTAGCTCAGATGCCCAGTCCTCCAGATTCCCCAAACCTTCCCAGACTATTGGGGAACATGGGAGTGAGGTCCGAATCCCACATGCGAGGGTCAGGGCCCCGCCAGGCTAGGAGTGTGAGTTAAGTATAACATTTTCCTTTTTTAAACCGGTGAATCTGTCTGTTTATTGCCTTAGTTACTTGGGGGAGGCGGAAATTAACCTGTTAGGTCAGAACTGCAATGGGCTGGTAGGTAATTAAGTACAAGGTCAAAGAAGGGTAGGGTAGATTTGAGCAAGGAATGAACGTGAGTCATGAAAGGAATGCGGAGGGTGAGGGGAGGCATCTAACAGGTGATTCCTAAAAAAAACCCCGACGGGTGATCCCAAAAGACCTGCACTCTTCCTTGGCCTGCCTCCTGTTGGTTTGAGATCTAGGAACATAGTGGTACAGTAGAAAGAATGCTGTCATAAGTCACAGGCCATCAAAAATCTCGCTTGGGAGAATGGGAGTAATTTGAGTTTTTCTATGAGTAATATGGTTGAGTACAAAGGAGCAAAATAAATTCTTATTCAATATATACTTTCTATATGACAGGCACTAATATAAACACTTGAGGTGCATTAACTCTGAGAGGCACAGAGTGGTTAAGTAAATTGCCCCAGGCCACACAGCTAGGAAGCAATGGAGCCACTGGAGACTCTATTTCACTTAATATCCCTTCGCTCTAAAAGCACCTTATTTAATAGGCTCTCTCTAACTTCCAAAAATGAAACCAGCGATTTTTAGGGTTTTTTTGTTGTTGTTTTTTTAAGAATATGTATTAAGAGGAAAGCATGCACTCTTTGAAAGGGAAAAATGGTTTCGTCATGTCTTACAGATTAGTAATGTAACCTTAAAATCAAACAGGTTTGATGTAAAGTTCACTGTGACTTTTCTGTTCCAGCATAGCTGTTTACTTGGTTGACCGTAGCCAAATCCATCCCTAAAGCATTTTTTACTCAAATCTTAGAATATTGGGGTAAAAAATGTCATGCAATCAATTTCTCTCTATGGTTTCTTCAGCTATTGCAGTGGTAGAAACTGGGTGACCCTTTGGTTACTAGCTAATCTTGTCCTTTTTCAAAACCCTCACCTGAGGATATGTTTGTTTGGTTTTTAATTTTTTTAAAATATGTTTTTATTGATTTCAGAGAGGAAGGAAGAGGGAGAGAGAGATAGAAACATCAATGATGAGAGAGAATCACTGATTGGCTGCCTCCTGCATGCCCCCCCACTGGGGATGGAGCCTGCAACCCAGGCATGTGCCCTTGACCGGAATCGAATCCAGGACCCTTCAGTCTGCAGGCTGATGCTCTATCCACTGAGCCAAACCAGCTAGGGCCTGAGAATATGATTTTATTGATTTCAGAGAGGAAGGGAGAGAGAGAGATATCGATCGGTTGTCTCCCCTGTGTGCCCCAACCTAGGATCTAACCTGAAACCTAGGTATGTGCCCTGACCAGGAATAGAACCCACAACCTTTTGGTGTATGGGATGTCGCTCCAACCTACTGAGCCACCCTGCCAGGGCCTTTTTTCCCCCCTTTTGGAGCAGATGCTGGAGCGGGGTACAGGATCTGAAAGCCAGTTTGCCTCTTGCCTTTAAAGCAGAGAAGTCCAGCTGAAGTCAAGTCAGCCCAGGTGCAGGTGCGAGGGGATGGGCGTCGGGCTCTTACCCCCTCTTTGTCTCTCTCTCCTAGGCCATGGCGATCATGGAAGTGGCTCACGGCAAAGATCATCCGTACATTTCTGAGATCAAACAGGAAATTGAAAGCCACTGAAACGATGCCAGTGTGGCAGTTTTTATTTAAGTGCTCATGCAGAAACCTTCAAGGATTTGAATATTTCAAATCATATACATCACGCCTGCATTTCTGTAAAGTCATTGCCATGAAAACACTGGGTGCACTTAACCTTACACATGGCTCACTTGGAATTGGTCTTAATTTTAACCTTAAGATCACAGTCATTTTTTAATGCTTTTCCCCCTAAGAGATGATGGCATGATTTCACGTATGATACTTTGGACAGGTTGAGTTTTGAAAAATGTGATTATTTTTTGCCCTTCATGCCTGTTATTTTAATGTGAACAAACCTGAATGATGAGAGAGAATAAAAAAGGGAATCGTACTTGAAGTTTGTGCTTCCTTTTGTCAGTGGGGAGGACTTCAGAGAGGTGGGGGAGCCCCATCGTGGAGTGGACAGGTCACCGCTGTTCTGTGTCAGTCAGTGAGCCAGGCCTCCCCTAGGAGGTGGGTCAGGTGGCCACTTTAGCCTGAAGTTGCTTTCAGGGTTCAGCGCCTTTGGAGGAAGAAAGAGGGAAGATGCAGAAAGGGAAAAAAGGTGCCTGTGGAAAAGATGAAGAGACTAAGTACAATTTGGCAGTAACAAATGTCATGGGGATGTAAAGTTCCTCTCTGTACTGCTATGTCATCTTTCCTTCCTCTTGTCCACACACCCACATGCATCTCACACAGTTCACGGCACCCAGTGAGGCGAGCAAGTAGGACGCATTCTCTTGTCCAGTCAAGTGCAATAAGACATTTAGTGAACACCTACTATATGCAAAACAGTCTGCATAACTCTCCAGGTCCAGCATAAAGAATATAGTCAATAATATTGCAATAGCTATGTATGGTGCCAGGTAGATGGCCGACCACCATCCTGTGCACCTGAAACTAATATAACATTGAATGTCAATTGTAATTGAAAAAAATCTTTTAAAGCGAAGCAAAATAAATAGTTAAATTAAAAGGGGGAAGGATAAAGGTACCCGTGAGGGGGAACAATTAAGTGAGCTGGGTGTCCCTCCCTGGCAGGAGCCTGCATCTGTGTCGATTCTTGCGTCTGTGTCGATTCTTGCGTCTGTGCCTGGTCTCCCTTCAATGCATACAGGTGTTTCACATGTGCTTCTCTTTCCTGGCTCTTTCCTCATCTGCCTGAAAGCAGACTTTCCATCTCTCCTTCTGTTCATTGGTCTGTGCAGTCCTCTCCTTGTCTGGAAACACTCCAGGGAAAGCTTAAGAAGGAAAAGAATTTTTCCTTACCAACTCGGTGTTGTTGAGCAAACACGGGTCTCTCCCCGAGCGCACGGCCAGCAGGAATCCAGCTTCCCCACGGCCCAGAAGGTAGCAACCTGGGGATTGTTTGTTAGCAACCGCTGCCGAGAAGCGCAGACCCAGAACCAGGCCATTGCCAGGCGCAGGGATGTTTCCCGTAATCCAAAGAGGAACTTCCCCATTAGGTAATACTGAAGCCTGATGGAGCTGACGCCAGCTTTTTTATATGCATGATCATGCAAATGGCTTGAGCAGCCATAAACCTGCTGTGTTATCTTTCCTTCCTTATCTCCACACACCCACACGCATCTCTCACACACAGTTCACGGCACACAGTGGGCCCAGCAGGTGGGATGCATTCTTTTGTCCAGTCAAGTGCAATAAGGTGTTTATTGAACACCTACTATATATGAAACAGTCCTCCTAGCTCTGGAGTGTGGAGATCTGAGGAAGGCATGGTCCTGCTTCTGGGTAGCGTAGGGTTTTAATAAAGCTAATTTACTCTGTAGCTAAGCCTAAAGTAAGCGTAGACCACCATCTTGGCGTTTTATAAAAGTCATCATTGTTCAATAAATTTAAAATAAAACAAAGGGATCTGAAACAAGTGCGCAGTTCCTTCTCCCGCACCAGTCCCACTCCCCAGAGGAAACCACTGTGAGCAGTTTGCGTATGTGATCCCAATTTTTCCATCTCCATATAAGTAGATTTCGAGAAACCAAGGCAGGATGGCACTGACGTATTTTGTCATCTCTGACTCAACAACAAGGACCTCTTTCCATTTTAGCTTCTGCAGATTTGCCCCATGCTTGTAAGAGGCAGAAGAATGTGCATGTTGTAATTTACTCAGCAGTTCTCCTCGCTATGGACCTGTGGTTTTTCCAGTTTGCTGTTACTATAAACAATGCCACACTCAACACTCTTAGACTAATAACTTTGCTGACATGTGTGGTAGGTAGCATTTTGGGAATTCCTAGCAGTGGGATTTCAGAATCAAATAGCGGAAACATTTATGTGGAATAAATACAGCCACATTTTTATTTCAGGGGTAGGGGAGGAATCTGACCATTTTACTTATTTTTTAATGTACTTTTTATTGTATAGTATTACAGATACCTCTCATCCCTCTCCCCCTTTACATCCCTCCTTCCAGCCCTACCCAGCCCCTTCCCAGGTCTTCATTACCCTATTGTCCATGTCCATTGGCTATGCATATAAGCATATAAATTCTTGTCCCCCCAACCCCACATCAAGATATGTCAGTCTGTTCCATGCCTCCATGCTTCAGGTATTATTTTGTTGGTCAGTTCATTTTGTTCATTAGATTCCACAAATAAGTGAGATCATGTGATATTTATTTGTCTTTCTTCAATTGGCTTATTTCAGTGAGCATAATATTTTCCAGGTCCGTCCATGTTGTCCCAAAGGGTAAGAGGCCCCTCTTTTTTCACAGGTGCATAGTATTCCTTAGTGTAAATGTCCTACAGCTTTTTTATCCACTCATCTACTGATGGGCACTTGGGCTGTTTCCAAATCTTAGCTATTGTAAATAACGCCGTTATGAACATAGGAGTGTGTATATTCTTTCTGAATGGTGTTTTGGGGTTTTTAGGATATATTTCCAGAACTGGGATCACTGAGTCGAACGGAAGTTCCATTTTTTATTTTTTTGAGGAAATGCCATACTGTTTTCCATAGTGGCTGCACCAATCTGCATTACCATCAGCAGTGTACCAGTGTTTCCTTTTCTCCATATCCTTGCCAGTACTTGTTGTTTGTTGATTCGTTGGTGATAGCCATTCTGACAGGTGTGAGGTGGTTTTAATTTGCATTTCTCTGATGATTAGTGACTGAGAATTTTTTAATATGTCTCTAGGCCAGTGGTTCTCAACCTTGGCTGCACATTAGAATCACCTGGGAATCTTTTTAAAATCCTGATTTCTGGGCCTCCTCCTCCAGAAATTCTGTTTCTTTGTTACTGATGTTGTGGCCGCAGCTCATAACAAAGAAACAGGATTTCTGAAAGAGGAGGCCCAGAAATCAGGATTTTAAGAAGATTCCCAGGTGATTCTAATGTGCAGCCAAGGTTCAGAACCACTGCTCTAGGCCATTTGTATGTCCTCGTTGGAGAAATGTTTATTCAGGTCTTCAACCCATTTTTTAAATTGGATCGTCTGTTGTTGAGTTGTACGAGTACTTTATGTACTTTGGATATTAACCCCTTATCGGATGTATCATACGTTCTCCCATGCAGTGGGCTTTCTTGTTGTTTTGTTGATGGTTTATTTTGCTGTGCAGAAGCTTTTTATTTTGATGTAGCTCCATTTGTTTATTTTCTCCTTAGTTTCCTTTGCCCTAGGACAGTGGTCGGCAAACTGCGGCTCGTGAGCCACATGCGGCTCTTTGTCTCCTTGAGTGTGGCTCTTCCACAAAATACCCACTTCTGCGCATGGGCCACGAACTTTCAGTCGCACTGTACGTGCACACCTGCACATGGTATTTTGTGGAAGAGCCACACTCAAGGGGCCAAAGAGCCGCATGTGGCTCGCGAGCCACAGTTTGCCAACTACTGTCCTAGGAGATGTACCCGTAAACATATTGCTATAGAGATGTCTGAGATTTTACTGCCTATGTTCTCCTCTAAGACTTTTATGGTTTCATGCCTTACATGTAAGTCTTTTATCCATCTTGAGTTTATTTTTTTTTGTATGGTGTACTAGTAAGTTGGTGGTTTAGTTTCATCTTTTTGCATGTGTCTGTCCAGTTTTCCCAGTACCATTTGTTGAAGAGACTGTCTTTATTGTATGTTCTTGCCTCTTTTGTCAAATATTAATTGACCATAATGGTGTGGGTCAATTTTGGGGGTCTCTGTTCCTTCCATTGGTCTTGTGCCTGTTCTTGTGCCAGTACCAGGCTGTTTTTGGTTATAATGGCTTTGTATTATGGTTTGATATCTGGTATTGTGATCTCTCCTACTTCGTTCTTCTTTCTCAAGATTGCTGCAGCTATTCGGGGTCTTTTGTGGTTCCATATAAACTTTTGGAGTATCTGTTGCCACATTTTTTCCTAAAAAACTATCCGGTGCCAGTAGGATATAATATTTGTAGTATTTGTTTCCCTCTACCCTCCTAACAGTACTATTAAAAACTTTTTTTTTTGTCAATCTACTGTATGAAATACTTTGTTTTACCTGCATTTATTAATGAGATTGGGTACTTTTTCACCCACCTAGGAATTGTTTCTTCTCTGAGTTGTTATTTATGGCAGTTGCCGATTTTGCTATTCATGTCTTTTAATGTAATTTATAAGAGCTCAATGTGTATTGGGATATTAGCTCTTTGTCCTGTACTGACAATGGTTCCTCTGGTTGTCCATTAACTTTATTTTTTAAAAGTGTTTTTATTGATTTGAAAGAGAGAGGAAGGGAGAGAGAGACATCAATGTGAAAGAGAAACATCATTTGGCTGCCTCCTGCACACCCCCTACTGGGGATCGAGCCCACAACCCACCCAGAATTGACCGGTGGCCTTTTAGGTGCATGGGATGATGCTCAGCCACTGAGCAACACCAGCCAGGGCCATTCACTTTATTTCTCATAACACTTCTGAACCTTAAATGAAGAAAAGAAAGAAAACCATTTTTAAAATGTAAGTCTTCGCTCTATCTGCAATTGTGTTAATAGAAAGAGATCTGATGGTACTATTTAAAATTTTTAATGTTCACAATTGCTAGCTACGTTTACCAGCATCATTTATTGAATGGTTTATTTTCCCCTGCTGATGTGAAATGTTCCCATCCCATAAGACTTTGGTTTATTTCTGTACTATTTCATCCCATTGATTTGCCAGTAAAATACTCTTGATTTTTGTTGCACGCTAAAACTTTCAGTATCTACTGGAGTTAATCTGTTGTGTTCTCTTGGATTTTTCTGACCATTATCCCATGTTTAACCCTCCAAAGTACTTGAGAGTCCTCTCTTGGCCTTTCCCCACCCCCCATCTCCAAAAATGCTATTGTGATATTTACTAGAATTGCTTTGGAGTCAGCGATACAGAGAAATGACCTCTTCTATCCAAGCATGTAGTGTTTACCAATTTGTCTATGTTTTGCCTCAAAGGGTTTAGTTATGTTTATGTAGGTCCTACAGATCCCCCTTAACACCTAGATTCCATGTTTCCATCGCTACTATGAATGAGCTTTTCTTCCATTATGTTTCATGACTGGTAAGTCTGACAAGTTCTCCCGTTTATTTTTATTAAAGAAAATAAAATATAAAAACCAGAAAATAGGCATGTTTGAGCCCGTTTTTGTCATTTTACTGCAAATTTGTATTTAATATTTATCTTTTGTTCTACATTTTTTTAAAAAAGTTTCTTCTCCCGCTCTGTTTGGAGATAAACAGAGGTCTACTAGTGTTTTCTAAATTATATAAAACCACTTTTTCTGTTTATCAACCAAAGAAAATAAACTGAGTCTATTTGCTCAGTCCATGAGAGAGAAAACAGATCAGTGTGTGTACCTATTCTTTTGCCATCTAGGCTGTTTTGGTTATAATGGCTTTGTATTATGGTTTGCCACCTACTGGACTTCTCTCCATTTTCATTGGCATTTTGCCTATTATCATCTTTTAAAAATAGTATGTGGCTTCTCTCTCAAGAACTAGAATCGTATTGTTGTCACAGTCAACATACACAGAGATCTGTCCGTTTAATGAGACATTTGCCATCTCCTTCCACCCTCGCTGACCGTATTCTCATTTGCATCATGTGAAGCACGCTGGGACCTGTGTAGTGAACAGTAGCTGGTCTGGTGCCAGGGCTGCACATGGGTCACGCCCAGCCGTGGTGCTGTGCCCTGTTATGTATCAGAGCCCCATAGTGTCAGCCCTCATCACCAGGGCTTCATCGTGTGCGTCTATGGCAGCTGATGGGCTGGAAATAATAAGGGTGGGGCCGCCGCCTTAAAGCTCGCGATGAGTTGTGCTCTTAATAACGCTGAGAGACAAAAACTGAAAGTTGGGTCTTGTCTGGCAGCCTGGCGTCTGCCTTTTGCAGGTGCACGGCTGGGATCCGAGGAAAGGACAGTTGGGGGAAGGGACTTGGCGCCCACTTGGGAGAAGGGGGTCCGTTTCTGTGCCGTCTTCACTCCATCTGCCTAGCGATCATCCCGGTCAGATATTTTTTGTAAACGTGACAACTCTGGAAATGTCGGACTAATTATTTCGTGTGATCATGTTACACAGGAATAAAACGTGGGCAGAAATAAGTGGGTGTTAGAAAACTGAACGGTAGATGTTCCCAGGCCCTTGTGCTCGTGAAAATAACCCTCGACGAGATGGCTGCTTTCAACTAAAGCGAACACACATAGTACAGACGAGAGAAAATGCAACCGTTTTTCTCTGGAAAAAGAAACAAGTTTATTGCATATGTAAATCAATAGATATCTTTTATAAAAAAAAAAAAGGTTAGAATAAAGATCTCACATTTGTAAAGGCACATATGAAACATTTCACAGCCATGACATGGGCAGTGAGAACATACACAATAGCAACTAGGACCGGTATAATGTAAATAAGACGTTATAAAAACAGATAGGAAACAGTGCAAAAAATACTGTCAAAAGTCAGTTTTATACACCGCATAACTGTGTACAAAACTGCCAAGCATAAGCTTATTTACTGATATAAAAAAAGCGTAGGATAGCATGCATAGTTTTATTTAAGGCTTTCAATATTATTAAATTGAGAGGGAGTCTGTAACAAAGTCAAGCTGACATGAATATTGATAAACCACTTCCCCATTTAGGGAATGTCCTATGAACGTCTCACTCCCTCTCTCCCCTTACAAGATGGTGATAGACTGGACTTCCATTTGTAAGGTGGCAACTCAGGATCCCAAGTCCCAACCCGGAATGCGTTTCTCACAGCAACAACCTATCAGGCGGCTAAATTTCCAGGTAAGCCCTGGAAATAATGATAGCCAACCAGCTCTGGCTGACCCAACCCGAGATTTCAGCTGCGCTGCAAGCCAGGCTTCTGTGGGCCGACCCACGAACCTTCAGAACCAACTCGTTTCTAAGCTGTCTATACATCCTTTGGACTTGAAACCTATTCACTGTCAAGTGGTTTGGATGATACCACAATGCACAACATTTTATAAAACACAGACCAAGGAAAGCATCAAAATACTGAAGTCGCAGAACAACAGTTCAGTGAAACAAACTAGATAAGCCTGTTATTTGAAGCAACACAAGTTACATAAGGTTATAGAGTCAATAGTCATCTGCATATGTAACTCTTTTTCCACTTAAGACTCCTCAAAGGAGTGAGCTATTAGAGGAACAAAGGAAATCCCAGGGAACCATCTCTACTGAAGAGGAACCTCACTCCTGAAAGGATGGAGTCAATGGATTCTGAAGATCCCAAGCAGTGGCAAGGAAGTTCAGTGAAAGGGAAATTACGTTCAAGTTGGGAAAAATAAATGGCTCTGAGTGACAGCTTTCAGCTCTTGGCCGGAGGTGACTAATTAGCTACCCTGCAGTTGAGGGAGGAGGGAGGCCCCTGAGAAGTGCCCAGAACACCGGGCACCCAGGCCCTGAGAGCCACCTCCCTAAACTCAAAGCAGGATTCCTGAGATTTCAGCAAAACAGCACCACCCCAGCGCACACACAGACCCCAATCCGATCTTGGCAGCTTTCTCCTTGAAACTGTGTCAGGTGAGGAGGCCTGTGCATTGCCCTGGAGGTTGGGGAAGAAGAACGGGGTAAGCTAGAGAGTGGATGAGCAGCGTGCCCTGCCCCTCCCCTGAGGAGCCAGGTGCCATCCCTGATTCTGGCTAGGATGGAGGGCGCATGGGTGCAGGAGGAAGCTAGAAACAAACTCATCGGACCACACACACCATGTGCCAAGTGCAGCCGCTGGGAATCCATGTAGGTTACCTTGAAAGGAACAGCGGGCGCTGCGGCAATCATCACTGTACACAGGGCCGGCAACCGAATCCATCCTGGCTTTCATCTCTCGAGCTGAGTGGGGGCACTCTTTCCCAGAGGGAAAGAGTGGGTGGGTCGGGCAGCGTCCTGGCTGCTGACAGCTTCCTAGCTGTTTCCATTCTGGTTATTTCCATCTGTCGGATCTTATACTCCTTGAAACTACGTAACTTTTAAAAATTAAAATCCAATTTCCTAATTACATCGTTTGGAGAGGTTTAAGAGTGGTTCTCTATGACAGATGGAACCATTTGGCAGGGGTCACCCTGACAGGGAAGGGGAAGAAATGGTGCGCTGGTGGAGAGCAAGGCGAAGTCAGCACAGGCCTGGGTGAGTGAGGTGCTCTTGGAATGAAGAGGGTGACGTCACAAGATAGTCCCACCCAGGCCCCCCAACAAGACAAGGAACAACTGCAGCCACTGTCCTGACACCTCCCAGTTCGGGGGCCCTGATCATAAACACGACTTGCATAAAGGGCAGGAAAGAGGAATGAAGATGCCCGGGAGCTGCGATTGCCAACGCTGGGAGCCGCACGGAGGAGCAGAGCCCCCTGCTCACAGGACTGCCAGGAAGGCATCAGCTACCAGCAAGCGAGGGGAGGCGGGATTCCTGAGCAGCAAACGCGGGCACCACCAGAACCCACACCATCAAGCGCTACGCCAACCGTGAAGACGCGGTTTAAAACCACACACAAGGGTGAAACAGACGCCAGCGTGGCCGCCCGTCTTTCCCAGGGAGGCCACCGCATGGTTTCTGGCTGCACAGAAAGGGAGGTAGGGAGCAGGACAGACATTCTCGGGTCCAGAAAATTATTTGCGAATGTTCTGGCAACAACTTCAGGGCTGATCTAAAAGCCTCCCCCCTCCTCTTCCCCTTCCTAGCTCCGCTCTGGGCAAGCTTATGGCACTTTCTGGAAAGAATGGTCCTTGAGGGCCCAAAGTGTGGCGGAAGCAGCAGTGACTTCTGCGCAGCTGCTTGTCAAATTCGGGCTGCACTTCAGCTCCAGCCCTGCGGCCTTACAATGCAGTGCCCTTGAATTTGCTGTTAGAATGGGAGGGCAGGCGGAAGCGGTGAACAGGAGGAACTGATGTACAGCCTCCCCTTTACGGCACCAAACCACACAATCCCAGGCCCATGGGCATTTTTACAGAGAACCTTTTAGTTTGGCCTTGAGAGCAGCATGCAGATGCATTAAGCTGGAAAAGATAAGAAAGGTGGTCTTATCTGGATGAAAATGCTCACCCACTCGAGTTTATGGGTTGGCTGAATTGGAATGGGTACAGCTCACATTTCTCCCAGGCACGTTGCTACCACTTGCAACCAATGGTCACTAAGGCCTTTAGCCCCCCAGAGTCTTAGAAACAGGCAAAGACAAGAACCATTCTGCTTTCTCGCTCAGAGCTCAAGGGAAGTGTCAAACACAACTGAGCGCCCTAGCGATTTCCACCCCACAGGGCCAACTAGTTTGTCAGTCACAGAGCTGTGGGCCACTGGGACACGTGGTCAGTGTCCACGGAAAACCCCCACTTCTCCCCTTGGAGGTGGGGCTAGGTGGGTTGTTGCTTTGCTCACAGAATGGAATCGCTACCGAAGAGCATGAGAAGTGTCTGATAAAAACCACAGGCAACGATACAAAACAGCAGCGGCAGAATCTTTGGTAAAACAAGAGAAAGCTGAATTCCCATAAAGGGCCAGCCTACGAGCCCGACAGTGACCATTTGGTGCCTCTGGGAATGTCCTACACCAGGAGCCCACTATCCCTGCCTGACACAGAGGTGGAATGAGGGGTAGATGAACATGGGTCTGATCCAATCCCATCTCTTGAATCTAAGCTCCCTGCACCTGCCTCCCACCCCAAGTGGTTGACGTATCTGCCCCAAAAGAATCAATAACTATACCCATTTCCCCTGCCAAACACGCATCGGAAGTCGGAGAGAGATTAGTAAACATTCTGTGTTCTGACAGGCCACCTTCGGGGGTCGTACATTCCGTTCCCTAACCACCGGGCTGAGGACAGCTAATACTGATTGCACATCCAGAAAAGACAGCAGCGGAAAACCCCAGGGTGATGGGCCTGATGGCCAAGCCCGCCCGTCAGAATCAACATGTGCTAACATCTCTGCAGTGACTCCCAGGCCTCACGAGATGGCCCACTCACCGAGTGAGGCGAGAATCACCAGAGCAAGATGGCACGCCCACCCAGGGCCACGCTGCCCACTGCTCAGGCCTCCGTGAGCTACAGCACTTGCTTGAAAAAAAATGGGAATAAACACTCTATAGACTAGGTTGATCCATGTTATTATAAGTAAAATATGGTCCAACCATTGGAAATTTCATCTGGGTCAACCTATGGTAAGCTGGGAAAGATCAGAAAAGGAAGCAACTGGATAAAAACACTGACCTGCAGTACCCACTGGAGATTATAACTGAACCCCAGAAGCTGAGAGCAAACAGGATGAAGGTGAGGTGAGCACTGGGCGAGCCCGTGGTCAAATCTCAGAGAGCAGCCCTCAAGGAAGGAGCCGAGATGGACAAGTGACTCCCTAGGCAAACAATGACATGCATTACAGTTAAAAATGTAGTTCCTCTTCTCAACCCAGGACCACAAAAAGTATAAAAGTGAGATGACCTGTACTGGGGCTCCTCGGAAGTCTAAGTATTCCATGTGGAGAAGTTTTCCCCTTCCTGATCTTACTGCTCCCCTCCACTGGAGGGGAGGAGCCCATTCCTCTTTATTGTCCTATGAGGAAATCAATGTGTGATACTTCCTGTCCGGGGAAAGAGGTGTCTATCAATGGAAATGCTACTGAAAGGTGGTGTCTCCTTGGAGAAACCCATGAAGCTCACAGGCTCAGCTCAGCTCCAGGATGAAGACATCAAGCTCCACCCCCACAATCCAGCGACCGTACTGAACAAGGACAAACACGGGGCCGATGCATCCAAATGAGTGTGGATTAGAGAAACAAAACATTTCACCTGGAGAACTTCAAAACCAGAGGCCTGCGTGTGTTTGAGGGCTTTGCTGTTGAGAAATTTTTTAATTTTCTCTTTTCAAACCCAAACCGCAGCAACAGACTCCGACAGCCCCAGCTTCAGACTTGGTACATCATCAGGAACTCATTCCAAAAGCTCTAACTAGATAACTAATTTAATACACTTTGCTTCAAGGTTTATTCCTTGGCAGGCTTCCCAGATACAAAGCATCTCTGGGCAATGATTATGCAGATGCCACTGGAAGAACTTTAAGTGGCGGCCGCTAATTGAACAGGAGAGGGGCTGGCATTTGCTGGAGATGTGAAAAGGAATGCATAATGTGCTGAAGGACCCAAAGCCCTTGTTTTTCAAAAGGAAAGATGGGGCATAACTTTCAATGTTTGCCTTTGGGTTTCAACATAAACTTTGGCTAGGAAATTGGATATTAAACCCATTTATTTCCTGCATTCACGAATACTCCTGGAGCACAAGGTGGCAACAGCGGACGGGTTGAAGAGGGGACCGTGAGTGATGAGCGCAAAGAGACAGATCTACGGGCTGCCCACACGAGACCTGTCAATGGCACCCACGCTGGGGCCCACGAGATGAAAGAGACATACTGGCAGTCCATCAAACAATAAAGCAGGCAATTGTTTGACGTCCCTCACAGCAGAATATCCCAAGGATGGACTGTATCTAAGGAAAGGAAACCAATACCTCTCTGCCTGTGGATGATCCAAGTCCTGAGCGCCCGAGGGAGGGCTGTGAGCTCTGTTCCGCTGAAAATACATGGCGTGCTAATAGCTTTCTTTTCCAGAATATAGACCCAAATCCCAGAACCTACAGAGCTCGGCTGAAATGATTAGACTCCTTGACCGATTCTTTAGACCTTGGGGTAGAAGACAGAAGGCCCTCCATCACCAGAGACTCTGAGTCTAACGAAGAGAAAAATCATACCATCTGGCCAGATGTGGAACTGAATTGATTCCTAAGCCAAAGCAGTTCCTGGGGACCTGTGTCCACACCCGTCCGTTGGTGTGCGGTGACCGAAGTTACAGAGGCACACTCTTCTTTCTGGTTGATCTGATGCCTTCTTTCCTTGTATTTCAGCCCAAGAACAGATAAAAAAGAAAATGAAAGCAGCAGTGGAAGAAGGCCTGCTAGAACACCATGGTGATCAATTCCGAGAACAAAACAATTTAAAAGTTACATTCAGGAAAAACTAGAGAAGAAAATCCCCCCAAATTCAGCAAGATGGAAAGTGTGTGGAATATCTGTGTACTAACCTAAGAAATTCCGAAGCACAGGGACCAGTGAAGGCCAGGAAGAGACAAAGTGAGGACCGAGCTTCACTGAAGGCAGCGTGACACCACAAATGACCAGAGTGAGTTATATGGAGAAAGGAGGGACCACCACGGGGCTCTGTGCGACATGAACTCCACCACGTTCGTCATGGGGGCCAGGACCGAGTGGGCTGAGTTTTACTCTCACAGACCAAAGTCTAGAGACGGCACCAGCACAGCGGGGTCACACTTGGTGTGGCTCCTGGCCAGGGCTCCTGCTGAGTGTCAAAGAGCCCCCATCAGCTTTCTCACCTGTCTCCTGTATAACCTTTCCAATGACTTGGTGGCTCATGGACGGACAGAATACCCCCCAGCACCTTGACCTTCAGGCCCCCGTCCAGCACACCCATCCTAAACAAACACAGGATCAAGGGCCTTCCTGTCTCCTTTCTCCTCTCACTCCGGTCCATTAGCTTCTCTCAATCAGGCAAGAAACCGAGCTGCACAGATGGCCTGGCCCAGGGCCTCCAAGGCCACCAGCCTGGCACCCACCGAGCAAATGAGGAGAAGCTGCAAATACTGAGGGTGCGGGCCCCCGGCAAGGAAACACAAGCTCCAGAGCCCAGATTAATGGGTGGTCGAGAAAGAGGCAAACAAAGCTCCCCATTCAGCCTGGGCAAGGATTACTCCACTGTAAATGCAGCCTTTCCTTTGGCTGCTCCGGCTGTCACTCAAGGTTGGAGGAGGGACTGGGGGAAGACTACTGAGGGTGAGGACAGAAGGAAGCAGGGAGGAATCATCCTGTCCATCAAGGCTCCCGAGCCCAAAATATAAGAGAAGAGCGTTTTTTCCCTCAGAAAAAAAGATCTTGGCCCTAATCTTTACATTTTAGGATAAATTCATTTTCTTGCCATCTTTGATTTGGACATGAGCAATTAAGCTGATGAATTTCAGGGTTGGTTACCCATCTGGCTGCAACTTCACCAGAGATGTGTTCCCTTCTGCCTCTGTCCCCCAAATGGTCCACCAGGCGACCTTTCCCTACCAACGTGTTACAATGCAGATCGGTCAAAATGTGGTTCAAATGAAAAGCACTACATTACTGTGAAAACTGCAATTACAATGATTCACACAAGTTATTCCAAAGGGGGAAAAAATAAATTATCTCATATAAAATAATACATGATGTTGATGAAGAATCTTGGCTCCCGTGACGAGGGAGCCCGTGTCCTGCCGGCTCCAGCCACCCATGCTCTGCTGGGGGAGCAGGCTTTGTGTGGAGGTGCCTCCCCATCTGCAAGATGGAGCTGGGTCCCTCTTCCAGGGGCTGGGTCCAGGAGTTAAATGAGTCTGGAGTTTTGGAGGAACTGAATGAGGACCTGGTAGACAAACTTGTACTGAGCGATGGTCTGGATCATGAACATCCTCTGCTCCCGGAGGAGCCGCAGCATCATGGGCACTTCCACCTTCTGCAAGAAAAGAGAAAAGCACAAGGTCCTCAGATGGGGAGCTTCCCATGAGTGTTTCCTCATTCCTTCATCCGAGAAGCATTCCCTCACTGCCTGTGTGCAGGTACAGGAGACAGCAAAGGGCTCAGCCCCCTGTAGATTTTCCCAAAGACTCGATACCAGCAGTTGGAGAACCTGGTTGGCATGTACCACTGATGTGCTATTGTATTTTATTTTTAATACTAGAGGCCCGATGCATGAAATTCATGCAAGAGTAGGCCTTCCTTCCCCTGACTGTCGGCACCGGCTTCCCTCTGGCACCTGGGACCCTGGCTTCCCTCGCAGCCCCGGGTTCGTCTGGAAGGTCGTCTGGAAGGACGTCTGGTCTAATAAGCATATTATGCTTTTATTATTATAGATACTTTTATTTCAAAGAGAGGACGGAAGAGGGAGAGAGAGATAGAAACATCAATGATGAGAGAGAATCATTGATTGGCTGCCTCCTGCACACCCCATATTAAAGAATGAGCCTACAACCCGGGCATGTGTCCTGACTGGGAATAGAACTGTGAACTCCTGGTTCATGGGTCAACACTCAACCACTGAGCCACACTGGCCAGGGATGTGCTATTTAAAATACAGACCAGTGTGTCAGAGAAAATATGGAGGCTAGAGTTAAACCCGACTGGTATTCTCAACTCTATCATGGCCCATTGGTAGGATTTATGCCATCTCTTGCTCTTAGTTTCTTCACCTGTAAATAAGGATAATGGTGCTTTCCTCCAATGGCACAGTGGCGCTGCCCAGGTTAGTGATATGTCCTGGGCACTGACATGGGGTATAAGCAGTACCCACCTCCAGGATCACCTGAAGACATGCATGTAAAGCATTGAGCACAATGTCTGCACACAGTTCTTAAGACCACGCATGATCATCTTATAATGTTATGAAATGAACAATCCCCTGCTGAAGCCGCGCTCTACCATCCCTTCATCACCTGTTTCTCTCTGTTACACAAGGGTGCTAACAAGACCCTTCCCACAGAGTTAACTGTAAAGGCTTCTCAAGTTGGAAAACTGCTAGAATAGTGCTGGCACATGGAAAACACTAAATACAGGTGAGCTGTTGTTGTTATGTTTTCATTATTGTCATCATCACCACTACCCCCTCCACCACCTCCACTTCCATCTCTGCCACCACCATCACCTTCATACTACCTACACCACCACCCCCTCCACCACCTCCACTTCCATCCCCACCAGCACCACCCCCTCCATCCCCTCCACTTCCATCCCCACCAGCACCACCCCCTCCACCTCCACTTCCATCCCCACCAGCACCACCCCCTCCACCACCTCCACTTCCATCCCCATCAGCACCACCCCCTCCACCCCCTCCACCACCTCCACCAGCACCACCCCCTCCATCCCCTCCACTTCCATCCGCACCAGCACCACCCCCTCCACTTCCATCCCCACCAGCATCACCCCCTCCACCACCTCCACTTCCATCCCCACCCCCTCCATCCCCTCCACTTCCATCCCCACCAGCACCACCACCACCATCTTAATAGCCTGTAAAACTCAGCCCCAAGGACAGATGATCTGATACGGTGCAGTTTGGAAATAAGACCAAGAAAGGTCCCTTGGTCCTCAAGGGAAGAGTGCTAGTTGCCTTGAAGATTCACTCGCACAGGCTCTGATGTCCACTGGCCCTAACGCAAGGAATCAGGAGGCAGCTGATGCTTGCTCAATCTTGCTTGGAAGGCATTTTCTCCTCCTCTACTCTATGAAGGAAGGATAACCAACTCAGAAAAGCAGGAAGAACAAGCCATCTTGCTGTTTGGCTGGGGATAACCTGGTATTTGTAATTAACTCATCTGGGACAGACAGCTAAATCCAGGGGCCAAGAGAGGGTATTATAAACCATAAAACATATGGGCATTAAAACGTGACAGGTAACATTCTGTGACCAAAAGCAACGGGCCACAAAGAGGCTTTTCGGAACAGCCTGGGTGAGTCCCCTCCCATCCCTCCCTCCCTCACAGGTGCTGACCTCACACATCTTTGTTTCAGGGAAAAGAAAAGGCATTTCATTGACAAAATTAAAACTGCATGGATTAGAGAATAAAACATACAGGGGGTTAATCCAGAAGCCATGGAAAGGAGGCAGGAAAGTTTAGACGGGAAAATAATAGGACATACAATTTCATATTTGTCAAAAAAACAAAAAATGAACGATCTAAACATGTTCCACCCTTCTCCCAAAATAAGGGCTTGGAGCTTACTCCTCAGGCCCGAAACAGAACAAAGTGGGGAACTTTTTTCGCCCTCACCAGCTACCAATAGCACGGATGGGAAACGGGCAGATAAGGCCAGCTATATTTGTGCTGGGGAAGGGAAGTGAAAATGAGTCATCCAGCTATCTTTGAATATCAATGGGAACAGAAGTCCCTTTTGGACTGACCACGTTCCAGCAAAGAATGTTCTGGCGTGCGACTGGGCATTGAGGAAATCCGCTATGTTTGGCCACACCAGAGAGAATTTAATCGCCCGAGCCCTCATCAAGTCCACGCGAGGCCCCAATGGCCGGGTCCCTCCCTCGGTGCCATACTGGCTGACATGTGCTGTGTACTGTTCTACTGGGCCAGGAACATCTGGTGATCAATGAGCCTTCGTGTCATCACCTCGCTGAGGCTTGGCCTTTGATGGGTCTCCGAAGAGCTCAAAACGGAACAATCCTTCATGTCGGACAAGATGGACAGAATAGCTTCTCAAGTTGAAAAGGAGGACGGGGGAGCAGAGGTGTGCACAGGGGATGGAGAAGAGAAGGGGAAGAAAGTGATATGGGGGGGAGAAAAAGACTTGGGGGGAGGGAGGAGATGATGAGGCCCTTCCTCTGCCCCTGGAGCCCACGGTTGCTCAAGCCATAGTCCCCTGGTTCCATTCCATCTTATCCCATCTCCCAGTACTGAGTGGATTTGGGACTTGGTGGCAAGCTATCCACTCTTCTAGAGACTTCCACTATTGACAGAAGCAAACAATCCAGAACTTCATGTGAGACAAAAGGATAAAACCTCACAGAAGATGATGAAACCTCTGTGACGCAGTCTCAACTGATTCCATGAGGGGCATTTTGCTCATCAACAGAACGTTTGGTGTTTTCCAACACCAGGCCACATTATTCCGAACTCTCCTCCTCCTCCTCCTCCTCCTCCTCCTCCTCCTCCTCCTCCTCCTCCTCCTCCTCCTTCTCCTCAGCAGCACAAAACATGCATGCTACAGACGGGAAGCTTCCAAAATGAACTTTTATAGGCAGGGAGTTTACAATCCTCTGAACATGTTTACACTAACCATTTACCGTTTTCCTGCAAGTTACACTATAACAAATTTCATGGCGTAGTAGTTAGTCTGAATTTCAAGCCACGGATGGTAATGAGTAAATACGTATATTATTATATAAATTCCTTCGCAGAACGAGTGTTGTAACTTTCCCGAAAAACTACCGAACCCCTTGGAAAGTGTCCTGGGATTCTCCAAGCTGTGTAATTTGGAAAAACGAACAAGAACCTAATGACACCTGAAGCTGGAGAAGGAAATAACAGGGGGGGGGGGGAGGGGAGGGGTAGAAGATCTCGTTCTCACCGTGGCGCCACTGCTTCGGAGCCATGTGGCTCCGCACAAGCCGCTGAACAGTGTCTGGGCCTCAGTTTCCCCATCTGTAAAGCAGGAGGACTGGCCTGTGCCCAGCCCCATCTACCTGGCTGCTATGAGGACCCCACTAAGACAAAAAACTGACAGCCATTCTAAGCCCCATATAAACAAACAGGAGACCGTCTTTAGCCTCCACGGCTGTTGTTTCATCTTGAGGAAATCAAAGCCCCTCAGAGTAACGCCCTGGTTAGAGCAGGAAGGAGATGCCATGCACTGCGTGGGCGCCACATCGGCCACAGCCCCTTCTTCAGGGAGAAGAGCTGGGCGTGACCTCGGCAAAGGCACTCAGATGCCCACTTCGCTCTGTCACTCCAGCCACTGCCGGTCTAGACCGGAGCCAACAACAGCCCCCTTTAGAGAAAACCCCTCTGAAGGATGCCAAAGCTCTGTACGCTACACGCACTTTCACACAGGCTGGAGGCCAACACACATCCCAGACACGCCAGACGCATCGAAACTACATGTGGCCAAACCACGCACCGCGGGAAAGTACCCACCATGAAGCCAGACTGTCTACACAACACTGCCGATTTCTGGAAGTCCATGCCGACGAAGATCAGACTTTCTAACCGGTCGGTCCCTACCGCACAGGCCGACCTCTCTCTATGACATGGGTGTCAGCACAGGGCAGTGACAGACGAAAGGTAACCAGGCCTGGGAATGTCAGAGCCCGAGCAGGGATCAGGGCTGTGGA
Organism: Myotis nattereri; assembly: GCF_964212035.1. Taxonomy (NCBI): domain Eukaryota; kingdom Metazoa; phylum Chordata; class Mammalia; order Chiroptera; family Vespertilionidae; genus Myotis; species Myotis nattereri. The sequence continues at coordinate 27,735,207 of NC_138093.1, read as the reverse complement.
AAGCTCTCGTCAGGACAGAGGGAATCGGGCCCCAGGAAAGAAGGGTGCAGGCGAGGCCCCGCCAGGGTGCAGCTCTGTCCCCAGGTGGAGGGTTCAGGAGGCCCCGGGAGACCCACCTCATTGTGCTCCAGGCAGTAGATCATCAGCTCGGAGAGGATGACCACGCCGGTGCGGCCCACGCCCGCGGTGCAGTGGACCACGATGGGCGGGTGCCGGCTCTGGGTGCCCTCCAGCATGCTGTTGGTGTGCCGGCGCACCGACTGGATCTCCTCCAAGTAGGCTGCAAGACAAAGGGCACGTCCGTCACTCGAGCTCCGCGTGGCTTTGTCTCCAGGAGCGGGGCCGGGGGGGGGGGGGTGGCGGGGGGGGCAAAACGGATGGGGAATCTTTTTTTTTTTTTAAAGTGACAATGATTTACAGTTCTTACAAGACACTAATTATTTGGCTGGTACCCACGGTACAGTCCCGGAGCCAGAGAGGACCAGCTGGGAGTCAATTAGTCCATGGGAGAATTTGTTCTTTGAATTAAATAGTTCTTTTTTAAAAATTAAATTCGGTTTTCCCCTCTGCAAATCCCCAAGTCCCCCAAGCAGATGAGTCTCGACATTACTTACAGCAATTCCTCCTATTAACAGACGGGGATCAGAGCACCAGCGAGGTCCCCTTGAAACGCCCGCCTGGCAGCGCCAGTGTCTGGTGGGAAGAGCCTCCATCTGCCCTCTCCCTTCCCCTCCCTGAATGAGCGAATGTCAACCGAGGCTCGACTTTGTTTTTAGGTTTTAAAATAGACATCGGGGGCCTGCTTTACAGCTTGGATTCCAACTGGTTGAGTAGCTCAAGGTAAGCCACCCCCAGCCCCATTTCTGGAGGGCACATGTTTGGGGGGAGTCGTGCCACCTTCCCCATCCCTCCCAGCATCTGCCTAGCTCAGCAGGGCTGGGGGAGGGGGGTCTGTTCACTACTCCATTGGGGCACAAGTGAAAAATTACATTGTCCTTCAGGACCGTAAAAAAATAAGGGTATAAATGTACTTCTCCAACAGTCCAGGAAGTGGAGAAAGCCGATTAATAATTGAGATTTTTGTAGTGGCTGGCTCAGGGAGAAGCACATTGGAAGGCCTGGGCACTCAGAAAAAAACTCACCCTGATGGAGCTACATACACGAGACTCAGGGAGATGCTCAAATTGGTGAAGAGGAAAAAGGGCATGCAACCTGGTCTAGTTCATCTAGAAGCATCTGTTTTACATACAGTCAATAAGAACTCCTGTTTTCCTTATTCGCTTATCTCATTACAAAGTCATTGTAGGACCTGACTTGACATACTTCTCTGGAGTCCCTTAGCAATGAAAATGAATACACTCACACTGTTTAAAAATATTTTCCATATTTTTTCAGTAATTTAGATCGGCCTTCCCTCAGTTGGTTCTGATTTTAAAGATTTGGCTATCATTTTAACCACCTTATAGACTCAATCTGATATTATCAGAGCTGTTATAGTCAATCATCAAACTGGTCTATTTTTTTTTAAGTGATCTACTTTTATTGTTCCCATGTTGTGTCTTGGAGAAAATTCTAATTAGTCAATTAGGGAAGGATTACTAGAAAGAAACAAAAAGAATACTATTGTGAGGAAAGCGAGTTCTGCAGAGGTCTGTGCCCTCCCTTATTAGTATCTGAGCTACAAACCTCAGCAACTCACAAACCCTCTCCATCATGCTCTAGATTCTTTGATTCCAATCACCTTTCTCTTCTCCACTTTCAGTGTCCAACTCCAGCACCATCATCACGTTAGTGGGAAACTAAACACCTTTATCAACATATAAGTATACATAGAAATCTTTCTGTTGGAATTTGTGAAATGGCACATTTAGGCTTTTAAAAACCTGTCTTCTCTCTCTTTCCCCCCCTGCCTCCCATTCTAAATGAATATCAAAATAAACTTCAGGTGGGACGATGCCGAATCAACTGAGCCACACCAACCAGGGCTTACGTAGCATGCTTTCAAGGTTCAAACATGTATCCGAATAATTATGCATTCACGAGTGAAGTTCTAAATCAAGGTGGAATCAATTAGTTTACCACAGTTTTAGCAGCTTACTTGCATAAAAGGTAAAGAGAATATGGTAAGTGACATATATTTGTCTTCTCTGTTCCGCCTAAGAAGGGACAGATACGTCCTTGTTATAATACTTTTGCCACTTACTAGAGAGCGTCCTCTCTTTCCATTTCACCTCCAACAGATCAGACCACTGACACAGTTGGTAAAACCCGGCCGGGAAGAGAACACTTACACAGAAATCCTTGGACATCCTCCGGGCAGCCGTGATCTGGCCAGTCAGTATACTGCAAATGCCACACCGTCCTTTCCTGTCCGGACAAAAGGTGCTTGACCTTCAAGCCGGTGGTTGCATAGCAACCAGAATCTGTTCGGAACTTCGTGGTGACCTTGAACTTGCCATAGGTGGCTGAGCTGTGCTTGGAACCCAGCTTGGGCCAGTATCGGTGGCTCTTGGTGCGTCCGCCCTCCTGAATCACACACAAAAGTAAAGTTGGAAATTAGTCAAGGGAAGCAAGCGCTTATCCTCTTAATCTTAAAATCTGAGGATAGGGGGAAACGTGAATAGCTTCTAAGTCACTAACTCAGTAGCACTGTGCAGTGTCTATCACAGATTAGATCCTACAAATCTTAGCTAAGACCCATAAGAAGATGTACAATGGCAGCTACATCAACGGAAAATTTAAAAGATTCAAAACTGAGCTGCAGTTGAATGTCAGAGAGAGAAGAGCCAGAGCAGAGTCTAGAGGTGAGAACGCGCTTGGGTGTTAAAGAAACAGGAGGAAGGTGGTAGCGAGGAGGTCGGAAAGGCCTCCTGGTCCATGGGAGGCAGTTTGGGTTACACTCCAAGGACAGTGGGAAGCTGTCCAAAGGGGATGGAGTGACCTCAGGCAGGGGAGTGACTGCGTCTTAGTGGTCAATCCAGGTCACACTCTGCATTTCTGATGTTCAGCCCAGGGCTCTCTCTATTACTCTATTAGACGAGAGAGAGAGAGAGAGAGAGAGAGAGAGAGAGAGAGAGAGAGAGAGAGAGAGAGAGCGAAAGAGAAATGAGATGTGAGAAACACCAATTGGTTGCCTCCTGCATGTGCCCCAAACAGAGATCGAACCCTCAACCTAGGTATGTGCCCTGACTGGGAATCGAACCCGCAACCTGGTGGACGGGACGACGCTCCAACTGAGCCACCCAGCCAGGGCCACCACTATCTTCCGATGGGCCGTTCTGGAAAGCAGCTGCTCAGAACAGTCCATGAATAAAATGTGACTCTTTTCAATGATCTCTGTTCTCCACCTTTAAAAATTGTTAGCAAAGGGGTAACCCCATAAGTATTGGTCAAAACCACATGAAGCTAGTCCCTTAAGTGGTTAAGATAAAACACTGAGCAAGTGACAAGATAAGAAACCTAAAACGTCTTCCCCCTCAAAGACAGCACCCCCCGGTGAACTGCTTGGTGGTGTGTGCCCATTTTCATAGTGTAGACGTTTCTATTACAACAGAACAACTGTGTGACTTGGCAAAGGAAGAACACACATTTTTTTTCTCTCCCTAAAGAATAAAGACCTCTACAGGCCCCACAGCTCCGGGCTCCTTCTGCGATAAGCATGAGGGATGTCAGCTGGCCATGGCCGTGGTTGGAACATGTGCCGATTCACCCACAGCAGCCCAGGTTCTCAAGTCCCAGGGCAAAATCTATGGATGGTGTTGTCTGGCACACAAAAAGGAGCTGGTTCTTTCTGGTTTAATTTTTGTTCATGGCAATGCAGGGAAAAGAGTGAAAATTTGATGAAAATGGGAGCCAACAGATTATCTTTGGGAAATGAAACCCATCTACGTGGAATTGAGAAGAGGAGACACGTGCAATGCCAAAGGAAGAGGATTTGCAGAGAAATGGTGCCGCAGGAAGCAGCACGGAGCAGCCAAGTCCCCGACACGAAGCCCATTTTCTGGCCACCCCTCCCCCTGGAACAGGGGGCTGCCGGCCACTCCCTTACCTCCTCCGCGGTGACCATGGCGATCACGTTGGCTCCCTGCTCCCACACCATCTGCCAGAAGTCATGGCACGTGTGCGGCAGGGGCCCCTGCGTGGCGATGTAGTGCCATTCGGCCCCACCAACCACCACCTGCAAACCAAAGAAAGCATCAGTGAGGCAGCCCCCAATCCAGGACCAAGTTACCTGCTGACCACAGGGGGCACATGACTCTGTGCCAACATCAGAACCCCTGTGGCCACAGGGGGCGATGGAGACATCTCACATGAAAATGCTACTAATCTTTTTTTCTTACTGCAACCCCCAGGGATTATGCACAAACCAGTGCATTTTTTAAAAGCACACATACACATAAACATATCCACACACACATACACACACACGTTAGGTGAATAAGCCCGTGTGTGTGTGTGTAGCCTAACAGAATTTATTACAGAAACGAGAGTGATGCTTGTGTGCAATGCACTTGGATCATTTCCATTCTTTTCTCTATTCTAGTCTATTTACAAACAACAACAAAAAAACACCACCACCACCCAAACAGGTCCTGACTCTAAATGGACTCTACACCCACTGCTATACTGTGACCCCCAGTTTGAGAAACAGTGCTCCGCGGCGTCCTTTCAAACAATGACGACGTCCACCGTGGACTAAGACCCCCCAGGAGGAATGTCTTTCTGCTGCTGCTGACCTGATGCGAAGAGTGTCATGAACCTCGGCTGTACCCGCCACTCCCTGTGCCACACACGGTGGAGGCGTCATGAAGGCACTTAAGTCAACCACACATGATGTTCTACCATTCACAGCGTCCAGCCAAACTTCGGAGCTGTGAGATGGTTTTAGAAAATCAAATCGTGACCCCGGACAGCTCAGGGTGGCCTTGGGAGGAGAATTCTGCAGCTGGTAGTTTCAGCGGCAGACACCGTAAGTAAGCTGTGAGCTGAGTGCTGAAGGCAGTGCCATCCGGGGGAGATGGCGGCCTTTGCGAGGACTCTTTCATGTCCCCTTCCATCCCTGTGCCTTGGCATTGCAAAGCCAGGCCCCTCACACTCCACCAGTGCAGATCTCTACATAGTTCTAGGAGCAATGAAGTGATCATTGTTTGAAACTTCCCCCCCCTCATTTGTTTTATGAAACTATATGCTAACTTGATTCAAACAAAAAACAGTGTCAGTGAATTGTCTCATTACACAAGGCATGTTTAGGTCAACACTGGCAAGCCAGATCCATTTTCCAAGTTCCGGGGGGAGATAGCATCCACATAGCTGCCGGCTGGCGAGGCGCTGGGTTGTCTGTGGAGCTGTGATTTTAAACATTAGCCTCCCTGGCATCCAACATATAGGAACCGTAAATACTCGCAGAGGCGGCTGCTGCTGCCTGGGGCCTTCAGCAAATTCCAAGTATTGACAGGAGGGTATTAAAAACGGCATTAAAAACACAACCAGCAAGGCTACGGAGGTAGATTTCACAGATGTGATTCCACCTCTGGAGCAAATCAATCTGCTCTGTGTTAACGGCGGCTCGGAACCCGGGGAGCAAACGCTGGCAAGGTACACCGCTCCATTCCGACTGCACCGGCAAGTCCTTGCAAGCTCTGCGGGTCTATGAAACGCACCCATGTCTGACCCAGATCGGCCAGATGAAACGTGGGCCCCGGAGAACATTGGGGAAGGGAATGCCTCTGCTCAGGGCACCCCGTGGGCACGGCTGAGGCACACGGACAGCTTTTTCCAGGCGGCAGATGGAAAACGGGAGGGGAGACCGGGCCACAGAAGAAGACAGCATAACATCGCCACAGAAGCGTTCCACAGGCTTGCTATCACGAAGCAGCTGTGGGAGCCGCATCCTTGTTTGACCACATTATTTTGGCCTCCGTTTGTCAAGCCTGACGAAGCCCATGACACACACCATCGTCAGTTTACTTAAGACTCGTTTCCTGGGGCTCATGTTTTGTTTTTTTTATTGTTTTCCTTCTCGTTCTCAAAAATGAGAGTAAAATATGCAACCTGATCCAGGATGATGCTCTGTCATATTTCCTTTGACAGTACTTCCTGACACATTAAAAAAAATACACGTGGTTATCTATGCCCTGTGTGCAAAAACACGACACCCCACACCCTGGTTCACTTTTCATATTTTGATTCAAAACTGTTAGAACCGATACAGGAGCCAGACATCTGGCTGTGTTTTGGAGGCTCAAAGGAACCTACCAAGGATCTGGCTACAGTTGAAAAGCCCAATGAGGAAGGGAAATAACCCTGGACGAAGCCAGAAACAGGTTTCTAAGGTTACAGATCATACCGGACTCATAATGTGAGCCTTATCCTGTTTAAAAACGTCCTGTAACAATTGCTTTAACAGCGGTATGGGCATAAATTCTTCTATTTCAGACGGCAGAGCAAATGGTGACGATCTACACACGTATGTTCTGTTATCAGGGACACTGAGGAAGGTAAGCGAATTAGGAAACATCTAACTCGAGCATCCTTATCTCTGAATTCTAACCGGGGCCAAACTAAGCTGACGAATTTTCAAGTCTATGAAATACTGAGATAAAAAGGTTTAAGTTTCTGAAATATTAACAGAAATTGAATGACCCTAACGCACTGGATAAGGAGGCAAATCTTGCAAGTCACTGGCAAGCACACCTCCATGGTTTATGATTACACTCCCCCACTCTTCTAAACAGCATGCAACTTGGGGACAAAGTCAGGTGTCAAACGCATCACCTGTCGTATTGCCAGGGAGAATGGCGTGTTTTGTGACTCCTGAGCATCACAAAAGCTTCAGCGACAGTAAGGTAATGCCTGTGACTTCCTAAGTCTCCATTGTCCGCTCATTACAAATGGAAAAGGACAGTCCTCGGGTTCTCCTGGGAGTCTGGGGGAGAGTTACAACCCACAGAGAGGAGAAAAAGTTAAATCCTCTGTAAAGAGCGAGCTTCAGAAATAGCTGACCCGAGCTTCTGCCAAGGCTGCCAGCTTCCTTCTGTCTGCAGTGCTGGGCATGCCCTTCCCGTTGAGTCAGAAAAGCCCAGAAGTTCAAACACATTCCCTCGGGGTCTGGGGACAAGCCAAGATGCACAGTGGCAGCCATCCTACATTTTTCTCTCCCTGCATTTTTACCTTCAACCCCCGGCATCTTCCACAAACCTTCCCAGCACGCTCCCCGGCTCACCTTGATATGGGAGGCGTTAATGTAACCTGTGTTGTTTTCTTTGGTCGGTATCAGCTCCACGCGATTCTCCTCGTAGGGGACAACCTCGCGGATCCGGCTGCGCTCGGCATTTTCTGGCAGAGCCGCTGTGCTGAAAATGCCATTGGCCTTTTTCTTTGGGATTTGCTCGTATTCTGTGAACACCATGCCCTCTTCCAGCTTCTTCTTCAGGGTCCTGAACTGCAACAGAAATGAACCTTCAGCTCACTGACCGATCGCACCCCAAAATCCCAACAAAACCACCAGGTTTCTTTAAATATTGACAGTGAGGCTGCTAGTTAAGCAGTGTCAAGATGCCCAACGAATGCTTGATGATTTGGTCTCGTTAGTAACCACAGTGCTAGTTTCTCTTATCCAACCAGCAATTTCCTTCTCATTCACAGCTTCAACAGGACCAATCAGCAAAGCCAGGCAAGAGGTGAAGTTCAAAATTGGTATCTGTGTCACTAACACCTCTGTTTAAAGTCTTAATGTGAGGAGATTATTACTCTTAATTACCCAAACCCCCTTTTCTCCACGTATACAGCCCATTTTACTGAGATGAATATTAAGATGATGTTGGTCCATAGCCTTTCAGTTCTGGGGATTATACCCCCCTCTCACTTTATTTTTCCCACGGCCAAACTACTAATTACAATAAAAAGTACTGATTGGATTAAATGATTCCTCTGAAATCCCTCCTGGCTTTAAAAACATTCTAATACTTCATATATACCAACAGGAATCTAAAACCCTGATGTTATGAGCACTCGAAGCCTGTTTCTTTAAGCTCTGATTGCAATTTCAGGCGCTAAAGGAACACTTTCCCCACCTCGGAAACACTAACATGCACCTTATTCTGACCATGGGTGGAGGGGATGGCGTTACAGAGAATTCTATAAATGCTTGGGTAAACGACTCACTTCCTAATAAAAGCTGACCATTCATAAACATCACAGACCCTGAGAGGGACAGCAATCGTTTTTGCAACTTTCTCGAATTTGCAAAAAGGGAAAGAGGCCCGAAGAAAATGAGTGGCTTGACCCAGGCCCTGTGGCCCATTAGGGGCTTTAGGAGCCGGTCTCTCGGTCAGCCATCACCACGCCACCTTGACAAAGGAACAGTAGGTACTTGGTAGGGACCCATTTAATACAACACAGTCAGACTACGTCTTGCTAATCTCAACCTGAAGAATTGATTCATCCCATAAACCTCGGTGCTGGCATGTTCGGGCAAAGAGAGAGCTCAGGAATCCGAAGAGCACAGGGAATGAATCACATGCTTGACACGCCCAGGGCTTACCCTCTCGTCCATGAGAATCCGGGTGCCATCAACTCGGCCGTCTTCCCGCCCCGAGACCCGTGCCACCGAGAGGCCATTCAACGCTGCCAACATCAGAGGCCGCTTCTGCGCCTCCAGGCCTGCCATCTTCTGCTTCTCTAGATTCTTGTGGCAAGAAAAGGCATGTTCTCATTGTTTACAATACCGGGAGAATTCTGGAATGTGTTTTAATCTCCCCAAATCTGTAACTCCCCAGCCAAGGAATGCAGACAACCACCATTAGTAGGGCGAATTCAAACACAGCCTACCCATTAATTCCCACCGTGCCTGAGGAAGCCCGGCCCTCCGGGACTCCTGCGCTTTTAGTTTAAAGCAGATGAATAAACGAACACACAACAAATAAGAGCAAAGACTGCGCACAGCCCGGCCGGTGTGGCTCAGTGGTTGAGTGTCGACCTATGAACCAGGAGGTCACGGTTCGATTGCTGGTCAGGGCACATGCCTGGGTTGTGGGCTTGATCCTCAGTGTGGGGCCTGTAGGAGGCAGTCAATCAATGATTTTCTCATCACTGATGTTTCTCTCTCTCTCGCTCTCCCTTCCTCTCTGAAATCAATAAAAACATATTTTTAAAAAATAAAGCATACAAATAGATGCGTATTACAGTTTGAGGTTTTGATGCAAACAGAAGTGGAACCAATGTGCAGACTCTTCTGGCCACCACAGGTGAGGGGATCATCTTACCCCTGGTTTCTTTTCAAACCTTTTAGGTATTTTTTTCTTAGTCTATCATTTATAAATTTATTCCCCAGAGAGCAGTGTCTTGATAGAACCATGGGTGCAGGGGATGGAATCACACTCATCCCCTCAGTGCCCCCTGCAGTAGGAATGGAGCCCTGGTTTGTGAAGTTACGACACTTGCACCAGGGACAGGCCGACCCCTCAGACCTACAAACGGAGCTTCTCAGAGGAGGATTAACTGAGACAGTGTGAGAAGAGGACCCATGAATTCAGCAGTAGGGGCCAGGAAGAGGAACGATAGAGACAGCAGGCCTGAGTAACCATTCAACACACCAGCAGCTCCTGAGTTATGGAGAGTTGGCTGCAGGGCAAATTCTCACCATGCCTGTCCCCTCGGTTCCCATCGGGTGTAACTTTCTCATTGCTCTTACCCTGGAGAAGCCCAGGCAGCCTCCTCTTATCATCTATTCCTGAGAAGCCCAGCCAAAGCTGCCCATCGGTGCGGAGGGCAGAGAAGCATCCGAGATGTGGGGAGGAGGTTGGGGTTGTTTCTTCGTCAAAAGCCAGGTGCAGAACCACCTGGCACTGTTGCCATCGTGCCTGGCACACTGGTTTGCTAAAGAACCTCCTAAACCTGCTCTGAGGCCGGGACACCAGCCCGGGAGGAGTCCTTGAGCTCCTGAGTAGACAGGATTTGGGGAAAAGTTCGACGGGGACAATGAAGTAGGGATGGGGTCACGATGATCCCCCTAGACGGGATGGGACAGCACGTGGGACACACATCGGAAACCCCTGCTCCTTGGTGTCACGCCTGAAGCTCCCGGTAGGGAACCAGCGCCATGGGGTTGGCTGCAGGCCTTTATTTAACACGGGTAACAAGGGAAGTGGAGGGATCTGACCAAAATAAGGCAACGGGACCGTGGAGGCATCAGTAAGTATCAAGTGAGCAAAGTGCAGACTGACAGGCTGAGCTGTGTTAAAGGGGCCTGGGGCCAAGAAGTGCCGAAAACGCTTTTCTGCCAATAAATCACTTTTCCCAGCTGGGAAAGCTCTCCCCTGAGGCAGCCACACTCCATTTCCTCTCCCAGCCCATGGGTTGTACTGCCAGAGGCCCAAGCACATCCTTCACAACCTCCCTCTGGGTTTGCCCACCGTGGGAACAGTGACACCTGGACCATGCCACGATGGCCATCTGTGAGGCTGAAGATGCTCGAAGGTTTGAACGAAGTCATGAAGTTGTTGCGGATTAGATTCTGAACCCAGGAACTTGGCTTCCTTAAACATTGGCCCCTGACGGTTCTTTGCAGGTTAATTCCCACTGTGTGTGTGTGTGTGTGTGCACATGTGCATTCACATACATGTATCTGAATTCTTAATAGACTAAGGTTAATGGGGAATTGCAGCTCAACAGTAAACTTCCAAGTTTACTGTAACTTTCTTGGCTCTGTGTTAACCGTCCATTGAAAAACAATCTGAAACTCAAGCTGACACGCTGCACGCAGGCCGGTCAATATTGGCGAGCCATCCTGACATATAGATTCATAGATACAAAAAACTCTCAGGAGATGTTGTTCTTTTAATATCTAACTGGGGGGGGAAGCTTTCCCCTGGGAAAAAATAACACACAAACAAAACACCAACAGGTGCAGGAAGGTGAGCTCCTGGCAGCTCACACAGTAAGTCAGATCCTGAATAAACAGCAAAATACTGGCCACGACCTCAACCTCAACCTCAACACCACCGGCCTGGAACATTCTAACTCCATGACTGCACTTTGTACCAAGCGTACCCATCGGCATCCGTGCAGGAGAATGGAAGATGTATTTGAAGGGGCAAGCACGAAGTTTTGTGAAAAATGCCACCTGTTTAAATGCCAAGTGACCCTTGACATCCCTAACCTGCCCCTGAACACGCCCTCCCACCTTCTTCAGTGTCTGCGACAGGTGCTCCCGCTGTGAACTTTCTCAGGGACAAGGAGCAGAGGAGGCTGCGGGGGAGACCAGCGTGTGAACTGTCCCCCCAAATGGCCCGGGAGGGGAGGACACTTACCCGGATCATCATCTCTCTTTCTATAATGCTGTCCTCCAGGGAAAACATTTCGGACACCGGCCTCTCCTTCACGGGCTCCTTCTTGACCCGCTCCTTCACGCTCGTCAGGTCGGGCTCCGAGATGGACGGCCCGAGGGAGGACCCGTTGACGGCCAGCTGGTCGGCTCGGGAGACGCTGATGGCCTTGGCCGGCCCGTGTCTCAGCACCCGGGCTCTGGCGATGGCCGGGGGGACGCTGACCTGGTCTTGCCTCAGCGCCCCGTTGCTGACACTCTTCCTGGGGCCGGGGTACTCGGGCGGGGGCTTCTTGGGGATCCGCGCTAAGGCCGCCTGCAGCTGGGCGCTGTACTCCATGTTCTGGCGCAGCCCGGGGATCCGGGGCGCAGGTGCCGCGGGCTCCTCCTCCTCCTCGCTCTCACTGCTGTGGATCAACATCGTGGCGTCCGAGAAGGTCTTCTTGTGGTGATACTGGGGCAGCTGGGGGACCTCGTGGCCCCCGGGCACCTCCTTGGGGGGCCCCTGCTCCCGGAGCGTGTTGCGGCGAGCCATGGGGATGTTGAGGGACTTGAGCGTCATGGCCTCCATGCCCCGCACCATGCTGCTCATCACCTCCAGGCTGTGGCGCTTGTTCACCGTGCCGTGGTGCTTGGTGGCCGTGAGCGGCTCGCTCACCTCCTGCAGGGACTGGTGCACCACGGGGGCGCTGTCCTCCTGGAAGGTCTTCACCGACAGCTGCACTTTGCGGGTCACCAGGTCGGGGCTGCTGCCGCTGACGTACTTGTGGCGGTGGCTGGCCAGGTCCGGGGTGCTGGTGGCGGGGCGGGGCCGCGGGTAGGGGGGCGGCGGCCTGAAGAGATGGTTTTTGAGCATATGGGCCGTGTTGTAGCTCTGTGTGCCCTGCAGCTGCATGTTGGCCAGCTCCGGGGTGCTCACCGTGTGGGAGATGGCGCTGGCCCCCGGCTTGCTGGGCACCGAGTTATTCTTTGGGTTTATCTGGTCGGACGGACCCACAAGTTTGCTGCCGTAGCCCCCCTGTGGCCCATAAGGGACAGTGTAGGGGTGCCTCTCCCGCATCTCGGGCTGGCTGTACACCAGGTCCTCCGGCTGGTTGTAGGCATGCGTGTTGAGGATGTTGAGGTTCCGCAGGGACTGGCTCTGGCTGTCCGTGTGCACGACCCCCCTCTTCATCTGGCGCATGACCGTGTCGTAATCGGGGGTCGGCCGGTACGACGGCACGATGATGGCGCTGTGCCGGTGGCTAGGGATGTAGTCGGCCCGCATGATGTCACTCCCGGGGATGCTGAGGTTGGAAGAGACGGGCGACGCCTGGATGAAGCTCTGGGAGCAGTTCAGGGAGTTGATGCTGTGGACGCTGCACACGCTGCCATTGGTGATGGTGCCGTTTAAGTAATTTAAGTCCAGGCTGTTGTGGGAGTTGCAGTAGAAGGCATCTTCGTTCCCATGGAAAATGCTGTCTGCAAAGGTCAAACAAAGGCCCGTGAACCACCACGCCATCCTGCTTTGGTCAAGTCTATCCTCACCTAAGTCACAGCTTAGGTTATGTGACATCTGACCTAAAGAAGTCCTAGCAAGTGCACACCCATCAGCTCCACCCACATTCCATCAAACCTGGACATTGCTTGGATGAGATGCCAATATACAGAAGGGACACTCTAAAGCATCCTGAGAAGGAAAAGCGAATCTAAACAAAGAAAGCAATGAACGTTTGAATAGATGGTCCCTTGGTAAGTTCTCGATTTTGCCATGAGCGTTGAAATCAGGCAGGAAGTGTGGCCTCCGTTTGGGTTGACCTGTTCTCTTGTTCAGGGGTCCGCTTCAGGAAGGCTATCTGAGCCAAGAAGCCAAGAACTTGAACCAGTTCGTATACCATAAGTGTATAGACATAAGCAGCGGATCTTTTTCCATTAAATTCAAAATACCGTGGCAGTTAACCAGTTAACAGGGCAATAGATCTGAAGTTACTGTGTACGTGGAACTGATCTACAATGAGAAAGGTCCCTTTACTAACCAGAGGGACTGCTATGCCAACATAAAGACACAAGACAGATAATGTAGCCCAGAGGTCAGCAGGCAAGGCCAACACCTGACCAACAATCAATTGAGGGTAAAATTGGAACCAAGAGTTCTCCCAGTTACTGCCGAACACTCTCCCCTAGATCTCATCACCGAGCCCAGGCCACATAAAACTTAATCATCGCTTAAGGAGGTACCTAACGAGCTAGAACATAGAAAGTAAGAATCATTTCAGGCATCCAATGTTCCTTACACACACACACACACACACACCCTAGGGAGGCAACTTCTGGCCACTTTTCTGTGAGCAAACTACATGCATGATTCACCCCACAGATGTAAGCATGAGCCAAGTAGAGAAACAAAGGCAGAAAAGGTGGCTGTAAATGCTCAGCCGCTGAGGAGAAGGGGTGTGGTCACAGACCAGGTGGGATGAAACAGTCAAGATAAACCAGGCGACCAGAGAGACAGAGGCTGCATTTCTCTGCCTCTACTGGTAGGTGGGGTCTGGTGCCTGTCCAGGGAAGCAGGGATACTGTGCTAGTCTGCTTATACACAGTAATGTTTTATTACATTAGAATGTCTCTTAATTATCTTAGTTCATGCGCACACAAAGTGCAGAGACATTAAAAATAGCCAGCATAGGATAATGTAGAAAGGCATTTTCCATTTCACACTGTCAATATTCAACATCTAATGCCATCCCTTCCTTGAGATGCAGGTGGTGTCACGATCCAGAGCACCGGCTTGAGGGTCAAGACACTGATTTTCGTATCCAAGCCCCTCCAATACCCTCCTGCATCCCAATCCTATATTTGTAAATTGGAAATAATAGTAATCCCTATCTCATCTCCTAGGTTTATTTTGAGGATTATTGAAGGTACTGAGAACAGTGCCGAAGGAGAGGACTTCCTCTATAAATGTTAATTATTATTATTACAATAATTATTGGAATGGTTTTTCCCCCCACATATTTTGCATGAGTTAAAAGAGAGGAATATAACAGATTTCCTTTATAAGTGCTGGGAGAGAGGGGCTGGCAGGACAGACGGGAAGCAACAGCTCATGTCAAAGACTGAGATTATTTGTATATTTCTTTCAATTGTTCTGGATGCCTGTATTCTCTGTCCACATGAAAACCTGACCGACGGTGACGGGCTTTGTGATACTGGCAGTGAGGGTCAGGGGTACCCCCGTGGGCTTTGCTGCCACTCCCTCTTCTCTACGGAGAAGAGAACCCTGCTCGCTGCCTTCTCCAGCTAATTCTGGGGCAATTCCTCTCTCAGGGGTAAACGCTATTCTATGCTTTTCACAAATCGAAGCTGCTGCTTGCTGCCATTCAGACAATGACAATATTAAAATGGAAAGCATCACTATCCTCTTTTTAAAAAGTCTTCTTTGCTGCTTCCCTGTCCTCAACCGTTCACCCGAAGAAGGGAAAATGGCAAGCCAGCGTTACCTTGCGAAGTGTGTGTTTCCGAGTAGTGTTCTCCACACTGGACGTGCATGGGAGGCAAGATGTACGGCTGCTGCCGGGGCTGAAACAGAGAACAGCACAGGTGGGTGGGCCTCTCACAAAGGGCCCTCCGCTGCCACGGAGAGCCAGCCGAGCACGCAACAGTCCCCGGCGTCTGCAGGGGAGCAGGCTGGGGCTGCTCTGCCGTCTACCCCTGGCCCACCCCTCTTCTCCTCCCTACCCCCTCCTCATCCCTAAGTCAGGACTGAAGAAACAAGATGGCTGGTTCAAGGTGAGAAAGACAAAGAGGCTATAATCAACATGAACGTATCTATTTATAATCTATTTTCTAATACACGTGCAAAGCTCTCAATGCCTCTTTTTAATAGGACAAAAGTTTATATGTGAGTAAAATACATTAACAATGGCTAGGACATGCTGGGTTATCCAGAGAAGTTTTAGTGTGACCAAAGAAACCCACTCTCTCCAAGAAACAAATTGCTTTTTTTCTCTAAGTACATGAGACCAATACTGATCTACAAATGACAGTCATTGTTGTTGCTTTTTAATCTTATTTCTCAATTACAGTTTACATTCAATATCATTTTGTATTAGTTTCAGGTGTACGCACAGTGGTTGGACCGTCCTATCAGGGGGAACACTGTGAAAAGCAGATGATGCCTTTCTTTAAGGAATAACACAGAACACATGTATTATTATGGTCCACGTAAGAAGTAATGAGAATAGGAGTGCACCCTGTTTCATTCTGTTCAAAATTGGCTCCCTCCTAGAGCCGTGAACTCCTACACATCATCACAGCTGCACCTATGACCCAGTTCACAGCGCCACAGCAACCTCAAAGAGGGACAGGGTAGTACTGGGCTGGGCCCAATTGCAAACTGATGTAAAAATCAGAACTGTGATCCACAACAATGAGCATGTAGTTCTTGGGACCACATATTGGCCTTCCCATTGCAGAACCAAATGTAGAGAATCCAACCATCTACCATCTACCCCTCCAGTGAAGAATCTTTTCCTAAGACTCTTAAAAATGGCCATTCAGACTCAGTCTGAATAACTTCCATCTGCAGAGGATGGTAAAATTTTAAAAAACCAAAAAAAAAAAAATGCTAGATGAATTTAATATTTGGTGAGCCAGCAAAGGAAATAAAATCATATTTTGCTCATGTGATTCAGAGCAAGTCATTTAATCTCAGTAGGTCTTAGCTTCCTCTCAATCAAATCAAGCCCTTCCCTCGCCCTACCACAAACATGATCCATTTTATTTTTATTCTAGAGGCCCAACGCACGGAATTCGTGCAAGGGGCTCAGCACTTGCACCCCCTCGCAGCCCCGGCTTCCTCTGGAAGGTCTTCTGGACAGTCATCCAAATGAATGGTCGTTTGGCTGTTCAGTCTAATTAGCATATTAGCTCTTTCACATCAATGTTTCTCTCTCTCCCTCTGTCTCTCTGTCTCTGTCTCTTCTTTCCCCCTCTCTCTTTAAAAAAAATTAGTAAAAAAACTGAAAAGTATTTTCTGATCAGTTTATTAAGCTCTATCTATGGCAGTGAATACAGAAGAAATTATGGAGCTGATATCTAAAGACATGCCTACATGTAACAAGCAAAATCGGTGATAAAACAGCAGATGAGAACAAGTGGATTGAAACAGCAGGTTACATGCTGAAGGAACATGGTCTCATCCCCCAGAATAAGACTTACTCACGGGCTGAACCTTGAGCCACGCTTAGAGAAGTGACGGACATGATGGGCACAATGGGGCAAAACGGATATGCGTCACACCTACTTGGAAGACTTACTCCCTTCTGCATTCTCACCTGATCTCACCTGGTCATAATGCACCAATCACCTCTCCTTTCAAATTAGCAACAAAAGGACACTCCATCCCCAGCACACAGGCTACTTTTGATTGCTGAATATTTTATACGTACCAGAGAGGATCGGCTCCAGGTGGGCTGGCGTCTGATGGGGGGTGGAGAATTTGATTGTCTACATAAAAAGGTGAAAAGTAAGAATGGTTATTATTTCCTAGATACAAGACAGACAAGAGAGGGAGAAAAGGGGAAAGGAAACAGGATGGTAAGATTCGCAGCAAAACATAAATATTATTTCTGGGTGGTTAACAGTAAGAACAATTACGATTCCCTTTTTTATTCTTTTCCGTATTTTCAAAATGTTTGGAACATAATGTACTTTTACAAAAAGTTTTACAAAGCACTGTTAGAAGAGCAAGGCTTATTTCTACGGAATAATTATGAGGGAAATACGAAGAGCGGACATTTTGCCATTATTACATGGATTTTTAAAAATTGTATTTTTTGTCCCTTTGTAGATGTGTAAACTCTTTCATAATGAAAAAGAACAAAAATATTTTTAAATGCTGTCAGTAAAATGAAAAAATAAAAATCCAAAATAAATATTTTTGAGGTATCAAGGTATTTTTCATTAAGATCAGACGGATTGCAAATATTCATCTAATCAGATCTTTTCCAGACTGAGACTCAACATGATTTTTTAAAAATGTAGAGTAAAAATGAGTGGGGACTAAGAATATCATCAAACTCTTCAGAACTGGAATATAAAAGGTGCCTTTGAGAAACAAGTCCCAAATTCCAGAATTACAATTTCCATTGTCCTCAGTGAAAAATGCAATTCTTTAAAAGCAAAAAAACAACAACAACAAAAAAAAAAACAGGACACGTAGAGTTGGCCATCAAGCTAAAATTCTTCAATTTAAAGCACTCTCCTTAGTCTGATATTGATGGAAACAATATAGTAATATTGGACTTTATTGAACTGGCCAAATACATTATTATTAGAACCTTCTCTCTCTCTCTCTCCTCTGCATTTTTCATACCCAAGTCAAGAAATATGGGAGCCACTCTCCAGGCTGTATCGGAGGTGACAAGCAGTGAGAGAGGAAACAATATCAATGGCGGTCTTTTAGAAGTCAGAGAGTGGAGAAGGATGCTGTTAAGATGATACTAGTTTCATAAAACTACAGAGGGATGTCCCGGGTTGAGACTCTGCAGCTGTACTCGGAATGTACTGTGTATGTGGGGGTGTGTGTGTACTTTTAAGAGAGGCCCAGTTTTTATCAGATATGAAGTGAGGAACCTCCCATAACTGGTTAGGAAGAAGAAAGGAATGGTTATTAACCAAAGTAGAAGGGGAAAATACAATTTCTTTAGCTTTTAGTCTAATGTGTGATGTTTGTTGATATCCTAAGAGAAGATCACAGAAGAAATACAAATAATCAGTAAATTTTATAGTAAATCTGCTTGCTGAGAAATGGTCAAACCAGAATTTTATTACAGGACAATTCACTTCTCATCATATTTTGTAATTCACCCCACAGAAGCTGACTATAGGACTCCTGTTAATGTCAAGGACAACCCCCGCAAATGAATGGCCACAGCAAAGAAGACATGCAAAAAAAAAGAGCTAGCGGGGATCCCTGCCCCAGAGAAGAGCGAGTGTGCAAATGTGGGCTGGGAGGTAGCTCTGGCTGCGTCCTTTGCAGCTCTTTGGTCAATGCTCCTCTGATTTACATTTGCAAACTTGGCTGGCAGATCTGATACTATCACTACACTTCCAGACCCTGACAGTGGTCAATGGCAGCAACTGCTGTGAGAGAGCGTGCATGGTGCAGGGAAAAGAGTCTGCAGGCCCCAGTGATGCAGCCGCCGTGTCAGGACCACACTCGCACGCCCTGGGATGTGTCCACTGGGGCAGTGGAAAGACAGTCCCTCTCCTGCATTTACATCCCTGACGTTCTTTGAAACGAAATTAAACACGTTGGGCGCCCCAACCGCGGACGTACTCTGCCGAGGAGCAACCTTTTGAAGGCAATCAAGGGAAAGGCAACACGAGCGTGAGCCCCAGCACGCGGTCTCCAAGGTCAGGTCACATTTAAGTTCCCTCATCAGACTCCCTTTATCATCTTTATTTCCAAATTAAATGTAAAACACACACGCGGATGGGTGACATCCATTAGTGTCCTCCAAGTCCTCCTCTAATTACCCTGGCCCCTCATTTACAGGGAGATGCCATGACCCACAGGCTCACGCGGGGTTGCCCAACTGTGTCAGCGAAGCGGGGCCGAGGATGACAGGCGCGTCTTCTCTTTCAAGCGGGCTCGTCACTGTGTCACACGCTTCTGAACCTCCTCCGTGTCTGACACGAAGGGGCGCCCTGGCAAATTGGGAAGAGCTCAGCTCCTCCAAACTCATCGCAGAGCTTGGAAAGGCACTAATGGCAACAGTGGGCCGAGCCATCCAGGCAGTCCAACACTCACAGTCAATTTGTGAATTATTTGCTCTCTGGGCACAGGCACTAACTACACCACACAGTCCTCATCATTAGAGCGCTCTCGGGCCCGCCTGGCGTGAACGTGTTCCTTTAGCTTCTACAAGGAATGAGGGGAAGGGAGGGAATGGGAAAAGCCATCTACAACATCCCCAAAGCACATGCATTTAATCGGGCCAAACCATCCATCCAGAGGGCAGACGGAACGTTTACTTACTCAGTGCAGATTTTGTTTTGTTTGTAAAACTTGTGCCGTGTAGCAAACAACCGAGAGATATACTTGGCATTTTCGATATCATCCTTGGAAAAGAGAGAGGAAAAACACACAAACATTCCTTTGATTACATACGCATTTGACAAGGCCTCCCTAAACAGGGACTCGTCCCTTCCTCCCTTCCTGTCAATCACAAAGTAACACCCTGAGCCATACACCAACGTGCTGAAGATTCAGTGGCTGCCACAGGCATGAAGCCCATCAAAGGACAACAAGACAGGACTGTCTGCTAAAGAATCCTTTATGCCCAAGGCCTTGGGGCACGGTGATGAACTGGCATGTCTTCACATAATTCCAAACTAAGTGCTTTAAAAATGAATGAATGGCCCTCTCTGGTTTGGCTCAGTGGCTAGAGCGTCGGCCTATGGACTGAAGGGCCCCAGGTTCCATTCCGGTCAAGGGCATATGCCCGGGTTGTGGGCTCAGTCTCCAAAAGGGGGCGTGCAGGAGGCAGCCAATCGATGATTCTTTCTCAACATTGATGTTTCCATCTCTCACTCCCTCTCCCTTCCTCTCTGAAATCAATAAAAATATATTTTAAAAAATAAATAAAAATAAAAATGACTGGAGGCAGAGTGTGGAATGAGCACCAAGCATCATTAAATGAGAGGTGGGGAGCTGCACAGCATTGGCTCTGGAGGAGGCCCTCAACGGAAGGGCCATCGCTCAGCTGACTTCAGACAAGATTGGGCGAGGCTGGGAAAGAAAACCCAGGTCAGCCAGCAAAAGAAAATGCCAGGCAACAGAA
Organism: Myotis nattereri; assembly: GCF_964212035.1. Classification (NCBI taxonomy): domain Eukaryota; kingdom Metazoa; phylum Chordata; class Mammalia; order Chiroptera; family Vespertilionidae; genus Myotis; species Myotis nattereri. Next base: position 27,715,056 of record NC_138093.1, on the reverse strand, counting down.
TCAGAGGTTGCCTGATGAGGGCTGTAACTAGAGTGCTGAGGAACCTGGCCTGCCAGACAGACAATGCGATCCATCACACAGGAGGAACCCCAATCCGAGAGTCAAACCTCCTCTTCGAAAGCAGGCGTTTTGAATGTGAAATCACTGCCATTATCCTGGAGTGAGGAATGACAGCACTGGGCCCAGGGCTGGGAGTTTCGGTTCCATAGAATATGTATTCGCTCCAGGTACGGAGAGCAAGGAAGGACACTGAGAGTTGAGAAGTGAAGGGGCGAGCTGCCGGCCGGCCGGACCCTGCCTGCGTGCGCCTTGCTTACCGTGTGGAAGAGCACAGTCTCTTCCTTGTTGATGAGCTCCACCAGAATGGTCGACTTGTTATGAGTGATATTCCCCATGTCGTTCCACCTGCGCCAAACAAAGGCAACCGTGTTGGCCCCCAAGACAGTCCATGCATTGATGAATCCTCACAGGCGGGTCCCTGGCTGATTTTATAAATGATGACGTAGCTATATTTTCAAAAGCAAAATGTGCCTTCTCTCAAGGCTGAGAGTATAGAAAGTGCAACCCGAATCTATTGAAATAGCTAAAAACTCCTATGCAAACAATAGCTAGATACTGTTGTCTAGTAGGGGGGACATTTGCAAGGGACTTCTGCTGCCTTGTTAGTCCCAGTTCCAAACCGACAAAGGATCTCCCGTGATCCTGGCTTTAAATGATGAACACATTATTGGAAAGTCCAATGTTCCCTGAATCTAGGCGAAGAATCGACGTGGATTCTGTGCTGTCATGTACATTACTGACACATCACCTAGGAAACATGCCTGGAGGCGAGTATGTAATGTGCCTACATTTTTGTGAACTACACACACACACTCCTTCTCTTTCCTCATGAAGACCTTATCTAAAGGGTGATACACAGAAATAACCACCAGACAAGGGGAGGTAAGCTACTGCTTCCCATTCTACTTGAAGCCCATTTCTAACCGGCTCTCACTACTGCCTACCCTTCACCCTGTGCCCCAACCTATAACTCCTGCCCACTGACTTTTCCTCGTCACACTTCCCCCTCTGCCTGGATGATCCATGTAACTCAGCTCAGGAGTCGCCTTCTCTAGGCAGCCCTTCCTCATCCCCAACCACCCACATGCTAGGAAAGAGCCTGGTGTCGCCCTCTCCCGGTTACCACGTTGCATCATGACTGCTTACTTCTGTGAATAGCTCCCTGATGAAACCAAACTAGGCCATAAGCTCCATGCCCCGGGTAGATTCTGCTTTCCGCATCTCTGTATTCCAAGCACGGAGCCGCATACCTGGCACCCAGCAGGCGCTCAATGTTTGCTGAAAGCATTGAACGTAATATTGCCTCCCATCTGTACAGAGTACAGTTCCTTGATCAACTCTCTACAGTAGACAAGGCAGCTATTATTGCTTCTAGTTTGGTGATGAGGCAATTTAGACGCATGTGAGTACATGACTTAGCCACACTCACTCTGCTCACCAGGGATGGGTGACTTCTATACCTGGGGCTTCCAGATGTTCCTCCAATCACCTTTCCCTGACACCAGTACCAACTGTGTTTATGTACATCTGCTGGGGCCATACGGGCTCCAGGTGCTCAGCGTGGCTGTCTGCCAACCTACAATCCCATCAGATCACATCTATCTGGACACAAAGCTATATGCTTCTCAGTGACGGTTTCTAGAGAAGAGAGTATTTGGTTTCCTCTGGCTCCATTCCTTCAAGTCCACTGCCAAAACTCCGAATCCACTCCTCCCTCCACCACAGGACTTCACCTATGGCCTGATTCGCGTGGCATTATCGCAGAAATAAATCCCCACCTTGTGAGGAGTGTCATGATAAATACTAAAGGAAGCGGTCTGGAAGCAGTTCCCAAGGAGACTGAACACATCCTGTGTGTGGCTTGTGATCAGCCAACTTTCAAATTGCTATTTTTCTTCTATTTAACCTCACTAGCTATAAGGCAAGACTTGTCTACGTCTCCAGGCTCAAGGGAAAAAAATAAAAATAAAGCATTGATTTAGCTATGCAGAACTCAGCACCACTATCTTTAAGTGAGCACTCAGCGAGTATTGGAAAGTTTCCAGTTCAATAGAGTCTTTATTCTCTCGTGCTACGGAGAACTGTGTGGGAACAAATACCTGGATAGCTTCAGATATGTGTCAAATGTTATAGGTACAACTCTGCACATATTTCTGTATTTTACTCAATTAATTTATAATTTCTTGTCTGTGTATGGGGTTGACTAAGTATATCCAAAAATCAAATATACTCAGTAGCCCCACAGATCTCTCTCCGTACTCATGCTTCAATGATGTCTCTAATCAAAGAGCAAGAGAAAATAAAGGACAACAGTAATGGCAGAGTGGAGACCTAGGGGGACAAAAAAGCCTGTTAGGGAGCCTTTGGTAGGAAAAGTGTCTCAAAATGACCTGCGGCAACCGCTGACCCAGAGAGCAGGTGGCTGGCCCAGGCTAACCTCCAGGGCTTCCACAGAATATTTATTCTCTATGTGTTTCCCTCCAAGACCTTCTTGGATCCTCCCTCTACCCTAGTGCACAGCTATGCCCGCCAGAGGCACACACACGAAAGCTGTTCTTCCAAAAAATGACAGGCCACATGTCCTCCCTTGTAAATAAAAGCGAGCATGCGATTGTTTCAGATTGTTGACTCACATGGGATCTATGGATACAAAGCAAGCTCACTGGCATGTCATTGAGGGGACACTCGGACATACCCCTATATTAGTTCTGCGCATGTTACATGGGAAAGAGAGTTAAAGGGTCAAAACAGTAAAAAGTCCCAACGTCCTTTAATTTGTAACAAATCGGGTGCTTTTTCAAAACACACCTTCATAACTAACCCTCTTTTGTGAATCTAGAAACTAGTTAGCGCTCTTCTAGCACCTGTGGTTAGGACAAGGGGACGCAGTCAGTCTGAACGGAATGACTGGTCATGGAGATTCCAGCAAAGGGAACCAGCAAGAGATAACTGGAGAGCCTGTCTCCAAACAGACTCTTAAAATTTAGTTCCCATTCTCCTGGGTCAGTGGGGCTCAATAATGCACTTCCTGGGTCAGGTGGGAAGAAGGCCTCCCCCGCCCCATCCCCCCCACTCCCAAACAGGCCTCCAGGAAAAGTGAGATAAGATTCCCCATCACCACTTAAATCCCACAGAGGGCGGATCTCAACTGAGTTGGGAAGAGCTCAGCACTGATCAACAGTGGGATCCAATCATTTGAATAACTTTTCTATGTAGTGGGTTTTTGTCTAGTTCCTCAATGAAATAAAAGACGAGGGGGGGAGAGGGGGAGAAAGCAAATAAGACTACCTGTGTATTACTGCTTGTCTTCCAATTCTGTTTCTCACGAAAATCCCCATAAAGAAAATGCCCAGGTGCACACTGTTTCCATGATTGTCCTGTAGGAGATCAAGGAAAGATAGAGGTGATGAAACAGATGCCAGCAGTCCAGCAGCACTCAGCCCTGGGCCTCAGCCACCCGTGGGGACCACGCCCCGTTTCTCGCCCATAAATCAAATGAGTCGCAGCAGCATCATGGCAATCAGGCAACTAGATCCTGAAGGGATGCGCCCCACTGCACATCCTAACGTACAAGGTATACATTTTTCTCAATCCGTCACCACACCTTTCCTGTTTAAAATAATTTTAGGGTTTTCCTCAGATTTGTTGGCAGTTCAGATGTTCTCTTTTGCGAACATCTATGAATATCGATGTTTACCCTGGTTTCTGTTTTCTAAACTAAAATTGTACATGCACATAGCTTGATTATATATGCACGTTACATACATGCGATTATATATGCACATAATTGGAAGAACTGAATATTCTTTAGAGCTTGTTTAAAAGAAGCCAACAGCAGGCCCGGATGGACCCACAGTTTCCTCTCCCTTGGAGACACCAACTTACATCAACTAACGCCCTAGTGTGTATTTTATATGAACCCACTAAGCTTGGCTTTTTCCTTCAGAACCTCACATTTATCAGTTCTGGGAAGTTTTCTCGAATTACTACTTCATGGTCCCCGTTTACTCCCTGTAGAACTCCTCTTATTCAGATGTTGGACATCCTGCGCTGGCCCTCTAAGTTTATCTTCTGCCTCCCACGTCCCATTGCTTTGTTTTTTGGTGAGATTTTCGGAATTTTATCTTCTAACCTATTACAGTTTCCATTTCCGATATCACATTTTTAATTTCTGACAGATGTTTTATTTTCTTTTTAAAAGCAATCTATCCCTATAAAGAGGTAGTACGTGTGTGTGTGTGTGTGTGTGTGTGAGAGAGAGAGAGAGAGAGAGAGAGAGAGAGAGAGAGAGAGAGAGAGAGAGATTGACAGGATGGTATTTTGGTCAGGGGGTTCTTTGTCCTACAGAATCTCTGTCTTCTAGGCTTTGCTCTCACCATTTTGGCCACTGGGGTTCCTATTAGGGCATCATGTAGGGTGATGCTTCACCATCTATTCACAGTCCAGCGTGGGATGCTAAACGCTGGTTGAGAGCTTTGTGAACATGGAAGAGGCACGTGGACTGTGGCTTCACTGCATATAATCTGCTTGGCCCCGTGTCCCTTCCCAGTGATCTCTTCTCAACCCACCTCCCAAAGCTAACACTGAATAGGAGTCTTCGAACCGGGATGGAGAAAGGTGAGACCCTGCTGGCGGCCAAAGCAGAAAGAGTCGGGAGAGAAAGAACTGGGAGGGAAAAGGGGGCCTTGTCAGTGTGAGAAATGAGGAGGGAAGCTATACGACAGGAAAACACGTGGGAGAAGAAGGCAGGTGACGTGGAGACGGGAGGAGAAAGGAAAACCCTGGGGAAAGCTGCCCCGGGCACTCTGCCAGCAGATGGGCCAGGGCCTGGCGGGGACAGGGACCCAGAAGAGCAGATGACAGGATGGGAAAAGCTCAGAATGGACGCCTGAGGCACTGCACTGGGCAGAACCGCAGGGCTCGACCTTGAACTTCGCCAAGGACCAAGGCTCCAGACTCTGACTCACTCCAGAGCACCCTCCCCATGCCCACGTGCTCTGACTGTACAGGAGCTACTGAGGCAGCCGCCACACCTGTGTCTGTGGAGAGGCGGGCAGAGCAGACCTGCTGGGAGCCGGACTCATTCTCCTCCAGCCTCGAGCATCTTTAAGGAGCCACTCATGGAAAAGTCCTCGCTAAACGGAAATGTCCTCCCCTTGGACGCCATCACAGGGTTTTATACTTTCCTTGGTCAATGGGACCTGCACGAACCCGCAGGGACTGCCTCCCCACAGTCTGTCCCTGTGTTCTGTCCTGTCTGCTTGCCCAGTCTCAGCGCTGACCACGTCCCTGCCCCCACTGGTACCGCTGACCCGCCCCTCCTCCGCGGGCTGCCAGGAATCCTGTGGTGTGTAGGTGGTCCCCTTAGTCATGCACAGAAATGTGGGGGGAAAGGAAAGAGGAAAAAGAAGCCCAGCTTGTTGACGCCCACGGACAGTGAGTCAGCAATGCCTGTCTGCCCGCTCAGGGTAAGGTATGGTGTCCCCTTGGGCTTCGCTCACTAAGGAACGTACTAGAAAGTGCATCAGAGCCAAGCACAGTGGATTCCACACACTATCTCCACTGCCCCTCCCTCCCACAATTCAGCAGCACTGAAAACAAAACAGGCAAGTGACCACGACAAAACCCCCGACTCCCAGGGACTGGAAGTCCGTTTTCTGGAAGTGGAGAACAGCTTACTCTATTTCCGTGACCCAGAGCATCCTGACTATAGATGGGCTGCTGAAATGTAAGTGGGATGCAGATGGCGTCTAAGGCATTATGGCAAGGAAAATGGTTTCCAGCCCCACGAAGGGCGGCCATGAGAGAAGCAAAAGAAAATTAAACACATCTGAAAAGGAGCCATTTAGCCCTTTCCACAAGCTGCGGCCACCCCGCTCCACTCTACTTGATGCACACGGGCCGTTCTCATTACGGCAAATTGCGAACGCGCAGCAGAGGGGGGACGGAACACTTATAAAACAGCCAGCGGAGCCAGCCTGGAGCGAAATGTTTATGCCGAAATGGCAGGCGGCTCCCAAACTGCTGACACGTGCCAGTTGCTTTAGGTTTCTGATACAAAAACGCCATCTTTTGCAAAGCTGGTCAGGAGAGAGGAAAACGAGTTTGGCTTATGGGCTCAGCTGTCTAAACGCCCTGTGCACCATGACCTCCCCCTGCGCCCCCCTCCCCCCCCCCCCGCAACCACACCCACTTCAGGAGGTAGATTTTTTTTTGAAAAGGAGGTGACATGCTGTCACAGTTTCCTGTGCACAGTTTCCAGAGAACACCAGGGGGACTGGACACCCACAATGGAGGCTCTCTCGGACAGGAGAGAGAAAGCATGGGTGCATGAAGGATGCCCGAAACCATGGGTATCAGCTTAAAGAAGAGGAGAGGGAATACGGATGGGGAAGAGACCTGGGGGGGAGGGTCTTTATTAAGGCACAATGCGATCTTAGCTCCTTGTCCCCGGGTAAGACTGGATATGGGCCTTGCCCCCTTCGCTGTGCAGGATGGGCTGGTGTTTGGTACTCACTCATAGCATATAAATGAGATATTCTTCTCCTGAAACCCATACAATCAAAACCTCTCAGTTACAAAAAAAAAAAAAAAAAAAAAAAATCCGCTTTAGTAACGTAAACGGGACTTGCCAACTAATGCCACGTGGCAAAGAGAAAGCCAGGCCGTGCTGCCTGCTACTATCAACACCGGTTTCCCAAATGCCTGTGCCCTTCTCAGAAGGCTGACGCACGGCCAGGCCAGCGGACGCTACCTTCACGGGGAAGATTTCCTGTCCGAATCCATCCAGGCGCTCCACTTCGTTGATGTACAGAAGCTCAGCCTCAGCGGGCAGGATTCCACTGCGGTCAAGAGGCACAGAAGGAGGAAACGGTTAAGGGAGATCCTGCCCTCCCCGTGGCACATTCCAGAGCTGGGGTTTAGCTGCAGTTCTGGGAAGAGCAATCACCACCCACCCAACCGTGAGGGCAGGTGCATTACGTGATGCATTAACATAGTCCCCAGGAGCCTGTATTCACCAGGGACTAGTAAGAGGAAGGTGAAGTATTCAGTGAAGAGCCGCAGCCCCTGTAAAGCCTAAATCACTATTCCAGACATCCCTAAGAATAATGCTGCTTGCTTCAAAAAAAGCTTTTCTCCCACCTGGGGGGAAAAAATTACAGCTATTAAAAAGGAAAAAGGAAAAAAACAATAAAAAGTTTATGAGGCCCTGGCTGGTTTGGCTCAGTGGATAGAGCATCAGCCTGCAGAATGAAGGGTCCCAGGTTGGATTCCAGCCAAGGGCGCATGCCTGGGTTGCGGGCTTTATCCCCAGTGGGGGATATGCAGAAGGCAGCTAATCAATGATTCTCTCCCATTGTTGATATTTCTATCTCTCTTTCCCTCTCCCTTCCTCTCTGAAATCAATAAAGGTATTTTTTTTAAAAAAAGTTTGTGAGGATGGCATTTTGGGAGCCAAGCGGCCAAGAGGGGAGACCCTAGAACCCCTGCCTGGGTCCTCTGAGGTCGGAGAGAAGGACACGGTTTCCATCGTTCCCAAAGCGCCCCAAGCGCTCAGGACCTCCTCACTTTAAAGGCGCCCTCCTCTCCCCTGTGATGTTGACTTTCCCACCCAAAGGAGCTCTCTTCCGTCTTCACTCCCAGTACAGGCCAGCACCAGGCTTCCCAGGCCGGGCAACAGGTTTGCTTTTTGTTTGTTTTTAGGAAGGCTCCAGAGAGGAACTCTCCAGGCCACCAACTCCACATCTATGCAGGCTAACTGGCATGGAAGCAAACGGGGGGGGACGGGGGGGAGGGGGGCGGGGAGCCCGGGGGGCTCAGTGGCTGAGCATCGACCTGTGAACCAGGAGTTCACTGGTTCTATTCCCTGTTAGAGCACATGCCTGGCCTCAGTAGGAGCGTGCAGGAGGCAGCGGATCAATGATTCCCTCTCATCGTCGATGTTTCTATCTCTCTCTCCCTCTCCCTTACTTTCTGAAATCAAATATATTTTTTGAAAAAAAGGAGAAAGAGATAAGAAAACAAAGGGGAGGGAGGGGGGAAGAGAGGGAGGGGGGAAGAGAGGGAGGGGGGAAGAGAGGGAGGGGGGAAGAGAGGGAGGGGGGAAGAGAGGGAGGGGGGAGGAAGAGAGAGGGGGGAGGAAGAGAGGGAGGGAGGAAGAGAGAGGGAGGGGGGAAGAAGAGAGGGAGGGGGGAAGAAGAGAGGGAGGGGGGAAGAGAGAAGGAGGGGGGAGGAAGAGAGGGAGGGAGGAAGAGAGAGGGAGGGGGGAAGAAGAGAGGGAGGGAGGAAGAGAGAGGGAGGGGGGAAGAAGAGAGGGAGGGGGGAAGAGAGAGGGAGGGGGGAAGAGAGAGGGAGGGGGGAAGAAGAGAGGGAGGGGGGAAGAGAGAGGGAGGGGGGAAGAAGAGAGGGAGGGGGGAAGAGAGAGGGAGGGGGGAAGAAGAGAGGGAGGGGGGAAGAGAGAGGGAGGGGGGAAGAAGAGAGGGAGGGGGGAAGAGAGAGGGAGGGGGGAAGAGAGGGGGGGGAGGAAGAGAGAGGGGGGGAGGAAGAGAGAGGGAGGGGGGAAGAGAGGGAGGGGGGACAAGTAGCCCAGTCTACACACACCTCTGGGAGCAGAGCTGACTCGGGCTGGAAGACATAAAACTTGTGGACTCAGGCCAGGGGTGGGGTAGGGGCCAAAAGCCTCCTGGCGTGGACAGGCCAGCGGCTGGCACTGGGCCCGGCCGGCAGCCTCCTGCCTTACCTGTGGGCTTTGTGCTCTTGGGCCACCTTCTGTGTCAGCTCCTCCAGAACAGCCTCTTCCAGGGCCAGATCCTATGAAAACAGACGGCAGCAAAGGTCATTTAGCATCCGGCTTCCAGCGTCTCCAGACGTCCTCAATCGCCTCCCTTCCCCCGTCTCCCCTCTACTGCTTCCCACTCAAAGTTGTAGTTTTCAGGGCTGGGGGTTCCTGATTACTTTTCTAACGTTCTCTCTATTATAACTCAGACTATTTTAAGGCACATTTAGGGTTGCCACGTAAACGCTGTAGAATCCAGGAATCGCTCTTTTTCATTAATGTTCTTCTTCCCTACCAGACTCACTTTGATTAAAAACTAGAAGCCTGGTGCATGACATTCATGCATTGGAGGCAGGGGGGCGGGGGCGGGGGAGTCCCTCAGCCTGGCCTGCACCCTCTCGCACTCCGGGACTTCGGAGCGCAGCAGCGAGGCAGGAGCCTCTCCCACCTCCGTGGCAGCACTAGGAGCAGCGGGCCCTATGGGAGCGCACTGACCACCAGGGGGCAGCTCTTGTGTTGAGCATCTGTGCCCTGGTGGTCAGTGCATGTCACAGCGACCAGTCATTTCGGTCTATTTGCATATTAGGGTTTTATTATATAGGATGCTTTCTAAGTATTTGCATGTTTCTAACCAAGGCAGGTGAGTGTCCAGGCCATCATCCCATCAAAAGCTGAGCTGGGAAGGGACTGTGCCTGGCCTTTCTGTCCACCACCAGCAGCAGCAAACCAAGTCAGAGCCACCTGCTCATCCCGAGGTTCCCTGATGGACCCTTGGGAGCCAAAGAAGCCAGGACAGCGAACATGCCTCAAGGGAACTCCGGAAGATAACAGCTGAGCAGCCAACCAGCTGGTATCCCAGCGAGGGTCCCGACCTACTGAAACCCAGGCCCCTAGGACGGGTGGTGAGCCAGCTCCCATGGGATTAGAGCCGATTACTCACATCTCTTCCCAGCTCCCCTCCAACGCTGGAGGGAGCATTTACAGGGCTTGTTAAACATTCACCAGCGACGCCTTGTCTGCGATGGAGAGATGAAGTCTGGAGGAGTAAATCCCAGACAGGGAGCCCAGGGCAATCGGTTCCTGAGACACCGACAGGCAGTGAGTGATTCTAGAGCTTGTGGGGTCTGGGGAGGCTCAAGTGGTGGGGCCTGGGGAGGCTCAAGCTATGGGGCCAGCTGCCTCCACCCTTCCCAGCACCGAGGAGGGCACAGATGCACACTACTCCCCTCTGGGCTCCAGGGGGGGCGTCAGAAGGGGCCCTGGGCTGTGTGATCTGGTGAGGCCCTCTGGGGCTCCTGCAAATACTGGGGGTGGGGGTTTGTGGGCGATGTTTAGGCAGAAAACCTCCCTGATTCTAATATACCACTTACATAAAGATCGCCTCCAACTTAATAACTCTGCATCGATGAAACGCTAACCCCAAAAAGGTACCCCTCAAAACTATCTCAAATGATGAAAGTGCCACAACCCAGCATTTTCAGAGCTGAGGCATGGCAGCATGACCATCTCCTGGAAATTCTTTAGCTCTGCAGATGCTCGTGAGAAACCCCAGAGAAGGGAAGTTCTTATTTTTCATGTGTTAACTGGTCAATTTACTGTTTCCTGTTTAGCCATCCACTGAATTGGCTCCAGACTAGGGTAAGCAACAAAGCTCCACATTTCCAGTTTTACGCTGTGGAAACACAAAGACACCACATGGCTTAGCTTTAGCTGTGTGTGTGCATCTGGGCATTGAGCGGCAGGAGCAGCCCCATCCTAATTTTGGAAAGCTAGTAAGAGGCATGAGGCAAGAGAATAAAATAAAGATTAAGTGAAGATCAAAAAGGGCTCCATTGAACCTCCGCTTCCTTCTTTGAAAGAAGGACACGTCCACAGGTACCCTCCGCTATTGTGCTCACTCAACGGCCTCCGCCGGGGCCCCGGCCTCCCTGAGGGGTGGGCCCGCAGCAATGACAAATGGCCGCGTGCATGCCCGTACACAGCCGCACACCTGTGGAGCGCCCTTGTGTACTTAACTTTGTTCTTTTCTCCACTGCAGAAATGCCATTTGACAAATTCGGTGACTCTCTCAGATCAAACACAGCCATTCATCCCATCTGCCCTCCCCCACCAAAAGGAATGCATTCTTCGCTTTGAAAGCTCTGGTGGAACCAAGCGGGAAGTTTACAACCTGCCGTGGCTCCCCGTGGCCTGCTCAATTAGGTCAACACCTGGGCCTGGCATTCAGGCCACTTCCCTGGGACCCAGCCTGCCCTCCCAGGCCTCCTCTCCCAAGGGCTCAGGGCGCAGGCAAACCCCCCTTTTACATCTCTGCTCGCACGGGGGCCGACCCTTCCTGGGAGAACCAGCCTGGCCCATCACATCGCATCACATCCTGGGACAGGTCCCCCCGGCCTTCAGGAGCCCTCTCGGCCATCACTCCCGTGGCAGGGCCTCCACATTCCCCGGCTGGATGGCTGCGTTTCCCCCTCTGGGCCACCTCTCCCACTCTGTGTCCCTCATGGAGCCCTCGCCTCGTCTGCCTACGACTGCCTTACAGTGATTTAAACCCATCGCGTGCCCTGACTATGGCTGATAACTGCAGCCTAACTTCTCCTAAAACCTCTGTCACCAGACACCCGACTTTCTCCCCGATGCTACAACCGGTGAGAAGCCAAGTTCTCCCCGTTTTACTTCTAAAATCTCTCCCTTGCTTTACTTTCTTGGTTTTATCTTCACTGCTCACACCTAATCCCTATCTCTTGCCAGGAACACAACAGGTTCTCATCTGACCTGCTCCCACAAACGGTCTCGCTGGTCTACACCAGCAGCTCTCCAATTCGGGGTCTGCAGTCCCTGGATGGAGCCCACACGGTCTCATTCCTCAGATGCTTCGGTCTCACCTGCCACCTTCAGGTCCCCTCCTGCACCCCTGAGTGACAGTCCGACTGGCCAGCTGACTCTGGTCCACCTGCCTCTGCTCCTTGTCTCTGTCTAGGCCATTCCTTGCTCCCCTCCTCTCTGCAATCCTGCCCGTCCCTTAAGATGCAGCTCATGCAGCCCTCTCTCCCCAGATAAAACCCTGATGTACTTCAATACACTTGACTTTGCCTTTGGATTTTGTAAACTCCTGATTGACTCAACCGCTCTGTCTGCCTGAGAACAGGCACTGTTTCTTGTATATCTTCATCCCCAGGGGTTAGTTACCCAGGTCAGTGCTTTGGGCCAAACAGTGAATCCGAACAGTAAGTGCTGACTGATTATGATTTCCACTCAGAGCCACAACGTGGGGCTGGGCAGAGACCCTCGCTAGCAGGGCTCTTCTGCGGTCTTAATCCTGCCTCCTTAAAACTCTTCTCATTTACCCCAAAGCTTCCAAAAAACAGACCATCAAAAATTCCCCAGCGATGAAAACCTAGCCTCCCCTAATGTGACCCAGGAACAGACATTTTATTTCACAACTCATTGAATGAGCTGGTATGAGCACAGGCCAAAGGCCAGACGACAGTGGACAAGACAGAGAGGGTTCCAGGTTGAGGACCATGGAGCTGACATTCTAGCTGGAGACAGAGACAGGGGGAAAGAGAGAGGGAGGGAGGGGAGGAGGAGGAGGAGGAAGAAGAGGAGAGGGAAGGGGGAGGAGGAGGGGGATGGAAGGAGAGGGGGAGAGATGGAAGGAGAGGGGGAGGGAGAGGGAGAGGGAGAGGGAAAGGGATGGAAAGAGAGAGGGGGGGAGGGGAAGGAGAGGGGGGAGAAGGAGGGGGGAAGGGGAAGGGAGGGGGAGGAGGAAGGGGAGGCGAGGGATGGAAGAAGAGGGAGAGGGAGAAGCCATTCAGATACTGAGATCTCTGAAGTACACACACCAAAGGTGATCTAGCAGGATGTGGCTTGTGGCTGAAGTGCATCACGCAGGTGGTCAGGCACAAAAAAGTCCTGTCTAAGGAGGAGGTGCTTCAATCAAGACCCGAATGACAAGTCACAGGAATATCGGGCAGAGCATTCCAGGCAGAGGGACCCACGTACACCGATCTGGTTTGGGAGTAAGTTCCATGTGTCCAGGAAGGCAGAGGCCATGGCATCGGCAGTAGCAGTGGTGGCACTGGCAGGTAGTGGTGATGGCTGTGTGTGTAGGGGGGGGGGAGGGGCGGGGGCAGGAAGAGGGGGCAGAGAAGTGCCTTGAGGAGGTGGGAAGAGGCATCTTTCCTTTTTCATCGTTTTATAAACCTTGTTCGTACTCCATACATTCATGGACTCTCCTCCCCAGGAAATGAGTGTGTGTCAAATAGCATGAGATTCCCAAAGGAAAGAATTAAACATCTAAAGAAGGTAGAAAATTAATTGCGAAAAAGGACATTACACTTACCATAGGAAATAGCACATATTCTCTGAGGAAATCTTGAGAATCAAACTGGTTATAGTCTCCAAAATCAGCTGAAAAGAAGAGAAGGGGGAAGAGGGATAATTTCACTTTTTATATGAAATGAAAGATGGAAGAAAACAGGATGCACGTATCACCACATTTATTCTTCCCGCATCATCCTATTTCTGCACCATTATGGAAAAAAAACGGTGCCGAGATGTGCTTGATACTGTTGCTACGTTTACCCAGCAATACTGCGAATGCCAGCATGTGCGCACTGCTTGGCGATTTTCTAGAAAGAATGGGAAAATTTGAAAGTGGTTCTTAAGCTATTTTAAAACGTACACCCAAACCTATATTTATCTTCTAGTTAAATACGCATCAACACAGCCCGTCAGAATATGTGCCAAGGGGACTTTCTAACGCAGGGTTCGTTTGGGCAACTGAAGAGCCAAGCCCATCTCTAGCTCCTCATACACATTTGCAGCTGGAAATTCCCACCGTAAATCACCCTTGGCAAGCACCCTTGCAAATCCTGACACCTCCTACTAAGCATCTTCACAGGCTGCAAGATGCCAAAAATTCTGTTCTGTTCTGTTTTCATCTCACGGTGCTATGTCTGAGCCCAGGCAAAAGGCACACAGCGCGCCTGTATCACAGACCTACAAACCTCTCGCTTCTAGTCCCACCTACTCTCCAAGAAAAACCAAAACAGAATGAAAGCAGCATGAAATTTTCCTTCATGTAAAAGATTTAGCATCAGGTACTAATGGATGCAGGTAACTTCAAGGTAACAAGAGACAGAGAACGCCAGGATCCACACAGAAGGTCAGGGGAGAAGCACTGCCCAGAAGGGGTGGGTGGGAGGGAAGAGCTCACAGAACTTGTAAGCATATCTACATAACCCATGGACACAGACAGTAGTGTGGCGAAGGCCTGGGGCGGCGGGCAGCGGTGGCTAGAAGGGGTCAATGAGGGGAAAAGAGGGGGCTATGTAATACTTTCAACAATAAAGATCTTTTAATAAAAATTAGAATCCTATGATTCTAAATTTAAAAAAAGAATAAATCTATAAGTCCCTTACTTCTAATTCCACTTACTCTCCAAAAAAAGAAAAAAAGAATTAAAGCAGCATGAAATGTAATTTCACATAAAAGATTTAGCATCAGGTAGAAGTAAGGTCACTGTAAGGTAACAAGAGACAGAGAAGGCCGGCGGAGAGGCACTGCCCAGGAGGGGCAGGTGGGTGGGAAGAGATCAACCACAGAACTTGCGAGCGTATGTGCATAACCCATGGACACAGACAACAGTGTGGTGAAGGCCTGGGGTGGGGGCAGGCTAGAAGGGGCCAATGGGGGGAAAGGAGGACATAGAGGAGAAGCACTGCCCTGACACGTAACTGATTACAACCACGGGAGGCCTCCAGGAAGAGCAAAGACCACGTGCTCTGCCTGTGTTCACGTTTGGCCATCAGTGATCGTATTTCATGCTGACATATCTCTACCGATGTGTCTTTCTAACTGCCCAGTCAGGCTCTCAGGAAAGTGATTTACAAACATTACACCCAGAGCAGCTTTCATCAGAAGGAAGAGGAGCCAAGGAGAAGGTTCACCAACTTCCTTCAGCCTAAAAGCTATCACCAGGGCCTTCACGAACCCAGGATGCCCGCAATGAGCCCAGTGACTGAAGAGTGAGAGGAGGGGCCCTAGCTGGTTTGGCTCAGTGGACAGAGCATCAGCCCATGGATTGAAGGATCCTGGGTTCGGTTCCAGTCAAGGGCACATACCTTGGTTGGAGGCTTGACCCCCGGCCTTGGTTGGGGCATGTGTGGGAGGTAGCCAATCAATGTGTCTCTCTCACATCAATGTTTCTCTCTCTCTGTCTCTCCCCCTCCCTTCCACTCTCTCTAAAAAAATCAATGGAGGAAAA
Source organism: Myotis nattereri (assembly GCF_964212035.1). Classification (NCBI taxonomy): domain Eukaryota; kingdom Metazoa; phylum Chordata; class Mammalia; order Chiroptera; family Vespertilionidae; genus Myotis; species Myotis nattereri. The sequence goes on along the minus strand of NC_138093.1, from coordinate 27,699,952 downwards.
AACTGGTTTGGCTCAGTGGATAGAGCGTCGGCCTGCAGACTGAAAGGTCCCAGGTTCAATTCCGGTCAAGGGCATGTACCTGGGTTGCAGGCACATCCCCAGTAGGAGATGTGCAGGAGGCAGCTGATCGATGTTTCTAACTATCTCTCTCCCTTCCTCTCTGTAAAAAATCAATAAAATATATTTTTTTAAAATAAATAAATAAAATAAATAAATAAATAAATAAATGGAAACATATCCTCAGGTGAGGATTAACAACAACATTAAAGAGTAAGAGAGGTGAAAAGAAAGGGGAGAAAATTAACAGAAAGGAAAGCTTTTTAAAAGGAGAAAGAGCAAATGTGAAGATGAGGCACATACTGGACCTTCTCTCTCTCCTCCCTGTGAAAGGTGTCTTTTTCCATTATTTCGTGATTTCCTGTTATAGCCACTGATTTTTCTGTTACACTGTTCTGGGCACTGTTCCTTCCTTTTCTGGTCTTTAAGTGGAGAGATGGGATACAGCATGCCCTCTGTCCTTCCATCCACAGGCTAACAACTGTACAGCCAACAGACACCACTAACCTGCTACCACCCCGAAGGAAAGAGGTCAAGGGAAGGCTGCCTCTGTAGACATTTCAGAGCCCAAAAGATTCAACTGCAGTTCAGAGTCTGGGATGGGAAGTCCCGTTCACAGCTTCTAAAATAACAGCCCACACAGCCAGGATGGGCAGGCTTACATTTGGACGTTAAATGATTTTAAAGTAAATGACTGAAAGGAAAACACATTTCTCTCCAAAAATTGTATCTTTATCTTGTGGTGGTGGTTTTTTCAATCCTTACCCTGAGGATATTTTTCCATTGATTTTTAGAGAGAGTGGAAGAGAGAGAGAGAGACAGAAATATCGATTGATGTGGGAGAAACACATCGATTGGTGGCCTCCTACACACACCCCAACCAGGGCCCAGGCTGGGAGAAGTCTGCAACCGAGGTACATGCCCTTGACCAGAATCGAACCGGGACCTTTCAGTACGCAGGCCGATGCTCTATCCAATGAGCCAAACTGGCTAGGGCTGTATCTTGTATTTAATATGACTCAAGATAATTAAGCTATTACTCAATAATGAGCAGAAATACATGTAAGAAAATTATGTAACATCTGTTATATAAACATACGTAAAAAATATATGTAACAACTTAGAGATGATGAAAAAATAGCTCTCTGATAAATTTAAGTGGGACAGGTCGAAAGATAAATTTAGTCCCATACACGTTTGCAGTTTCATATTACAGCTGTGCATTTTCAATTTCTCTCTTTAACTGCAAAGGAATACATTAGACTATGCCGTTTAAAGCTCTCACACTTGAAACGGATGTGGAAGTCACACAGCCATCGCATTGAGCCACAAAATATGACCACATTGGGCACTGGAATGATTCTGAGAAAATGTTCCACAAACCCTGAAATGCAGCTTTAATTAAAGGCAGGATGAAAGCTGCTATTCTTTCATAAAAACACTGAGATTATACAAGCAGTAGCCGTTTGCCTACAGCCCTGAGAGAGCCACCATCCTGCCACAAAAATCACTTTCTCTGCATCTTTAACTTACGCTATCACGAAATGAAAAGGGAGCATTCCTAAGGGATCGTAAAGTAAATTTCACTTTTCCCTCCCAGAGGCCGGCGACATCATAACCAAACAGATCGTGGGATTTCACACGCCGGTCAGCACCATCTCTTACCTTGCACAGCTAAGCCGGCCAGCCGAATCACCTGTTCCAGCGTGCACCGCAATCGCCCCTCGAGCACGTCTTTTTTGACTTGCAGGTAATACTGATACCTGGTTCGTGGGAACAGAGAAACAAATAACCTTAAAAAACACATACTTGGAATATATTCCCGTAACATCGGTGTCTCTAGATATCAAACCCTGTGTTCCCAGCAAGATACGCAGGTGATGCTAACAGAGGTCAGTGCTCTGAAAGATGGGAAGTGACCCCTGCCTGTGTATCTTTGTTTGATGCGGCAGGTGCCACACCCCGTTCATTCTGAGGTTGAGAGCCTTCTCATCAAACCTGCCCATTGTGGGCCAGCAGCACGAACCACTGATAAGGGCCAGTTCCTCACAACAGAGACCGCAAGTGAAATCTGTGCTTCCACACCTGGCCGCCCGCAGCCACACAGCTGCCAGAACACATTCCACAGTGTGCTTCCTGAAAAGGTTCTGGAAACACACGATTTGTTTGAAGTCAAAAGTTTGGGTAGGGTGGATCACAAAGAGGCCAAATATTTGGAATTCTGCGAGTGGACGGGGTAAAACTCTTGGGAGCCAGGCTCGCCCGACATGTCTGTGACTCATAAAAATCGAATCGAATGCAACACTGAGCCTCCCAACCCCAAGTCCATCCTCAAAGCAGCCAACTGTAGACGGACAGAATGTGTCCATACACAACCTCAGACCTCAGGCCAGACCACTGTTCTCAGCAGCGAATACCGGCATTGTTTCCTCGCCAGTAAAACTGCACTCTCAGAATTACCCAAACACTTAGAAATCTCCTCACCCCAAACCTTTTTTTTTTTTCCAGGACCCCACTTCCTTCGACCATACCCTTAAGACACAGTCACATCCACAACAGTCAGTCTCCTCCAGCATTACTTCCTGGCAAACCTTTCAACCTTTCTGTTCCTGGTAACCATAACTCTTCTTCTTACCGTTGGCACGTTGGTTAACGCAAGTCTGCAGTGACCCAAACCCTAATGCCTTTGGAGAGGGGCAGTCAGAATTGAGAGCTAATTATCGCTGGCCCAGCTTGACGTGGATACCCTTACATCGTGACCAAATGCCTGTTGGAGGGAATAACCAGGCTGCCCGCCCACTGCAGTGTCATCTCTACTGCTTCTTTCCTCTTGAAAGTCAGGAACAAGACAACCATGCCTGTCTCTGGTGGGAAAAAACTATACTCAAATCATAAGAACCACCTTTAAAAATCCTTTTTAGTTAAACTCAACACATAGCCCTGGCCGGTGTGGCTCAGTTGGTTGGGTGTTGTCCTGTGCACTGAGGGGTTGCCAGTTCCATTCCTGGTCAGGGCACGTGCCTGGGTTGCAGCTTGATCCCCAGTGGAGGGCTGGGGAAGGGGGGGATGTGCAGGAGGTGTCTGATCCATATCATGCTCTCATATTGATATTTCTCCCTCTCTCTTTCTCTCTAAAAATCAGTTTTAAAAGTATTTTTTAAAAATACGTAATAGAAACACAATCTTATTTTCCTATTTCCATCCTATCTCTCAGCTAAAATATTCATATCCTTTTACAGGATCCACTCTCAGAAGGACTCTTTTACGGCCAGTCCACATCTAAATCCGCTCACGTATATCCCTAAGCACTTCCTGTGTGTATACACGGGCTAGAAGCCAGGGCACATCCTGGAGAGGTCTGAGACAGGGATGTGCATCATCTCCTGGCCAAGCCCCTCACCTTTCTCCTTCTAGAGCCCTATTATGGGCTCGATTTTTAAGAACCAACAAGTAAAACATTTTAAAAGGTGCTATCCTGGCATTATCTGCCATCGCTAGAGCCTTTTTACGCTTCACCTCGGAGATGAAAATGATCGGCTGATACCGCTGATACCGCTGGGAACAGACCACCAACTAATGAACCCATCGGATCCAGCAAAACAATACATCTAGTGTTCTCACCCTGCTGATCCCAAATTCCTTCTTCAACGATCGCTTCTATAATGCACAAGCAAGTTCCGTGACAGAACCATCCCATCCCAGGCAACAGTGAATGCCGCCTACTCATTAGCAAGGAACGCCAGGATCGCTCCTGGTCCTGTAGGTTGGATGGAGGTTGTGGGATACAAAGCCGAGGAGCTCAAGAGTGCAGCACCCTTTCCTGGAAGTTGCCTAGACTACAGACTACGAGAGGAGCCGGGCAGCATTCATGATACGGTGCGATTACCCCACGACCTTGGGAATATCACTACAGGAGATTGCAGAAGTGAGAATGGAATTTGGACCCCCTTGGAAACCATCTGCCACATTTTTGCTCAAAAAGGTACTTTGATCAAATATAGTAATTCAGACTAAAGTAGAGAATATGAGCTGAAATTCTATTTCTAGCGTGCTTGGCTTTTGCTTACTTTTGATCAGCAGCTCCATTCTAACAGCAGTAAAATATAAGAGCGGATCCTATTTTGGAAACATGCAATTTCATGGAAGTAAACTCCACCCTGTCACAGCTCTGGGTGGAGGGGGAAAAAAAAAAAACCTGGTCCTCGTGCCAGGAAAGTCAGTATTTGCCAACTTTCCAAAGGGACCCTCTTTAAAACTCAAGTTCGCAAGGAAAACTTGTTCCTATTGAAAGACCTGGAAGTCATCTGACTGCTGAGGTCCAAGCGGGGGTTTGAGGCTAGGACTCTGCCTTCCCTCTAAGAATTGGGGGACACCGTGATGCCTGCTGAATAAAGGCAACATTTCTACTTTCAAAGTTTCTTGTTTTGTTCTGACTCTAAAGAGGAGATTAATTTCTGGAGGGAACGCAGGTTTCTGTGGGTGAGACAGAAAAGCCTTCGACAGCTGGTGCTGACATTACAACTGGAACTGGACGGTTTCTATGAACCAGTCTCCAAAGACCCATCTACCCGGACCATTTCTATCCAATCAAGAAATTAAGTGTCTTTTCTGTGTTCCTTCCTCCCCCTACGATTTTGAAAAGGCAATTTTTAAACTTCAGGTGAAGTCAATAGAGCATTCCGTCCACGTGACAGTGGTATCAAAAGGCTTCCAAGTTCCACTCCCTCGCATCGCCCTCAACGTTTGCAGATGTACTGCTGGGATCTGCAGTCTCTCTTTCTAATTCGCACGTGAGGAATTTAGCTAAGTACTTACACAACCACGGTTTACTTGCAGGTCTGTTAATACTTCTCGGGCTGAGAAATTGCATGTGGTGTCCTGAAAGGTTTGGACTGTGTGAGCACCGAACCCCCAATAATACGGGAAACAGCCCTCCCCCGAGCGAAATATTCCTTCCAAGTCCCGTTCAGTGGAAGTGCCTCACACAGCGAATAGGCAGGAAAATATGAAAGCCTTCAGATCTGATACTGGTCATGCTTCCAGCCAAGGACCCAACATCCTGTGCACCAATCACAGGGCAGTGGAGACAGGAGGGTGGGCGGTGGTGAGTACTGTTCCAAATATTTGCTACAGCTCTCTATGGGCCTTCCCTCTGAGAGGGTCACACCTGCCTACCTCCTTCACTCTGACTAGCTTTGGGGTCCAGGAAATGGGGGTGGGAGTGACACACGCCACTCCCGTGCCCAGCCATCTGGTGGAGCGCACTGGGTTTCCATCTCCATTTCCCCCGCCTGGAGACCTGCAGTGTCCAGACAGGGACCTCCGCTCCGTTAGCTTGAGTCCCGTGGAAAGAAGGCAGTGGGCACAGCACACACAGAGGTGGGCAAGGAACAAGCCTTTGTCTTTGAAAACAACAGAGGTCTGGGCATCATATATTGTTGCAGCATGAGCTGGCCTCCCTTGTTTAATAAAGGGAGGATTTCAAAAAGCCCAACCCTTTTAGAGATAGGAACTGTGTTGAGAAAGAATGACTTGCCCAAGGTAACACAGCCTCCAGAGCGGGGCCAGACAGACCAGAGCATGGAGCTCTTTCTCTGCAGGGCAACTGCCCAGGCGATGAGAGTGGCATCTGAATCCCAGTCATCGCAGGCAAGTCATCGGGGTCACTGAAGGCCAAAAGTAAACATGGAAATATAAACACCACCACCGCCCGGCCGGGGTGGGCTCAGTGGTTGAGCATCCACCCAGGAACCAAGAGGTCGCCGGTTCAATTTCCCAGTGTTTCTATCTCTCTATCCCTCTGTCTTCCTTTCTCTCTAAAAATCAATTTTTAAAAAATATATTAAAAATAAATAAAAGCATCACTTCCTGGTGATTTTTATGATCCAATGCTTCTAAGGAAGGACTTGAATACCCAAACTGCCCTCCCTCCCCCATCAGGTCATCTGAGCCACAGCCTTTGAGGCAAACACTGGCACGAGAAATTGTTCTATAAAAACCCAGTACAGGACATGTTCCATAAGCTGGCCCATGGATTATTCAGATCTGTTTCTTCTCAAGGCAACAGCCTCTGGATTACTTCACTCTCCCCTCTCAGAGGCAGAGGAAGGGAAAAAAGACTGAGCTTTGTATTCTAACTACGTGTTAGCAACTTTATAAGACACACAGAGGACAAAATAAAATATAGAGAGCAGGGTCTCTGATTGGAGGCTCCTATCTAGAAAGAGAGGCTGCTCGGCCAGCGTGGTTCAGTGGTTGAGCGTCCACCTGTGAACCAGGAGGTGGTTCGCTTCCTGGTCAGAGCACGTGCCCGGGTTGCGGGCTTGATCCCCAGTGTGGGGTGTGCAGAAGGCAGCCGATCAATGATTCTCTCTCATCATTGATGTTTCTATCTCTCTCTCCCTCTCCCTTCCTCTCTGAAATCAATATAAATATATTTTAAAAATAAAAGATTAAAAAAAAGGATAAGACTATTTTTATTGACTGATTTTAGAGAGAGAGAAAGGGGGAGAGAGGGAGAGAGAATAAGAGAGAGAGAGAAAAGAGACAGAAACATAAATTTGTTGTTCCACTCATTCATACTTTCCGTGGCTAGTTCTTATATGTACCCTGACTGGGGATCGAACCCGAAACCTTGGCATATCAGCATGATGCTCTAATCTACTGAGCTACCCAGCCAGGGCACTTAAAGGGTCAGACTAAATGCCTGCCCCTCACTAGAAAACTTCCTACAGTCAGCAGTATCAGAAGGCTATTGCTAGATTCCCCAAGGACAGTGCAGTATGTACCCAAACACTCGCATTGCTTTCTGGTTGATATTATATTGGGTGTGTGTGGGGGGGGGGGGGAAGAGGGGATGGGGGGGGTGAAGAATGTACACGCTTCTCTAATATAAAAGACAGAAAAAGAGGGGACTGAGGACACGCTGTCCTAGGATTTGGGGGCACAGGACAGCAACGGAGCATAATTTCAACTTGTAGATGGACAGAGGTACCAACAGGAGAGAAACAGCACATTCCAGCCATTCCAAAGGGTGTTCAGGGCTGTAAATCCAGATAATGGACAGGGCGGCCCACCCTGTTCTCTGGCTGCCAGGAGCAGATAAACAGTACGCAGGCAGGCATGCAACCAGATAAACCCGGCCGCCTTCTTCCCTCCGTCCTCTCTCCTCAAAGCCCCTGAGCAGATTCCCAGTTTGTGATTATTCAGGTATAATAAGGTGGTTGGTAGCTGGCCGTTGCACTATCTACAAGCTTTTATATTTAATGAACGTTCATGTTGACAGGCAATACAAACCGCCTGGTCACGCAAACGACAAGCCAACCCCCCTGCAACTCTGCAAACATTGAACTAACCCAACAGGGGAGAGAAGAAAGCGAAAAGGCTAGAACTGTAACTCGACAAAGATCACCTTAAAAGGGAAGGTTTTGGGTTTTTTTTTTCCCTTCTGGACTTTCTCACACCACCAGCCAATACACGTGCCTGTGGGAAAACGCAAACACGTGCATGCACGCGAACACATCGAGACACGAGTTTTCAACATGCACCGATCAATACCCTATTTTGCCAGAGACACCCAGCTTCTCCCTGAGACTCCTTACGTTTCAGTGAGTCAAAGGATTGCAATTCTTTCCTTAAAAGGATGGTGTTTGTTTAAATGCACATAAACACACGCGGGCCTTGACGACTGCTGGAGAGGGACCTGCGATAGCAAGGTGCTGCGAAAGAGAGAAGCGTGCCCCAGCCTGATCCGGGCTTGCTGCTCCTGAACTCTCGCATTAATTATAACAAATTACAGGGAACCCAAGTGTAGTTTAGAAGTACGATAAACTCCCTAATAACAGCCTATCGTTTAATCAGGGGCTCTCTTAAAAAAGAGAGAGAGAGAGAAATTCATTCCCTACAATATATCAGAAAGGGCTAGGGGATAGATACCCTGAACTCCCCTGCTTCCGCCCCGTCCTGTGGAGTTGGGTGCAGGGTCCCAGCAATCCTGCCGAGAGAATTTGAAAGAACCAACAGGTTTCACCGCTGTGGGCTGTGATCCCCTGAACTAGGAAAACCTGGCATCGGAAGCAGAAATACCTTCGCCTCAAAAGAAAACACTGTCCTAAAGATGATGATGTTAGAATAGAATCTAAGTCTGTTTTGCTCTGTCTTCAAAATCTCCAGTGACTTGGAAAAACAGTCTGGCAGCTCCTCAAAAAGTTAAAAATATGGAGTTACCACATGACCGGGCAATGCCACGCCTAGGTATACACCCACAAGAATTGAGAACACGTGTTCACACAGAAACTTGTACACGAATAGTAACATTGTCCATAATAGAAAAAAGGAGAATCTAGCCAAATGTCCACCAACTTATGAACAAAAGTTGATCTGGACAATAAAATATTATCTAGCCATAAAAAGGAATGAGATATTGATACATGCTACAAGGTGAACTCCCCCTCCCCCCAGCCTGTGGCAACCACCAAGCTACATTCTGCCTGCACAGATTTGCCACAGGCTGGGAGGGGGGGGGGGGAATGATTGCTAACGTTCTGAAAACAGACATGGGTGCTAGTTGCACAAACAACTCTATGAATATACTAAAAACCACCAAACTGTGTACTTCACAATGGTGAATGTTCCATGGATATTACCTCAACAAAACAAACTTCTAATAACCCTCATCAGGAAAAAGTTCAGAGTCCAGATCCAGCACCCCACGGTCTTTACGACTCACTCAAAACTACTTTCTAAATTCTTGCCTCCCCCTACACCACATGCTTGAGTTGTAATAAATATCTGTGCTTCCCAATAGCTACCATGTTCATCCCTGCCTCCTCTGTGTTTCCTCTGCCTCATGCTTGCCCAAACTCCTCCATGTGCAGGGCCACTACTCATCCTTCAAAGCCCAGATGAAATTTATCTCCTTTTGTAACGCTTCCCAAACCCTCTCCACCAGTCAGTCAAAGGACCCCTCTCCCAGGCCCCCCACATGCCAGCAGCATGGTACATGAATATTACCTCAACAAAACACCTAATAACCCCAATTAAGAAAAAGTTCCGTGTCCTGATTCAGCACTCCACCATCACCTCCTCCCAGGCTGGGAACTGGGTCTTAGCATTTAATGTCACCAAATAAACACTCAATAAGCATTTCCAAATAGATGAAATGCTGACAGAAACAGAGGAAGGGAGAGAGATCATCACCTCACAGTAAGATTATTAGATGTTATTTGTACAGTATGAAAGAGTTTCAGAAATGTAACCCATTGCACAACAAGCAAGAAGCTCTTTGTGTTTAGACAAAGGGTTAAAACAAAAAACTCCTTCAAGGACCTAGAACAGCGGTTCTCAACCTGTGGGTGGCGACCCCTTTGGCGGTTGAACGACCCTTTCACAGGAGTCGCCTAAGACCATCCTGCATATCAGATATTTACATTACGATTCATAACAGTAGCAACATTACAGTTATGAAGTAGCAAGAAAACAATTTTATGGCCGAGACCGGTTTGGCTCAGTGGATAGAGCGTCGGCCTGCGGACTGAAAGGTCCCAGGTTCGATTCCGGTCAAGGGCATGTACCTGGGTTGCGGGCACATCCCCAGTGGGGAGTGTGCAGGAGGCAGCTGGTTGATGTTTCTCTCTCATCGATGTTTCTAACTCTCTATCTCTCTCCTTTCCTCTCTGTAAAAAAAAAATCAATAAAATATATAAAAAAACAAAACAAAAAAAAAACAATTTTATGGTTGGGTCACAACATGAGGAACTGTATTTAAAGGGCCAGAAGGTTGAGAACCAACCAATGACCTAGAACAGTGGTCAGCAAACTGCCGCTCACCAGCCACATGCGGCTCTTTGGCCCCTTGAATGTGGCTCTTCCACAAAATACCCACTTCTGCGCATGGGCCACGAAGTTTCAATAGCACTGTACATGCGCGCCCACACGTGGTATTTTGTGGAAGAGCCACACTCAAGGGGCCAAAGAGGCGCATGTGGCTCGCGAGCTGCAGTTTGCCGACCACTGACCTAGAATAACCAGAACAACAACGTTGGAGAAATGATGCTACCCGACTTCAAGACTTACTGTAAAGTTGCAGTCATCAAGACAGTGTGGTGCCGGTGAAAGAATGGACAATGGAACAGAATAGAGAGCCCAGACAGATCCCCATAAATACAGTCAGCTGATCTTTGACAAAGGAACAAAGGTGACTCAATGGAGCAGACAGTCTCTTTATCAAAAGGCGCTAGAACAAATGTGAATCCATATGCAAAATAAATGAATCTGGACCAGACCTTATACCTTTCACCAAAATTAACTCAAAATGGATGACAGACCTAAATGCAAAGTGCAAAACCCTAAACCTACTAGATCAGCAGTCACTAACCTTTCAGTCCTCATGGACCACCAGTGGTCCGTGGACCACCAGTTGGCGACCACTGTACTAGATAACAGGAGAAAATCTACATAAGCCTGGGAATGGAAATGACTTCTTAGATACAACAGTAAAGACACAATCCATGAAAGAAAGAACTGATAGACTGGACTTCATTAAAATTAAAAACTTCCCCTCTGCCAAAGGCAGTATCAAGGGAATTGGAAGACAGCCACAGATGAGGAAAAACTATTTGCAAGAGACACATCTGATAAAGAACTGACCTGAACACACAAAAATCTCTTAAAATGCAATAATAAGAAAACAAAGAACTCAATTTAAAAAGTGGGCCAAAGACCTTAACAGACACTTCATCAGAAGGCAACCAACCAGTGTGTCTTTCTCATATCAATGTTTCTCTCTCCTCCTCCGTACCTCCCACTCTCTCTAAAAATCAAGGGAAAAAATATCCTCAGGTGAGGATAAACAAAAAAACAACAAACAAACAAAAAGAACCCTGCACACAAATGTTTATAGCAGGTTCATTCATAATTGCCCAAAGTTGGAAGCAACCAAATGTCCTTCAAGCCAGTTTCCTACCATCAGAGCAGGACAGCACAAAGAGGAGGCCTTCTTCAGCTCTTACACATGGAATGTGCTAGTCTACCCAACCCTTACACACCTGCTGGACTCAAGAAACAACTTACGATTCTATATTGGCCAGAAAGCAAGTGATGAGCCAGGCCAAGGGGATATCTTCCAGCAGTGAGGACCTGCAGTCTAAGGTAAGTGTTGGAAGGGAATGATCTGTCATTGACTGTGATATTTTTCTGTGCACAGTGGTGGGCTGAGAATCTTTTGTTTTCAGTACATCCTGTCTTTGGACTCTGACACCTCTGTACCCCACGTGAACAACCATCTATCTACATATTTCCCATTTCTATCAGCCCATGCATATCCTGAGGGCAGGGACCACCCCTTTTTGTTCAATAATTCACAGACCTAGTAGAAGACCTTAGCTTTGGTAACTACGCAAAAAGCATTATGATCGTTTACTGACTCAGAGAAACCCAGTGGGTAAAAAGAATGCTTTTTTGGAAGTTAGCCATCCAAGTAGCTGGCATAGAACAATACTGGACTCAGCAGAAAAAAAAAAAGAAAAATCCCCAAATCACATAAACTCCAGGTACTGCACAATAAAATGTCTTTCTCCAGCCACCAAACCGGAATAATTCATTCCATCCTCTGTGTTTCCACTGCATTTTTTTAACTCTAACACGGCATTGATTAGGTATTACTATGTAGATCTATTTTTGCTTCTTTGGCTACTTTAAAAGCTTCTTTTGTTCTGTATTCCCCCCTCAACCTCTAGCACACAGGAGGTGTTCACTGGACGTTTCCATTAGACTATTGTTACGTTTCCATTACATGTTGGCAGCCATCTATGATGTGGGCCTTATTTATGTCCAGCCAGTTAATGGCAGACTGGCTGGAAGCAACTTTAATTTGTTCCTAGGGCACTCTGAAAGAAATAATGAACACACACACACGTGTCCAGCCAAAGCTTGGCACACTTGAATTCTCCACAATTGAAATTTTAATCAATTTCTCTAGATGTTAAAAAACCAAAAGATTCAATAATCCTTAATAATGACAGTGCTTTCCATTTTGGGAGTTGTTTTCCAAGTGTTTTCATGGGTCATAATTCACACCGTTTTATATTTGCAACAACCCTTTAAGACAGTCGCTATGATTTCCCACCTACCCACGAGGAAGCGGAGGCTCAGAGAGGCGAGGTGACTTGCCAAGTCTTCTGATTTTAGTCAAAGGCTCTTTCATGACAACATGTGCCTGTGGAGCAAACTGGCACTGCTGGCAGTTTCTATAAGTCGGGAGCATACATCTCAAAGGAAACATTGGAAGGAAGAAAAGAACTACAGAAGGTTGTAAACACATTCCAACATGAATCCGCTAACCACTTTCTGAATTTTTACTGCTGGAAATGAATACTTTCCTTCTGCAAAATCTTCAAAAGCAGTTGGAGACACAACTGCCAAAGATAAAATCCCAAACCAGCAAACATCTCACGGCCCAAGAATCCAGCGTCTTCCTAGGCTGAGATTTCTGCCAAAATTGTGCTTGACAGTCTCAGGCCTGGAAAATGTCTCTACAATTCCTCCTTTCAAAGCCCTTCAGGGGCTGTGGGATGAAAGGACTCGAGCCTCCTCTTGTTGAGTACAATTTGAAGTAATTTTAGATGTCCTTCCTTCTTTTATAAAGTTGTACTTTTCTAAATGCCCCAGTCTCTGCGAGGCAGTCCTCTACAACCCACAACCCACAATAAACTTTAAGGTAGAAAGCGCAACTTCCTAGAGAGGAAAATGAAGACCCAAAGTGACAAGTGAGTACACACAGGTAGAAATAAGCCCACTGTGTGGGTATGGGGACAAGGAAGACAGAGCTGTCAAGCAGAGAACTGTAATTCCCACATCAGAGAAAATCCCTCATTACCTCCATTTTCTGGAAAAGGCTGCTATACACACATTTTTCCTTTTATTTTATGTTTAAGAATTTAAAAGGATTTCATTAGAATAGGAACACATCACATGCCTTCTTAGGAACCAAGAACTCGGAGGCATAAAACCAAGAGAGGACACCAGTTCCGGACAGTCAGCGATTGTGCCGGGCATAAGGCCATACTCAGAGGCCATGATTCCTCCAGAAAAATCCCCCCTTCAACAAAAAGCTCAGTAGGCTTCTCCTTAAAATGATGACTGCAGAAAATATATGGCCTCCCATATCCTAATACGTTCATGAAATCAGCACAAAATCTATTGGTTAGAAATCATTACAAAACCTGTCAAATTCTATTACTGTGATGATTTCTTAACTTCTTACAAACTAAACCAACTTAGACCCAATGTGCTGGTAAAATATTAGAAATATATTAGTAAATACATTCAATGATTCACCCATCTGTTCAACAGAACTTAATGAGCACCTGCTACCCGCCAGTTGTTCTCAGCACCCGGGATATAGCAATGAACTAAAAATCCCAGGCCCTGTTCTCGTCCAAGGAATTTACCTTCCAGTGGGGATGCCAAGCAATGATTAAGCCAATAAGTAAGTTTACTGAGATAAAATTAGAAAGTTGTATGGAGAGTAGTGAAGTGGGAGGTGGTCAAGCAGGGTCTCTGATAAAGTGAACTCTGAGGGGAGATCTGAAGGAAGTGAGGAGCTGGCCATGTGGGTATTTGGGCAAAGAATGTACTACTTCAGCAGATACAAGGGCCTGAAGGAAAGCATGTGGTGGGGTGGTTGTCAAGGAAGCCAGTGTAGCCTGAAGTTCAGATATTTGTAGGGGACCATTTACTCTTCCCTAATAGACTGGAAAACCCATTCAGGACAGGAGTGACATCTTATCCTCTCTGCATTTTACAACGTGCCTTATACTTAGGAAATACTGTGTTGAATGAAGGCCCAGAAGTGAGTCTTCAAGGCAGAGGGGAGAAAGGAAGAGGGAGATGCTTCAAGAACTGCAAGGAACAGAGGGAGGGCCAAGAAACCCACGTGCCAAGCAACAAAGAATACGACCAGTCAGACAAGTAGGAAGGGTTTGTGGAAGGAAGTAGAAGGCCCTAAGGAGGACAGAGCCTTGCAATGCTGCAAATGCCTCTGCATGTTGGTCTTTGCCTTCTAGGCAATGGGAAGCCATTAAACATTTTTGATAAAAGGACAATGATGAAGCAACAACCCTTAAGAAAGACGCTGAGAGTTGGTACGTACACCCTAATAAACAGATGGATAGGAGAGATACAAGTCATGAGGCCAGATAATAATAGTGCCAGGCACTGTAAAGCATGCCTTTCCATTTACTAACCAGTTTAACCCTCAGAAGATCTTTCTGATCATGAAGAAACTGAGTCTTAGGGAGGATAAATCACTCATCCAAGGGCACGCAGAGAGCAAGTGGTGGAGCTAGAATTCAAACCCAAGTCTGTCTGACCCAAAGCCTACGCTCTCCACCAAGCCACTGTGTTTCAGGCCGGGGGTAAGAGAGCAGAAAGCAGGGGCGGAGTCAGCGGGAATGGATTTGAATGGCAAGTGGTGCTGCCGAGTGTTCAATGTGTGTGGATGCTGCAGCCACACGGTGTAAGTTTCTATCACAGCTCTGTCACTCATAGCGTGATCTTGGGCAAGTTACTCAACGACTCTGTGTGTCTGTTTCCTGTTCTGTAACATCAGGGAAATAATGAGTTTTTCTAAGAGTTGTTGTAAGGACTAAATAGCCTAACGCACAGAAAGAGCTTAGAATTAAGCCCTGCCATAAAATACTCAATACATGTTAGTAATCATCAATATTATTAATGTTAAGAAAGATCAATAATCCCAACTGAGTAAGTGCTTGCTTTTGTGTTTACGGATGTCTCCCCAGGGCCTCAAACGTGAATAATGAATTCAATATACGGAGCAACGAAACCAAGATCAAGTACCTAAGGTGTTTCAGGCTTAAAATCTGCTTTTTATTTTTCTGGGAGTAATAAAACTTTTGGAGCACTGTTGGGTAAAACATACTCAGCAGAACTGAGTACACTCGTCAAAGCCATGTGCAAGAATGTCCACAGGATATATACTAGAATGTCCTTAATAATGTACTAGAAATGGAAACAGCAGCACAGTTCATAACAGTTCCAAAATGGAAGCAATCCAATGACCTTCAACAATAGAATGGGGAAACTAGTAAATTCCTGTGGTGGAATATTATGCAGCAGTGAAGGGGGAGGGGTGAAGTGGTGGCTGGAGTGTGTTAAGTGGAGGATGTGAGTATGGGACACACGCCAGACGCAGACACGTGGTGGTCTGCAAAGACGCAGCTCAAGCTCTGATCAAACTGGTCTCTTTTAGGAGACATTGGAGTTAATGAATTGTGATGCCCTTTACCATTACAAAGTTCTGTGTTTCTTTCTTAAATAAAAACCCAAGAGGAGAATCTTCCCAATGCTCAAATGAGCCTATAGTTAGCTAATCTTTACGAGATTAGCAAACATGACTCTAGAGCAGTGATGGCGAACCTATGACATGTGTCAGAGGTGACACGTGAACTCATCTTTTTGGTTGATTTTTCTCTGTTAAATGGCATTTAAATATATAAAATAAATATCAAAAATATAAGTCTTTGCTTTACTATGGTTGCAAATATCAAAAAATTTCTATATGTGACACGGCACCAGAGTTAAGTTAAGGTTTTTCAAAATGCTGACATGCTGAGCTCAAAAAGTTCGCCATCACTGCTCTAGACAATCAAATACACATATATATTTAATTCTCCACCACCAAAAGCTAGATTGATTCTCTCACTTATTTTAATGCTCTCTAACCCAATTACTTACACATTGGGTCAAGGGTAAAATGTTTCGTGTGTGTGTGTGTGTGTGTGTGTGTGTGTGTTCCTAGGTAAAATGCAAGTATCACAGGATGACTCCCTCATTCAATTCTCTCATTTTCCTACAGATCATCAAAGCTCTAAATGGATTTCTAATTGTACTGTAGTTATAATTATACAATGTTACCAACTAGAAAATAATCATGTTAAATCAGAAAGGAAAAATGCCTACTTTAGGGTACAACAGTTAAATAATTTCAGATGCCCTTTTAAAAATCAACCAGGTGTAAAGAATACAGCCTTCCTATATCTGGTATTTTCCAACTTCCTCTGGATAAACTACTTCCAAGCCAAATTTTTAAAAATAAGAGTGGAATATTTTTTGTGAAAAATTATCAGAGTATTAGCTCTCAGGATAATGCTTTCATACTCATAACAAGAGGGAGCACATTAAATTATGGGCATGTGTGTGCGCATGCATCTCAAACACAAAAGTCTCTCGATCTATAGTAAGAAGGTAGTCAGTCATAGCAGTTTGTTTGGAAAGTTAAGATACCTGCTATCCAGAAATGAACCTTTCTATCTTTCAATTTTTCGCAAATATATTGTGCTTCTGGTTAGTAGTTGGAATCAAGGATTCTATTAAACAGTATAAAAATAATGTTTTTATTTAAGAAAACTGATCATAAAAAGAAATCTTAATGTTTTCACAATTTTAGAATTTTACTTGGCTAAAATTTTATTTTTCTCAATTTACCTTTGTTTCATCTTACCTTTACCTAAACGCAGTAGAAATTGACAAATCAGAGAATGGAAAGAGAATTACTGAAATCCAGTAATTCTCAGTTTTGAAAAATTCTCATGTTATAAAATTAAATCTAAAATTTTAAAGCCTGGGGGACTAACGAGGTCTTGTTTAAGATTTTAGGGTCCTAAAACAGCTGTTACGACTTTTTTTAAAAAGATGCACATGATGCTAAATTCTTATACAATAAACATATACCCTTATGTTTATATATGCATGTAAACATACATTATATTATGCATAACCTGTTATGCATTATTAAAGTTTCACTGAAAGGCTTAAATGTTATATTCTGAAATAGAGGAAACACAACCTGACCAATATCTTTGCAGAAACTTGGGTTAGTCCATTTAGTTTATCCCATCACCACTACTCCCATTGGATATCTATTTTACTTACTTTGCAATTCTATAATTCCTTCCCAGTTCCTCGAAATCCACCCTGAGAGTCTCTAACATCTATTTCCTAACATCAAACACCAGCTGCAGCTGAAGGAACATCAGGATACAGTTGCATTCCACCGAACCAAAGGTAAGCGTACAAATCACGTAGGACTGATTAAAGCCAGATTTGATTCTGGAAGTCAGTACCAGAAACTGCATTTTGAAAGAGTGCCACGGGCAATTCTGATACAGGCAGAATAAAGACCACACCTAAAGAATCAAAGGGCCCCCAGCATCTCAGTCGTTTTTTCTTTCACAATCCTCGCTTACCAAGAGTCCATCATCTCCTTAGATAATCTTTCCCTGGAATCTGTTTGCCTTCCTCAGAAGGCATCCTCTTCAAGTTACAAGTTCTGCAAGATTAGCATCAGGTCAGCCTGGCCGCTCCTGCTGCAGCTCACCTGGCCTCCAGACCCGGAACAGCTGCTCTGACCATCTGGGAAGCTGGTGGCCAGGCCTGCCTTATCCAGTTTCCTCGCTCTCACCTGATAACCTCAGCAGTAAGCAGACCGGCCTGGGTCCTCGGGTCTGGATCTGCCCCCTTGTATGGGACTGGGATGAGGGCAGGGCACCTCCTTAGGGAATACAAGGTTATGATTACCATAATTTTGGCAACTAAATTTTTTTGGCTTTAGTTAGTTTTGCAATTCCATCTTTGGGACGTGCCTGAGAGAGTAAGGGACAAATCTGAAGTCATCTTCAACATCATCAAGTCCTTTGTCTTTTGAGGGTGATTTTGATTTCTGAGGAAGGCAAACACCAAATCTGTACTCAACAGAGTTCCTCCTGAAATAGGGTTTACAGTGATTTGGGCTCTGCTAATCACCAATGATGCACTAAGCCCCTTGGTGGCACTGTAATGTCTCCACTTAGCTAGACCAAACTATTTCCCAGAATGCTCTTCCAGGGGACGTTTTCAGTTAGTGACAACCAGGAGTGATTCTTCTACCAGGTGACTCCCACCTACCTGCACAGCTTCCTAAGGAATGCAGCAATTTCCCCAATACCTTCTGATAGGTCTTTTGTATTTAAAAAACAAACACTATTTGATCACCTACTATGATAGGTGCTTTCCGAATTAATCCTCATTAGTAGCCATGCTGGTATTTTCTCCTGATTGACTATCACACAAATGATGAGTTTGGGGAGTCTACAGAGCCTGACCAAGAAACAAATACTAAGACACAGGTCTTCTCACTTCAGGGCTGTGCTCCTACCATAGCAGAGTCTTGGTTTTGAACTACATTTTATTCCTAGCTATTATTTTCCTTGACAATTAGGCTGAATACCAGTTCTTTGCTGACTCCATCGATCATTTACAATAGACAACACAGTCCGGCCAATACTACATAACTCCAATTCAAATGTTTCCATCAGTACCCATCTTTTCACAGTTGGTCATTGATTTCAAGGATCCAAACCACTGATCTTTCCGAGTTTCCCTCAGACACCTATGGGCTTCTCTCTTTAGTTAGCATCGTAAACATCTTCTACATTCTTCCAAACATATGTCCTGGCCAAAAAACATGTTTCCAACATTGTATCATCTCCATGATTTTCTATTAAAGCATGAAGTGTCTGACTTGCCTTTTAGCTAAACTTGACATGAAATTTGCTGAACTGGACTCTGAAAAGCGTTGACACACGTTTATCCTGGTGAAACCTCTACTCACTCTCCCCCAGCTGCGGGCACAAGAGTGACAGGCTGACCTTGAGAGAGAGAGTGCGGCTAGAACCTGTTGCAACACGTCTCCTCTATGACTCCTCCTCCTCTACTCTCACGAACAACACCATTATTCCATAGTCACACCTGGTAACTTGACACTTGCTGACACCTTCCTACTGTGTATTTCCAATGTCTCCATTTCCCACCCTTCTAAAGGGCTTAGTGTCATCTGAAAGCTTGGCAGTTCACTCTGTGCCCAGGGCTGCAGATCACTGATAAAAACGTTAAAGAAAACCCATCTTCGTTCCAATCTCCACATAATGCTCGCTATTTAAAGACTGTTCAAAGAAGCGCCTGTTTCCCCCTACCCTTTGTTCCTTCTGTCTAAACTACTTCCTTCCCTTTGACAAAACTCATCTCTTCCAATTCCACAGCCTGTCTCTTTGGTGTTGCAGGGGAAGGGTGGGGAGGGTGGGCACAGGCTTTTGGGAAGTTTCAATAAATCGTATCTATGGGTTTTCCCATGTCACAGGCTTGGTTCATGTAAAACCAACCATTCTAGTCCCATCCAATGTCCCTTTATCTCCCTGGTTCTCCGTCTCTTCATCTATAAAATAAAGCAACTAGCCCTAGGTGGTTCAGCTCAATGGATAGAGTGTCGGCCTGCGAAATGAAAGGTCCCAGGTTGGTTCCGGTCAGGGGCACATGCCTGGGCTGTGGGCTCAGTCCCCAGTGGGGGACTTGTAGGAGGCAGCCGATCCATGATTCTCTCTCATCATGGATGTTTCTATCTCTTGCTCCCTCTTCCTTCCTCTCTGAAATCAATAAAAATATTTTTTTAAAAAGCAACTGGCCTTTGTAATCTGTGGTGTTCCACGTCCATATAGTAAAACTGAAAATAAACCTTAATCTGTCTTGATAGACAGCAAACTGTACTTTCTCAAATAGGCTGTGTTGTTGAAGATGGTGATTTTTTGTTTGTTTGTTTTTTGGGTTGTTGTTTTGTGTGTGTTTTCCCCCACAGGACATATGGTACCTCTCTGGTGGATGGAACTTTTCATAGGTAATCAGAGGTGATGCAGATATTAACATAAAATCAAGAGGAAATCTGAAAACCTGGAGCCACATCTCTGCCACATAAAGTACAGGGATGAGTCATTGGGCACTCTGCAGTGATTTCACATAGAAGCAAAGTTTTCAAATGGACTAAGGGAAATGACACATCCAGTTGTACCATCTACAGTCTTTGTGGGCGGCTGTGTGAAGCCAGCTGGACTCTGAGGGCATCAATCTCATGGAGCCAGTGAGGGATGGGTTGATCCAGGGCTGAGAAACACTTCGAATTATGTGTGCAGGTGTCCGAGGTCACCACCTAAATGGCCGCAGGGCCATGCAGTCTCAGGGAGGAGTAAATACTGCTGACTGCATCACTGTAGGGCGTTGGGGACGTGGGGCAAACTAGTCAGTATATGCCTTTCTATGAAGCATCCAAATTCAAGTCTTTGAAAATGGTCCGGGGGAAACAAAGCCACCTACAGACCAGAATCAGCCCACATGGGCCCGGTTTATAATCTGGCTTTACAGGTACTCTAGTCCTCTGAAAGCCTCTGCACTTCAACAGAATGTAAACTTGCTAGAGGGGCACAGGGGGATGTTTTCCCTGGCAACGTAACATAAAAGATTCCATTTATTTAACAGACGAAACCTCTACTTGTGAGTAACTTTTTTTAAAAAACAATCCTTTTTTTAAACTATTTTTACTGACTTCAGAGAGAAAAGGAAAGGGAGAGAGATACAAACATCAATGGTGAGAAAGAATCATTGATTGATTGGCTGCCTCCTGCACACCCGCTTCTAGGGATCAAGCCCAAAACCTGGGCATGTGCCCTGACCTAGAATTGAACCACGACTTCCTGTTTCATGGGCCTATAGTCAACCACTAAGCCACACCAGTTGGGCAAAAACAATCCTTTTTTAAGAGAATAAAAACAGTGCCCACCCTGTTTCCCTAGGGTCCCAGCGAGGACTGAACATCACTGAGGACGCGTAGGGCAGCAGCTACACAGAAATGCCGGTCGCTACCATCATTCCTATTACTACACTGCGCCCGGTGACGGAATGTAGTTCTTCCACAGAACCACCAAGAATCATAATACCCTCAGGCTGGGGAGCGTTAGGTCTCGTATTGGTCAGACAACAGCCACACCAGAACGCACAGAAAAAGGATCCAGTGCATTCCAGCTCCTGCTGCCAGTCCAGCACCGTGGACCAATTTAATGTGGGAATACGCAGCACATCTGTCCATCTCCTCCTCCGTCCCCACCCACTTCACTCCAATTCAAGGCCCCAGCACTGAGATTCCAGGAATAACGGGGGAGCAAAGAATTCTACATCTACTCCCTGTGCCTCCCCTCCCCGCAAGGTGTGGTGGGTTTTTTTTAATCCATTATTGAAATTAACACGCCATTCCCAATCCCACCCATTATAATGATACCCCTCCAAATTCTAAGAATCCCTTATAAGGAAGTGGGTGTCTTTTAAAAAATCAGAAAGCACAGCTGGCGTGCTTCGACATGACAAAACAGCTCCTGTTTGTTTTCCCCTCTCCCCATCCCTCGGCTGAAGGTAAACACGGCTGTGTGGGATCACCATGTTCTACTCAGCTTTTGCATACATAGAATAATCTACATTTTTAATCCATGCTCTACTACAAATCTTTATCATTCCATGGGTCGAATGTTGAATCATTTGGAATTAATGAACGAGTGAATGAACAAATGAATGTATCTTTGTAAATCAAGGAATACATGTGGATAAAATTAATACCCTGGCTTAAGGAATTGTTATTTTCAGAATGGCTCAACAGCAATACATGATTTTTGTCTGCTTTTGAGCAGCTCAGAATAGATCATCAAATACTAGTAAACACACACTAACCATCTGGTTAGAAATGAGATCATTTTAACACTTTAAAGGCAAAGGTGTTTTCGGAAGTACTACTTAACCTAATTTTTTTAAAAAAAAACGTTGCTTTACTTATTAAAACAGAAGTATATTTTGCTTTATAAAGGGTGAAAATCAAATGTCAGATGCATGGAAAACCCAAACATTCCGTGAAAGCGCCCTTTGAAACATAAATGATGCCCCTGATGCATGATTCCCTTGTGAAATTCTGATTTTGCCCTTCATTGACAGGACACCTGAAGAATAATGTCAACTGGTAGTAAGTACTACAGGATGCTGATTTATTTCACTCTTTGTTTTCTCTCCCCTAAAGGGAATGAATACCAAAGCAACACCCAGGTTAGGTTTAAAGGTTAACTTCCTTTTATTGGTCTGGACCTCACTGCTCTAGTGCAGTGGGTTGCCTATACAACTCCCTACTTCCCTGCATATTTTGCAAACTGTAGCTTTTTCCTGGGGGGTGGGGGTAGGGGCAGGAGGGAGAAAAGCAGCAGCTCCATGCATCTGGAAGACCTGCACCATGAAGCAGGCCTGGCACTCAGGCGTGCTCTTGGCTTAATTAAGACAGGTATACACTCTGGGCGGTCCTCTTCTTCACAGTAAGACGTGGGGAAATCCTAGTGGAGGACTGAGAAAGCGAGTCAATCGGCTTCCCTACAGGAAGTTACACTGATCTTGTGACAGCTCCCCAGACTCCGTAGGATGTTCCAGTGAGTCAGGTCCAGGAGCGGAAATGGTTACTAGGGCCACGTATCTACTTCCACATTTGCATAGGTAGGGAAAATTTCCCTTTTGTTCCCCTGCAGGCTTTTCGTGTTTACTTTGTCTCTTTGATCGCACCCATCAGATCCACCCAGCTGAAAGCAACTCACAAGGCAACAACAACACAAGCAGAGATGCTTGGAGAGTCCAGTGAAAAATGAAAATGTAGGGTCTGTTGTGCAAAAATTATTAAGAATTTCAAGAGGGCCACAGCAGACCATTCAGCCGGACGCAGGGCACTCCATGCAACCAACTGCCCGGGTCTCGGCCCACCCAGCTGGCCCAGGTCCTGGAAGACGCTTGCCGGGCTCCCTGGGTTCCAATAACCTTTAAGGACAAACTCAAATGAGTCTCCAATACATCAAACACTCAGACACAAAATCAAAGCTGCCTGGAGAGCCAGCCCTTGGGGGGAGCAGGGAGAGCGCTGAGGTCTGCTCATTCTTCCCCTCCTGCTGACTAGCAAAACGCCCACCTTGCTTAATACAGGTTGAAATCAAAAGCCACGTGGATGGCGGCTACCATTTCCACCGACTAACCTCCTTGTGGGCAAGCCATTCTTCTTGCCTCCAAGATTGCTCTGCGGCTCACAGGCAGCCATTTTCCTCTGTCATCTCATCATACATTGCACGAACCACGCAGAATCATGTTGGAGATTAAGTCCTCGTATCAACAGCGTCTTAAAATATCTCCGCTATCCGGCAGGAACAACCGCGTCCTCAGTCACCAGCGGAGAGAGAACAAGCTCCCATTCACCAGATGGAGCTGCTGGGGAGGAGGATCTGCGATTCCCAGCAGATTCTATCCTCCCTGGGAACTCCGGCCGCCTGGGATGGGGCTGGGAAGGGAGTCCCTAGTTCCCAGCCCACGGGGACACTTTAAATAGCCATGAAGATGGCATTTCAAAATAATAACAGAACTCAAAGAACAGGAGGAACAGAATAAATGGTGTTGTAAAAGGAAATGGGGACATTACCATAATTAGAGCTTCTAAAAGGGACAGTAAACACTGGTTGGACGCTGACTTATTTCCAACGGCATTCAAGGCAGACGGCGAGAGCTGAAGTGGGGACAGCACCAGTATTCGCAAGAAAGGAAAGGTGAAGAAAGCCGTTGTGTGGGCTTTGGACTACATCCTAAAACCTATTATTAAAAATATGTATATATTCAAAACACCCTTTGGCCTTTATGAGGATGCTAGGCTTCACCTCTTCTGGCTTGACCATCAGTATGCCATTGGGCCCTGGCTGGGTGGTTCAGTTGGTTGGAGCATCGATCCACGCACCAAAACTTTACAGGTTGGATCCCAGGTCAGGGCGCATACAGGAGGCAACAGATGGATGTTTCTCTCTCCCCCCCACCCCCCTTCCTCTCTCTCTAGAAATCAATAAAGCATATCCTTGAGTGAGGATTAAAATATATATATATATTTGACCCAAAAATGTAATTGGAAGAATAGGGGCCCCCATCATAGTCTTAAAATGTAAGAACCTAACTCCTTTGCCATTCACCATCACAAAAAGATGCACACACCCTCTTAATGGTGCAGTTTTCAATGTGGAAAGACACCTTTCCAGTGAGTTCTTCCCAAACAGGAACGACATTTAACAGTGAAGAATGTCCCCATACAGAGATTAAGCATTTTTTTTAAATCTTCCCGGGAATGAGTGGGAGGCAGCCTGACCTAGCAGACTAGCACAGACTTGGGAGATGCACAGAAAACACGGGGGCAGCACCCACTAGATCAGTGGTTCTCAACCTTCTGGCCCTTTAAATACAGTTCCTCATGTTGTGACCCAGCCATAAAATTATTTTCATTGCTACTTCATAACTGTCATGTTGCTACTATTATGAATCGTAATGTAAATATCTGATATGCAGGATGGTCTTAGGCGACCCCTGTGAAAGGGTCGTTCGACCGCCAAAGGGGTCGCGACCCACAGGTTGAGAACCGCTGCACTAGATGGAGGGAGCCTGGGACAGGTCCTGCAGACCAGGGCTTTTGGCCAGATGCACGAGAGGGCGCTGGGACTGTCCTTGGCGAGTGGAGTGGCTGTGCAGGGTACAGCCACGGTTCTGCTGCTTTGCTTCTATACAGAGCTCCCCACAAGGAGGGCAGGCAGCCCCCCCTGAACTCCAGGCTGCAAGCCCGTCCTGGAAAAAGGAAAGGTTATCTGCCCTCACTGGGACCATGAAAAGCTCCTTTGCACTAGGCAAACATACCATTCCACAGTGAGCAATGCAAAGACAAACATGTTCTGGTACAAGAAAAATGTCCCAGGATTAGATGTTTTTTTTCAAACCACGCACACATGGGGTCAGCAGCTTAAAATTCTGAAGCCTAGATTCCCTCTTCAAAAATTACTTTTTCGTTGAGAAGTTTTCCCTTTCATATTGGAGAAAAAAAAAAAAAACCTCAAGAGGGACTTCCTCAACTGGAGAAAGACTTGGAGAAAGCCCAGAGCTAAACTCAAAGCAGTGATCTTGGCCAGGAGTTCCCTGGCTTCCCTTTGCTATTATTAAGTATCCTTCTGTTTGACTAAGAATTTCTCCACCTCTCACAAGCCATCTTTTTTCCTTCTGTGTCCAGAAAAAGCTGAAAACCATGTGTTTATAATGAGCCTGTTGCTATGCAAATGATTAAAACACATTACAAAAATCTTTCCTTTGAGTCAGGGGAAGATGAACTGCGAGTGAGAGTCCCTGTGCTCAACAGAAAAGCTGGCAAAAAGAATATGAGACGCTAAGCGAAATGGGGGAAAAAATAAAAAATAAATAAACCTATGATGGCCCCATCCCTTGAGTCATTTTAACCAAAGGTTTAGGGAAAACGAACGTTTTTACAGCCCCAAGGTAATGTGTCTTACAGTTCGGAGTGGGGTTAACAAACTTTCTTCTTAATCTCCTGGATTCCTATGGCTTCATGACTCACCCTCCATCTGTCTACGAGGGTGTCCTTTCCACCAGTTTCTTCACACTTCTGTGAGAATATCAAGAGATTTCTTTTTCCTTGGATGTGTACTCCTATGTGTATTCTCCTTTTAATATCTTTTGTCTTCTCCTTCAATTATCACCTAAAACTAGGGCCTGAGTGGTTCATTTCTCGCCCAACTCAATCATAGTATCTTGGCCAATTTCCCTCACTTATGAAGAGATTTGCTCTTCAAAGGTTATATCCAGGAGATGAGACACAGTATGTCAAAATTAATGTCAAAAAACAGAGCTTCTTAATTTTTTAATTTAAAAAAATATCTGCACTTGATCATTTCAATTAAGTCCACTGCTTTCTTAAACAGTTTGCAGCCAACAACATGTGCAAATTTTTGTTGTGTTGTTTTGTATAGTCCATTTTTTGTTGTTGTTTTTAATCCTCACCTGAGGATATTTTTCCCATTGATTTTTAGAGAGTGGAAGGGAAGGAGGAAGGAGGGAGGGAGGGAGGGATGGGGAGAGAGGAAGAGAGAGAGAGAGAGAGAGAGAGAGAGAGAGAGAGAGAGAGAGAGAGAGAGAGGAGAGATACATCAATTGGTTGTGTGTCTGCATATATCCCAACCAGGACCAGGGATCGAGCCTGCAACCCAGGTATGTGCCTTCGACCAGGAATCAAACCCATGAGCCTTAGGTGCTCGGGCCGACATTCCAACCACTGAACCACACAGGTCAGGGCTGTATAGTCTACTAACCTGCAAGCTTTCAAGGGTGGGATTATCTGGGGATAAGAAATGAAATACATGCCTTTTAATTATAACTTCCTTTCACCCCTATGTGTCTTAATATGCATGGGTCAACTCACATCAAACTAACAAACAGTTTACTTCTACTAATAAACTCTCTTCAGAGAGGAGAAGTGCTGGTCCTGACGAATTCCATAGAACCTGCTTCCCTCTCAAAGAGAGGGAGCCAGGCCACTGCAAACATGTGTTGGGTGAAAACAAGTTTGGTTGGCTCCAGACAAAGGCTTATTTTTTAAGCACAGATGGTTGAAGGGTTGCCTCCTCCAACGGGTTTGCCCACAGTGAAAGACAGATTTCTACTTCTAATCTATGCAAATATCTTTCTCTGTGGGCATCACAAAGACGAACTGTTTGGTGGCAGACACGGCCACTCCCAGGTGCTCGCAGATGCCAAAGCCCATCTCCCACCTGAGCCGCCTGGAAACTGGGGTAAGAGCGGACGGCTGCAGAGTTAGTCACCACCCTCCTCCTCCCGTGAGGATTCCTCGGGAACCCCGCCCCACCACTGCTCCTCCAGGCTGCTCTGCCTCAGGAGCTTCAACATTCAGATGGGACCCCAGATGCTTCTAAAACCTCCTGAAACTGCTCAGATTTCCGCTGCCCCCCCCACCCCCACCCCACAAAGGCTCCTAATGACTCTGAGTAACATTCTTCACCTTGAATTCAGCTCATCTATTGGCCTCTAACACCAAACCCAGAAACCCTGAGCATTTAAAGATGCGATTCTGTCCAAACCATATCTTCTTTATACTCTAGTGAGTCTCTGTGCCTTCCACCCACGGTAGGTCTCACTGAATCACACCTGAGTCACTGTCGGTGGCCCTCAACCTTCCCACGTGTATGTTAGTCCCTTCTGCGTTCCTTTCTCCCTCTATAAATTTTTCCTTTCTGTACTTACAATCTTTCTTTCTTATTTCTCCATCTCCCCAGGTTAAGTCTTTGATTTGCTCTGACACCCCTTGAAGCATTCCAGTTCTAAGGCACCTGGGGGCAACACAAATTCCTGAAATACTCATTCATTCTCTCTCTCTCTCTCTCTCTCTCTCTCTCTCTCTCTCTCTCTCTCTCTCTCTCACACACACACACACACACACACACACACACACACACACGCACACAACCTCCTCATGCTAGCCCAGCTCCTAACTTTAAGCATCCTCCACCATCAAAGGTTATATCAGAAATCTACATAGTTTAGTTCTAATGTTTGAGCCTAAAAGTGTCCTCAAAGTGTTGCATTATTTCCTCTGTTAGTTTTTCTGAGCAAATGACAGTAATAGAGTTGGCTCCAGAATCTTGTGTTGGAAAACACTGTCCCTCCTTAGCGAATTTCATCTTAAACAGACCAAGCTAACTGAGCAAAAAGGAATTCTAAAGGAAAAGGAAAAACGTGCCCCCTCATCCCCAGCCTCAATAACCAGCACCACCAACAACTCTTACTCTTTACCTCAAATTTGAGATCTAAACACTTTTTGCTGTGTTTTCAGCTTAGGAATGCACACATATTGACAGCCAAATAATGCAGCGTTAATTTTACTTACCTGGAAAATCTAAAACTATAAAGAACTTTAGAGGTTAATTGATGTATCGATTCCCAAGTATGAACGAACACCAGAACCACCTGAGGAATATTATTTTAAACAATACATCCTCCTGATCCCCAGCCTTAGACACTCCAATGCAGACTTCTGGTACAGCCCTAGAATCCATATGTATAATAAACACTCTGGGTAATTAGGATATAGCAGGTCCTGGTCTGTTTAAGCAACTGGTCTATTCCAACATCCTACCTCATATGACAGTCTCCTCCAGGGACACCACATCACTATCTGCTCTGTGCCAGCAATTCCAGACACCAGGGACCTTGCCCTTCTATATGTCTGCTTGCTCCACGTTTTTATGGACTTAGCTATTAGAAACCATGTTCTTATGTTGAGCCAAGTAACCAAACTCTTTCAATTCCTTGAACTTCACTCACTCTCAGCCCTAATTTTGTGTCCCAGAGTGGACACAGAATTCCTTCCCTAGAAGTCTTCATATATCCCAGGGCAGCCACCACAACCTCACAAGTCTTCATTTTTCCAAACAAACTGATTTCTTTACCTTCATAAAGCACAATGCCCGAGTCCCTCGCCATTTCAACTGCTCTTCTGCAACAACAGACCTTATAGAATAAGTCTGTCTAAAGTAGCAGCACTTCTTTTTTTTCTCACGGATGCCTTTTTTCCATAGGCATTAATTTATCGCCCGTGTTTCAGTCTTGTTACTCATTGCCTTGCAGTTAATGATCCGAGAGCCACGACCGGCAAGTACTTATTAACCCAATGCTATGTTCCTAACTGTGTAAGTACTCAGCAAGGATTCATAAGCCAGCAGGTACCGTCCACATTTGAGGTGTAAATCATCTTGTACAGAAAGGGTTTAGCCCTAGCCGGTTTGGCTCAGTGGATAGAGTGTTGGCCTGTGGACTGAAGGGTCCCAGGTTCGATTCTGATCAAGGGCACATGCCCAGGTTGTGGGCTCAATCCCCAGTAGGGAGCGTGCATGAGGCAGCTGATCAATGATGCTCTCTTATCATTGATGTTTCTATCTTTCTCTCTGAAATGAATAAAAACATATTTTTAATAAAAACAGAAAGGGCTTAGAAAAGTGAAATACCTTGAAAATAATGGATGGCAGTATACAACCAAGTGCTTCAAACGAATGGCACCTAAAGAGCGAACACAGGTTTCCTGGGTCAGACTGTGAGCTATCTCATGCCCTCTGTTTACAGAAACACCACCTACTTAACAACAGTTTTTATTAAAAAAAAAAAGATAGAAGCCATTACCTCAAAATGTATATATAAAAATGTCAAGTACATCCTATTTCAGAAAGTTCAAATCTAAGAAGCCACACATGCACTCATCGAGTCGAATACCGCTTGTTCCTCTGTCTCGGCATGTCACTGGCACTGCTGCCACGCACTCAGAATGCCAGGATCCGGGGAAAAGGCAAAAATCAGAGAGTTCAAGCAATGCCTTTTATTGCTGCAAATAACCATTTGACGAGCTAACCCCCCAACAAGGACATTTTAATGGAAAACTCTTACCAATAAGTGAACTATACCACCACCGACAAAAATGCATTTGCATCATTCATAGAATCGCAGACTATCCGAACTTGAGGAACTTATCCAAATCCCTCTCTTGAAAGATGAGGGGAAATATCACTACAAAGACGGCAGGTGATTCTCTCCAAGGTTAACACATTGTTTGCAGGTAGTTTTTATCGCGCTAACAGGTGGCGCGGGCCATTTTTGCTAATTTTTTGCGCAAATGGCAACGTTCAGTAAAATTACGATAACTTTAGTTTACGTATTTATACGTTACCCGCATTCTACCGCTAGTCTATAAAAAACGTATTAATACGTGTCCCGTGCTCTACTACACTGGTAGAACGTATAAATACGTAAAATGTGTAAACACGTTTCCCGCATACAATGTGTTAAGCAGCCACTGAGCAGGAGGAAGGGACCAATCCCCGGGTGGGTCTCCCCTCATTCACCCTCAGACAATCCAAACTCTTGCCCCCTCAACATTTTCCTCAACTCGACTCCCATCTCCCGTGACCTTCCCAATCCTCAAATCCAAAGTCTGAAGGTACATTTTGTTTGGGGACATTTTGAGGGAAGGAGTTGACTACCCAGTAAACAGGAGGTTCATTTTTTTTTATTCGATTCTAGCATATTTTCCCCACAGCCTCCAAGGAATACTGCCGTGCTGCTAGACGCAAGCTTCTACCTGATTCAGGATCACTGCTGTCTTACGAGCATTGTAGGGAACAGTTGAGTCGGAGTTAGCGACATGAATTCAAACAAATGTTCTCAAGCTGAAAAGCAACTGGAAAAGAATCCCCATCTACTGCCCACTAAACACACGCACTCGTATACACACACACACGCATGCACACACACACACACACACACACGCACGCACGC
This sequence comes from Myotis nattereri, assembly GCF_964212035.1. Classification (NCBI taxonomy): domain Eukaryota; kingdom Metazoa; phylum Chordata; class Mammalia; order Chiroptera; family Vespertilionidae; genus Myotis; species Myotis nattereri. The sequence goes on along the minus strand of NC_138093.1, from coordinate 27,669,796 downwards.
ACCCTAGATCAACCACCAGCTCATGTCCTTCATCAGAAGCCTCGCCGCTCAGCCACGCCCTGACACGGAATCCGGGGAAAATGCACCTACCTCGTGGCCTCCTGCTGAAGCCATGACACATTTGGCACGTAGAACATGACTCCGAAGAAAAGCAGAGGCTCATTAGCGAATTTGTCCAGATGTTTCTTCAGCGGTTTCTCCAGCTCCACCCATCGTGCCTGCTGGCTCTTGCTGAGAAACCAGAGGCCAAAGTAGTGCGTCTAGATAAAAGGGCAAAACAACATCAGTTCCTGCTCGCAAGGGCCTTCCCAAGACCACACAGGAAACGAGGCTCCCAGCCGCCCGGCCCCCTCAGTTCCCCGGCCCATACACAAGCATTTAGCTGTCACTTTCTTGACGTTGGGACGACTTAAAAAGAAACCACATGTACACATGTATTGTGATCGACACTGAGTCCCCAGAGGCAGTATCCACACCCATGGCTGCTGTTTGTCTATGCGGGTGCCGATGCACCCATGTCAGGGAGAGGGGGTGGTGCAGGGTGGGGACCTCGCCGACGCTTTCCTTAGATCTCAAGGCTGACTTTTCCCGTGGCTCCTGGTGCCTCGTGCTCTCACACGGAACAGGCCAGCCAAGGCAAGCACAGTCCTTGCACCTGCTGCAAAGGAACCGATTACTCAACTCCTAGGACAGTGGTTCTCAACCTTCCTAATGCCGCGACCCTTTAATACAGTGCCTCATGTTGTGACCCAACCATAAAATTATTTTCGTGGCTACTTCATAACTGTAATGTTGCTACTGTTATGAATCGTCATGTAAATATCTGATATGCAGGATGTATTTTCATTGTTACGAATTGAACATAATGAAAGCATAGTGATTCATCACAAAAACACTATGTAATTACATATGTGTTTTCCGATGGTCTTAGGCAACCCCTGTGAAAGGGGTCGCAACACACAGGTTGGCGACCCACAGGTTGAGAACCGCTGTCCTAGGACAAAGCCTTCTGCCCACGGCCAGCGTCCACAGTGTGGAATATTTCCATTCAGTCCCAGATTTTAACTGAAAATGGATTCTCTCCTTTGGAGCTTTAATGGAGTCCTTTAAACCACACTGCCTCGACCACTTCATTTTACATGAATCCCTCCTCCACATCAAGCTTTCAGAGTGGTGGGGTCTCCTCTTCGCAGCTGCCATGGAGCCCCCGGTGGCTGTTCTTGGCCGATTATGGTGGGATTTGATAGATGAAAGTGAGATTTCTCACCCTTGGACAGGAAGCCTCACCCAGTTTAGTTTTGAACGATGGGCTCAATGATGAAAACGGGTGCTTTCAGGCATCCGATCATGTCTTCATATGAATTGATGCTCAGATTTCAGGATTAGCACAACAATCGCCAAAAAAACAGATCACTCACTGCTTTGGAAGCATTCTTTTCTATTTCAATTACAGCCTCGAATGCTGTACAGCACACCTGGAAACCTACCTTCAAAAGAATGTTTTCGGGACGATGTTTAATTTCCAAAGGCATTCCTGTGCAGATGTTCCCCGCCAGCTGGCCGCCCCTCCTCCATACTGTGGCTCACCCCTGCCACAGTGCTACCCAGATCTACAGGAAAGTTCTGACTCTGACTTCACGAGAAAACCAGACCTGGCCTCGCCTCCACACAGCTAGAGGCCCAAAACCTCTGCAGGGTGTTTTTAAGTGATACTTTCAGGTGGGAGCGGCGATTTGGTCCAATTTCCTCCACACTGTCCCACAGGGCAAGTTCACACCAGAAGTCTATGCATTTCTTGAGCAACGAAATACCAACAAACGGAGCCAAGATTCTATTTCTATCGACTCAGACAAACTGGCTTGAGTGAATTCCGACCCTATTGTTCCTCTTCCAGCTTCGGGGAGTCCGGGAGCTGTTCCAATGTGACTGATGACGTAGAGCAGTGGTTCTCAACCTGTGGGTCGCGACCCCTTTGGCGGTCGAACGACCTTCTTTCACAGGGGTCGCCTAAGACCATCCTGCATATCAGATATTTACATGACGATTCATAACAGTAGCAACATGACAGTTATGAAGTAGCAACAAAAATAATTTTATGGCTGGGTCACAACATGAGGAACTGTATTTAAAGGGCCAGATGGTTGAGAACCACTGACATAGAGGCGGGGAAATGTGGCTGAGCTGAAGAGAACAGGCTCTGAAGTCACTCATCTCCCAGCTGTTGCCCTCACTGCCTCGGGGGCGGTGGCCAAGCTCCGGGGCCTCCTCACGTCTCAGAGCTTCCTCATCTGTAAAATGGGGATGCTGCTGCCGCCTATCACCCAGAGGCTCCTAGGGGTAAAAATGCGGTGATGCCAGCCAACCGTGCCTGTGGGGGGCACCTGTTAAGTAACCACTTCATAAACGGTGTCTTCTGCGGCTGCTGATGCTACTGCCACCATCATCGTCACTGAGAAAAAAAGCAGGCAAGCCTCAAGAATCTTGTTCATCAGCGCTATTGGCTACCCCATGAACCACTGGATCAGCAAACGGCAGTTGTCTGAACTACATGAGAAAAGGCAAGCCAAAGTCAAAGCTGGGAAGCCTGTCTGTCCATCACACAAAAATCTGAAAGGTGTAAGAGCCCTGGCCAGTGTGGCTCAGGTGGCTGGGGGTCATCCCGTGCCCCAAGAGATTGCCAGTTCCGTTCCCCGTCAGGGCACATGCCCGGGTTTCAGGCTTGATCCCCGATCGGGGGCATGCAGGAGGCAGCCTACCGATGTCTTACTCTCACATCAATGTTTCTCTCTCTCTCCCTTTCTCTTCCTCTCTCTCTAAAAATGAATAAACACAAATGAAATAAAATGTGTAAGAAAAAATAATAGTCACAGAGCAGTGGCTCCCACAGGGTTTTCTTGAGAGTCTCATTACGGATGTTGGTGGGACCCTGGCACATCACTCGGATGCTGTCCTGGGAGATCCATGATGGAGGCTCAGGTGGATCTTAATGTGAGGGAACCTGGGTACTTCACAAACTGGGAAAGGGGCCAAGGCAGTTCTGCATTATACTGAATTCTGTTACGGAGCGCAGGGCCACAGAAGGGTATTCTGGACGGCCAGCGGCGAGTCTGCATAGCATCAATGAGGTAATACATGTAAACAGTAATGTGCTATGGAGTAAGTATTTTAGTTGGAAAAGAGCCCTTTTATAAGCATGGGTGGAGAAAGGGAGGGCAAACTTTACAGTTACTTAACAGGCTGCCCATGATTTAGTGTCTTCAGCTAAAAGTAGTCTTGACTTTTGGGGGTATAATTGATGGACCTTACTTCATTCAGAGGATAACACTCGCTCAGATTAGTAACATTCAAATTATAAAAGGCCCTCAGTCACTGCATTCACAGGCTATGATGGATTTTTCAAAAGGAAATTTTTTAAAAAATGTGTTTCCTGCTCCTATGCTTGAATAAAGGCCAGTATTTTAAATTTCCTTTTCTCATTCCCATCCACCCAATCGCTAAACCAGACCTGATCTCCTCCCAAAGAAAAACCTGAGACAGAATATTCCACAGAGTATATATACACACCCAAGAATATTCTATCGAGTACACACACACACCCACACGCATGCACAGATAAATGCACACACAGGTGCGTACATTGAAAGGGGGGATGATGAGGTACAAGAGAAACCATGGTAAGGTAACAGGGCTGAGCCACCATGGATAGCACAGAACTCTAAATAACAAGGCAAACCACTTCTAATGCAAAAAAACACACCCTAATTCATGGCATAAGATTTGTGTTGTTGTTGCCAACACATCCTTTTCCATAGGACACAGCATATTTCAGGGTGCCTCGTTATGCATTTACCCCCCCCAAAAAAATTACAGAAAACTACTCAAAATATGGGGTTTCCAATGCAGGGTAGAATTGGATGAGACAAGGTAACCTATCGGACCCAGTTGCTACCTACTGACAGCCAGACAACCTAATTTTACAAGTGCTGAGTTCACTTGTCAAGTAAAAAGCAAAGTCCATTCATGAGCTCCCCATCCGCACACTGTTCAGTGAAGCTATGCTCAAAGTAACCTTCTCCATGCCCACGCCACCGCCCTCCTTCCTACGCCAGCTGTATCTGGGCTCTGGGGTATTCAGTAGAGGAGAAAACCCGTCTCAAAGTTCCTACCCAGCCCTATCTGGCTTGGCTCAGTGGATAGAGCATCGTCCTGCGGACTCAAGGGTCCCAGGTTCAATTCCGGTCAAGGGCATGTACCTTGGTTGTGGGCACATCCCCAGTAGGGGGGGAGGGGGTGTGCAGGAGGCAGCTGATCAATGTTTCTCTCACATCTATGTTTCTAACTCTCTATCCCTCTCCCTTCCTCTCTGTAAAATATCAATAAAATATATTTTAAAAACAAAAACAACAACAAACAAACAAACAAAAAAGCTCCTACCCAGCTCTCAAGTTTGCAATGCGGCACTGGTGTGTTCTGCCACGTGTATACAGTGCCACGCAGGAAATGGAATCAGAACCTAACCGCTCGCTTCGATTAACGTGGGCACCGACCAACTTCCTGTGTGTTAGCCAAGGGACCATCATCCCCTCAGGCCCAGCTGGGACCACAGCAGGCCTGTTCACAGCTGACTTGCCAACTTACACTCCAGCTGCATTCCGGAAGCTGAGCCTCACTGCTAAACATCGCCACACGGTTGAGGAGAACGTGGTGGATGAATCCGAATAGAAACCAGCTCCTCCGTAATCAAAGGTCTCCCACTGTGTTTCCCAAGTTAATTCAGGGACTACTTGATCGGTCTATCTCTGAGGCACCCAACCTAAGCCAGGTCCACCTCCTCCTCACCATACCTCCTGGTGAGCTATCAATCCCTTTTTATTCCTCTCGTTTTCTAGGAAAAACAGCTCAAGGGTGCTAATTCTGCAATGAGTTCATTGCAAATGATGAGAAAAGAAGACAGGAGAACCAGCTCCCAGGAGAGCAACCGTACCTCTGAATCAGTTACTAAAAATGCACCACTAAGAAAAGACACAGGGGAGCCACATTACGTTGTCGTTTTCATGAGTAGTTTCCTGGTTAGCTTGGCTTGGAGCTTTGCATTTGAACAGAGGAAGCAAACGCATATGCAGGCACTCAAAAATATGTTAGTTTCTTCAGTGATAGAGTGGTGTGTGACTATTTTAGTGTCAAAGTAAGGTCTCTTTCTCTTTTGGTATCATGAAAAGACTGTAGGGAGTCATGGTCTTCCAAAACAGTCTGGAGCATTGTTAGTTGTTTTTTTAAAATATGTTTTTATTGACTTTTAGAAAGAGAGGAAGGGAAAGGGAGAGAGAGAAACATCGATGTGAAAGAAAAACATCAATCGTTTGCCTCTGATGTATATACTCCCGCTGAGGACCCGGACATGTGCCCTGACAGGGAATCGAACCGGTGATCTTTCGGTGCATGGCATGACATTCAACCAACTGAGCCACACCAGCCAGGGCCACTCTGGAGCATTTTTTTATTCATTTGTTCATTTATTTGTAGAGATGGTGTTATCCCTCTCCCCCTCCCCAGCAACACTGGCTATTAACAGGAAAATATTTCTTGGGGGTTGTTAGGTTTTTTTTCTAATTTTTCAACCAATGGCAGAGCTTTAATGCTATTTGTAAGGGTTACAGACACAGCCTTGGCAATTACTAGGGATTAAGTCCATGATCTTATCTCAAGCATTCTGAAGAGTTAATCATCCAGAAGCAAAAGTTTAAAATTTCTTGCACGAAGTTGTAACAGGTTGCCTGCAGTACTTCAGTTGTAAAGTTAGAGAGTTGCTCTGCCTCCACATAAAACATACAGGAATTAGGTAAAGCACTAAAACTTCCACCGAGGCTAGGGAAATACTTCTAAAGACGTACAGGCGGGCTCTGCAACGGCGCTTCATGCGATCACATTCCAATGGCTTTGGAAAATAAGCCACTGGTCATCAGGTGGATAATTGTACTAAACAACTTGTGTGCAATCAACCTCTTCTCTAGGTACGTCTGAGGTTTCTAGAGCTGACACATCTATAATTTACTCCTGCACCACCTTCATTTTCCTGGCCGATCTCTTCATCACAGTACAGGAAAAGAAACTGCAGAGTAACACAGACCCAAGAAGCAAATCTCATAGCCACGAAAAAATCACTCCGAATAGGCAAAACGATGAAGACTTACAAGTTAAGACTGGGGGAATGATTTCACCTACAGTCTCTATGTCTAGAAAATAGACACTGGTGTCAATTTGCCTCACAGAGCTGACATTAAGCTAAAAAGATTATTATCCTTACGAAGACAAAAAGCAATACAAACTGGAAGACTGGAAATCTTCCGAGCTGACTACTTTTCAATTGATTCTTTATTGGTGTTGATTATTTTAGTCCACTGCACATACAAACATACATGGCTGTGGTGAAGCAGGCTCTCAAGTGCAGCAAATGCCACTATTCTCTGACAGGGTCAGGAAATTAGGCGTTCCATTAAATCAAACAAATACTCCCACAATCACGCTTAAGTCACCAATTCTGAAAACATTAGCATACAAGCAAACCACAGAAATATCCTTAAAGTAAGTTAGCTTTTCTTTGATGATAGGAAATGCATGTTTAAGATTCCATATCTTTATAAACTCCAGCCATGATGAAAATAGCAAAATGCAAGGCATCTTTCCTGCAGCCAATAGCCTTGGATAAATCAGCTTTTAGGAAAGACAAAAATAAAAATTTACAAATGAAAAGGGGGATACACTGGAGGATATTCACCCACCCTAGGAAATGATTATGGATTTTTTTCTTGCGGTTCTTTTAAAAACCAGTGTTCTTAGTCTAGCCATGAGGCCAGGAGTTACTGAATTCACATTCCCAAGAAGGCTGGACTTCCTCATAGAACAACAGTTCTCTAAGTTGAATAGAGTTACTCAGGCACGTTGGTCCAAGTATTTACCCCTCCTCCATTTATTGTTTCCTAATTAAAACTAGAGTCAAGATTATCCCTAAAGGAAATAATGCTAGCATATTTTTACATTTTATTAGACTTCTTTGTATTATTTACTACTATTAGCATGGCTCCTTGCCATGTTTAGTAAAAATAGGAGCCACATTTTTTTAAAATATATTTTATTGATTTTTTTACAGAGAGGAAGGGGGAGGGATAGAGAGCTAGGAACAACAATGAGAGAGAAACATCGATCAGCTGCCTCCTGCACACACCCTACTGGGGATGTGCCCACAACCAAGGTACATGCCCTTGACCAGAATCTAACCTGGGACCCTTCGGTCCACAGGCTGACGCTCTACCCACTGAGCCAAACCGGTTAGGGCTGGGAGCCGCATATTTAATTTTAAATGTTCTAGTAGCTAGATGGAAAAGTACAAAGACATAAAATTAGCTGTAATAACTTTTATTTTAAATGATAAATTTGAGATATGATGCTTTCAACGTGTAACTAACATAACAATGATTAACGGAACATCTTAACTTTTTTTCCATACTAGGCCTTCAAAATCAGATACATATTTTACACTTACTGCACATCTAAGTTCAAACTAGCACACTGTAAGCGTTCAACAGCCGCACAGTCTTAAATGAGTAGTAACTGTTCAAGTCATTGAAAGAGTTTGGCTTCATGTAAGGTCAGTATGTAATAACAAAAGCCACCGATAAGTGGACCAAGCAGCCCAGCCGGTGTGGCTCAGTGGTTGAGAGTCAACTTATGAACCAAGAGGTCAAGGTTCGAATCCCGGTCAGGACACATGCTTGGGTTGCAGGCTCAATTACCAGTGTGGGGTGTGCAGGAGGCAGCTGATCAATGACTCTCTCATCATTGATGTTTCTATCTTTCTCTCCCGCTCCCTTCCTCTCTGAAATCAATACAAATATTTTTTAAGTGGAACAAGCAGACTTATAAAAGGGGGAGAGCCAGTTCCCTGAGAACATAGGAGCAGAGCCCAGAGAGCATGTGCGGTGTCCTGTCGAGGGGACCACCCTATCGAAACAGGGATGGTTCCTTAACCATCCTGTGCCAAGCACTGTCCATACTATGGCAAAAACGAACTCATTTAATGCCCCGACAACTCATGGAGGCTGTTACTATTACATCTCCATTTACAGATAAGAAAATCGAGGCACCAGCAGTTAAGCAACTGCCCAAGATTACACAGCTAAGAAGTGGCAGAGCCGGGGTTCAAACTCGGGTAGTTTGATCCAAGCTCAGCTTCCTAGCCATTCAACTCTGCTGCTTCTCCATGTATTTATTTTTAAAATATGAGAATCAGTCATCAGGCCACATTGCTTTAACTATTTCTCTCTTAACCTAGGCCAGAGATTTTTCAAACTGGGTTGGGGGCAAAAAAGGACACAGGAAATGGAACTCCCGCCAGCCATCCCTTCTGCAAACAGAACAGATGCATTTTATACGTTAAAAGTGCCACTATTTCATTTGGGGGAAAAAAATGGGTGAAATCCATGAATCCAAATATGTTGTAACTATATTATCAGAATTCTAATCTTCTGAGCTTCTGTATCTCTTAAATCCCTTCCTTTAATGAAGTTCCTGGCCAGAAGCTCCTACCTATTTTTTTTTGTTCTGAACTTAAAACAATTAAAAATAATCCTGGCAAGGGGAATTCATTTTATTTCCTCTTGCCGGGATTATTGTTGCGTCTACCTAATGGCCATCTCTGATGCTCCTGTCCCTCCAATCCCCATTCCTCTTTTGCTCTTTGGTTCTTCTCCTAAACTAGTGGTCGGCAAACTCGTTAGTCAATAGAGCCAAATATCAACAGTACAACGATTGAAATTTCTTTTGAGAGCCAAATTTTTTAAACTTAAACTATATAGGTAGGTACATTGTTATTAACTTAATTAGGGTATTCCTAAGGCTTAGGAAGAGCCACACTCAAGGGGCCAAAGAGCCACATGTGGCTCGCGAGCCGCAGTTTGCTGACCACAGTCCTCAACCCAAGGTGATCAATGTCAGGCTCCGCCTTGAAATCCTTCCACGGCTTTCCATCTCAGGGCTGCGTTTTATTCCCCAAGGAATTCAAAGAGGATTTAATAGAAAACTAAAATAACTGTGAAACACTGAGTTCAGCATTTTTTTCCTAACCTATAGAGCTTCCAAGGGTGTTTCCCAAATCGTGGACCACGGCCCCTCTTCTGCCACTACACATCCCTGGGAATTAGAATGGTGGAGCCAGCCTGCCTGGGTGTGAGCCAGCCCAGCGAAAGCGGGCAGGGCAGCCTGAACTGTGGTCCCACATCCATAAAACAGGGGTAGCAGGAGAGCCACCTTCCAGGCTTGTTATGAGAATTAAATAGCTGACCTATGGAAGGTGCTCAGCACAACAGGTAGCACATTACCAGTAAAGGGTGGCAGTTGTTTTCATTATTTTGGTGACACGTTTTGGAAATGATCTCCTACAGGATCTGGCTAAAATTCCCTATCCAGATACATTCAAAGCTTCAAAAGCGGACTCCTCCCAGCCCTTCCACACTCCTGTCCTCCCCGCCTTGACCCCTCCACACACACACACACACACACACACACACAAATGGATCGGTGCAAACTGAACTCTGCCCTTCCCTGAAAATTCCATGGGCTTTCCTGTTTCTGTACCTCGGTACGGACTGTTCCCATTGCTTTGCTGCTTGTTTGTCCTCTTCTCTAAACTCTGGGGTTTCTGGGAGCAGGGACCCTATTATATTCAGCTTCCCTGGGCGGGACTGTATGTGCTGACCTAGGAACTAGGCCTGGGCCATCTGGATGCCATTTGACATGGCAGCACATCACTGCATTCAGAACCAGACTTGACCCTCAAAAAGCTTCCCCTGTGGACACATGTCATTACACATCTGTCAAAATGCACAGGATGTACACCACCAAGAGGGAACCCTAATGGGCCCAGTTGGTTAGAGCATCATCCCAATACACCAAGGTTGCAGGTTCGATCCCTGGTTAGGGCACATACAAGAAGCAACCAATGAATGCATCAATAAGTAGAACAACAAAAAAAATCAATGTTTCTCTCTCTCTCTCTTTCTCTCTCTCTCTCTCTTTCTCTTTTTCTCTCTGTTCTAATGTAAACTGTGGACTTGGAGGGACAAGGATGTATTAATGTGGATTCATCAATTGTAACAAATGCTCCCTGTGATTCAGAATGTTGATGGCGGAGGAGAAGAGGAGAGCAGGTGGGGGCAGGTGGTACATGGAACTCTGCTTCCCACTCAATTTTGTTGTAAACCTAAAACTGCATTAAAAAAATTATCTACTAAAATTAAGGGACGAAACACAAATTGTAATTAATGCAGATCTAAAATTAAATCAAAATTAATTTTCCTTTCCTAATATAAAGCTATTACCAAGTTTAGGATACACCTAAACCACAGGGCACGTCTACTGGCAAAAGGCAATACCCGCCCGAATCGGGTTTCCAAGCCTCATCAAGACCAAACGTGTTGTTATATTTTAGATGGATGTCCACTTTCTCCTCTGAAGCGCCAAAGGCTCTATTTGGAAACTGACCCCAATACAAAGTCAAGTGAGTGGAGCAGACCCCGGTCACCCCTCCGACTTGAGCCTCGGAGTGGAGAGCGCATTCCTCCTCCAGGTGTGGATGCACAAAAGAGGAACAAAGTACCGGACTGCTCTAGCTCACCCTTCAGTTCAGAAGTAGCTACCAGATTGTTTCTCAAAAGGCCATAGCTCAGACGCCATCTGTCACAGAACAAAAGCACACAATTAGGAAAGAAAGTGATGTGCTCTAATGCGGATGCACCCGCTGGGGGCACGTCAAAATAAAGCCAGCGCTAAGCGCGCACCACCCCTGAGCATTAGAGGATCAGTCACCCTGCCACACACACCTGACAGCAGAATGTGACTTCCCTGCTCTGGCCTTTGTGACAACACGGTTGTGCGATAATCTGGGCTTGACCTTTGCCCTCTCACTACCAGGAACAATAGTTTGCGGAGAGTAATGACTAACCCTCCGCATCTCCAGGCACGCCTCACCTTGCGCCTTCCGCTGTAGCTCTACCTGGTGATTGGCAGAGGTGGCTTTTCAGTTCCCAAGAATGTGCTGCTTTTTCACATCCCTGGATCTGCAAAAATCCTGTTCCCCACGCCCAGGGTGACCTCGCCTTCTCTTCCACCTGCTGATCTCCTCTGTCTCCTTCAAGTCCCTGCTCCTCCTTTCCCTGAGGCTTCCTCTCTCTGCCAGGGCTGCGGTGTTCAGTGGGGCAGGAGGGCATGGCTGTCCCTGCACTGCATCTCAGCATGGATCACATTCGTTCGCAGCTGTTCGTGTAAATGTTGGATGCCCTACTAGTCTGCACATCTTTTTTTAAAATATTTTTTTATGGATTTCAGACAAGAAGGGAGAGGAAAAGAGATAGAAACATCAATGATGAGAATCATTGATTGGCTGCCTCCTCCTATTGGGGATGGAGCCTGAAACCCCGGGCATGTGTCCTGTCCGGAAATCGAACCGTGACCGCCTGGTTCATAGGTCAACACTCAATCACTGAGCCACACCAGCTGGGCAGTCTGTGCACATCTTAACAACAATGTCTGATGCACTGCAGTTGCTCAAGATTTTCTTCATTGAAAAAGACTCTCAAATTGGAACAATCACGTTATTATATTATTAGAGACAGCACTGCACATTTCCCATACTGTACCTCTTAATATTGACAACGGCCCTAAGTAAAATGAGGGTCATTATTCCCATTTTCCAGAAATGAAATTACTTTTCCAAGGTTACCTAACTAAAATGTGGCAGAACTGTAAGTTGAACTCAAGTCCAAGACTCCAAAGGCTGCGCCTGTAACTACTTAACCACATGCTCTATGCCTCCCAATGCGCGTGAAGAATACTTAATTACTCTAATGTGACTTACTGGGAATACCATACTCAAAAGGAAAATCACTGCATATATTTTTAAATGATCTGTAACTAAATGTTTGCCAAGAATTTAGACCAGCTTCCTGCCCAACTGATCTGCAGCATTAAGGTTCTTCCTTTATATTCATGCACAGCCCTATGTTTAAATATATATTTCCAGCCCTAGCCGGTTTGCCTTAGTGGATAGAGCATTGGCCTGTGGACTGAAGAGTCCCAGGTTCCATTCCAGTCAAGGGCACATGCCTAGGCTGTGGACTCAATTCCCTGTAAGGGGTCATGCTGGAGGCAGCCGATCAGTGATTCTCCCTCATCATTGATGTTTTTATCTCTCTCTACCTCTCCCTTCCTCTCTAAAATAAATAAAACTATTTAAAAATAAATAAATAAATCTACCCAAATGAGTTACTAATAAGCAAAAAAAAGAGCCGGCCATAGACAAACAAGGTCAGAGTATGTTTATTCTAGTGTGTCAGAGTTTGACAAGTCGGCTGGGCAAGATGGGCTCCTACACAGGAGAATCAACTCCGAAGACCTGACCTCTGAAATCAGAGAATAAACATGAAGGCCAGCAGGAGGCAGAAGTGCTCAGGCAGAACAGCCCCTCCAGGGATAAGAGTGGGCCTGTGGAAGACGCCAAGGGGAGAAGACGACCTTTCGTGCGTGACCCCACATCCTATATGCACATGGAGAGAAGGTGGCGCGTGAGGGGCGGGGATCAAACACCATCCATCCACCACTTCCAACAGGCACCTCCCCTCTTCTCCATCACCCTGAGGTCTTGGGCAAGGATGTCACAGGGCCTAGGAGTAGGGGTTGCATCTCAGGAGCTATAGCCATTTCAGCTCCGGCAACCACTCAACCATTCCCTTACCCACTAGCCGGTATGACGCATGGTTCTCAAGACAAATGCTGTGTGCGGTGCTCACCACGTCTCCTCTCCGGAGTGTCTGTAAGACTGGAAACCGCAGGGCCGGCTTGTTCGGAAGGACACGCTGCCCTGAGTAAGAGGCTCTCCTAGAGAGCAATGCCATGACTGACTGTACAGTCAACCTGGGTTTGCTTACAGCCCAAAGAAGGCGCACAGACGGTACAAAGGAAACGAGGCTCAGGAAGAATCTTAGAGGGAACAAAACCCCATGTTCCACACTCCTACAAAAAACCTCTCTGCTCGCACTCACTCTAAATGCTTGTTCTCTTTTTCTTCCCTTTGAAGAAGGAAACAGAGACACAAACGGGCAAAAAAGGAAGGCAGCTGCATCCCTCCCTACGTGGGCGTTCTCGCCTTGACAGGCAGCCGGGATGCCACCCCAGCAACCACTCCACCCTTGTACAGGCAGAAAATGACTTTGGCGAGGAGAGCCTCTCATTTCCAACTCCCCCTAACCCTTGCCATCAGTGGAAACCAAAGGGAGGCCGTCACCCCCTGGAAGCTCTAGGCGCGTTCTCGCTTCTCTCCACTGAAGGCTGTAAGATCGAGCCCCTGCTAATATAACAGGGTTCTTCTAACCACCAGGCTGAGGCGGAAAAGCAAGGCAGGTGCCAAGACAGGTGGGTGGTCCCCTGGGTGAGTTCTCGCTGGCGCACCCGCCACACTCACACCCTTACCTCCCGCAGCTCCAGCCTCTGGGCCACAGCCTCCAGGCACTCCTGCCCCGTGCTCTCCACCGACAGCGTGCACTCGATGACATTGCTGTCCAGCAGGCGGATGCGGGTGACGAAGCAGTTCTTGCTCAAGACGTTGTAGCGCCGTGTCCGGCGGAGCTTCAGGCCGAAAGGCATGGCTCTGGCCCTCGGGTGTCGCCCTCCTCTCCTGGCGCCCACGCCCCTGAGATGGCCTTAGCAGTTTCGGGACCGGGCGATGGCACTACCAGCCTTGCTCCTCCAGACACGGGAAAAGGTGTCCATGCCCGGGGTGGCACGCTGCAGGGTCGCTGCGAACAGAAAAGGAGCGAGGTCATTCGTGGAGGGGAAGCTGATGATACGGCACGTTTGTCACAGGCACAGACACCCTCTTCCCCCGGATCAACATCCAGATTCCAGAACCTGCAAGACACCTGGGAGAGCCCATGCACTTTATCTTATCTTGCAAGGGTGACATGATAAACTCGGTTAGAGCCGAAGAAATGGAGATTCAGAGAGATGAAAAGGACTCATCCAAGCACTGGCCAGTGGCTCAGTCGGTTGGAGCGTCATCCCGTACACCAAAGCGGTTTCAGGTTCCATCCCCAGTCAGGGCGCATACCTAGATTGTGGGTTCGATCACGGTTGGAGCGCGTACTGGAGGCAACCAAGTTGTTTCCCTCTCTCTCTCCTTCCCTCTCTCTCTAAAATCAATAAATATATCCTCAGGTGCAAATTAACTAATTAATTAATTAAATAAAGGAACTCATACATGGCAAAGAATTCACACCAACATCTGCAACCTCAACTCACATGCTTTTTTCACTGTACATCCTGTCTGCCCAAGAGAGCAATCGGAGTGGAATCAACACTGTTTCTTTAACTACTAAATATATATTATCTCATTTCAACCCCATGGACAACCCTGTGGTGTAGATTTTATGATCTCTGTTTTGCAGAGAGAAAAAGCAAGGTTTTTGTGGATTTAAAAAATTCACTGATCCTAAAATTAAAATCTCAGCACTGCCTCTCTACTTTCAGTAACATGATTTGCCTTTATTTTTATTTTAATATTTTATCACTTATTTTCTTGTTTATTTACTGAGAAAGGATAATAGAATATGGAGGAAATACACAATGAATATAGGCGGCAACTTCCTACTTTTAAAAAAACATTTTTAAATTTATGAATTCTTTCATGTGCTTGTCCTTTTTTTTACCAAATATTTAGACAGTCAGATATGGAGAACCACCCTATCACCATTTTGTTCTTTTACAAAATGCTTGATGCAAAAGCCCTGTGACCAAATCGCCGATAATTTAACTTACTAAAAATGAGATTTCCTGACACCCTGGTGGTCCACCAAATGCCAGTGATGACATCATTGCCATGGAGAACCCAACCATAAAACAACAACAACCAAGTGGCTTTTCCGTCCCACCCTGAGCCAGCAATGCTCTCACGGGGAGGCTCATACCTTCCAAAGAAGCCAGAGATGGCCAGGCAGCCCCTCTGTTCAACCTTCTGCTCTCCATATCAAGCTCACAGGACCATCTCCTGTTCCCATGATCCCTCTGTTAACCTGATTCCCTGCGCTGGGCAGTTCAGCCAGCCTTCAAACCCTTCATCCATAGAATTACCTCTGAGCCCCCCTGACACTTAAATGGACAAGTATGAATAACTACTTGCCGGAATTCTTGAACTAATACATAAAATGGGCCTGGCGGTGTGGCTGTGTTTGAGCATCAACCCATGAACCAGGAGGTCACATGCCCGGGTTGTGGGCTTGATCCCCAGTAGAGGGCGTGCAGGAGGCAGCCAAGCGATGATTCTCTCTCATCATTGATGTTTTTATCTCCCCCTCTCCCTACCTCTCTGAAATCAGTAAAAACATAGAAAAAATAACTAAGTAAATAAATGAAATGGCTTCAACATTTAGCAACCACTCCGTGTCAGTACCCCAGGCCTCACGAAGGTTGTCAGAGCATAAAACTACAACACAGCAAAACACACTCCCCACACTCCCTCGGCCTGTCTTTGATGCCTCCCCTCGGCACATTCCTTAGCATGACAGGGATATGTTTTACGATGGCTTAAAATATACATGCCAGTAGAGGCTGCGACTTGGTAAAATAGATTAACATTTCTAAATCACTTTATGTTGGCAGAGTATCATGTTTACTTCCAAGGTAGGCCAACCTGATGATCTCCTGATATTTACAGAAAGGAGGATGGAGGGACCCGCCCAGAAAAGACAAAAAGAGAGCCAGAATTCAAATACAGAGCCCTGAAGAGTTTACTACTCACACATTCCCAGAACTTGTTGAAACACAGGACACAGAACACCAAGCTTCAATTCCTATATTAGCTGGGGAGCCTCACACAGAGGAAAATATTTGCACTGTGGGCACAAGCCACATAGCTAATCCTGGGCCAGGCACTTTACAATTTGGGTGTGTCTCGTCTTAAACACCGATGAAGGAATGTGGCTGGCTTGGTGCACATGTATCCCAGCCACTATTAAAAACAACCCTTGCTACCTATTCTGTGGGATTCCGTCCATAACGCGCAGTGAGTGGGGCAAAAAGTAAGCTGCACAACAACAGTTTTTATAATACATAAATAAAACAAAAAGACACAGAAATGGGAAAGAAGATAAGTTCACCAAAGCGATGAACTGTTATCTCGGGACTACACAGTGGCGACATTAAATAGAACTCTCGCTTTATAGTTTATAGACTTCTAAACTGTTCTAACATTTTATAGCTGCCTTATCTTATTGTTGGAAATAAAGAGTAAAATGCATTAGGTACTGAAAATGGTATCTCAGGAACAGCATCAGACAACCTGCCATGATATCTCCTACACAATACCTGACTATTTTAAGTTTTGCACAGCATTTTAAATCTTCAATTTGCAAGAAACTTCCCTGGTAAGGTAGCAACAAAAAGGTTATCAGAAAACTGGTCCGGTCCTTCTAAAGGTCAATGTCATGAAACAAAAACTGAGCAGGTGGGATTAGAAGGCGGCTGCTCTAGGGTAAAAGAGGTTTAGGGGGTGCGGGGCACAGAGTGCAGTATACAGATCTTGTACCATAGAAACCCACACCTGAAACCTGTGTGTGTGATCATATTAACCAATGTCACCCCATAACATTTCATTTAAAAAGGAAAAAAAAAAGACAGAGATATTTAGGAGTGAGAAAAATAAAATGCAAGGTATGACCCTTCATCAAACCGAGGTGTGAAAAAAAATAAAAAGATGTGGACAATTAGGGAAATTTGAAATAGAGAACAGGAATTGGATAGAATGTATTGTTGTTAAATTTCTTCCATTTTTTGTAGTGGAATTAGGCTTATGCCGGTGAATGGCTTTAGGAGAAGCCAATGGATATACTGAGGGGTGGAATGTCACGATGCCTGTGACTAACAAACGGCGAAAAACAACACACGCACATAGGTACACACACACGTTCAGCGCTGAAACAAGTATGACAAAGCATTAACAGCTGTTGAATCTAGGTGGTAGGTGTCCAGGTATACATGGCACTATTCTTTTCGCTTTTCTGTGTATCTAACAATTTTCACAATCAAAAGGTTAAAAAAAAAAAAAGGCAACCCTCCACACAGGTACTAAACAGATTCCAGCCACACCTACTCCTTACGGCTCCGTTTCAGTGGCACTGCCTCTCCCCGTGGACTTCTCTGATCCTGCCCTCAGATCACCTTGGCTGAACTCCCACAGTCATTTTCATGCTTATTTAACAGAGCAAACTGATTTATGTCAGAAGTATCCACACATCTTGACTCTGAACTCCTTCAAAGCTAGAAGCAGGTTTCCTCCATCTTTAAGACCCACACCATTGACCTCAATTAAAAGCTCGCAGCATTTACAGCCAGAACTGTGTGCTCACAGAGCTGGGCTTCTGGAAAGAACTCCCAGGCTGTCATTTACGACATTCCTTACCTTCAGGAAGGGCTACACCTGAAGTATCCCAGGTAAACAATCTGTGTGACACTAATCTCTAACGAGAGGGAGGTCAGAGATGACCGCCCAGTCCCTTTCAGTCTTAGCATTTTCAGAGTCTATGAATTACCTCGCATATTTAAGCTCCTGAAGATGCCACAGCATCTGTCACTCATCCACCTCTGAACTCTCTGGAGGAGAATATAGTTCTACCTTAAACACAAGCCAGCTCCCTGCTGTGTGTAAGCCCAATTCTTCTGCTTTGTCCTTGAAAGACAGAGAGACAAGGGCTCTGATATCCCACCATATAACAGAATCGACATGAAGTCTACTAGCTAGTCCTTGTTACACAGCCTGGCTCCTGGCACCTTTCTCACTTTCCCCATGTGGTTTGCTGGGGACTCAACACATGAACATTATCAAGCCTAGAACCAGCCCGGCCCAAGTGGCTCAGTTGGTTGAGCATTGTCCTCCTGTACACCAAAGTGTTGCTGGTTCAATTCCTGGTCAGGACGCATACCTAGATTGTGGGTTGGATCCCATGTATGGGTGTATACAGAAAGTCTCTTTTCTTTCTTTTTCTCTTTTTCTTTCTCTCTCTCTCTCTCTCTTTCTCTCTCTCTCTCTCTCTCTCTCTCTCTCTCTATCTCTCTCTATCTCTCTCTCTCTCTCCTCTAAGAATGTCCTCGGTTGAAAATTAAAAATAAAGAAATACAATAAAACCTAGAACTAAATGCCATACTCTCATAGAAAGGTCACATGTTCATGACACTTCAGATTTTCCTGATGAAACTGGCTATTCAAAAGAGATCAAGTTAGGCAGTTGTCTTTCTGTTTACCACAAGGTGTTTCTTAAAACAGAAAGCTCTTTTAAAAATAAACACTCATCTAAAATACAGAATTTTCTTGATCCGCTCGTAAAGAACATATCTAATACATGATATGAGCTGCAATTGTTGCTAATACCCAATCATGAAGGTTAAACAAGTCTCTTTTGTGACTATTGATGGTAAAACTAACAGTAAAGACTAATTTATTCGAATTTTAAAATATAATCTATCAATCCCCTTTTTCTTAGGTACACCTTAGAAAGAAAAGTAAGAGTTAGATGCTAGCCCTTTAGTGATGAGAGTTACTGGGAATAAGAAGCAAAGAAAAAAACAAAACAAAACAAAAAAAAACAAGTGCCACACACACTGAGAACTCTCTAACTCAGGGTCTTTGTCTCCGTAAAGCAAAGGAAAGTGAATGTCAACGGCTGCACTGGAGAAACTCACTGCACGGAGGAGGGTGAGGTGAGTGCTTCTGAGAACCCAAGTTCACTCTTAAGGAAAAGAACACGGGCAAACCTTTGGGCAAGAACTGGCATTAACCAGAGAGGCCTGGGGTGAATGGTAGTCATTGATCCTCTCTCAGCCTCAGTTTCCTCATCTACAAAGACAATATTCACCCCACCTGTTTGTGAGAAAATGTCCTCGGGGGCACTCAGTCGAGTGGCACAGTCCCTCCTTCTCCCCCGCACTGCAAGCTGGCCACTCAAAGGAGAGCAAAGCAGGTGTGAAAAGAAGGCTTTGAGACCCTACCAGCTACTGTGGAGAAAGGCTTTAAAAAAGAAAAGAAAAGGGCAAAGCAAAGAGCACAGAGTTTAAGATGGAGCTATGTGCTACGACAATTCCCTGCGGAAAGGGACCAGGCATAAAGACGAACCATGCGCTCAGCCAGTGTGGCTCAGTTGGCTGGGCTTCGCCCCACGTACCAAAAGGTTGCTGTTTGATTCCCGCTTAGGATACATGCCGGGCTTGTGGGCAGGATCCCTAGTCGGGTGCATGCAGAAGGCAGCAAATGGATGTTTTGCTCTCACGTAGATGCTTCTCTTTCTCCCTCTCTTTTTCTCTCTCTCTAAAAATCAATAGAAAAGTCTCAAATAAAAAATAAATGAACTTGGCATTCTCCCAGCCCTGCCACCTTGTCATCACCAGCCCTGACACCTGGAGCAGAAAGGAGTTGCTCACTTAATGAAAGTCCTACGCAGCCCATCCCGAGTGGGTAAGTAGACCAGCCTTCTTCTTGACTCTCAACTACATGTGTACAGTGTCTGGGGTTAGCAACGGGTCTTTTGGGGGAGTGGGAACTTGCTTCCAAATTGCCTTATAACCTGTGTGGCTGTGTCTCTACAGCTGACGGCACCCCAGTCTCCCTTTCCTGGAGAAACTCCCGCATGTGTTTTAGTTCCCCACCTGGAATCCTGAAGGGCACATTCAGCTTTGTGTCTCCTATAAACCTAAAGTGGAGCTAAATAAATTTCTGTCATTACAATGAGAGAAAGAACGAATCCTGAAAAGGGTTGAGTTTTTGTTGCCAAGATAGGGCAGGGCCCCCTGGTGAGCTCAGGGACACTTGAGGAACTTGGAGCTTAGAGAGGTCTGACTTTTGGAGGCCTCAGAGAGGCTTTAACTGTGGAGAAGAGGAATGAGAGTTCATTCAGCTCACGGGTGCTCTTCAGGGGGACAGAAAGATGGAGCTGAGGTGTCTACAAGAACATTCCCACCACCCAAGTGTCCCTTTTCTAGACCTGGGTGTGCCTGATCCTGGGGATGGTCTCAGAGGCCAGAGGGAGGCCACGTCCCAGGGAAGTTCTTTGCAAAAAAACGACACTGGACCTAGCGACGTGATCAATGGTGTTATAATCCGCTGATTGCCGAAAGCAATTTGTCGGGGCATTTGCTCTGTAAGCACCACGCTGGTGAAGGCCTTTTACAGTACGCGCTACAGTGGGACAGACCTTCAGAAAAGCCCAGTCACTTCTAAACCCCACTGCTAACCAATCGGCTTCCGAAAAGCTCTCAGGTGGAAGCTTCACCTGGAATTCCCAGCCGTGGATTTCCAGCACCTTCTACAGCAGTGGTTCTCAACCTTGGCTGCACATTAGAATCACCTGGGAATCTTTTTAAAATCCTGATTTCTGGGCCTCATCCTCCGGAAATTCTGTCTCTTTGTTACTAATGTTGTGGCCCCACCCCATAACAAAGAAACAGAATTTCCGGAGGAGGAGGCCCAGAAATCAGGATTTTAAAAAGATTCCCAGGTGATTCTAATGTGCAGCCAAGGTCGAAAACCACTGTTCTACAGTCCTCTCATTTCTTTCCCTAAAGATATCACCCAAAAAAACCCCGCTAAGTTAAAAACACAAAGCAAAGACAGCTTCCTCATAATACAGAAAAAGTCACTCAGCTGACCTACTAAATCTCTGAATATGATGGGTGAGAAGTGGAGGGATCTTTTATATTGTCAACCAAATGCAGTCTACTCCTCGTTACTGAATTACTTGTGATGCCTTTAGGGACATAAAAGAGACATGAAAATCCAAATCTCAAACGTGGTCATCACACACTCTTTTTATTTCCCGTGCTAGGTTATGGATACCTGCCCTTTCCCCCCTCAAGTTCGAAAATCGCCAATAGAAGCTAAGTGCTGTTGAGCTGTGTTCTATATTTACCAACAGACTCTGGGATTTTTCCAGCATTCCGTATTTTTACAACTCCAAGCACACCTCACAGAACTATGTAACCCTCGCCTGGGTGTGAGAAAGGAAAAACTGATGCAACTAGTCCATCCTGTGTATGAACCTGGGCACAGCTCAGCTGGGTTTTAAAAAATACTGTGTCATTTTCCGAAGGAGAATTTTAAAGACGGGACGGGTGGGGTGGGAGGGGATGGGAAAGAAAGGCGTAAGGAAAATGTCTTCTCTGATTTCCTCCTTCAAGAAGAGCAGAAGTCAGTTTTGTGTGGTGAAAGGTAGACTGTTCATTTCTTCTATACATTTTATTGTTATGGAATACCCAAATTAAATCCACACATCACATTACTTTTGGCCAAGTAAACGTGTTGTGCAAGGTTTAAAATGCAAGGCCCTACCTTTTAGCTGCTGCGTAACTACAACAACAAAAGCAGAATGGTCACATTGTTTAATCCCTTCATTTCTCGCCTCCTAACTCACTTTCCAAATGCACTGGTGAGATGGAGAGAAATTTGTCCAGAAACACATTTTCCAACTTTCCTTGGAGACCTGACCTTTCCAACATGACGTCTGGAGACCTCTTTAAGCTCAATTTGAAGTGAGAGGACAGATTCCTGCCAAACCGTGTCCACCAGGGTGATGGCTCATCTGCGTGAACGGTGGCTACACAACCCCCTCACCCATGCAGAGGATGGCTGGAAACCGGGAAACAGCACCAAACATCTGCTGAGTAGTCAACAATCACAAAGCTCTCCATTCCAACTGCACACTGTGCTCAGAAACAAGAACGCCCGGACAGCTGGTGAACTCTGAGTTCCTGTGCAGCTCTGGGCCTTGCTTCGTAGCCCGTAGCAGATTTCAAGGAGACAAGGAAGACCACGTTTTCAGGATACAAAAGGCAAGGAGGCAGGTGACAGGTAAACTATAAAAATAAGCACTCCACAGCAGGGCAGACCGTGTCCCAAAAACTCCCTATAGTAAATGGAAACGAGTAATACCCAGCATATTCCGGTTAAAAGGGCAAAAACATATATATGTTTTTAAACAGCTCCCATCCATGGTGGTTAAAAATAACAAGTTGGTTCTTGCGAGGTAAAGCTCCCGTTACCTGGAATCACTTTTACCCACAAGCAGTGGTTCCCCTCGCTTTTATTCCTGCTCTAACACTCAGACGCAAACCAAGCCCACAGTGCATCAAAGGCTGAGATTTTCAACTGAGGGGGCCTGGGGGCCGCAGAAGCAAACTCTGAGAGGGCAAGCAGTTTGAAGGCTCCCCCAGGTGATTGTTTTTAAAAAAATCATTTCCCCCACCCCCAGCTTTGAGGCTGACCGCCTTGTCTAAATAGGCAACATCTTCCCACCAGAAGGATCTTCAAATATGAAAGTCTCCATTTTTGACATTACTGAATCTTCTAAGGCCATCAAAGCCCACACTGAATATTTATGGATAAAATAATAGGTTGTCTGGGATTTTTCTCCACAATAATGGGGTGGGGGACTGTGAGGGGGACAATACTGGCCATGTTTACAGCTGTTGACAGTGGGAGACAAGAGTTACACCATTCTCTACAGCGTTGTGCATGCCTGAAATTTCCCATAGTAAAACGTTGGGTTTTTCTCAAAAGTTTTTCTTAAAGGGTAATTTGTCAAGTAACCTGGTAACATAGATAACAGTGCCAACGTTGCTGATACGTTACAGAAAAATGGGATCCGAACTTTCCCTCCAACTGAACCCCTTTGCCCTTCCAAACTAAAACGTGTGTTTAACTAGACCAGTGGTCGGCAAACTCATTAGTCAACAGAGCCAAATATCAACAATACAACGATTGGAATTTCTCTTGAGAGCCAAATTTTTTAAACTTAAACTACATAGGTAGGTACATCGTTATTAACTTAATTAGGGTACTCCTAAGGCTTAGGAAAAGCCACACTCAAGGGGCCAAAGAGCTGCATGTGGCTCGCGAGCCGCAGTTTGCTGACCACGGAACTAGACCAAACTGACAGTGTAAGTTTTTCGTTTTTAAAAGATGGCGGGAAAAATTCCTTCTGGAGATACAATGACAAGTTGGATAAAATGCAAAGACCGATCAATCCGACACAAGATATGGGAGTCTCCCCTGGCCCGTTGGCGTCAGGTGGGGTGTATCAGAATACCTGAGTCTGGCTGACTTCTCAAATGAGCCTTCTCTGCCTTTCATGCCAGGAATGCTTTGTCCCAAAGGACTCCATCCTTTGAGACCTCAGAAGCTGCAATTCTCCGATTCCAACTCTCCTTGCTATCCGTGTCTACACCCACTGTGATGCGGGTCCGGGAATGCCAGAGCTGCTCTCAGCCAGGAACCAGACACAACATCCCCTAGTGTCAGACACCAAGAAGGCGGTCATGAGCACCTCCATTTTTAGAGCAGATTCAAAGACGAGCCACTGCTGAGCAGTATTCCCATAGCCCTACTGCCCTGAGATAAGTCCTCATGTTCCCATTTTACAGACGAGGGCAGCCAGGCTGCAGAGGTTAAGAACTTGGCCCTCATCAGACAGACAATGACATTATCTGACCCCATTTCTAACTCAAAGAACCGTGCTCACAATATCCAGAACGGGGGCTGAAACTACAACCTCGCGATGTAAGAATAACCCGACAACAGCAAGCTCCCACATTCTATTAGGACGACTGCGAGCCAGCCGCCACGGGCGGTGGACTTCATGCAGATATGGCAGACATGGACCCTGAGGCTGGTGACCAATTTTCAGCCCTGGGATGTCCTATCCAGAGGGCCTGGCACAGAACCAGAGTCCTGCCCCTGCCTCAGCACCCCCTCTCCTGCCCTCCCCGCTCCCCCCTCATGCCTCCTACCTGGACGCTTGCTTTCCTTCCACAGCACCAGTCTGTGCTGCAGAGAGAGAATCCCGGCACGTCGCACGCAACCTCTTCAGAAACCAATTCCAGAAACACGATCACAAGAGCAGCCCAAGAGGCCTTCCAGCTTGGTCATATGACTCACTCATCAAAACAGAAGAAACGCTGCAGCGAACACACCTTTAACTTGCTTCGCCCTCCCCTGCGATGTGCGCCCCGAGGGACCACAGGGACCGAGAGAGCGGGGCTCCCCTCTCCCCGTGAGAGCCTGCTGCAAGTGGCCTCCCTAGCAGTTTCCACACCTCCCTCCCCCGTTTCCTTCCTGCCCAGGCCTGAGTTCCCTCAACGCCCCTCACAGGTCCAGGGCTCTGGGAGGAGAGGACTCATCTGTGTCACTTCCTCTCCAAACATAAGCAACAGCCAGCATCTCTGCCAAGTCTCGGCACTGGGCCTGCCGGTCCGGAGCTCGGTTCCCGGGGACAGCGCCTGGTTCCCTGGCTCCTCGAGCTCCACCAGCCAGCCTCACCCAGATGGGGAGTCATGTCCACACAGGAGCCGCTTTCAAGCGGTAGAACCAGGCTCCGAGGCCACCTCACTTTCTGCAGGTACAACATGGGGGTGATAACAGTATCCATCACTAACCAGAGTGGTCGGGAAGATTCCGGGAGTTAGGAATATCCAAGTGCTGGCACCATTCGCGCGTGTGTTCTCACTGCCCTTATAATTATTGGTGCCATTTCACCCAATGCTGCAGGAAATCCAAGGGAGCCGAGCGCCTGCTAGTAGCACAAGGATAAAAACTGCTTTCCACAAACCAAGAGTCGGAGGGTTTTTGAAGTTAAGGAAGCAAAACATGAGTGCAAAACAAGCAAGTACAGGTCCCACCGCCTGGGAACCCAGACAGGGTGCCCGGTGGGTTTCAGGTATGTGACCACTCCAGTGAGTCAGGGGACAGCCAAGCGGGTTCGAAAGTGTTCCGGGGCAATCGCTTCTCCGGAGCCAAGACGCTGAATCAGAGGGGAGAAGGAATGAAAACAGGTACGAACTAGTGTCAGCTGTAAAGAGTTGCATAATCCCGACTGAAGTAACCAAATGTTAATTACTGATGGGAGAAAACAAAGCCTCTAAACCAGTGGTTCTCAACCTTCCTAATGCCGCGGCCCTTTAATACAGTTCCTCATGTGGTGGTGACCCCCAACCATAAAGTTATTTTCGTTGCTACTTCCTAACTGTAATGTTGCTACTGTTATGAATCGTCATGTAAATATCTGATATGCAGGATGGTCTTAGGCGACCCCTGTGAAAGGGTTGTTCGACCGCCAAAGGGGTCGCGACCCACAGGTTGAGAACCGCTGCCTAAACCCAGTGGTTCTCAACCTTGGCTGCACATTACAATCACCTGGGAATCTTTTTAAAATCCTGATTTCTGGGCCTCATCCTCCTCTGGAAATTCTGTTTCTTTGTCACTCATGTTGTGGCCCCACCCCATAACAAAGAAACAGAATTTCCGGAGGAGGAGGCCCAGAAATCAGGATTTTAAAAAGATTCCCAGGTGATTCTAATGTGCAGCCAAGGTTGAGAACCACTGCTCTAAACACAGTCAGTCATGCGACATGCAGACACCTCCATGTCGATAGACTACAAACACCCATGTACACATGCAAAGCCACGGCAGCTGTGTCCTTTCTTCTCTCCATCCCCTGCCTAGCAGACACACACACACGCACACGCATGCACACTACCTAAGTGGAAACATGGGAAATCTTAGGTTGTACTAAGCAGCTCTCTGAGTGACATTACGAAGAAATGGCATTACCTGTCCAACCAAGTGCAGTACATTCACTGTTTTAAAACCCTTGTGTTAGCCTAGGACCGTTCCTGTCACCCTGGCTGACCTCAAGCTGAAGATGTGCTCAGCTGCCCTGCCTGGGGCAGAGCAAGCCTGGGCCACTGGAGACAAGATGCTGCGTGTGGGATGGCTCTCCAGGCCTGGGGGGTGCCCGCGGCCCTGTAGGGTATGAGCACAGCCGCAGGAACAGGAGGGCAAAGGTCAAGTGCTTCAGTTCCCAAGTTGGACTGAGCTCTTAAAAGCTGAAAAACTTAAACATGCAAAATTGCTGACAAATTCATCGCTAATGAACACGGCAAACTTTAAACCACTTAATCTCTGCCTTTCCTCAATACTCTATGTAAGAAAATTTGGAATGAGTCTTCCTTCAGGAGTAGCATTGTCTCAGCTGTCGCTTATCATTTCAGCTATAAAATCATTTGAGTGATTTACATGCCTGACATCATGTAATCCTCACGATCCCAATTTACACAGTAAACATAATGAAGGAGCCTTCCTCCGCTCTCTTGATTTATACCTGTTTCAGAATGTTAAGGACTTCAAACTTCCCTTGGGCGGGGGGTGGGGGGGGAATCACTACTGAAATCTTTGTACAAGAACAAAAAAGAAAGAAAGAAAGAAAGAAAGAAAGAAAGAAAGAAAGAAAGAAAGAAAGAAAGAAAGAAAGAAATCCCTGAGAAAAGAATGCACATCATCTGTTCTTCCACTAGATTGTAAGAGGGCAGGAACCAACGTTTAAAACAGCTTGTGTAACCCCAAATCCCTCCGCACTATAATTAACACGTACTCTGACTCAGCAATGCCACTTGTGGGAAACTTTCATAGGAAATAAAAGCAACGAATCTTCATGGTTATGTATAAGGGTCAAAAAACACCCTGAATATCCATAACAGAGTTATGTTCAAAGAAATCCTGGCATAGAAAATCATTTAGGGTCTTATGTAATTATTGGTAATTAGTTAGAACAGAATCTATTGGTTCAGAGTGACACCCAGGGTGAGTTGCAGAGTAATATGTAAGGCAAAAAAATAAAGCCAAACCAGTCATCCTATATGTGTCTGTGCTTACACAAGCTTGGAGAAAAGGCATGGAACACTTCTGACCTCAGAGGGAGGAAGGCAGAAGCAGACACATCTACTTTGCCCCTAGGTAATCTTTGGAGTATTAATATTGTATTAGACCCGCCCCCCCCCAAAAAAAATACTTTAAACCAGTTAATCTCTGCCTTTCCTCAATATTCTATATAAGAAAATTTGAAATAAGTCTTCCTTCAGGAGTAGCATTAAATCAGCTATCACTTATCATTTCAGCTATAAAATCATCTGAGTGATTTACATACATGACATCATTTAATCCTCACAACCCCAATTTACAGGTAAGAAAACTGAGACTGTATGGATCTGGCCAAAGTCCCAAAGCTAGAAGGTGGCAGAGGCTGCACCCAAAGTGCAGTCCTTCACCATGGGATTTTAATGTGAGCTGCACATTCACATATAGGCCCCTTCATAAATAACAGTACTTACAATACTGGCTCATTAAGCACGTGGCTTTCAGCACCATATACAATCATACTTTGACTAAAAGCAAAAGCAAAAAAAAACACAAAAAACCACTTGCAATCAAACGTTCATTTTCAAATTAGAACTGATTAAAACCGCTTACATCCTGGAACTTGCTTGAGTTTTCATTCTTTTGAATTATTAGGGTGAGAAGGATCATTCTTTTTCTACCTCATCTAAAAATTTTAATAATCTTTAATACTTTCTGATTATAAATTCATTATAAATGGAAATTATAGAAAACTAAAAGGAAAAGCTAAAAATCATGCATAATGTCGCCACCCAAGGGTAATCAATTTAAAGCTTTTGCATATTTTATCCCATCCTTTTAATTAAGTATATTTTAAATTTGTTTACATTATTGAGATTCTACTACTTTGTTTCATATCTTTCAGTCTTTCTGATTACTACTTATCCTCCCAAGATGGGGCACACACACCCCGCAGGGGGGCTGTTTGATTTTTAATGGGGGGGGCAATTCAATAATGAGTTATTAACAGTGAATTTTTGTATTTCTTATGGGGCCTCATATAGAGTTCTAGGGGCCTCATCTACAGTATATAAATATATATTGTGACATATTTATGCATTTCAGTTCTCTAGTATATGTTCTTAAACTTTATTTGCTATTTTTTCATATTGTTTCATATTATTACTATTTTTATAACAATTTCTTAGTGATTTCTTCCTTGGTTCTTCAAATGTCCTTTTGTTCTTTTATTTTCCTCTTTTCATGGATGCCATGTTCTTTGGAAGCTTGTTTAGACCATGTTAATGGCCTCTTAGGCTTCCTCCATGTGATTAGGAGTTTGCTTTTTGAATAATAATTATATGTCACGAGGGTGGGGGGGGGGGCATCAGGATTTCAGAGATGCCTAGGTGAGGCATGGCCAAAAAAAGGTTGGGAACCACTGCTCTATGGTATAGGCCAGTGGTCGGCAAACTCAGTAGTCAACAGAGCCAAATATAAATCTCTACATGCTAATTTTACCTATTCTTAAAGTCTTTCACCTTGAAAAGGGCCACTGGGACTCATCCTCTCTACATTACAAACTCATAAATTTAACGCTCTTATTAAGGCTCACAACATAACCATCCCTACCTTTCTGGCCTTCTCTCTTTAGGTCCTAATTCAACGCCCGTTAATTTTCTCTGTGGTTCCCAGGAACTCTCACCTCGCCTTGTGTTCCTTCAGCTGCAGAACTAAAATGAGACAAGTTATCTTTACAACCTACCTCATTAAGACGGGCTTATTATTCACCAGAAAACACAGAGCTCATGAGCTGGACCTTCCCATAAAATCTCCACTGGAAGGAAAACTCTCACTAGAGGAAGACACCAGGAGAAAACCTGAGCCCACTCTCGTTTGTATCAGACAATAACAAAGACTAGGACAAAGGGCAAATACATACAAAATGGGTCTGGAATATCTAGGCTTACTTCCTCACCCTGTCTGGTGACTTTAGCCCAGCCAATAATTAGAAATTTGGAGCTAGAGGCTGGGAGACTGCTGGATGTGAGCCACAAAATAATGAAGTTTTCACCTTTTCCCAGCTGAAAAATCATTTCCAACTGAGGAGGGGAATAAAACACAAATGCTAAAAGCCCCACGCGTGACGAAACCAGGGGATTTCAGGAACCCCGCATCAAAATACAGAAGGAAAAGCTGGGCGTGCGAGCTAAGTGAGAGGTAAGCTTCTGGAAGTTCATCCTGAGAGGCAGCGGTACCAGGTGTTCTGCTCTGTTTGGTGAGGTGAGGAGGTGGTTTGGTTTTGCAAAGTGTGGAGGCTGCGAGTAGGGAAGGACCTAAAAGCAGGGCAATGGTTTAAAAGTCTTTATTAGAAGTGTTACCTGTGCCAGTCCTTACCTAAGCGGAAGCTGGGGGGCTCCAGAGGGGAGAAAGAAAGGGAAGGGGGTGAAATTATCGAATGAGATTGGATCTCGTGGAAAGTTGGGCAGGAGTTTCATAAAGCAGTAGGAAGTGTGTGGGAGCACTTAGTCAGATGTTTATTAAGAAAACCAAGCAAATGAAAAGGTGAACACTGACCAGGGTGTTAGCGCAGCTCATTACACTGGCAGGATGGTGGCAAGGAAGACAGGGTATAAATGAGCTTTAGTCCTTATCTCTCACCACCACCACCACCGTCACCATTTAGCTAACATTCTTGAGCACTTGTGTTTTATGATTTTTATTCTGAGCTCTTATAAATGGGCTTCATGCCCCTCCCAGGAGTCAGGAGGCTTCCACAACACACAGGACACCACGAAGCCAACAGAATAAGAAATACCAGATAAATGTGGCAGGTGATGATGTGTTCATTACACAGAAGGGGGAAATCATTTCACTATATTCATATCAAATCACCACGGTGGACACTTTAAATATCTAACAATAGTTATACCTCAATAAAGCTGAAATTTAAAAGATTCCTTAAAAGAATAATCAATCCCAGAAATAAACAATATGCTTTTGCATCTTTTATATTTTCATGGGGAAGCACAGAAGTGAGCGCAAGCTGCACTGTGGCCTCTCCTCCCGAGAGTCCATAGGACGTGTGGCCTCTCGTGACATTGCTAAGGCCGAGAGTCACCTCTACACGAGTGGGTGGAAGAGAGGGAATGAAGGAAGGTGATTCTGCTCCTTCAAGTATAATTAGCAATGCTGACCATGTGTCATGTTCCCCACGAGTGAACTTAAAGGAAGGAGATGCCTGCAAGACCTGGAATTCCTCTCGTCCGACTCATGAAACTAAACAGGTCTTGGAGGTCACTACTGTGGGTGAAGCAGCAACTGTCTGAAAATCAGGGCCAGCATGGGTGGCAAGATGCAGCCTCTCTTCTTAGCCTCAGCCCAAAAAGGGACGATACTAAGCACCAAAACTTATGTAGTACCTTCTGAGAAACAATGAAATACAGTTGACCCTTGAACTACACCAAGTTTGAACTTCAGGGGTCAACTTATATGCAGACTTTTTTCAATAAAGACGTACAGAACTGTACTGTTTTCTCTTCCTTATGGTTTTCTTAATAACATTTTCTTTTCTCTACCTTACTTTACTGTAAGAATACAGTATATATTACATACAAATGTGTGTTATGCAACTGAGTCAAAAGTTTTATGCGCATTTTGACTGCGCAGGATTTGAGGGAGGGGGGAGGTCTAACCCCTACATTGTCCAAGGATCAGCTATTCCATTAAGGTGAGGAATAAGAATTAAACAGTCAAAAAATCTGCAGTAACTCAATGGAGTCCAAATAATAATGTGGCATTAATCCACTCCAAGAGAAATGTACTAGGACAAGACTGAAGTTATCAAATTAAGACAGGGCAAGAAAAACACTGTTTGAATATAGTTATGATATGCTATTTTAATATATTTTTCACACCCACAGATAAACAACACTTCATGTTTCTTTTCTAAGCATAAAAATAAAACTCCCCTGGCATTCTTGGGTCTGAGTTTGTAATGTACTCAGTAATTTTCCATTTCACTTGTGTTCACGGATTTAGAAATGTGCTTCAGCTCTTAACAAAAATATTTATGCTCTGAAGTATTTATTGCTTCTGCCTAACGAGATCCCAGTGTACAGATGAGAAAGGTATCCAGGAGGAAATGGGGAATAGTGTGCAAAGTGTTCTAGAGCGGAAGGTCACACTGCGGAACATACTTTAACTGTAACAGGATAGGGGTGGAAACAGAGGGAGGCCTACCCTAGCCCTGCCCAGGGAGCTCTGCCCAGGTCCTCAAGGCAAGGAATTCTAGCTCCAAAGCACACTGACCACACACATGACCAACACCAACACACTGGAGTCCCCCGGGGAAACCCTACCCAGCTCCCCAAACTTCAAATCATTGGTTTTCTGGTTCTTTTTGAAAGAAACACCTTCATTTTCAAATGCAGCATTCCAGTAAAAGCAAACCTGAGTTGTACATCCTCCAGGACACCCTAGTCCAGTGGTCAGCAAACTCATTAGTCAACAGAGCCAAATATCAACAGTACAACGATTGTAATTTCTTTTGAGAGCCAAATTTTTTAAACTTAAACTATATAGGTAGGTACATTGTTATTAACTTAATTAGGGTACTCCTAAGGCTTAGGAAGAGCCACACTCAAGGGGCCGAAGAGCTGCATGTGGCTCGCGAGCCACAGTTTGCCAACCACTTCCCTAGTCCCAAGTCTTGAGATGCCTAAAGTGACCAGGGAACACAATTTGAAAAGCCAAACTAAATGAAAGCTGAAGGGAAATTTGAAAATCACCAAAAAATATTCATCTGTAACATATATACTTCCATCATTCAGTTTTAATTTGATCTATTGTTATATGAAGCTGCTTTGGTAAGTCATAAAAATACTATACAAAGGTATACCAATCTTCATGATCAAACTACAGGGCAAAAGGAAGAATAGAAGTCAATCATTCTATCAATCTAGCTCAGTCTAAATGTAAGAAAACAAAATTACAAAAGTGCCAGAAGAAAATATATTATTAATGTGAAGGTATGTAAGTCTCTCCTAAATATTATCAGATTTTATTACATAATTTTAAATGCTTCCATGGCTAAAGACAATGTAAAGTGGATTATAAGACAATGACCTGAGAAAAAAATACTTGCAATATACTTGCAATAGACAAAAAATTCAGGATCATAAAAATCCAATAAGAAACTTAAAAAAAAAAAAAAAAAAGACCAGACACTTTATAGCTAAAAGACATCGGATTAAAAAGCATATGGAGATACTGAACCTCGTCCTAACCAGTTTGGCTCGGTGGATAGAGCATTGGCCTGCAGACTGAAGGGTCCCAGGTTCGATTCCGGCCAAGGGCATGTACCTTGGTTGCAGGATCGATCCCCAGTAGGGGGTGTGCAGGAGGCAGCTGATGGATGTTTCTCTCTCATCAATGTTTTTAACTCTCTATCCCCCTTCCTTCCTCTCTGTAAAAAATCAATTAAATATATTTTAAAAATTTAAAAAAGATACCCAACCTCACTATCAGTAAAATGTAAATTATACATGCATAAGAGGCAACTTTTTTCTCTCTTGAATTGAAAATAAATAAATAAAAAAAGACTGATCATTCCAGTGCTGATGAAAATATCACAGTGTTACTTGCTGGAATATACACCAATAGGACATTTTTAAGGGGAAATTTGACATTACCCTCAGTAAAAACTTAGGCATGCATGACCTTTCAACACAGTTGTAGTAATGCCACGTCTAGGAACCTATCCAAAATTCGACATGTATCTATGTAAAAAGAGGTTCACCTCAGCATTAATTATAATAGGGAAAAATGCATACAACGGAGATGATGTGTTGTATGGGTCATGGTACATACGTTTAAAAGAAGTAGACTCTGTGCACACACACGAGGAGCTGACTGCAGCTCTGAGTGGCAAAAGCAGGTGCAGCATTATGCTTAGTGTGATTTCGTTTCTAATTTATGTTCTAAAACTTTCTTTACATTTCACATTATGTATTATGTGCATAGAAAAAGCTCTGGGAGGACGTACTCAAACTGTCAACTGTTGGCAGGGTGACAAGGAGAATATAAAACTGCATCGGCATGTTGTTTCCAATTTAATTAAACACACGCACAGAAAAGGACAAAAGAATTGATGGGGTGATGATCTCTGGAAGGTAAAATTCTGGGTGATGTTCATTTTGTTGCTATATAAAATTTTCTATATGTTTTACATTTTCTACAATGGTCATTATTACTTTCCTACTCTGAAAAATATTAAGATTTATGCTTAAACTGTTATAATAAAGCACTTGAGAGGGCTTTTAAAAACTTGAGAAAATAGCATTTATTGAATGTTATTGTTTCTGTCCCAAGAACTAGAGAAAAAATCAAAGGGCAAAGAGACGAGTTAAAACTGCTCCTAACATCTGGTCTCCCGACATGGCTCATAAACATGATATAGATTCCTTTTAATGAAAGCATGGAACTGAGTACAGGGTGTAAATGCTGTCCCAGGCCAACAAGAGCTAGACTAATTATAGGTTCCATGGAAGAAGGCAACACTCAGCTGAATCTTAAAGAATTTTGAGAAGCATAGACAGAAAGTGAGGACATGAATCCAAAAGCTCCTCAAATTATCTCCTTGTTCATCTTTTTACAATCTGATAGATAACTCAATGTTGTAAACACCTAGCTTAAACATCTAGCCACTTAAACATCTAGCTTCCAAAGAAAGACGGTAATGTGACTACACAATAATGAAATATAGATCAAAGTGTATTTAAATATGCATACATTATGTATTTAAATATATATATTTTCAAATTACCTGAATATTTTCAAATTCTCTAATTCCCACCCCCAAGAGAAAAACTTAAAAGTCAACAGTCTACCAGGTCCCCCAATACACTGCTAGTGGTATAACTTCCATGGCAAGCATTTGGCAATATCTATTAAAATTACAAGAGCAGAAGCCTTTAACCTAGCAATTCTACTTCTAGAAATTTATTTTAACACTCTTACATGTGTGAAAAAAAATTATTGGTAATTACAAAACCCAGAAACAACCTAAAAGCTCATCACAGAAGACGGTCAATAATGGCACATCCGCATAAGAAAAAAATGAATAAGGCGGCCTTTCATACACTGAAATAAATGGCTTCCGGGATAAGAGACAATACTGGCATAGAATAGGAGTGGTGTATGTACCAGATGTGTGGAAAAGCGAGGGCATGGATGTATATGTTTGTATGCACACAAAATAGCTCTGGAAGACTATCTTAAAAACTACTTACAATTCTTAGAGAAGAGGGGACCTGAGACTAGAGGTCAAGGGTGGAATGTAGACTTTCTATTGCATAATTTTTTAAATCCTCACCGAGGACATGCTTAGAGTGTGTATGTGTGTGTGTGTGTGTGTGGGGGGGAACGCATCGATGTGATGGAGTTACATCAATCAGTAGACCTCCGCACACAACCCAACTGACCGGGGACCAAGGACACAACCCAGGCATGTGCCCCAACCAGGAATAGAACCAGCAATCTTTCAGTGCACTGGAGGAAGGGCCACTCCAGTCAGGCTCTTGTGTGCTTTTTAAATTCTGCATTATAGCCCTAGCCAGTTTGGCTCACTGGATAGAGCATTGACCTGGGGACTGAAGGGTCCCAGGTTCGATTCTGGTCAAGGGCATGTGCCTTGGTTGCGGGTGCGTCCCCAGTGGGGAGTGTGCAGGAGGCAGCTGAATGATGCTTCTCTCTCATCCATGTTTCTAACTCACTATCCCTCTCCCTTCCTCTCTGTAAAAAATCAATAAAAAAAATTTAAAAAATTCTGCATTATATTCATCTTTCACCTACTCAAGCAAAAATTAATTTAACTTAGAAGTTTAAGTTTAATACGTTTTATCTCTGCCCTCAAAAGAAAACTTCAAAGCCAGCATTTTACAGAGAAAAATTATCCATTTACGTGAACTCAGAAAGTCTGCCAAAGTTCAAGTAACCGTAATTTTTTTAATGTTAATCTGTAAAGTTGTTATATTATTTCTAATTTAAGTATAAATTTTCTAAAAATGCCTATGAGACAACTCCTAAAAAAGAAAATAATACTCAGCTTTGTTTGATGTCCCTGAATATAGAAACACTCTTCAGGTCACATGAAACTCAACTTCAAAAGCCACTACATTTTCCACAGGGACTCTTGCTCCTGGCGACACATCTGGACCAGCCACCTCAGGAGGCGAAAGGGCAACTGGATCTCCCTGCAAGTGTTTCTGGCAGCAACTCCTGTGTGGCATTTCAGGCCATGAGTCACAATTCCACTGGATGGCATTTGGGCTTTATATTTAACTATAGGCCTGGTGCACAGATTCATGCACCGATGGGGTCCATCGGCCTGACCTGCACCCTCTCGCAATCCAGGACTCCTCGGGGGATGTTGGAGAGCTGGTTTGGGCCTGTTCCCCACAGGCCAGGCCAAAGGACACCACCGGTGCACAAATCCACGCACCTGGACAGTTTTGGCCTGATCCCCCCAGGCCAGGCCAAGGGAACCCAGGTACACAAATCCATGCACCTGGTCTCTAGTATGCATATAAGATCTTTGGTTAATCTCTTCCCACCTTTCCCCTGCCCTCCTTCCCTCTGAGATTCATCAGTCTCTTTCATGTTTCCATGCCTACACATTGAGCGTCTGTCCCCTGGTGGTCAGTGCATGTCATAGTTACTGGTCAAACAGTCAAACAGTCAACTGGTCACTTAGGCTTTAATATAGAGAGATTCTAAGACATCAATGAGGATGTGCCCAAGAATGAAAGTTCTCTGCAGAATGTCCTCCCAAGAAATAATATGTACTGATGTTGTCCATGGTGTCGATCGATGATTCTCTCTCATCATTGACATTTCTATCTCTCTCTCTCCTCCCTCTCCCTTCCTATGAAATCAATAAAAACATTTAAAATAGTAATAATAACAGAAAATATATATGAAAAACATAAATGAAATAGAAGTGGTGAGACTCAGCCATCCATCCAGCCTGCTATGTAGATGCCATCAAGTTCCTAGACATTAAAACCTGGTGGATAAACACTCAGCTCATATCAATTATTTGCATAGGATGTAACCAGATTTCCCTCCAAGTTTTTAAAGATTATAAGATAATTAAATCCGTTGCTCAAATTTCTAATTTAAAAAAACTATTAGTCTAGATTACTGATGATATATACATTAGCAGCTTAACCCTACAGAAGTACACAAAAGCATCTCAAAAAAAAAAAAAAATCCAATCAAAAAGACAACATCCAATGGGGAGAATCTTGAGTTTTAAACCCAAGTTATGAAAATCATAATATTAGTTTACACTTGGAGAAACATACCATTCCAAGTAAAATTGAAATACAATTCTGTTAAAAACTAAACAATAAAAAATTAGCAATAAAATGGCAAGACAAGTGTTTACTAGGACAAACATTTATTCTGAGTCCTACTCATTAAATCCTCAAAATAATCTCCAATGACATATAATCTGCCTAAACACATGCTGTGTTGGGGCTGGGGTGGGAAAGACACGGACAGACATTCCAGGCATGGCACCTGGACCCGCTCAGTAACCAGGACAGAGAACCATTCAAACACAGCCATGCACTTGTCATCAGCGGCCCTTCTTCCATTCCTACCTCCAATGTGCAGGTGTGTATTTGCAGGGCAAGATAAACTTTAAAAACAGGGTTTAAAAAACAGAAATCACAACGAGTGGTCAATTTTCACTTCAAATCTCCATACAGGGCAGTTCCATTTCCACCAGCTCTCTGGGGGCTTGTTCTTCCCTCGCTCAGAGCAAAGTGCAGCACTTTTACTGTGTGCTCTCATAACCCTACTAGGGTAATGCTAGCCTATAAACAACTCCTGGGGGCAATTAGAGAAAATCATGTGACATATTTAGCTGCAGAAGAGCACAGACTAACATCAGTAATAATTTAGGAGTTGTTTTTCTTTTACCTGCATAGGAAATATTTCTACCTGTCCAGCAGCAAGCATACATGACTTCACCTACTCTAATAAGCTTTTTAAAAAATTTTGTGCATTAATTTGAGAGAGAGAGACAGAAACATCAATTCGTTGTTCCACCTATTTGTGCATTCATTGGTCGATTCTTGTATGTGTGATGTGCCCTGACCAGAGATCAAACCTGCAACTTGGGCACATGGGGCTGATGCTCTAACCAACCAAGCTACCTGGCCAGGGGCGGTTAGGCCTTATGTCTATTTACTTATGTTATCTCACAGGTGAGTCTCTGAGCTTCCACAGTAAGGACAAGCCTAGAGCAACTGGTGGATCCCGGGACTTGAACCATTTTATACACAGAGTTTTCTGGTTATGAGGGTGTATGAGAAAAAGGACACTCAGGTACCTTCTCCAAACTGTAGAACTAGGACTTGGCCATTACAATGCTGCCAATGATGTCACCATTTCCCGACGCTTCCCCACTAGTTACAAAAATGGGAAAGTCCACTTACGACTAAAGAAAAGTCTCCCAACTTACATTACGGAACAAAAGCTGAGCACCACCTCTGAGAAGACCGGCCTTCACACTGCACCGGGGAGTCAGAGAGTAGGCGAGGACTGTCACCACAGCCAATTGCCACTGAACCTTTTGGTCCCTGTTCCATCCAAGCACCTAGCCCAGCCCCTGGGTGGTTGCCCCAAATATATTATTATCGAGAACCAGCTCTTACTAAGTGCTTCTCCTGCATTATTCTTCCCTAGTCCTTAGAGTAGGGTTCTGGAAATCAATGTTCTTCCCGCTGTGCCAAAACTGCCTCCTGCCCTCTATCACCTTCCCATATGACACATCCGACTCGAAACAAATGACAGAAATGGCTTTCGGGGCCAGCAAGCCCACAGCTGATGCCCCAGCCCCATCTCTGCATGAAAAGGGCAGCACACCCACCAGCCATAGAATAGTACTCGGGCACTTCCAGCAAATTACACATCTCCAAGGTCCCACTCTGCTAGCCCCGGGGAAACTACGCCATGACCTGGGCCACAGCTAAACTCGATCAAGTTCGGATCAACAGGTAAACAGGATTTACTAAACCCCAGGCCGAGGGGCTAGGACAGAATCCCTCCTGCAGGAGGTAAGGTGATACTGACTCTGAAGGACAGTGGGATTGGCTTGGATTGGGGGAAAAGCAGCCGCCTTACAGTAAGGAAACGGGCTTGGTGCTTATGGGATAAGAAAAGTGAAGAAGAATGAGACGTTTATTTGGTTGCCTCAAGTCCTTTCTTTAGCTCGATAGGAGGTGACACAGTCACCAAGGCAGGGAATATAGGAACAGGGGCTGGTCTGAGAAGAAATCAAATGAATTCTGTTTGTGGCACTCTGAGTTTAAGATATTTGCGGTCCGTTGCATGGAAAACCCAGTAGGCAGCTGGAATGTGGGGGCCCTGAAGAGAGAGGGGTCTGAGTTACAGATGAACGCCCCTGAGAAAAGGGTCAGGAAGGCATGGAATCAGACGCTAGACCACACCTGCATCCAACAGTGGAGGAGCACCCTCAAAGGACAGTGAAGGGGAACACCCAGGGGAGGAGGAGGATCATCAGGGGGCGCCCAAGAAGGCAACGCTTCCAGGAGGAGGCCACGGTCAATGTCACATTCCACAGGAAAGTCAAATAAGATAAAGACAGAAATGTGCACTGCGGCTGTTAAGAAATGCCTGGCCCCTTGCCAAAGGCAGTGTCTGAGGAGAGGTGAGGATGCCAGCCACATGCACGGAGCCAAAGCCTGAATGGGAGACGCAGCCAGCCCTCGGAACTTTCTGGAAAACCTTCACTACAAAAAAAAAAAAAAGAGCCCAGTCTTTTTTGTTTGTTTGTTTGTTTGTTTTTAACTTAAGAGGTTGGAATAAGCAAGAAATGCTCCAACCCAGATCCAACTGTCAGTTCAGACACTGGCTGTGCCAGCCAGCGATCCTCCGCCAACAACAGACAGATTCCTATGGAGAAAGGAAACCAAGAACAACTGTGTCCATGGATTACCAAGGAAGGAAGCAGGGACCCTGATAACGCGTGTGAAATCATTAAAGCCATTAGGGACACACGTCTCAGAACTGCAAACACTAATTTTCAGCCAAGCTTCTTCTTCTTTTTTTTTTTTTTAATGGCATAAAGGCTATTTCTATTGTTTATAGAAAGTTCCTAAGTGGGCAAGAGCTCCAACAGCTTCGGTTGGACATAACAGTGGTGAGCCTGAAGCTGCACCTGCAGGGCTACGGCATTCTACCGGCTCAGTAGGCCGCAGTGAGGTGGCTGAGTCCTCTGAGACTGCCACCAGGTCACTGGCAATGCCCCGGCTCGAAGCAGCCCCTGGGAGGGGAAGGAGACTCATATCTTTCTTTGCTTCCTTTGTTTGATTTGATTTTTTTTTATCTTTTTCCAGCCCGGATGAGTGTTCCCATAAAGAAGAAAATCTCAGTCACATGCAGCACAGCAGACCTTTAACAAGACTCTTCTGCCCTGGCCAGTGTGGCTCAGTTGGTTAGAGCATCACCTGATATAGCCAAGGTTTCGGGTTCAATCCCCGGTCAGGGCACATGTAAGAATCAACCAAAGAATGCATAAATAGGTGGAACAACA
The DNA here is from genome assembly GCF_964212035.1 of Myotis nattereri. Classification (NCBI taxonomy): domain Eukaryota; kingdom Metazoa; phylum Chordata; class Mammalia; order Chiroptera; family Vespertilionidae; genus Myotis; species Myotis nattereri. Next base: position 27,630,416 of record NC_138093.1, on the reverse strand, counting down.
AATCTGTCTCTCTCTCTTCCCTTCCTCTCTATCTAAATCAATCAATCCATTTTTTTTTAATTTAAAAAGACTCTTCTGCTAACAAGAGCACTATTTGTCTTTTCATATTTGCACTGAGGAAAAGACTATTTCATACTGGCTGGTCTCTCACCAGACAGCTGGGAGAGAGTTAAATGAAAAATTGGTAGAACTATTCTACTAGTCCCTATAAGGTGGCAAACTATTCAGGGACACCACCTGCTCCTTTGCAAGGAATGAGTCATAAAACGTCTGTGCTATGTAAATGTTATTTGCAAAAGAAAAAAAAAGTCCTTCACAGTGTCAGCTATTTAAGAGAACAAACTCTGGAAGGTATATGGTCTTAGTCAGAGGTAAGGAATGGTTAACCATTATTCATTCTGAGCAGTAGGTCTCATCAAAAGATTAGGTGTTATGTCTGGCGTGTTGTAGGAGTTAACCATTAACCGGCTGGCTAACAATAGCCCAGACGAGTCCTTCCCAGACCTGGAAAAGGCAGGAATGCCTTGTTTCTAAGACTGCAGCTGAGGTTACCCCCATGAATGCGCTATCAGAAAAGGACATCAGGAGGGCAAGACCCCAACATGGGTACCTTTTTTCAATGAATCCTGAGTCCACAGGGGTGCACCCTAGAATATTAAATTCTAGAATGAAATTTTCAACAGGTGGGTATAACACTTTTTAACCCTAAAACTACTCATTAGCTGTCACTGAGTTAAATTTACTCTTCTCCAGGATCTGCGGGTTTTAGACATTACCCTTATTGTCACCAGACTGATTCAACCGACTTTCTTTTGTTCCAGTCAGCATCCTATATAATAAGAGCCGAATATGCAAATTGTCCCCTCAACTGGAAGTTTGACCAGGAGTTTGACCAGGGGGCGGTGCCAGCCAGCCAACAGCTCACGCCCCCCACCCCCAGCCGACCCTGCCCCAACTGGTGGCAGCAGGCAGCCGGGAGAAGGGAGACCCCAGCTGGCAGCCGGCAGATGCTAGGGACCCTACCCGTGCACAAATTTCATGCACTGGGCCTCTAGTTATCTAACAACATTGTAGGAGGATTATCTAATAATATGGTAGGTTGATTATCTAATAACATAGTAGGGGGATTATCTAATAACATAGTAGGGGGATTATCTAATAACATAGTAGGGGAAAAGGATCATTTACTTTTCTTATATGGCTAACGTTAGCTTATCAATCCTTCCCATGCACACTAAACTCTGCCACTATGAGATGGTTCAGCATTCTGGGGAAAAGCTCAGTCACTTCAACTTTTCCTTCTTCACCTCCCTCGCCCTCCACCACCTCCCCTCAAAAAGCTTAATCACAGTCCATAGCACAGTGCTCTCAGGATGAAATGTGGCCCCTCTACATGGGACAAACAGCAAGAGACCCTCCCAGTCTGCTTGCACTTTTTGTGGGGAGGTCCAAACATGGGCCAGGACACAGCAGGTCCTCGGCTACGTTCTCCAAGCAGTGAAAGCCAGAAGCAAGGGTTCTCACTTTAGTGTCTGGTTTCTTCGATGGATCCTCGAGTTAGGCTGGGTAGGTAAGCTCTTGTGTCTCTGTGCAGGAATATTCTCCCATGTTACCCCAAGGCAATACTAGGAAATACATTCTTACAACTCTTGAAAGCTCCCAGATTTATAGCTACTGAATAGTAAAACACAAAACAATGGCCTTAAAGCACATGAAAAGATGCTCAACATCACTCGTCATTGGAGAAATCAACACTAAAACCACAATGAGATACCACCCCCACAGCCATTAGGATAGCTAGCATTAGAAAAAAAAGGGGGGGGGTGGGAGTTTGGCAAGAATGTGGGGAAATTTGGAGTCTTATACACTGTTGATGAGAATGTAAACGATACAGTTGCTATGGAAAACGGTATGGAGGTTCCCAAAACAATTACAAAAAGAGCTACCATATGATTCAGCAATCCCACTTCTGGGTATTTTTCCAAAAGAATTGAAAGCAGGATCTCAAAGAGATTTTTGGGCACCATGTTCACAGCAGCACTATTCCCATGAGCCAAGAGGTAAAAGCAACCCAAGTGGTCCACTGACGGATGAATGGATCAACAAAATTCAGTCTATACTTACCATGGAATATGATTCAGCCTTATGAAGGAAGGAAGTTCTGATAATGCTACAACGTAGAGGAACCTTGGGGCAGTATGTTAAGTGAAATAAGCCAGTCACAAAAAGACAAACACTGTATGATACCACTTATGTCAAATTCACAGGAACAGAACGGTGGTTGCCAGGGGCTGGTAGGAGGAAAAATCAGTGTTTAGCAGGTTTAGAGTTGCAGTTTGTCAAAATGAAAACTTTCTGGAGATCCGTTGCACGACAGCGGGAGTCTCCTTGACACTACTGAGCTAGACACTGAAAACTGGTTAAAACAATAACTGTGATCTGTTTTCTTGCTACAAATTTTTTTAAAAAGAATTTAAGACAAACAAAAACCCTAAAAGAATAAAAATAAAAATGAAAACACAAGGAATGCTGGTCCGAACACCAACTCAAGCTAAAGGGATTTTAACCTTTGAAGTAAATCTGATTTATATATTTAGATTAAAAATGATCTGACCTGGGATAGAAAGCAGCAGAAAAACCTAAAAGATAGTGGGAGAAAGCAGTAGAGTAGAGGCTGAACACTGGCAGCCTATGAGTGTAATACGGCCACAAATATCAACTCATTCATCCGTTCAACAGCATTCCCTGAGCATCTACTATATGCCAGTCACTGCTCTCGATGCGGTGCCTACAGTGGTAAACAAAACGTGATAATCCCTGCCTACATTCTTATGTTCTGTTTGGCCCAGATAGTTTTTATTAAAATTTGAATTTGTTGCCACTATTTCAAAGTCAAGATGTTTCACACAAAAATACGGATTTCCATCAGCTCTTGAAAAGCAGATCTCCATGGCCGGTATAACTCAGCAGTTGAGCATGGATCCAGGACCAAGAGGTCACGGGTTCGATACCCAGTCAGGGCACATGCTAGGGTTGCGGGCTCGATCTCCAGTGTGGGGCGTGCAGGAGGCATCCAATCAATGATTCTCTTACATCACTGATGTTTCTCTCTCTCTCTCTCTCTCTCTCTCTCTCTCTCTCTCTCTCTCTCTCTCTCCCTCTCCCTCCCTCTCCGAAATCAATAAAAATATTTAAAAAGTACCTTTCCTCCAGTCAACAACAGCAAGCACCCATCTCCCTCCAGTCTCCCTCCACCGGCCACGGCCATGCCCCAGTAGATCTAATACCAAGAAAAAATGCTCCGTCCAGTATGTCTTCTGACTCAATGAAATGGCCACATGGTCCAGGGAATGGAAGCCCTGCAATGCCTTGTGACCAATCAACTACCCCAAATCCCACAGAATTATCCTTCTATAAGTAGAAAAAGCCTTACCTCGGGGACTAAAAGACAATGACAATATACCCTGGCCAGTGTGGCTCAGTTGGTTGGGTGTCATCTGTGCACTGAAAGGTTGCCGGTTCTACTCCTGGTCAGGGCACATGCCCGGGTAATGGGCTCAATCCCAGGTCGGGGACATGCAAGAGGCAGCAGATGGATGTTTTGCTCTCACATAGATGTTTCTTTCTTTCTCTCCCTCTTGCTTCCTCTCTCTCTCAAAATCAATTTAAAAATCTTAAGAAAGCCCTAGCCGGTTTGGCTCAGTGTATAGAGTGTTGGCCTGTGGACTCAAGGGTCCCGGGTTCAATTCCAGCCAAGGGCACATGCCCAGGTTGCGGGCTCGGTCCCCAGTAGGGTGCGTGCAGGAGGCAGCCAATCAATGATTCCCTCTCATCACTGATATTTCTATCTCTCCCTTCCTCTCCCTTCCTCTCTGAAATCAATAAAAATATACTTTAAAAAAAATCTTTAAAAAAAAAAGACAATGATAAATTCCCACACTATTTCAGAGTTTTTATAAAAACTGAGTTCAGTCCATTCATTGCATTTTCAATCCCCCAAAATGGCTTTTGCTTCCTTCTCTCACAAATGTGTTGCTCTATCACCTCCCTTGGAAATGGAACATTTGGCAAAATACAGCTTTCCTGGCCCAAGTCCCATGGGGCTGGCATTCTCACTTAGGCCTCTGTCCCATATCTGACAAAGAGGGTTGTATCGGACTTTTCAAAGAAGCTCCTGGTATCTGGGTAGAGCTCTCCTGAACCCCTCTTGCCAAGCCACAAAAGCAGGAAGTACACCTCACCCCAGAGGAGGCAGACTCACCCCACCCACTCCACCCTCACCCCCAGCTTCACAGGAAAAATCTCCCTCTATTGGCACATGCATAGCAGACAAGCCCAGTCACTCAGAAGCGATTTGCCTCTGCAGTTCCCTCACCCTTTCTTCCCCACCCACCTCCAACAGGTGAAGCCGCAGTACCAAACAGGCAGAAATAACTTCTGTCTACTGTTTTCTGTCTGGCTTGGTTGCTGTCTTGCATGCTGATCGTGGAGGCAGCGGAGAGATGTCTACAAACTGAAAAGCAATTCCCAGCACTTCAGACGATCCTTGGCCAGGACAGCAGTGTCCCCCCTGGGACACGCTTAAAAGAGTCATCACTGAGAAATGTGTGCGAGGCAGATATTACAGTTGCTGAAACCTAGCATTCCTGTAACACTGATGATTTCTTCGGACATGTTGGCTTTCCTGTGGGACATCATTCTTGCCAGATTAGCACCAGAGCAAAACAAACATAAAATGTGGTTTCGTTGAGTGTGTTTGAAGTTCCCCAGCACTGAAGGCCTGCCCAGGCCATCCACATCGCTACCAGCACTGTACATATTTGTTTTCTTTGGGGACAGAATCAGATGGATGTTTTGCTCTCACATAGATGTTTCTTTCTTTCTCTCCCTCTTGCTTCCTCTCTCTCTCAAAATCAATTTAAAAATCTTAAGAAAGCCCTAGCTGGTTTGGCTCAGTGTATAGAGCATTTGCCTGTGGACTCAAGGGTCCTGGGTTCAAACAGAAAGGCAATCTATCTTTGAAAACACTGGACTCACTTTGATCCAAGAAAGAGACCCAGTGAGACAGGCAGTTACTAAGTGCCCCATCTAGGTAAACTCTAATCTTTCCAACGAGAAAACCCACACACATTCCTTCATCACGAGGGGTTCTGGGAGCGAGTGCCCGCAGAATGGGCCACCTGGCATGCAGATTATTTCCAAATGAAAACAATTAAAACCCAACAAAGTCAAGAAGAGGGTTGTGTGTTTTTTTGACCAGCGAGTGTAGCTAAGTGGTTGAGCATCAACCTATGAACCAGGAGGTCATGGTTCGATTACCGGTCAGGGCACATGCCCAGGTTGCAAGCTCAATCCCCAGTAGGGGGCAGGCAGGAGGCAGCTGATCAGTGATTCTCTTTTATCATTGATATTTCTCTCTCTCTCTCTCCTTCTCCCTTCCTCTCTGAAATCAATTTTAAAAATAAAAATTAAAAATAAATAAAGTGAAAGTTTTCTCTACTGTCCACACCACAATTAGGAATCTGCCAGTAACTCCTTTACTTCAAGAGGAGTAATGGAAAGACCAGTTTTTAAAGTTAGAAAGAAAGACGCATGAGATGTTGCTGCTCAGCCAACTCACCAAATTTAATGAGGATAACACAGCTGAAATAGCTAAAGAAAGAAATATCAGTTAACCACCCACACTCAACAATCTTATCACAGCAGTAACCAGGAACCACAAGTGCAAATGTGCAAAAACACACCAGCCAAGTAAAATGCATCCTCCTTCTGAGATAAAATGGAAAGGAAAAAAACTAACGGCAGGGGGAGGAGGGAGGGAAAGAGAAACACTTAAAATATGTAAAGTTTATACTAAAGCCTTCATTAAAAAAAAACAGGGACTTAAAATACAAAGAACTAGCCCCACCCGGTTTGCCTGAGTGGATAGAGCGTCAGCCTGCAGACTGAAGGGTCCCAGGTTCGATTCCGGTCAAGGGCATGTACCTTGGTTGTGGGATCGATCCCCAGGAGGGGGTGTGCAGGAGGCAGCTGATGGATGTTTCTCTCTCATCGATGTTTCTAGCTCTCTACCCCACTCCCTTTCTCTCTGTAATAAATCAATAAAATATATTCTTTTAAAAAAATACTAAGAACTTGTAATAAAATCCTCTAAAAATGGAACCTTGCTTTGGTGTCTTTTCATTACCCCTCAGCTTCCACCTGCACTCCATCTAGCACACAGTTAACAACGTTTGTCAAAAGATGGAACTGGCTATTGAAAACCCAGCACTGATGGGCTTCTTTTCCCAAGGACGAAACCACTGTCCTAGGGGGAATGAGGCACCACATGAGGCAACCATGTTCGAGCTGCTTCTCCCCAGGGAAAATGTGACTCCAGCCGATCAAAGCCATTCATCTCTGCTCCCCAGGACTCATAACAGACCCTCCTAGGTAGATTCAAGACAACCTTCGTTAGAATGGGCTGAGTTACTTTCCAGAACAACAATACTTTATTTCACTTCTGCATTCATTCAGGGCATTAAGTGGATTAAATGTTGTAGGACTCGAACTGCTCCCAATATAAGCTTTTTTTTTTTCTTTCCTGGACTAGAATATTATTATTCTGCATCATCCATTGTGGTAGATGATGCATTTCACAAAGAATGAAAAACAGTAGACGATGATCAAGTAATTTATCTACACAGAGAGGCTGAATCTCCAAAAATGAATTTCTAATGGGTTCTGTTGAGCTGAGGACTCAAGAGAAACCATCCAAACCATCCAAAATCCCACTGGACGGTTGGGTCAGCTGGGTCCAAGTGAGAGAATAAGGGCGGGTGGAGTCGTCTGTTATTGCCTCTATGTCTAAATACAATAGCTATTCATTTTATTTTAAGTAACGTTAAATTCAGCAAAACAGAAACAAAGTAGAGGCAAAATTATAAAGCTGAACTACAAAATGTGTGTCGTCTTTACCTTCAAACAACAAAATAAAACAAATGGTAACCTGACAAAAATGTCCTAAGAATATCTGCCCTCTGTACTCTTTTATATTCCAGAAATGTTGGTTTTAAACTACTTCCCTAATTAGATCAGTGCGTTACTTTTAAAAGAAAAAAAATCCCTGAAGAAGCTAGAGGGGAGCATGTTTCTACAGCAGTACCAACTGTGTTCCTAAATCAAAGTCCTCACCATTGATTTAAATGATCTGACTCTGCTCTGGCTGGTGCGTCTAAGTGGTTAGAGCGTTGGCTCAAGCACCAAAAGGTCAAAGGTTCGATTCCTAGTCATAGGCACATACCTGGGCTGCATCAATTTCTCTCTCTCTCTCTCTCTCTCTCTCTCTATTTATCTCTCTTTCCATCCCTCTACCCCTCCCTCCTTTCCCCCCCTTTCTCTCTCCCCCCTCCCTACCACTCTCTCTAAAAATAAATGGATATCCTTGGATGAGGATTAACAACAAAAATACAGTGACGATAAAAATGACAAAACTTAGAAGGTATGAGAATGCTTTTGCTTTAAATCAATCCACTGGGAATGGTGGAAGAGAATGGTTAAAGAAAAAGAACTGGGAATTTTCAGCAAAGCAGAAGTCCAACACTGAGGCTGTCTGGATCCTGAAAGCAAAGTGTCCAGCAGTTCAGCAGCAGGTGGGAACAGAATGGGTGTCATTCCACTCCTCGCCAGAGCGCCTATGACCCTGCGCCGGAGATGCTGATGGTCTCTCGACAGTGGGGACAGAAGAGCATGCTCAATGCAATCCAAAGCACCACCACCCCCCCCCCAGCCCCCACGTTGACTGCTCTGCACGCCTCATATACTTTCCTCCATCACTGTGACTTGTTGAGTTTATTGGGATCAGTCTTGTGATTAAGAGTCTTGTAAATAAATACAAAACATTTCAGCAGTTCACTCAAATGTTTTACTGCCTGACCTCCTGCTGGGAGGTCACACATGGAGCTGATGAGAAGAATGTCGTAAGCATTCTTTTCTGCCCACCTGGCTTCCATGGTTATTTACCCCAGGCTAGTGTCTCTTTAAAGAGGCCAAATGCCTTCCAGTGCTTCTGGTAACACAAGGAGGAAATCAAACACCCTCAACAGCGGCTGCGGGTCCGCATGCCACTTCACGGGAGGAGCTGCAGGGAGAGAGGAATCTGTTCTCCGAAGCAGAAAACAAAACTGATCTTTGGAAGTGACAGTTCAAAAAAATGAAGCCAAAGAGGAGATAAAAAAGAAAAATAAATAATGAAGCAGCTAGATGCATTTTTTTTTTAACTTTTGTTTAAAAGGCATGAATCAGCCTGGCAGGTGTGGCTCAGTGGTTATGTGTCGACCTATGAACCAGGAGGTCACAGTTTGATTGCTGGTCAGGGCACCGGCCCGGGTTGCAGGCTCGGTCCCCAGTAGGGGGTGTGCAGGAGGCAGCTGATCCATGATTCTCTCTCATCATTGATGTTTCTCTCTTTCTCCCTCTCCCTTCCTCTCTGAAATCAATAAAAACATATATTTAAAAAATAAAATAATAAAAGGCATGAACCATACAAGGTAATTGGTACACATGGCATGCTAATAGCATAAATAAAAAGACCTCTCACAGAAATGCATACACATGTGTGCCGTTTTTATAATGTATGTGACAATGACGGTGAATCTTTTGAGCTCAGCTTGTCAACATTTTGAAAAACCCTAACTTAACTCTGGTGCTGTGTCACATATAGAAATTTTTTGATATCTGCAACCATAGTAAAACAAAGACTTATATTTTTGATATTTATTTTATATATTTAAATGCCATTTAACAAAGAAAAATCAACCAAAAAAATGAGTGTCATAGGTTCACCATCACTGCCTTAGGTAGTGACAAAAAGGACCTCTTAGCCAGCCCCCTACCCTGGCCCAGGTACAGGAAAGAACTTTCTGAAAAACACAACTAATATAATTAAAGCAGCCGATCCCTGCCTTGTGAGAAAAACATGCATAAATACAAAACTGATGACAGAATAAATAAGAAGGCAAGAGAAAGAGCAAGAAGAGTTCAATAAGAAATCTATTAAAAGAGGCAAATAAGCGATTAGGAAAGTTTGCACAATATTGATCCACTACGTGCTCTGCACACTGTTTGTCAGAGGCATCTAAAACCATGCTTTGAGTTTGTTTTGTTTTTATTTAATTTGCAAGAAAATAGAATTCAGAAGCTTCTTAGATCCCCACAAGTATGAGATATTTCAGATCAGTAATATAGCCTCTTAAAGATTCATAGGTAGCTTTAATAGAATACCGAACAGCCAATTTGGGGGTTGGATCAATCGCTACTAAGGCAAGCTGTTGACTAAACCAGTATCTCCTTTTCAAAAAAGATAACTTGCACGTGACTGACCAACAGTTCGCTAATTCAACAGACTCAAATAACTATCTCTATGTTCAGAAAAGGAACGAGCAGAATATAAACATCAAGACCAGTAAAATGAAACCGAAGGATACACATGCAATGCATGTTTGTTTACATCAGGTTCTGAAACAAACTCACTTTCCCAACTGCATTTGGCTTAAACCAGCATAAAAAAAAAAAAAAAAGTTAACATTCTTTGAGTCCAAAACACAAATGGTGGGAAATGGAGGGGGTTGCCTAGAGAGAGCAGTTAGCAGACTCAGGCTCTTTTATTCAATTTTATTTTTCTTTGTGTGTTTTTTTTTATCCTCACCCAAGGATAGGTTTATTGACTTGAGAGAGAGAGAGAGAGAGAGAGAGAGAGAGAGAGAGAAACATCGATTGGTTACCTCCTGTACACTCAACCAGGGATTGAACCCCACAACCTAGGTATGTGTCCTGACTGGGAATCAAACCTGCCATCTTTTGGTGTACAGGACGGGACGATGCTCCGCCTGGCCAGAGCAGCGAGACTCAGGTGATTTTAAGTAAAGGACTGGAAAAGTATAAGTGAAGACAACCAGAAAAAAAAAATATCAAGAAAGCTGTAAAAACTTTACTCGTAAACAAAGATAACCAATTGTGAAAAAAAAATGCCACCATGTTTTTAATGATTTAATGTACAGCTTCACATTTAATATGTAATAAAATTGCAGGTTCTGTTACATTTCAAATGTTCGACCGATTACACAGAGGAAAAAGGAGGCAGCCACTAGGCCTAGTAAGAAGCAGAGAAACATCAATGCAAAATTTTTTTTTTTAATTGCAATGGTCATCAGGAGCAAACTACATACCAAATACTGAAAATTATTCTGACTTTTAAGACTCGATCAACAGCTTATAGAAGCTAATGAGCTATTAATCCTCGGGTGATCCTGACATTTTTACAGTAAAGGATCAGGGCCAGGCATGACCCATCTTTCTAGAAGCAGTGTGACCTTGGACCTTGCATTCAAAGGTCATTCTCTCAGAGGAGCACATGGACTGCCCACCTCCTCTCCTATCTTCCCATTTGCCTTACACATCCCTTACTGGTCATCTTTCCTAACCAAGAATGAACCGAGAGTAATTACTTTAACTGACTCATGATGTGACTGACCATGGGGGACCTGCAGGCAGTTTCTGTGAAAGAGCCCAGCAGCATTCCCCAGGGGCTGGTCCTAGGAGCTCCGGCACAGCCACAAAGCCCCGAGCCTTCCCTCCTGCTGGGTCTGACCAGGAGCCTCAGGGCCCCTGCGGCTGAGCAAGCAGCTGGGAATCTCGCAGCTCACAACTTAAACACCAATTTGAACATCTTTCCACAGGAAAATCGATTCCTGGTTTGGGGCTAATTGATTTACAAGCAAACTTCTGGAACCAACCCTCGATAAAAGTCAGCCTAGAAGTGAAAACACTACACATGTTTCAAGGCAGTAAAAGGGAAAGAATGGCGATTTGTATCAATGAAAACAAACTGTGTGTGTGTGTGTCTGTGTGTGTAATAATAATAAAAAAAAGCTTTTTGGTTAAATTAAAACCCAGTAACTTATATAAGCAACCTAAGGCGTGCTTTTAAAAATATGAAAGGACTCAAAATATAATAGGATTTAAAAAAAACAACAACAATATGGACTCTGTGAAATTTATTGTTTCTGACAACTCTCCCATCCGGCTGGCAACCCCTCCACCTCAGCTAAGGCTCTCTCTGGTTGGGTATCGCTGACTCATCTCCCAATCTTCTCTCCCCTCTCTTCTCCACCACATACTGCCTTCTCTGAAACACCCCTGAGCATCTCAAATTATTTTGAAATAAGTTATGAAATTCCCCAAACACCCATGTAATAAGCCTACGCTAGAAAGAAGTCGGCTGCGGAGGGTGTCAGGAAACCCAAAACCCGCAAGGTGATGTTGCAATGCCCCCGAGGATACAAATCACAGCTCAGGACCGGCCAAAGGGGCACATACCCCACAGACAGCAACGCCGAGCGCTGTCAAGACCTGCACAGTCACAGCAATGCCGACCATAAATCTCTGCGGAGGGACTTGGAAGTTACGTCTGCACTGTCATAAAAGGTAATGTTTTGCAGAGGGCAACGGACAGACAGCAGGATATGAATATCCTCTCCCACAGTACAGAGAAACTTCTGCTAAATTCCTCCCGTCTTCTCACCCCAGCGACTTCCAGCCTTTGACAGGCCAACATCTAATACTGTCTGAAAATGACCTCAACGGCCAGGGTGAAGCTCTGAAAATATATCCAAACAAAAGTAATATTAACTTAAATAAATGCTGTAACAAGTATATTGCCTACATGACAGCCCCATTTTTTTCGTAAGACGGACCAGGGGTACATACCACAAAGTCCTGCAAATAATAGGAGCCACCACTGCAAGGATTTTTTTTCTTTAATTGAGTATTTAAATGTGCTACTTGAATCTTTTCCCGGACAAAAATAAATCAGGCAACTAGTAGTTTCGTCTGAGAAGAGTAACGACACAGAGGTTTCCTTCTTTGCCCGGCCACAGATTCAACCACAGAGCTGGAGCAAAATACTTTGGTAGAACTATTGAATTTTCAGAGAAGTGTGGAGCGAGGATCCTAAAGATCACATTCTACTGAACTCACCGCGAAGACAAGGAAACTGAGTCATGAGTGACTGAGGACCTTGCCAAAACCCAAAATAGCTAATTAGTGCCAGACGTCGGACTCAAGTTTCTGAAATTCCACAGGAGTGCACTTTCCACCAGGCCACATGGGTGACGATGGGGGATGGTTGGAGAGTTTGCAAAAATTCAACATGGACTTGGCCCATTACACATCTGCCCGGCGTGGTTTCATCTTACATGGCCTGAGGGACTCTCCTGTCACAGGCTGGAGTCACTTCATTATGGGGCTGCCTTTTTAATGGGGAGTTGCTTTTTTAGACATAGGTGTGATCAAAGAGATTAAAATCAAGCTAGAGTTAAAGTGTACACATACCAAATACCATTCGAAGAAGTCACTATTTGGTTTTCTAGGTCAAAGAGTAAGACTACATGGGAAAATATCCTTTTAATGTACTTAAATCACCAGTAAAATATGCACTATAGGAGATTACCTTTAGAATCTGCTTAGTAAGGACTCCAGATCCCCAGACACTATAAGACACTATATATATATATATACATATATATACACATATATATACACACATATATATACATAGACAGAGAGCACGCGCGCGCGCGCGCTTTAGTAGAAAAGTTCTTTGAACACCACTCCCAGAAACAAAATATAGCAATGAAAGGAAACCAAGATTATAGTCCAGTATTGACTGGCCCAGACACAGCAGAGAAGAAGGGCCATTATTACTGGCAAAACATTTGAAAATCCAGGGATTTTTGAGGTGTGGTATTTCCCTTTAAGCCTGAGATGGGTGGGGGAAAAATGATAGGTGATAGAAAAGGGAGAAAAAGTAGGAAATAAGAAAAGAAAGCACCCTGGCCAGTGTTTCTCAGTGGGTTGGGTACCTTACCCACCAAAAGCTTGTGGGAATCCGGTAAGATTCCTGGTCAGAGCGCATGCCTGGGTTGTGGGCTCGATCTCTCACATCAATGTTTCTCTCTCTCACTGGCTTTCTCTTCCTCTCTCTCTCTCTTAAAAAAAAAAAATAAAGTAAAAATCAATTAAATATCTTTTAAACTGTTGAAGGGTATTGAAGAAAAAGAAGAAAAGATAAAAATATGAACAATAAAATGGCAATAAATACATATCTATCAACAATTGAATCTAAAAATCAAAATAAATGAACAAGGAATCTAATAAACAAAATAGAACCAGAGGCATGGAAACATGGAACAGACTGAGGAGTGGGGTGGGGGCAGGAAGAGATTAACCAAAGATCTTATATGCATATATGCATTCCCTATGGATACAGACAATAGGGTGGCGAAGGCGGGGGGGGGGGGGGGGGGGTACCTTACACGCCAAAAAAATCCTATCAGTATAACAATATTTCCTTCCAGCAGGTGCATCCAGGATTCCAAATAGTCACACAGTTAAAAAAAACAGACTGGATTTCATAGGAGCACAGAAACGCATGCTGAGGAACACCTCGCCAAACACAACCAACCAGGTAAAAGAATCTAAAAAGCAGTTGGGGAAAGTAGTTAAGCCAAGTTTACAGTTTGTCAGCCAAATGCAGTCTGGTGGTTTTTAAAACTTGTTCTCTTCATAGCTCCCTGCCCGCCCCCGACCCCCCTCCCCCAAGAATGAGGGGTCCTAATCTCTACATTATGGATACCTGACCACAAGCAAAGTATGTGTTGGTGAGACCAAGGTCATGAAAGAAGCAAAGGAGAGAAAATGATGGGCCACTTACAAGATGGCTACCCCCAAAAGGCACTTGTGTCTGACAGCTGAGCACACCAGCCAAACAGATGCGTCCCTGGGGGGCCTGCAGACCGGCAGCAAGAAGCATGAGGGGGGTGAACAGCTTTACCACTGCCCTCCTATAAACAGCCTCGAACAATTCATGGACGTCAACAAACACATACTAATTACAGTATCACAAACAATGGGTTATAAGAACCACAAACCTGTCCTAGATCCAAAAAGCTGCTGGTTGCATTTAAGAGTCGATGTTAGGCCGAAACCGGTTTGGTTCAATGGATAGAGCGTCGGCCTGCGGACTCAAGGGTCCCAGGTTCCATCCCGGTCAAGGGCATGTACCTGGGTTGCGGGCACATCCCCAGTAGGAGATGTGCAGGAGGCAGCTGACCGATGTTTCTCTCTCATCGATGTTTCTAACTCTCTCTCTCTCCCTTCCTCTCTGTAAAATATCAATAAAATGTATTTGAAGAAAAAAAAAAGAGTTGATGTTCGTGAAAGAGTCAGATGGACACAGGCTACAACAGTCTAGTAGTCCTAGACCCGTGGTCGGCAAACTGCGGCTCGCGAGCCACATGCGGCTCTTTGGCCCCTCGAGTTTGGCTCTTCCTAAGCCTTAGGAGTACCCTTATTAAGTTAATAACAATGTACCTACCTATATAGTTTAAGTTTAAAAAATTTGGCTCTCAAAAGAAATTTCAATCATTGTACTGTTGATAGTTGGCTCTGTTGACTAATGAGTTTGCCGACCACTGTCCTAGACCTTCTTAGGTCAACAATGATAACGTTCTGCCAGACAATGACCCAGCAGGTTAAGCTCTGTGTCTTATTCCATATGGTACTTGGAATAAGTACTGCAACAAAATACCACAGACTGGATAGTTTATGAACAGCGTAAATGTATTGCTTACAGTTCTGGTGGCTGGAAGTCCAAGAGCAGGGTTCCAACACGAGTGAGGACCCTTTTCTGGGTCGAAGACTTCTAGTTATGCTCTCGCATAGAAGACGGGGCTAGGGAGTTCTGCGGGGCTAGGGTCTCTTTTATAAGAGCACTAATCCCATTCCCAAGGGCTCCACCCTCATGACCTAATCACCTCCCAAATCTCACACACACACCCTCCTAATACCCTCACCTTTAGGGATTAGGATCTCGACATTTGAATTTGGGGTGGGGCACATTCAGACCACAGCACCACAAAAGTGATTTCACAGGTAGGCCAACTTACAGTTCAGGAAGAAAAAAATGGAAAAGAAATGAGAAAGTCTAGGGGAGTAAACCAGGTAACACTATGATTTGGGACAACACTGGACAAGGTCCCACATTTGGGACCATCCACCCCAGACCTAAAAGCCACACGCACACACATTTTACACCCTTGCCTCAACTCCCGCAACATACAGAAATCAGTGAAGTGAAACACTCCACAGGGATAAGCACTTCTTTTGTCTTTAAACTATCAGCAGTTCAAGAAACATTTACAATGCACCTGACAACCTTTGAGAGAGTTCAGTAGTAACCTTCTTTTTATACATTCATCCTAGATAGGTAACAACTGAATGTGAACAAGCATCGTCTTTAATGCACTACATTCTAAAAGCTCCTGTTCCGAACTTACTTGGTTTCTTCTATATTCACATAAAGCATCCTCATTCTCACTTTGAGCCTCAGAATCCAGTTTTCCCCAACTTCATAAACAGTGGGTCTTCATGGTCCAAAAAAAAATTTAAAAATCTGCAACAAATTCTAAGAAGACTCATACAAAATGATGTTTAAAGTGAAATAAGATACCACTTCAGGAACAAAAATCTAAAGACTTCCATGGCAAATCAATCCAAACTCATAATTCCTCAACACTAATAGGAGTCTTAATAGTCATACCGTGAATATTCTAAACACACTTCTTAACATTCTGCCATCGGCAACTACTGTTCAGATAAACTCTGGTTCACACACTGATGTCTGGTTCATGCATCGACTTGCTTCTCACACACTTGGACCTGCTCCCCACTGAGCTGTAATATTTCTTACAAGCTTTACCAGCCTGTTTCACAAAACACAGAGTGGATTTCTCAGTTCCGAGGATTTCTGACATTCCTCCGCTAAGTGAGGTGGGAGGCATTTGCACTCCGATGGTACTTGCAAAATCCAACTGTCATTTCCAAAGGCCAACACCACTTCCCCTCCGAACACACACACACACACACACACACACACACACACACGCGCGCGCGCGCGCGCACACCACTCCACCCCATTCTGCTTATAGGCCTGAAGATTTCTCTTCTCTCCCTTGCAAGTGTTTTTGCCTTCGCTGTGAAGTCTCAAAGCCTCACATGAGGAAACAGAATCAAGGATCCTTACAGGAACGTCAGATACGACTCTTCCTAAGCAGAGGCCAAAGACAACCGCAGCAGCAGGCTACGGTTTGTAAAGTAAACCCACGAGAGGATACAGTTGGTAATAAAAAGTTTTAGTTTACAGTTGGAGGGGGAAAACTGGAGGAAAGACTGGTTCTTAAGTTTCAGTTGATCTTTTCTGCTATATAAACCACATGGCCATAGGTGAACCTGAAAACCATGAAATTAAAGCCATTAAATGTTAGGCAAGAGGACAATAAATAAATCCCCTTTCCTAGGACTTGAAAATAGGCAACAAAATCCAGCAATCTGAATGGGTTCAGTCACTGATCCAGGTCCATAGTAATAATTACTATGATTTGATTCAGATAGAAGTTATAAAGCCTCACATCAAGCTTTGTTTTTACTTTTTTCACTGTTTTGTTTTAAAGTCGGGATTAAAGATCTATTTAGGAAACCACAAACTGAGAAAAATACGGGGCCAAGGGAACAAAGAAAGGGTAGAAATGAATCATTTTATAAGGACTTTCAGAAACAACAAAAGAAAATTATAGGTGGCCCTTGTCTTATTCACTAATAGACGAATAACAATATAATTTGTTCTGATAGTTTTCATTTTAAAATACCATCATTACTAATGACAGAAATTAAGCTGTAAACAACAATGAAACGAACAAAATGGAAGTGGCAAAACCCAGCACCAGGAGGATATGCGGAAGGCTGTATACTTAAATATTAATGATGGTACTATAAACCGGTAGTCTTTGGAGAGAGCAATCTGGCCATGTGTAATGAGATCCACAAACAATTCCTGCCCTTTGACCCAGAAAGCCAACTTTGGAAACCGTATCCCCAGAAATACTCTCCAAGTAAATACATGCAATTTGTTCAACGTTTAGAGCAATGCTACTTACACGTGTTAAAATTAGAAGCAATCCAAATACCAAACCAGAAGGGAATAGTTAAGTCAATGATGGCATAAAAGATGGAGTTATCCCAACCCTTCCTGTCATATATCCCATCCATGTCCCTGTGACTGGCCTGGGAATCCTATGGGGTGAGTGTAGGTCCCCGACTCAGTGATTTCTGGCTTGGCCAGGTGATGCACTTTGGCCAATGAGATGTGAGCAGACAGCATACGTGCCACCTTCATGAAACGGCTTTAAATGAGATTGCACGCTTCTCACTACGTTCCTGCCATCGGCCATCAGAACATCAAGACCCAGGTAGGGCTGCCCTTTAGCCTGGGTTCCCAAATGAGAAGACATGTGGAGTTAACCAGAGTCCAGTCGAGCCACTAAGAGCTACGGCCCATAACATAAACAAAGAATAAATGTTTATTGTTGTAAGCTGCTAAGATATGGGAACTTTTTGTGTGTCCAAAGCAAAAACTAATACAATAATTATCAAAATACATCAAGTAATAGATTAGCTGATATAAGAAAACGTATGGAAAAATGGGCAGATAGCAGTGACATATATATAAAATTAACTTAGAATGATGTAATAATTTATAATTATTTCTTTTTGCCAATGAAGTATTTACTCACAAGTATCTTTAATCCCAACTAAAATGCTACCTTTTTATAAATGTTTCAATAATTCTATGCATATCATATTCATAACTGGAATAATTCTACCCAATACACTTTTTTCTGCTCTAAATGAAGTAAGGATTAGCAAACACTTACGCCAAAAGTGAACCTAGTTCGAGTGTCGGTATTCAGCCTCTGAATGTATGAATTTATGGCTCATCAATTCTCTTGGCAGACTATAAGGGAAGAAACTGTAAAAAAAACAAAAACACACAAAAGCCAGAGTTATTTGCTGCGATAATCGACTTCCTAGTCAACAAAACAAGATCTGACAAAGTATCAGCTACCTGAAAATAAAGTTATTGCTTTTGAATTTATCTTTATGACTTATGCTTAAAATTCTATTGCAATTGTATGATTCAAGAATAATAAAAATATTCATCATAATAAGCTATCTCACTCATGGAAATGTATCCTAAAATAAAATCAACAACTATTAATGGGAAGATTCTCATTATCATCTATGGGATAGCAGAAATGCAAAGGTATGTATTTTCAGTAATAAAATAACCAGGGGACTTATATAATATCAGTCATATGCAAATATACTAAAATATTATTAAGACAATAAGTATGAAAAACATGCATATATGTGAAGTATATTAAGCTAGAATTATAAAAATGTCTACATACAAACAAAGATTTAAAAGTATGAAAAGAAATGTAAATAGCTAGAAACAGATTTGTGGGTAGACTTTTTTTAAAGTACTGTTGAGTATACTGAGGGGAGAGACTGATCTAATGCTTGCACTAACAAAATCTGAACTTGCCATGTAAGACATCAAGGTCTCTGTCAAAAAGCAACCTGTGCCCTGGCCGGTGGTGCTCAGTGGTTGCACTGGCCTGAGCACGGAAGGATCACAGGTTCAATTCCAGACACGGGCACATACCTGGGTTGCAGGTGTGTTTCCCAGCATTGGCCAGGGCACTTGCAGGAGACAACCAATCGATGTGACTATCTCACATTAATGTTTTTCTCTCTCTTCTTCTTTCCCTCCCACTCTCTGAAGTCAATGGAAAAAAATATCTTCAGGTGAAGATTTAAAAAAATAAAATAAAATCCATGGGAAAAAAAAATCCTCAGATGAAGATTAACAACAACCCAAAAAAAAAGCAACTGAAGTGCACCTAAAGTCTCTAAAATCAATGTCTGATAAATATCTATCTAATTTAAGCAATTCAAGATTAGTAAATGAAGTATATCAAACAATTTTCTCATTTTTTCTTTCCTCATATATAGTCAATGTTCTTTTAAATTAAACTTATTGGGGTAACATTGGTTAACAATTACATAAGTTTCAAGTGTACAATTCTGGAACACATCATCTGTATAACTGCAATTTCATCATTTTTTTGATAACTTGAGATCATTCTTAGGAACATCAATTATTGTACTATATTCCCTAATTAAAAGGTGGTATGTGCAGTGCTGGGGAGAAGAATACACACCCTTCACAGACACCGAATGAATGAAAGGACTGCTAGTGAGTGGTCCCAGGTCTGCTCTCTCTTTCACCTTTGAGAGGCAGTGATGCCCAGACCTGACTCTCGGCTCCATCGCTGACTAGGGTTTGCATGCCAATGGTGTTACATAGTAAACTAGTATTTACTAGTTGTAGGATCTGAGGTGCGCCTGCCTCGGCCTTCCTAAGCCTTCATTTTCTCATCTATAGAATAAGCCTACAAAAGTGCTTACTTCACAGGGTTGTTGCAAGGATCAAAAAGCTAATCCACTTAAAGTGCTTGACAAAGTACTTGCACATGGGAGGTAGTAAGTACATGCCCGCTAATATTAGCCTCTCCCCGCTGGTCACCTAAGGTGACGTCATCAAGCTTGCTTCTCACCATCACCAATAACACTTTCTAACTGTCTCTCTATCCCTGTCCCCCCAGCCCTAGGAGGCATCACTCAGCGACCAGAGCTCCCAGGAATAGTTGGATAACCATCTATAACAGTGTGGTCCAAGGAAAGTACAATGGGGACCACAAGTACAAACCACAGCAGTAATGCTAAATTTTCCAGGAATCAAATTTAAAAAGCAAAACAGAACAGAAGCAATTAATTTTAATGATAGATTTTATTTAACTTGATATATCCAAAACATTATCCCAACACGTCATCAATCCAAACAATTGCAATGAGATATATTACATTCTTTTTTTGTCCTAAGTCTGTGACGTCTGGCGTGCGTTTGATGCTTACAGCATATCTCAACCCAAACTAGTCACATTTCTAATGCCAATGGTCACGTGGCCGGTAGGTATATTATTAGTTTATTCTTCTAAAGGTTATGACCACAGAAACACAACCCCACCTTCAAAAACATCAAAACACATTTATTAAACAAACCGATGGCTGGATGAAAGGAAAAATAAAAGAAAAAGAAAGGGCCGAAACCGGTTTGGCTCAGTGGATAGAGCGTCGGCCTGCGGACTGAAAGGTCCCAGGTTCGATTCCGGTCAAGGGCATGTACCTGGGTTGCAGGCACATCCCCACTGGGAGATGTGCAGGAGGCAGCTGATCGATGTTTCTCTCTCATCGATGTTTCTAACTTTCTATCTCTCTTCCTTCCTCTCTGTGAAAAATCAATAAAAATATATATATATTTAAAAAAAAAAGAAAAAGAAAGGGGGGAAGAACAGATGTGCCTGGGCCTAGTGCAGCCGTGGGCAAACTACGGCCTGCGGGCCGGCTCCGGCCAGTTTGAAATTAATAAAACTATTGAAATAAAAGACCGTACCGTTTTATGTAATGATGTTTACTTTGAATTTATATTAGTTCACACAAACACTCCATCCATGCTTTTGTTCCGGCCCTCTGGTCCAGTTTAAGAACCCATTGTGGCCCTCGAGTCAAAAAGTTTGCCCACCCCTGGCCTAGTGTTATGATCAACAACTTGAGCTGTGGGGTCAGAGCTCCATATAAATACACTTAATACAGACCATCGGATCCCACTTCCTCCATTTACTACCTGCCAGACTTCAGTGAATAACCTCTTTAACATTTATATTTCTCAAGAATAAAACTACAGATAAAAATAACATCGCTTTCCTAGGACTGCTGGGAGTATACACGGTTGTAGAGGAAAAAAGGTTTCCAGACATGAAGCTCTGCTTTGTCAAAGGTCAGAAATGGGAACGGGGGACATTGACGAAGGAAATACTGAGCCGATTCGCCTGGGAAAATAAAGAAGCCGGAGAAAAAACTGTTCGTGCTGCCGTCATGATGCCTTCGTTAAAGGCCCAGTTATACACAACAACATCCACGGTGGCAGCTATTAAAAAAAAAAATCACTGCAATGGCATTTCTCAAGCTCTCCGTGATTTATACCTCCTTGCCCTGCCTGCTCTCTTCTTGGCAGTATTACCAGTGAGGGGGGAGGAGGAGGGCAGATTGCCAGAACTTGGAGAACCAAGGTTTTTCCGTCCTGTATATATTAACCACAGCGTCTGGCCTCAATAAGACAGGCTACTGAATATAGCTGGGTCTTTCTTTGAAAGATGAAGTTCCTGTAGTGCCTCAAATTTAATCTGGACATTATTCTTCACTGTATTACAAATACATGAAGCTGGACTAAGTGTTTACTGTCCCTAACACTTTCCCTGAAAATTGGCTTTGTGAATTTTAAGCTTACTCTTGTTCTGTGCTACCCTCCCCCAAAAAAGTCCAATTAATAAAAATTTTTTTAAAAAAAGTTAGCCTGATATGCTAATGAAGACTTTAAATGTTTAAAGTCTCTCATACAGGAACCTTCTAAACCAAGTTTTTTCTAGAAAGTGTCTATATGCTGTGAGTGTCCCTTGAGATTATATGTGTTCCAGAAAAGCAAATTAAAACAAATAAAAGAGGTCCTTACTAAAATGAATTCGGTTTTCACACGCTTTGGTTCACTGCAAGATTCCTTGGAGTCTGTAATACGCTCACATACTAGTACACAGATTTCAAATTGCCGTGCTCACCATTTTATCAGTCTACAAATGAAAAAAAAATAATAATAACGCAAATCGAGAATCCAGTGACAGGGAAACCGTCCTGATTATCCCATGGAAACGAGACATCTTTACGCACCTCTGCTCTGCGTGCCTGGCGTGGTGCGAGGTGACTGTGCATTTCTCCTTTTACCATCGGCAGTGCCAACTTAGAATACATATACAGTAATTTACCTATCAGAACCCTCCAAATGAAGACAATCTATCACAGAGGAAGGGAGGGAGGAAGAAGGGAGGAGGAAGTAGGGAAGAAGGAAGGAAGGCGGCAACTTCCTTAAATAACTTGGTATCACTTCATATTCACCGGGAAAGCTAAAACACCTCAAGGCATTCACAAGGATGAAGGGACACGGAATACACACTTGTACCTAACCTGCTGCTTGGAAACTAAGCCTCGTTTTGAAAACCACCGAAACAGCTGCTCAGCAGAAGCACAGCACAAACCATCCTTTCTAGCCTTTATTTTTAGCTGCCTCTTAAGTAAACAGTAATTTTCTAAAGAATATCATTAAGACGGGTAGGTGTCATTTCGTTATTTTGGAGTTTTCATTCTTTTCGCATCAGTCATACTCCCCCCCCCCACCCCGCCCATAAACCTCATAATTATATAATATCCCATAACAAATTCTTGACTTTAGAATAAAAGAATTTATGCGCTCTTTTTAACATGAACAGAGTTTTTTAAAGCACAATCACCCAGAATGTTAGTATAACCCACACATTTAAACACAGGGACTCTAAAAGTCAGCCTGGTTTGTCAAATGACAAACCGGAGACGTGTGTGTGTCTAAAAAAAAAAAAAAAAAAGCGCATGCCTTCCTCGTCTACAGCACATCTGACAACATGCATAACGAAAAATACACTTCATAGAGGCCATCGGATTCCACTGGCAGAAGCAAACGCTAACTGCCCGCTGGAGTCTTTAACGAAACCTAACTGCTGGCTTGAGCTGCCACCACTGACCCTGGTAACAGACTAGCACACCCTTCATAAGCCTAATACAGCAGAATCCCCCTTCATTACAGTTACTATAGCTCTGGGGTGGGACACGTCTCCCACAGAAATAAACTCTGCTGCCGCTCGGCTAAATGGATGTGCTGCCTCTCCATCCCTCTCCATCCCTCTCCACCCCGGAGCAAGCAGTGCTGATGGCAGAAGCCACCCTGACAAGTGGCACCACTTCAGGCCCAGATCTACCGCCACACCTGGACTCACACACACCCTCGGACAGCAGTCCAGAAACCACCCACACACACCATGGTGATGGCGTGGGGAAGGGGGCTAAACAACAAAACACACCCCACCCCACGCCCAAACCATCGCCACCACCATACGGGAAAGGTGGAAGAAATAATTTCTACAACAAATCATGGGTTTGAATTAGAAACTCCGTGTGTGAATCCATTCCACGTACAGTCTACATTTCAGATACTGAGATATTCCCTTCAATTTGAGTTGAAATTCTTTTGGACACACCTTAAAAAAATGACTTGAGCCCGACTGGTGTGGCTCAGTGGGTGAGCCTTAATCCAGGAACCAAGAGTCACAGTTCGATTCCCGGTCAGGGCCCATGCCCGGACTGCAGGCTCAATCTTAAGGAGGGGGCGTGGAGGAGGCAGCCAATCAATGAAGTTTCTTGTGAATGTTTCTATCTCTCCATCCCTCTCCCTTCCTATCTCTCTAAAAATCAATTTTTAAAAATCATATTTTTTTATAAAAATGACTTGAGCCCTGGCCAGATAGCTCAGTTGGTTAGAGCATCATCCCTATATGTCAAGGTTGCCGATTTGATCCCTGGTCAGTGCACATATACGAATCAGCCAATGAATGCATAAATAAGTGGAACAAATCTCTCTCTCTCTCTCTCTCTCTCTCTCTCTCTCTCTCTCTCTCTCGTCTCTCAAATCAATCATTAAATATTTTTAAATTACTTGAATTAAAAACATTCATCTTACATTTACTACTCAACAATCCCCACTTATTGAGCATCTACCTGGCAGCAGGTGCCAAGAACTCAAAGGTAAATAAATCATAAAACAGGTCCTGGAAGAGCTTTCAACTTCAGGGAGACAGATGAACAAACAATACTTCTAATCCAATGTGAAGTATATCAGGGTAAAGAATGCAAAGTACCAATACGGAGACAGATCAGGAGGCAATGACCTCTCCCTAACGATAAAAAGAAAGGTCAGACAAAAATATCCAAGAAGACATAAAAATCATACTAGACATTAAAGAACAAAAGAGGAGATGATGTGAGCAGACGGGAAAGAGAACTCAAGGGAAAAGGAACAGTGACAGCATGAGTCAAAACCACAGGTTTCAACCATGGGCAATGTTTGGAGCAGAGCGACAGGGCGCTAGGAGAGACCAGCTGAAGCTAGAAGTTCGGTTAGGTGGGAACAGGGGCTGTGCGGGCAGAGCCCTGAATGCTCTGCTGGGGAGCCTGCATTTAACCATGGGCAACGTGGTGTGTTCCTAAAATGAAAGAGTTTCAACCTTTCAGAGACTTAGGGGAGAATATAGTAAACACCCATGTCCCCACCACCCAGCTTAGGAAATAAAAAACCGCATCTCCATCTTTACCTCCTCCACTCCTCACCCCCTGTTATCTGGTGTTTATCCATCTGACAATTCCTTATAGCTTTTACTACAGACACATATGCATCTCTCAATAATATAAAGTAGCTCAGTGGTTGAGTGTCGACCTATGAACCAGGAGGTTACGATGATTCCCAGTCAGGGCACATGCCCAGGTTTCAGGCTGGATCCCCAGTGGGGGGCGTGCAGGAGGCAGCAATCAATGACTCTCATCATTGACATTTCTAACTCTCTCACCCTCTCCTTGCCTCTCTCTGAAAAATAAAAATAAAGCTTCCTTAAAAAATAATAATAATATAAAGTAGCAGTAAAGATTTCAAACAGGAGAGTGAAAATATCAGACTGTTTAAAACAAGAGTCTGTAGTGTAAGGGGTGGTCTGGTGTCCACACTGGCTGCCCTGGGACAGGAGGGAGCAGTGGGACAGGTGACAAAAAAGGTAAAAGATGTTGAGATAGCTGGCTTCACTGAAGGAGTGGCATAATAAAGGAAGAAAAGACAGCCTCGGAGGCATTCCTGCGGCAAGAAGGAGACAGGCCGGAATGAACAGCTACAGGTGACCCGCAGCAGAAAAGGGACAGTCTAGGAGGGAGGCAGGTGGCAGCTCCGGGTGGCTGGCAGGCTCACGAGAGGCCTGAGGCAGGGTAACCAGGACACCGAGCACAGAGAGTGAAATGCCAAGAGCACAGTGGCAGAAGGGCCTGGCCATGGAGCGAGATCAGGGAAGGCACCCAGAGAGGTGGCATTTACAGTGGGCCTCCGGGGACACACTGCAGGGCAATGCGGAGTGTTAGGATCCCTGGGCGAGGAAAGAGCATAAGCAGAGGTGGGAGATGATTGGGTCTGTTCAGGAAACAGCGGCAGCTTGGCAGAGCCTGGGGAATCGTGGGACATAAATCTGTGGAGAACCTTACCTATCAAGTTGAAGTGTGTATAATGTGCACACGTGATTCACACCAAATTCACTTTCATGACCAGGAAATCCGCCCTGGTGCCTTTTACTTGAGAACTACAAAATGGGGAGAGCCCATCTTGTGACCTGGGGAAAACATGAATGATACCCGTGCTGCTTGTTATGGTTCTAGATGGTGAAGAGCAGGTTGGCAAGTCTGCGGGGACAGTGTCATGAAGGGTCTCTGTCTGTCTCTCTCTCTCTCTCTCTCTCATTCAGACACTGGTCACTCAGAGTTCGAATACTGAGTATTTCTGCAAAACACAATTTTGTTTCATGCCTCAACCCCAAATGTTCCTACTTATGAATTCTTCTATGATAGTCGCCCTCCCTAGACCCGCAAGCTTTCCCAGGTTTAAAAAGTCAGGGGGGAAACGATCACATCTTTGAAAGTATCCAAGTAAAGCAGAACAACATTAAGAACCAGAGTACCAGCTTAGGGATGCGACTCATCTCCTCAAGGGAACAAATAAGATGCCTACAGTAAATAGCAATGATATCTGCTTAAGTTTTAGAAATCAATATAGTCATGAACATGATGTAATTTTCAGAGAGCACTGCACCTCCTGTAACAGAATCAGTAAGAAACACCAAACCAGGCTGGGCTCTAGGCCCTCCGGTCAGCATTTCAGAAATGCATTCATCCATTGATCTATAAACACTTTTTTAAAAATCAACTCCATTTCACTCTCTGCAAGATAGCGGTAATAATAGTACTTTCTTCGCAGGGTTGTTGAAAGATTTAATAAAATCACCTAACGTGCTGGGAACACTGGGATAGAGTGAGAGTCAGTAACCTTAAGACATGGCTACTGCGAACCAACCTCCATCCAGCCAGGGTGGAGATTCTGATTCTGAACCAAGTGAAACACGGCTGCTCTAGAGACACTTAGAAGTTACTTAACAAAGGAGACAGGGAGCCCTAGCTGGTTTGGCTCAATGGATAGAGTGTCGGCCTGCAGACTGCAGGGTCCCAGGTTCGATTCCAGCAAGGGCACATGCCTGGGTTGCGGGCTTGATCCCCAGTAGGGGGCGTGCAGGAGGCAGCCAATCAATGATTCTCTCTCATCATTGACGTTTCTATCTCTCTCTCCCACTCTCCTCCTCTCTAAAATCAATAAAATATATTTTATTAAAAAAAAAGGCCGAAACCGGTTTGGCTCAGTGGATAGAGCATCGGCCTACGGACTGAAGGGTCCCAGGTTCGATTCCGGTCAAGGGCATGTACCTGGGTTGCGGGCACATCCCCGGTGGGGGATGTGCAGGAGGCAGCTGATCGATGTTTCTCTCTCATCGATGTTTCTGACTCTCTATCTCTCTCTATCTCTCCCTTCCTCTCTGTAAAAAATCAATAAAAATAAATTTAAAAAAAAATAAAATAAAAAAAGGAGACAGGGAGGCAAACATATAATATGGCAAGATAAAACTTTTCAATATAGGTTAAGTGCAAAGTGCTATGAGACTCTAAAGAAAGGAATGCTAACTGGTGGTCAGAAGGTGGACCTTTGGCGGAATGGGCAGCCAGGGGGAGAGGGCAGTCAGGGTAGGAATGTAGGTAACCAAGGAGAAGGGAAATTAAGCACCACCAAGTGTTCATGAGGAGAGGGGCGTGGGAGGTGGGAGGGAGGGAAGCAGATGAGAATGGGAAGGTAATCTGGGGTAAAGAAGCCTTGTCATACAGGTAAAAAGAAGTAGACAAGGAATTTAAATAACATGAAAAACAGATTTGTGTTTTTTAAAAACTCTTTCAAAAAGTAGACGAAGACTATATGGAACACTGCCTTTGAAACTCTTGAACCACCCCGAGAGGCAGTGGGGGTGGACGGATGGGAGCAAATTAAAGGTATTTTAGAGACAAAAACTCAAAGGATCGAAGGGTTGGTTATTGGCGTCTGAGGGTAGAGGTTGGGGGTTTGCAAAGAAAGAGTGACAGGAAGAGAATTCTAAGGGCCTGGCTTGGGCAGCTAATTCAACAGCTGGCAGTGCCACTGACTGATACAGAAGCAGCCCTTTTTGTGGCAAGAAACTAGCGAGTTCACCTTGAAACAGGTAGGATGTGGCGTGTACATGGGATACCCAGATGGATGGGAGTACCAGATAAACCAAACTGTCTGGAACCAAGCGGCGGGGTCTGGATTGGGAGGTGACAGCCAAGCAGTTCCACCAAAATGGAAACCTCTCATTCGGGATCTCCACAGGCCTGGGTAGGCCTAAGTGCCCATTAAGTGACTCCGGGCCTCTCCAGAGCCCTACAACAACCAGGAACAGAACTGGTCAAACCAATGCGGTGAGAAACTTAAGTGACTACCTACCAAGCCTGAGGACAGGGGTGGATTCCGTAGTTCCAGGATTCCCAAAGTGCAGCTGGTCATGGACCAGCAGTGTGAGCACCACTGAGTTCCAAATTCTCGGGCCCCACCCGAGACCTGCGGACTGAATCAGAAGCTGGAGTGGGTGTGGGGAGTGGCACTCTGAGCTTGAAGGAGCCCTCCAGGTGATTCCAGTGCTCACTGGCCTTTGAGATCTGTTGCCTTAGCTAATGCCCCAGCTACTCAAGGGGAATGGAGTGTGAAAGAAAGAACTCCCAGAAGATGGATTTCCAAAGACTTGAGGAAATGAAGTGTTAGTCAAGGCTATGTTGTGTGCAAAAGGAAGCATGAGGAACTTTTGCTAATTTTTAACAAGGAGTGATTTTTCCCTGGGAGCTAAAAAAAGAAAGAAAGAAGAGAGAGAGAGAGAGAGAGAGAGAGAGAGAGAGAGAGAGAGAGAGAGAGAGGAGGGAGGGAGAGAGAAAGAAAGAAAGAAAGAAAAACTTGGGAGGCAAATTAGGAATATAATTCACTACTGAACTCTCCATCTCAGATGTGAAGAGGATATTATGCTTCTGTGAGGATGCCAGAGCACCCTTTCTCGTTGTCTCCCAGACACCTCCCTGTTGACCAACATCAAGCACTTATATGGGATGGCCGCCTCCAGTTACAGGATATGCAATAGGCCTCTGGGTCAAGCCAATTATAAGCCTAATTAAGTCCCCTAAGGAACTAAGCTAAATCAGCCACGTATCAAATTCTACACACAAGGTTGATCTAAGAATGGCCACAATATGTTTTTTTCCGATAGCAAGGACCATGAAGCAAGCCAAACAAAAGCTTGACGGGAGAGCAAGACAAAACCAAGCCAAGGAATATAGAACCCACAGGAAAAAGGGAAAGGAAATTAAAACAATGTTAATATGCCATTTATAATCCAACTTAGACGCATAACCACCCCTATGCCCCAGAAAGGTACTTACAGTCCCCCTTACCTTTTATCTTCAGCCACTGTAATTCTTATCCACAAGTATTGCATCATATCCTTTCATTCAGAATTATAAATAATTCAGAGATTATTTATTTTCATAATCAGCATGCATGCAATGTATGGCAAAGGCAAGGCTGGTCTGGGTAGCGTGGATTTCCTCTCCCTTCCCATTGTGGCAAGCCCAGCCAGATCTGCATTTTACCTGGGCTTTCTCCCCCTGTCCTCCTGGCCTGCAAGCAAACTACATGCAGGTTAACCAGTTCTAGGCTACGACAATCCCCTCTGCTTCAAGAACACATACTACACAGCTGCCCTGCTGATGTTTTCTGAGTTGTTCTTCCTTCTAACATTCCCTCCTCCTGGGAGGATGATATGAAGATCAAGGAGTTAATGTTTGTCAAATACTTTAGGCTGCTCAGATGAAAGGCAACATTAGAGCTCAAGCAACCTGAGGCTGGCATTCCAGGAGAGGTGTTGAAGTTGACTCTGTATTTGGGCTTCAAAGAAGGAAATCAGGTTGCAAAGACATTCCTTAGGGAAGCTTTTGCCTTCTTGCTAAAGGCGGATATATTTATTGCAACATTCTTTCATTAACTGGTTTTCAACATCAGAAATACCAGGATCCTGCCTAGCCGGTATGGCTCAGTGGTTGATCATCGACCTATGAACCAGGAGGTGAGGGCACATGCCTGGGTTGGGGATTGGATCCCCAGTAGGGGGCATGCAAGAGGCAACCGATCAATGATTCTCTCTCATCATTGATGCTTCTCTCTCTCTTTCCTTTCCTCTCTGAAATTAATTTAAAAAAAAAATTTTTTAAATGCCAGGATTCTTCTATTAGTCCTGGACCCTGTTATAGTAAGTAGCACACAGGGAAAAGGACCCTTTTCTCAATCTTTCTCTAAGGGGCTTTCCTTCCTCAAGCTTCCCTACTGCCTGGTCTTGCAAATGTCAACCTCCTCCTACAGGAGGGGCCGCATGGCAGCTGCCAGCCAACCCGTTTGCGTTGAGCCAATAGACCAAAAGTCAAAGACAAAGCTTTATGTGTATGTTGGCACGCATGTGAATTCAGGCTGCCGGGGGGGAAAAAGTGACACAAAGAGCACATTCATGGCCACATAGAACTCCTGGAACATATAAATAGCCACCCTTGATCCAACACCTACTTTGTGTGAGGCACTATGTTAGGAAGGGGGCATATAGCATTACGCTGAATTCCCCACAAAGATTCCGCCAAGTTAGATACTACCGACCCCGTCATGTCGATGAGAAGAGATGGAGATTGAATTTGAGGTTCTGAATGGCTGCGAAGACCTTCCAACATCACACAGCTGAAAAGATGGCAGAGTTGGAATGCAAGCCTAGCTATATTCCTGCTCCTGGTTTCCTGATCCTTCACACTGATAGCCAGGGAAGCTGCAAAGCTGGCCACCACCCCCCTAGACTGGGGAAAGGTAAATGAAGTCATGAGGAGGGATCACCGTCTTCTCTTAGACATTAACCATAACCTCCTTTTTACCAAAACGTGTTTGTTTTCCCGTGTTCTTTTTAATCAGCGCAAGCAGCAGTAATTTAATTGGCTAATTAAGTGGTTCATCTTATCTCTTTTCCCCTGTCTTATCTCTAACAAAGTGACAGCACTGTTCCGAGGCTTACAGTGAGTTCAGAAAAAATACACAGGCTTGGTGACTATGTAAAGAAGTTCAAATGCAGGCTAGGAGATGAACAAGGACAAGAATCTGAAACCCGGGTGGGCTACAATGTGCAGTCAAAGGGTTTATGTTCGCTCCCCATGTTAAGAACAACAACAACAACAACAACAAAAAGGCGCTTAATAAGGCTGGAAAGCACTAGGGGAAAAATCATCATACTTCTTGACCCCTGGCCCATCCATTCAGGACAGGAAGAACTCGCCTTAAAAAATCTGAAATTTTCTCTGAATTCTTTAGGTTCTTCCGCATGAAAATAATCTAACTGTTCTTCCCATCACCGCTGTCCCTGCCACACCGTCTGCGCGAACCTGAATAACCGCAGCGTTCCTAGGAACTACGTGTTTGAGCCAGCAGTAGAAATTGGGAAGGTGCGTCGGGTTGGCGAGAAAGAGCTGCTCTTCAGCCATTTCTCTCATGCAGGTCCTACACCTTCAGGAAAGCTCCCATCAAGGGGCTGTTCTTGAGATAAGAGGTGTGTGGAGGGGCTTGGATAAACACCCCAAATTGTAGGAAGTCAGGGCGCTCTTCCCACTCTGCTGTACTGGCCTGAGGTCACTGGCAGCTGGCCCTCTGCCACCTCAGCCACTATGAATAATACTACACCGCCACTCCAGCCCGGTGAAGAGGCACCCTTGAAAGGCAAACCACGCAGAGAATGCCACTGCTCTGGAAGGAACTTTTCCAGGCAGGAGGCTGCTGAGTCCGGGGCCATCAGGCCACAACCACCTGCCAGAAGTGTTTATAATAAAGTTTCCGAGGAAGGAAAAGTCGTCCTTACGCCGGTGCTGAAGCAGTGATGACTTTCTAAAGGAGAGCACACTCGAACAAACACAGAGACGCACACGCAAGCGCGCTCTGCACAGCACGGCCGCGCATTCAGATCTGGGGAAAGTGCACCAGGCCGTTCAGCGCCCAGGCACGAAGGCCATCCGTTTTTTGGCACACACTTTTAACCCCGTCACCAAAAGATAGGTAACTTTCATCCTAGAGCAGTGGTTCTCAACCTTCCTAATGCCGCGACCCTTTAATACAGGTCCTCGTGTTGTGGTGACCCCCAATTTCATTGTTACAAATTGAACATAATTAAAGCATAGCGATTAATCACAAAACAATATGTAATTATACATGTGTCTTCCGATGGTCTTGAGCGACCCCTGTGAAAGGGTCGTTCGACCCCCAAAGGGGTCGCGACCCACAGGTTGAGAACCGATGTCCTAGAGTGTGTACTTCTGCAGCATTATCACCTGTGGCCGTCAAACTGCTCTTTAAAAGGGAATCAATACCATTCTAATGAAACCCAGTATGGGCCAACTAGCGCCAACTAAAATTTAGATGGTCGCACCACCGCTGCTCCCAGTAGGAACAGCCTCGGGCATGCAGGTGTGTCCAAAAGGAGGCTGCACTCCTCCGAGAGATATCTGATTCCCATAGAGTGGGTAACATGCTTCCGGTTTAATTTCTGATACATTAAAACCCCCTCCGGCCTCTGGACAGGTATGACCTCTTGGTACATGTTTTTTGGATGACTGTTTCCTCTACCCACATCCTCCAGGGGAGCGCAGCCTCACCCCCAGGACCAAGCTTTCCCTGGCCGTTCTCACAACACTGCAATTGCTCACTGGCCCGGGGGTTGCCTCCAGGAGGCTGCATTGAGATCTTCTTTCAGCATCTTTGAGTCCCTTGTTCCGAGCACAGAGTAGAAGTTCAATGCTAGGTTTGTTGAATGAATGAATGAATGAATGAATGAATGAATGAATGAACCCATGTATTTTAAGAAATTCGCACACTGGTGGAAACCCGGTAACCTGCAGTCTAGAGATTCCTCACCTTCACAAAGACCCTGCGACAGCCAGTTCCTAAAAACCCCACAATCCCCGTCAAGTGTAGGTGGGGGGTGGGGGGGGGGGTGACAGAAACGGAGGTAGGGGCAGAGCTACCTCCCTGCTCCTTCAAAAAGGTGGAGACCCCACTTACGAGTATTCAAAACCCAGATGCAGGAGTCATGCCAGGGAGGGAGTGTATGAACACCACCCTCAGAAGTTGTTCCTACACCGAGGTTTCAAAGTTGGAGGTGGAGACCTATTCTGAAATGATGTGGCCACAGGTTTTCCCTGGGAGCCAGCCTGACCACCCAAGTCAGGGCCAAGAAGCCCAGCAGTTTGGTGGCACGGCGGGGCCTAGAGGGACGGCAGAAAAACTCCTCTCGCTCCCAAGATCCTGTCCCCCTAAGGGGCAGAGGAGGGTCGGGACGCCTGTCTGTCTCCGCTGGAGCGACAGCAATGTCCTTGTCTTTCATTCTCCTGTCCCCAGCCCCTGGTATCGCCAGCTGCCCTTTCGAGGCCCTGTCTCGTGCCCAAAAAGCAGGAGGGAATGAGGAGGAGAGGGCGAGGGTGTGGGTTAGCCACAAGCTCTCCAGACGGCTCTCACCTTCCCCCTTAACTCCCCAGACAAGCTGTGCGCCTCACAGCGGACGGCTCCCACCGCAACAGAGAAGTCCTGCGGCCCGGCCACCTCGCGCCCCCGCTGCCCTGTCCGCGTCCGGCGCCGCCGAGCCCAAGTGCGCTTTGCCAGCCTTTGCCCAAGTCAACCGCGAGGCGCCCGGGGCGCCCAGGCGGCCCCTAACCTCGGGCCCGACTCCCCCGCCCCAGACGGCGCTTACCTGCTTACATGGCCCGGTCGGAGCCCTGGAGTCCCGCGCGGAAAGGCGGACTGTCCCTCCACCGCCGCGGCGGAGCCCCAGCTCCCCAAGGAATGGGTTCCAGTGGCTGGCGGAGGAGGGGCGAAGGGAAAGAGCCGGAGGAGGCGAAAGGGGAGGGAGGGTTCCGCCGCGATCCGGGCGCCAGAGTGCGCGCAGGGGCGCACGGAGCCGGAGGAAAGGAGAGCCCCCTAAGCCCGAGGGTGTCCCGCGCGCTGGGGGCGGAATAGGGGCGCAGCCAGCAGGCCGGGGAGGATGGCTCGAGTGGGAGGGGAGGGACCGCCAGAGGCCACTGAAGTGTCTGCGGCTCCCGGAGGACCAGAGCTGGGAGAGCAGGCAGCAGAGCGAGCCCGAGCGCAGCAACCTGCCCCTGCCAGCGCCCGCTCGGGAGGAAAAGTTGGAAAGAACTTTTAAGGGCCAGAGAGCCCGAGTGGCAGGAAACGCGAGCAGCCGGGAGAGGAGGGAGGAAGGGGCCGTGCGAGTGGGAGGGGACGGAGCAGGCGCCGGCGGCCGCGATTCCCCCACCCCCGGGCCGGCTCGGTGGCGCGGGGGGCCGGGAGGCGGAGGGAGCGCGAGGCGCGCGGCCGGGGCGGGAGGAATGCGGCCGGGAGGGCGCGCGCCGGGGGGGACGGGGGCGCGCGCGGCGGGGCGGGGCGGGGGCGCCCGGGGTGCGCGGAAGCGGAGCCCGAGCTCGGGAGCGGGAGGCGCGCGGTCCCCGGGGACGTCACGGCGCTGGAATCCGAGGAATGCCGGGCTGCCCGAGCTCCTTCCGCAGGCCCCGGAGAAGTGGCGCACTTTGAACGCGGCAGGTTTGGGGAAATGTTTGTAAAGGTGGGGGCAGAGCGGGGAGGACGGGGTTCACCTCCCCGGAGTGAGAGTCGCAGGGCTGGCGAGGGAAGAGCCACCGTAGTCAGCCCAACCTCGCGGTGGGGGCAGAAAGCGGGAAAACGGAAAAATCCCACCGACACCTCGGAAAACCGCAGGGGCAGGACCGCGGCGGCCCCTTGCCCACTCGGGCCTGGAGCAGGCACAGTCCGTCCTCTATCGGGAAGCCCCCCAAGCAGGACGTCCCCATGCAGCCACTGCACTTGGGGACGGGGACCAGGAGATAATGGGTGGCTTCACCGAGCAGCCAATCTCCGGGTTCTCTCTCCAGGACACCCGGCACCTCAGGCCGCAGGACCTGCTGTCTTAATCCACCCACCCCATCCCACACACACCCCTCTCCTGGAATCGCAAAAGCCGTTTCTGCGCGCCAGGAGTTGGTATAGTTCGTTTTCCCGGTTCTTTCCAAGCCACAAACTCGCCCCACCCTGCCAGGGCAGGCACTGGGAGGCAACTTCCTTAGCACTTTCGGAGGTGGAGTTAATGGCCCGCAGCCGGTTTGATGGGAAAAGCACGGAGCCTGGAGAGGGACCCAGGGCGTTAGGCCTTGCGCTGCTGGTGACCGATGGGCTGACTGAGTATTCCAGCCGAAAGCCTGGGCTTCCGTAGCGGTAGAATTAAAGTTTGCCTACATTTCTGTGGTCCTTTGCATTGCTTGAAACGTGCCTTAGGAATCACTCTACCAGGACTCAAGGCCCAGTCCTTCCAACTTTTCTTAGATTGAAAAGGGTCCTTGAAGTCATTGTCACAAGATACTGTTCCGAATTACTTCCTGTCCCACGGTCACAAAAATGCTGGGCCTCTTGGGGAAGAGACTGGGGAAACCATAAAGCAAGACCTGTTATACCCGTCATGTGCAAATGTGTGGTGACTGTCTTTTCTAAGCATTTGACAATCTCCAGAACTATAGGAAGCAGGGGAGACACCAAAGGGAGAGAGAAGGGGGGGAGGGTGAAGGGGATTAAGATCCGTTTCTCAAACTTCCAAGGAAACAGCTGGATAGCTTCAATGTGGACTTGCTGGCTTTCCAAAGAGAATTAGGGAGTGCCTTACTGTGGTCCAGGCCGTGTGGAAAGCACTGTGGCTCTGGTGTCATTATCCCCATTTCCGAGATAAGGAAAGTGAGGCATGGAGAAATGCCCTATCTCACCCAGTCACATCTGATAATGGAGCCTCGTCTGGTCTGGCCCCAAAATGCAAGCTACTTATCTCTTCAACACTTGAACCAAACAGAATTAAGGTTAAAGATACGGAAATACCTGCAGGCTTCCCAGGTAGAACCCAAGTGCCTGCTCTTTCCCTGAGATAGAAATGCCACTGGGGGTCTTAGAGGACAGGAAGTGGCATTTGTGTGTTGTTCTAAAATCACTGTGATACCAAACTCCCAGCACGGCAGCTAAGACTAGTGTGGTGAAGAATGAGCAAAGGACTTACACAGAGACAGACTTCCTTTTTTAAATAGGAAGTCCAACTTGAAGTGACAAAGAGCCTTTCATTCTCTGGATCAGTATGTAAGAGTATGCATGTGTGTGTTTATAATATTTTAGACAGTATTGAGATGTGATTCACATTCAATAGAAAGACCAAATCTGGCATCCATACAATTGATGGCTTTTTCACAGGCTTCTTTCAGAGAGGAAAAGAAGCACCCCGAGTCTGCATCGCACTCGTCTCCTCCGAGTGCCGCCGAGTGACCGGGAGCTGGGTTGATGGGGTGGGTCCCAGGTACATCACTACGGATTGACTTGACAGCTTTGGAAGAGCCTGTCGATATAAATAACTCCCAGGGCATTTCGACTTGTTGCAAGCCTCATTTCAACTACAATACAGGCAGAATCCCCAGGGCCTCCAGGATTCCTCCTACCTCAGTGTGTTCCTCGTATTAATGTGTTAATGTTATACCTTCCAAACATCAAAATTACTGAAAGCAAAACAAAACAAGCTCCCCAATCAAAGCACACTGGAGAGTAGGCAGGCTCTCTTAGGAAAACTGAGATCTCTAGGGATCTACTCATTTTTAAAGATATATATATATATATATATATATATATATACACACACACACACACACACACACACACACATACATACATATATATACATACATACATATATATATATTTATGATTATTTTGTTGGTTTTTACCCTCAGTCTAATTCCAATTCCTAAATGGATATTTGGCAGGAATAGAGGGAAAGAAAATGGGGAGCTTTTTCCAGGTGCACATCCTCTCTGCGCCCCCTGCTCCCATAGCTTATTCAGCATATCCCCTAGGTCTAAGGTAGAGACTTGGACGGGCGTGTGCATGTGTGTGTTTATAATATTTTAGACAGTATTGAGATGTGATTCACATTCACTAGAAAGACCAAATCTGGCATCCATACAATTGATGGCTTTTTCAGATGGATACATCCACCACCCAGATCGAGATATAGAAAATCCACCACAGAAATTTCCTTGTGTGACTTCTCAGAAAGTATCACCTCTCCAGGTTGACTTCTACCACCACAGAGTAGTTCTGCTAGTTCTCAAATGTCATTTAACTGGAATTATATTGTGTGTGTACATGTCACAACTTGCTTCCTCCTTCTCCTATTGATATATTGGGCAGGTATATATTGAAACATTTCCCAAGTAATTCTGTTATGTCTCCTCCAATTCAGAACCACTGACTTATAGCAAAAATATAATAAAATAAGCCTAGATTATTCTACACATACAAAAATTATTAAGTGACAGACAAAAAAAGGAAGAGAAGATTTTAGAACAAATTTAAGAAGGCTTTAATGGTCCTATATATTCAGAGCTTCTTATCAATAAAAACAAAGTAGGAAATTAACTGGAATATGAACTTCTTATTAGCTCGTGATTTTTTTTTTAAGCTATCTGATTCTAAAGAATGGTCATGTACAGCCACATACACATACACAGCACTATTCCAGGAGCTAAAATAGTCCACAGTGTGAATGGCACCCCCAGAGTTTTGCAGCGTGGAGTCCATGATACGATGAGTTCTCCCCTTAGAAGTTAATAGGATCTGCTTGGGAAGAATCACTCCTGACACAGAAGACAGCCCTTCTTCCTTCCTAGTTGCATCTTTGAGGCCTTTCAGTTTGGGGAATTAACAGGGTCTTCCAGCGCCCAGCCTTTCCATAGGTTGACAAAGCCAGGGAGCCACACTACTCTCAAATATTGGTAAAATGATAGACTTTTGTGGAGGCATGGATAAGATAAAAGTGCACAAGGTATATTCGCTCTCCAGGCTCACCTGTCTCCACTTCATCATCTTTCCTAATGTCTCAACTCTCATTCCTGAAGCCCCCTCATCTCTGGCCACCAAGCCTTCTGGTCATTACTTCTCCAGTTCATTTTTCTTTCTTTTTTCCATCTGCCAGGAAAAGGCTCCCTGTCTTCCAAAGGGCCTACTTCCTGACCTGAATCAAAGAAGAGAGGGCTCCCATATCCATACCCGCCAACCCAGGCCCCAAATGAATTATTTCCTTGTTACCCCCTTCAGGAAAGAATGCCGAAGGTTTTTAGGTTGTATTTTTTCAAGCTGCTAGGAGAAAGTTGGATCTGTTTTCCTGGACAGTGTGCCAGCTCACAGGGCCATGGTTCCGGAGTCAGGTCCAGTGGGCAGACTGGCTCTAGGCAGATCACAAGTTTTTCCAATAAAAATCTGCAAAATTAAACCAATTGTTTACTCTTTAAAAGTTCCACAGGACAGCAACATATATTAATCAGGTAACTCTGGAAAAGGTAATTCACACACATTATTGGTACTTTCAGGAAGTTGTAAAAGAAATAAAACCCAGGCCCTATTAAGTATCTCCGTGTTCAGTGTATTATCATTCTCTACTAATTTCAGTTAGGTAGAGAACTTAGGTCACAAGCACCCTTTGAATCATGTCTTTAAGGAATGAGCTTCCTGATCATATTCACCAGGTTCAGCTTGCTGATTCCCGCGCCCCCCCCCCCCCCCCCCCGGCCTCCCTCAGCACCAACCTTGCTTTCCAGCTTTTCCTGGCTTGATGGGAACACACACATCCAATCATATCCTCTTTGGGGCAAACTGCCAAGGCAGAGTCTACCCACCCCTTATTGCTGAAAACCATCTATTATACAGAAGAGGCTTATATGACTGAGATCTCTTCTTCATTTTTATGTAAACACTTTTAAACTTTGTAATGGAAGAGAGTCATTTTAAAAAAATCATTCTCCACAGTCATTTACATATGGTTGTTAAAGTCAAAAACATAATCTAATGTTGTGTGCAACTGATCTGGGAGACAGGAAGAATCGTCTTAGTACAAATCCTTCGGTTGACAACGAACAAACTCCACTTCAAATTGTTCAAGCCAAAAAAGAATATATTGGCAGGATACTGGAACGTGACATGGAATCCATGAGAAAGAAGGGTAAGACCAGAGAACCAAAAAGGTACTCTACTTCTCTCCTCCTGGCTGGCGGTTATATCCTCCTCTTGTGGGCATATCCAGGTTCAACAGCCATGCGACCCTCGGCAAAGAACTAAAGCTCTCACACCTGGATGCCCTCACCTGTAAAGGGGGAATGGTGAACAGATCTACCTCATGGGGCTGTAGTAATGATGAGTCCATGTGTGAAAAACCCTTAGAACAGTACCTGGTACACACTGAGCACTCAATGCTACCTATTAATACTATCATCGACCTCATTCTGTGTCTGCAGGCTGGATTTCTTTCCTTCAACGGGGATTGTGTCTCAAATCCAAATTGCCAAGAGAAAGAATATGGCTTGAGTTGTCCATCTAGTGTCTTGAAGAAGGACAGGCTGCTGTGGCTGAGCCTAGCTCTTTGGGTGGGAAGTCACTTTTCAAAGAGTGGCCCAGAGGGGCATCTGAAACCACACCAATAAGAGAAAGGAGAAACTTCTTGTCAAAGAGAGGTCCTGGGAATCCCTCCATTCACTCTGTAACGTCCTACACCAGTGGTTCTCAACCTTCTGGCATTTCAATACAGTTCCTCATGTTGTGACCCAACCATAAAATTATTTTCGTTGCTACTTCATAACTGTCATGTTGCTACTGTTATGAATCGTCATGTAAATATCTGATATGCAGGATGGTCTTAGGCGACCCCTGTGAAAGGGTCGTTCGACCGCCAAAGGGGTCGCGACCCACAGGTTGAGAACCGCTGTTCTACACCATCTATGCAAAGATGATTTCTCTTGTGGAGAAGGAAGTAACCTATGGAGGGGAGTGACAGATGGAGAAGGTAAGGGAACCAATGTCCAGTAAACACTTGCAATGCTCCAGGAACAAGACTAAGTCTTGTATATGCATAATTGGAGGTAATCCTTGTGACAGTGTTAGTGTTAGACTGCATGTGTCTCTCTAAAATTCATATGTTGGAGTCCTGATATGGTTAGATTTAGAGATGAGGCCTTTCAAGGAGATCAGGTTAAGTGAGGCTGAGTCCAGGGGAGGCGCCAGGAAGCAGCCCGGTATTAGGGGAGATTTTGATTTAGTGGTGAAGTCACACTTTCTGGGAGTGTAGAGTCATTTCTGTCCGCAACGTTAATCTCAAAAGGTCAGAGGTACCCCCATTTCTAAGAATAGTTATGAATCTGTCACCCATGAACTGAGCTAAACTTCTTCATCCCATTTATGTCCCCACCTGGGCCAGCTCCTAGGAAGGTACACACCTCTAGAATTTACCATGGCTGGCCAAGGAGCCATCAACACCTTCATGGACTTGCATGAGGGCAGGTAAATGATAGCTGTAATTATCCCCGTCTAATCTCTAAAATACCTGCCTGTTGCCATTTTGTGGCATGATGCTGGGAACAGGTGCCAGGTTGCTGAGAATAACTGGAAGAGAGAAATTCTGAGTGGAATCTTGAAATCATGGTTCATGGGAGATAACAGAAAGGACGGTTAGGCACACTATTGTAAGAAGCCAAGTAAGTAAGCCATTTCTGAGTAAAAAGTCAATAGATCCCCCTTTTCTTTATGTACAGGGGTGGGCAAAAGTAGGTTTACACAAAACACAGAGTTAATTCTTTTTTAAAAATATATATACTTTTTTTTATTGATTTCAGAGAGGAAGGGAGAGAGAGAGAAAGATAGAAACATCAATGACGAGCAAGAATCATTGCTCGACTGCCTCCTGAATGCCCCACACTGGGGATCGAGCCCTCAACCTGGCCATGTGCCCTGACCTTGAATCGAACTGTGACCTCCTGGTTGATAGGTCAACACTCAACCACCGAGCTATGCCAGCTGGGCTATTCCTGTAGTATTTATTTATTATAGCATTATTTGTCTTATTATTATTGTTATTATTTCCTATTCTTACTTATGATTGATCTTTTAGTTAATGATGGCTGGTTATTTAACCTACTTTTGCCCATTCCTGTACATTTTTCAGTGCTTTTCCACCAACTTTAGGAGAAAGCTATCTGGAGCTAGGGGTCTGTCTTTACCTTCTCATAATGACAGTGTTCAGAATAAAGGGGTCTGTCCAGGTATGGCCTACCTACTTTCTGATACTGTCTGTGTTTGCTAATATTTGTAGCTGCACTAAGCCTCTAAAACTGCATCTGAAATCTATCCAGCCTGAGAAAGCTAGATTCCAATCTTATGGGCCACTGACACCATCCTATATAATAAAAGGCTAATATGCAAATTGTCCCCTTGGGAGTTTGACCACTTGCTATGATGTGCGCTGACCACCAGGGGGTGGTGCAGAACAAAGGAAGGCCCCGGCCGGCAGCTGGCAGCCAGGGGAAGGAGGACCCCGATCGGCCCTGATCGCCACCCAGGCCTAGGGACCTACACATGCATGAATTTCGTGCACTGAGCCTCTAGTATTTAAATAAAGCCCTGTAGGTGGCAGTTCATTCGTTTGTTTTTTCTTCATCTCTTTGGGTTCTGGGCTTATTTTATTTTTAAATGTAAATTAAACAGCCAAATGAAGTTGTCAACTAATAATAATGTAAATGGAACTACCAGATTTAAGGAGGTAAAAACTGGACAGTCTTCCAAACATATTGCAAATTCAGAGATGGCTGGGAAGTAAAAAACAAGAACGGGGTGCCTTTGATTCTGACACGGGCAGCTGTAGCCAGAACACCCCTCTGAGAGGTATGGGACATCAAAGGAATCTTCTGCTGTGATTAGCGACAAGGAACAACCTTTGCTAGGGGAGGGAGAGGTCAGGTCGTGTTTGGGATGCCTTTCTACAGAACATGGACACCCCAGCCCGCAGGGGTGAGGTAGGGTTACCTCGGGTATGGGCATGGCTGTGTAGGAGAGTCCAAAGCAGTAAATCAAAACCTCCCCTAAGACCTGGCTGCTTCCTGGATGCCTCCCCTGGACTGAGGGGTGACTCAGAATGTGACTGGCTCTGGGACTTCAAACATTTCTGAGTTATTCCCATGGGCCTGGACAAGGGCAATTAGAGGACTGGTTTGGAATGACTGCCGAGGACCGAGAGATCCCCACAGGGAAAAGCAATTGCCTAGGAAGCTCAATTCCGAGGTGTCTTCTACAACCAGGAGGCAGAGGTACCTTCTGACCTACTAAATCGTAGAGGCTAAGAAATGTTTACAAATGCAAGAAGGCACATGCTGGGCTTCCCTCCGTAATTGGCACCTCTCATTTTGTGGGACAGGCAAGAGCAAAGTCTTCAAATGGTGAAAGAGAAACGGAATGTTTAGTAACGTATGAGAACACACATGATCTGGCCACTGGCTATATTTCTGATCTGATTTGCAGCTACCCTTCCCTGGGTCACTCTGCCCTGTCATACCCACACTCTGCCATTCCGTGAACATGCCAAGTACTCTCTCACCTCAGGACCTTTGCAACTTGCTGTCCTCTCTGCCAGGAACTCCACTTTCTGGCTTGCGCACACACTTCATTCCTTGGACGGACCTTTCCCAGCTGTCCTGAATTTTTTCAAACCCTATTCTCTATTCCTTCACCCTGCTCTGATTTCCATGGCAGCACTCACGCTCCCTCATATTATCTTTTTATGTTCTTTAGTTTATTACTTTTCTCTCCTAATACAACCCTCTGCCCTCCTCAGAAGTTCCATTACAGTAGAGATTTTTTGTTTGTTTGGTTCACCAGTGCATTCTACTGCGTGGTGCATAGTATATTGTCAACAAATATTATTGAGTATTTGAATAAATTTTAAAAAAATATTTTTATGTGAGCATACGTGGTTATTTCCCTGTGCTTAGAATTCTACATGTATTTAATCTTTATAACCACCCTGTGAGGTAGGGGTTACAGTCTCCCATTTATTAAAAATAAATGAGGATTAGCGAGATGAAGTAACTTGTCTGTTTGGGTTGTTATTTTTAGATTGTGATTTCTCTGTGTTTTTTTTGTTTTTGTTTTTTTTTGGGTTTTTTTGGCGGAGGGAGGCAGGCGATGATGTTTGTTTAAAGGACCTTGAGTTGACATATCCAGACTTACTCTCACTCTTAACACACTGTCTTTCTCAGTTCTTGAACTGCCCCTCTTTCTACTTATTTTATAATCTTCCTCCCTTTAGGCCCTATTCCTAACTTAATTCTTCTTCTCCAAACTGACATCTGACATAGTAGGTCTAAGAAAGAAACTAATTGTTCACTTACACACTTCAGCCACACTGCTGGCTGACCTCCTGGCCTTGCCATTGACTGACTGTGTGACCTTGGGATATTCTTGGCCATTACTGCTGGAGTGATTGGTCTCCTTCAATTTCCTCTTACTCTTCTGGTATGCCTAACAAATACACTTTGACACCTGATTCTCCAGGTTTCTTTTTTCTTTCTTTTGTTCTTCACCCTGTCCTTTCCTGGGGTCTCCTGGGGAACCCCCTCAATCTAATCTCCAGCTCATATATTTACTAGATACTTTACTTAAGCAACTCATTGAAATCTTTATTCAATAACTACAGGATTCTTTCTTTTTTTATTTTTTAAATTTAATTTTTTTTTTTGCCCTGGCTAGGTAGCTCAGTTGGTTAGGGCATCATCTCAATATGTCAAGGTTGGGGTTCTAACCGCAGTCAGGGCACATACAAGAATCAACCAGTGAATATATGAATGGGGGGGTACAACAAATCAATGTTTCTCTCTCTCTCTCTCTCCCTCCCTCCCTCTGTCTCTCTCTTGCCTCCTCTCTGTCCCTCTCTTTCTAAAATCAATCAATAAATAAAACTCTAAGAAAATTTAATTTTTTTAACTTTATTGAGGTATAATTGACAAGACTGTAAGATATTGTAAGATATTTCAAACGTACAACATGATGATTTGAGGTTTGGTTTGGTTTGTTTTTTAGATTCCACTTCTAAGTAATACCAGGCAGTATTTGTCTTTCTCCATCTGGCAGGATTCATTCTTAATATTTTTAATTCTTTTACTGAACTGCCTAGTCTCACTTCATGTTTCCAGTAGTATCTTCTGTCATGTCTTCAAGCATATTTATTATTCTGGTGGTAAATTCCTCTCCTGTTTTCCATGAGATCTGCGTTCTTTGGTATCCCTCAACCTTGCCATGCTCAGAATTTGCTCTCTGAGCTCACCTCTGTTCCTGTGGGACCATTAGCCGCTTTGATGAGTGAGATGCATCATGGAGCAGGAAGAAGTCTAGCCAGCTTGTGCTTCCCCAGGTGAAATGGTATGTGTTTATTGCTGTGTGCGTTGGTGGAAGAGATACCCAAGGAACTCTGAACCATCTTTTATTTGGAGGCAGGAGCTCTGGATTATAATGGATGCCCACAGAGGGGTAGGAGCAGCATGTGTGTGGAGGGGGCTTTCTAGGCACTGGACAGACCAGCTACACTGACTGCCATGTGTTCATAGAGATGCCAGTCAACGCTCTGCCTTGAAGCTGCCCACGGCTTCTAACCTGTGCTCTGATCTCCTGCCTCCGCAGTACCAGGAGGGGGAAGCTGCCCACGGCATTGCAGGGGTGGGGAAAAGGCAGAACTAAGAATTGTTTTCCCAAACCTGGTTCCTATTTGTGACCTCAAGCCCTCCCCATCCCTGGCCACCTTCCCTGCCAATGGACCAAATCTACTTC
Organism: Myotis nattereri; assembly: GCF_964212035.1. NCBI lineage: Eukaryota > Metazoa > Chordata > Mammalia > Chiroptera > Vespertilionidae > Myotis > Myotis nattereri. The sequence goes on along the minus strand of NC_138093.1, from coordinate 27,586,510 downwards.
TCTCTGCTGCTGGTTACTGAGCACAGCTCTGAGGTCTCTCATCTCCTCTGACGTCCCTCCGCAAGAGAACACTCCTATTCACATAAACCAAGTCTAAAATGAAAAAGCTGTCAATGCCGCTTCCGAGGGCCTTTGAATGCTGAGTAGATATTAAGGAATAATAAAGTGTTTTAGACGTGATAACTTGTATTGTGTTTATGTTAAAATAAAGAGTTCTCTTTTAGAAATAAATACTAAAATATTTATATTTGAAATGTTGTATATGGGTTTTGCTTCCGAATAAAACAGGAGGTGGGAAATGGATGGAAATATAGATAAAACAAGATTGTCAATGAGTTTATGATTGTTGAAGATGGGTGGTGGATATATGGGAGTTCATTATACTATTCTGATTAATTCTGTATAAGCAAAAAGTAATAACATTAAAAGCCTAATAGTAAAAAGTTTAAAATATATAGATTTCAAAAATAATAAGTTCTCATTTTCAACAATATTGAAATACATAATTAAAGGGTGGGTTGATTCCCTGGCTGGTGTGCTCAGTGGGCCTTTCCCCACACACCAAAAGGTTACCTATTTGATTCCTCACCAGGCTGTGGGATAGATCCCCAGTACGGGGTGTGCAGGAGGCAGCCAATGTGTCACCCTCACAGTGATGTTTCTCTTTCCCTTCCTCTCTCTCTAAAACTCAATAAAAAATATTTTTTTAAAAAGTGGGTTGTCTGTTTTCATAACCCATTTTTATCTAAACATTTCCTGAAGATAATCACTATAATTTTAAACTGATACAGACAAGGTTTTTTGTGTTGCTACACACACACACACACACACACACACACACACATATTTATATGGGGGTTTTTTTTTTAAGTGCAAGAAAAAGCAGAGGCTAAGCATAAGTTATTACAATATGTAGACTGTCAGTCATTCCTACATTTTAGGTGGGACACACACAGCTTTTTTTTTTAAGTCTATAAGTATACATACCAAACTATTAATATAGGGGAGAAAATTGCATTTTTATTTCTGCTCAATTTGGTATTTGAATCTATCAGAGTAAGTTCAAAAGTACTTTGTGGAGAAAACACAATATAAGAATTCCAAACTTAGGAAACACATTTGTTTTGGCGTGGGCAGGAGTCTTCATAAAAACAAGTAATCATAAATATAACCAATGTCTTCATTGATTGTGAACACCACCTCAGACTTTGATTTTTAAATTTTATCAAATTTTTACGTAACTTTTCAAATGCACACACATGCACAAACCTCATGGCCTATGACCTCGATTTGATGTCAGGTGACTTGAGTCTTTAGATCAGCTCTGTATAGGGCACCAAATAACTAATCAATCCTATCAAATTCAGTTTTTCAACCATTCATTTCAGCTAGAATTATTTCATTAAAAGTAGCTGATGAGTTAACCACAGTAGACTCATTGAGGAAAGAGAAGAAGAAAAGAAAGCTCAGCAAGCAAAAAATATAAATAGAAGCCAAGTATCATAACTACATGGACCTTACTTAAAAAACAGAGAAACACTATGTGTGTGCATTGATCTTGTCTCTCTTGACAAAGAGCAGGAAGATGGACATTTAGGACCCCTCTGAGTGCCAGGAACCACCTACTCCCACCCATCTGCCAAGCCAACTCCATATGTTCTAGAAAACCATGCAATATTTTTGTGATTTTTTTCCAATTAAGGAGAGCAGCTTTTCTTCCCAGTTTTTCTACAAACTCCTTATAAACACATGATGGTGTTTGTGTAAAATTTCATTTATTGAGGACTATACATAGATGGCTATTGACTAATGTTATTCTTTTCTATGTACATAGGTGATATTAACATTAATTCAAAAACATTTAATAACCCCCTACTATTTGCTAAGTGCTGATAATACAGACTTGAGTAAGATGTTTTGGGGGAACTTTTTAAACATCTTCCATTTTAGACTGAAGCAGTCCTTGTTGTCATCTTTGGATACCTTCCTGTACTTAACGCAGAATTTTGAATGAATATATGGTTTTTGATAAAGACACAGGGTCTGTTTTTTTTTAAATTATAGAACTTGTGGAAAATGGTGCATAGCTAGTTCTCTTGAGAGAACATTATTACCGCCATTTTCTGTATTATTGAATTTAAAACACTGTTCAAATGAAATGACACTTGGCATAAAACTTCAAAAAATAATATGACATCATCGAATCATGAAAACAAAATTAAGATTTAAAAAAGTGATCCTCAGCACAGAAACAGCATTTTTGGCAAAAATAGAACTTTTCTGTAAATCTGTAAAAGGATAAAAATGGATTCTAACTTCAAAATTCCTAATATTTGAAAATTATACAAAGGAAGAAAACAATGTTAAAATAAGGAACAAAAAATTTAATGTAAATAATGTCTGTTCTGCAAAGTAAGTTACATTTTTGTGATATGTATGTGTGTGTGTGTGTGTGTGTGTGTGTGTATATATCTCGAATATTTGTTTTTATTGATTTGCAGCCAGCAAAGTCATTGGTACAAATTTTAGTGCAGAAGACAAGTACTCTAGAAAAATCAGTTTGAGAAATCTCCCCTATATTTGTGGAGGAATAGTCATTTCTTAACCAAATTCTGTTACTAAGAAAGTAAATATTAACATATGGCCACACAAAACTATCAATTTCCTAAAAAATGCACAAAAATAAGCGAGTTGTAAAAAAGTTGGCAGGATGGGGATATATGATTCATGTATGAGACCCTCCACTCCAGCTGTTGGTAGCCATGCCTGAGCCACATGGCTCTGACCTCAGTGTTTGACACATGGTGAGCTCACCCAGGTCTCAGCAAGAGTTTGTAAGGGGAGAAAGTGACATTTTCACTTGAAATTGGGATTTCATCCGAGTAGTTCAACTGTGCCTCACTTTGGAGAAAACCTAATATAAAAATTCCAAACTTATGAAATAAGTATATTTGGGGGTGGTATCTCATTTAGGGTAAATCACCAAGGCTATCACCAATAGGCTTGTCTGTATTATGTGTACCAGTATTAACTATAAAAAAGAATTCGATATTTACACAAACTCAGTGTTTACACACACACACACACACACACACACACACACTTTCTGATCTGGATCTGAGGTCAGACATTATTACAGGTTGTAACCACTGGGTATTGGCCTAAAGCCCCTTTTAACTCTAAAATTGTATGGTTCACTGATAGTTCTCTAAGATGTTTCCTTCTGCACCAGTGGCATGAGGAGCTCACCGTTCCCTAATATGTCCCTTCCCCAAACCTCCTATTTGGAAGTGTAGTGGTTGGGCCAGGGCTTGAGGAACCACACAAGTAGTGGACTTCCCGTGGTTTTGAACTATGGCTATTGTACATCTGGATTTTGCTAGACATGTCAGTAAAAAATATAACCTTTCAATCCCCAAACACCAGTAGAGTACTGAGGTAAAATACACACAAAAAAATGTTGTCTTTTCTAAAATCTCTGAAAAAACTAAGTTACTACATAAAGTTTTCCCAATTTCCTGTGTTTCTCCCATATAGTTTCTTAAATTTCCAGTGCCTTCCAACATTATTTATTAGTGGAGGATAGCAGTGCAAACAAGTACCAACTTATATATATGGAAATACATAAAAGACCGCTGACTCTAGTTCACTAATTTATTTATGCCTATAAATTTAAGCCTGCAATTTTTATTCTTGCATAAACTATCACCATTTCATTCAACACCTGTATCTTTTTAAAAATGCTGATGGATGTTAGAGAAAGAGGAAGAGACAGGAGCGAGAGAAAGAGAAGTATCCATTTGTTGTTCCACTTATTTATGCATTCGTTGGTTGATTCTTGTATGTGTCCTGACCAGGGATCAAACCCGCAACCTTGGCCTATCAGGATGGTGCTTTAACCAACTGAGCCACGGGGTCAAGGCTCAACACCTATATCTTGAACTTTGTATGTGTCAGGGCTTGTGCTGAACACTAGAGACAAGAGGGTGCTGGACATGCTCTTTGTCTCATGAATGTTAGAAGTAGTGCAGACAGAAATGTTAAATAAATTATTACGCCAAATATATTCACATGGACAAATTGTGCTAAATATAATGAAGGGGGGGGGAAATAATATTGAGAGAAAAATATGTCTCCTAACTTAGAATTTAGTATACTTGAATCTTCAAAATAATTCATCTTTTATATAAGGTGTTTCTTATCGATCAGCATGATCTCTGAGTCTAGGCTGGGGAATGTGGAACATCCTGCCCTTCCTTTTCCCATCTCTCTTCCTTCCTCTCCCCCAGGTGCCAGGTACCAATTTCTTTTTCCCTCTCCCTCCTTCAGAAAAGACAAACAGACACACAAACAAAAAAATAGGCCCCACTTAGATCCAGTTATGAAAACCAGACCCTAGAAGAGCCAGCAGTCGTCTAGAATTAGCCATGACAGTGCTCTGCCTGCTGTAAGCGGGTTGTGAATGTGAAGTGAGAACGCATTAAGTAAATAAGCAGACACACCACATATCAAGACTCAGGGGGTTGGCCATGGGCCCAAATCCTATGTTCATTTTTCTGTTCTCATTTTGCTTGGCTCCTTGGCAGCATTTCAGCGTTGACTGCCTCCTTCTTGAAACCCAACGCCTCCTGGCACACTTATTGCACACCCCACCTGCCATCTCTCTAGCCACTCATTCTCCACCTTATCTTTAAATGTTGGAATGATTAGTCCCAAACAGCATAGCCCAGTCTGGAAGGTTGGAGCCTAGCCCCAAAGAGCCGAAGCTAGCTGGGTTGTGGATCATGTGGGCCACTTGCTGGATCCTTCTTCTGAAAATGAACATCTACCCCACTGACTGAGCATGGGTGGAGGAGGGGCATGGGGCATTGGGCAGTGGGGACAGGATATTATCTTCAATTTGGTCTACCTTGCTTTTCTTAGCAGTACCAATAGAGGGGAACAGGGGTTGAAGTTAATGAAGTGGAAATGAGATTCTGAACGATCAATGCAGTGATTTCTGCTCACCCTCACAGGCTCACCGCGTGCAATTTCCTGTAGACTTCCCTGGGTAGAGCAGCTTAAACTCATGAGAAGAAATTACCTGTCTCTCATGAAAGCTCTATTCCCTCTACCTACCTCTATTATTTTAAAGGAAGACTTAATAACTTAGGGAGGCTTGGCACACCCTCCTCGGGGCATGCCTACTCAAATCCCCCTTTATTTTCTTTTTAAAATATATTTTTATTGATTTCAGAGAGCAAGGGAGAGGAAGAGATACAAACATCAATGATGACAGTGAATCAGTGATTGGCTGTCGCCTGCACGCCTCCTACAGGGGATCGAGCCCAAAACCCAGGGCATGTGCCCTAACTGGGAATCCAACCTGGTTCAGAGATCAACACTCAACCATTGATTCACACCAGCTGGGCTTGAATCTCCTTTGCAAGTGATCTTTTTCTTTCTCCTAATCTCTAAGAGTCCTCACAAGGCTTGCAATCATGGAAGCATTGGGCAGCAGCAGCTTGTCCCTGAACTTGTCTCAAAGGCCCCCTTTTTCTCTAACTCTCCAGAGAGCTGACGGTAGCCCCGCCTTGGGTCCCTTCTTTCCTAAACATTTTCAGAGAGTCAAACCAGCCCTGCCTACTCTCTCTCCTGTTGCTTCTATCCTAGTCCATTTCTCCTTTCACTGTCCCCAGCTTTAATAAACGTACTTTTAAAAAAAACACAAGCAAATAAACAAAAAACTTAGGGAGGCCTAGAGTAGAAAACATTTCTACTTTCTGTTTCTTCTAAAAAGCCTTTAAGATATTTTTGTTAAGAGAGAAGGGATTTTTCCCTAATGTCTTTGGACCCATGTTTCTGAAAAGTCCCTCCATGTTACTTCTCTGCATATGGAATGTAAGTAACGTAATATACCTCCTATGTGCTAATTTCTTCCTCAGTTCCTCCTGTCCTTTTTGGAGAAGTAGCTTTCATTTTTTTCAGAATACTTTTAAATTCTAATGTCAGAGAACCTCTGCAAAAACCAAATACAGGCTTTGTTGACGTGCCGCGGAGGGAGAAGTTGAAATAATATCGAGGCTGGGTGTAAAGCAGCAAAAAGTCATTTATGTCTACCTTCATAGAACAGTAAAGAATAAAAGTCAGCAGAGAAAAAAGAAAAAAAAAAGAATGAAAAGGATAGCCAGAAAAGACAAGAAGAGCTTTTGTCTTTAACTGACCATCTACCTCAAAGGTTCTACCAGAAGTAGTGGAAATTATAACAGCTCTATGTAGGGAGAGTGCCATGGGTTGAGGTCCTTTGTTGGATATTTTTTGAGGGCCTAGAGTTTGGCCTGCAAAGAGGTGAAAGGTTGGGCTGAAGAGAGGTGGAGAGAGAGAATTCCAAGCAGAGTTTGAAAGGGGACATAAAGGTTGGAATGAGCCCTAGCTGGTTTGGCTCAGGGGATAGAGCATGGGCTCACAGACTGAAGGGTCCCAGGTTCGATTCCAGTCAAGGGCACGTACCTGGGTTGCAGGCTCGATCCCTGGCCCTGGTCAGGGCCTGTGCTGGAGGCAACCAATCAATGTGTCTCTCTCACATCAGTGTTTCTCTCTCTGTCTCCCCCCTCCTTTCCACTCTTTCTAAAAATCAATGTAAAAATATCTTCGGGTGAAGATTAACAAAAAAAATTAAAAATTTTAAAGGTCACAGTGAGCACAGTGGTGTTGACTGTGGTGAGGGCACAGAGGAAGGTGGTCTGCCTTACCCCAGGGAGGGGCTGCCTCAGAGGAAAAGGATGGAGTCTCAGAAGCTTGAGGGTTAGGGACAGGCCTCAGTGTGACTGGGTAGCAGCCTGCTCTGGTCTGTCTGGTAGGAAGCCTTCATTAAGAGCTTTTTGAACTGCCAAGGAAATTAGCTCCCAATTCCTCTGAGTTAAAGTTCAACTCCTTCCCCCTCCCCCATTCCTTCAAGATCCTGTCCTTTGGCCACAGGACCTTACCGTTGCTAAAATAATGAGGCAGAGAAGAAATGGTTGACATGTTTTCCCTAAGCAATTAATTTGAATAACTAGTGTTCTAGTATTCTGTTCGTTTGTTTTCCACTTAAAATTCAAAACAGACTCATAACTGCTCCATACAAGGACACGTTCTGCATTGTCTCTCTCTTTCTCTTTGTTACACACACATACACACACCACACACACACATACACCACACACACACCACACACACACACACGCGCACGCACACGCGCACACACACACACACATACTGCCAGAGTTACAACCTCTCTCCCTCCCTCAGTTTCCAGTAGGTTCTGATCCGGCCCCTTTAATAGCACTAGCTGGTAAGGGCAGCGGAAGAAATCTTAGCTTCTGACCTTCAGCTCATAAATAAATATGGCTGTGTATATAAGTTGCAGAGGAAAGCAACTAATTGTCATACCCCTTAAAAATGCATGCCACCCTCCCTCCCCCGAAAAAAAAAGATAACATTGGTCCAAGAATCTTGCATTGTTCTTCTTTCCTGAAATCTACCAGGAAGATCTCAGAGAGTGATTAGAGTTGCACAATTCTGATCCTTCGTGAGGTTCTGAAATACTCCTTTTTGGGACATACATGGCTGTGTTGATCTATATTAGATATGGTCTTTGCCCAGATGCCTAACTCAGTCTGCTCTCCCACTCTTATCTTCAAGTGAAATCCAAATCTCCAGGAGGAACTTGAAAAAAAACAACAACCACACAAACACCTGGTCTGGCCCAGAACCTTAAGGGCAGAAAGCCAGAGTAGACTCTCCAGCTGTAAGAATCAAACCATTCATTATCTGGCCTCGGGTCTGCCAGCCCAGAGGGAACAGGAAGCTTGCTTGTGAGTCCAGGGCGATGGAATGCAAAACCCCAAGCAGTTATTGCTGTGGTTTTAAGCTTTGTCCTGGGAGTTAAGAACAATCTGAACTTTCTTCTAAATAACATTCTAGTCAATAAATACCTACCTAGCACCTAAGGTCTTTGAATTTACTCCAGTATGAACCCTTTACACAGTATGTTAACACCCTATTAGTTTTTAAAGCCAATCTAATGTGGGGACAGAGTGCCCAGGTCGCCTGGCTGATTAGGTTGCTATTTAAGACAGAGCAGATCAAATACCGTCCCTAAAAAGCCTTAGTAGGCATTTGAATGCCTTACTGAAACCTCAGCCAGCTACTGGACAACACTGCCCCTGGGTCACACTTGATTTATAGTTTACAGATTCGTCTAGGCGTGAAGAGCCCATTTCAGAGGAAGGGTCTGAGTTTACCATCGTTAACATAGATGGGCTTTGAGACTCCAGGCTTGTCAGAAATCCAATTTAATAGCTCATTTCCAAATCCTTTCTTGGAAAAGGAATTCAGATTACATAATCATGAAAAACAAACCTGTTGCCACCCAGCATGAACTAACATGTTACAGTACTTTATGGCCTGAGGTTATCAAGCCCGCACCCAGCTTCATGCACCAAGGAGAACAGTGGGAAAATGAAAACCTGCCAATTTTAAGTTATGCCGCTTAGTCGTAGTGACAGGGGCAATTCACCTTAGGACTTGGGGTGGATTAACTAGGTGCTCATTACTGCTGATTAGGACTGGATAGTCATTAGCAACCTAGAAGCCTATTAGAGCAGTACTTTAGATGAGCTCTACTTAGTAGGAACACCACCTTGGGAGTTTCTAGTCAGACTCAAGATTCCCATCAAATGCCTCCTCTGTTGGGCAGCCTTCCCTGACACTGTCCCCCTAGGCAAGTGAAGTAATGAGCTCTGATCTTAGAACATCTATTAAACTTAACCAAAGAATTCTGGGATTGTGGATTTTTAAATATTTCATTGAAGGTGAACTTGGAGATAAAAGACTCTAAATTAAAATTTAATCTGCCCTGGCCAGTGATGCTCTGTGGTTAGAGGGTCGGCCCCACGCTCTGAAGGGTCACAGATTCGATTCCCAGTCAAGGACACATACCTGGGTTGCATGTTCAATCCCTGGCCCTGGTCGGGGCATGTGCTGGAGGCAACCAATCAATGTGTCTCCCTCACATCATTAATCTCTCTCTCTCTCTCTCTCTCTCTCTCTCTCTCTCTCTCTCTCTCTCTCTCTCTCTCTCTCCCGTCCCTCTTTCTGTCTCCTTTTCCCTCCCTCCCTTCCATTCTCTCTAAAAATCAATGGAAAAAATATCCTTAGGTGAGGATTAAAAAATTTATTTTAATCTACACTTCCTGGTTTAAGAGCCATATACAAACTCTGTCCTAAGAGTCCTGCTTCAGGTTCCCAAATGAAATCTATCAGCATGAGGCTGGGTAGACAACCAGACATTAAGGAGGTTACTTTCTCATTTCAGACAGGTAGCCAAATGAGAAGGCTTTTCTGCCTCAAGCAAAACTTTGACCTAAATTTCTATTTTTAACACAGAAGTGAAAAAAAGAAAACAATTTGATTCATCAAATTAGGCAAGCACCAGCTCAGCACATAACCTTTCCTGTGGCTAATATGCTTTATAAACTTACTATGAGGTGTAAAAACCACCTTAGTTCTTCCAGCAGAAATGACAGGTGAGCGGATGACACAACCTAGCCAATGGTAAGTACCAATAACTATCCTTTGACTACTTACCGTGTGGCATGGTGCCGAGAGCTTTACAGCTTCTCTCACTTAATCCTCACGACAGCCCCAGAGTGAAGACAGGTTGAGCAATTTGCCCAATGTCTCATAGCAGGTAGGTGGTGGAGCTAGGAGGTTCTTTGGTTTGACACCTACACCCCTGCACAGTGCAACCTCCTGGTTATCCGATGGCATTAGCATCTAGATGACAAGGAGCAAATACACTCCTTAACTGCTATGATCAACAGGTCACCCTTATACATTCTGAACATCTATTCTGTCACCTTTGCCTTTTTCATGAAATAATGCCCTTTCTCTTAGAAATTAAAAATCACATGCAACCCTGAAAAGTGTGGATGGCCTGTTTTATAAATAGTCAAGGGTTCTTCCTGTTTTCTGGTTCTAGGATCTCAAAAGCAAATTCTCCTGGAAGGGAAAATATAAGGGATAATCTGGTTAGCAGATAGCAGTCGAGAGAGAAAAGCTAGGTTCCTTTAGCTGCTCCTCCTTCTCCAAATTGCAAAAAGCAAAGGAGACAGGAATAAACAGTCTTCTTCAGTTCCTCTGTGGGTCATTTGCACGTCTCCTCACCCACTGAGCTCTTGGGCGGGAGAAATGGCTATTCTCCAACGTTTTTCTCTCCCTTCCTGTCCTGAAGACTTTCTTTCACCAGGTAGCTGGGAGAGTACCACTTGATGGGTGTCTACTATTTGGGGGCCTTTTGCTCTCTCATTCACACATTCTACATATATCTATTGAATATTTACTATGTGCCAGGCATTGAACTAGGCCTTCGTGTTCAATGCCCAGCTTTTTTGGTGGCTACTCAGAGAACTGGTTTCCTAGGAAGTCAAGCAGGCCCCAGAAGCTGTTGAGATATTGCATCTACTCTCAAAATCAGGAGTAGTTTCAGGGTTGGGAGGGTGAAGAAGCAGAAGTCCGGACCTCGGGTAAGAGGGGAAGGAAGTGAACCATCATAAGATATTTGTCTAGGGTCTGAGAAGTAAGGAATGTATGGGAGCCACGAAAGTTGCTGCCTAGTTATCTTGCATCATATTGAACGTAAAGAGCACCTTTTCTGGAACTGTAGCTCAGAGGCTCAGTATTTATGACGTCCCTTCTCCACATGCCAACAGGCCTCACCTAACACATTGGGATCTGAATGCATGTAACAGATATAGGGAGACCACCAATCTCAATTTGTCTGAGACTGTCACACTCTAGGGCTGTTAAAAACATATATATCCAAGAAAAATTTTGAAACATTTTTAAAAAATGTATTTTAGTTGATTTCAGAGAGGAAGGGAGAGGGAGAGAGAATCATTGATTGGCTGCTTCCTGCACACCCCCTACTGGGGATAGAGCACACAACCAGGGCATGTGCCCTTGACTAGAAGCGAACCTGGGACCCTTAAATCCTCAGGCTCACACTCTATCCACTGAACCAAACTAGCTAGGGCTTAAAACATATTTATATTGATTATCTGAATATTAAAAATAATATAAGCAGAATAATTGTTATATATATATATATATATATATATATATATATATATATATAACTGTTATTTATATGTTTATTATATACTAGAGGCCCAATGCACGAAATTTGTGCAGTAGACCCTTGCAGCCCTGGCTGCCTCACAGCCCCAAGCGCTGCCCCCCTCCCCCGCCCCGCCCACCCACTGATCGTTCCAGGAGGTCATTCCGCCGTCTGCTCTAATTAGCATATTAGCTCTTTATTATATAGGAAAATACACATATTATATATATTATTCAGTTTCTTAGCATTTTCATTTGCTAGTGCTCTGTTACTGAGATATATCTGAAGAATGTAGTTTTTCAGTATGGTCTTATTATATACATATTTTTTTCATAAATTTGCCACAGTCTTTCTCACTTGGCACTTCTCTGTAGCCCACAATATTTTCAACTGAGAAATCTCTCTTCAGGTGGTGAGGCTCATGGTATGCTCAGAACAAATTCTACTAAGGAGGAGATCCCCAATTCTATTCTTTTTAGTTCAAAATGTGTAAATATTTCAGCTGAGATATTTTCACAGATCCCTTATGTTTGGCTCAACTCAGAATAAATTTTTAAAACAAATACATTTAAAAGGCAAAACTTGCCTATAAGTTGTCTCTATTTATATTTTTAAAAAATATCTATACATATAAAAGCCTAAGTGAACGACCAGTCGACCAGTTGCTATGACACGCACTGACCACCAGGGGACAGATGCTCAACGCACAAGATCAGGCTCCCTCCTGTCTGGATCAGGCCAAAACCAGCAATCTGACATCCCCCGAGGGGTACTGGATTGCAGAGGGCACAGGCCAGGCCGAAGGACCCCTAGTTTTGTATAATTCAGATGCTTCAAAATTGTTAGCTTTTGCAGTTTCATTCCATCCTGGGATAGAATATACATTTGTGAAATAAAAACAAGGAGCTCCATCAAAAGATTATTCCACAAGTCAGGATATTTCAAGGCACAATTATATAATTTCATAATTAAATCCTGTAAATTGATTAAGTGCTCAATGTTTAATTTATTCAATTCTTCCCTTGCTCTTATAGGATAAATTTCAATATCTCCCCATTTCCAAATTTTGTTGTTAATCACTGCAGTTCTCTAAAAGCGTAATAGAGCCCAGCCCACATGGGTCAGTTGTTGAACATCAACCTAGGAAGCAGGAGGTTGTGGTTAGATTCCCGATCAGAGCACATGCCGGGGTTGTGGGCTCGGCCCCCAGAGTGGGGCACATAGGAGGCAGCCAACTAATTATCCTCTCTCATCATTGATGTTTCTATCTCTCCCTCTCCCTTCCTCTCTGAAATCAATAAAAACATAATTTTTAAAAAAGCATAATAGAACATTCTGCTCTATAGATTTTTTATTTAGCAAGAAATTTATTGATAACAGAATGTATGAAGAATTTGTATTTTATCTTCATTGTTAACATTTTTAACTGAATTTATGATAGCATTCATAATAAAGTCAGATGAATTTTTTTACTTTGATTCTATGAATTTTATGGAAAAAATTGAACAATGATTGGAATTAATTTTAATTAGAAGCATCTGTTGACACATAAGAACGGAGTCATTTAGCTGTCTGCAGAGTTCTTCTGTTAATTAAACGAAACACATTAACAGCTATTGCTTCATATTTCATGCTTATTTATGAAAACCTTAAAATAATGTCTAAGGTTTAAAGCAAATTCTGGGGCCTCTATAGTATATTTATTACTTATAATTTTCATTACTACAGGGCCCATGGTAAATTATAAATGTTGGCAAACATTTTATTTATGTTATGTACTCATCATCAACTTTACTGAGACATTAAAATTGTGTGCTTAATTTTTCACTAAATATGCATTTTTGTTTTGGTTCTTGAACTCATTGCTGCTGAGAGAGTTCATTAAAAAATCTTTAAAAAGATGAAATAGTAATGAACAATAAAGTAAATAAATAGAGCAGTTGTAGATTTATACTATTTAGTATATAACAAAATCATTTTAGCAGGATTGTTCATGCTACTCTATATAAGCTCTATGGCAGGCATTCTCTTTTTTTTTTTTGTTAATCCTCACCAGAGGATATTTTTCCATTGATTTTTAGAGAGAGTGGAAGGGAGAGGGAGAGACAGAGAGAAGAACATTGATGTGAGAGAGAAACATCAATCGGCTGCATTCTGTGCATGCCCAAACCTGAAACCTGGGTATGTACCCTGACCAGGAATCGAACCAGCAACCTTTTGGTCACAGGACAAACCTCAACCAGCTGAGCCACTCTGGCTGGGCCTGTGTGCTATCCTTAAAGTGGAGGAGTTAGTTTCCTGTGTCAAGAAGGGTTTTGAAAAAGTGGGAAGGGTTATCACTGATAGTTTGGATTTAACCACTTGTTACATGTCTTTGCTTAGGCTATCTCACATACTACCAGAGAACACCATGGTAGAAAGGGGAAGTACAAAGTGAGCTACCAAACCAATCTAGCATTATTTTTGACACACCTATCCTATATAATAAAAGGGTAATATGCAAATTGACCGAATGGCAGAACGACAGGTCAGTATGATGTGCACTGACCACCCGAGGGCAGATGCTCAATGCAGGAGCTGCCCCCGGGTGGTCAGTGTGCTCCCACATGGGGGAGTGCAGCTCAGCCACAAGCCAGGCTGACGGGTGGCAAGTGCAGCAGTGGTGGCGGGAGCCTCTCCTGCCTCCACAGCAGTGCTAAGGATGTCTGACCTTTCAGCTTAGGCCCACTCCCCACAGGCCTAAAGCCATCAGTTGGACATCTCCAGAGGGCTCCTGGACTGTGAGAGGGCACAGACCGGGCTGAGGGACCCCTGAGTGCACAGATTTTGTACACCGGGCCTCTAGTTAATAATAATATTCTGTTAAAAGCAGTAACAACAACTCTGGGACACATTAAAACAGACAGATACCAGGAAAATAGAAATAAACCAGGAAGTATATTCACCTTATCTATTGACCACAGGAATGTTTCACAAATTTTTTTTTTTTTTAACAAGCAAAAGTTTATTTAGAAAGTCACAGAGGTAGAAAAAGTGAGTCAGAATAAATGGGCTCAGGAAACAACTTAGAGAGGCAAAAGAAGAACCTATAAATGGATTTCTGTACTCCACCCCAAACCTTTTTTCTTTTAGTGTTAACGGTTTTATAGATTTTAGAGAGAGAGAGAGAGAGGGAGAAGGAGAGAGAGAGAAACATCAATTGGCTGCCTCCTGCATACTCCCTACCAGGGATTGAGCCAGCAACCTTTTGGTGCAAGGGAGGATGCTCAATAAACTGAGTCACAACCAGCCAGGGATATACCCCAAATCTTTAAATCAGAACTGGGTATAGCCTAAAATTTTGCATTTTAGAAAAGCTTTTAATGATATTCTTAGGGAATACTAAAATTTTATTCCTGGTTTAAGGGAATTTCTTCACCTTTCATTCCAAGGTATCAAATACCTTATCAAAGATGTTGGGAGAATCATGCACTTTATTTCATGGTGAAACTAACACCTGGATCAAAACTATAATTGAAAATGAGCTGGAGACCAACTGAACTGTCATCTCCTTGAACAAACTTGTCTAGCAAGTTGAGAGATTGACTTTTGACTATATGTATATTGTTGTTTTGGAACCTTGGGCCTATACCAGCCACTTTCTTTCTTTGGGCATCAGGTTTCCAACAAAGGAATAGAAAATATAATAAACATTGATTTTAACACTTTGGAAGAAATAATCACCACGTAAGCATTTTTTTCCCTAAGAAATGCTACTGAAAATGTAAAATTATATAAATAATGCCACTTTATTCATAAAATTACTGTTTCAAGGCTCATTAGAGTGTGTTTTGAATTTTTATAAGGTAATTGATTGCAGAATAAGGAGGGTTTATCTGTTTAAGCTGTTTTCTTTACTTGCTTTTTTTTTTTCTTTTTTTTTTTGGCCTGTGAATTTTTGAAAACAGCTCAATCTCATTGATCTCAGCTACAAAATGAGGATTTCAGTCTAGAGGGAATCCAATGTTTGTTCTACTTTCCCAAGTTCACCTTTTATATCTTTCTTGAATGTTTGGAATTTCTTATTAGGTGCATGTGTTCTTACTTTGTTAATAGGAAAGATTATATAAGCAGAAGGGTTATGGGCCATTATTTTTTCTGTGGTTTTCCTCTACTCTAAATAAACAAATGTTATATTAAAACAAAGTAAACAAGAACATTAGATACATTGAAGGAAGAGAGAGACAGAGGGAGATAGAAAAGAAAATGCAGTGAGTCAGGGGGTGGGGCAGCAGTTACTTTTAAAGATTTTTCAAGGCATAGGGAATCACCTAGTGGTTGGAATAGAAAAAGCTTTTTAAAAGTTCAAGATCCTTTTTCTTGTGCTTTATTTAGTTCATGTCACTGAGTAGTGTCCATATGGTTTGTAATCAATTTGCTTAAAACATATAGCCTTGGTTCACCTGGTTGAGTGTCATCCAGTGCACCAAAGGGTTTCCGGTTCGATTCCTGGTCAGGGCACATATTCAGGTTCCAGTTTGATCCCTGGTCAGGGTACGTGCATTGATGTCTCTTTCTTGACCTCTTTCTCCTTTCCTCTCTTTCTAAAATCAATTAAAAAACAACAAAATGTAGAATTTTTTTTGTAATCAACTTTATTTAAATCATATAAATATGTTGAATATGAAATATTTACCACCCTAAGCTTTTCTTTCCTTCTCAAAAATTCCTTAACATCCAGCTTTGAAATTCTTGTCCCAAAGAATGTGTTAAGTTCACCAGTACTTTAGTCCAAAGAAGTCCAGATATGCACAAAACAAGCATAACCCTTATCTACCAGAAAACACTGGTCTAAATCCACCTGCTACCAGGCAGATCTATTATAATTACACTTCGAATAAATATCACAGGTGAGGTAGGTGAGGTTCCATCTACATAACAGAAGCTTCTGATACATTTGGGAGACCAAGATGGATTTTTCACTCGTGAAAATAATAAATCATATGTATAGTTTGGGTTCTCTCCAAAGCAGAGACTGAAATAAGGACTTAGACGGAAGTTAGGTTGGGTGATGATTCCAGGAAACAAAGTGACCAGAAGGGAGAGTGACAGGGAAGGAGGAAAAGCCAGCCGAAGGGTGCCGTTTCACAATTGTTGTGGTCGGTGCCAGGGGTTTGATTCTTCTGGGATCTCTCAGAACAGCCCACGTGAAAGGTGCAACACAAGGCCTTCATTTATCCGCTAGTTCCTGACCCCACTCATTGAGGATCGCCCCTGGAAGCTCTAACTGCCCTCAAAATTCCTGGCTGTTCTTGTATACTGGCTTAGCAGGCTTCCTCAGTTTCAGAGAAAGTTCTAGAGCAGGGGACTAGAGTGATCCATGGCTTGCACTTGAGGAGGAAACAGTCTGAGCCCACACAGAACTACCTACCTACCACAGCTGTGGCTGCAATCAAGGTGGGCCAAGGGGATGCCATCAAAGTACTTGCTATAGAACACACCTTAACCTACTCCACTTGCCTTTGTATTTTTTAAAATATATTTTTATTGATTTCAGAGAGGAAGGGAGAGGAAGAGAGCGATAGAAACATCAGTGATGAGAGAGAATCGTGGATCAGCTGCCTCCTGCATGTCCTCTACTGTGAATCAAGCCCGAAACCCGGGCATGTGGCCTGACCTGGAATCCAACCGCAACTTCCTGGTTCATAGGTCTACGCTCAACCACTGAGCCATGCCAGCCAGGCTTTCTCTCTCTCTTTAGCACGCTGTCACCTTGTCCCACCCACTTCTTTTCCCGGGGGCACCCTCTCTGAAGCACGCCCACAGTATTCCCCCTCGTCTTTCCTCAAGGCAGGTGACTACCTTTGCTGGGTCTCTCTCTGTCTCTCTGCTTCTCTCTCTCCTAAGCTCCAAGGACCCTTCTTTTGCCCCTGTAACTTATTTCCTGAGTCTATGCAGCCCAGCTGGCTCACTTCTACCTCTGTGAATTTCTAAATAAACTTTTGCTAGTATTAAAAAAAAATCGAAGTGTAGAGATATCACAGAAATTGGTAGAATAATTTCCATCACATAACTGTTCAAGAAGTGAATGTATTTTTTCACTATTTATTACAGAAGAGCATAGCACAAGGCTTGGCTATAGAGTGGCCACTCAGTAGACATCTAATAGCAAGTGTAAATTTCTCATTCAAAACTCTCTATTACATGTCTTTCTATTTCTGTTTTTTTTTTAAAAAAATATATATTTTATTGATTTTTTTTTTTTTTTTTTTTTTACAGAGAGGAAGGGAGAGGAATAGAGAGTCAGAAACATCGATGAGAGAGAAACATCGATCAGCTGCCTCCTGCACACTCCCCACTGGGGATGTGCCTGCAACCAAGGTACATGCCCTTGACTGGAATCGAACCCGGGACCCTTCAGTCCGCAGGCCGACGCTCCATCCACTGAGCCAAACTGGTGAGGCTATTTCTGTTTTCTTTAGGCAGCTAACAAATCTCTCTATATAAAAGACTAATATGCTAAGTGTCCCTCTGTCCGTCTGACTGGTCGCTATGACGCACACTGACCACCAGGGGACAGATGCTCAACGCAGGAGCTGCCGAGCTGCAGTGACTTGGCAGCGGCAGTTCTTGGGTGATGCACCCTGAAACCAGAGAGGAGGGAGCCCAATTCCTTGCGGGGCCATGAAGTTCCACCTTCAGCCATGGGTTATGCTGTTGCTGGGGCACTGTCGGCCTGAATCTGGTTTACTGCACACTTGCATTTGTGTTCCACACCCTGTATAACAACAACTTTGCAGAGTGCCCTCTCACATTCCCGGACCTCTCGGGGATGTCAGAGAGCCGGTTTTGGCCCAATCCCCACAGGCCAGGTGGAGGGACCCCACCTACTGGAGGGACCCCGCTCAAGCTGCAGACACAGAGGAGAAACCACAGAGGGTTGGCTCCAGGGTGTGTCCGGCCTGTCTAGCCCAGTCCTGCCAGCCAAATTCTAATTAATTTTCCTTTAATGTGCATGAATCCGTGCACTGGGTCACTAGTAGCTGAATAATAACCTGGGAAGCAACGGGTTTGTAATTGGTGTTAGAGTCAGAATTTGGTTAGAATCCCAGAATGACCAGATACTAGACTGTATGCGCGAAATATAGGGAATTACAAGAGACACAAGGATGAACTGAAACAGATTTTACTCTATAGAAATTTTTCAGTCTGGTGGGGAACCAGACATATAAATTAATATAATGTGTAAGCATTATATTTCTAGGAAGTAATTATTTCTAAGAGGGTGGGTGAGGATAGGAATGTTTTATGGAGAAAATGACATTTGAATTGGGTTCTAAAGAAGTAGCATTTCCGCCGAAACCGGTTTGGCTCAGTGGATAGAGCGTCGGCCTGCGGACTGGGGGGTCCCGGGTTCGATTCCGGTCAAGGGCATGTACCTGGGTTGTGGGCATATCCCCAGTAGGAGATGTGCAGGAGGCAGCTGATCGATGTTTCTCTCTCATCGATGTTTCTAGCTCTTTGTCTCTCTCTCTTCCTCTCTGTAAAAAATCAATAAAATATACTAAAAAAAATAAAAATAAAGAAGTAGCATTTCAGTGAAAGGTCAGGGGCAATATAGGTTGTGCTAACTGTCTAAGGAAAGGTAGAGAGAGGTTTACACAAAATGTAGACTCTATTGAGGAGCATAACACCAGCAGAGATATATTAATTTAACTATTTACCCTAGCTGGTTTGGCTTAGTGAACAGTATTGGCCTGTGGACTGAAGGGTCCTGGGTTCGATTCCAGTCAAGGGCGCATGCATGCTGGGGTTGGGGACTTGATCCCCAGTAGGGGGCGTGCAGGAAGCAGCTGATCAATTATTCTCTCTTGCCATTGATGTTTCTCTCTCTCTCCCTCTCCCTTCCTCTCTGAAATCAATAATATACATATATACATATGTAATTTTTAAAAAGACAATTCATTGTTTTTCCCCTGCCTTCAGGAGCTTCTTTTTTAGTTGAATTAGGAAATGAAACAAGTACATAAACACACGCAAAACAGTGGGCTTCATAAAAAGGAGAGATTACACCTTTTTGGAGATTCTTCTGGCTTCAATGCCCTCCTGTGGAATCCCTCTTTACAATATAATCAATGCAGGGGAGGGAGGGGTAGCTACGAAGAGCAGAGGGGGCGGGGTTAAAACAGAAAAGAATATGATCCATGATCAATAAAGGACAGTAGTTAAGAGGTCCTGGGTTCAATGTCAATTCATATAGCTTTTATGTGCCTCGCTTAACTTTCAAATAAAATGAGAAGCCTTACCTAAAAGAATGATCCAGAATGACACTGGATGAAGAATGCATGGCAAGCACAGCACCAAGTATCGACGCCATCCATTATTATGTGTAATAAACAAGTAGAAAAGCAGGTGCAGTATTAAATGTTTTCACCAGAGAGCACTCTCCCGCTGACAGCAGGTGATAGACCACACCCGCCTAATCAGAGGCCGGGTCCTCAGGCTTTTGCGGAAAAAGCGGTTCAAAACTTCCTCCAGCAAAAGCACGTGGGCTCCGCCCCCCGCCCCCCCCCCACCCCCCCCTTTTCAACAATAACAACAAAAAAGCACTGGAACTCCGGCGCCGGTACCTCACGTGGGGGGGGAGGGGGAGTCTTGATTTTTAAATCCATCCGAAATGACCAATCAAAGGCGGCGGTCCTAGAGCGCGGAAGCGGATTGGTCCACCGCTGCTTACAGCGACCAATAGCTTTGGAAGCGGCTTTGGTCGCGACCGGAAGTGGGCGAATCGTGAACGGGTGGCGGCCGCGGGCCGTTTGAATCGGGGTCTGGGCTCCGAGCCGCGGAGGCTGCGCCGGCACCGGCTCTGCGAGGGGATGTGTCTCCTTCCCGGCCGGTGAGGTGAGCGTCCTGCGTGGGTCCCGGCCCCGCGGCGGGCGTGGGGGGCGGGGAGGGGATGCCTGTGGGGCTGCGCTCCCGGGCCCCGGAGGGGCAGCGGACCGCCCCCTCCCACCTGACCCGCCTGGAGAATCGGGTCCCGAGAAAGCTGTGCTCACACGAGGGCCCCGAGACCCCGCTCGGGCCTGAGCTCGCACTTCGGGGGTTCAGTTCCCAAGTCTGTGAGGTGAAGGAATTGGAGGTGAGCGTGCATTTCCTGTAACAGGAGCCAGGGGCTCCCATCGGATAGGCGGACGTGGGTCCTGGTGGCCTGGAGAGATGCGAGCGTGGGTTTTGGCCTGGGCGGCGGCGCTGCTGGTGAGTCGCGAGAGCACGTCCCGGTTGCCTTTCCCTTTAAGCGGTTCTCAACCTGTGGGTCGCGACCCCTTTGGGGGTCGAACGACCCTTTCACAGGGGTCGCCTAAGACCATCGGAAAACACATATATAATTATGTTTTTGTGCTTAATCACTATGCTTTAATTATGTTCAATTTGTAACAATGAAATTGGGGGTCACCACAATGTGAGGAACTGTATTCAAGGGTCGCGGCATTAGGAAGGTTGAGAACCACTGCTTTGAGGGGACGCATTTGTGCTCCGGGCTCTGCTCTGTTAGAGGACCCAGAAGTAGACGGCGTGAGTCCCGGCCGTGAGCGTGGTCCGCAGGAGCAGGTGTTTGCATTCTCCGGCTCAGCAGTGGCCCTGGAGGCGGGAACTGGGGTTTTTTTTGGGGGGGAAACGGGGGATTCTGATAAAGGAAAAGCGTACCAACCGGGCTGCAGTGCTGGGGTCTGATGAGTCACAAGTCAGCTTCCTCGGGGTTGGGTGACTCGGGCATGAAGAGTGTCCTGCAGATATCTGAGATGGAGCATTTTTCTGGGAAGCACGATAGTCCTGTAAATCCTCTTTGCAGGAACCTTGACTTGCAGGGCTTTTCTACACCAAGCCCCCGCCCCGTTCCCCATCCTTTGCCCTCTACATTTTATTTTTAAGGTTTACATATTTTTTGTTTTTTCCCCCCCAGTGGCTCCATACAGATTCTTAATCAGAAGCAGTCTGCTCTCATCACAATTAGCCCGGGTCTGGTAGTTGCTTTAACCCCTTTATAGCTGTATCTTAGATTTTTGAATTGGAAAAGCATCGGACATGCCAGCCTTCCTTGCTTATTTCATAACCTCATCTCTGTCATCCTTCTGAATTGCTCCTTTTTATATTGCGATGTCTGCGGCGTCTTGGTGCTATGATTTCAGTGATGGGCAGAATTGTCGAGGTCAGTCGCAGCGAGGGCCTCTGGGATCCGTACCCCCATCCCTGAATGGGCAAGCCTATTGGGACAGTGTAAATGGTCCTTTGTTGGTGGAGAGGCTTGAGACTCCCTTCAGGAGTTGTTTGGGCAAATGGGAGGGGAGTTTAAGATGCTGCGTTCAAAGAACTGACATCTGGAAGCAAAAGAATTAATAAACAGGCAGAGAAAACACCGCTTTCCAAAGTGTGATAGGATATCTAAATTGTTTTCCCAGATCTTTGCTTCTCTCTCTCTTAATAATCTTTTTTTTAAAATCATTTTTACTACTTTCATCAACTATTTATTAGTTATTCTGATAAAAAATTTCATTGACACAGTCAATTGAAATAAAACACTAACATGGTTTTGGGCTTCATTTAGTAAAAAAAATCCTCACCCTGTTGCCAAAATAACTGGAAAATGAATGTTTTTTCTTTCACTTAAGTACTAAAGGCTAATAAATAAAGAACAGTTACCATGCTTTTTCCCCAGCTGATTTAAATGTCCTAAGATTTGGCTGAGAAGGAGGTAGGCCACTTCCCTTTTGGTACCATAAGCTGAAATACAGAAATGTGAAATTGTTCTAAGGCTGTAGGAAGTTGCCGTCATTATTATCCCTTTTTTTGCAAAGGAGAAAACCTCTGCACAGAGCAAGTTAAATGACATGCCCAAGGTCACTGTTTCCTGGTCAAGGTCTGTCTGCAGCATGACTTGACTGCATATTAGTTCTAGTACTAATATGTAGTAATAGCTTTGCCAGTCATGCATTAATTCAACAAATGAGAGCTGGGAAGGTGAGGGGGGTACCTGTGTCATGAGAAACTATGATCAGATTGTGGATCTCCCAGGGGAAGAGGGACAAAGGGAGTGGGAATTGAGGGCATGAAGAGGGGGGCGGGAAAGAGCATTTACAAAATAACTTGTGTATTTTATTTGCTCATAGGACCCACTTCACCCAAAACATTATGGCAAAATATTCATATTTTATATAATGGAAACAAACAGCAGTAGGAAGCAGGTAGCAATCTAAGAAGCCAAAAAGGAGAAATAAAAACAGAAAGCAAGGGGATGCCAAACAAGCACATTACGTACTTTACAATCAGGTTTATTGGTAATCACCGTTCAGAGGATGGGGAAGACAGATGTTATGCCTTGTCATCTTTTGCAGTGAGAAGTTTTCAGACTTGATTCTTAGAGTGGTTCTGTAGACTCATTAATCTCTGAGACTTTAAGGGTCCTTTTCCTCTCTATACTTAGATCAACAGTCCTGTTCTTCCCTTCAGTTTACTTACAGATGTTTGAATAACAAAGAAAGGAGTCAAAATGAGCTGGGCGTTGGAAGAGTGGAAAGAAGGCCTGCCTACAAGAGCTCTTCAGAAAATCCAAGAGCTCGAAGGGCAGCTGGACAAGCTGAAGAAAGAGAGGCAGCAAAGGCAGTTTCAGCTGGAAACTCTGGAGGCTGCGTTGCAGAAACAAAAGCAGAAGGTACCCCTGAAACGCTGGTGTTTACAGCTGTGCACTGGTTCTGTGGGTGCATTGTTTCATCTTGGCCTGTTCGATTTTGAGCAAAATGATTTTGCTATATCTTTAGGTGGTAATGACCCCTCTCCTTTTTAGAGTCATTTTAATTTCAATTACCTCGTTTTTCTCCATCCTCTGTCCTTGTTTCTGCTTACCTGCTTATATTTAGGGGGGACAGGATAGAACACTTTGTGATCCAAATAGCAACCACTTTTTGAGAGTGGGCTTTTCAACGTGATATTCCCAGACCTGTCTCTTCAAGGGCTAGTAAATGAAAACGTGCACAGTCTTTCTTTCTTATCTCTTCACTAACCAGCAAAGTGGTGAAACAGTTACTGCTTCTAAAATGTTTTTGCCAGTGGGATAATTTTCCAGTTTCTTGCAATAACGGATTTTAGCAGTCAGATTTGAAAATGAGTTGCCAAGGAAGGTGTTTAGGGCTTATTTTTGTTTGTTTGTTTTAATTCTTGAGAGCATACTAAAGCTTTTCTAGGAAGGGAGCGTGTAGCCCCGACCAAAGGTAATGTAATGCATGACTTTGTAGGACTTTTCTTTCTAGAGGCTTAAAGGGAGGTCATTTAAATATCTGCATTCATCAAGCATTGCCACTGGATTATTACAACCCTGTCTCAGAAAATTAGTCGTCAGAATTAAGCTCAGATTTATAAATCCTACCCGGCAAGTTCACGAAGTAGAGACCTCTTTCCTTTTAAATAATCCCCGTTAGGTTGAGAATGAAAAAACAGAGGGCACAAACCTGAAAAGGGAGAATCAAAGCTTGATGGAAATCTGTGAAAACCTGGAGAAGGCTAAGCAGAAGATTTCTCACGAACTTCAAGTCAAGGAATCACAAATGAATTTCCAAGAGGGACAGCTGAGTTCAAGCAAGAAACAAATAGAGAAACTGGAACAGGAACTTAAAAGGTAATTTTTTAAATGGTATTTATATAGATGTCTGTGTGTGTTCATCAGATGCGTTTCTCTTTTCCTTTAGGGATGCAATTATTTTTCCCAGTGGGGAAAAACCATGATCTCAGGAAAATTGATTCTTATATACTTTAGTCCTATCATTACATAGCTCAGTACTATATAGATTCATTAAATGGTTGCTCATTTCATTTAAAAATATATTTTTTTATTGATTTCAAAGAGAAAGGGAGAGGGAGAGAGAAACATCAATGATGAGAGAGAATCATTGATCGGCCTTTTTCTGCACACTCCCTATTGGGGATCAAGCCTAGTGTGCAACCAAACAGTGCACTGACTGGGAATTGAACCTTGACCTCCTGGTTCATAGGTCGATGCTCAACCACTGAGCCATGCTGGCTAGACTATAACAACTATTAAGAGTATAGTTTTCTATAGTCTAGAAACTATTAAGAGTATAAAAACTAGTCTACAAGAACTATTGAGTACAGTATTTAAATTCTCACTGGTAACCTTCAAGTGCAGGGCAGGAACTTAATTTTTCTCCATCAGTATCCACCGATGTTTCAGGAACATCTCGAACATGTTAGGTTGAACCATTTGAAATATTGATCGAAAACTGTTGACCATTGGCAATCTCGTGCAGTTAAACTTAACAGGAAACATCCTCATTGAGAGCTTTTTTTGGTGGTGGTGTTGGTTTGTGTTTTCTCCCTAAGAAAATGGAGAAACAAAGGTTTATAAAAAGAATAGGATATACTTTTATTTAATATTTAAAATAAACTTTCTGTTTTTTAATGAAAGGATAGGGAAAAGTTGGGTAAGATGTGAATTTGAGAGGGAAAAGAAACACCGATTTTTCAAGGTTTTTCAAAATTCACCGCTGGAATTACCAGCCTTTGACACTTAGGTAGTCTGTAGATACTCCTCCACTGTCCAATAAGGTAGCCACGGCTACATGTGGCTGTTGAGCTCTTGAAATGTGGCTATTAAAAACAGATGTGCTCCAGGTGCTGAAGATTTAGTAAAAAAAAATACCTTATTAATAATTTATTGATTACAAGTTGAAATGACAGTCTAGAAAACATCGAGTTAAATATTGAGATGAAATCCACTTATTTCTTGTTACTTTTTTTTTATGTGAATAGAATATTTCTATTGAAGAGCGCTGTCCTACCTACCGAGAGTACAAATCTGAGCTCTGATTTGCTGAGCAGTCATTTCCAGCTCTTAACATTGCTTCTTCCCAGGTTGAAGTTGGGGCTGGGGGAGCTAGGGCACCGAGGCACTTTCTTCACCCTCTGCTTTGAGGAATGCGCCCATGGCAAAAAGAATGGTGCACATGGCTAGCCATCCTAATAGGATGTTCAGTATATTTCTGTGTTAAGCGTAAATCAGCGACATGAGAGACTTGCAAGAATTGAATCCTCTTTTAACTTAGGTTGCTTGATTCTGAAAGTTGCTCAGAACTGAAGTGGTAGGGAGACTTTGTACATATATACAACATATAGCTTACTTTCCCCATTTCTTTGTAATTCTTTTCAGTCATATATTTATGCATTATGTTAACTTGATTTTTATATGTCTTAAAAATACCATAAAGCACATGGTACATATATCACTTCTATGCTGTTGTCATGTCTGGATAACATATGCCATCCAGTTTTGTGATTTTAGCCCAAGCGTCAGGGATACCAGTTTTCTATGTTTCTGAAGTTCTGGGTTCTTTATATCCCTGTGACTTCAAATGTAAAATTTACTTGGAATATATCCCCAGCCTCCCAGTTCTTGCTTGTACTATATAGTGGGTATTACAGATCTTCTGTATAGCCTTTATGACATTGTATTTATTGGTTTATGTTTCTGTTTCCCTGACTAGACTGAGTTTGTGTGTCTGTCACATAAGCCAGTTTAATTAAATGTCTGTTGGGTAAATGAAGAGGTTAGAATTCTTAGGGTGGGTTTTGTCAGGTTATTGCTCTCTGGGAATGTATGGTGTTGGCATTCTGTAGCTTTCACTCTGATTTGGCGTCCCTCTTGGGTCCTTTTCTAACAGGTGTAAATCTGAGCTTGAAAGAAGCCAGCAAGCTGCACAGTCTGCAGATGTCTCTCTGAATCCATGCAATACACCACAAAAAATATTCACAACTCCACTAACGCCAAGCCAGTATTATAGTGGTAAGGATTTTTTCCCTTCCTAAAATAGTTATTTTATTGAGATTTCAGTTCTGCCAAAGAAATGAATTAATTCAACTATCAATTAAATTTTTATCTGGGCATTAAAAAAATGCAACTACTTGCTATAACATATACCTTTGTTTATCTGTTGAACTATATTGAGACATTAGGTTAATTAGTCTTTATGCTTTTTACTTAAACGTTTCTTTTTCTTCACCCAAGGATATGCCTTTTATTTATTTGAGAGAGAGAAACATTGATGTGTGAGAGAGAAACATCAATTGGTTGCCTCCCATATGTCCTGACCAGGGATCAAACCCACAACACAGGTAGGTGCCCTGAAAGGGAATCGAACCTGCCACCTTTCGGTGTGCAAGACAATGCTCCAACCCAACTGAGCCACACTGGCCAGGGCTTAAAATTTTTTTTTTGCTAACATAGGAATTTCACCAATTTTTAGCACTAATTATAGGGAAGCTTTAAAGGAAGCTCCCATTTTCAGGGAATGTAATGACCTCAGTGTCCACTATTGTTAGCTTCTAAATTTCTGCAGAAACACACTCAGGTAGCAGACTTGTTGACTGGCTTAACACTTTTCCTTTATCCTTCTATGGTGTGTTTCAAAAGTAATTCAGTTCCAGAATATTCAAAGCACCTTTGTTTCCATGGATTTTGATACTTGAGTAATTTGATCAGTATCTGTTGCCAGAACTGAAATGTTCTTTCTGGTGTACTAAGGTAGTCATTTCTCAGCTATCTATTACATTCATTATTGATCTGAGAATTCCTTCACGGAATCAGTGATCAAAATAAAACTGGTATCTCCTTGTCTGTGTTTAGGTTCCAAATATGAAGATCTAAAAGAAAAATATAATAAAGAAGTTGAAGAACGAAAAAGATTAGAGGCAGAAGTGAAAGCCTGGCAGGCAAAAGTAAGTCAAGTATGGGCCTTATAACAGAACTAGGGGCCTGGTGCACGAAATTCGTGCACTGGGTGGGGGGGGGGCGGAGTGTCCCTCAACCCAGCCTGCCCCCTCTCACATACTGGGAGCCCTCAGGCGTTGACCCCCATCACCCTCCAATCGCAGGATCGGCCCCTTGCCCAGGCCGGACGCCTCTGACAGAGGCGTCCGGCCCGGGCAGCGGGGACCCGCAGCTGCAGCGGCCCCGCGATCGTGGGCTTCGCTTTAGGCCCAGGCAAGGGACCCCTAGCTCCTGGGACTGCCAGCTTCCACCGTGCCCAGCTCCCATCGCTGGCTCCACCCCTACTTCCTGCTATCACTGGCCAGGGCGGAAAAGGCACCTGATTCTCTGATCATGGCTGGGGGGCTTGTAATTCCGATGTCTGGGTTTCCGATCACTGTCAGTGGCAGGGGGCTTCTTCCTGCTTTCCCTTTCGCCTCCCTGCATTGTGCCTACATATGCAAATTAACTGCTATCTTGTTGGCAGTTAACTGCCAATCTTAGTTGGCAGTTAACTGCCAATCTTAGTTGGCAGTTAACTGCCAATCTTAGTTGGCAGTTAACTGCCAATCTTAGTTGGCAGTTAACTGCCAATCTTAGTTGGCAGTTAATTTGCATATAGCCCTGATTAGCCAATGAAAAGGGTATCGTCGTACGCCAATTACCATTTTTCTCTTTTATTAGTGTAGATATGCAGTCAAGAAAGCACTTTGATACAGGCTAGAACAAGGTTAGAAAAATCTGCTTCGTGTAGAGCTGGTACATTTTTCTTACACCAAGAAATAAAGTTCCTGGCTCACTGGTTATGATAGTTCTTAATTTAAAAATAGGTAAAGAGTGAATAAAATAGAGTGGAAGATTGCATTATCTCTAAATGTTAAATGTTCACCAAATGCCATAGAAACTAGCAATATGTTTATTTCCCTATTAAGGTCTAATGATAAGAGTCATGTTTGGAGAGGGTAGGACCAGTTCTTCCGACACTGCATTGCCACCTGGAGGAAGTGGCTTCATATTCGGTTCCTCTGAAGGACTGTGGTGATTGCTGCCAGGGTCCTGGGGTTGAGGATCCTTATTTATGAAATGTTTATTTCAGAGGAGAATGTTTTCAATATCTCTCCCATTCTTTTAAGTAAGTTGCTGGCAAGGGTTTTAAACTTCATTTTAAAAAGTACATTTTGGCACTTAATAGTGTATTGTATTTCTGCTAAACATAAGAACTTGAGAAGATACCACAATTTTGCAGATAGTTGAATGACAAATTTATAGGTAGATACCTTAATATTGAGGATCAAAAGTTCTTAATATAGATTTAACAATTTTAATTCTTTTTGTGCCTTTAACCCTTGTTTTAGAGTCACCAGAATTTTCATTTGTGACAACAGCATTGCTTATGAAGATGAATAATTATTAATAATTCTGTGGTTTATCCTAGAAATATCATATGCTTCGTTATCTAATTCAGTCATTGTTATCAATTCTGCCCCGATTCCCAGCTATTCTGTGGAGGGGAGTCTCCATAAACATTAAACCTCTCCCTGTGACAAGAAAAGCACTTGCTATAAAAAATGAAATGTAGCATCTGCAGCCATGTCTTTAATTGTCAGAGTGGGGGCTGAAAGAAGAACAAAAAAATCCAAAGCATTAGGAAAATCCATAGATGCCAATTGTATAACATAAAATATCTTTTGGACATTTTTGGGGGAGTGGTATGGTGGAAAGTGAGATTCTTGAAAGTTTTTTAGGTTAATTTTGATTCTCTTTGTGTAAAGCTACTGAGGGGGTAGGGGGAGCAGGTATGATCAAGGACAGGGGGGAAAAATCAAATTTCAGAATTCAAAATTGCAGTGAATACTCATGTGTTTAATGGAGTATTTGAGGGATGTAAGCTAAATACAAAAACTGAGCTCATGTGAAATAGAGTGGGCCTCAGTAGCACTGGCTTAACCCTTCAGTGCTGGTCTCATCTTTAGAAAATCTCACTGGGTATTGGAGCTTAATGGTTTCCTTGACTTGATGAATGTTCTTTCTTGGTACCTAGTGGAGATGCTAACCTCTTGGCATGACTTTGTGTTCTATTTGAAAATAAGTAGTCTTGAATATGGATTTCTAAAGGTTCTAAAGAGTTTCTATCCTAACAGAAAGCGAGCCAGGCTATTCCACAAAACACCATGAATCACCGGGACATTGCCCGACACCAGGCCTCGTCGTCTGTGTTCTCATGGCAACAAGAAAAGACCCCAAGTCGTCTTTCTTCTAGTGCTCTACAAACTCCGAGTAGGAGAGATTTCTCTGCATCTCACTTCTCTGGGGAACAGGAGGTGACTCCGAGTAGATCAACTTTGCAAGCAGGGGAAAGAGATGTTAACAGCAGCTTCTGTGATAATTCTAGCAATTCTCATCTTTTGGATCAATTAAAAGCCCAGAATCAAGGTAAACTAAGTTTAAATTTTCCTGAGATAATTTTAGAGGTGATTCCAGGCATTTTTTGTCTTAGAAAGTGCTGATGTGTTTTGTTAGACACATCAGTGGTGAGCATCCCAGTCTGATGATGTTAAATACTGTCTTTTCGATAATGAGAAAAGATATCAGTTTTGGAATGTATCTTGATTTGTACTAAAAAGCTGGGCCCCTGAAGCCTTCAGAAGTAGGATGAATGGCTTTGATTGTCTTTCCAGAAGCCGGGTGAGTAGGTTGGTCGACACTCCCCACGCTTCTCATCTGGCTCCTTTGTGCCCCATGGAACAGCCTGTGTTCTGGCCGGTTTGGGCCAGAGGTGTGGCATGTGTCTGCAGAACAGCTTTGCTCTGTGCTGCCAGCTTGTCCATATGGGAGCAAACCTGTAACCTTGGCTGCTGCACCACGCTGCAGCTGACAGCCAAGGGTACCAGGTGGTGCTTTGGATCTTCTCTGCAGACTATGATAATTTCCAGGGCTATGATATATTGAAAATCACCGTCAGTGTTCACTGGTGAGAGCTGTCACACTGCCAATGCCATTGGAACCAATAGTGTGTGTATGTGGGGGGAAAATGAGAAAAAATTATTGTTACTTTTGGCAGTATAGGAGGCTCACACTGTCTTGATCTTTAGTGGAGGTAAAGCTACCCCGGGATATGGGAGGGTGAATTTTTCATTGTTTATCACTTACTTGCATTGAAATGGGCACAGAATACATATTAGTCTGCCAGTGTGTAAAATCAGGTGGTAATTTAAGTAAGGGTGTTATATGGGATGCACTTTTTGCAGCCTCGATCAGGTAATAT
The DNA here is from genome assembly GCF_964212035.1 of Myotis nattereri. Taxonomy (NCBI): domain Eukaryota; kingdom Metazoa; phylum Chordata; class Mammalia; order Chiroptera; family Vespertilionidae; genus Myotis; species Myotis nattereri. Next base: position 27,556,315 of record NC_138093.1, on the reverse strand, counting down.
TCACGATTTTAGAAAAGCACTTTCTACCCCAGGTTTCTCTGATAAGAAAATTTGTTTCTCCTGCTTTCTATAAGTTATTTAATATAAGTAATAATAGAGACTAACCACTAAAATTAAATCCAATGAAAGTAGCTTCTGTGTTTAATGTGAATTGACTTGTGTTTGTCTCACCAAAGATTTCAGAGCCGAGTGACATAAATGATAAATTCTGAATTGAGTTGTAAGTTTTTTGTGAAAAGTATATGTTAATTGAAGTATGGATTTTGTTTGTGATTTAAGAGCTAAGGGGCAAGATTGGTGAGTTGGAACTGCGTCTACAAGGACAAGAAAAAGAAATGAAAGGCCAAGTGAATAAATGGCAAGAACTACAGCTCCAACTGGAGAAAGCAAAGGTGGAATTGAATGAAAAGGAGAAAGTTTTGAATAAAAGCAGGGATGAACTGGTGAGAACAACAGCACAGTATGACCAAGCCTCCGCAAAGGTACGTGACTGTTCGTGAGTTACTGAAAAATCTCCGCTTTTTATGCAATTATTTGGGAAGTGCACTTCACACTTAAATTATGAAATAAATGATGAAATGAACCTTATTAATAAATTCCAGGCAGTATCGATGCCCTTGAACTAGTAAGTTCTTTAGAGTTGAGTGTATCAGGGCTCAGTTCTGGACTGCCCGTTTTCCCAGCCGAGGGACTTGAGCCAGTCACTTCTCTCCACACCTCAGAGGGTGAAGAATAAAGATTATGTATGCACAATACCTGTCACAGTTCCCAGCACATATGAGAAACTTAAAGTAATGGAGCTTTGAATGACATTTAGGAATTATGATAGAATGTAATTGATCTATTCTTGGGATCCAGTGTCCATTTACTCCTTAAGCTCCAGTTAAGGCCTGTTTGAGGGTTTCTTTTGGGTTTTTTTGGTGGTGGTGTGTGGGGGGGGGTTGCTTTGGCCCCAACCTGTCTCTCTAGTCTTCTGTTATTCACTTATTCACTGACTCATTTGACAGGTATTTATAGACTGCCTACCTATGTCAGCCATTGTTCTAGACTTGGGGATGGAGCAGTGCGGAATTAGACAAAAATCATTGTCCTGTGGAGCTTCATCCTAATGGGTGATGTAACCTCAATATAGAAATCACAGGTAGTGTGGTATATGGGGACGAGTGTAGAGAAAAATGAATTATCTTCTAGAACCACCTGACTTACTTGATGTCTCCTAGACGTAATCTTTATCTGGGCTCAGTGTCTTTCTGCTTCGCATACTCCCCTCTTGGAATACTCTTGACATGCTCCTCTTTTCATCCTTTTATCTCGCCCCACTTTTATATAATTTTAAGTGTTTTCTCTACATATATTTAGAACCATATCTGATCATCACTGTTCTAATTTTTGCTTCAGCCCTAGCTGGTTTGGCTCAGTGGATAGAGTGCCAGCACTCAGTCTGAAAGGTCTCCGGTGAGATTCCAGGTTAGATACCTTGTTTGTAGGCTCCATCCCTGGCCTGGTCACAGGGATGTTTCTCTCTGTCTTCCCTGCTTCCCATCCACTTTCAAAAAAAAAAAAAAAAAAATTCTTGGGTGAGGATTAATAAAAAAATATTTTTTTTTCCTTAAACTGTCAAATAACTTAGAAAACTAAAGAGAAGGAAACTTGGAAAACTAGAGTTTTCTTCTTTTCTGGTTCCTTTCACCATTTCCTTTTTGTTTAGACAACTTTTTAAAACCATTTTTTTTAACATTGGTCTGTTGGCTATGGGTTGTTTTACTCTGCCTTTTTCTGAGGATGTCTTGGTTTCCTCCTCATTCCTGGAAAATACAGCCTCAGGGTATAGGATTCTGGGTTGACCGAAGTTATTTTCTCTCAGCACCAACATGTTTTTTCCCTTGGGTCCCCAGTCAATCAGTCTAATCTCCTTTTAGAGCGTTCTTATGTCTGTTTTACTATACAGCGTTTTTAGTTGTTCTTGATGGGAAAAATAGGGAAGTCTACGTCTGTTCTGTCTTCTTGGAAATGGTAGTCTAGGTTCATTTTTAGATATTCTCCAAGTGCAGAGCCTTGCACAGAGAAATTCTTGATAAATATTGATTACATCTATGAAGGTAAACTGGAGGGTCGATGGGACCATAGCCTGCCTTGATCCTTATATGTATTCTCCTTTTGCAGTCTGAGTTGGCTTTTTAAGTTAGGAAGACTTGGATTTGAGTTCTGGCCTTGCCACATCTCAATTGTATTGCTTTTGAGCTATTTAATTAACTTCTGAGTCCAGTTGTCTAATCAATAAAACGGTGTTAAAAATGCCTGTGCCACAGGGTTGTTGTTATTATTGAAGTAATTTTCATAAAGGCTTTAGCGTAGTACTTGGCACATGTGAATTATATTAATATTTGTAATAATTTTTGTTGCATAGAGTTCTTTGTCAATTAAGCTCATTTTCAGTTGCTTTTCTGCCAGCTCAGGCCTTCCCATATATAAGAATTATACTTACCCTTTCACATTATGTGCTGTTGATTTTCGTGTGATAAGATCACTGAATCTTCATTCCATCTGATACATCTGATATAGTGTCTTCTACCAGGTCATGATTGAAATATTTGACTGGATGGTGCCGAGTGCTGAGGACACAGTTCTGGCTTTCTTTCTATTAGTCGTCACTCTGGGTTCTTAAGAATTGTTTGTTCCATGCTTTCTGAATTCCATTTCCCTGTGAGCTACAATCCACTTGACTGAAAATTCAGTCTACCTCTCTCTGGCTTGCCTCTAAGGACAACATAACCTTGTCAGATACGTAGCTGAAATCAAATTATGCATTGTTTATGCTCTTCCCTTAGAATTACCTATTAAATAAAATGGAGCTAATTAATCAAGATCAATACCATGTTCTTTAGTGAACATACGCTGTTTCTAGTTTGCTTCTTTTCCAAGTATTTGTGAACCGTGTGGCATATAAAGCTGTTGAAATCATGTAGAAACAAAGTGTTGGGGCTCGCAGCAAACCCGGAGTTGAGCACCCACATTTTAGAGATGAAACACAGGCCCAGAGCACTGAGTGCCAGGGTCATGTGCTGCATATTTTCAGGGACTTGAGCTCTGGACACTATTTTAGAATATTATGGAACATTCATGACATCTAGTGGTAAGCTTTTACATGGACTACTTTTACATGGACTGTGCATGAGAATGTCATTCAAAAATTTTTGCAGAAAATATAAATATCTCCTGAAAGCTCTTTTTTAACCTACTGTTTCTAGTAAGAAAAAATTATTGCTTCTGAGAACCTTTAGTGGAATGAGTTGCAGATTGAAGAAGGGCCAGCAGAGGGCGCCAAGGGTTCAGTCATCTACAATGCCTGCCAAGTGTGGGGGATTTTCCCATGATTGTCAACTATCAACATTTTGGACCATGTGGGCAATGATTTTTATCTGAATTGTTTACTCCTGTATCTCCAGTATCTAGCACAGTGCTTGACATATAGTAGGTTTGCAATAAGTATTGAATTCATATTATAAATAATTTCTATAATACTTTTTCTTGGGGATTCAAAAATTCAAGAACAGTTAGGATAATGACAGAGGTGTCTGAAGGTACAAGGCAATGTATTAATTTAAAAAATATATATTTTTATTGATTTCAGAGAAGAAGGGAAAGGGATAGAATGATGAGAGAGAATCATTGATGGGCTGCCTCCTGCTTGCCCCACACTGGGGATCAAGTCCACAGCCCAAGCATGTGCTCTGACCAGGAATGGAACCATGACCTCCTGGTTCGTAGGTCATAGTGTAAATGATGAAGTATTAAATGGTCAAAGGCTTTATATCCTTGCTACTGTTTCCCAAACGTAAATTTTATGTGTCCTAAAATAATTACAGTGCTTTTGGTATATGGCTAATAGTTTTAAGCCCAACTTTTTATGAAATATAAATGTCAAAGCACGTTGTTAAACTTGGTACTAATTTTTCTAAAGTTCAAAATATTCTTTCCTTGAATAGTTTTGTATTGCACATTTTTATTTGTTGTTAGTGTACTGCATTGGAACAAAAATTGAAAAAATTGACTGAAGATTTGGGTTGCCAGCGACAAAATGCAGAAAGTGCCAGATGTTCTCTGGAACAGAAACTCAAAGAAAAAGAGAAGGAGTTTCAAGAGGTAAGGTGGATAGATTCATTAGGAGTTTGTCGGGATGTCACAGTTCCCCCATTGGAAAAGAGCCATTGGTCGTTTGGATGTTCTATAGGGCAATGCTCTCGGGGGGAAAGATCTCTGTATTTTCCTTCAGTCTTTCAGTTTTTGATCAGAGAAGGAACTCAGTAGTCGGAAATGTTCTTTTGTATCCATATTTTCAGGTTAGTTTGAGATTATTATTCTGAGTAGGAAAGGGTCATATTCTTCTTTCAAACACTCTCCGTTGTGGAATAAATTAAATTACAATCTCTGGCTGTTTGTAAAGCCTGTGGGTTGGCAAATACATTAGAACAGTAGCTGATGAAGTGGGGAAAGGCTTTGGCAGGCAAGTTAGAGCTGAGGATGCCCTTATGTGAGTACAGCTGCCAATGTGAGGCGAGTTAGCCGGGAAGTGTGTGTGTCATATGGATTGAGGGTCTGCAGACTTCCAATAGGAGTGACTGCAGACTGGAGCTCATCTTGGTCAGACACCGCCTCATACATTCGTTAAACTGTTTATTCCTTTATTGTTTATCTCACCAAAACTACTGTATACCGCAGGCATGATAGAGACAGTTACCCAGAAGGAAGTAATTACGCCTCCTGGGAAAATTATAACCAATTGTGTATTTAAATATTTTTTAAATTTAATTTTTTTAAATATATTTTTATTGATTTCAGAGAGGAAGGAAGAGGGAGGGAGAGAGATAGAAACATCAATGATTAAAGAGTATCATTGATTGGCTGCCTCTTGCACGCCCCCTACCCCTACTTCGGATCAAGCTGGAAAGCCCAGGCATGTGCCCTTGACAGGAATGGAACCTGGGACTCTAGTCCACAGGCCGACACTATCCACTGAGCCAAACCAGCTAGGGCTAAGTTAATGTTTTAATTTCAGTTGATGTTTAGTATTCTATTAGTTTCAGATGTACAGCATAGTGTTAAGACATTTGTAAAACTTACAAAGTGATCCCCTGATAAAACAAGTATTTAAATATTGTGTCTATTATTTATTGACCAAATAAGATACCAGGTGCTTTGCTAGTTCTGGGTGAACGGGGTGATTAAGACCATGGATTTTATAGTCTAGAACGGTGGTTTTCAACCAGGGGGGATTATTTTCCCTTTCCCAGGGGATATTTAGCAATATCTGGGGACATTTTAAAAAAAATATATTATTGATTTTTTTTTTTTACAGAGAGGAAGGGAGAGGGATAGAGAGTTAGAAACATTGATGAGAGAGAAACATCAATCAGCTGCCTCCTGCCCACTCCCCACTGGGGATGTGCCCGCAACCAAGGTACATGCCCTTGACTGGAATTGAACCTGGGATCCTTGAGTCCACAGGCCGACACTCTATCTGCTGAGCCAAACCGGTTAGGGCTCTGGGGACATTTTTTATTGTCACAACTGGGTGGAGGAGTTGGGGGCCACTACCAGCATTTAGTGGCTAGGAGCCAGGCCTGCTGGTAAACACCCTGTAATTCGTGACAGTCCTTTAGATAAAGCATTGTCCCAAGCCCAGAATATGAGTAATGTCAAAGCTGGCAATCCCTGGTGCAATAGTGGGGTGATAGGGAGAACCCCCCCAAAAAACAAACAAAACACACACAAGCACACATACATATAAAAAAGTGACCTGTAAATGTCACTCTGGTGTCCTTACCTGGTTATCCAAGTTCATTGGTGACATTTACTTTGTGCCATTCTCAATTATAAGTGGTGGATGGCATTTGAAATTTTAAACCCCATTTTTGAGTGCCTTTGATTTCTCAGCTCAACTGCGATGGTTGAAGCTCAGCTCTCCTCTCTTTTGCCCCTGGATCTTTCAATACAGATGATTGACTTAAGAGTGGGAATGAGGTGGACACAGGCTAGCTTCCATGTGGTCAATTGGCAGGCTCCTTCCCGGGACCTCGGAGACCTGGATTTGAATACCAGGACCATGCCCTGGCTGATGATGTTCATCATCATGTGGATGGTCCTCTAGGCTCCCTGTTGTCTCTGGCATTTCCTATGGGGTGCCTGTGTCACCCTGGTATCAGCCTGGGAACCATCGGCAGTGTGACACGTGTGTCCTTTGCTTTTCAGGAGCTGTGCCGTCAACAGCGCTCCTTCCAAACACTGGACCAAGAGTGCACTCAGATGAAAGTCAGACTCACCCAGGAACTGCAGCAGGCCAAGAACGCTCACAACATCCTGCAGGCTGAGCTGGACAAAGTAGGCGCTCCTTCTCCCCTTTTCCTCGTACCTGTTAATTCTGTGCTGCAGCTGACACAGGCTGCTTGGAAGGAAAAAATGCTCTATCCTCACTTTCCTTTTCAAACAGGAGAGCAAACGGAGCCTGTCTGGGTCTGGATTCTCTCATTTAGAGAAGAGGACAGTGAATGAGCGGGGTTCTTAGATATGGAAGTCTGTGTAGCTCTGATATTCTGGTTCTTGGTCATGTCACTGGGCTCCTGTCCCAAGTAATTTATGCCCTCAAATCGTCAAAGCCCTGAAAATTACAATCAGTTTACTTACGTAACACTCACTTCAAAAATGATGTCCAGTGTTGTGGCTTTGCATTTCATCTGTGTGGTGAAGGCTCCCATATTTATATCTCCAGCCTGGACATCTGTTCTCAACTTGAGACTCATGGGTCTGTATCTGACATTGCCACTCGCATTTCTAACGCATCTTGTTAATAATGAAACTCCAGTAAATACCTCATCCCAGTAAATATCAATTCTGGTCTTCACATTGCTCAGGCCTAAAGCTTCCTGTTATGTGCAGGTCTTCCTTTTCTCTCTCACCTCAGTGTCATCCATTAAAACTGCCGACTCTACCTTTATTTATTTACATGTACGCACATGTGTGTATTTGTATATATCAGTGTATATGTGTGTGCATATGTATATTTGTGTGCATGATTGTATGTGTATGTGTGTGTGCATTATATAGAGAGTGCATTTAAACTTTGTGTGTTAAAAAACAAAATCTGTATAGAATAAATTTTGATGATAAGTCATTATCAGGTGTGCTCTCTTATAAGCATTTTCTGTGTTGGGATAGAATGTTATCAGCCACCCTAGAAACCCTTCTTGTACTACTTATCTCTCTGCTTAGAAGAAACCTGACTTACAATGTCTGTCTGTGGTTTATATTGAATATGACTGCTGTTTCCGGTGCTGGTCTAAGACCATGTCTCTCCTGGATTACTGCTCTAGCCTCCTAATTGTCTCCGTGCCCACCACTTCTTCCTCAGTCTGTTTACAACCAGCAGCCAGAGTGAGTCTATTAACCTGATGTCACTCTGCTCAGAGCTCCTCAGTCTCTCTCAGAGTGAGGGTCTTGGCCAACATGGATGGCATCAATTCTTTTATTCCATGACTTTCTTATTATTGGAGAAGAAATGACTATTAAGGAAGTAAAGAACAGGAAACTGAACCCTGACCTTATTTTCTCTCTGTAGGTCACATCAGTAAAGAACCAGCTCTTAAACAAATTGGAAGAGTTTAAGCAGAATGCCTGCCGAACTGAGCAGGCGTTACTGGCAAGTCAGAACCAGGAGAATGTGCTGAGGAGGCACTTTGAGGTGAGTGAGGAGCAGAGACGAGTGTCTGCCAACTTCCGTTCAGGATGCGCTGGGAATTGCTACACCGATTTTTAGTAGCTTATCATGATCATTTCATTGTCTATTTTATTTGCCAGAAGTATGACGGTGTATTTTGTACATAACCTATGTCACAGAACATAGTGCTTTTTTTTCACTTTCTATTCTGATACAAAATCTAATATGCATGTAGCAATTATAGGAAAACTTGACTTGTACTAAGAACATATACTACTCTTTTTTTTGAAAGATTGTTTTAGACCTTTTGGGAGGTGAAGAATAGAAGAAAACGAAGGGTTTTCGAAATGGAAAGAAACAAAATTGGTGAAGGGGTAAATTGAAATCCCTTTTCCAAGGGTTGGCTTTTGAATCATCAAATATTAAAAACCTGGTGGAAAGTCAACGATTTAAATGAGCAGAGTAATGACAGACGAAGAGTTCCTAGATTTCAAATTCTTCTGAAAACATCAAGTAATTGTAAATTATGTTACTCTGGCTTCAAAAGTCAGCATTAGGTTCAGTGTTGAGCACGGTTGACAGTGTTTTCGTAGATTCGTGCTTTTGTGCACAATGCTGGATGATTTCCCCAGTGGTGTGAGTATAGAACTACCTTGACGTTGCTTCTACTGATAGGGTTTTCTCCATACTTATTTAACTTGGTTTCTCCCTGAATTTACTTAGTGGCCTGGAGTTTATTTTAAAGGGCTTAATGAAGAGCCATTTAGGAGCGCTTACTAGCCTGAGACAATTTGAATAGTGGCATAAATCAGCGTGGCATTATTACAAAGAAGCACAGCAGAACAGAAGTTTCTTCCCCGTCAAATGTCACAGGAAAGAAATTGTTCCACTCATTCTTTAAATATTTTGCAGTCACTTTCTAGATTGCAAAGATTCTCTCTTTGAAATTCTCTGTAAAGAGCAGTCATTTATGCAGGTGAGGAGAGTCGAAAGGTATTTATTCCCCAGCTTTGGAGAGTTAACACGGTTGTAAAATCGGAGCATCTGTCAGTAGCACAGGAGCATGCAGCCAGCCTCAGAGGGGTAATACGGCTGGAGACAGGCGGCCCCAGTTCCAGCCACTGGAGTGGAAGGAAGCTTCGTATCAGAGGATGGTTTCAACAGCGAACATTTTCAAATGGAAGTGTTTTGTTTCAGCAAAACAAATGTTTGCCTTTTGGCCAGTGGGGACCAACCAGCAGATGCTTCTGCTAACATTTCCACAGGCAGACTGGCACCGAACTCTTCCCTCTGTGAGCTCCCCTTTCAGCCAGGAACTCTCCCGCGACGCCACTGGCGGCCTGGTGGAAGCGTTTTGTAAAAGCAGTCATCTGGTTAAGAGGCCACAGACGCTTTTAAAACAGTCTCCTTGGCCAAGGGGCAGTAGTGGGCTGGATGTTGTCTTGCAGGTGTTTCTGAAGACTTGGGTGACCCCACAGGGTCTGGTGTGTCAGCTGAGGAGCTGTCCTCTACTGTGAACGCGCCTATACTGAGCTAACTGCCCACCGTGTTGCACTAATATGTGATCGATCTCTGTGTCCAGTGAGGGCAGTTGTGTGCAAGGGCCTCGCACAGGGCCAGGGAGTTCATTTAGCATCTGTCTTCATTTATGTGTGTGTCTTCTCTTGAAGATGAGAAGAACTCACATTTAGCTGGCTCTTGCATTTTGAATTGGGATTGGGATCAGAAAAGTGATTTAGCCACTTAGAGCGGTGCATAACTTAATGGTATAATGTTGGCGGCTTTAGTGTGAGCGCGAGCTGAAATTGCATTGCTTTTCTGCCACCTACCTGGGACAGTGACTTTCCTCTTCTGAGTCTGACTTTCTTCATCTGCATATAGGGACAAATGATACCCCTTCCTTTTCAAAGCTTCATCGATGATTAAATTAAACCCCACCCAGTACATAAGTGCTCAGTAGATTATTGCAGTCCACCTGCTCATTGCTTTGGTCTTCACAACTGTTATGGCCTGATTGCTGTCACCCACAGGCACAGAAAGCGATGAGCCAGGGGACAGTGCATTTGAGATTTTACACGTTTAAAATTTGCCTGTTCTATCACTGTGGGTCTCTTTCTGTATCTAATTATAAGTATTAACAAGTTTAGCATGCCGATAGGTTTTGGATGCCGAAATAATGTGACAGTTGTACTGAAATTTTCCTTGTTCGTGTTTAGCAAACTAATATGCCACTCACAATGAGAAAGCATCAGTAATGGAAATGTGATTTAATGGTCCAATCAAGGGTAAAGTTAACGTTTAGTATCAAAGTGAATGGAGGGTTTAGATACACTGCTTATCCAGCATCGGCTGCCAGCCCCATAGCATTGTGTTAGGCCATCATGTACCATCATTTGACAGCCAAGGTAGGGGGAACACTTGCTCGGGGACCTTTCTGAGCACAGGATCTGTATTATACCAGATCCTCTAAGGGGCTTGGTCTGGCAGACAGGAATGATGAGATGGAAGGGAAAAACACATCCTTTGCATCCGTCCCTTGTTCATGATACAGACTTCGCCCCAGCAGGGGACGTATTAAGCATCATTCATGGATGGGATCATGAAATAGTGCACAGTAACTGAAATTTGTTTTGTCTGGCCCTAGGAAAGGATGCTTCCCTTGCTGCTCCTAAACCGAAGTTGATTTGGGTGGAATAGCTTGCTAAGCTCAGATGCTGGCTTGTGTTTATAGGGATTTTTGTTGGGTTTTTTCAGACTTGTGCCCAATTTTGCACATCATGTCAGGATGCAGGAGATGCCTAGGAGAACCTATCCTTGTATGCTTAACTCGTTGTTGATAATGAGCTACCTGATCAAGGCTTAAGTGGCTGTAGCCTTGCAGAAAACTAACTGCTGCTGGATGGCAGTTTACAGCTCGATTTTCAGATGTTCATTTTCTAAATTCTGGCTTTTAAAAATCCTTGGGTTGGTCTTAGCCATAGCATTAGCCTGCTAGGTCCCAGGACTGGCTGAATGTTTCTTTGTTAGAAACAGATATTTACGGAGCTAATGCCAGAATAGAGAAAGACATGCTAATCTTTCCATTTCACTTACTATTCCTGTAAATGTCTCCAGTTACGGACAGAGGCTGTGAAGATCAACAGACATGTAAACATAAGTTGCCCCCCTCCCTCTCTGGGATGCACCCAGCTTTAGCTTTGCACATGGTGTCTTCTCAGCTTTCTTGTCACCTCCAGATGTAGATGCCATTTAGTTTGATTGATTTCTTTAGGGTAAGAAAATATTTTATAGGTTGTAAATTACAATGCTACGTCAACCCAGGCGGGTGGGTAAATGCTAGTTCCTCTCTTATGTTGAACTCATACAGCTGATCTTAGCACTGATCACGCAGATCTCACTGCTGTTAGATTTTGGGAAGAAATACTAATAATGCTCCATTCACTTGTTAAAGTTCTTCAAGGTATTTTTCCTTTCACATTTGTGATATCTTTTGATGATTATCCTGTGTTTGAAGAACAAACAGGCGATTATAGTGTCTATAGTTTAATGATGTTAGTTTAAGTCAATAACACATTTCAAACACACACATGTGTATGTATATAGATAGATAGATAGATAGATAGATTGATTGATTTTAGAGAAGAAGTGAGAGGGATAGAGAGAGAGAGAAACATTGATCTGCTGTCTCCTGCATGCCCAGCCTGCATCCCAGGCATGCGCCCCGATTGGGAATCCAACTGGCAACCTCCCGGTGCAAGGGATGATGCTTGATCAACTGAGCCACACTGGCTAGGGCACACTGTTGTATCTTAATGATCATTCTTTGCAGACTTGAACACTGCCCAGTATGAATGTCAGCCTCAGTCTTGAGATCAGTTGGAGTGGCCCTTTAGTTCTGATTGATGTCTTAATTTGCCAGCAAGGAAGGGAGGCAGGATTAGGACAAAGACAGGAGTTTAACTACAATGGGTTCTGTCTTATCTTGATGATGAAATGAGCATATATATATATATATATATATATATATATATGAGCACAGCAGATGCCAGCAAGTTTTCAAGTACTTCCTCCTAGCCAGATTCCCCCTCTTCTTGAATTTGGCTTTGCTGCCTCGGTACCCATCTGCTGGTAGTAACCAGACTGATAATTGAAGGCAGCTTTCCAACACAGCACTGCCAGGGCCATCTGTTTTCTAACGGTGCAGTAGGGTTTTGGAGGCTGGGTCTTAATTGTTTCTTTAAGATTCAAAATTTTCTCCTTCTCAGAGGGGTATTTTTTAAGTTGTTTTTTTTTTTTTATATTTTTTTTTATTGATTTTTTACAGAGAGGAAGGGAGAGAGATAGAGAGTTAGAAACATCGATGAGAGAGAAACATCAATTAGCTGCCTCCTGCACATCTCCCACTGGGGATGTGCCCGCAACCCAGGTACATGCCCTTGACTGGAATCGAACCTGGGACCTTTCAGTCCGCAGGCTGACGCTCTATCCACTGAGCCAAACCGGTTTTGGCAGGTTTTTTTTTTGTTTGTTTGGTTTTTTTTTAAGTTAACCTTATGAATTCCCCCTCCCCCAAGGATGTGAGACCCTTAATTCTGTCAGTATATGCCAATTCTTTGTGGTCCAGAGGGTGGCATATCATATAAGCTGAGATACTTACAGCTATAAAATCATTAAAGGTTGGAAAACAGGTTGAGGAAGTAGAGGATTTGTGATATTGTGTGTCTTATGTGGTTAATAAGCAATAGCACTTTTCTTTGGCATACAAATATTGCTTGGTTTTAAGACCCCTCCCCCCCCCCCCATATGTCTCCCTAGATAATACAATGGGGCTACATCTGCGTCTCTGCTACTTTATTTACATGGATACTTCATTTAATCAGGTGCCCAAAGAATCTATTTTTACTGTGAAACCTCAGTATCCTCCATCTAGAATGAATTCTTCCTTTTGTGCTTCAGCCCAATTTCCCATAGTACTCGCCACCTCTCTTTAGCAGTTAGCACATCCCCATGTGTATTAAGTGACTGGTAGCACATCTTCCCTCACTGGGTTACTTGCCCTGAGGGCAGAGACTGTCTCACTTAAATTTACATCTTTTATAATGTTCATTTCAGCATGTGGTTCATTGTAGATTTTTTGATAAACACTTATTAAAAGTAATTTACTCATAAAGACATCCCCTTAACAGTGAACCTCAAGATGTAGAGTCAACATTTGTAGTGTGACTTTTTTTGTTCCTTAGTACATCAGGTATTTGTAAAAATATATTTGATATACATTCAGATATGATAAGAACTTGGAGCTTGTGTCCTTGAGGATCTTTTAAATAGGATTTTTCTTATGAGCTAACGCTTTAACAAGCTTAGGAACAACCAGAAAGCTCAAAGAAATATATTTTTGAAGGAAAATGATTATTGTCAGATTTAGGTTTTTTGATTTGTTTTAACTTCTATTCATAAACTCATTTGGTTCTGTAATGTCTAACTTTGTTAAGCACTCAAAGGGAACGTGTGATTCCTCCCCTAGTGAGATATACAATCATTTCCATTAGGGCCTTTCCTAAGGCAGAAGTCGTAGTTTGCTTGAGCATTTGTTTTGATTATAACCAAGTAAATGTGCACTTTAGGAAATGAGGAAGGAAAACCGCTTCTTTGAGAGCCAGTCTGAGCAAAGTGCCAGAGAAATCTGCCACCTGCAGGAGGAACTGAAGAAGACCAAGCAGTGTTTGACTCATAGCCAGAATTTTGCAGAAGAAATGAAAGGTAAGAAAAACTTGGTGTTTTAGAATTATTTCTCTAAGCTACCATTCCTGAGAGAGAGGATGGATAGCATTAGAAACTTCACATTTTCCCATATATTCTCCCAGAAAGATGTCTGCATTCGATGTGTAGAAAGTTTTCTCTCGTCCACTTTTTAGTTTCCAAAGTGATAGTTGGACATTGTTTTATTGGAGCACATTGAGTCCCCAAACGCCTGGTTTTCAGCACTTTGAAACCAGAGGGGTAAATATTTCCCACACAAAAGTAAATTGTCAGTGCTGTCTATTGCCCGAGAGTACTATTGATTGTCTCAAGTGTGTTTGTTAGTTACATTCAGACAGCTCATCTCCTCGCTCATTATCATTTCCCACATAATGGAAAATCACTTTATGAAATGCATGTGCCCCAGCCCTTAATGACCATTGATTTTTGATGGCTAACTTGACTGAATGATTTTATTTCCTTACTTTAGAGCTACAGAATTATGCTATACACACTAAATGAGTCCACTGCTAGGTTCCCATTTATCAGTGTACCATATGTCTTCTACTTCATTTATTTTCTCACCCTGGGGTATTTGCACATCTGAGATTTTTTTTAATCCTCAACTGAAGATATTTTTATTAATTTTAGGGAGAGAGAAAGAGTGAATCATCAATGTGAGAAACATTGATTAGTTACCTCCTATATGTGCCCAATGGGGAATGGAACCTGCAACCTTTTTTTGGTGTGCGGGACAACACTCCAGTCAGTTGAGTCACCTGGCCAGGGCTCTAGGATTTCTTTTAACCTGACCTGTGGATTATGTGTCACACTTGCTGGTGACTGTTTTCTTCTTAAAATTTCCATCTCCCGAAGATAGCTTTTAATTTTTCTACAGCAGTGGTAAAAATGTCAGTCTCTCTTGAAAGAAAACCATGGCAAAAGTGAAGGGTTCCAGGTGTTTTCCAGTGTTAGTTATCAGCATTATTGTCTCAGGTCCTTGTGAGCAGAGGTGATTAATGGCCCTTGTGGTCAACTGAGAAACCTCATCCAGCAGGTAGAATGAGGTTAGAAGATTAAATATAGGAGCTGTATTGTAACATCTGCATTTAGAATACATCCTGTCCTTATCATCTACTATTAAGTTTCTCAACTTATATTCTCCCTCAATATATTTGGGGTGTATAAAACCTTCCCATCACTGTTGAATGAAATCATTGAGGTTATTCTCAACTGGGTGGGACCAGTGGGTAGAAGTGTGTTGTTAGACAGAAAACAAGATTTTAATGGAGTTTGAAAAAGCTTCCAGAGAATTCTTGGGTTTATAGACACCACCCTTACTGCAAGGGGCTGGGATGTGGGTGACATTGTTCCTAAGTATTCCTATATAGGCTTTGAGAGTTAGTGATTATAGGATTTTTTACTCTTTTGTATTTAATCCTATATACTTTGGCTAAAATGGTGGAGTAATTATTTTCCTGGAAAATCAGTATTACTCCATAGTAACATGAGTAATTCCATTTCAATGCTGCTTTTGACATAGTTTTCTCTCTTTAAATAAATATATCAGAGGAGTTGAAAAATATAGTCAGAGATGTGGTGAGTTTGTATCCAACCATTGCAAAAAAGCAGGTATCGCAGTAAAAGGAGTCATGATCTTTTACTGGTGGAGTGTCTTGCCTTTAGTTTATAAAACATGCAACATCATTGAAGCACAATAAAATGAATATTCCTGTACACCTATACATAAACATACACAGAAAAAGAAGAAAAGAAAGTTGCAATTGGCTTAGGAAAATAATCTGTTGGTATTTTATATATGTTATGCAACAACCCTTTATTAAACTGCTTAGAAAGAAGATGACCAAATGTATTACCACTTCTAAAAGGACCATGTCTCTCCTTGCTCTAATTGATTTTATATAAGCTTAGATGATTGTCGGGTGATCTACTTTACAGGAGGTACCTGGGCAATAATGCCAGTTTTTACAGTGCTGAGAAGTTGTTAGTTTGTTTAGATTTTTTTTTTCAGTTTAAAATTTTTATAAAGTATCAAAAACATTGACAATGCTTTTTATTATTTTATTTTCAAAAGCTAAGAATACTTCCCAGGAAACCATGTTAAAAGACCTTCAAGAAAAAATAAACCAGCAAGAGAATTCCTTGACTTTAGAGAAACTGAAGCTTGCCTTGGCTGACCTGGAAAAGCAGCGTGATTGTTCTCAAGATCTGTTGAAGAAAAGGGAACATCACATAGAACAACTGAGCGAAAAGTTAAGCAAAACAGAGAGAGAGTCTGAAGCGTTATTGAGTGCTTTGGAGGTAAAAAAGAAAGAATTTGAAGAATTGAAAGAAGAGAAAACTCAGTTTTCTCATTGGAAAAATGAAAATGAACAGCTTATAAAGCAAATGGAATCAGATAAGGAAAGCTTGCTGAGTAAGATTAATCAGTTGGAAACTTGTCTTAAGACACAAAAAATAAAAAGCAATGAATACAACGAGAGAGTAAGCATATTGGAGATGGAAAGAGAAAACATAAGTGTTGAGGTGAGGAACCTCCATAATATGATTGATAGCAAGACTGTCGAAGTAGAGGCTCAGAAACAAGCTTACGCAGAGCTACAGCAAAAAGCCGAGTTCTCAGATCAGAAACATAAGAAGGAAATGGAAAATATGTGTGTGAAAGTTTCTGAGCTTACTGGGCAAGTTGAAGATCTGAAGCACAAGCTTCAATTACTTTCAAGTGAAATAACGAACAAAGACCAGCGTTACCAAGACCTGCATGCAGAATATGAGAGCCTCAAGGACCTGCTAAAATCCAGTGATTCTTTGGTGGCAAATGAGGCTCATCACAGAAATCTTTTGGCCTTTGAGCAGCAGTCTGCAGTGAATAATTCCTTTGCAAATATAGGAGAACAAGGAAGTATGCCTTCAGAAAGGAGCGATTGCCATGTAGAAGCAGACCAAAGTCCAGAAAATTCAACCGTCTTACAAAATAGAGTCATTTCTCTTGAGTTTTCATTAGAGTCCCAAAAGCAAATGAACTCAGATCTGCAAAAGCAGTGTGAAGAGTTGGTGCAAATCCGAGGAGAAATAGAAGAAAACCTTGTCAAAGCAGAACAGATGCATCAAAGTTTTGTGGCAGAAACAAGTCAACGCATTAACAAGTTACAGGAAGACACTTCTGTCCATCAGAATGTTGTTACTGAAACTTTAGTTGCCCTGGAGAACAAGGACAGAGAGGTCCAGCTTTTGAATGGAAAATTGGAAAGTGAGCAAGCAGAGATTCAAGAATTAAAAAAGAGCAACCATTTACTTCAAGAATCTCTAAAGGAGCTACAACTTTTGTCTGAAACTCTGAGCTCAGAGAAAAAGGAAATGAGTTCCATGCTTTCTCTAAATAAAAAGAAAATTGAAGAGTTGACCCAAGAAAATGGGACTCTCAAAGAACTTAATGCCACCTTAAATCAAGAGAAGATGGATTTACTCCAAAAAAGTGAGAGTATTTCACAGTGTATAGTCGAAGGGGAAAAAAGTATTTCACAGTTATCTAATCAGAATGAGCAAGAAAGACTTATTTTATTACAAAGATGTGAAGAAATAGGAAATGCATTTGAGGATCTCAGTGAGAAATACAAAGCAGCACAAGAAACGAACTCCAAATTAGAAAGTGTGCTAAATGAATGCACTAGTGTGAGTGAAGATAGAAAAAATGAGTTGGAACAGCTAAAGGAAACATTTGCAAGGGAACACCAAGCATTTGTAGCAAAATTAGCTTTAGCTGAAGAAAGAAACCAGAATCTAATACAAGAGTTGGAGTCATTGCAGGGAGATCTGAGAGCTGAGATTGTAGAGATTCAAAACAATTCCAAGAGTGAGGCTGATGATTTAAAGCAAGAGATCATGACTTTAAAGGAAGAGCACACCAAAATGCAAAAGGACGTGAATGCCTTATCACAAGAGAATGAGCAGCTGATGAACTTAATGAAGATGACACATGAGCATCAGAATCTAGAATTGGACCCAATTAATGACTCTGTGACAGAAAGAGACAGTGAGAAGAGTAAATGTCATGTTCAACTTCCAATGGAGCTTGAAGTTAAAGATACTTCTCAAGACAATTATGTTGCACAGTTGGAACAATTAGAAGCTAAGATAAGAAATATGGAATTACAACTTGAGGAAAGAGAGAAGGAAAAGAAGTACCTACAGCATGAATTACAGAAAATTAACAGAGAATTAGAATCTAGAAATTTGCTGCAAGACATTCAATCACAAGAAATTAGTGGCCTTAAAGACTGTGAAGTAGATACAGAAGAAAAGTATATATCCATGCTTCATGAGTTGTCAACAAGTCAAAAGGACAATGAGCAGCTGCAGTGCTCTCTACAAATGGCATTGAACAAGCTGAATGAGCTAGAGACAATGTGTGAACTGCTGCGCAGTGAAAAGTTTGAATTAATGTCTAAGCTGAATGACTCAAGATCAGAATGTATCACAGCAACTAGTAAAATGGCAAACGTTGAGAAACTGGTCAGTGAAGTTAAAATATTAAATGATGAACATGGTCATTGCCAAGATAAGTTAGTGGAAGAAATGCTAGAAGGTGAACATGGTGAACAACAAAATTCAGAGACATCTGTGTCCTTAAATCCTTTAGATAACAGTCACATCTATGAGCACTTGACATTGTCGAGCAAAGAAGTTCAAACGCACTTTGCTGAATTGCAGGAGAAATTCTCATCTTTACAAAGTGAACACAAAACTTTACATGATCAGCACAGCCAAATGAGCTCTAAGATGTCAGAGCTACAGTCCTATGTTGATGTGTTGAAGGCTGAAAATTCCGTTTTGTCAATGAGTCTTCGAAACTCTCCAGGTGACTTGGTAAAGGAAGGGAAGATGGAATCCAGGGAGAGGCGTTCACTGTCACTGTCATTCTCTTGTGTGGCTGACAGCCCTAGTCTTAGTAGCCTGGGGGAATTATCATTTTGCAAAGATCTTCTAGAACAGACAGGGGAAACATCCCTTTGGAATAGTTTGGAAGGGAATGTTTCTACAAACCAGTCCAACCTAGAGGAGGTATCTTGTAGCAGTCTGGAGGAGGAGGATCTGCCCAAGACTGCTGTCCCGTCAGCCTCAGAGAAGAGTGTTGAAGAACTTGAGATCCTCTGTCAGATATACCAGCAGTCCCTTAAGAAGCTAGAAGAAAAAATTGAAAGTCAAGAGATCATGAAAAAGAAGGAAATTGAAGAGCTCAAACAGTTACTAAATTCTGAAATGGAAGAGCTCAACTGTCTTCGGAAGCAGTATTTGTCAGAAAATGAACAGTGGCAGCAGAAACTGGCAAGCGTGACGATGGAGATGGAGTCCAAGTTGGCAGCAGAAAAGAAGCAGACAGAACACCTGTCACTGGAACTCGAAGTAGCACGACTCCAGCTACAAGGTCTGGACTTAAGTACCCGGTCTTTCCTTGGCACCGACCTTGAAGATGTAAGTACATGGATTTACATGCTATTTCTCTAATTGCATGTCTAGCAGACACTCAATAAATGTTGAAATCAATGTTGAATTGACCTTAAAAATAGTTTTAGGGTTCAAGGGCATTGAATATCCCAAAGTTTTTATGAAAAAAACCCATCCAGAACTTTAGGAATATGAGTAAGTAAACCTTTTTGGGAGCTAAATTTCCACAGTTATTACATTTAAACACTATTATATGGGAAATTACTACAGAGGGTTTTTAAACTCTCCTGGAAAAAATTACATGGCATCAGAACAGTGTCTTCAGGATGTGTATGTTGCATATTTGCATTCTTTGTGAGTTAATAAAGCACACTTATATAATAAATTAGAGCTTAGGAATGTTATTGTGATATGAATTTTAAAGTCTCTTGCCCTTTCTATTTTTAATGTTACAGAGTTAAAGTCATGAAACTAATAAGAGTATATTACATGTTACTGAATCATTTTCTAACAATTTGCTCTGATACAAATCTGTAATTTGGTATCAGTCGTTTAAAAAGATCTTTCTTTATAGAAAACGAAATTGCCTAGTTACTTATAACTTTGTCCTTCTAGTCTGACAGCTACACTAATAATTCTGTATTGTTGATGAGTCTCACTTTGTTCCTTCTGCCTCTGTAAGATAGGAAAGGCAAGTGGCGAGTCAGCAGGAGTAGTCATAGCCGCTGATCCTCATTTTACAGATGAGAGGAAGGTGATGTTTAGACACGTGATTTTTCTGAGAATGTTAAGCCCTTGGGCTGGAATTCTGGTCAGAAAACGTTATTGCCTTCTCTTATCAAAGAATATCAGAAATGCTGAAGATGGAAGCTGAGCATTTCATGTGGAATTTAGCCTCTTGTTTGATAATCACAGAGATATTTTATATTTAGGCTATCAGGACTATTTCTAGAAAGAAAAACAATATATGAAATTTAAGAGTATGCCAATATAGATGATTAAATAACTGGAGGTTTGTCTTCATGATAAAGTCCTTGCCAGTGCCTTGCCCAGAGAGAACACTTACAGAACGTTTGTTTAATTGTGTGGAGTATTTGGATGGAGAGAAGAGAATGTTGTAAGAAATATTTCATTTGAAGCGATGTATTGAGCCAAGGCAAGAAGCCAGTTGCTATAAAATAATAATTAAGCCTATTTATTCTATTATTATTCTTCCTGAAACATAAAAAGCATTCTTGTTCTGTATTACAACTGCAGGCTATTCAGGGTGGAAATGATAACTGTGACACCAAGGAATCAGAAGAATGTACTACTTCAGAAACTAAAGCGAGAACACCAAAGCAGGACATGCATCCAATTTGTGAAAAAGAAGCTCAGCAGAACCTCAGTCTAGTGGAGGAGAAAAGCACCACGCCTGGGGCAGTTCTGCAGGCAGGAGAAAGTTCTCAGGAGCTGTCCCCAGAAACCAGTTCTGATTCACCACTGGAAGACAAAACCCAGGACTTTCCAGAATGCATTTCTGAGTCATCATTTTCTGGTCCCAATCCTTTGGTACCTATGGATTTTCTAGAGGCTCAGGTAACCACCCAGAATCTCCAACTGCAGGTAAAAGAGATATCAAATGAAAATTTGAGATTACTTCATGTCATAGAGGAACAGGACAAAAATGTTGAAATTTTGATAAGCGAAATAAAAGAGTTAGATTCAAGACTCAGTTTACAGGAAGTACAACTAACTACCAAGATTGAAACATGCAGAGAATTGGAGGAAACAGTTGAGGAACTTAAGAAACAAAAATCCGATTTAATGGAAAAATTGGAATCCTTTTCTTGTGATAACCTGGAGTTCCACCAGAGAGTAGAAAGTTTGGAAGGCCTTAACTGTAATTTAGAAATGGACACAGCTAAATTGTCACATGAAATTACTCAAGATAATGTAGCCAAGGTGAACGACCACTGGAGAGAGAGGTTTCTTGAAGTGGAAAATGAGCTGCAGAGGATCAAGTTGGAGAAAGGCAACATCGAGCATCATGCCCACTCCGTGGAAGCTGACATAAAGAGAGTTCAAACAGAGAAGCTGCAATTAGAAAAAGACTATGAATCTAAGCAGCGAGTTATAAGCCATCTTGAGGAAGAACTCTCTGTGGTCACAAGTGAGAGAAACCGGCTTCATGGAGAATTAGATACTTTGTCAAAAGAAAATAAAGAATTGGACTTGATGTCTGAAAAGATGAAGGAGAAAATTAGAGAGTTGGAATCTCATCAAGAGGAATGTCTACAGCACATTGAGGTGGTGGGAAATGAGCTGAAGGACAAAACTCAGCTCCTTCAGAATTTATCCTCAGATAATGCCCGTCTGCAGGAGCAGCTGCAGAGCTTGGAAAAGGACTTACACACACTGTCTTTGGGAAAAAGTGAGCTGGAAAACCAGATTGGACAATTGAATAATGAGAAAGAATTGCTTTTAAGGGAATCTGAAAGCCTAAAGACCAAGTTTCCTGAATTGGAACAGGAAAAGCTGACCATTGCCAAGGCCTTGGAGGCTGCAGTAATGGAAAAAGGCGAGGTAGCCATGAGGCTGAACTCAACGCAAGACGAGGTGCATCAGCTGAGAAGTGGCATTGAGAAACTAAGGGTCCGCATTGAAGCTGATGAAAAGAAGCAGCTCCACGTCTTAGAGAAACTGAAAGAAAGTGAGCGTAAGAATGATTCGCTTCAGGGTAAACTTGAGAATCTTGAAAGAGAATTGCAGATGGCGGAGGAAAACCAAGAGATGGTAATTCTTGATGCTGAGAATTCCAAAGCAGAGGTAGAGACCCTAAAAACACAAATAGAATTGACCACTGAACGCCTGAAAGCTTTAGAATCAAACCTTGTCACAGTACAGTCCGAAAAAGAAAATCTGACTAAGCAGCTACAAGAAAAACAAGATCAGGTGTCTGAATTAGACACGTTACTCTCTTCATTAAAAAATCTTTTAGAAGAAAGAGAGCAAGAAAATATGCAGACAAAGGAAGAATCTAAAGCTACAGTGGAAATGCTTCAAACAGAATTGAAAGAGCTGAACCAGGAGGTGTCGGCCTTGTTTGATGACCAAGAAACCAGGGAGGTCAGAGCGCAGAGCCTGGGCTCCCCAGTGCAGGTGGTGCAGCAGCTGAGAAATAGCATCGAAAAGCTGAAAATCCACCTAGAAACTGATGAAAAGAAGCAGCAGGAAAGTAAGCATCATGCAGACTTGCTTAAAGATAGAGTTGAAAACCTTGAAAGAGAACTAGAGATGTCGAGAAAAAACCACGAGCTTGTGATTCTGGAGGCTGAGAACGCCAAAGCAGAGGTTGATACCCTAACAGCAAAAATTGAGGAGATGGCCCCAAATCTGAGAGATTTGGAATTAAATCTTGTCAATATAAGGTCAGAAAAAGAAAATCTGACAAAAGAATTACAAAAAGAGCAAGGACGAGTATCTGAATTGGAAACATTAAATTCTTCATTTGAAAATGTACTGCAAATAAGAGAGCAAGAGAAACTTCAGCTGAAAGAAGAATCTAAACTTGCTGAGGAGAGGCTTCTGGCGCAATTAAAAGAGCTAAAGGAGAAAGTGGCAGCCTTGTGCGATGACCAAGAGACCTGGAAGGCCAAACAGCAGGATCTGAGTGGTCAGGTAGATTATCTTGAACATGAGAAGTCTAAGTTGCTGCAAAGCCTTGATGAGGCCAAAAGTAATTACACTATTTTGCAGTCTTCTGTGAATGGCCTCATCCAAGAAGTCGAAGATGGCAAACAGAAACTCCAGAAGAAGGATGAAGAAATCCATGTACTCAAAAATCAAATCCAAGACCGAGAGCAGCTTGTCTCTAAACTGTCCCAAGTGGAAGGAGAGCAGCAAGTTTGGAAGAAGCAAAAAGCAGACCTGGAGAATCTGATGGTAGAATTGAAGCAGAAGATCCAAGGGCTGCAGTCCACAAATGACACTTTGCAGCATACCTTCGAAGCGCTGCAGACTTCTTACAAGGACCTGGAGAAAGAGCTGGAATTGACAAAAATGGAAAAAATATCCTTGGTTGAAAAAGTAAGTGACTTTATCTACATTTTCATCTGTTGTCATGAGGGAGGGAAACCACTGGGTGAGTTGTATTTCCCTGTGGATGGTGCCTGCAGTATTGGACCAAACTTTGTAAAGGTCTTGAACTTGCAGGACATTGAGTTGGCTCCAGTAGTAGTGACTCTTTTGCTTTGGGACACATTTGTCTGGGACTCATCTAAGGATTGGCCCAGGTTTTCAATATGGCACCTGGACATGGGAGAAGCTCTGGGTCATGCACAGTTCCTGGCTCATTGCACTTCCCTTTCTCACAGTGCATCAGAATAGTACCCTCCCATACCCAGGTGAGAATCTGCTAGAAAGGGTATAACACATACTAGTTAGAAGGGATCCCCTTTGTCCCTGGGCTGCCTTTACTGCCTTTAGGAGAAAGACCTATTAGGATGGTGATATAATTGTTACAGCAGGACCTTCATGGCTCCCAGTGTGTGTCCTGGGGATTTTGTACTTTCAGTTCCCCTCTCTTTTATCTTCTCCTTTAGTCTCCTGTTATTTGTAAGCTGATGATTAAAGGGAAGATCTGCTGTCAGGAGGCTCACTTACTAAAGAAAAATTAAGTTTTTTGCCTTCTTTGCTTGCTTACTGATCTAGCAAAGTGATTCTATCAAATCACATTTTTACTGGACAAATATTAAAGGAGAAAGGGTGTGTCGAGAAAATGTAATCACTTCATAACTTTATTTTCCAAGAATTTCAAGTTTTGGGGTGGCTAGCAAGAGATGGCGGTTCTGGTAGAGATGATTAGAAAAACTATAGCAGGCTGTTTCAACGTCAAGGAGCAGATGCAAACGAGAGCTTTAGCTGGCCGTGACTGATCAGAGCAGGGGTGGGCAAACTGTTTGACTCGAGGGCCACAATGGGTTCTTAAACTGGACCGGAGGGCCGGAACAAAAGCATGCATGGAGTGTTTGTGTGAACTAATATAAATTCAAAGTAAACATCATTACATAAAAGGGTACGGTCTTTTTTTTTTTAGTTTTATTCATTTCAAACGGGCTGGATCCGGCCTGAGGGCCGTAGTTTGCCCACAGCTGGATTAGAGCCATGTTTCTTGCAGAGCAGTATGGCATTGGAGGATTCGTAGAGATCTAAGAAATGATAAAAATCTAAGACACTGCCTCATACAGTAGTCTCTGAGGTGTAAGTTTAATTCAAATTAATGCCTTTATGAAGGATTTTAATACTGAGTAATATCTTTTGTTGTCATTCCTTTCCTTATTGTTGTCTCTTATTAAATTTTTGCTGAGAAGAAAAGGTAAGCTCCCCAGTGGGATTTGAGCATATTAATTGAGTGGATTAATGAAAGGAGGCTTAGCTGGGTCCCATTTTCTTACCGAAGTCTGAAATGATGTCATGAATATGTTGTATGGGAGGGATTAATTTGATCAAAACAGAAAACCAAAAGCATGTCCTGATGAAAGATTGAATTCCAGGTGGACACTATGACTTTGAAGGAAACTGAGCTGCAGAGGGAAGTACACGCGATGATGCAGAAAATGATGGGTTTGGAAGCAGAAGTCAGTGGGGAGAAAAACAGGCTCACTGAAGAATTAAATTTAATGTCGGAAGAAATAAAGACCAGCAAAGTAAGCGTCTCTGTGACAGATTGACAGTTCAGTGTGCACGCCCTCCTTGTTTGTTTTTGTAAGACCTTCTGTAATGTACCAAACTTTTTTAGCTTTTGAGAAAAATAACCCCATGCATATGTCATGATCAGGCTTGCAGTCATCTCCACAAGCCAGCACTGTCATGAGCCCAGGAGTCACGAGAGGCCTCTGAACACGTGACCAGACCTGTCATGGACCCCAAGTACTTTTTTTTTCATGGAAGGGGACTCTTGTACTGTATTAACTCGCATCAGAAATAGATTTCACGCAGCTTTCAATCGGCCGCTTTCCTAGCCTGCCACAGATCACAAGCCAAAATGTTGCTAGAGACAGATGTGCATACATTGATCTTGCTAAGAACTAACAAAATACCAGAAAGAAAGCTCAGTAAAATGTAAAGTTAGAGTAGTCTTAGGTGCTATTTTTCTTAAAAATGTTTTTTTATTGATTTCAGAGAGATAAAAGGAGAGGGGGGAGAGAGAAACATCAGTGATGAGAGGGAATCATCAGTTGCCTGCCTCCTGCATGCTCCCTGCTGGGGACCTAGCTAGCAACCTGGGCATGTGTCCTGGAATCGAGCTGTGACTTCCTCGTTCATGGGTCGTTGCTCAACCGCTGAGCCACACCAATCGGTCGTGGATGCTATTTTAGAGCCAGGTTAATGTGGCAGATCTATAGCATCTGGGCTGCCACTCGTCACTGCTGTTCCCATAGCAGACACTGCTGATTCATGCTGCCTCCCTTTCTCCTGAGTTTAACTGAGTCCCAGGTAGCAGCCACTGTGCGTGCAGAGCTGGCCGATGTAGGGAAACCCGTTTGCCACGCCCAGATGTCCATATGGTCCTCATGCAGCTTCATCCATAAGGAGTACTTAGGAAAGGATAGCGGAATGGAGTTGTGATTATGAACCTGAAAAATCACAAAAAGTTGAAGTGACATTTGTAATAGCCTGTGTAAGAAAGAAGTTGAGGAAAGTTGTATTTTTCTTTAAAGTACTACATTCAAGCTAATGAAAATTTAAATCTTTTGGTGTTTAATCTCGGAAATTGACAAGGAATTTTCTGGCAGTGCTGTGTAGAAGGAGTTCCTAACTGATGATAAGTTTGAGTATCGCACCTGCTGAAATCTTTGGCACTGAACATCTTGGGGCTATCCCAAGTATATTGTTATTCATATTTCACTTATAGGTGTTTAACCTTAAGTGTATACAGATGAGAGTGTTGGCTCGCTATTGCTTCATTCACTCAATTTATTCATTCTATAAATAACAAGCACTGGTAAGGTTAGGGGATAGAATGTCGAACCGTTAGCTCTCCTGTGCTGCTTGTACTCATAGAGCTTGTGGTCTAGACACACAATAAAGCATTAAACAGGAAACATGAAATAATTATAAACTGTTAAGTGCTATAAATGAAAGAAATAAGATTCTTTATTGTCGAACAATTGGGATTGGGCTGGGGGCGTAGGCAACAACCTAATTGAGATCGGGTGGTCAGAGAATGTTGCCTGTAGGATGAGGAGTCAGATCGGCAAAGAACCAGCTAGAGCATGGAACCTTCTGGGTCTAGGGAGCAGTATGGTAAAGTCTGTGTTTTTCAGAAATTGAAGCCATTGTGGCTGAAATCAGATGGAAAATGATATGAGAAAAGATTAGGGAGGAAGGCAGGCCATGGTAAAGTGTTCGAATGAAGTCTGAAGTGACCAAATACACGAGGTTGGCGTTTAAAGGAAAGGTTTGGAGTGGATATATTTATTTGGCTAGTTCAGAATATAGGTCAGATTTCAGAATTATGGCCGTGGTAGAAAATACAGACCAAGCCCAGAGATCCCCCAGTGTGCAGTGTGATGTGCAGGTGGAAGAACAAGCCAGGAAACAGAGAAGCCATGGTGAGGCCAACCAGGGGCGGTGTCGTGTCCCAGCAGCCAAGAGTGGAGGCTCTCAAGGCAGAAAGGTCAGAGCCTCAGATCCTACTTACAGGTCAGATAGATGAGGACTTAAGTGTGTTCCTTCGATTTACAACATGGAGGTGGACGATGCCATGAAAAGCTATTTCAGAAGGAGGTAGAATGAAACCAGGCTGGAGTGGGTTGAGTGAATAGGAGATGAGGCAGTGGACACAGTATGTATATAGAGGCAGCTCTGTGGGATCAGGCACAGGGGAGGCAGGTGCCTCCAGGGCTGTGGTTCTACCTGTCCTGCACAGTGGAGAGGGGCTAAAGAGTTCAGGTCATTTGGAAGGAAATTCTTAAAGTGATAGAACATGGAATCTAAGCTGGCCAAGGAAGAAAACTTTAAGTCTGGAATGTGAAGGTCGTCATGGTGGTGCTGTTGATGAGGTCAAGGAGTTACTGCAATGGAAACACTTAAATAAGCGAACCTGGTAGCCAGGAGTGTATAGTCCCAGAGTGGTTTAGTGGAAGTCAGGTTTCGGAGATTCTGTGGTCCCATTGGATGTGACCTAGGAGGTGGCTGGGCTAGAATGGGGGAAATTGTTACTGCAGATGAAATTGTAATTTAAAGTGAATACACTGCTAAGGATTATAGCATTATTCTGTATAGGTTTTTGTCTTGCTTATAAACTATTTCTTCCCCCTCAGTACTCAGTATTTCCTGAAGACGTATATCAAGGTTCTTAATTATTTTCCCATGCTTGCATAACTTTATTCATTAGGGTCAATTGAAGGAATTCATGCTAGAAAATAGTGAATTGAAAAGGAGCTTGGATTGCCTACAAAAAGACCAGATGGAAAAGCAAGAGAAAATGAGAGAAGAAATAGCTGGATACCAGCTACAGCTCCAGGAAGCTGAAAAGAAACACCAAACTTTGCTTCTGGATACAAACAAACAGGTGATCCGCGGAGTTTGATTACTGGGGGAGCTGGAGAGTGTGTGTTGACCATGGAAGTGAAGCATTTTTTTGCAAGAAGGTCAAAGTTCTGCATCATTATTATGCTGTATGACCTTAGAAAGGGTGCCATCATATTTTCCTCACTACCTTTCCCTCCATTACCTGCACATAACTGATTTTTTAAAAAATACCTTTCCATCTCGGGTTAGAGTAGTAGGAGAGGCACAAAGACCTTTGGTAATGGCCCTTGAAACAGCAGGTCTATTTTTAGTTCATTTTGCTTGCAATGTTTTTACCTGAGCCTTCTGGCTAAAGTAGCATTTTCTGCCCCAGCATGAAATGGAAATCCAGACCTATCGGGAGAAGTTGGCGTCTAAGGAAGCGTGTCTCAGCTCCCAAAAGGTGGAGATAGACCTCTTGAAGTCCAGTAAAGAGGAACTCAATAGCTCTTTGAAAACAACCACCGAGCTTTTAGAGGAACTGAAGAGAACCAAGGTATGTTTACTCTTTTTTTAAAAAACATATTTTTATTGATTACAGAGAGGAAGGGAGACATAGCTGAGAGAGAATCATTGATTGGCTGCGCCTCCTGCACACCCCACACTGGGGATTGAGCCCACAACCCAGGCCTGAGCCGTGACTGGGAATCAAACCATGACCCCCTGGTTCATAGGTTTACGCTCAACCACTGAGCCACACCAGCAGGGCAATATGTTCACTTTTCATTGCTTCATGACCTCGAATGGCTTATGCAGAATCACCATGGTTTTAATGGTATTGAATTATGAGGTTTCATTTTAATTTTTGTGAAAAAGGTTTTTGCCGTTATAAATAATATCACTCATCAATTCTCTGCTGAGTTATTTTTAAAAGTCAGTGGATGGCCTACAGTCTCATGGCTTATATGAACTTTATCCATTGCTCAGCGAACCCTCTCAAACTACTTCAAGACTTCTTGAGATGGAGGTGAAGGTTGTACCACTGACAGATTAGGGGGGGCCCCTAAGTAATAATTTGGTGGTAATTCCAAATTCTTGCTTGATGGGTCTCCAAGTTCATTGCTGTCATCAAACCCACTTTGGCAAAGGTGAGGCAGGGCATTTGGTCGGGCACAGGTAGGTGTACATTCTCCTCTTCCTCTCCACCCAGGGATCCTAAAACTGTGTTCTTCAGAGAAAAGGAGGTGAACCCTAGTCCCAGGGTTCTTAGACTA
This sequence comes from Myotis nattereri, assembly GCF_964212035.1. Lineage (NCBI taxonomy): Eukaryota > Metazoa > Chordata > Mammalia > Chiroptera > Vespertilionidae > Myotis > Myotis nattereri. The sequence continues at coordinate 27,527,629 of NC_138093.1, read as the reverse complement.
GAGGTGGCGCTTTAGGAATTCTACTTGTAAAGGGAGGCTGTTTTGATTTCTACAGATAATTTTCACAAAATGAATACCATTCAGAATGTATAATAATGAACCTGGATAATAAATATTGTCCCATAAAAGTCTTTACTGAAAGATGATTTAAATTTTAAAGATTATGGTAACTAATTGTATATTGAATATATTCAAACAGAAAACTAGGTATTAACTTCTTAGGTTTATTGCTCATATACACTTACAAGGTGAAGGGAATATACCAATAAAATACACACTCATGCCTGGCTGGTGTAGCTCAGTGGTTGAGCATTGACCTATGAACCAGAAGGTCACGGTTTGATTCCAGGTCAGGGCACATGCCCGGTTGCAGGCTCAATCCCCAGTAGAGGGCATGTAGGAGGCAGCTGCTCATTGATTCTGTCATCATTGATGTTTCTATCTCTGTCTCCCTCTCCACTCTGAAATAAAAATATATGTATTTTAAAAATTATACATACTCATAAAATTTAGAATAATGTTAATGTTCAATGATGTTCTGTTACAAAATGAGATATGTTAGTTTTAATAATGGAAAGATGTAGCTTCAGGTCTACTTTTTTATTCACTTTCTGCCTTTTTAATCTTTGACAGTTTTTCTGTGGGGAATGTCTGTGTACGTACCATGTACAAAATGGTACATTGTTGAGTCTATTCAGATCACATGTAATTTCGGTGAGGTACCAGTTGATAAGCATTGTTGAAATGGAATTAATCCATCTCCAATCCAATTATGGTTGGATTCAGAAATAGAAAATTTCACAAGTGCAGATGAACTGTAACATTGCTAATACAAGATCTCAAGGTGAAATACACAGAGAATTAAATTACTAGCATCATGATTATGGTGCTCAAGTTCTTTTATTTTAATAGTTTGGTTTGCCTTTATATATTCATGATCTCTTACCAGAAACTCTTAAAGCTAATTTGTTTTAGAATTATGCATTTTTTAGATGTTACATAATACAATGCACATGCCACATATTATATAATATGCTAGCAGGCTCTCTGGTAATATTCATACCAATCCATATTTAAAACCTTCAACTGCTTCTAGTGAGCACATAGAAAAATAACCATGAGATATAACGCTGGTTTTGTCACTTCCCGTCTTAGCATCAGCGTCCATTGGGGAGCCCTGGAAAACAGTAGAAAAGGTGAATTGTTTGATTCATCTTTAGATGTTTCAGTTTGAACATAATCTTAGATTTACAATACATGATTCTTAGTTATATCTCATGGTTATTTTTCTATGTGCTCACTAGAAGCAGTTGAAGGTTTTAAATTCAAGGTTTTGCCTTGTAGACGGACAATCTAAAATACGCCAGTCAGCTGAAGAAGGAAACGGAGCGTGCCCAGGGGAAAATCAAGCTGTTGATCAAATCCTGTAAGCAGCTGGAAGAGGAGAAGGAGCTGCTGCAGAAGGAGCTGTCTCGCCTGGAAGATGCCGCGCGGGGGAAACAGAACTCAGGTGGGGTCAGCTGGGCATGGGCATGGGCATGGGCATGGCCAGGCCAGCGCTCGCTGGTGTGTGTGTGCCAAGCATGGTTTTAGCACTCCGTTTGGTACTGCCCGCTGATTCTCAGCAGATGTTTATTTCCAGTTTTTGAACATTGTGCTCGGCTTGGGGTCATTCATAGGATTCAGAATGAACCCTGCATTTTGAAATAGGATTGTCACATCTGCTGTTCCATGAAACGTACAAAAGACTGGCAGCACTTTTTGCTAGCGAGCCATTCCAGGAAGAGTTTTCATGTGATGATGCCCATCTAAGTAGCTCCTATGTCACAGGCAGATTGGCCTCTGAGCTGGTGCTGGTAACTTACAAACAGCTGGTTCTGGTGGTCCTGGGCCCATCCCCATGGCTCAGCCACGTGGGAGGGTGGGAGGTTTATTTTTGGGTGTGAAGATAAAATAAAAAAGAAAAGACAACTTTTTTCCACTTATGCCCGAGGGGAATGCTACTTGCCTGTGGAAAGATGATGGCGAGCATTGTATGCAGGGTGGGTCTTCCCGCTGAGAAGAGTCCCAGAGCATATGGGGCTCCAAGGAGGTTTTCCAATGGCTTTCATGCCAGCTGTGGCAGCTACAAGTTGTCCAAGACTCCCACTTCACAGCCTCCCCCAAGCTTTTGTCCATCAGGCTCTCCTTTGCTTACAAATGGTTTTCAGAGCCTTTGGGGCCTGCCTTGTCACAGGTCCCCTTCTGCCTCCCAGAGCCGTCACAACTGGGACCTCATATTCTTTACCAGCTTAGGTTGTTCATTCACGTATGGTGGAAAGAATGGACAGGGATCATAAGGGATGCGCTAAATTAATCCATTTGCTCTCATATGAACAACTGCAAGAAAGTTTGATAGGCTGGAGGAAATACAAGCTTGAGATTTGGGTATGTCAGCTGTCCTAATAAGAATATTAACCTTGATGTGATCCCTTCCAAATGAGGGTTGTTTAAACTCTAAGAACATGTATAGATATATCTCCCCAACTTGTAAAAAAAATAAAAATAAAAAACACAAGCCCAAGGTTTTCTGCTTTATGGTGTCCAGTGTCAACTAGAGGAATGTGAAGTGACGCGGTACGATTTCTGACAGGTCCTGTCGTGGATGTTAATGTAGATGAATTAAAGACCGAGGTGAAAGAACTGAAAGAAACCCTCGAAGAGAAAAGCAAGGAGGCAGACGAGTATCTGGATAAGTACTGTGCGCTGCTTATAAGCTATGAGAAGTTGGAGAGAGCCAAAGAGATGCTAGAAACACAACAATCTCAACCTAATGTCCGAAGTTCTCCTTCGCCGAAGTCAGTTGTCCCGGGATCGTCTCCAGTCCCTTCTGTCACCGAAAAGCAGAAGTCGTCCGGCCAAAGTAAAGGTTCAGGCAAAAGGCAAAGGAACAGTGGGATTTGGGAGGATGGGGGAGGAGCAGCCCCGTCCACCCCAGACTCATTTCCTAAGAGAAGCCGGAAGGCGGTCCGCAGTGGCGCTCACCCTGCCGGGGACGCAGAAGACACTGAGTTTGAGCTTGAGGGGCTTCCAGAAGTTGTAAAGAAAGGTACGGCATAGGTGTAGAACAAGATTATCTGTGTTCTTTTGAAAGTCCACAGGGCATTTCCAATGCAAAAGAGAAGCATTGAGTTTCAGTTACTGTGCAACTGTACGAAGTAAAGTTAAGAAGCGGTTGCCTACTTTTAAGGCATGTGTTTTCCTTTCTGTCAAATAGGACCAAATAGGACCTAGTCCCTCATGTCCCACTACAGAAACGGCTGGTCCATTTGCGGAGTGACTGTTTGGAAGCTGTTTGGAATTTAATATTCCTGTGCGGGAAAGTCCCCAACTCTAGGACACCCCCCTAGCTTTCCTGTCTGTAGTCAGGGCTGGAGGGTGGGCCTGCAGGTGCTGCCCCCCTGGCTGGAGCCACGTACCACTTTTTTTTTTTTTTTTTTTTTTGGTTACTCCTTACCCAAAGATATTTTTTCATTGCTTCTTTTTTTTTTTTTTAGAGAGAGAGAGAAAGTGGAGGAGAAGGGGAGAGACACAGAGAGAGAAACATTGATGTGAGAGAGAGACATCGATTGTTTGCCTCACACACACACACACACGGACTGGGGCCGGGGATCAAGCCTGCAACTGAGATACGAACCCTTGACTCTTCAGTCCTCAGGCCGATGCTCTATCTACTGGGCCAAACCCCTTGGGCAAGGCTTTTTTTTTTTAAGTTGTCCTCCCAAGTGTGGCCCAGGGAACTGTTGTTACTGGTTCATGACTCACCCCCTCCCCAAAACAAACAAACGAAATCAAGAGTAAGAGTTTCAAATTTTCATAGCAGTTTGACATTGTCACAACATCCAAGCACATAATCATTTCTCTATTGATTCATTCTTAGTGTATTATACAACAGTGTCATTCCATAGCAGATTTAGAAATTATGCACGGCAGCCCCCCCGCCCCCCTCATTATCAAAACTGATTCTTTGCCATAAATGGGTTGAGAAGCACTGTTCTAAGTAACTCTAGCCCTTAGGAAATCTAACTCCAAAAAAGTGAGATATCGCTTTCTTCTTACTGGTTTTTATTTGTAGTTAAAGGGTTAAAAACAAACCAAACCAAACGTTGCTTTAGTTTAGTTTAGTTTAGTTTAGTTTAGTCAGTACAATTCCATAGTGTGTGTGATAATCCTGTCCATTAGTGTCCTTGGGTTGACTTTCTCTTGTCATCACAAGTCCCATGGGGTCCTTCTGTGGAAGGAGGGGATGTCTGCAGAGTGAGATTGAAATCCTGCTTAGCAAGATCAGATCTCTGCCCGTCCTGGTCTTTACCTGAGGGGAGTCACCTGAAGTAGCTGTAGCATTTTACCCTCTTCCTCCCCACCCCTTTTAATCCAAATTTTACAGGAGGGCTTACCTGGTGTGTTCTTTCGATCTTAGAAAAACACAAGAATAGAGATCCTCATAGAAGAATATTATCTGTTTTCCCCTTTTTCCATTGTGGTTTTTTATGTTTCTAATAAGAGAAAACCTGTTAGTTAGTTAGTTAGTTAGTTAGTTAGTTATTCAGTGTGACGACTCCCAGGGTAACTGAGAAGTTAATCTCTGTTCTCTGTGGCTAGGAGAAAGCGTTTATCTGTGAAATGTGACCTCGTGCATATCTTTTCCATTATGGATAGAATTGGACCTAGCAGTGTTGACAGGCAGCTTTTTTGTCCTTAGGGTTTGCTGATATCCCAACGGGAAAGATAAGTCCCTATGTCCTGCGAAGAACAACCATGGCAACTAGGACCAGCCCCCGCCTTGCTGCCCAGAAGTCAACTCCATCCCCATCCAATATCCACAAAGAGAACCAGTCCGAGGCCTCCAAACCAACAGCTGGTGGCAGCAGATCACAAAAGGTAAACGCCTGTGAACAAGTATCTGCCTTTTGAAATCTAGCAAATGACAGTGCCCCCCCGGCGAGGGTTTGACACTGCGCTCACTGAGCTCTTAAAATTCAGGGGTGAGGAGGAAAGGTCTGAAACTTCTTTTACTCGTTCAAGTCTGCATTAGAAAAAATGTGTCATTTTGTGCAAGGATTTCCCCTCCTCCATCAGTTACCCCCATTCCTTCCTCTCCCTCTCTCTCTCACATTTAGACTTAACTTTTGGGTGCTGGTAACAACAAAACACTGCAGAGAGCATACTGCGGTAGGCCCTGGCCCTCCAGTGACCATAGCAACAGCTTTTCCATAAAGCAACCAGTGCTCTAAAGAGTGAAGCTTCCGAGCTGGACCAAAACTGTTACCTGTAAGATGACCCAGGAGTCAGGCTTAGGTCCTGACGGGGCCAAGGCTGGCTGGCAGCTGCTCCTTCCTCAGTGCACACGAATACCCATCCTGCTGGTCCCACATTTAGGGGATCAAGTGAAGTATTTGGCTCCTAAAGCAGAAAATCATGACTAGGTAGTAAGTACTCCCATTATGTTATGCCAGTCCACTTTATTGTAATTGCCTGCTTGAAAATCTGCCTTCTGAATTGCAGAGTGAGTTCTGTAAGCTTCTTTTTTTAAAAAAAAAATATGTTTTTATTGATTTCAGAGAGAAAGGGAGAAGGATAAAGAGATAGAAACATCAATGATGAGAGAGAATCATTGATGGGCTGCCTCCTGCATGCCCCCTACTTGGGATTGAGCCTGCAACCCGGCCTGTGCCCTTGATCGGAATCGAACTCAGGGCCCTTCAGTCCGCAGGCCGAAGCTCGACCCGCTGAGCCAAACCAGCTAGGGCTGTGAGGTTATTGATTATGCTCATGCTTTCCCAGTGTCCCATGTCTAATGCAGCATCTCACATTCAACAGATGTGTGTTGAGTGGGTGGAGCTGTTGCTGTTGTCCTGACGGGACTGCAATAATAAATAGAGGCTTTAAAGATGTGCTAGGAAATCATCTCATGAAATCACCACACGGGTCACTTTTCCCTCCTCTGATGAGGAAGTGATGGTACAGCAGTTTGCATGTGGAGTTCAGACTTATCTTGGAAAACAGGCTTTGCACACTAGGGGGCCTGCTTTCCATACTGCTGTTGAATCTGCTGAGCACAAAGTCGTAACCATGGTTTCCTGCAGCTCTGCAACCCGTGTGTTCGCTACAGGCAGCAGGAGGCACCAGCGGTTATGAATTGCTAAGCAATTTTGTGCACGTGTGCAAATGAATGGGGGGAGTCCCTCTTGAGAGGAGGTTATAGGAGACTTCGTGATTAGATGCAAACTTCAAAACCCAGCCTGCTGAATTTTAATTTAATTCGGTATTTTCCGAGTTGCCTTATAAAATGCTTGCCTCATCTGTTAAGCATATTTCAGTATTCAGCTTGAAAAATATAGAGCAAGGCATCATTTTCCTAAAGCGGCTGCTCAGAAACCCAGGATTACAAGCCTTTACCTGAAGTGACTGGCTTGAGTTTTGAGCAAGATGACTCCTCAGGTCATTTAGCAGGACCCTCAGTGACAGCTGACAAGTTCAGAGGGGAAGGAGGCTGAAATGCAGAGTAGGTGAGGGTCAGTCTCTGTTCCATCTCTGGATGAGTAAACCCAGGCGCTCCTCATTTGCTGGGGACCAGGGAGTCTGATGTGTGCGGACTTGATCTGAACCTGGGGTTGGTCGGTGCCGGTGGGTGGGCCACTGAATTGTGGGGGACGGTGAAGCGTCACCGCAGCATCAGTCAGTCACCACTTTAGTGGGACTTTGAGTTTTTTTCCTTCTAATGAGGTCCCTTTTCACCGAGCCGTCCGCATCCTCGCCCTCTCCCCCTCGGGCTGCAGACATAGCTTGTAAGACAGTCAGGGTTTCTGTGCCCTTAGGAGTTTACTTGGTGAATTTGACCTCATCTCATTATTCACAATCTGAGGCTAACTGACCAACATGAGGATCAAATCTATGGTTTAAAATGATCACGGACTCTAATTTCCTCAACCCAGTATCAGAGAAATTGCACCTGGAGGTGGGGGAAGTCCAGGGATGGACCTTGGCTATTGAACTGGGGTTAAGAAAGAATTTTATTAGCTCAGAAAAGAGAATCATTGTTATCTCTCTCTCTCTCTCTCTCTCTCTCTCTCTCTCTCTCTCTCTCTCTCTGTCTTCCATGATGGACCTAGAAATTTGAATCTTCTGCATCTGATGGGCTCAAGGGAAACGCCTGCCTTTTATATCACTTTCTACTTTTTAAAAAAGTACCATAAAACTCTGTTTTCCGTTCAACTTTCCATGACGGTGATTTTCCACTGAGTCCTGGTCCTGGCCCTTCAGGGCTGCTGCTCCTTTTACGTGTCCTGCACATAATCTGAGGTCGGGGTGAGCTTTCCAGGGATTTGATCTGTTGGCCAGATTTGCTATGTTTTCTGTAATGAAAAGTATTTAGCTGCCTTTTAAAGCCACATACTTCCTATGGAAAGAATATAAATGGAGACATAATTTCCATTGTTCTTACTGCTGCAGAGGGAGGTCCCTGGTGGCCACCGCACAGGAAGTGACTGTCGCTGAGCTGCTTCTCGGTCGGTGCTGGGCACGCGTGGCCCTTGTCAGGGCCTGTCCTCTTGTTTTTTTTAAAGATCTTCCTACCTGACTCTCCCACTCCTACCTTAACTTTGGTTAAGTGGAGTTTTGTGCACGTCAGCTGTCTTGTTCCTCTTTCTCTTCGACACCCCCCACCGCCCCATCTTCTTTTGCTGCTGTGTAACCCTCAAAAAAAGTCTTGACTCTGCTTGGCTTCTAAGTCTCATATTTTCTGAGATCCTTCTGGCTTTAAAAAGGCCAGTCATCAGAACGAAGATTTACTGTCACCAGACGTGTTTATTAGATGGCTGCCCTTCGGCTCTAATCCAAATCCAATATGGAAGCCGAACAACGATGCAGGGAGCAGGAGAAAAGTGCCGTTATCTGAGGAATAGGTGGTGGGTCGTTGAAATGTTGTAGATAAGGCTTATACCCTGTGGAGGTGGTATTTCTCATTTGGATTTTACTCATTTGCATAACAGACGTGGTTCAGTTAGGGTAAACAGAAGCTGGTTTGGGTTCTCTGAGGGTATATATTGAATGTTTGCCAGGTAGTCAAGCATATTGTGGGCACAAGGGATACTGAGGTAACGAGGACATAGTCTTTGCCCTCAGAGAGCTGCCCTCTGGGCTGATGGTGTCACACTGGCCTTGGGAGCACGTCTCTGCCCATCAGAGGCATCGAGGACAGTTTGCAAGGTGACTCATCGGAGGTCACGTTTGACATCGTCCTAGCTGTTAGGTAGGGCCTGTTCTTAGGTAAGAAGAAATGGTAAAACTATGTACAACTCCTGGGGAAGAAGAATAGCCTTAAATCTGATGACAAGGGATTTTTCATGCTGTAGAAATGTGAATGAAACTCTAACAAAGGTGCTTGTATTGCAGGTCAAGGTTGCTCAGCAGAGCCCAGCGGATTCAGGCAGCATCTTCCGAGAACCCCCCGCGAGACCTCTCTCGGTCAGTAACCTTCCTGAGAGACGTTCGGCTGGCAGCCCCAGGGAGGGCCTGAGGTCCAAGCGAGGCCAGCCCGCCCCCAGCCCAGAAGCCGGTACCAAGCCCAACGAGAACTGTCGGGTCCAGTAGAAGAGACTTGTGTGTTAGGACCCTGGCAGGTGGCCGACAGGGGCTTGTCTGTGGTCAGGGACACGTGTCAGTGGGAAGAAAACAGTTCCTTGTCCATCTCACTACATTGAACTCTTTGGACCCCCCGTTAGAAGTATTAGAAAAGTTTGGAAGCCCCGATCACCTTCCTCATTACACTCCTCTTCAGAGCTGGAAACTGTAGTGTAGAAGGGAGGCTTTTTGTAATGTTGCATTGAGTGGCAAGCGCTATATCATATAACTTCTGTTTGTGTGTGGATTTCATACTAAAAAAATGCGGAACATTTTTTCCAATGAACAGTTCCCAGGAAAATGGAAACTTGCCTTACGCTGTTTCCTCTGTTTAGTGTTGGGCATGAGATAGTTTCAGATGGAGAATTCCTTTGAGCTGAGTAAAATGAAGGAAAACCATGTTACATGTTCCTAAGGAAAACATGCTCACATATACACATATAGCTGTGTCCACCCTTCTCTTCCAATGTGTTTTCTAAACCTTTGCTTCTACAACATGTACATATTTGTGTGTGGTGGCGGTGGGAGCTGTATGTTTATTTCCAAGTGGCCTGGTTGCAGGCTCCTCAAAGATGTAATATTTCAAATTTTCTGTCATTGTGATGTTTTTTGTTTTTTTAAGACCGGTTTGATGTACATTCTCACAAACAGTGGTGTTATATTAAAATAAGGCTTTTTTTTCTTTCTAATAAAAAAATTACCTTTGTTTCTATCAAAATGATTCCTAAATATAAATGCATTATGAATATTGTGACCACTTCTTGCCAACTTCAAAAACCTCTTACAAAAGTGAAACCAGCCCAGCAAGTAATACTAGTGTATGTAGTGGGTAAACATACTCAGTTATAGTAAAAGGTGATTCGGAATATAGGCCATGAAGATTATATGGGAGTGTACTGTGTCCTGCCAGTATCTACCATATTGTATGTCCCCATTAAATCATATCAGGATATGAGTATGTGGTATTTTCCAGCTCATTTTGATGACAGGTTTATTTAAAAAAATATATTTTTATTGATTTTAGAGAGAAAGGGAGATCGAGAGAAACATCAGTGATGAGAGAGAATTATTGATTGGCTGCCTCCTGCACACCCCACGCTGGGGACCAAGCCCTGACCATGAATTGAACTATGACCTGGTTCATAGGTCGATGCTCAACCACTGAGCCACGCCAGCTGGGCTGATGACAGGGTTTTGAAAATATGCAGGCATTATGAGCCATACCAAATCTAAAAACTTTGGACCAAGACCTTGTGTCCTTGAATCAGGGTAAAAAATTTTCCAGGACATGAGTTAGTAAAAGATCATTTGCTCTTGGCTTTCGGTTCAGATTGATGTATAAACCTTGACCAGTGTTCATTTGTATTTTAACCTCGTCCTTTGCAAGGTGGCCTCTGTTGGATAATGCTGCTGTGATACTAAACTGCTTGTTATTCATGTACTGAAAGCTGATACCCTGACTTTCCTCCCGTTTCTCCAATTGCTCGAGGTTGTGGTCCGGTGCAGTGTCCTTATCACAGATCATCCCGAGGCTGCCATGTGCTCAAGGGCATGGCCCCGAGCAGACCTCGCTGGGGCCAGCCCATCAGCTTTGTTGGCTGTCCTCAGTGACTGGAAGATTCCACTCAGAAGGGCTGGATGAGTCGTCCTGTGGGTCCTTGAAAGCCTCTTCACCTTTTCCTGGATGGGTCGGGGCTGTGGCTCCTTCCTCGTTACAGGGAATTCTGAGCGTGCCGGCCATTTTCATGTTCATAACCCTATGAAGGGACAGCCGGGACATTGTTCTTTCCCTTGGCCTAACAGCACTCGTAGACTAGGAGCTGAGCTGCATGTAAGATGAAAAGTAAGGCCTGGCCAGTGTGGCTCAGTGGTTGAGCTTTGATCTATGAACCAGGAGGTCAGGGTTCGATTCCTGGTCAGGGGAACATGCTCGGGTTGTGGCTTCATTCCCCAGTGGGGGTGTGCAGGAGGCAGCGGATCAATGGTTCTCATCATTGATGTTTCTCTCCCTCTATGAAATAAAAAAAATAGTGTTGTTTTTTTTTTAAAAGAAAAGTATGCTACAGTCCCAGCTTTGAAATACCTCATAAACAGTCGATTCACAGGTAAGATCCCACCTGACAAATCTATGAGGAAATAGACCAACCCCAGAAGTCTAGGAATTGAATTCTCATTTGCACTGTATGGGGGTTGGCTGAGATGATTCTTTCATCTTGAATATTCTGTAGGCACTGAGATGGCTGTGTTTTAGGGAATTATCAGGAGTCCAAAGGGAGCGCATCTTCAAGGAGAAGGGAGTAAAACCCCACATTTTAACGTAGCCTGATTTCCTAAGAGTTACCCCTCCACCCCTGCACACATGCGAACCTTTGAGACTGACTTGTGGTTTTTCTCATTTGACGCCAATCTATTTTGTTGGAACCACAGTATCATTTTCACACGTTTGTTTGGACCTGGATGGATGTCAGGGTACATCTTCCCAGGGCCCCTTCACTCTAGGAGGGGAGATGTATTCCACTTCCCAACAGTTTGAATCCACAAAGATGCCTGACTGCTCTTAGCATGACTCAGGCCATTGATCTCCAGTTCTTCCAGAGTCATCCAGACTGTGTCTGTACATCTTGAAAGTAATTTAAATGAGAGATAAACTATGGTCAATTATTTTTTAAATATATTTTTATTGATTTCAGAGAGGATGGGAGAGGGAGAATAGAAACATCAATGATGAGAGAATCATTGATCGGCTGCCTCCTGCATGCCCCCTACTAGGAATTGAGCCCACAACTCAGGCATGTGCCCTGATTGGGAACCGAACCATGACTTCCTGATTCATAGGTCACCATTCAACCACAGCCATACCAGTTGGGCCTATGGTCAATTATTTTAAGTCAGAAGTTGTACTAATCATTGGTTGGCCTCTATTTTATATTTCTCTTCTGTGGCTGAGAAAGGGGGTAAATGATTTCTTGGAGGACACTAAGTACTGGAGCAGGTAATTGAGGATCGTTAAACTCTGCTCTCCCTCCCACTTCTATTCCCGTCATAGAATAGAGGATGGGGCGCTGCTGGGTCCACTGACGAGAGAGAACAGAACTTGGAGTACATCAGGGCACCCAGGCTGTTCTCATTAGAAAAGCATGAGGGCCTCAAGCTAGCATCCTATCTCCCGGAAGAGCCAGGTATCTAATGCCACCACTCACCTGCGCTATGGCTCAACTCAAAACACTGTGCAGTTATAGACAGTTTCTAAAGTGGTTTCACATGTTGCTCAAACCGTTCACCTTTGCATCTAATGGAGACATTAGGCTCTCCATTGTATAGGCTGGGATGAGGTAAGAAACACAGAACTGACTCGTGTCTGGGGACACCGTGTTAATAATTATTATAATGTGTCTCACAACAATATTGCAAAATGGAGATTATCTTCATTGGATAAAAGCTGGAATAGGATCAGAGTTACAGTACAGATATTCAGGTGACAGAAGATTTTCTACTTTTCTCTGTGCAGTGCAGACCTCAAGTCTAGGGCAATGGCATCTGACTGTTCCCTTATATTACAATTTTAAACATAAAATTAAAACTACTAATTTAATGCATAAGCATTATTTACTTTAAATCCTTTTAAAGAGTGTTTTAGAAAACCTTGCAAAATCAAAAAGATTTGTAAGGCTTTGGATATGAAAGTTTAGTATAAAAGTAGACATTTAATATATATGTGTATGTATATGTATGTATATGTATATATGTGTATATATATGTGTGTGTGTGTGTGTGTGTGTGTGTATATAAAAGAAAGGGAAAGGGAGAGAGAGATAGAAACATCCATGATGAGAAAGAATCATTGATCAGCTGCCTCCTGAACGCCCCTTACTGGGCATCAAGTCTGCAACGAGGACATGTGCCCTGACCAGGAATCAAACTGTGACCTCCTGGTTCATAGATCGATGCTCACCCATTGAACCACACCAGCTGGGCTGATACTGAATAATCTTGTGAAATGGGTCCTATTTTAGCACTCAAGAAGAGACCCAAAGAGGTTATTAAGTTTGTGGCTCTGGTCTTCATCCCCAGTCCACAGCTCCTCAACTGTTACCACTAAACCCCCAGGGGAGACAAAATGGATCTAGGACCCAGGAAGCCAGACAGCAATTTGACAAGTTCTTTTAGAATCCCATTCTGAACCCAGTGGGAAAACTTTCCTTCTTTTCGGGCCTTGGACAACTCCACACCTAAGGAAAATGTGCTTTATTTAACTTCATTTAACCCTTTGACATAGTGTTTGGGCTTCCAGCTAGAGTTCCTCTATTGTAACAGTAGGAAATTTCCCTTCTTTTGCTCTTCCCCAATGCCCCTTTTACAAGCAGGTTGGAAAATAGCAGCTTTCTATAGACGTTTTAGCGAAACACTGGGATATCCCTGAGTTTTAAACGTGAACAGATCTTGCGAATGAAATTGCAGCTGTGTTATCTAACAGCACTTGCCCGCTGGGAGCCCGCCCCCCCCTGCTGCATCTTGGGCAGTCCCTACGAGGGTGTTACTTGTCCTGGATACCACCTGCTGGTTGCTTGAACAGTCACCTTGGACTGAGGCCGGCATTGGGTCCTGAGGTGCCCTCAGTTAGCCCACAATGCTTGGTCTCCTCTGTGCTATGTAGGGCAGCCTATCTCGCATGCCTACATGGTGGGCTGCGGGCACTTCCCTTCGAAGCACAGACTCGTGGGGAAGGAAAGAAGTGCCCTGCTGTGATTTGTACTCAGGTGTTTCCTTCTGAAACAGCCACATTCGGAGCAGATAAGTGAGCTGCCTCAGTACATTCAGAAGTGGGCATTCACCTAGGAGATGATCGGGCTTCTTCCATGTGGGTAGAACAGATGATTACAGACTTGCTTTTAACATATTTTAATGGAAGAATAAATGGAGGAGACCCATCATTCCTAGAACTTAAAACAAGTTCTTACTGAAGATTTACTGCACACTCCACTTACCAATCTGTTGTTTTGAAAACCAGAAGCCCAAATTAGCATCCTAAGCCTTGTCCAACATGTATAACAAAATTAGATTTTTTTTCCTCCCTGGAGGTTGTCATAAACTCATTCAAGGAGAGAATATGTTGCTTTGTAAGAGTCACACTGATGTCCCAAATGTGGCATAGACTGTAGTCAATAAAGACTCACTTTTTAACCAAATTCACTCAATATTTTTGTTTTGTTAATCCTCACCGGAGGATATTTTTCCCATTGATTTTTAGAGAGAGTGGAAGGGAGGGATGGGGGGAGAGAGAAACATGGATGTAAGAGAGACACAATTGGTTGCCTCCTGCATGTTCTAGGGATGGAACCTGCACTGCAATCCACATACATGTCCTTGACCGGGAATTGAACCTCCAACCCTTTAATATGTAGGCCAGGGCTCTAACTGCTGAGCAACACTGCCAGGGTCCAAAGTCACTCAATTTTTAAAAATTATTATCCACAGACAGAACATTTTGGTTGCTGTGGTTGAGATGATTGCCTACCCAATTGTCACTCCTACTTTCTTTCTTGCCATTATAATCCACTTTTGTCCAGGCAGCATTTGCTCAAGAAACATGGCCTTATCACCGGGGAAGGCGCATACTTAGCATAAGCCAGTGTGGTCACACCATTCTCTGGTTATGATGATCACCTGCAGTAGCCAATGCTGAGACCAGAGAGAAAGCATTTCCTAAACACAGGGTGTCCGATCAGAAAGATGGGTGTTTGTTAAGCCTCTGGACCAACCGTGGACTTCTTGTCTTATCAAAAAATACACCATTATTTTTTTTAAAAGCAGCTTTCATTTGGAAATTCTGTTACTTCACCCACAACCTTCTTGATTCAATTGCAGAGTCTGGTCTCTGCTTTTTTGTTGTTGTTAGTTGACAACTACACTCTGTACACGTCCTTTGAGTTTGACCTGCTATCTGAGCAAGAGAGCCCTTTGAAACCCATTTGCTTAATAATCTTTCTCTGTCGTGAAAAGCCATTCTGCGTAAATGGGTACAGGGCACAGTCTGAAACCCAAGTTACACAGGGGAGACATGAAGAAAGTATGTAATTTTCTAATGACTCCTGATGCACTCCCTAAGGTCAGTCATTATTCTGCCTATTGTGATTTTCTAAACATCGGGTATTTAAATTATAATAGCTACCAATCCAAAATCAAATGGCTTTAGAGCACCCACTTTTTCTATTATAACAATACGGTTTGATGACCTAGGTTTTCTTTATCACTTTGAAGATGAAGAAGTTGAGATCCTGAATAAGAAATCATTTTCTCTGCATCCCCCACTATGCCCTAAAACCTAGTCACCCACACATCGCTTTACATTTCCATCGCTTCTCTTTTTCACATCCGCTCTCTCCAAATAGCACTTATCCTAAAATTCTTTGTAAGCTTGGGAGTCCCTAACACAGTGCCCTGCGTGGAGAAAGCTTCAGTAAGTAGTTATTAATCAATCTATAGCTGAATGATTAAAAAAGCAGAACTATAATTGCTCATAGATTTCTTTTTCCAGTTGGAAAAATCAAGAATGTAATTGTGGTCTTAGATTGTTATAAAAAGAAGAAAACCCTCGAGTTAAATAACTGTTATTTCTAAGGCTGCCATAGCCATGATCACCTCACCAAACATTTTTTCACTCTACTTCAGACTAAACATCAAGTCTGTCCAGATTAAGGGTCTATAGTGCCTTAACCCACCATTCCTATTCCTGCTTCCAAACTACTTCTCACCATTCCTTGGGGTCAGTCCTGACCCCTAGTTCTACTGAATGAATCCTCCAGGGCCCAGGTAAGCCTGCCTTTTCTGTGCAGTCTTCCCTGACCATACTCCCTGGCCCTCACCTCCTCCTGGGAGTGCCGGCCTCTCTGGTTGGCACTCATTCACAGCAATGGAACATATGCTATGCTCTTATGTATATTCATGTTTCCTATCTGAATTTGAAGATTCCCTGGGGACAGTAGAGTGTTTTATGCCTTTTTAAAAAAAGTCTTTATTGTTGAAAGCTTTACACACACCCCTACTCCGCCCCCCTCCCCATTGACCCTAAGCAAAAGAAGCCTGCCCTATGCCTTTTTATTCTCCTAGCCCAGTGGTTGGCAAACTCATTAGTCAACAGAGTCAACTATCAACAGTACAACGGTTGAAATTTCTTTGAGAGCCAAATTTTTTAAACTTTATATAGGCAGGTACATTTTTATTAACCTACCTATATAGTTTAAGTACTGTTAATATTTGATGCCTCCCTCGGGCTGCATATCCCGGGGGCCCGCCTGCGCTGCTTCTCCCATCGCCCGACCAACCGACACCCCCCACTTCTTCTAACGCCACTTCTTCAAAACAGACTCGCCCAGGCCGAAAACCGACTTCTGCGCATGGGCCATGAAGTTTCAATCGCACTGTACGTGCATGCCCGCATGTGGTATTTTGTAGAAGAGCCACACTCAAGGGGCCAAAGAGCCGCATGTGGCTCACGAGCCGTGGTTTGCTGACCACTGCTGGGGTGGGGCCACAACATTAGTAACAAAGAAACAGAATTTCCGGAGGACGAGGCCCAGAAATCAGGATTTTAAAAAGATTCCCAGGTGATTCTAATGTACAGCCAAGGTTGAGAACCACTGGCCACGCCCATAAGGACTTACTGATGATTGGCACCTGGATGGCAGTTGCCCTCCCTTCTATCAGCACGTGGAGGGGTGAGGACTGGACAGGTGCACTGACTTCTCAGCCTTAGCCCTGGCTGCTACTAAGAGCCGTCCTCTTGGGCTTTTGACAAAACAAGACCAAATGGTTCTTAATAAGCAATCAAATCTTCGCCCACAGCTGTTTCAACTGATGGACTGGGTGAGTGTCTTATGGGAACTTTCCACGTGATTAATCGCTGCCTCAGAGTCCACAGAGCTAGTCCTGTTATCCAAGAGAATGGGGCACTTTTCTCTCATTAGTTGGCTCACTGTTTACTCCTGGTCCAGCTCATTTTCCATCTTGCTCCGAGATAAATCAAGATGGCCTATAGTTCAAGGATCTCATCGCCGAAAGGTCAAGAGATGGAAGCCCAGGAGGTTTGTATGCACTTCATCTTTTCCCTTCTAATAAGGTGACCTTACCGGGCTCCCCAAGTACAGTACAACCTAATGTATCCGTTCCTCCTTGCTTGGAATTGGTGAAAATGTCTTACGTACTTCAGATCTCCGTCTGTCTGCCTTGTCAGGGAGAAACAGGTTCCCAAAGGAATGTTAAAAAGTGTGTCTGGTCTCAGGAGGAATGTGTCACCTATTTAATGTTTGAACTTATTTTTTAACATCCCTTTTTTGACTTACATGAGCTTTCCTCCCGTTCCTCAACGGTGATTTTCTCTCGGCCTCAAACCTACCTTCCTTTGTGATGCCGCTGCGGGCACTCTGGAATCCATACTATGCTTTGCCATCTGATTCCCTGATGGCTTTCAGGTCGTGGGTTCTCAAGAAACCTGGAGAGTTGGAAGTGGGAGTCAGCGGTTCTCAACCTGTGGGTCGCGAACAATGAAAATACATCCTGCATATCAGATATTTACATTACGATTCATAACAGTAGCAAAATTACAGTTATGAAGTAGCAAGGAAAATAATTTTATGGTTGGGGGTCACCACAATATGAGGAACTGTATTAAAGGGTCGTGGCATTAGGAAGATTGAGAACCACTGGTTGCTGGCCTCCTCCCAGCATCACCCTTCGGTTCACTCTCCGCTCTGGCCCTGGCACTTCATTTCAGTAGCAGCATCGGGGTTCAGTTCAGCATTTTCCCAACAGGCACCAGCCTCATCACACTCCCTCAGAGCCCCAGCCCCAGCCGGGCCTTCCCCAGGTTCTCTCATTCTAGTAATTTTCACGCTCCCCTCTGTTCCTTTGGCCTTAAGCAGGGCAGCTGCTTATTGCAGTCACGGCCTCTGTGACTCCTTGGGTTCTTTTTTTCTTTTTTCTTCTTTTTCAGTTCTAGGATACTTAATTAACAATATTTGATTAAATTCACTCTGTTTAAATAACTGGTGTCATTTTTGTCCCTTGATTGGACCCTGCCTGACACAGATGACGGAGGTGGTTTTATGTGTTTGGTGGTAATACAACTAATTTTAAATGAATTCTTTAACCCATATTTTGCCACCGAATGTGCTGGAATGCATGACATGTTCCAGAAACCATTGTTCTCTCCACCAAAACCTACTGACCGGGCTTTCTGCTAATACTTCAGGACTTAAAACAGCACCACCACCACTACAAGTATCCATTTCCAGCAAGTGAGAAGCGATACTGTTCTGTGTTGCCCTGTCCCCCCAGATCCCAGAAAGAGGGGCGTATCCAAGTCAGCCCCACTCTTGTGACTCCTTGCAAGTCCCAGGAGGGAGCAACACAGGCCGCCCCAAGACTTGTCGCCCCCAGGAGGCTGAGGGTCATGGGCCGTTCCTGCTCCTGGCAGCGGGAGGAGCAGCCCCGGGAGGAGCAGCGGAATTAACTTAAATATTCCTCCCACATTGCGCAGCAGGCCTCGCGGGCCTGAGGGCAGGTGCTGTCCTTGGAGCGGCGACTGTGAGGTCAGGGAACTGTCCCCCTGGAGAACTCTGTGCTCAGAGGTGCTGATGCCACGACTTATTCGGTAGCTACTTCTGTTTATCATATTTTTATTTTTTGTCATTGGGGAATGGAATCTCTGGCAGAGCTGAAGTTTTTAATTTTAATGAGGTCTAATTTAACAATTTTTTCTTCTATGGGTCATGCTTTCGGTGTTGCATCTAAAAACTCGTCACCAAGCCCAAAGGCACTTTCTCCGATGCTTTTTTCTAGAAGCTTATAATATTGTGTTTTATCTTTAGGTCTATGATCCATTTTTGAGCTGATTTTTTGTGTGAAAGATGTAAGGTGTCTGGATTTTTTTTTATATGAGCGTCCAATTCCTCCAGCAGCGTTTGTGAAAAGGATATTCTTTATTGAATTACCTTTACTCCCTTTTCAGAGATCAGTTGACTATATTTGTTGGGCCGATTTCTGATCTCTCTGTTCTGTTCCAGGTTCATTCATTTTCCGATAGTGTTTATGTAAGCACCCACAACAAGAACGGAGGGCCATTCTCTTTAGGCACAAAGATCAAAGTCAAAGGCGCTGCACGTAGGTAGCTCTTGCTCCTCATAGTCAACGCAAGAGCTCAGTAGAGCTTGGTAACTGCTACAAGGATGCATGCGCAGGTACCACAAGTTTCCAGAATGCACACAGAGCATCCCGCTATCTCTTCCCACCTCTGTCATGACTGTTTCCATCAGGGCCCAAAGCGCTGTCATCTTTTTTTTTTTTTTTAATATGTTTTTATTGATTTCAGAGAGGAAGGGAGGAGAGAGAGATATAAACATCATTGATCAGCTGCCTCCTGCACGCCCCCTACTGAGGATCAAGCCACAACCCTGGGCACTTGCCCCTGACCGGAATTGAACCTGGGACCCGTTGGTCTGCAGGCCGACGCTCTATCCACTGAGCCAAACCAGCCAGGGCAGCACTGTCATCTTTTACCTGGATTCGCTCAATCATCCTCTAACTAGGTTCTCTGATTCTGTGCTTGCCTTTCCTTTAGAGCTGTGATGGAGAACCTTTTGAGCTCAGCGTGTCAGCATTTTGAAAAACTCTAACTTAACTCTGGTGCCGTGTCACATATAGACATGTTATGATATTTGCAATGATAGTAAAACAAAGATTTATATTTTTGATATTTATTTTATATATTTAAATGCCATTTAACAAAGAAAAATCAACCAAAAAAAAGAGTTCGCATGTCACCTCTGACATGCGTGTCATAGGTTTGCCATCACTGCTTTAGAGTAAAGTGGAACTGTGTTACTCCTCTGCTCAGAATCAGCAGTGGACTCCCTTCCACCTTGGAGTGAAAGCCAGTGTCCTCACAGGAGCCTTCACACGCTGCTCCCATCATGTTCCTGACTCACCTAATAATTTCACCCCATCATTCTGTCCTGGCCTCTGCTGTCCCTCAAAGGTGCCAGGCAACCTTGTTCCAGGGCTTTGCACATGTGTGGCACCCTGCCAGGGAGAACTGGCCAGGTGACTGCATGTCCTCTTTCCCACAATTCCTTTCGGTGTTGATACTCTGTACTATCACCATTCATGACCTGCTCAATATTTCCTTTCTTTTTTCTTTTAATCTCTCTCTCTCTCTCTCTCTCTCTCTCTCTCTCTCTCTCTCTCTCTCTTTCTCTCTCTCTCCCTCCCTCCCTCTCTCCAATGAGTTTCGGGAAATTATGGAATTTTGTGTCTCCTTTCTTTCTTTCCCCTCTTTCTCCTCATCCTTTCTTTCCCTCCATGTGGTGCTTAGAATAATGCTTGGAATATAGTATGAGCTCATCAAATATTTATGAAATGAAAGCATGGAAAAGAAATAGGGACACTTTGGGGTAACCCCAGGGCAATCTCCAGGAAAGAGGAGCTTATAAAAACCATTATGGGCATGAGAGCCTGGACATGAAATAAATGCTGAATAAATAAAAAACAACTATTTACTCAAATACCCATTTTACAGTTGAGAACATTGAGGCACAAAGCCTTAAATGATTTCCTACAATCATGCATCCAAGTAGTGGACATTTGACATTTGATACCGTAGAGATATTGTGTTGTTTTCTCATTTCCTCATTATAAAACCATAATCACTAAAGCAAGATGAACTAACTGGGTCAAGGGGACTCATTAGAAGCCAGGAGGAGGCTTCATGAGTTAGAATACTTCTCAGTAGGACTTTGAGGGAAGAGAGCCTCAAATGAAAGACAAGGGAAAAGAGCTCTCTATCTTGCTGGGATGCCTGAGTGCAGGAGTGTGCACCAGAGGGTCCTGGTGCAACCTTGACAAGTAGTCTGGTGACTTTTTCTTACCAGCTAACAGAGGCCACGGAAGGAAGGAGGGAGCTGAATGGCTTTAACATCCCAGCAAGGCCTTCTTCCATTTGCACCACAAGCCAAATGCTGGAGGATTAGGAACACCTGCCGTAGGTGAGAGAAGAACGACACGTTTCTCACTCCAGGGCTTGTCCCAGGGCGCACCGGAGATGACCTGGAGAAAGCCGTCCTCATCGAGTCCTTCACAGAGCATCTCTCTGGGACCCCAGCCGGAGATCCCCACTGCAGCACAGGCCTTCAAGGACAACGTGGGGAAGAGGTGAGTGTAGCTGACCACCCAGCGTTGTCCAGTCTAGAGGTATGCGCCAGGTGTGCATGTCTGCATCCACACCTCACTCCGAGTTCAATTCAAAAGCCAGTGGCCATTGAACTGCTATCATAGTATCACCTATGCTCTCCTTGGTGCTGGTGTAGGTCACTGGGTGTGGTCTCGGCAGGCTCTCCATCAATGGTGTTCATAGTCCTTCTTGGTTGGTATGACCTGTTTTACTGAAAACTTATACTCTTAGAGAGCAAGTAATACTGACTTGTATTTCCAGGTTTATATAACTGATTCCATGTGGCTTTGATAATCCTATCATATCTTTAGACAGTTACAAAAGATATTTTTCCTCATGGAGTGTCAGGATCATAACTTGAAAAGTTGAGGGCTGTCTTAACAGGAATGTAGAAGATTAGAAACTCAAGCGACTAACTTCAATTTTTTTTTTTTTTTTAACCAAAACTGATCCAGGAAGAAATGAGGAGAGAGATTGCTTTTGTACATTCCACCGAGTAAAAAATGCAGCTTTCTTGTTCAAGGCTGCTGTAAATTTGTTTCTTAGTTGATTATCTATCAGTAAATCATAATGTGTTTTAAATATGTTCAGAGATTTCCTCTTTGAATTTGCCATGCTTCTCATGATTCAGTGAACTGGATTGAAAGTTTGCTTTTGGAAATTTAGAAGCTCGCACTGGATTCCTCATTCAATAAAGTGCAACCAAGAAAGAATGGGAACTTTTTTTTCATAGCATACAGTTTCCAGTTCTGCTTTCTTTTGTTATGGTTATTTTGGACATTCAATATTATTTTGTATTAGTTTCAGGTGTACAGCTGAGTGTTTAGACAATCATGTACTTTCCATAGTGTTCCTCCCGATAATCCAAGTGCCCACCTGACACTGTAAGAACGGAGCATTTTTAAAATTAATGTATTGCCTTGTAATTTTACATGTTTATATCCATTATAAGAGAAAAAAAGAGTTTTCTCTGTAATGAACGCATCATGATACCAAATCTCCTCATCCAATGTTTCTATTCTTAGGACCACGTCAGTAAGTCAACTGCTCTGTAAAATCAGTTTTAGGCCGGCCGCAGTGGCTCAGTTCATTGAAGTTTCATCCTGTGCACCAAAAGGTTGCTGGTTTGATTCCCAGTCAGTGCACACACCTGGGTTGCGGGTTTGATCCCTGGAAGGCAACCTATCGATCGATGTGTCTCTCTTTCTCCCTCTACCCCTTCCTCTCTCTAAGCATGTCCTTCCGTGAGGATTAAAAATTAAAATAAAAATAAAGTCCATTTCAGGGATGGAAAGAACAACTTCATTTGCACTGTTCAGGGTCTGACTGACAGCATCGAATTTTTTCTTTGCATATGGCCACATCTTCTTGTACTCACAGAGAGAGAAAACTCTTTTTTTATTCCCTCTGAGGGTTCTTCTCTTTCTCCTCCTCCTCCACTCGGCTGAAAGGAGCAAAGATAAATGGGAATGCTTATTAAAGGATCACTTGTTACAAATAACTGATTAGGAGTTGGACCGTGTCAACAGCTGTTGCTCGCCAGCCTCTTGGCAGAGCTCTGATCACGTTAGGTTTTGTGTAATCAATTTCTTCTAATATGAACCATATTGGATGATTGGGATTTTATGCCTTCTTATTTCCTTTAAACAGCCTTGTGAACCAAGTGCTTATTATTTTGAAATGCAGCCAAATCCTGGCCACCACAGGAGTCCAGGATTAAGATGCAGAGCTTAGTCCTCTAGATATTTTCTTTAAAAAAAATATTTTTTCTATTGTTGACAGTATTATAGATGTCTCCCATTTCCCTCCCCTTTACTCCCCTCCACCCTATCCACGCCCCCCCCAGATCTTCTAGATATTTTCTTACGCAGAAAATTCCATTTCTGATTTTATTTTGTATCTGCTGATTATTCAAGTTTTATTAGGAAAGTCACAGTAACCCTATAATCTATGGAACTTTTTCTGTAATAAAGCCTTGCTCCTCTTTATTTTGCCTGTTTTAGGTAAACAGTAACCCAAAATTTAGTATTTGAATTCAGTAATAAACAGCAACCCTGGGGTGGGTGGAGGCCCAGAGAAAAGAGCATAGGGTTTTTTCATGTTTTTTTGGGGGGCGGGGGCGGGGGGAAGGTTTCTTTTGTCATGCAAATTGACAACCAGCAATGCAGAGGGTTAGATAAGCTGAGAGATTGTGCTTAGAAGTTGTTTGGGCCCTCCATGGGAATGGAGCTATAACAGAGTCATGTTCTAAAGGTTACAGAAGCTGCCATAACCGGTTTGGCTCAGTGGATGGAGCATTGGCCTGCGGACTGAAGGGTCCTGGGTTCGATTTCGGTCAAGGGCATGTGCCTTGGTTGTGGGCACATCCCCAGTGGGGGGTGTGCAGGAGGCAGCTGATCGATGTTTCTCTCTCATTGATGTTTCTAACTCTCTGTCTTTCTCCCTTCCTCTCTGTAAAAAATCGATAAAATATATGTTTAAAAAAATAAAGGTTACAGAAGCCAAATATTTTGAGAAATATGGGGGAGCAGAAGAAAGAGAGGCACTTCATCTGAGCACCTAGGGATGAGGTGGAGAGGCAGCTAAGATTTGAGCAGAGGTGGCCAACTCAAATGCCTGCATTTGAGCTATGTCAGGCGCAGGCAGGCAACCTACATGCAGGGATGCTATTAATAACATTAAACAACTGATATGGTACCAACACTTACCAATCTGAGCGGACACTGGCCACATCCTTTATTTCCTGGATCTTGGGGAGATTTGGAGGATCCTCAGGGAAGGGTCTGGGACAGCTGGGGAGGCAGGGATACATCTAGAAGGCACAGGATAAGTGCTGACTGATCAAACAATGTAAAGTACTTCAATAGTCTAACAACTCATTGGGATAAACTGTACTGTGGATTATCAACCCCTCCCGCAGGGGTAAAGTGGGCTCTCTGGAGAGACAGCAGAGAGTGGTGTAGACTGCGGTAAGCTTGAGTCTCTCTTAGTTGCAATCCAATGGATTTTATGTTCATTGGAAACGTCCTTTATAAAAACAGTTCTTTAACTCTGTGGAGGTAAAACAGCACATCTATGGGGTGATCGTGGGCATTTGTCATCATATGAGACTTTCTACACAGGTTCTGTCTTCATAACTGATATAATGTAATACCAATGTTTCAGGTAAGAAGCCTCAGGTCTTTTTGACCCCTTCATTCATTTCTCCATTTCTTCACTTATTGACTCAACGCTACTGGGACAGTATTTCTATTCTTCATGCTTTTTCATTTACTTACTAATACCTTGGCTCTTTATCTTCATCTCCCAACAAACTTCTTGGAATAGTATCTGAGCCCCGTCTTTCTTGAACCTTGACATCATACAGTATTTCATTTGCTTTTTTGTTTATGTATTTAACATTTATTGGACAACATCCATGCACCAGGCACTGTACGAGGTGCTGATAAAGAAAGACTAATAAGGCAGTCTTTTCTTATTGCTCTCAGGAGCTCACTGTCTATCACAACTCAACTATCCACTGACAAAGTATTATTGAGATTCTGGTTGACATCATCTTCCTCAGTCCTCTGAGATGTTGATTGAATGGCCTTCTCTCTTTTTTGTGTCCCACTCCCTTCTATTCATGCTACCAGAGTGGTTTCCTCAACATCTCCTCTCACCTGAGGGCCTCATTCTTGTTCGGTGTTT
The DNA here is from genome assembly GCF_964212035.1 of Myotis nattereri. Taxonomy (NCBI): domain Eukaryota; kingdom Metazoa; phylum Chordata; class Mammalia; order Chiroptera; family Vespertilionidae; genus Myotis; species Myotis nattereri. The sequence goes on along the minus strand of NC_138093.1, from coordinate 27,503,055 downwards.
TAAAGTTTTTATTAAGCTACCTTACTTTGCAAACCTCACCTCTCCAGGCCCTTCACACCCTTCTCCCTTTCCTTTGTGGCTTTCAGACTTGCTTGCTCAATGCCAAGCCCTCCTAGCTGCCTCAGGTCTTCACCAGGAAAGCTTGCAGCAGCCCAGTTTCTCAATGTCAATGGCTTTCTCTGAGCTGCTACTGAGATCACACTTCACCTTTGCTGCGTGGCTGGTACATAATGTCACATGTTTCTCATGGTCCGGCTGAAGGTGAAAAACCATGCCCAGTAGTGGAAGGATGCCTCTTGGCAAAAAGAACCAGTACACACTCAGACTGACTTAGCAGAGGGAAATGGGAGAAAGACAAAAAGAGAGAAGGGCAAGTGCACTTTTTTTTTTAAAGGAAATGTTTCCTTCATCTAAACATCTAAATGAGTCGCTGTGAATAGTGTGAGTTTTGAAAGCAGCGCTGTGCAGGCCAGACCCTAGAGGCTGGTCTGGTTGCATTCAAAGTTGCTTGCTCCTCACTTGACTGCCAGACCTGTGCCAACCCAAAGCGGAGAAGATACTAGAGAGGGTTGTTCATGGGTGGATGAGGCTTCTCCCTTTCTGCTGCTCAGCGTTGTCTGGTCAATGCTGCTTATATGGACCTCTGGCCTGGTCCTGCTGCCTTTTAAGGATTAGAATAGAAGAGCTATGCCAGCTTCCAGAGATCTGCCTACTTCTATACAAGGAGATGACTGCTATATGGAATGCTATGTGTTGAATTAGATCCCTCCAAAAAAGATATGTTGAAGTCCTAACCCTTGGTATCTCTGAATGCGACTCTACTTAGCAATCAGTCTTCACTGGTGTAATCAAGTTAAAATGAGGTTATTAGGTTATTAGGGTTGGTCTAATCCATATCACTAGTGTCCTTCTAAAAAGGGGGAATTTGGACATACAGACAAACACAGAGGAAAACGATGTGAAGACACAGAGGGAAAAGACAGCCATGAAACTCGAGTGACACATTCACATGCCAAGGAATTCCAAAGGTTGCTGGCAAACACCAGCTGCTAGACGAGGCCAGACAGGATTCCCCTTCAGAGTGTCAGAGAGAGCATGGCCTTGCCAACATCTTGACTTTGAGCTTCTAGCCTCCCAAACTGTGAGACAATGCATTTCCATTGTTTTGGCATGGCAGCCCTAGGAAACTCATACTCTTTACTTTGTCAACATTCCCACAGCAGGCCGGCCTATGGTCCACCACAAGCCATATAAGAAAACTAGTGGCCCGGTGCATGGATTCATGCACATTGAAAGGAAATTAATTAAATTGCCAGTGTGCATCATATGTACTGGCTGGTCGGTCAGTCGGTTGGAAATACATATGGTTGGTCACTTAGCTATATATATATATATATATATATATATATATATATGTATATATATATATATATATATATTCCTTGTGGTATGGAGAGAACCACTGTGTTCTGCAGACTCACTTGCACACAAGGCAGTATTGTCTATAGGCTAATAATATACAGTACCTTCTTAGTTATTCTAGAGCAGTATTATCCATAATGCAGTAGCCACTGTCATATGTGGCTCCTTTTTTAATATATATTTTTATTAATTTCAGAGAGGAAGGGAGAGGGGAAAGAGAGAGAGAAACATCAATGATGAGAGAGAATCATTGATCGGTTGCCTCCTGCACGCCCCCCCCCCCCCCCACTGGGGATCAAGCCTGCAACCTGGGCATGTGCTTTTGACCGGAATCGAACCCGGGACCCTTCAGTCCATGGGCCAATGCTCTATCCACTAAGCCAAACCACCTAGGGCCACATGTGGCTCTTTGATTTCACTTATATGTGTAATCTAGAGAATACAATAAACAAGCAGAATAGAAACAGAATAGTAGATACAGAGAACATTCTGATGGTTACCAGATGAAAGAGGGATTGGAGGAATGGGTGAAAATGATGTGAAGGGATTAAGAAGTGCAAAATGGTAGTTCCAGAATATCACGGGGATGTAAAGTACAGCATATTAAGTGCTCAATAGTCACATGTGGCTGGTAGCTAGTGTGTTGGACTATACAGTTACGGAACCTGTCCATCAATGCAGAGCATTCTTTCTGCTGGACAGAAATGTGCCGGAGAAGGGGCCCTCCCAGTCAGTTGAATGTTCTGGTCAACAGAGACACTGCATATGCCTAAAAAAATAAGGATCTAAAACAAGAAAGAGAGAAAAAGGAAAAAGAAGCCAATACAGTGAACACTGAAACTGTACTTTGATAATTATGAAAGGATGTTATAATCTTGAAGGGTTTTAGAGACAGGAGTGTAAATTTCACCACTCACTGTACTGACCAGGGCCATGATGCTGGCGAGTTGAGAGCTGGGTTGATTGAATGCTAAATAAATCAGCATTTGCTGTCTCAACTATGGCCCAAATATAAAACCTAACCAAGCCTGGGGAATAATTTAGGAACATTTAAAGTCATTAGATTCATTAGCTCTGACTCGAGCAAGACAAAATAAACAACCCTCCCAGCCTGACTTGGAACCAGTTCTTCCACCGCCTTCACAGTCAAAGCTAAACCCTCTGAGTTTAAATATTTTACAAATGTTTTTCTTTGTTTGGCTATGTTGACCCTCATTTCTATGTTGTTGGTTTTTTTTCAGTGTTTGTTCCATTGTTTTCTGTACCCTAATTACTCACTGTCTCAGAGCTATAGGACTGCTAAGGACTGAGGAGTCTAGCTTGCCTTTTGCTTCCAGTCTGCATTGCAGCTCTACAGACTGTCTATCCCTCCTGTGTTCTGGGCCCCATCCTTCATGGGAGCAGCATCAGGCCAGGAGTGGACCCAGCAGCTCGACCCCTGGCTTTTTTTCATAATGGAATTTTTACATTCTTTCCAAACCTTTGGGTCAGGGTGACATTTAGTTTGCCCCTCTGACCTCTAGCTGCAATTTTCTTTGTCTGGTCTATGGGGAGGGAGACTACATTTCCCTTTTTATTGTGGTTAGAGGGTTCACCAAGGAACAATGGCAGGAATGCAACTCGGGAATTCTTTAAATCGTGGATCGCTAGATAACACTTCTCAGAAAGAGGGGACTCCAGGAATACATCTATCCTTAAGTGACTGGTTGGCTTAAAGAAATGAACCCCCTCCTCTAAAGAATCATTTTATCTGGATTCAAGAGATACGTGGTGCTGAGATTTGAAATACATTCCTGGAGAAAGGACTTCACCCCAAATCCTCAGGGAGAAAAGTCACTATATTCGGCTGCACTGATAACTGTGATTTGGACGTTTACTTCTTTTTTCTCCACCAGAAAAATGTTGTGTTCGTTATGTTGCCAAGAGCTACAGAGCTGAGTGGGCTCTAATGAAGGCTTATTAGAGTGGGATGACGGAGAGGCTGCTGGTAAAACAGGCTAATTGTCTGCTGGTGCCCTGTGTGCTCCTTAAGAAGACTTGGCCAATGGGCTGCTTACCTTCCCATGGCCAGGCATCTGATTATGTAATTGACAGGTTATGATGTCAGCCAAGAGGAAGGCTGAATAGATGAAGCAAGAGAAAGATGTTTAATGGGAGAACATTTTTTATGTTGAGGGTAGAGAGGTTCTACCACATTTTCAAGCCATCCCCTCACCCCAGGCTTTCTATCCTCCCCCTGAATATGGAAGATACGTGGTATTTCTCATCCTAAGAAATTCAACAAATAAAAATCCAACAAAAGGACCCAGAACATCTTTTGAAAAATAGCTATTATTGGGGAAAAAAAACCTGTCAAAATTACCAAAGAATAAATACAGATGCAGGATTTCTTTGAATAATGAGATTTGGCAGAAATCTGGTTTGATGCAAATTCATTAATTTTTTTTCTCCACTTGGCTTCTGGCCACTTCAGGACTCATTCATATTGGTTTATAATGAGATGCCTTTTCTCTTATCAGAGCCCTTCTAGACAGGCAGTTCTTGGTTTCTACTCCCACATTTGTAGCTGCAGCCCAGCCCGCCTTCTTGGAGTCCAGATCTGTATATTCAATCATCGCTTTGGCAGCTTTTCCATTCGATCCCATGGACATCTCAGAATTAAGTGTCCAAAGCTGTCCTTCAACCTCAAATCTGTCAACCAAAATTCTTCCCATGTCCATTTTTATTTTTTAAAATATATTTTTATTGATTTTTAGAGAGGAAGGGAGAGGGAGAGAGAGAGAATCATTGATTGGCTGCCTCCTGCATGCCCCACACTGGAGATTGAGCCTGCAACCCAGGCATGTGCCCTGACTGGGAATGGAACCTCCTGGCTCACAGGTTGACGCTCAACCACTGAACCACGCTGGCTGGGCCCATGTCAATTTTTAGTAATTCCCCAAATTCACCAGCTTAGGCCAAACACCTTGGATTCAACCTTCTTTTTGCTCCCACATCCCACATCTACCAGATAGAAAATTCTATTTGAAAAATATCTCCAGAATTTTACCACTTCCCACCTCCCCCACTGCTACCATCTGCCACCACGATCTCCCACTTTGGGACACTGTCACAGGGACTTAAATGACCCCATTTGATGTTCTACTAAAATTCAGACCTTCAGTCAGATTTAAAGTGCTTCCCGTCCCCACTTTCTGCACTGGGGAGGGAGAACGGATGCTTCTGTCCATACCCCCACCTTGTTCTACTTTTCCAACCCCTGTTCAGTATCCCAGGCTTTTGACTCCCGAATTGGGAAGAATAAATTAAGAAAATGGACAGCTTTCAGAGATTGGTATTTTTTTACGCTCTGCCCTTGATGTTCATGAAGCTAGACATAGGTCTTCCCCTTGGGATGCATTTTGTGGTTTTTAGGAAACTCGCCCACTGGGAACCCCCAGGGACCAGTCCTGTGATGTGGGATGTGGCTGGTTATTCCACAGCACAAGCTCTCAGCCCCTGACGTGGGGCCTTCACCCCATGACTCTCTGGTAAACCTCTAAAGCACGGTCTCTTTGAAGATGGCTCCAGCCTGGCTCCCGCGAGGCCCATGTGCGGTGGGTGGGAGCCTCTCCTACACCCTTGCCCATGAGGACGCACAGTTCGCTCCCAATGCTGCTCACTGGCTTCCTGTGAGTGCCGCTCCTTCGCACAGCTGAGCTCTAGCCTCTCCCCTTTAGATAGTTCAGCTGAGTCAGACACGAGTCCACAGAGACGCCCCCTGGCGCCCCCACACTAGATCTCAGAATGGGGAGGAGGGCAAGACACCCCTCCTCTTCCCTTTGTGGGGGGGAGGGGGCAGGGCAAGGGAGTGGGTACAGAGCCTAGTGAGAGCTTCTTCAGAGAAATTCTTGCTCTCGGCCTCTTTCAACTCCCAGCCGGTTGCACCCTCAAGATTGGTGCTAGGTTAGGGATTGACAAATGGGGGCCTTGCAAGGCCTGTGGGGCATGTGACAGCTACTATTTTGTTGTCAGTCTACGGGGCAGACAAACAGAACGAGCCCCAGTTTAGCATGCTCCACACTTTAAAATGACAAGAAACGAGTTGGGGTTGTCAGGGTGTCCCCTGATTCGCCCTCGCTCCCACCTGCGTCCTCCTCCTGGGCTCGGAGCCTTTGGGTGGCCACTTTCTCCTCCATGTCAGGCCTCCGCTTAGAGCTTCGCACAGAGACCTGCGCTGCCCGCCCAGTCTAAACCAGCCCCTCTCACACTCTCTCAGCGCCCTCTTCCTTTCCTCCATGTATTATGACCGGGCGTAATCGGCTGTGTATCCAGGTGGTTGATTTCTGTCTCTCGCACCAGACTGTTGGCTCCAGGACAGCAGCTCAGTTCCCTTGGTTCACAGCAGCCTCCTCGGGCCCAGGACAGATTCCAGCACGCAGCTCCCGCTCAGAAACGGTGGGGACCTACAGCGCAGTTTCATGCCTCGTTGCCTTGGGTGACTATTGGCTCTGCTGCTGACTAGCCATGGCTCTCAGGGAAGTTCCTTTCTTCAGCTGTAAAGTTGGGGCAACAGTGATATCAGTTCTTAGGTGATATTATCTGGATGAATACACATAAGTGTTTAGAAGTGGGCCTGGCACATAGCAAGTACTTTAAAAGAATCTCCCATAGCTCTATGAGAGTCATGCAAATTGATAACTATCATTGGGTTTATAAACATTTTATTTTATTTTTTTAACAATTAGAGACATCATAGTCGGATGAACATTTTTCCAGAGTGATGTAAAGTTTCTTATAACTTCAAGACACCATAAAATAACTGATGTTTTACTAAATCCCATTTGGCTCAATGGATAGAGTGTTGGCCTGCGGACTGAAGGGTCCCAGGTTCGATTCCAGTCAAGGGCATGTACCTTGGTTGCGGGCACAATCCCTCGTAGGGGGTGTGCAGGAGGTAGCTGATAGATGTTTCTCTCTCATCGATGTTTCTAACTCTCTATTCCTCTCCCTTCCTCTCTGTAAAAAATCAATAAAATACATTAAAAAAAAAAAAGTGCCGAGGCCTGTCTGGTGTGGCTCAGTGAGTTGTATTTTATGGTGTGGAAGTGCACAATCTGTTTTCCCACTCACTCCTTGGAGGGCATCTGGGTTGTTATAGGAACAATTAAAATAGAAATATGACTGGCTAAAACTAGTATATGAAATCTGATATCAAGTGCAATTTGAAGCAAAATGATGATATTATAGAAGTGCTACAGATTTGATGATGAAAAGATTTAGTAAAACATAAGTTATTTTATGGTGTCTTGAAGTTATAAGAAACTTTACATCACTCTGGAAAAATGTTCATCCGACTATGATGTCTCTAATTGTTAAAAAAAAATAAAATGTTTATAAACCCAATGATAGTTATCAATTTGCATGACTCTCATAGAGCTATGGGAGATTCTTTTAAAACTAGAGATGTAGAGAATGTTCTATTTTTTGTTATTTTTGTGAAATTCACAAAAGACACATAAAATTAAAGCACTGGAAGTACTTAGATAAGAACTCCTTTCAAAGGTGTAGAATTCTTGATAATTTAGGTAAGATAAATTGTCTTGCTGAGTGGTAAATGATCCTTTTGGGGTATAACAGAAACATGCTATAATTTACTAAATGCATCAAATTACTGGGCCCCTACATAAAGAAAGAAATAGCGTCTAAATATAAGTTTCCTTTTAGGGTAGTGGCTTACTTTTCCTGTTTCCCAAGATGCCTGCAGCTCTTATGTGCTTTTTATATGTAGCATTAATTTCGCAACACAATGCTCTTGAGAATTCACAGAATATCTCGTTTCCGCAGAAAAGTATTTTAGAGGATTACGTTGCTTGTTTTTGTGTTACTGGCCCCACATAATCTCATATGCTCTATTGGACTGGATGAAAATTACCTTGGACGGTTTGGGAAATTTTATGGATGATGATGTAGATATCTATTTCACCATCATATTTGCAATTGGCGTTCAGTTTTCTCCAAGGAAGGGGACGTAGGCACTGGCTAATCTCTAAACCTCTTGATCATGATAAAAAGTTAGCCGACTATAAGCAGTCAGGAAAATTAGTTTTATTAATACCTGCTTCCCGAGATTTCCTGAGACAGTTGCTAATGCAATATTAGGGGGGAATACTAACAAAATGACTAGATGAGCCACAATTGGCTGGGAAAATTCTCTTCTCAAGTGATGGAATCTAAAATACCAATCACATGTCTTCATGTCATGATGTAAGCACAAGATAAAAGTAATGACACGTAATTAATTAGTGAATTGTGGGAAAATGATGGCAAAGCAATCTTTGACAGCCTGGAAAAGGAATATTTCTTAAGCTGACAGTGTATTTTCACTGTACCAGAAGGTGTGTTTGAATAGAGCCATAAGGAATTGTCATTTTTGTTGGTCAAAAACTGACAATTGTATGTGGTCCGGTCTGTACAAACCACACATTGGACAAGACACTTCTAAACAGCAAAATCGCAGCCTGCTCTCATTGTGGCGGGTGAGCAGATATGAGATGGGGAGAGAAGGTGTAGCAACTGGATCACATGAAACAGGAGACAAGAAGTCAAGTCTTTTGTGCAGCAAGCTAGTGATTTTAAAATGTTGAGCAACTGTCAGTCCTTCAGCCTCATCAGCACCTCTGTGCAGAGAGGTGTTCACAGGTGCATTGAGGTGTGAGTCTGGATCGGTCTAGAGAAAGAGGAACCAGCCATTCCCAGCATGACAGGGACCTGCAGTCGATGCGAAAACAGTATGGAGAAAAAAACATGGTAAAGGCAAAAAAAATAATAATAATAAAAATCATGGAAAGATATGGAACTACAGTGAAAGGAGCAGTGTCTCGTATATATTTCTATCCTGGTGTGTGACATGTTTATTTGTTGCTTTATAAAATAGCTCTTCTTCCTCCCCCCGCCCCCCCACCCCCCCTGACAGATCTGTGGGTTGTACTTGTGTCACTTGAGAACTGCTTTGGATTGATGAACTAGCACACTCCAGTGAGGAACAAAGCCACGCTTCTCTATTTGAAATGTAGCTGCGTTTCCAGAATGAGTTGTTCTAGTTGTTGGCACAAGTAGCCCATGTCAGTTTTAAAAATCATACAACGTCCTGGATCTGAACTTCTGTTAGCCGCTCTTTGCCCAATCCCCTATCTTTGGTGCATTATCAGGCGTGCAGGGGAGACTCTCAGAGGCTCCTGCGTACGGAGCATTGGCTGCACACAATAGGAGATAAAAGGAAAGCAGTCGTTCTGTTTCGTGTGCAGGGCTCAGTAATGGTCTATGTTCTCTCTAGTTGAAGAGGGAAAATAAGGACATGAGGCCAGACAGAGTTTTGGAGTTATTCTCAAGGCACTTTCCCGGTTCCCCAGGGAACATAGATGGAGAACAACCACCGCACAGAGTAGGTGAAATAAAAATTGAATGCGCAGTTATAAATCCTGTAGAAAGGGGCCGTGTTTATATCCTTGTCTGACTCTGAGTGACTGTGGGGCATTGACGCGCTGACTTTTAAGAGAAGACTCAGACAGCAACCAGTTGAAAATCCACACGCAGGGAAGAGAAGCTATTACAAAGGAGAGCGATGCTGAAGGGAGGCTAGGAGCAGGGAGGGGAAAGCTTGGGTCCTTACAGGCACCCTTTGCTTTCTACAAAGTTCCTTTCTGCTAAAAGATGAACTCAGTGCTCAAAGATTTCAACTCATTTTTCCTTAAGAGGCTATTTACAGCCTACGCTAGGTCATTCAAATTAAAATGTAAACAACCATGGGAAACGTCAATTCTATATGAATTGAGACCTCGTGAAGAATCCAAGTTATTTTTGCTTTTAGAGCACTTCCATCATGTGTAGATTGTAATGCAACGTTCATGCACTGTGCACATTTCACTCCCACGCATCTATCATGTGCAAGAATGTAACACCAGGCATCAGGCTGCTGACATTGTCTGTGTTTACAAAGATAATGCAGGAAGAAAAAAGTTATGGCAAATCTTCAAAAAAGGAGAGTTAACCTGATTCTTCCTCAGTCTGAATCACTTTAAAACCATATCACATTCTTCTCGGAGATGTCCTCTGCTTCTGATTTGGTTACCAGGAAATAGTTAAACTCACATGAGTATTATTTTTTAAAAAAAATATATATATATTTTTATTGATTTCAGAGAGGAAGGGATAGGGCGAGAGAAACATCAATGATGATAGAGAATCATTGATCGGCTGCCTCCTACACACCCGCACTGGGGATCAAGTCCACAACCTGGGCATGGGCCCTTGACTGGGATCTCCTGGTGCATAAATCGATGTTCAACCACTGAGACATACAGGCCAGGCTCAAGTTAATATTATTAGGAAATTCTGGGGAAGCCAACATGACTAAGATTGGAATGTATCATTATAATTTTAGATAACATGAAATTGGCTGCAAACACGTTTTCTTGAGGACAGATTTCTGGTTTATTTCTTAGGTTTCACATCCCCGTGGCCAAAATAAGTGCAAATATTTATCATCCCACTGTATTTTACCAACCATCCCTCTCCCTTTGCAACGCAAACCCAGTCAAGATAGTGAAGCCTGTTTCCTTCCACGTGGCCTGCCATGGGCCTGCCAAGAAGCAGGCACACAAATGGCAGAATCTAAAAGGCTGCAGATTGGACGAATAAAGCAGGTGTTTGAAAGATCAGATTAACAGATCGCACCATGTGAACCACGTGGTCGGATTTCATCCTCCCCCTTCATGTTTTTCTATTTAGAATATTTATTTAAACATATCTCAGGGGTGAGGAAGCACTGTCGGCAGTCACATTTCAAAACCTTTCTGCTTTTTTAATGTTTTCAACCATCTCTTGACCAATAACCTTGGCTTTAATTTTACAGACGCGGCTGAGCTCCGTATCGCTCGCATGCTTTTACTTTCCTCCCGGTCACCTCTAAAATCCCTTTGTCCATTGACTGGTGTCGTTGTAAGAGAAATGGGCAGGGGACTTAGACACAGGAATACAGGCGAGAAGGCCACGTGAACACAGAGGCAGAGACTGGAGTTGGCCTGTCACAAACCAAGCAAACCTAGAGCTACCAGAAGCTGAACGAGGCAAGCAAGGATTCCCCCAGGGCCTCGAGGAAAGGTGGCCCTGCCAGCACCTGGATTTTGGACCTCCAGCCTCTAGCGCGGTTAGAGAATGAACTTCTGTTGTATTAAGCTACCAAGTTTGTGATAGTCTGGTGTGGCAGCCCTAAGCAACGAATACAGTTTGATTAGGTTGTATTTGTCAGTCTCTTGACCACCAAGTTACTAGTTTTCCCTCTCCATTCTCACCGCAGGAAAGCAGTCGCTAAGTCCAGCCCACACTTTCAGGGCGAGGAGGTTACGCTCCACATTTTGAAGTGGGGAGTATTTGGCATTCCTCTATAGGAAAGATTTGTCTCTTTTTTCCCCATTTATTTATTCAGTTATTCATTTATACTATTATGGCCTTACATATGTTTACCTTAAATTTTGGTCAATGGGAGTTCTTCCAATTGGCTATTGTGTCCCTTTGACATGTCCCCATCTTTTTTATTTTTTTTTTATTTTGAGTATTCCTTTACTTACTGGTATCCCCATAGATTTTTGACGCCACTAATCACATGCCAAACTCCCAAGCACTTTTTATTCTCTCCATCCTGATGCAGTAGTGTGTGTGTATGTGTGTGTGTGTGCATGTATGAGTATGTGTACGCCCATACCATGTTGTCATTACTATGGCTTTTTGGTTTGTCTTATTATGTGGTAAGGAGAGTTCCTTCATCTCCTCTGTACCTGCTGTTCTTTCTCAAAGTTATCTTAGTTATTTGTATTAGAGTTCTCGAGGAGTGTGAACATTATCTGTGTCAGACATTATTGCTTAGATGACCCCAAACATTATTTCCAGCCTATTTTTGAGCTACCAAAGATTCCCTAATGAAATATTCTGATTTCCTAGTTAGGGATGGTTCTGCCAGTGAAATGTAAGCTGGAGTCTGTTGTGGGGAGGGTTCCTGTGGGGGAAAATAGTTTTCTTGAAAAATGAGATGGATGTACCCGGCACAACCTTCCCCCTTCCATTTGTCCTTAAATGTGGATACAATGCCTGAAGCCATGGCAGCCACCTTGTACCCAAGATGGAAAAGACAAGAGTTGCAGAAATGATATCCATGGTATTACTGCATCCATGAATGAAAGCAAGCACTATTTGCCTTCAGATAGTGAGAAAAATAAACTCTCATTTGATTAAATTACTGTAAGATGAGCTTTTCTGGTATGTGTAGCTGAACAAAAGCTTCAACGGCTATGTAGCTTGTTTTCTGACCTATTTCCTAATTGGATATTGCTGGCATAGGGGAACACCACTAATTTATGTAGTTGGGTCTTGGGTCTAATGATCTTGCTGAGTTTTCTGGTTAGTTCTATTGAACAACTAGGTTTGTCTGTTGGATTGATTTGCTCGAGTTTTCAATGTGGAGGATCAAATCATATAGAAGTAATGTGAGTCTGTATCTCTTCCCAATCCTAATCAGAATTCCTTCATTTCTTTACCTCCATGTACTAGCCAGGACTTCACAGTCCCAACAGTTATTCATTCTACAAATATTTACTGTTTAGGCCAGACATTGTTCTAGTCACTGCAGTGGCCAACGCCTCCTCCACTATGCAACTAAGGATACTCTTTTGTTGCTTATCTTAAAGAGAATTCAAGTAAAGTTTCTCTTTACCATGAAACATACTGTGGTTTTGGTAAATAGCCTTTCTAAGGTCAAGGGAATTCTATCTATTTCTAATTTCCAATAATTAGAAATTAATTTATTAAATTGTATAAGGACCTTTTTATGGACTAATGATGGTAGTGGTGTGATTTTTCTCCCAGTGTTAATTTGCTCTAGGACCCATTTGTTTATCTTTCTAACAGCCTAGAGCAGTGGTCGGCAAACTGCGGCCCCTTGAGTGTGGCTCTTCCACAAAATACCACGTGCAGGTGCGCACGTACAGAGCGATTGAAACTTCATGGCTACACTCAAGGGGCCAAAGAGCCACATATGGCTCGCGAGCCGCAGTTTGCCGACCACTGGCCTAGAGTATCCATAGAGCTCTCCTCCAACACCATATTTCAAATGAATCAATTTTTTTTTTCTATCAGACTTCTTCACTGTCCAACGTTCACATCCATACATAGTAATTGGGACTCTATTGTGTGAACAATCTTAGCCTTGGTCTCTATTGATACATCTTTGCTCTTGATCTTTCCTGAATCTTCCGTTGTTGCCCTTGTGAGTCTCAGCTTTCTGTGGATTTCTTGGCTGCGATCCCCATGTCTTCATTGTCTATTTCTTCCGTAGTCAAGATTTTTTACTTCTTGATGTTCAAATGCAGTTCTGCTTTGGCACTTTCTTTCACTCACTTCCCTCCGAAGTTATTTCAAATCACTGTTACTTTCTGCATGCAACCATTTCCCTTGTAATTTCTTCTTTAGCCCAGGTGTTATTTCTTAGAATATGTTCCTGTTTCCAAATATGCCAGCTGTCATACTTTTTTATTATCACCTCTGGCCCGGTCTGGTCGGTAAGTTCACTGAGACTATCTTTCCTTATAATACCTGCCACAGATATTTTATACCTCTATAAGGGCTCAATGCACTTTTATAATAGAACTGGTAGTTCTCAATAGAAAATTACAAAATTGATGTTTACACAGCATCGTTGTCATTGCAGGCTATGCTGATTGATTTTTTTTCTGCCAGACTGTAAAGAATTATCCTCTCAAGAAAGTCATATCCTATAAATCTCCCAGCTGAAGAGGACCATTGAACAAACAAAAAGCTTAAGAATTGCAAGTAGATGATTATATTCTTACTTTTGATGCAGCTCATGTATCAACCTAGCGATTGAGCAACTCTCTCCCTCCTTTCATTATGAGGGAAGCATGCCACAAAGCTGTAAAGGCCTGGAAAAATAATGACACAGCACTGTTTTCAGCTCTGTATCTATTTGTTTGCTCAACCCAATGAAGCCAAATGACTTATATAGAACTATAGATGCCATTTCTTGTTTTCATATCCCTTCACACATGTGGCTATGTCACTGTCTGCTGAAAATATTTGAAACTCCTCTCCACCTTAAATAAATTGTTGGGGGGGGGGTGGTTATCACTTTGCTAGAAATGATGAACTAAGAGTCATTATATGTGGGTCTCTGAAAGACATAAATATGTATAAATTTCCATTTAAAAATTCTCAGTTAATTTTAAAACACAGAGACTAAGATATGAATTACGGACACATCTTAAATCACTTACTGGCACAAGGCATTCATAAATAGTTTGATCAAACAGTCCTTCCATTGCTAGTTCTATGCTATTTATTATTCTGACCCTAACTATTATTTATGGATGACAGCCTAAAGACACTGACCTCAGATGAACGACTGTTCTGCGGCATCTATTGGTCACAGTGAAGAAGTCACTATGGAAACTGTGGCCTCTTTCCCCCTCCCCTTGCCCACCCTCCTCCCATTCACTGTTCAAGAGCTCCTGGATACATTCATGTACACTGCACGGGCAATGAGAATTGTGGAGCAGATGACCTTAATTTCGAATGCAGAGCCAAGTTCCTTGGAGGAAAGAGGGATGTCTCTGATGTAGGGAGATGGACTGGGAAAGAGATACATCCTTGGCCAAATAGAGTCTATTTCAAAGAGCCCCGCCTAGTCCAAATCAGTTAGAGGACCTCCCACCTCCCCACCCCCAGCCAAAGGCACGTTTATCTGTAGGACTTAGTTGTTTGTAAGGCACATCTGTTTCTGCTTTTTAATCAATTCTTTGGGTATGAAATGTGTTTCTAGATATGAAAACTCAGTTTGTAATATTGTGCCTATGGGGAATGATGGTTCAGCTTAAAACAGCGTAACTTGTACCAATAGTTGTCCAAGGAACCAATCAATAGGTTGTAGGTAGGGGATCATAGGCATCTGAATATTTCTGTGTTTATTTCTTTTTGTACAGGGGCATGTCTCATCACAAACAATGTGCTCTTTATCTCATGAGCATGTTCCATTCATTCATTCATTCATTCATTCATTCAACAGAGGATGTCCATGTTTTCCCTCATATTTTTAGCAGAGGTGAATGCTACCTATTTCCCGCTGGGTGGGGGACTAGTGGAGTGAATACTTCAGTATCTTTCTCTTTGGATTAACCAATTTTATTGGTCAGTGCCATGGCCTGACAACGGGAAATTTCTCTCTTTGGAAATGCTTGTGGCCTGTGTTCATGCAAAACGGGCCCACATGACTATCCTCTACATAATAGCTTCCTGGAAGGGGCTTCTTAATGGACTAGGGATAGAGAAGGGGAAGTCTGACATTAGTCTGAGGTTCTAACTGCGTTATTAATCTTGGTCCTTCCTTCCTTCCTTCCTTCCTTCCTTCCTTCCTTCCTTCCTTCCTTCCTTCCTTCCTTCCTCCCTTCCTCCCTTCCTCCCTTCCTCCCTTCCTCCCTTCCTCCCTTCCTCCCTTCCCTCCCTCCCTCCCTCCCTCCCTCCCTCCCTCCCTCCCTCCCTCCCTCCCTCCTTCCCTCCTTCCTTCCTTCCTTCCTTCCTTCCTTCCTTCCTTCCTTCCTTCCTTCCTTCCTTCCTTCCTGAACCTAAAGATACTTACTACCTTTTGGACTCCTAAGAAACCTATCTGAATGGGAAGTACTTCTACTTGGTTTTCATCCATATTTTGTTGACAACTTGCTCAGCCTCAGATCAACTCTTTAAAAAAAATCAACATCAGCGGTGGGATCAGTTTCCCTAAAGCCTCTCAATTATGTCCCACCCTGGAGTAGGTTACCAGACTTGCCTACTGGATCCAGAGATATGACTCTTTTTTGGGCACAGGAGTCATCTAAGTTTGGGTTTGCACATTTTACTTACATGTGAATCCCCGGTTGGGTTTTGTTAAATGCAGATTCTGACACAGGACCTCCGGGTGGGCTCTGAGAATCTGCATGTCTAACAAATGCTCAGGTGATGCCCATCTGCTGGTCTGCAGACCACACTCTGAGGAACAGCCCTAGGTTTTAAGGATCTGTGAGTAGTAAATTTCATGTTTTATTCCTTAGAACACGTTTCTATCTTTTTTTCTGTATCCTCTCTGGTTTATTAGAGATTCAATCATTTATTTAGCAAATGTTTTTTCAGCACCTACAATATGACTGGCATTACTGTTCAGAATTAGTGAACAAAACAGGTGAACACCCCTGCCTTTCAGGGAATACCATAGTTTAAGTATGACTTCTAAGTAAGAAACAAATGCCATATGTCTGTTATACTACCTTCCTTCTGTTCCTAGTTTCACAAAATAACAGTTTAAATTATGATCACAGGACACACATAGCCCCACTTTCTTACCCGTGGTTGTATGTGTTGGTCTCTACTTAATGCTGTTTTAATTTTAATAGGAGCTTTAAGAATACTCAAACTGCTTACAATATTATCCTTTCTTTTTTTTTTAAGAAAAATCAGCTTGTATCTTCTGGTTGAAAGTTGTTAAAAGGATAAACCATGAAGAAAGAGAATGCTAAAACTTTTGAAAAATAAGCATTTTTTTATAAAAGAAAATTTGAGTTCCATATCTCTACAAGTTTTCTTTAAGACTGACTTTCCCACACTTATTATTTTGCTTTTCTTTTTCACCACAGGAAGGAATCCTCAATAAATGTTAAAATTCAGGGTGTCCTGGTGCGCGTTTCTTTCCGCAATACATTTCAAGGCAAAGCATTTGAAGTGGAGGAAACTTCAAAGTTGAACCCCAAGCTTTTGAAGTGGATCTCCCCGAGACTGACTTTTAAAACAAGAAACTAATGTGCTTACTCTCCCTTGTGCTTCACACATGACGGAGAAGAAATCTGTAGTGATAATCAGTGCCTCTACCGTGGCCTAAAGAATTTAAACCAAGATGCATGAGTAGCCAAATGGTAATTTAAGATTTTGGAGGTGAAATAAAAAAAAATGTGTTTGAGAGTATAGAAGGAAGGTTGGAAGCTCTCTTTACTTTCTGTGAACACTGGGTTAAAACAACTTTAATTTTCAAGCTTGGTTTGGAAGATGTGAAAATGACTGTGAGGTGACTATAAAAATGCAAATTTAAGATATTTAAACTAACCCACCTCATAGAGCTCAAGCCAATCTGTTTTTAGTATGTGTTTAAAATGAGGTCAAATGTCCTTTGAAATAGAATAAAACAATAAAAAGAGATTTTCAGGAAAGTACAATAAAACCACAATATCTAATTCCCTTTTAAAAAAAAAAAAAGCAAAAATATTGATAGGATAATTGGTTGTGATAAAATAGTTCTAATAGGTACAAATCATAATTATATGGCAGGTTCCCTTGTTTTCTAAATGAAGTTGTAATTCTCTAGAGTTTTCTAAACTCTAAATTTTTATGTTAACCAATGACATGTCATGCTGGGAAAAATCTCAAACTCGATGTCTTTTAATTTTGAATTTATCGTCTCCAACAAGGGCTGAAAGAATTAAATACAAAGGAAATACAGAAGCATAAATCTTACAATGCCAAACTATGACAAAAAGATACACATTGAGAAAATAATGTGTGATTTCTATCTGAGCATCACCTTAGAAGCGAGGCCTCTGTATGCATGTTATACATATTAAAATGCTCAGTTTCCTAAATTCCTGTTACCCCATTTCATTGGTGAGGAAACTGGCTTATTGAACTTGAGTCACTTGCCCAAGGTGACATGGATGAAGACGAGGAACTGAATGTGGTCTGAACTCTGTTGATTTCCCAAATCCATTCACTCTGCCCCTGAGCAATCACTGTTTTCTCAACTGACCCCCCCTTACTCCCCCTCCTCCCCCCACCTGCCCCTCTGTGAAGAAGACAAATTGTTACAATGTGATTTTATAGATGGAGAAACTAAGGCTCAGAGATGTATTTTTTTTCTATGAAGATGTATTTTGTTAAGAAAAACAAAACTAGTAAACAGTGGCCGCAGGACTCAGGCAAGTTTATAGTTCCATCTCTTTCTGCAAAATGGAAGTTCACGAGTTAATTCCTGCCCTGGCCTGTGTGGGTCAGTGGTTAGAATGTAGGCCCACCCATCAAAGGATCAGGGGTTCGATTCCCAGTCAAGGGCACATACCTGGGTTGCAGATTCAATTCCCTGCTCCAGTTGGGGCATGCAAGAGGCAAACAATTGGTGCGTCTCTCTCACATCTATGTTTCTCTCTCTCTCTCTCTCTCTCTCTCTCTCTCTCTCTCTCTCTCTCTTCCTCCCTATGAAAACTCAATAAAAAATTATCCTCAGGTGAGGATTAACAAAGATAACAGGTAATTAATTGGCATAAACTGGGATAGTAATTTGGCACTATCAAAAATGTCCAATGGCCCTACCTGGTGTGGCTCAGTTGGTTAGAGCATCATCCCATGCACCAAAGGGTCACAGGTTCAATTCCTGTTTGGGACACATACTGGATGCAGCCAATCAAGGTTTCTGTCTCTCCCTTCCTCTCTCTTTACAAATCAATAGAAACATATCCTCAGATGAGGTTTAAAAAAAGAAAAAAAAAAGTGACTAAAAAAAAAATGTCGATTCCTTTTCTCTGTTTTTTTATCTCTACATTATTAAATACTAAAAATTATTTCTTCACTCGTCAACAAATATTTCTTTAGTGCCTGGTATTTTACTTATGAGGAGATTAAAATATTCAAGGGAGTTAGAATATTTAAGATTATTTCCAGGAAAGTAAAAAGAAATTCTTGTTTCCAGGAAAGTAAAAAGAAAACTTGCATGTCACACTTTTCTTGTTGGAAGCAAACACCAACGAAATCTCAAGGTAGTACCTGTCTCAGCTTTCATATTTATTTTTGATTTTTATTTCAGGCCTCCAATAAGTTGGATCAAATTTCAGTCAGCTGAGACACGACTTAGTTAATTTTGCTGGCAAATTGCCTCCTTGACTCAGGAAAAGTCAAGGCCTGGTCGTGTCTGTGGCCGGAGTGATCTCTTTGTGTCCTGGAGGACATGCTTGCCTGCTTTCAAGTAGGAACAAACTCAAGTCGAAGGAGGGCTTTGGTGGGGAAGACTGTCTTTATGCTTGTGGCAGTCTGAAATTGAGGTGGGAGCAACAAGTGTGTTATTATCAAGAGTAAAAGATACTTGAGATTGGGGCAGTATTATTTGTCAACCTTTTCCAATTGCTTTGATTTTTAAGTTTGTATTTGTAAACTAAGGCTTATGACAACACTTACGCTTAAGGCCCGTGTGACCTTCACATCCCCATGTCTTTTACAGCTATGGTCTGATAGTGGGGGGAAGTGTTTGGGGTGGGGTATGGGTTGGGGTAGAAAGTTTATGGTTAAAGTTTTATTAATGTTCAATGAACTAAAGGACAGCTACACAACTGAAATGGCATTTTGGAAAAATACATAAAATATGCTCATGAAATAATGAAAACTAAAAAATGAGAAGACTGCAGATTGAGACCGCAGGCATAATAGAAAAGACTAGAAGGTAAAACATAAAATATTAGCTGTTATCTCTGGGTGGGGATGTTTACTATGATATTAATGTTTTCCTAGTACTTTTCCTCTGTTTCTAAACTCCCTGTGGTGATCATGTGTTATGCCCAGATTTCAAGATTCCCAAGAGCCCACCAGGGAGCCAGCGAGTCTGATGCAAAAGCAAAGAGTCCTTTATTTCGAACTAGTTCGACTCCCCAACCACATTCACCGATGCAAGTGTAAACCCAGTGGCAGAGAGAGCGAAGCCTGATGGGACGAGGAGTTTTATAGGGGGGTGGAGTAAGGGCAGGAGAGGGGACTGTGGGCCCCGCTGATTGGCCAGGCATGAGTCGGTGTCTCATTACACAGGATGTGGTCATATTGATGGCATGCACTTCCCTTGATTATCATTGGTTAGTCCAGAGAAATCCTGGGTGTGGCTAGCAGAGGCTTCTTCCGGGAAGAAGCCTTGCCGAGCACATGGCTCTGCCCAAAAATGGATGACCCAGGGTAAGATGGAGGGCGTAGTCCTCACCCTTTCACATGTATTATTAGTTCAGAAAAGATTCACCAGGAGAAATCATTATTTTCTGGTCTTGGGGGTCAGTCAATAAGATTGCCATTATGTTTAGATCTAGTTAAAATCTGACTCACAAATCTTGTTTACCTCACTGGCTTTCTGTTTATTTCTTTTTAAAATATGTTTTTATTGATTTTAGAGAGGAAGGGAGAGGGAGAGAGAGATAGAAATATCAATGATGAGAGAGAGTCATTGATTGGCTGTCTCCTGCACTCCCTCTATTAGGAATTGAGCCCTAAATCCCAGCAAGGGCCACTGACCAGGAATCACACCATGCCCTCCTAGTTCATGGTTCTACGTCCAACCACTGAGTGACACTGGTGGGGCATGGTTTTCTGTTTCTTTATCCCATTAAAGAATGCTGTGTAGTCATATAGTACTACTCAAGAAGAGATGGAAAACAGATGAGACACTTTAAATAACATCCCCAAAGAGAGAAAGCAACGAAGAAACGGGACATCATAGAAAAATCAGAGGAATAACCAGGGCAAAGATTCAGAAATCTTGCATTACGGTTTCAGAAAAGGCACCCAATGATTCTCTTGACACCCTTCTCGATCTTTCCTCATATGCTTCTTTCCTTTTTCCATTTTCCCTTTCTTCTTTCTTTCTCATATTCTTCCCTTCTCTTTCAAATCTCTGTGTTTTTGTTTG
Organism: Myotis nattereri; assembly: GCF_964212035.1. Classification (NCBI taxonomy): domain Eukaryota; kingdom Metazoa; phylum Chordata; class Mammalia; order Chiroptera; family Vespertilionidae; genus Myotis; species Myotis nattereri. The sequence goes on along the minus strand of NC_138093.1, from coordinate 27,482,861 downwards.
TTTGTTTGTTATGACAATGATACTAATTAGAACTACCCACTATGTACACTGCAATGTAAGTTCATAAGAAGCTGAACCAGGTTTCCAATTTAGGTCCTCAGACTCCCAACCCCTACTTGCTTCTCCTTATTGAAATCCAAGGGAAGGAACTAGGGTTTGATTTTTTTTTCATAGCAGCACAATTTATAATAACTAAGATTTGGAAACAGCCCAAGTGCCCATCAGCAGATGAGTGGATAAAAAACAAAAGCAAACAACAACAAAAAAACACACCTGTGGTACAGCCCTAGCTGGTTTGGCTCAGTGGATAGAGTGTCGGCCTGTGGACTGAAGCGCCCCAGGCTCCATCCATTCCAGTCAAGGGCACATATGTAATACTTTCAGCAATAAAGACTAACAAATAAAATCCCCCTCCCCCAAATAAAAATAAAGGAAAATGCAGATTGCAAAAATGCTTGTGATGTTTCCAGATCCTTTTGATTTTCATTCAAACAGAAAAGAAAACGACACCAAAAGCAATCATATCTTCCAGCTTTTCCAATATCTAAGGGCAATGCAATATGTGCAACAGATTCAGATGCCATCTTCAAAATCAGAATACAAACGCAAGCTAGGGCAGCCAAGCGCATAAGCTGCTGAAAACAAGGGACTGGACCACAAGCCACGGACATTTATATTCATGTTTCTAAATAGCTCTCATTTATTATTCACTTAGATGTAATGCTCATCTTCAGCTGAGATGAAAGTAGGAGAAATTTCCACTGGTTATGGGTGCAGTGGAATCAAAAAGCAATTTGTTTTTTGTTAAAAGATAAAGGTGCTGCAAAGCTCCCCTGTACGAATGTGGCCGAGATTCAGCATCAACACTTCCTCCCGGTTCGTTCTCTTGATAATGTTTGTTTCTTCAGTAAACGGCAAACAAATTTGCAACGTTGCTTGTTATGTTGACGACAATGATGCTTTAGCAATGATGCCTGTCTTTCGCTGAGGATCTAATCTTTTGGAAGTCTTTCTGTCAAGATCTTTGAAGAAAATAAATGGTGTTAGTTACTACAAAGCTTAGTTACCATGCAACTAATTGGCAATTCACATCTAAAGCTTAATTGCCTATGGCATCTCTGTTCCTTTTTTTGTTTAACAAGTGCTTAAAAATAGCGTCATAAAGTGAAATTCACGTTGTATACAATGAATCCTTTTAAAGTGAACAATTCAGTGGCATCTAGTATAGTCACCAAGTTGTGCAACCACCATCTCTATGTAGTTCTAAAACATGTCTGTCACTCCTGAGTAGACCCCTATCCATTAAGCAGTTTCTCTACATTCCTTCCTCTCTCCAGCCCCTGGCAACCATCTCTACATTTATCTTTTCTGGGTCATTCCTATAAATGCAGTCATATAACATGTGACCTTTTGTGTCTGGCTGATTTCACTCAGCACGATGTATTTGAGGCTCTTCCACATTGTAGCATGTATCAGCACTTCATTTCTTCCCCCTCCCCTCCAGCTTTACCGAGGTGTAACTGACTAGTAAAGTTATATTTATATGGTGATTTCATATCCATCTACACTGTGAAATGATTTCCACAATTGAGTTAACACATCAATCACCTCCATCACTATATATATATATATATATATATATATATATATATATACACACACACACATATATATATATTTTACCTTTGTGTGTGTGTGTTAAAACACCTATTGTCTTAGCAAATTTCAAGTATTTAATACAGTTTACCAACTGTAGTCACCATGCTATCCATTGGTCTTGTAGAACTTATTTATCCTCTTTTCCTCATCCCCAGTCCGTGGCAACCACCATTCTACTGTTTCTGTGAGTTCAATTAAAAAAAAAAAAAGTTGTTTTAGATTTTACATACACATGCTGTCATGCAGTATTTGTCTTTCTGGCTTATTTCACTTAGCATAATTTCTTCCTGGTTCATCTAGGTTGTTGAAAATGACAGGATTTCCTTATTTTTTTAAGACCGAATAATATTCCTTTGTATTTTCAGGCCACGTTTCTATGTTTACTTATTTATTTATTTTTCTTGTATTCTCTCTTTCTTTCAATGCCTCTTCTGCTGCCCAACCCCTAATGCTCTGGGAATCACCTAATCAATAATTAGGTGCTGTGCCCAGGTTAATTCCAGGCATAGCCTTTGTAGATACAGGGTATCAGGTGCCTCTGAGTGCACTGTCTGCAGTGGCCTGAAGACTCTGAATGCCCCCAGACTGCTCCGAGGGGTGATGAAGAGGAATGCTCTTATATATCACAATCTTTCTGGAACTCCTGGTGTGTCAAATTATCATCTGGGGACAAAATGGAGAATTCACGGGCCCCTAAAAGTATATTAAATGTCATCCTTAAATGGTAAAGTTTTAAGGAAACACCTATGAGCATGATAACCCCCCTTTTAAATCATCTTACCCCATCCATGGGGCCCTGCAAGAATCATTACAAGATAAAATAGGAAGGTACTTCACAAACCACTTAGCAAGAATGGCAATAATTAACATTTTTCCTAAAGAAACACTTTAAACTTGAACTATCCAACTATCAAGTCAATCCATTGCTAACAGAGTCACCTTGAGACCATTTCACTCTAAGGAGTTGTACAAAGGGTTAGGTACCGTTTTGCATATCAATTCGCAGCAACTCAACTCTTAGCTGACCTTTGACTAGTTCTGGTCCCTGAATTAAACATAAAGATAAACTTGTGACTCATCTGGATTTTAAATTTTGGATGCTGCTAGGAGAAGACGTTCAAGTAAATACTGCATTTTAATATGCTTATTTTTCTGACGAGGGTGAATTGAGCATTTCAGATTTTCAAACCCATAATTCATTTCTCCATGTTTTTTCAAACGGAAAAATGAGCAGAGGAAAAAACCCATCTTTATGACTTTAGCTCTTTGTATTATCTGACTTGTGTTCAGTGAGATCACTTCCAAAAGGTTAAGTGACTTGGAAATTTACAAGATGTTCTTAGTTTCATGTCCTATTCAGTTTGTCTCCCAGGAGAGGATGTTGAAGACACTGCCCATGTTAGTCATCAGTATTTCTGACCTGTGGAACCATTTAAGTAAAGCTGCACTCAAGGAGAAGGGACGAGAGTAATAAAGATAGTATGTATCTGGAGCTATAGCAGTCAGAATGAAATATCATGTGATTCCTGTACATATGGTGCTTTTAATAAGATACTGTATTTCAGAGTGACATAAAAATTATAGAACAAAGAAGATGGTATATAATTAAGAGCTCAATCATGTGGTATAAACTGTAAATGCTAAAAAGATTCAAAGAAAGGAGACATGAGTGTGGGTTTGGAGGATGTGAGACAGACAGCAGAACGATCTGGGACTTTGTTATTGAAGGGGAGGTAGAATTTGTTCAGAAGCCAGGAGGAAGGAGTACAGGCTCCCCAGTGGGAGAGATGAGGAGGTGGCAGCCCTGGCCAGTGCAGCTCAGTTGGTTGAGTGTTGTCCCATGTACCAAAAGGTCACTGGTTCAATTCCTGGTCAGGGCACATGCCTGGGTTTTGGGCTTTATCCCCAGTAGGCGGTGTGCAGGATGCAGCCAACTGTTTCTCTCTCTCTCTCTCTCTCTCTCTCTCTCTCTCTCTCTCTCTCTCTCTATCTCTATCTCTCTCTCTCATCAGTGAAAACAATTTTTTTTTTAAAAGATGAGGTGACAAAGGAGTGTTTTTGCCCAGTGAAAACCTGCTGGAGGAAGTTCTGATTGGAGAAAAGCCATCGCATGGGAATAAAGTTGGAGAAGATGCTTTCTCATGATGATAGAACCACTAAGCCACCCAAGCAGCTGTTGGTTCTGGAAATAATTTTTTCCTACCATGTCAATTTGGGAATATATATCTGAAGAGAGAGTTGTGAACAGATAATGCAGCCGTTTTGGTGGACTGCATCCTGGCCCGGGCTCTTCCTTGCTGTGTGATCTTGGGAAGGTTTCTTCATTTGTTGAGTCCCCTCACCTCTCTTCTGTCTACTTATCTTGCTTCACTTTCTCCTATTTTTCAACACACACCTTTCACACATATGCAGCTGATTTCTGCCTCGGCCCATACACTTCTACCTTCTTATCTTTATACTGAGTCAAACTTTTTCATGAAAAAAATCTTCCTGTGGCTTGAGGCCTTTGCAGGTTATGTGGTCCTCTTTGATGTCCCTCTCCTCTAGACTCATGACATTTTGAATCTATATCATCCCCCATTCAGTCCTTACTCAGAAACTCGCATATTATTTTTGAGTGTGTGTTTCACACTTGGTTACAATTTTTTTTTATAGCTGTGACCGTGATATAATATTAAATCCACAGGTGATGCTCATTGGGCACATGTCAGTGAAGTCACTGGGTTGATACATCTCAATTTTTGGTGTATATTTTGGTTATTTGCGTGGACATTCTTAAGGATTGTGTACTAGAGTATGCTTTTAGAAGCTGGGGTCAGGGGGAAGATGTTGTCATATCCACCAGAGTTTTTATTTCCATTTTTTGGAGATCTTTCATAGCAAAAATTGAAATAGGAAATAAGAGAATGAAATCCTGGAAATAAGTCTAGTGAAACACTTCATTAAAATCTATTTATAGTGTGGTTTTTATTTTTATTTATTTTTTTATATTATGTTTTTAAATAAATATTTCCCATATGATGTTTTCATAATTTTAGGTGAATAGTCACACAGCTGTGTTTTTCTCCCTAAGAAATTTTATATTTTCATTAGATCTCCCAAACATTACCTTAACAGAGTTTATTATATTTTAATGTTTATTCTTTATATAATGAGCTTTGAGGATTATCACATATTAAAAGCAATTGCCATCCCATTTCCTTAGGCATTTTTATGGAAAAATATCAAAATTTTGCCACTAAAATAATCATCATGAAGATAATTATGATCAACTCATAAAACTGTTCACATCTTAATGGCTAAGACAGATTTATAGGAATTTTGTTAATGAATATACTCAATACATATGGAACATCTTAATTGGTAGTTGGGTGGGATAATACATATTTTTCTTTTAATGTGTATTTTCTAAAGACCTGTAAGATTTGTTAAAAAGCACCTGAATTAAAATAATTTTGCTCTTTTATGTGATTTACCAAATTCTTCTTAAGAATCTTATTAGAACAATTGTTGCAAAATTATACTCAAATTACCAATGTGGCTTTACAGTAGAGGAAATGGATTTATTTTCCTTCACGTAGCATTTTACTCTTCAAAATCTGCTTATACTAGTAATGTTAATTTTGAATCCTCCAGTTGGCAAAAATAAACTTCTCTTTTTGTTGCTGTTGTTAAAAAAAAATGTGTAATACTTGAATTTTAGGGAAAAATCCTACAAGCTTTTCATATGGTTCTTCAGAGTGTACATGTTATCAAGCTACATGGCACAGCAAACTTTATTTTTTTGAGCAAGGCGATTATGTGTATTACCTTTAAAAATTAAGTTTTGAATAATTAATGCATATATTTGGTGCATAAATTCAAGAGTTTCAAAAAGAGATACAAGTAAAATACTTTTCTACTTACTCTTGTCTACCAGCAACTCAATTTGCTGAGTTAACTGCAATCAGTTTATTATAGGTCCTTCCAAAGAGCTTATGTTTAGAGATATTTTAATATATGCATACTCTATGTTTCACTCAAATAGTGGATAGCGCAATTCTCCATCTTTTTCACTAAACAATATTTAGTGGGGGAATGTTTAGTTTCAGAACCTGAGTTATACTTTTTAGTGGCTGTTAATTAATCTGTTATATGTATGTACCAAGATGTACCACCCCTACCAATTGGTTAGCTTCAGTCTCTTTCTTAATCTTTTGCTCAACAAATAGCTTTGCATCTACAATGAGAATTCATTTTAGAGTATTTCCAAGGACAAATTTGTAGATGTCAGGTTGTTGGCACAAAGGGACTGTGGCTTTTATAACTTGGTGGACATTGATAAGCTACCAACATAAAAGTCACACTAGTTTTGCAACAGTGAGAAGGATAAGGGCTGTTTATCTCTGTTCTCACCCAAAAAGTGTCAAATGTTTTGCTTTTTGGAGTTCTGATTTAGTAAGTTCATAAATAAGGTAATAAATGATTTCATGGTTTTATGTAGACTTTCTTTTACTATGAGTAGAGTTCAATATCTATTAAATGCTTGAGCCATTTCTATTATATTACAATTTATCTGTTTATATCCTCTGTCCATTTCTTTTCTATCAGTATGTTGTTGGCCTTAGTAGGAATGACTAAGGTTGGCCATTTACTAAGGCCTAAAGTTGTATCTCTTCATAATGTTTAAAATATGTCTTCATATAGAGTTTTTACATTTGGATTAAGTTTATTTCTAATTTATTCTCTTGAGTGTGTGTGTTTTCCTCTCTAGCGTGTCTTCTAACTGGTTTTGAGTGTTTTTTGAATTAATTTTGAACTCAGTTATCTTTATGAATTCTCATATTTTTTTGCAGTATAGTAGTTTTGAAGTGGGTTATCTTGGATTTTCCAGGTTTATAAGCATGTAATTTTCAAAGAATGGAAATGTTACCCCTTCTTTCTACTGTTCATACCTTGCATTTCTTTCTTTTATTTAATTGCCTTGGTTAGTAGGTTGAGAACAATACTTGGCAGTTGTGGTGATAGCTAACAGCCTAGTCTTGTCCTTGGCTTAATGGAAATTATTGCTTTTTGACCCTTTTAGAAAGCAATTCATCTCGTCTATGTTTCCGTATTTATTTGGACATAATTGAGAATCTGTTTTGATTTGCGGTCCCCCCCCCCCGCCCCACTTTTGTTTACTTTCTCTTCTCTTTATTAATTTACCGTTTATTTGCAAAGGGCCAATTGCTAAAACTGAAAATTCATGTTCACCAGCGATAGGCAGCTGCTGGGTTTGGCCTTCATACCCATGATTTTACTTTATTTTTCACATCTGGATATTTGTCTTTTCTTACAGCCTCAGCAATGCATTTACACGTGTTTAAACTATTTTATATAGCATTGGCAGGTGTTTTATGGCCAGTGGCTTTTAGTCTTCTATATGCTGTTAATGGAAATCCTATATATTTTTTATAAAAAGTTACCAATATGTGTGTTTTAGGAAGTACTTTTCTTTAGCTACTCTCACCCCTTTCTCTCTCACTGTATTTCTCTCTTCCATTCTTCTTCCCCTTTTATTACGATTTTCATCTTGTAAATATTGGCTTTTGTTTGGTAAGTACTGAATTTCTTGGATTTGAAACATAGTTAGGGAAGCACAGAAACCACAAGGCTTCACTGGCTACACATTGTGGATGAGCTGCAGTTGTATTTTGCAAGAATCCTGAAGAAACTGTTAGTGACAACACCAGACCCTAAGATGACCCTCAGCCAAGGAATGTGGATGCAGAGTTTTAGCTCATGGGAACGAAACTCTTCCTAATGGTCAGAACTTTCACAAACTCTGAGATGTGTGACACACACCCCACCCCCTGCCCCAGCATTTTTCTGCGAGATTGCATGCTTGCTCTACAGTCTGTTCCAAATGTAACAGTGTCTAACATGTAGTATTGGGCTCTCTCAGCTCAGGAACCTTGTCTTTGAGGTTTAGGTAAATATGCCCAAGGCCCCTATCTCTACCTTCTTTGTTCAATGTTCTCCTAAAGTTTTTATTACTATCTGGAGGCTCTTATCCTATAGTCCAGCGGTTCTCAACCTGTGGGTCGCGACCTCTGTGGGGGTCGAACGACCCTTTCACAGGGGTCGCCTAAGACCATCGGAAAACACATATATAATTACATACTGTTTTTGTGATTAATCACTATGCTTTAATTATGTTCAATTTGTAACAATGAAATTGGAGGTCACCACAACATGAGGAACTGTATTCAAGGGTCACGGCATTAGGAAGGTCGAGAACCACTGCTATAGTCAATTTTGACTCTGACAGTCATGTATCCCACTCTTGGCACTAACTGTATTTTTAATTTCTATTAATATTTGTTACTATGTGTTATTATTTAATTTCTCATTTAAAAAATTACTCAACTAAATGGTAAAATCTTTGAGGAAATGCATAGTCTGTGTACTTCCTTGAGTCACTAACACAGTGCCTTGCTCATTCATATTCATGATTATTTGACTAATGTTGGTCTCATCCTTGGCTTCCCATGTTCCACGATGGCAAGAGTCTTGCTCATTTCTGTTGGATATTGAATCCCTAGAGCTGAACACAGGAGTTAAACCCCATAGCAAGTTCTTAAAATATTAATATTAATGTCAATACTCACTCTGCATTCTAAGGTATTAGAAAATACACTGACTTTTGAAACAGACTTTAGTTCTGTTCTTAATAGCAACAGGAACTTGTACAAATTAATTAACCTTTTTGAAACCAGTTTGCTCATTTGTAAATGAAATAATGATAGTGCCAGCCACACATGATTGTTGCAGTAATTTAGCACTTAGGATGAGCTTAATAAATGGTTTGCTTGAAATAGATATGGAATACAAATGAACTGTTGTCGAGAATTACTTCATGATCCAGAAAGTTCACTACAGAATAACATAAAAGTGCGTTCCTTCCTGAAAGTCCTAGAACACCATAAATCAGAGGATCCTGGGTCACATCCTAGGAGGACTCTGAAATATCATCCATACAATCTCTGCCTAACCGTGCTTTACTCCAGCATTGCCCCATGGGCCGGCTCCCAACGATCGATGTTTAGAATCTATAAAGATGTTCTGTGTCAAAACGGCTTTGTACTAAAGAAAAATTTACAAGATCTAAATTAAAAAGTTGTGTTCTTTAAGGAGTACTTCTCATACTTTTTAATATGCCTTGAGTATGCTATTACTTGTAGCATTTTCCATTCTCATTTGCCCACCAATCCTTTTTTTCTTTACTTGCATCCTGTAGGATTACTTAGTGAGTGTTTCTCAGACTATCCTTGAAAAAAATTTAGGATGGTTGGTTTCTAGTCTTGTGCCAAAACGCTATGAAAGTAACCCATTCCAGTGAATAAGATGCCCTTCTTTAGAATATAGAAGAAGGGGTTAAAATAGACTTATGGCTAAGTGTAACAAATATTCCTAAAATTCATGCTTTGTGAGAACAACCACTGTAATACTTAAATAATAAGGTAAGTTAAAAAAAATTGCCTTAATCTCCCTACAACCTTTAAGAGACTCAGATCACCATCTCCCCTTAAATGTGGAAGATTTAATTGGCATGCTGGAGAGCAACAGAAAGCTTGTTGTCATTCTAAATGCATGCCTCTGAGCAGAGAAATTTAAGCATAACAACAGTAGAAGCCTACAGGTAGAACTAGATAGAAATGAATAAGAATATAACATCCTGCATTGCATAGCCAGGAGATTTTATTTTTGACTCTTCATAGGGGTCAGAAAATGACAAAACTTCTATTCATTGGAGATTATATGGTGCAAGTTGAAGTCTGGTTGCCATTTTTAAAAGTTTTGAGATGCTTTTATGAAGCTGAGAAATTGCTTCTCCTTTTTTTTCTTCACATGTCATGGCTGTGAATCTGTTGGAAGCATTACACAACACTGTGGCTATTGTCCTAAACCAACATCTTTTATTATTGCAGTTTACTTTTTAATGATTTCCAAGGGCTGATGTTGAAAAGTTGAGCTCTCTCCAGAATGTTTTGCTTGGACTCTCCATGTGATAATCTGAGACATTGGGAACAGTAATCCCAATAACATTCCCCCCTTTTTAATATTTTCATTTTTTAAGCAAAAATTTTCAACTTTGCAGGCTTTTCCCTCCAGAGGCAGAAACCCTTCAATTTTTTCTGAATAAGAAGTTAAAAGGTAAAAACAAAATGGTCAGTGTGGCTCAGTGGTTGAGCATTGACATATGAACCAAGAAGTCACCAGTTCGATTCCTAGTCAGGGCACATGCACAGATTGTGGGCTTGATCCCCAGCAGTGGGTGTGCAGGAGGCAGACGATCAATGATTCTCTCTCATCATTGATGTTTCTATCTCTCTCTTCCTCTCCTTTCTTCTCTGCAATCAATAAGAAAAATAAAAATAAAATAAAATAGGCCTGGGGAGACAAGAGCTAAGGATCTTCTGTGACATTGTCCACACATCTTAAAATTATGTATGTATCTCAGAAAGGCAATATTCTATAAGGTAAGGAGGTCTACAGATATCTATTAATTTTCACATTTGCTTATAACAGGCAAAACAAAGAAAACATTCTCAAAACCTAATTTTTCTATCATGAAAAACATTTATTGAGAGTTTACCATATGTCAGACTTCAAAATAATGGTCAAATCATCACAACAGAAAAGCCTGGATGTCCCCCAGGTGCTCAGAGCCTGGTTCTTACCATCTCCTGCTAATGCCTGGCCAGCTGCTGCTGCAGAAATCTATGTGAATTACTGGGGAACAGAGCCACACCTTCCACTCCATTCCCCCTCCCACCTTGCTCTCTCTTCCACCCTTGCCTGTAAAGTAAAAGTACCCTGTTTCCAATGCAAATAAATTGGTAACCTTGAGTAGAGGGAAGGTGTATAATTGAGAAAGCGGCACAGAGGGGATGCCTGTCTATTCCTCATGTTTGGACCCCAGCTCAGCCAGCCATACCTGCCTGGTTAATGATGGAATGCAGGTTAGCATCTGGCCCCCTCTCCTAAGAGACCTTTGCCAATGCATTAGGGCAGTGGTTCTCAACCTTCCTAATGCCACAACCCTTTAATACAGTTCCTCATGTTGTGGTGACCCCCAATTTCATTGTTACAAATTGAACATAATTAAAGCATAGTGATTAATCACAAAAACAATATGTAATTATATAGGTGTTTTCCGATGGTCTTAGGCAACCCCTGTGAAAGGGTCGTTCGACCCCCAAAGGGGTCGCGACCCACAGGTTGACAACCACTGCCTTAGGGGAAGAAGCTGAATAAGAAGTTAAAAGGAAATAAAATAAAATAAAATAAAGTAAAATGTGCACCATTCAGTATCTCTTTAAGAAATGGAGCTAAAATGCAGAGTTGGTTAATAGGATGTAACACCAGTGAATTTCCTCCAGGTTAGCCCAGTGACAGTGAGAACAGAAGAGGATTCTGGCTGGGCCCTCAGCTTGGCACCAGAACCTCTTGAGAATGGGAGCATCAAGGGAAGGCTGTGTCAGTCATGACCATCTGTGTGCCTGTGAGAGAGGTCCCTGAATGGCCCTGGACCTAGAGAAGCTGGTCTGGTGCTAAGAATTTCAGTGAGCCCTAACCGGTTTGGCTCAGTGGATAGAGCGTATTCAGAATGCCTATTGCAGTGCCTGGCACAGAGTAGGCTTATTAATTGCCATTTCCCCAGGATGTGACTGTAGAAGGGGGTTCCACAGATGATGTTCTGGGTTCCAGCCATACTCTTGTCCTGTCCCCCAGATAGCATCTGCCTGTCTACTATTTTTGCTAGGCAGAAATAATCGCTAGTACCATCACATTCTTTCCCTCATTTTTACCCCCTTTCAGGAGGAGCCTGAAATTGTCGGCTTCCCATTCGTGGAACCCTTTGTTATTTTCCACAGATTTGCTTCTATTTCAGAGCATTTACTGCATCTTTGCAAGGCTGAGTCCTTGAGGGCACCTAACCAAGTCTCTAATAGGCTCATTACATAATGTCTGCTGCCTGCAGATGTTGTGGAATATGATGGAACCATATTGCTCCTTTTACTACAATGTGTGCTTCATGTTCAGAAGAAATGTTTGGTATATTCTCACCATGAGGATTGTCCAGGCAGTTCTCAACGATAGTAGTTCTATGATTTAGTTGTAATTTTGATGTGGCGGTGGGGGGAGGCGAGGTCAGCGTTGAACTACCCCGCCATCTTGACCGGAAGTTACCATGAGGGTTAAAAGAGCAGGCAGAGCAGCAGGCGTAGGCAGGCTGGGAGGGGTCAGCAACCTGTTCAGGCTTCCTGGTGTCTCCCACACTGGCTGGGGCCCAGTTCCCTGTATCTCTTTTGCACTTGAAGCTGGATATGAGAGAATGTATGCCACCCCGGTCATATGTACAACTTAGATCTTGTGGTCACCTGCGTCCTGTGTAAGTCATTCACTCTGAACCCGGGCTTAATAGCCAGCCATGAGCTTCTAAAGAAGGCCCTCCCCTCTGCTTCTCCCTGAGGAGCTTGTTACAGTCTCCATACAACATCCTGACCTACCTGTGGCCCTTCAGGTTCCCCAACATTGTTGGGTCCTAAGGTGATGGCAGAACTCCTGGCTCTACTGTCTATCCAGCCAGAGACCATTACCTTGCCCTTGGCCTCACTCAAGGCCAGTGGCTGTCAGGTCCCTTGGTAAATGTATCAGAGCATCTCCCCAAATGTGACGTATTTTGCCTTCCATATTGAAGAGGCGCACAGTAGACTGTGCCTCTTTTCTTATTGGTGGGGTGAGGAACTTGTCTTTTCCTTTAGAGGGGATACCCAACACCCCTTACACCAAGGAACCCTGACTTACCTTCTTCACTGAGTTACCGGGCCTCCTTCATCCTGTAGGATCTCTCCCCTGCTCTTTAGCACCTGTATCTCTTTCTATGGCATTAAGAGCAACTGCTATTTCCTGCTCCCCAGGACCTGTGAGCATGAGATGATGTCATCAAAGTAGTGACCCAGCATAACGGTTAGGTGGCCAATGTTCTGTAGACTCAGTTATGGCACAGGTCAGACGGGGGGTTTAAGCGTGGGGCAGGACTCTGAAGGTGCACTGCTCTCCCACCAAGTGACAGACATTGACTTCTGGCATCATCTCTACCTTGGGATACAACGGAAGCACGTGCCAGATTAAGAGCGGCCTTCCAGGGGCCAGACCTCTATTGCTTTGCTTCTATAAGGAGACAACTTCCAAACAAGTCCTTTTTATTGTCATGCGATTCAGCTCCTCAGAACCCACTTCTGTTTCCAAAACCTGTTCGACACTGGCCATGCTGTAAGAATTAAATGGGGGTGTATTGGGTCACCAATCCTGCATTCTTTTAATCTTCAATGATGACATATTCTCTACAATATCCCCCAGGGAGCCCCCAGGGCTCTTTAGGTTTGGATTTACTGTTTTGATGATGATGATGATGATGATGATGATGAGGAGGAGGAGGAGGAGGAGGAGGAGGAGGAGGAGGTATTGACTTCTACTTCTCTTTTTTCCATCTTATCCCTTATTTTCATAGGCTAGTGAGCCAGTACAGGAGGACTTCTAGTTCCTAAAGATACCCATTTCAGTTCTTGGCTCAGAAACTGGGGGGAAAAACCCTTACAATGTGTTGGAAGATTTACTGAGATTACCATGTCTGGACTCCATTTATTGTTTGTCACATCAGGACTCTATTTATTAGGTTTGGAATATTTTCCCTTAAAAACAACGTTACTATCTCAGTGAGCTATCCACATAATCTGTTTTTATGGTCGCTGCCAAAGAACTGGATCATCCGATTGCTGGCCTTCATACCTATTAGGAAAGGTACCCTACTTGGCTGCTGGAGCTGAAGTCATTTGCTACTCCAGGATCCTTCAAATCCAATTAAAATCAGAAGGCCCATTTCAGGATGGTATCTTGCCATGGAATCCTGAACTTACGCAGATCAGTGACTCAAAGAGCTTTTCATGGATACTGGCACTGTCCTCAAAGGACTCAGTGAAGGGTGTGCCTCCTGGACCACATTGGGGCACATAGTCTGAGAGTGAGTGGGCCTGGGTCATGTGGTATAAAAACACTTCAGAACTGCTGTCTTCCAAAGTCTCCCAGGCCCATTCACCACGTTACACCGAGGAATTCCTGACACTTCAGCTGTGCTCTGTGTGGCTCGACATGGAGGCGAGGGTTCTGTGAGCCAGCTGAGCACACTGTTAGAGCCACTCCCAGCTACCAGGCAAGGACATCAGACCCTGAATTTCTGCTAAGTGTGCTCGTGTTGATAAATTCAGCCCCACTATCAAGCTACATTCTTTTCTTCCTCGGCCAGATACTTCAAAATACATTCTTGCACACATTTCCCAGAGTTTGGACAACATAATAAGCAAGCGACGATCTGAATTGTTTTTGCTGTATTTTAATTTTTTATTTTGGGGCTTGATATTTTTGTTGGCCTCTTGGGGCATGTTTAGATCTGGCTGCCATCATAGCACTGGTATTAACAAGGTGCGTGTGCATGCATGCATGTGTTTGTGTGTGCTCGTGTGTGTGTGTGTCCTGTATCTACATTCATGTTGGAGTAGAGCATGAGGAGAATTGACTTCATCTTTGCAGGTAGTTCTCTGAGGCCAGGAAGATACCTTAATTTTTTCCCCCACATATGAATATCCCATTTGAGTTTGCAGAGAGATATGTAAGCTATAGAGACATAAAGACCACTCAGAAACCTTTGCCAAATTGTTGAAATCTAATTTCCCAAAGGATTTATTAGCATAACATCTCTTTTCCAGTCTGAGGTGGATTTCCCTGGGTCAGTGGGGTAGATTGGCTGGGATAGAACTGGTCTCTTACTTTCTAAATCAAAATCAAGACCCAAATTATTCCACCGAGACCTTGCCTCGAATGTGCTAGTCCTTGGCATCCAAAATTCCCTCCTGCTCTCTGTACCCTCGGTGTTCTACTCCTTTCTTTTCTTTCTCTTGCATGGAAGCATTCGGTCTTCCCTGAGAAAAGGAGATGAACTTGTTTACCATACATATTAATATATTAGACTCAAACATGAACTTGACTTTTATATACTCTCATGGGCATACAAACATATAACTGCAAATTTGAATCAATAAGGAACTCAACAAACATGCTTAAAAGCAGAAACAGAAACCCTTATACATCACTTATAACAGTGCTTATTTTTATACAAAAAATAATCAACTGAACTATAAGAGAATATAATAAATCAGACATATTTTTTCAGTAACAAATATAATAAGCAATTTAAAAATTCAGACAGGAACCCATCCTATGCAAATTTTACCAAATAGACGTCCCTCCCCTTCCCCCCGCCCCCCCTAAATAGCATTTGTGCTCACTTGCCAGGGGATCTGTGGAAACTGGCAGCAGAGACAAGTTCTTTTGATTCCTGTTGAGATTCTCATGATGCCAAGTCACTGCTCCCGTCCCTGACCTTGGGCTGATGCCACTCGGGAGAATGTTATTTACCTAAGAAAGAACAAAGCAGCCACCAGAGTTTACATTTTTATATATTATTTCTTTATTTTTATGAAGACATGATTAAGACAATCATAAAACATTGTGAAAGGAAATAACTCTGATTTCACCTCTAATCTGAACTCCGTGCCAGAGCAGCTGTTTCCATGCTCTTGAGTTCTCTTCATCTCTGGATCAGTCAGGACACGCTCAGGCTGCTCTCAGGCTGCTCACCTTTTGTGGGTGCTTAGCAAGCTTCACGTCCCTTTGATTCTAATCAATTTCACATACCAACAACCATACCGCAGTTTCTTTCTAGACTTCCATACTTTTATTCTCCTCTCTCTCTTGCTATCTCTCTGCCCCCCTTGCTTCTCTCTCTTGACTAAATTGCTAATCTGCAGAACAATTATTTTTTAGTACTACATGTCCAAGGAAGATTAGCAGTAGGCTCTGCCCAACCTTTCATCTCTCTCCTATCCCCCTCCCCCTCCCCCTCTCCTCCCCCTCCCCCTCCCTATTCCCCATTAAAATGCTTTCCTGGACACCACACCGGTACTCCCTGGTACTCTAATCCATTCAGAGAATTATGCAATGAGTAAGATCCTTTTGACTTGATCCTTGCTTCAAGGCTGGGTTTTAACCAGCTTTGTGACTCCAAGCATTTCTACATTTTGCACTTTCCTGTTAGGGGCTCTCTGAATTTATGGACTCCGTTACCTTTCTTTCTTTCTTTTTTTTTAAAAAATATACTTTATTGATTTTTTACAGAGAGGAAGGGAGAGGGATAGAGAGTTGGAAACATGGATGAGAGAGAAACATCGATCAGCCGCCTCCTACACACCTCCCACTGGGGATGTGCCCGCAACCAAGGTACATGCCCTTGACCAGAATCTAACCCGGAACCCTTGAGTCCGCCGGCCGACGCTCTATCCACTGAACCAAACCAGTCAGGGCTCTGTTACCTTTCTTTCTTGCTTTCAAACCGGGACAATTAGTTTCTGAGCTCATCTTGCTCCTGCAAACCTGGCCCAAAGCAACAACAGCACGAGGACACAGTATTATAATGCCCTTTCCTCACCGCTTCCCCCAGAGCTACAGTTCAGTAGGCATGTGATCTGCTCCCCAAATTACCACCCATGACAATTTTTTTGCAAGTTTTTGCCACCAAATAACAACAATTACCACCTTTCCAATGGCTAATAAAATCTGTTCACAGATGAAGCCAGCAGTGTTCTGGCTGTCTGCCAACGGACCACTCGGTTAAGGTTTTTATTTCGGTAGCGCTCTGCCGGTAGGTATGAGTTTTTACTTCCGTCTGAACAACCCGGTTCTGGTGCAGCAACACACATCTCTAAAATCTTGATGACTTAACACAAGGAGAATTTACTTCTTGTTCCTGATGCTCGAAACAAGTATACAAGACGAGTATGGATGGGAGAGTTGGAAGGGGTCGACCTCAGCGAACATACCTCAATCAGATTGAGGACGTTTTTAGCAAAGGCCAGCTTAGGAGTACCCTAATTAAGCTAATAACAATGTACCTACCTATATAGTATAAGTTTAAAAAATTTGGCTCTCAAAAGAAATTTCAATCGTTGTACTGTTGATAGTTGACTCTGTTGACTAATGGGTTTGCCGACCACTGCTTTAAGAGGGTTGATTCTCACAGTGACTCAGGCCATCAGACTGATGGAGAGTGGCCTGAGCATGTCCCTGGGTGGCTGCTGAGACAGGAAAAGGGACTGTGCAGGGCCATGGGCTGAAATGACACACGTTTGTGCCCCTCACATGTCACTGGTTATGATAAATCACGTGGTCGGGCCTAACTTCGATGTGCAATCCTACTGTACTGGGTTAAATTGCACACCCCCTCCCCCCAAAAAATATGTGGAAGACCTAACCCCCAGGATCTGGGAATGGGACCTTATTTTGAAATAGGGTCTTTACAAAGAGAATCAAGTTAAAATGAAGTCATCAGGGTGGGCCCTCAACCACTATGTCTGGTGTCCTTATAAAAAGTGGGAATTTGGACAGAGATAAACACGCATAGAAGGAAGACGATGTGAAAATACAGGGAGAACATGATCTGTGAGCCAAGGAATGCCCGAGGTACCAGAAGCCAGGAGAGAGACCCCCAGCGGAACCCACCCTGTGGACCCCTTGACTTTGGACTTCCAGCCTCCAGAACTGGGGAAAATACATTTCTGTTCTTAAGCCACTCAGACTGTGTGTGGTACAGGAGCCCTAGCAAACTAATAACTGTGTCCAGAAGGAGGAGGAAGCTGGGATATTTGCGCACAGCATGAAGGACCACCAGAATGTCTTTATTTACATAAAATATAAGTAATTTTACTAGTTTTTAATCCAAGTTTATAGAAAAATTCCTTCACTTAACATCATGTAACATGTCTTTGTGGGTTTTTTTTTTATGCTGACATCTCATGTTCATTATTAAATTGCTGCGTTATATAGTCTAAAGTCTTTAATTGACAACTTTTGTGCTGTGAATAAGTGGTATTTATTGCAAAATCAAACATTTAAAAAGACTACAAAGCTTTCAGTTAACATCAATTTCCAATAAATCAGTAACTATGAGTTACCTAAAGGGGAAATGCATTATACAGTATTGCCAGGAATATACCTGGTGCCTAGTCTTAGAAAGTCAGAGAATCATTGCCAGAATATGACTGAGTTTATTATTGTATAGATAGCATGTCCCAATCTGTTCTGTTACTAGGCTGTCTCAGAGCTGATAAAAAAAAAATTAGAGATAAAAAATTTCTATCTCTAAATATTTCCAGCAGAATTTCATTTTTATCCCTTAATTCAGAGATAAATAAAGCAAGCCCTGGTTTTTCTAGGGAATAGTCCATGAAAAAAAGTCCAAATTAAATTTGTTCTTATTCTCAATACCTGGTGTTGCTCAAGAAGAAGACACTTTGATCTTGAACTCTACTCAGATACATTTACCCTTGAAAGGGAAGTTGTATTACATGCTGGAACACTTTCTTCTTTCCCGCTCCAGCGTTAAATTATGTATGACTCCCTGGTGTATATAAATATTTCCTTCTCGTTGGAATCTCACTTGCAGATAGCAGAATGTCATAAATATAAGTAAAAAAATAGCAACAGGCTCAGCATACTCAAGGTATATTAATGTCACACATGTATGAAAAATGCATGAGATTCTTTCTTAGAGTGATGATGATGCCATTTTCATTTCTCATCTATATCTCACCCCAAGACGAGTGAACCACATTACAGAACACAATGAAATGTTTTCTTTAGGCTACATTTCATGGTTTCAGGGTTGAATTAAAGAAATTCTTATTAAGTGTCCTGAAATATGGGTAGTCTGCTGAGACCATGTCTATACCAAGCCTAATTTAATAAACTTAAACAATATATTTCAGCACAGTATGTGGGAAATAAGGTTCTGAACTCTTGTTCTTGTAATGTGTGTGCAATTTTTCCTATCTATAATAATAAAAGCATAATATGCTAATTAGACCTAATGTCCTTCCAGATGTTCTTCCAGACGACCTTCCAGATGAAGCCAGGGCTTTGAGGGCCGAGGTAGAGGCAGCTGCCATGGCAGGCGGGGGCTGAGGGCAGCGGGGTTGAGGTAGAGGTGGCCCCCGCTGTGGCCGGAGCCGCGCGCCTTGCACGGATTTCATGCACTGGGCCTCTAGTATTTCATAAAACTCCAGGTAGGGGGAAGTCAGAGTTCTGGTTACCTGAGAGTGTTAAGGAAACGCCCTGTAAAATCAGTTTAATAATTTTTCCATCAGCATCAACCAACACCTTTGTCTTGACTACCATCATGATGCAATTGTTTACTGAGCAATTACTACATGCTGGGCACTGCACCAACAGCTTTACATGCATCAACTCACATAGTCTGCACAGGAGTTGGATCAAGAAGTTACTGTTATCCCATTTTACAGATAAAGAAAGTACATTTCAGAAAGATTTTATCCAAGGGTACCTATAGCTAGTGAGGACCCGAATGCAGATTTGAACCCCCTTGCTGTCTCAAACTCTTACCATTATTCCAGTAATTTCCAAAATTTATTCATGTAATAGCACCCGTAGAAAGTGATATTTGTATGAAGATTAGGAAAACTGGAGGAGATTAGGGGAGATTTATACTGGGGCTTGGGGGAAACAAGTTGTTATATTTTCCACATGTTATATAAAACTATTACTCGTTATAAAAAACAAAAAATGAGGATAATATTAAGCTTTAATTTTATAAAACTTATAAATAAAACCTTGTCACAGTTTAAATAAGAGACATAAACCCACTTCCACAACCATGAGTTTTTGGTATCAGGTTTTAGACTTGAAAAAATAAAACAATTTCTGACCAGGTTTTTAAACGACAATTGCATTTTTAATGACAATCTTGGTAGGTATCCTCACGTAGCAACATTTTACATACAGGTGAAAAAAATTAAATTCATTTGAATAGTCATTTATAATGTTGAGTTATATTTAATAAATCTGAGGATTCCTTTTATCATGTTGAAAGAATCCGTGGTAAATTTCATGTGAAAACTGACAGGTTCTGAATCCAATCTTCGTCAGCTCAGGGATGTCGGTGTGATGATAAGCTGTGCTTTCTCCTGGAGCTGTTTCCACGAGAGTCCCATCCCCGCACCCCCATTCGCATGGACGTGCAACTGGAGGCTTCTACAGAAGCTCTTACCCTACAGGGGTCACTGAGGGTTGTGCTGAGAATATGCCATATAGAGGCAGAAGGGGAAGGAAGGAGACTGGATATAGTTTTCCAATACGATTTTAAAAAAGGGATTTTGGCTTAGAGACTTAAAGTCACTTGTGCAAGTTCAGAGAAAACAAACTTGGATTTGAACCCAAGACCTGACTCATATTTGCCCATCAGATAACATTGTGTGCTCCGGGCTCCTCTCAGGATCCTTCCCTCTTGACTGATGTTTAACATCAAAAAAATGAGCAATTTCTAAGTGCCGTCATCTCTTAAACCATGAGGTTTACTCCCTTGCCATATTTCTTTGCTTATACGTCTCTAGATATGAAGAGGGTAAAGGGACCATCCAGCCTTATATCCACCAACAGTGCATTCCCAGCTAACAGATGGCAGCTATCGCCCAGAACCGAATCGAGTGAGTATGTATCCATGATTATTGATTATCCAGTATGTGCCAAGCATTGTGCTAAATGGTGGGATAGTGTACTACCAATTTAGTGGGGGAGGGGACGGAGAAAGCCCTGTAAGTAGAAAATGGGTTGCTGCAAATCGTATCATTACAGAGGATAATGCCATTGAACTCTAATTGAGGGCACAATGAAAAGCTTCCCCCAAAAAGGTGACATTCAAGCTGGGTTTTGAAGTGTGAATAGGAGTTTGACAAACAAAATACGTATGTGCATGCGCATCAAGATCATCTGAGCTTTAGCCCCCTGGTGAGGTGATATCATGATACTGTATAATGGAGAGAATGCCTGGTCGGCAATCAAGAAGCACACGGAGTGATTTGTACACTCTGATTTCTGGACAAGCCATTCAGCATCTCTGTCCTGCAGACTGTTGTGTGAAAGTATTTTGAAAAAGAAAAGAATACCGGACACACCTAAGGAGATTATTCTCTCCCAGGACCGGCATGTCTACCCTCACTCTTCCATACAAGAGTTCCGATGATGCCTATTTGAGATTCACGTTTCCTCCCTTGCCCTCTCTGTTCCCCAAAGTCATCTTTTTTTTCCTTTTCACGAAGCATTTCAAAGTTGATTCTCACTCAACACCGCATGCTCACTGAGGAATGAAATTTAAAATTCGAATTCATATTTGAGCTCCCAGTATAGGTGCGACATTGGGCTGTGTACTGCGAGTCCTGCCTCGGGAATTCCTAACCCAGGAGAAGAGACTGTTAGATGCAGCGATACCTCGGACACAGGCAGACAGGGACAAAGGCAGGGACGCTGATGGAGTAGGCGAGGGACAGGTGCCCTGCACACAGGCAACTCTCCTAGAAATCGAAGGTTAAGTCGTGATAGGTGCCCCCAAAGTGCAGCATGAACATAATGCCCGCAGAGCATTATTCGAGGTACACCCCACTTTCCTTTACGTGGTTTCGTTTGATCCTCACAACCAACGTGGGCTCTAGGAAAGGTATCATTTTAGTTTGTGGGTAAGAAATCCAAACGCGGGGAAGCTAACTCACCTCCTGAGTTTACAGTAGTGGGCGGCGGCATTGGGGATTGATTTCTTAATTCAGTGACTTTTTCATGACACCAGCCGGCAGGGTACAGATTTTAGAGGCTGGAGGTGGGATAGAACTGGACCGATGGACAAGTTCTCAATACGGCTTCTCCTTTCAGAGAATTGTTGGTTGGTTGATTTGCTGTGGGGATGTGGGGATGTGGGGATGAAACGAACTACCCACAGAGCCAGTTTCATGGATTAACCAACAGGTGGCACCAGGCCCCAATGCAAACCTTTCTCCCTGAAGTTGGAGCACACAGACCACTGATCTTCCCTGAGGCCTTATCCGTTAAATCAGGCAGATGAAAGTAGGGCTCAGAGCTTCCTGAGACGGTCAGGGCCTGCTTGCTTACGCGCTTCAAGTCAGTAAGCAAGGACTGGAAGGCAGGCACGAGGAAGGGGAAGGCCTTTGGAACATACTGACTTGAGGATATCCATCTGCCAGTTAGAGCTGGATGCTTTGGACAAGCACCCCAATATGCTCAACTCCAGCTCCTCACCTCTCAAGGGAAGTGGCTGGTGCCTACCTTTCACAATGGTTTTTGTGAAGATCAGTCATAATGTACATACAGTGGCTGGCACATGCCAGCGTTCTGCAAATGGTACTAATATTTATCCATATCTATAAAAGAGATAACCAAGGGGTGGGAAACCTTTTTTCTGCCCAGGGCCATGTGGATTTTTTATAACATCATTCGTGGGCCATACAAAATTATCACCTTAAACATTAGCCTGCTATATTTGATCAAACATTTAATTAACTCACCCCGAATGCCGTGGCAGGGCCAGACCAAAAGATTTCTTGGGCCTTATATGGCCCGTGGGCTGGATGTTCCCCACCCCTGAATAAGGAAACCATGAATATAACCTTCCTAGAACTCCCCACCCGTTTGTTCCCAGAAAGAGATATCCAAATAGTTAGTCTGATGTCTACTATTGGAGGGGTATTACTCTTGCAACAGGACTACTAGTATTTGGAAGAGGATTCTTTCATGAATAGTGAGCAAAATGAAGAGTATTAGGTGCTAGGAAGGCAGGAAACAGTCTTTATGCTATGAAGGTTTTGGTCATCTTTCTCAGAAACAATATTATTTGTCAAAAATCCCAAAAGGTAATAGACCAATGCATACTATTTAATTAGGCATAGATTTAAATATTCTACATTATTGAAATATAAGATATAGACTCTCCCATCTCAAAATTTATAGTTTAATAAGGGAGAAAGGACTAATACATGAAATGACTGAGAATATCAGATTATGATTATGTGAATAGTTAATTGCTTAGTGAGATGCTTGTCTACGATTAAGGGTAATTTTTGTTTCCTGCTCATCTAATCTGACTCTGCTCATTTCTGTGATGTTTGGAATGGTTGGTTATCAGAGTAATATCTGGGAAGTCATAGCCAACCTCAATAAATAATCTGAAGGACAATAATAAATGACATCCACAGAGGAGGTCTCTGTGCTCTGAGCCATGTGGCCCAATACCTTGGACAGAATTGAATGAACTAGGGAAGGACATCTGACCTAAGGCAACCAAAACAGTTCATCAGAAACTTCCTGGGTGACCCAGGAGCATGGTCTACCCCATGGTGAATGCACAACACAATCAAATTCTCTATTCAACATCAAAAGAGTCATCACAAAGATGGTGCCAGATAGGAGGAAAAAGACACAGAGAAAAGTGATAAAAAGAGAGAGAGAGAAAGAGAGAGAGAAACATGGATGTGAAAGAGACCCATTGATTTGTTGCTTCCCGCATGTGCTGGACTGAGATTGAGCCTGCAACAGAGTTATGTGGCCTTGACTGGGAATTGAACCCGGGACCCTTGGGTTCCCAGGCTGATGCTCTAATCCCTGAGACAAGCTGACCAGGGCAAGGGAAGTTTTTTGTTGTTTGTTTTTTTTAAAAAAATACAGAGGTTAAACGTGTCTTCCATGTGTAGGTCAACTTTTGCTTTTGTAGTTCCTGTTGCTTTGTCATTTTGGAACCTCTTTATCTGCAGAATTCTCTTCTGAATCCTGTTTCTCATGTAGCTGGATGTGGCAAGCGATGCTCCAAGCACCTCACTAGCAGTTAATCCAGTGATGGCGAACCTTTTGAGCTCGGCGTGTCAGCATTTTGAAAAACCCTAACTTAACTCTGGTGCCGTGTCACATATAGAAATTTTTTGATATTTGCAACCATAGTAAAACAAAGACTTATATTTTTGATATTTATTTTATATGTTTAAATGCCATTTAACAAAGAAAAATCAACCAAAAAAAAGGAGTTCGTGTGTCACCTCTGACACGCGTGTCATAGGTTCGGCATCACTGAATTAATCTGTCTCTTTAGCCTCTTCCAATTTGTGACAGTTCCACATTATTTCTGTATCTTTCATGACCTTGACACTTTTGATGAGTGCTGGTAAGTTATTTTGCAGAATATCTCTCAATTCGGGTTTGTCTGAAATTCTGTCACTATCAGACGAGGCTATGCATTTTTGAAAACGGTACCACAGGTGATGTTGTGTCTTAGCACATCATATCAGGAACTACATATGTCTTACTATTGGTGATGTTAATTTTGATTACTTGGTGAAAGTGGTGCTGCTGGTTTCCACCCTAAACTTATTATTATTTTAATATGTTTTTATTAATTTTAGAGAGAGAGAAATAGTATTTGTCCCAACCTATTGATTAATTAAGTCAGTGCTTCTTTGCAAATTACATTTCTGAGACAGATTTCTTAGACCAATTTGAACCTATTTGAGCCTTGACATTGCTGTCACTAAATCAGTTAATATATAAGTAGCATGACCAATATTTTCAAGCAATGTCCTCAGGGGTGCTGGAAATATGACTTTTTTTTTTTTAATAATTCGACCTAAGCCTCATTTCTTCCTGGTAGTAGAACATTTACCTGGTTAATTCCAATATTGGTTAAGTGTTTCAGATCAGGTATAAATTAGGGCTTTTTCTGCCCAAATGACTTCTCAGAGATTGGTTCAGAAAGATTGGTAATCAATCACTTTTTTGCAGTAGGCCAGATTGGTAATGCATCCTCTCATCTCCTTCCCTGCCTCTCTCCCCTCAGCCTTCAACTCTAGCTTCTTCGTACTCCCTAGAAAATAGTGGCAAATAGACCTTTTTAACTCTCTCTCTCCCTCTCTCTCTCTCTAAAACAAATACTGCTTATTTTTATGGGACCCTCTTGGAAATGAGCCCAGTCCTCCTTTGCTCTCTGAATGCTAAAATCATGGGGAGAGGAACATTTTCTTCTAGCTTTTCCCTTACTCTAAGAACTGAGCTTGGATAAGAGATGCAGGGCTTGACGTCCCCTCTTTAAAGATGCAGATCCCCTCACCTCACCCCCAGATCATCATGTATGGAACTTCCTCCTTCTTTCCAATGTCACATTTCTGCTCTGTGTTTATAGACCGTTATTTATTTCACAGATAACCTGTTGATGGATATCCTTTGCTATTGCAAACAATGTCCTTGTACATTTGATGGGCACTTCCAAACTGATCTCTACATTGTCTGAATGGTCTCCATGGTCTCTGCACTCTTCTCAGAAATGTGTGAGATTACTGTTTCTCTACAATTTCACCAGCACTGACGCCTATCAAACTCTTGATAGTTGGCAATCTCATAGGTAAAAACGTGTGCCTCATTTTAGTTTAAATTTTTCTTTTTTCTTTTTTTTTTGGACTGAGATTGGGCATCTTTTCATGTATTTAAGAGGCATTTATAGCTTTTACATTAGACTTGTATATTTCTGTCTTTTCCCCATTTTTCTACGATAGCTTGTATATTCCTCTCTTTTGTCCATTCTTCTATTTCCTGAGGTCATTGTAAGGGAAAATATCCTTTTGTCTGTGGCATGAGGTTTAAATATGTTTTCCCTTAATTTTTCATTTGTATTTTGACTTTGCTTATGGTGAGTTTTGCCAGGCAGAATTTTAAATTTTGTTATTATTGACTTCATCAATTCTTTTCTTTGACATATTAAAACAACTGTGTTTTAATTAAAGCTAGGGAAATAATAAAAGAAATTACTTTTCCAATACCACATGATCTCACTCATTCATGGATAATAGAGACCATTATAAACTTTTGAACAATAATACATACAGAGGCAGAGCTGCCTCAAACAGATTGTCAAACTGCAGCGGGAAGTCCGGGGAGGGTTGGGGGGCAGGAGGTAGGGGGGTAAGAGATCAACTAAAGGACTTGTATGCATGCATATAGCATAACCAATGGACATAAGACACTGGGGGATAGGGGAGGCTAGGGGACTGTCTAGGGCAGGGGGATAAAATGGACACATATGTAATACCCTTTGTACTACTTTAAGCAATAAATTAAAAAAAAGAAAAAAAAGAAAATAACAATAAAAAAAGAAAAAAAAAAGAAAAAGAAATTACTTTTCCTTTTCTTCTCTGCCAGAACTGAAAGCAGGGGGCAGGATTACTGTTTCTCTGAAACTTTATCTTAAATAGCTCCTCTGTCGGACTACATCAGAGTGGAACTGAAGTGCTGTATGCCCAGCTTTCACACACACACAAAAACACCTTTCTCGTTTGTCCCAATTTATAGACCTAATAGTGTTTTGTATATTCCTGCAAAACTGTGGACAAGTTTGTTTTGTTGTTCTTTTTCTTTTCTTTTTTTTTTTTTTTTTTGCTGCAAAAAGCTTTATCGTTTCATTTGGTCCAATGCATGGGAGAGGGCTGCAGGGTGGTTAGAAGAATGGCTGGGGTTTCGGGGAGAGGCTCAGGCACAAGGCAGACACCAGGGGAGGCAGAGGGGCCCCTCACAGGCCTCGGGGCTCCCCAGGCCCCTAGTGGTGCTGGAGGCTGAGCCTTTCCTAGAGCCACTCGCCCCGCCCGGCCTGGGGCCGCAGCCTGCGGAGGGAGCCAGGTGTGGCCCATCTTCCTGATGAGCTTCCCCTCCTCACCCGGAAGTGGCTCTGCGGGAATCAGAGCTGAGCGTCCCGGGGGCAGAACCAGGGCCCGCAGGTCCACCAGGGCCTGGTCAGGTTCCTCCCCAAGCCCGGGCGGCCTCCCTGGCGCCCCGAGTTCTGCCCACTCATCTGGGGAGGCCTCAGCACGTCCTGGGGGAGAGTGCGGCCACCGCGCTGGGTTTGCGCTCAGAGCCCTGGAGCTTCTCTGCCAGTTTGGGGAAGAAGCGGCCCAGGCCCTGGAGAGCCACACCCTCAGGGTCCAGATAGAAGCCCAGAGAGAGGTAGGTGGGGGCGGCCGCAGAGGCGGGGGGAGGGAGGCCAGGCGGTTGACCTCCGTGGGGTAATTCTGACGAATTTGGGCGCTCATGGTTGTTCGGCGATAAGGAGTTACGGTGCGCAGACTGGTCTCGGGGTTGGTGCCGAAGGTGGCGATCCGCCGCCATTTTCAATCTCTGTTGTTTTTTAGTAAAGAGCCTTTTAAAAGAGTCTGCCCTGCCTGGCCGGTGTGGCTCAGTGGCTGAGCAATGCCCTATGAATCAGGAGGGTCACTGTTCGATTCCCAGTCAGGGCACATGCCCGGATTGTGGGCTTGATCCCCAGTAGGGAGCGTGCAGGAGGCAGCCCATCAAGGATTTGCTCTCATCATTGGTGTTTCCATCTCTCACTCCCTTCCTCTCTAAAAAAATCTTTTAAAAAAAGAGAAAAGACTATGCATCTCCCTTGACTATTTTGGAAAACACTATTTATCCTTCAACTCAGCACAAATCTCACACCTCTAGATCCTTAATAAATCTTTCTGGACAAGATTTTCTGGAAAGAAAAAAAAAAAGAATGGAAGAACCAAAACTGAACCAATGGTGTAGAGCAGTCAGCTGACTCAGCGCCAAGCATGAGAACAGGCAGGCTGGGCACCCCTATTCCACTATGGATAGCCACTCTCCTCTGCTTCACTGCCCGAGGTCATGGACAGAGTGATACAGAGAACAAGAGCATGTAGTGCTTTTTGCTTTCGTTCCTCGATGGACTTCAGTGAAATAGAAAAGAATATTCTAGAACATGTTTGAGCATTTATAACACTTTTCCTCCCCAAAACTTCTAGTCTGATAATGCTACTGGGTTAGGGAGGGTACGAAATGTCTTCTTATAAAAGACATTTCATTTCTAACTGCTGCAAACGGGAGCTTGTCATTTCCACTTTTCTTACTGGCATAATTTTAGATAATCTGGCAAGACTATTCAAGTAATTGGATGTGTGCCCTCTTGTAACCTCTTCCATGTCGACAGCATGGTTTATTGTTAGGAACAAAGTATGGCCTTAAAAATAAGGGAGCCTGTGGGCTCATTATTGTCAGTAAGATTGACTTAACATGAGCTAATGAAAGCTGAAATTATAGCCTTGGCTAGAAATTTCTCCAAATGTAAATGTAACGCACCCCTGCAGCCACCTCTCAACAGAATGTAGCAAAATGACAGGAAGAAAACCACTGGCATTGTAACTCGTTAATAAGGAGATTGTAACACATTGTCTTTTAAAACATTTAAAGCCATACATTGACCTATATTTGCTATTTATTAGAAACCCTCAAACTCTCCTGAACATCACTGAACATGGCTTTCTTCCTTTCTGTTTTGTTAATCCTCACACAAGGCTATTTTTCCATTGATTTTTAGAGAGAGTGGAAGGGAGGGAAAGAGATAGAAACATCGATGTGAGAGAGACACATTGATTGGTTGCCTCCAGCACATGCCCTAACCAGGGCCGAGGATTGAGCCTGCAACTGAGGTATGTGCCCTTGATTGGAATTGAATCCAGGGCCCTTCAGGCCGCAGGCCGATGCTCTATCCACTGAACCAAACTGGTTAGGGCCCACATGGCTTTCTTAATGAAGGGGCGGGGGCTGCCTGACTTAGGGATCAGGAGGGGGTTAATCAGAACCTCCAATTTATTTTATTTTTCTTTAAAATTATTTGGCTCCCAGGTAGGATTTTGTTTTCTGTTCCTTAAGAGTATTTGGAAAATTACTGTTAAATGGCATAGACCTATGAAGCTGTGACTTAGTGTCCAGGTGCTTAAGTTATTTAATGCTTCAAAAAGAAAAATTTTGGCCCTGGCCAGGTAGCTCAGTTTGTTAGAGTTTTGTCCCGGTACCCCAAGGTTGTGGGTTTGATCCCTGGTCAGGGCACATATAAGAATCAACTAATGAATATATAAATAAGTGGACTAACAAATTGATGTTTCTCTCTGTCTCTTCCCTCCCCCCCCCCCCAATATCAATAAACAAAAAAATCTTTGTCATCTATCTCAGCATTTCTTGTACAGCAGAAGAAACACATAGGCATCTAACTTAAAAAATGTTATAAAATTTTTCAAAATTTTAAATTGAGGTATAATTTACATATAATAAAATGCACTGATTTTAAGAGTTTAGTTTCATGAGTTTTGATAACTCTGTACATCCATGTAACCACCACCCACAAAAACCATCCAGATCATTTTACTTTCCTCTAGAAAGTTCCCTTATGTCCCTTTATAGTCCTCCCACTCCCCCTTCAACAAGAGGCAACCTGTTGAGGGACATTGTGTTGTTTTCGGTTACTTGCTGTAATGAATAAGTTTGCTGTGAACGTTGTTATACATATCTTTTTGTGGATATATGTTTTCAGTTCTCTTGGATAAATTGTAGAAATGTAATTGCTGGCCAGGGGACAGATATGTGTTAATAGAAACTGCCAAACAGTTCTCCAAAGCGGTGCACCATGTTCCATTTTCACTAGCGAAGGCGAGTTCTAATTGCTCCACATCATCACCAACATTTAGTATTGTCAGTTTTTGATGTTAACCCTTCTAATGAGTAGGAAATAGTATCTCATTCTGATTTTACTTAGAATTTCTCTTTGAGTAACAGTGAGCTTTTTAAAATATCCTATTGGCCACTTGTGTATCTTTGTGAAGCGTTTGTTCCAATATTTTTCCATTAAAATATTAGGTTGTCATTTATTTTTTTAATACTCAATTTATAGGAGTTCTGTAGTCTGGATAGCAGATTTTTAAAAACAGAAGTTTAGCTAATATATTTCCTCCTAGTGTCTGCCTATTAATTTTATAAGTGATGGTTTTCAATGAGCAGAAGTATTTAATTTTGATGTATCTAATTTATCAAATTTTCCCTTCTATGGTTAGTGCTTTTGTGACCTATGAAGTCTTCATCTCCCTAGAGCCTTATTGCTATAGTTTTCAAGTTTAGGTGTATGATCCACCTTAAACTAACTTTTGTATATGGAATGAGATGACAGTTGAGATTTATGTATTTATTTTTGTCTGTGTAGATTCCAATTTTTTATTGCCTTTGTAACAAAAGATTTCTTCTTTTGTCCCATTGAATTTCTTTGGTATATTGAGGGGGAACCAACTGACCATGTATGTGCAGTTCTATTTCTGGAATCTCCATTTTTGTTCCATTGATCTCTTTATTTTTGCAGCAATAGCACAGTTTTGATTAACATTTTTTAACATATTTTCATTGATCTCAGAGAGGAAGGGATAGGGAAAGAGAGATAGAAACATCAATGACATGACATGAGAGGGAATCATTGACTGACTGCCTCCTGCATGTCTCACCCTGGGAATCAAACTGGCAATCTGAGCATGTGCCCTTGACTGGAATCGAACCCAGAACCCATCAGTCCACAGGCTGATGCTCTCTCCACTGAGCCAAACCGGCCAGGGCTTGATCAACATTTTTATGGTAGTTTTGTTAGTGTTATGTCCATGGTCAGCAAACTGCGGCTCGTGAGCCACGTGTGGCTCTTTGACCCCTTGAGTGTGGCTCTTCCTAAGCCTTAGGAGTACCCTAATTAAGTTAATAACAATGTACCTACCTATATAGTTTAAGTTTAAAAAATTTGGCTCTCAAAAGAAATTTCAATTGTTGTACTGTTGATATTTGGCTCTGTTGACTAATGAGTTTGCCGACCACTGTCTATGTCATTCTTCATTTCTGACTTTTTCTTTCCCGATTACTATTCTTTCTCATGCTGTTGAGCATCCTTTCCATCATTATTCTGAACTCTATATCTGATAAGTTTCTCACCTCCATTTCATTTAGTTCTTCTGGAGAATTCTCTTGTTCTTTCATTTGGGGCTTGCTTTTTTCTCTCCCCATTTCGGCTGCCTGTTTGGGTTTGTGTCTGTGTATTAGGTAGATCTGGTATGAATCCCAGTTCCTAGTGCGGTACAATGTCAGATGCTGTCTGTGACTGGCCCTGAGTACCCTGTTTGGAGCTGTTAAAAACCGACAGCATGTGGCTCCCTTTGCTGGGTCTGGGCGCCTTTGGAAAGGACCAAGATGTGCACCAAAGTCTGCTTTTCCTAGCCCCAGGCCCAGAATTAGATCAGGCAGACTCAAAGCTTCCAGAGACCTGCCTTTGCCTCAAATCTGATTGCTTTTCAGTCTTGATTAGCTTCAGGCTGTCCACCACTGGGTAGGAGGAGAGGTTTTCCAACATGGTAGGGCAATTGCTCGCCTCCCCTGCACACCTGTTCCCCGCCCCCCCCATCCCCCACCCCCAGGCAAAGGCTACCTGGATGATAAAAGTCCCCAGGAGAAAGATTTCATCTGCAGCCTGCAGCATAAGGGACTGACTGTACAGAAAAGTGGAGTATTTGCCTTCCAAGCTCTAACCCCAGAGCCCTCAGCCCTGGCTTCTGCTCACACAGTGCCAGTTCACTCTGCCCTACCTCTGCCAGAGCCCCAGGTGAGTGGCTACACCGGGAAATTTTGTGCATTGGCCCTTTAAGAGAGGGCCTGTCTATCTATCTGTCTCTCCCTGGCAGACAGCAACCTTGCTGCTTTTCCCAGCTAGATGTTGCGTGGGCACCTTTCTCAGTTCTGGTGCTCTGGGCTGGGGAGCCCAGCTTTGGGTTTAGACCCCAGAGTTCTCAGTGGCAAAACACCCGCCCCACCCCTCCCAGCTGAAACATCGCTCCAGAACTTCAGCTGCTGACTGTGGGGGCCTTCTGCTCCTCTGCACTGCCTACTGGTCTCTTTGTGGTCTCCACTTTCTGTCCTTGGTGATCAGGATTCTCTCCAGCTAGTCTTCAGTAGATTATTCAGAATGGTTGATCTCTTCCCACCTTTTCCTGCCTTGTTCTTTTTCAAAGAAGAAAACTACTTCAGATTCTTCACATTTCCATAAACATTTTAGAATCATCCTGTCAATTTCTTCAAAAGAGCTTGCTAGGATTTTAGGATTTTAAAGAGATCAAGTTGAGTAAAACAGACATCTTAAGTTCTTGAGTTCTTTAAACTATGAACAGAGAATATCTTTTTATTTATTTAGGTCTTATTTAATTTCTCTCAGAAACTTCTTTAGTTCTTAGTATAGCGATCTTGCACATCTTTTGCTAGAATTACTCCTCGGTATATGATGTTTTGTATTGTTATTGTAAATAGTATTATTTTAAGTTGTACTTTATAATTATTTTTTGTTAGTGTATAGAAATATAATTGATTTTTGCATATTGCCTTATTGTTCTCCAACCTTTCTAGATTCACTTGTCAATTTTAATGGGATTGGTTTTAGTAGATTCCATGGGTACACAATTATATTATCTGCAAATAAGGGTAGTTTTACATCTTCCTATCAAAACTACAGGCCTTGCTTTTTTCTTTTTCTTGCCCTATTATCCTGTTGCTTTTAGTACAACATTACTAATGTACTAGAAGAGTACAATAAATATAAATTGTAAGATTGAGAACAACGTCCTGACCTTGTTCTCAATCTTAGGAAGAAGGCTTTCAATGCTTCACATAAAGTATTATATTAGCTGTTAGTCTTTTTTATTTTCCCTGTATTAGACTGAAGTTTTTTTTCTATTCCTGTTTTGCCGTGTTCTTTTCTTAAATCATGAGTTAATGGTGAATTTTGTTAAATGCTTTTTTGGTCATCTCTTAGTTTTTACATCTTCTTAAGAGACAATGTTTAATAAATATTAGGAATCAAAACAAATTTGTGTTTGGATCTCACTGATCAGTACAAACCTTACATTCACTGATTTAAAATAATACATGATTTTTTTTTCTTTACAAAACGGAGATGATAAAAAAGATTTTAAAAAATTTCCCATGGGGGCTCTGCTTTCTTGCTTTTCTTGCTCCCACAGAGTGTGATGATCAGGAAGAGAACTTTAAGCCCTAGCCCGTCCCATTGACTGAAGGGTTGCAGGTATGATTGGTTGCAGGTTTGGCTCAAAGGCATGTATCTCGGTTGCAGGCTTGATCCCTGGCCCCAGTTGGGCGTGTGCAGGAGGCAACCAATCAATGTGTCTCTCTCACATTGATGTTTCTCCCCTTCCCTTCCACTCTCTCTTAAAATCAATGGAAAAATATCCTCAGGTGAGGATTAACAACAACAACAAAAAAGTTAAGGTGCCAGGCTTAATTAACTTTTCTAGTTGCCATTTTTACTTTTTAAATGGTGTTTTTCCTATTTGATGTCTTCTAACATTGTGAACTAACATTTTTACTAGAAGGGTTATAAAGGAAATATATAACAATATAAAACATTAAACAGATTGTTGTAAATCATTTTTATCGTTCTTCCCGTAAGAAGGGTGTAGAACTGTCATAAGTCAGAGGCAGGCTCACCCTTCCTGAATTGTCAAAATACGTGGTATTTCTTCAGGGAAACAAGAAGTATTGTGGAGAAATGTAATGGATACGTAGACATGTGATTCTGTGTTCCAACAACTTTACGTTTGTATCTACTGCCAGACTTCTCCTTAGATCCATCTTGTGTACCCAACTGCTAGTAATGTTCTCATATATATCTCAATGGCATCTTGAGGTTAACATGTCCCAGACTGATTCTTGATCTTCCCCAACATGTCTTACTTTTCCATGACCTTCTCCTTTCAATGAATGGCAAGTCCTTGGAGCCATTTTTAATTCCTCTCTTTCACTCATGTCTCACATTTGATCCACACCCACCATATCTGCACATTGGACCCCAAAACGGACCCTATGCAATCAGTGTTACTGCTACCACCATGGTCTGTCATTGTCATTTCCTACCTAGATTATTGCAATAGTTTTCTAACTTCTGTCCTCTCTTTTTTTTTTTCCTTCAGAATAATGTCAACAACTCAAAGATCTTATTAAAATACAGGTCAGATCCTGTCACTCCTCTGCTTCATTCTCCTGTTCACACTACAAGAGCTCTGTTCTGTCTGATTCAGAGTAAGAGCCAGAGACTTCACAACAGCCTTATAGCATTTACATGGTCTGCCTGCCCATCACCTCCCTGCGCTCATTTTCTTCTCCTCTTCTCAGCTCTCTTTCCACTCCAGACTACTTGCTGTTCTCTAAACATGCAGGCATTTCCCCGGGCCTTTGCACTTGCTCTTCCTCCTGCCTGGTACACCTTTTCCAGGTGTAATCATGTGTTACTGCCTCATCTCCTTCTGTCTTGAATCAATGTCACTTTTACATTGAGGATTTTCCTGGCCAATGTAACATTGCCGCCTCTCCCTAGGACTCTATCCCATTTCACTGCTTTATTTTTTTTTCCTTATCCCTTATCATCACTTACAGATTGTGTTAGTTTCCTTGGGCTGCTGTAACAAAGAACTTAATTATCTCATAGTTCTGGAGGCTGGAAGTCCAAAATCAAGGTTTTGGCAGGGTTGGTTCTCTCTGGAGGCTCTGAGGGAGAATCTGATCATGCTTCTCTCTTAAGTTCTGGTGGTTACTGGCAATCCTTTCATTTTTTGGCTCAAAACCACATCATCCCAACCCCTGCTTCTGTCGTCACATGTTATTCTCCCCGTATTTCTCTGTGTCCAAATCTTCTTCTTCTTAGAAGGTCATTGGTCATATTGGATCTAGGACCCACCCTAATCCAGTATAATCTCATTTTACCTTTGCTACGTCTATAAAGACTCTCTCTCTATATATATATTTAAATTTATTTTTAGTGTCGACACTACTACAGATGCTCCTATTTCCCCCCTCTTTGCTCACCTCCTCCCAGCAACCCCCACTCACCTGGCCTTCACCACACTTTTGTCTGTGACCATGGGCTACGAATATATATTCTTTGGCTAGTCTCACCTTCTTTTATCCAATCCAGCCCACCCTCTCCATTCTGACAAGATTATATTTTTATATTATTATTTTTAAAAAAGATTTTTAAATTGATTTTAGAGAGAGGAAGGGAGAGGGATAGAAAGATAGAAACATTGATGAGAATGGAACATCCATCAGCTGCCTCCTGCACACCCCTCGCTGGGGATCGAGCTCATAATCGGGTATGTGCCCTGACCGGGAATTGAGCTGTGACCTCCTGGTTCATGGGCTGATGCTCAACCACTAAGCCACACTGGGTGGGCAAGACTATATTTTTAAATAAGTTCATATTCACAGGTTCCTGGTAGACATGAAATTTAGGGGGAGGGAACACTATTCAACTCGGTATGCTAATATATTTATCTTGTTTATTGTCTGTTTTCCTAACTAAAATGTAAATTCATGAGAACTTTGCTCATCACTATATTCCTCATGCATAGAATAGTCTGAGACACATAGTAGAAATTAGTAATGTTGGTTAAATAAGTAATATCTTTGGTTGGTCAAGCTAGATTTCATTTAGGTGGCAGATGCCCAGATATAAGACACTTGGTGATGACTATGCTATAAAGGGAGTTCATTTTTCTCAGAAGCAGAGTCTATGGGCTAGGATTGAACCACAGTACTTTATTCTTTGAGTTTTCTCCCCCTGGACTAGCCTCCAATAACCTCTAAAATAGAAAATAATTAAAATAGAAAATAATACCTGTTGCAAAAGATTGTGAGATCTTTGAATAAAATTACCACATGCACCCAAGGACCATTCTTTTAAGACTGTTCTTATGTCACTCGATGACAAAGGGCACTAAAGGAACTTTTGATGTACTTCGGGCTGCCCTAAATTCCCTGGGTAAATAATAGAAAATCAAATAAGACTGTCCAAGAAAAATATTTCCAAACAAAGCAAATAAAAGCCCCCGACATACTTTTGACTTCAAAGCAAAGTTCTACTCACATTTAATCCCAGCATTTACTCATCTGTAAACTCTTGGGTACAGATGAGTCAACAGCAGCTAAAGTAACAGATAAAACATGAAGCCTCATATCTCAATATGAGCCTTCATATCCCATTCAAAGAACTCAGCTTTAAGGCATGCATTTTTCCCCTCAACTAGTGGAAATGACATTTGATTAGCAAAGGTTGGCACAGAGGACATACCCTGTGAAGATAAAGGCAGAGATTGGGGCGATGCTTCTGCAAACTGAGAAATGCTGAAGATTGCCAGCAAACTAGCAGAATCTAGAAGAGATTTATGAAACATATTTTCTCATAGTGTTCAGAAGGAACCAATCCTGCTGCCATCTTGTTGTTGTTGTTCAAGATTTAAAAAAATGTATGTTTTTTATTGATTTTTAGAGAGAGAGCAAGGGAGGGGGAGAGAAGCATAGATGTGAGAGAGAAACATGGATTGGCTGCCTCCCGCACACACCCTGCCTGGGGATTAAGCCCTTTCCGTGCACGGGACAAGCTCAACGAACTGAGTCACACCGGCCAGGGCCCTGCTGACATCTTGACTTAGAGCTTCCAGTCTCCCGAACTGTGAGACAATGAATTTGTGTAGCTTAAGCCACCAGGCTGTAGTACTTTGATGTGGCAGCCTGAGCAGACTAATGTAGAGACCTTGCCAGCTACCTCATATGTAGGTAGAGATGAGTATCATCTTGGAATTGCTGAATATGGCTTCCTTTTGTAGGGTGCTTATAAGGTAAGTAAACCTGAGCTTGTCCTAGAACAAGGGTGCACAAGACCTTTGTACCTTGAAGTTACGAACAACAACCTTCCCCATCCCTAGGGTGTCGGTGTAGGGAAGAAGAGTTCTCTGGGTTTTTGTGGTGTTGGATGCTGGAATCAGGCCTGCACATGTGCTTTGGGGCCTGGTATGTCCATGAGAAGTAATTAGGGAAAGTCAGAGAGTGAATCATAGAGAATGGGAAGGCCTCAGCCTCAAGGCCACCAGAGAACAAAGCCCTGGTGGGTGGCTATTGGGAAATTATCTTTCCTGGCAGAATCATTGTGAGAAGATTGGGAAGAGAAGGACTTATTCCTAATTACTGAGTAATGCACTTGATTTTTTGAGGACAATTTTGATGGTGCAGGGATTGCTTCTCCTCCCAGAAAGTCATGGTTTCAAGAGAGTCTGATTTGATACTTTTCCAAAGCAGGCTTGTGTCTCCCGCTGGTGAAACCCCATTGTCTTCACATTTCTGACCTGCCTTACTCCCCAGCCTCCCTGGTCCACAGCAGGCCAAATTCAGAAATCAAGCTTTCATCTTCCATCCAATTCACCCTTTTCTCCTTTCCCTAGAAAGAATGTGACCCACAGCTTTGCATCCCACAGGCGAAGAGGTCAGTGGTTTGTGCTTTCACTCTCCTCCCTCCACCTTCTTTCTCACCCTCCAGGTTTGAGCACACAGAAGAGAAAATAGAGAAGGGAATAGGTCCTTTTGTTTATTATAGTCCTCTTGGCTGATAATGTCGGGTGTCCAACTGAAAATTCTTCTCACGAGGCTCCTCTTATGGGTTCTTCAGGGTTCCTGTGGGAACCTCTGCACTGTTCCATTTCCTGGCTCGGTGAAGTTCTTTCCTGCAGGCCTCAATATGCTCCCAGAGCCTGTGTTCTGGAAGGACGTCCTCTCTGCCTGGAGTCCCTAGACCTGGGCTGGGAATGGGCTGATTGTACTGTCCCAAAATTCATGTGAGGTCCTACCCCCCAGCACATCAGAAAGTGACTGTATTTGGAGGATGGGTCTTTAAAGAGCTAATTAAAATGAGATCATTAGGTTGGGCCCCAATGTAATATGACTGGTCCTTATTAGGAGGAAATTGGGATACAGAAACATACAGAAGGAAGATGATGTAAAGACACAGGGAGAAGATGACCAAGGAGAGAGGCCTCAGAAGAAACCAACCCCACCCACATCTTGGTCTTGAACATTCAGCCTCCAAGTAATGTGAGAACAAATTTTTTATTGGTCAAGCCACCTAGCCTGTGGCACTTATATAAACATTATGGTAGCCTTAGCAAACTAATACCCCTTGGAAGGCACATGGGTGGGACTCTACCAATATGGCCCCAGAATGGTGGCCTTCATGGTGTCTACTAGGCAAACAAGGAGATTCATGCCTCCCCTTTTTTCCAAACCCCCACTCTCTCCTTCTATCTCGATTCCCTGCCCTATCACTCCCCTCCTCAGGATTCTCAATTTCAGCAAACAGGCAGCCAGGGCTGCGATGTCAGGCTCTCCTTTGTAAAACCCCAAGCTCTCTTGAGATACTTTTCACCTACCTTGGAAGTAGAGACAAAGGAAGCTACAGTAAGGGAACAGGAAATACCACAGCACTCTCTCTTCTATTAGTTCCCCGCAACTCCATTCATTCATTGGCATTTACTCACCCTCCTCTCTCCATTCATTCCACTGGCAAATATTGGTTGAGTGCCAGGCCCCACTCCAGACACAGGAGTGAACAAAAAAGTTTCCTGCTCCCTTGCAATCTAAAGGTGAGGACAGAAACTACTAACAAATAAACAAGGTATATGTTATGTCAGATGATGTTAGCAGCAAAGAACAATAAAATAATAGAATATGGGAGGGGTTGGTAGTTCTATTGATCCAAGCTGCTTTTATATAAGAGGAAAGGCCTCTATGATATAGGGACATTTGTGTATGCGCTTGTGGGAATTAAGAGTAAAGCAGGCTGTTTGAAGAAAGAACTGTCTATGTTGAAGGAGAATTAGGTACAAAGACCCAGAAGTGAGGCGTGCTTAGTTTGTTCCCAGAAGTGGAAGAACAGCATTTTGAATGCAGCACAGTGATCAGGGGAAATTGGGTAGGAGAAGAGTTTGAAATGTGGGGTGCTTGCAAATCAGGAAAGGGCTTATCAACAATTGAAGGGACTTTTGATTTTACTCTGAGGGAGATGGGAATCACTGAGTTATTTTGAGCACAGGAGTGACATGATCTGAATTTTAATGAATTTTAATGAGAATCACTCTGGCTGCAGGTGAAAAATAGACTGTTCGGAGGCATTCTAGGGAAGGAGGGAGATCGATGTGAGAAGAATCTATTGCCAACTCAAGGTCCATTGTCTTTTTTCTTACTTAGAAATTCCTAATTTTTCTGAGGTGGTAATACATTCAGATAAAAACACAAACAAAAATAAAACAACAAAAATAAGCATAAAAGTAAAAAACCCAACTACATTTTTCAATCTTCCTTGCACATAGGGAAGGCCCTGAGACTAGTTCTGGCCAATGAATGATATGCAATCACAAGTTGTTGGGTGGGGCTTCCAGGAATGCCACTTAAAAAGGGTTCCGCCTCTGCTAGCATGGGATTTTTGCCTGATGCCTTTCCCTTCTTCCTACCTGAAGTTTGGGACTGGGTATTTTCCAAGGAGCCATTATTAGGAAAATACAATTTAAAAGCACAATCAAATATCTCCTCATACCTACTAGAATGGCTAAAATATAAGAAAAATGACAGTACTAAGTGCTGGTGAGGATGTGGAGCAACAGAAACTCATACATTGCAAATGAGAAATATAAAACACACAACTCCATTGAAAATTTTAAAAGCTTTTTTAGAACTGTTAACCCATCCTTACTATATGATCTAGCTATCTCCTTCCTAGGTATTTATCAAAGAGAAATCAATTCTTAAGTTCATATACAAATGTTTATAGAAGCTTTATGTGTAATCTCCTCAAAGTGAAATCAACTCAAATGTCCTTCAGTGAGTGAATGAACAAAAAAACTGTGGTATCTCCATACAATTTAATACTATTCAGAAACCGCAAGAAAACGAACTGTTGATACCTTCAACAGCTTGCATGAATCTCAGATGCATTTTGCTATGTGAAAAAGCCAGACCCAAAGGGTGTATATTATATGATTTCATTTATACGACATTTTGCAAAATAGTAGGAATGGAAGAGAGAAGAATGGATATAAAGGTGGAGAATTGGTTGTGTAACAAGAGAGAGCATGAGAAAACTTTAGGGGGCAGTGGAACTGCCATGGAGCATGATTGTGGTAGAGACACAGCTCTGTACATTTGTCAGAACCTTAGAACTGTACGTAACAGAGTAAATGTTACAGTGTGCAAAATAAAAAAAATAAATTTATTAATAATGGGAAAAAGAGTCTAGAAAATTATCCATATAAATCTGTCCGTTTTATTAGGAAAACAACCAATTGTGAGAAGATAAAATCATCATGAGTCCTGAAATTCAGATAACAGATAACTTCATTCCCCTTCATGGAGTAGTCTGATTCTTTTTGAAAAGAAATGCTTGTGGTCGGAAGACAACACATGAGACAGAATAGTCTGAGAAGTTGGATTTTGTTGTGTTTTTCCCATCTTAATGTCTACTGCTAAAACGTTTGGAGAGAGAGCTGACAGAAAGATAAACTATATCTTAACTTCTGTTCTCTCGGGTACATAAAAGTTAACATGCCGAGCGGATTTCACTGTAACAGTTGTGGGGATAACATAGAGATATAAACTTTTATTTTTCAGAAATCTCTCTCAACTGAGAAACGTAATGTAAAAAGTTTTTATATGTAAGTGATTTAGAAATACTGGGCTATTTTTGTTATTAGAAGTGAAAATGATTTGGAAGAACTCTTTAGTGCTGAGGAACAACCTGATGAGACAGCTGAAATCCTACAAAAGGGTGATGAGAAGCAGCATCTGAACAAAAGAAAGCCATGGTCTGCTCAGATCACAAGATGGAGGCCGCTGCAGGTCTCTTTCCCTGTCTCCAATTACTCCCCATCGGTCTTCTCTCCAGGGATATGCTAGCAGAGTTCTACCTGTGAATACACACATTGAAAATCCTCCCGTAATTCCCTTCCTTGCCCTACGCTGCTCTGGTCTGTCTCTAGGAGAGAGGTGAGACCAGTTCTGGTTTAACTAGCAGGCACATCGAAAGCATGAATGACACTTAGCAGACACTGTGCCCTCCTGTGGTGCAAATTTTATAGGGAATAAAAGTAGATATATATGGGGAGGGAGATGAAGTTGGGCTCAATTACTGTGTTTTTATTGAAAGAGCTTTCCTAGAGGCTGTGTTTTATCCACGTAGATGAGCCTATACAATTTCTGATGATGGCCTCATAGTAGAAATGACTTCATGGTATTCAAAGTTACTCCTCAGAAGGCAATGATGAATCAGCTGTCTTTATTGCTATAAACTGAGCTGGAGATTAAGGAGAGACAGGGAAGTACATGTCAAGAAGGACACCCAAACCCTCTTGATTATTCTCAAGCCAGCCGGAGCCCCCATCCTAATGTCATCTGGCTTTTTACTAGACTGTTAAATGGCTCAATATTCTATTTTGAAAGCCATTCCTTGGTTCTCTGAGCAGTAGTGGCGTCCTGGCCCCAGCAGTCATCTTTTCCAGCTGTGTAAGTGCAGTGCTTTCCAGAAGGGTGGGGCTGAGGGAAGAAGAAGGTAAGATGAGTCAAGCAATGAGAAACCTACCCATCACTGGGTACAGAGACCCTCCTCTGTGACCTGAAATATACCTGACACGTAGCCAGGACATGAACATTAGACTTAAGTAGAATTAAATCCAATGATAATTTGCTACATTGCGATTCTACACAGGAATATTCCACAAACCATCAGTAGAGATGAAATCAGAAGTGTTTATAGAAGAGAAAAGAGAGAGTATTTGCCTTGCGTAGAGTAGAAATTCTTCCTTGTCCCCAGTCTCTACCCCATGCATCAGTCTTCTTCAGAGCATGTCTTGTCATGGCCTTATTTTGCCTTTCTCATCCAGACTCTCACAGTGACCTCTTGACTGCAAGGTCTTGCTTCTATATATTTGGTTCCTACAGTGCATCCAGAGTGATCTTCTTATAACTTATACACCAGATTTTTTTCACTCCCTGTTTAAGACATCCAGAGATTTCCTCTTCTCTTAGAATAAAACCCAATGTTCTTATGATAGCTTATGAGGCCTTTGAACTCACAAGGCTTCTGCTTACACCTCCATCTTCAATCTAGAACATTTGTCGACTTACTCATGACATTCCAGGGCTACCCTTTTGTTCCTCAAAACCCTTCTTCATTCCCAGCCTTTGCCCTTGCTGTTTTGTCAGGAACATTGTTTCTCCATCCAGTTCTCTGCATGGCTGGCCCCAAGCCTTCCCTGACTACTCCATCTCAACTGACCATCCTCAGGTAGTCCCTGCACATCACCCCGTTTATTTTCTTTATAGCACTTCCCAGAATAGGTACTTATTTGTTTTACTGTCTTCCATACAAGAATGTACACACTTTGAGGGCAGGTGACTTGTCTTATTCCTAGCTGTCTCCCCAGTGCCTAACATAGCTAGCATGTTGAAAGGAACTTTTATTTTTATTTATTTATTTTTAAATTTATCTTTATTGTTAAAAGTGTTACAGATGTCCCATTTTTGCTCCCATTGACCCCCTCCACCCCGCTTCCCACCCCCCAAGCTTTCACAACCCTATTGTCTGTGTCCATGGTTATGACATAAGCATACAAGTTCTTTAGTTGATCTTTTCCCTCCCACCTGCCCATCCCCACCTTCCTTCTGAAATTCAACAGTTTAGCAACTAGCCTTTAGCTTTTACTCCTTTCAATTCCCTGCCCCCTCTCTCCTTGAATGCACATATTTTAAATTCTAAGATGGTGGTCTTTCAGTTCATCAGACCAGGACTCTTTTTCCTTAGGACCTTGAGATGTCCCTCAGCTTGGGATACTCTTTGTTCCAATCTTTTCACCGGGCTGGCTTCTTAGTCACACTTTGTATTAACCAAAGTGGCATTGCTTCCAAGAAGTCTTCTCTGTTCTTCCAGGCTAGATGAGGTGTTCTTGCTAGATCTTCCTAAGACAGATATTACTTTCTGGACCACAACTCTCGTCCCTACTGGATGTAAGGTTCCTTGGGCAAGAGGCACTTTCTAATTGTTTCACCATTCCTTTCAGCTGGCACAGTGCCTACTTGAATGAGTCAATAGATATTTACTTGAGCGAGTCAGTAAATATTAGTGGAATAAACGGATGAATAAATGAATAAATGAATGAATAGAGGAACTGCTGGTTTCCTGACCTTTTGTTTATCTTAGAAAGTTTTTGATGATGGCTTAGCTAAAAGGTAATGGGTGCTTAATAAAAATGTGTTGACAAATGAATATCCCTGGATTCCCCTCCCATACATTCAGTGGTGGCTGTTGGGAGACCCTGTTTCTCTGTGCAGTCCCATCTTGATGCTCACTCTTGGCCTCCCCTCTGTTTGACTGTACTCTGTCTGTTGCCCAGACACCTTGAGTAGTCCCACACTCCCACCCATTCAGTGCACCAAGATTCTGGCTCCTCTGATGTCTGCCCTCCTTAATAGCCAGGTTCAATTTCAGGTCAGCTCTTCTAGCACGCCCCATCCCACTCATCCTTGCTCAGTTGTTTCATTTGACGTAGCAGCAATTGGAGAGAAGACAGGCATTTTTAATATCCATCAGTGAGTATAAGGAAGCCAGAGCACAATGATGAAGTACTTGCCTCTAGGTGGCCATTCTGATCATGAAGAAGTCTTAGGCTGTTGGTAGTTCATGTGTCAGGGACTTTTGCAAACTCCCAATTTCCAAAAGCTGTAACTCCGTAACAAGCTAAATGGCAGATAATTACATTATTGGGGGTAAAGTGTGATATTCAGAGACTTGGTAGATTGCCACTATGTCTTGCCCGTGTTTGAAAAAGCGTCTTAAACAATCAAGTTCCCCATCAGCCTTCCTACTAGGTTTCTCGGGAGGCCTCGATTTTAGGTGCAAGGTCTGCCTTTCTGGAAGATGCCAGTGAAATGCCTGCAGCTCCTCTATCAGCTCAGATCTCAGAGGTCTGATTTCATTATGAGAATCCCCTTCTCCCCCCTCCCCCCTCAGACATCTTTTCTGTAACTTGCAGTTTGACACTTACCCATGAAACATCAAAAAAGTCACTAAAATTGGATTTTTCCCAAAGTGTCAAAAATAATAAGATTCAGAGAGGAAGGAGATTGTAAGTAATAATCCTGACCCCTTTCCTACCTCTGGTGGCCATTCTCAACATTGCCATGGAAACCGCTGACTCCTTTCTTGTCAGGGTGATTATACCTTTGCAGGTTTTGAAAACGGGAAGACACCCGTGAAAGAAGCCTAGAATCTCTAATTCTGACTCCCTCTCCCACATTGGCGCTGCTTATGCAAATG
Organism: Myotis nattereri; assembly: GCF_964212035.1. Taxonomy (NCBI): domain Eukaryota; kingdom Metazoa; phylum Chordata; class Mammalia; order Chiroptera; family Vespertilionidae; genus Myotis; species Myotis nattereri. Next base: position 27,439,162 of record NC_138093.1, on the reverse strand, counting down.
GGAGAAAATGGGCTTTGTTAAGTTTTATTTTGTATTCTGCTAAAAAAAAAAAAAATACACTGCATCTGTTACGTGCCTGTGTGAGAGAAGAATACTGGTTACCCAGACATAGGAGGAGGCATCCGATGTTCTCCCTTTTATAGAATTACTTTAACTATCTGCTTGACAGATACAGTCATCATTACAGATTGGCAATACCTTTGTCAGACAGCAGTTTCCTGTGATGGGCAGCCTTACAGTCCCGCATGATATACTGGTTTGACAGCTTGCAGGGAGATCCAAAAGGGAGGGAGGGACTGTGAAAGGGAAAAGTTTATTTTAGCCAACAGACGTGGAAATTTCACAGACGTTATAGGATTCTTTTCCAGCTACGCATGATTTCCCCTCATCAGCTGTTCATTAAGGACATGAATTTATCTATTTGTTTGATACTGGGAACATAAGGCTTAGTTCCGTACGAGTTATAATTCACCATGACTTTTGCGTCTTTTGAGTAATTCAGAATTATGCTGTGCAGTAAATGATTTATGAGGAGTTTATAAGTATTCTTATTAAATCAGCATTTTTAATGTATTCTTCTCTGGCGTTACGTACCTCTGGAGACTATTAAAGTTTATTACTCAGTGTCCATCTTAATAAGAACCTCCTGATGTCCCCCGGGCCCGAGAAAGACTGCTCCTGGGTGTCTGCCCAACGTTGAATGTGGCTCTGGTGGTCAGGCAGGCCTCTTGATCAACACTTTTCCAGGAGAGAAATCGGTGGATGATCCCCATTTCAGCTTTTATGTAATGATTTATGCCAGAGCTTCCTAGTCATTTTGGCTTCAGGACTCACTTGTAAACCCCCAAGTTTGCAGCAGCAGCACTGGCACGCAGTGAGCGGGTGCACATCTGGAAAGACAGCTGCGCGGATAGCTGCCGGGAAGGCTTACCCTGGATGCCACACGCCTCATGTACCTGAAATGGCTGGGTCCCCAAGTTCTGACTCCGATGGCAGAAAAAAGGGGACATGGACATGTGAGGACATCGAAGAAGGGTGCTAGATTGTGCCTGCATTGTCCTAGAAGCATTTTAATTGAAAAATTGCCTGAACTTCAGACAAAAAGCCAAACTTGCTTCCCAGGCAGACACAGTGAGCAAGATACACAGACAGACCCTCCGCCTCACACCCTCCCCGACCACACGCATGGGAAGCCATTGTATGTACCAGGAAGGGTGTGGGGGACTTAACATTTGAGAACAGGACGATAGACATTCCTTCCCTTCTGTTTGGCACTTTAATTCTTTTTTTCATACACTATACCATAATACACCCAAACTGCCTTTCTTACGCTGAATTTGGCGTGATGTCTACTGGCTATCGCTACTGCTTGCCAGCCAGTAGCTCAGTGTTGGCGGTATAGCAGTGTTTATTTCCGTAATTATTTGAATAAATATTTTATGACATTTCATCCTTAACATTTAAACATGAATGGAAATGAGGAAAACCAAAGTGTTGACACTAGTGTTGAAACTATTGAGACGGGGATTTGTCCCCCCCACCCCTGCCCCACCCCCCGAGTGTTTAATTGCTTAGTTTTATTTGGGAACTCGTTAGACATAAAAGTTGATTGCTGTGTTCAATTTTATTTTTTTATTGATTTTTTTTTTTTTGAGAGAGAGAGCGAGGGAGGGAGAAGGATAGAGAGATAGAAATATCCACGAGATCATCCATCAGCTGCCTCCTGCACATCCCTTATTGGGGATTGAGCCCACAACCCAGGCATTTGCCTTGACCGGGAATCGAATGATGACCTCCTGGTTCATGGGTCACTCAACCACTGAACCACACCGGCCTGGCATAATGTTCAATTTTTAAAGGAAGAGAAAAGAATAAAGAATGAGCTGGCAATATGTTGTTGAACATGGTTTAAAAGGCAAGGTGTAATTAAAGGTTTCACTTTATTTCTTAGCTTTTTTAGACTAGATATTATCCTTGTAATATGTAAGGCTATTGTTCAACTTTTCTGTACTTTAGTGTCTTCTTAAGAATTCATTATGTGTAAAAATTGAAAATTGTCTCTCTGCCCCATCCCCTTTCTGCCTTTCCACAAATGGACATTGTCTTTGTTCCTTAATATACTAATACAGCAAATATTATCATTATATGTGTTACACTCCATGCATCCATCTTGCCAATATCAAAACTATAAAAATTATTTCTAGCACTTTGTTTACCACAAATATTATTTTTATTTATTTTTTATTGTGTGTCTACCTTTAAATAGAGGAATTATTCCTAGGGAGCCCACCTATTAGACTGATCAAAACTCAACTATAAACTACCCTGATACTTTCAAACAAAAGGAAATAAAACAATAAACCCAGTAGATATTATCAACATTATTTTAAAACATTCATTTCCTAAAATTTTTGCTTTAATGACCTTGAAAGGCACAGGCAGGAAATGAAAATAGGTGGGTATGGGTTGATTATTTCTACAGAACTAAGTCTCCAGAAGTAAATTGAAATTAAATAGTTATTTGCTTTCTTTCTTTCTTTTATTTCTTTTTTTTTTTTAAAGAGATAACATTCTGCATTTTATTGGGAATTCAGAGAAATAGGGTCCAGGTATATATTAGCCACTGTCAAAGTGTGCACTTGAAGTAATCATATAACGTTGAGGTTTCAAAGCTCCTCCCCCCCTTTTTAAAGGGACATCTGCAATACTTTCAACAATAAAGATAAATTAAAATGAAACACTTTACTTGATGGCTTCCAATAGACTTTTGCAAATGGAAGAGAGCATGGTTTAGCACAGGTTAGGGATGCAGGTAGACATGGGTTTGAATTGAGGCTGATTCCTTGCTTTATGACCATGTGTTACAGAAGACCAGAGAAGACCAAGCAATGCTTAGCAGTGGTTCTCAACCTTCTAATGCCGCGACCCTTTAATACAGTTCCTCATGTTGTGGTGACCCCCAACCATAAAATTATTTTCGTTGCTACTTCATAACTGTAATTTTGCTACTGTTATGAATCATAATGTAAATATCTGATATGCAGGATGTATTTTCATTGTTACAAATTGAACATAATTAAAGCATAGTGATTAATCACAAAAACAATATGTAATTATATATGTGTTTCCGATGGTCTTAGGCGACCCCTGTGAAAGGGTCATTTGACTCCCAAAGGGGTCGCGACCCACAGGTTGAGAACCACTGGCTTAGAGAGATGGAGTTACATTTATTCTTATTATTACGCACGGGCCCAGAGAAAAATGTCTCTAGAATTCTGGGCCCTAGCTGGTTTGACTCAGTGGATAGAGCGTCGGCCTGTGGACCAAAGGGCCCCCAGGTTCAATGCCGGTCGGTCAAGGGCACATGCCAGGGGTTTCGGGCTTTGTCCCCAGTGGGGGGGCGTGCAGGAGGCAGCCAATCAATGATTCTCACTCATCATTGATGTTTCCATCTCCCTCTCCCTCTCCCTTACTCTCTGAAATCAATAAAAATATTTTACAAAAAATTTGTATTGTTTTAAGGCATTAAACTTGTGGTAATTTGTTATAGCAGCAATAGGAAATGAATACAGTGAATATCATTTTAGGAGCACATTAAAATGAAAGATGACCCCACCCCGACAGCCCTGTGGAATGAACCATATTTGGCCTAAACCAGGGCATGGTAATCTGTTGGCCTTTGCTGCTCATGGTTTAGCAGTGGACATGTGACCCAGTTCCATTCAGTGACTCACAAAGGGAAGACTGCTGAGTGGGGAGACTTTCTGGGAAGGATTTTGCTCCCTAATGAAAGGAGCTGTTGAGATGAGAAATCTTGCCCCTTCCTGCCCGTCTTGAACAAAGTTAAGGGAAGACGTAATGTTTGGAGTTGCATTGTGATTCATGATGGTGAAGGTCAGAAGGACTGACTAGAGAACAACTAATGACTGATTGAAATGAAGAGAAACTCGATATATTTTCATCATTGAAGCATCTAAGAAAAGCCTGGAGTTTGCTGTACCCACACATTATTTTTCTGTAGGGATTTGTGGTTGATTCAGGAACATCAGATTATGACCTCAAGATGTTCGGTCAGAAAATAAGCATCAGACAGTACATTGGTATGATTGTTCCCATGTAAGGCTGGAGACTCACACAGAGCGTTACAAGAAATATCAGTTTCTTCCACTGAGCTTTTCATAAATGAACAAACTGCTCAAGTCCTGTTACACTGCAGTGTCTCCTTATCCCCTATGTCTCCTTCTCTAATCCAGGCCTCAAGATCAGGCAAATGACCTCCCTTCCTCCCTTCCTTCCACCCTCCCTCCCTCCCTCCCTCCCTCCCTCCCTCCCTCCCTCCCTCCCTTCCTACCTTCCTTTCTCTCTCTCTCTCTCTCTCTCTCTCTCTCTCTCTCTCTCTCTCTTCCTTTCACAAAGAATGTCTCTTTTTCTTTTTAAAATATTTTTTCTTGATTTCAGAGAGGAAGGAAGGGAGAGAGAGAGATAGAAACATCAATGATGAACGAGAATCATTGATCAGCTGCCTCCTGCATGCCCCCTACTGGGGATCAAGCCCACAATCCGAGCATGTGCCCTGGGAATCGAACCGTGACCTCCTTAGCATCACTACTAATAAATTCTTCCAAGGTGTGGCTCTCAATTGAGTCTCTGGCTATGACTTTTCTTTCTAGCATCTTGAAGTCTAGTCAGTCAGAATGAGCTTCAGATCCCTGGTGGGTCCAGGCTGTGTCATGCCTCTCTGTCTTTCATGAGGCTGCCCCCACTGCTGGGATTGAAAATGTCCCCACTGCATACTCAGGCCAAGCATCAGCCCTCTGTAATGCCATTCTGGCGGTCTTCCCAGTGCTCAGGGGAATTGACTACTTCCTCCTTGGTGAGGAACATACACTCTGCCCCTAACCCTTTTTTATTTACCTCTGTTAGTTTCGTATTGTGTTATATTCTTTATAGTCTTAGAAATTGTTCTTCCCAGGTGAGATAGATAGCAAACTTCTGAAGGTAAGAATCATTCTCAAGCTGTCTGTCTTTTCCTGGTACTTGATTATTGCCTGGCACATACAGGACACTCAATCTCAGAGAGAAATACATTAATAAATGAAAGAATAAGTGAGTGTTGGTGAGGCATTAGAAAGTTAGATGAGCATCATAATTGATGACATTTAAAACAAAAGCAAGCTTACGTATTATTTAATCCAAACTTTTCATTTTATAGTTCTACATTGCACTGTCCAAATTGTCTATTAAACACCTGTAGTGTGACTCTTCTGAATTGAGATGTGCTGTGGGTGTGAAATATACACCAGATTTCAAAGACTTAGTACCTCAAAGAAAGAATGTATATGTCATTAATAATTTTTATATTGATTACATTTTCATAATGATAATGTTTTAAGTACTTTAGATTAAATAAAATACCTTATTAAAATTAATTTTACCTATTTGTTTTTACTTTTTAAATACTGGTAAATGGATGGTTACTACAAAAAATTTAAATTAATTACATGGTTCATATTTGAAGTTCAGGACAGTTTCTAGAACAGGAATTGGCAAACTCCAAATCTGACCAGGCACTTGTGTTTTGATGCCTATTTATTAATTTTTAAAAACATTTTTAAATGTACATTTTGCATATTTATATAAATACCCACATAATAGCTTTGATTTTGCTCTGAGCCCACAGAACCTAAAATATTTACTATATTAAGAAAATGTTTATTGACCCTGTTATAGAAGATAAGGCCTAGTGTGGTAAAATGAAGTAATAATGTAACAACCAATATAACTATTGCCTTAATAATAATAGCTCACACATCAAGTTTTCATTCTTTCCATAAATATTTTGACAGCCTACTTTGGGTCAGACACTATGTGTAGACATTCAACTTATAGTGTTGAACAAAACAGCTCTTGTCTCCTTTCTGATGCATCTTAACATCTTATGAGGAGAAGATACAGCTTAAACAAATAAATAAAACCCATAGAACTCAAGAGGGAGGACAACCTACCTGAATTAGCAAGGATTACTGGACTATAACTTTAAGTGATGCCCTAACCTTAATGCTCTAAAATGTTGGAGTGAAGATATAGCTAAACTTTATTGATCCAAGCAGGTTATAGTTAGTATTCATGTAAATGGGTGCTTAGAATTACTTGAGAAATTTTTCCCCCTAACATTATTTAAACATTCTTCCTATTACTATATTCATTTTTTTCATTCATTAGTTAGTCAACTCACTCATTCAAACATTGATAGAACATGTACTAAGAACCAGTTGTACAGTGGGGATAGTGTAGTCCTGGCCCTCAGGAAGCTCAGAATCTAGTGGGGAGGTCATCACACGACTAAGAGTAAGTGATGACGATACCACATGAATAACGCTTGAATATAAATATGACCCATATGTTATGAGAACATAAAGTTGGAGAGTAATCTCTGTCTGGAGGTTAAGAACATTTTGTCAAAGGAGATGAATGTCCTAACAGCATTTTGCCATGAATGAAAGAGGAACGCATTTGAGGAGGAAGAAATATCATGTATAAAGAATTGGAGGTATTACTTATTTGAGATAGAGGAAGAAATTCAGCTTGGGGGAGTGTGGGCGTGTGGCTGAAAGGGGAAAGTGGGTCATGAGCTTGAGGGAAGACTCTAGAACAGCCGTGGGCAAACTACGGCCCGCGGGCTGGATCTGGCCCCTTTGAAATGAATAAAACTAAAAAAAAAAAAAGACCGTACCCTTTTATGTAATGATGTTTACTTTGAATTTATATTAGTTCACACAAACACTCCATCTATGCTTTTGTTCCGGCCCTCCGGTCCAGTTTAAGAACCCATTGTGGCCCTCGAGTCAAAAAGTTTGCCCACCCCTGCTCTAGAACCTGATCATGGAGCACTCAGGTGTCTTGCAGGAAAGCCTGAACTTTCTTGTTGGTGATGGGAAACCTCTGACTTTATTTATTTATTTAACAACATAATCTGAATTTTTCAGGTTTATCTTTCTAGTGAGAGATGCACAGGAGTCAGGGGGAAATGTGTGGCTTAGAAGCCAGTTACAAGGCTGTTAAAATCCTTCAGGTGAGAAATGTTGAGAAACCAAAATTCGGACAGAGCAGGGAGGATGGAAAGGAGAGCAGATTTGAGAGACATTTTAAAAGTACAATTAATTGACTTTTTCCTTGATGTTGAATAATTTGATGTACATTTGAAGGAAAGGGCAAAATCAAGATGACCACCTCGTCTCTGTGTTGAGAGCCACTGGAGTGGGACACCATTAATTTAGAGAGAGGAATCAGGAAAGGGAGCAAGAACGGAGGGGGCTTGATAAGTTGTATTTGAGACACTTCCCGGTGGAGCCCTCTGCGTGCTGGGGGGAAAGGAGGCAGATGCAAATGAAATATAATTCCCACCTTGAAGGAGGGTATAATCTAGGGGAGGTGGCAGGAGCAAATTGTTTCAATAGAGCAATGGTTTCTTAGTGCCTTCTCACAGTTCTGGAGTCTGGAAGTGTGAGATCAGGGTGCCAGCATGGTCTGGTGTGGGCCCTCTTCTGAGTCGCAGATCTCTCTTTCCTAAGAAAATTCGTTGGCAATATAAATTGTCATCAAATTTTTTTAAACATCTAGTTTTTTAAAAATATATTTTATTGATATTTTACAGAGAGGAAGGGAGAGGGATAGAGAGTTAGAAACATTGATGAGAGAGAAACATAGATCAGCTGCCTCCTGCACACTCCCTACTGGGGATGTGCCCGTAACCAAGGTACATGCCCTTGACCGGAATCAAACCTGGGACCCTTGAGTCTGCAGGCCAATGCTCTATCCACTGAGCCAAACCGGTTAGGTTGTCATCAGTTTTAATTATTTGTGTATTTGTTTATTTATTTGTTTATTTTATATTTATTGGGGTGGCATTGTTAATAACATTATATAGGTTTCAAGTGTACAACTCTATGATACATCATCTGTATATTGCATTGTGTGCCCACCACTCAAAGTGCAATCTTCTGTCCCCATACATTTGACCCCTTACCTTTGACTACCCCTTGGGGTCTTTTTATAAGAACACTGATCCACCGTCTTAATACCATCACATTGGGCATCAGGATTTCAACATAGGTCTTTTGGGAGCATGCACACATTCAGACTGTAGCAGCATGATTCAAGCTAAAATACAAAAAACATTAAATCACAACAGGAGTTATAATACATTGAGAGGATACAAACAAACATCAGCTCCCCAGTTATCCTTGTTTAAGGAACTAATATAGTCAAGGTAATGAGTGTCTTATTTTTTTTAATTACTTGAAAAGTCTACTGCACATAGCTCATTGTGTTTATTCTGATTTTTTTAAAAAAAATTTATCTTTATTGTTGAAAGTATTACAGATGCCCTAGCTGCTTTGGCTCAGTGGATAGAGTGTCGACTGAAGGGTCCCAGGTTCGATCCCAGTCAAGGGCACATGCCTGGGTTGTGGACTCGGTCCCCAGTGGCGGGCAGGCAGTAGACAGCTGATCAATGATTCTCTCTCATCATTGATGTCTCCCTCTCCCTTCCTCACTGAAATCAATAAAAATATATTAAAAGGAAAGTATTACAGATGTCTCCCTTTTTCTCCCCCAACCACCTCTTGGCCAAGGTAATGAGTTTCTACACATTAGTACTCTTGGGTTGTTGATTTATTTTCCTGGCCAAGGACTTTGTGTGGTTCTATGGTTTGTGGAGTACTTTGGTATTTTTAACAAATAAGCACTTACTAAACAATCACAAAAATAGTATTCACTTTCTTTTAAAATCTCACTTCCATTCCCATTCTCCTCCCACAGCCTCTCTCTTTTGGCTGGAGTTCTAATTGTTTCCTTTCTCATATCTGTTTCCTCTGTGTATTTGCCTCAGTTAAAAAAAAAAAAAATGGCACCATCAGAGTTTTTGACATTACAAACACTATTATCCTCCACTATAATTTACCATGCCTTGACCTAATCTATCCTTGAGAATAGAATGAAAAAAAGTCTGAATTTAATATTCAATATATATTAATATCATAAATATTTGGCCAGTTTCCATAACACTTTTTCAAACTTGCCCAGTGGGGATATTTTTTAATAAAGGCACAACTAGAGATGGCATCATTTAAAGGATTTACATAATATAAAAAGATTCTTCTAAGGATAACCTTGGTGTGAGAATCAGTACAGTATAAGAAGCAATTTATCCTAACTAAATATATTTCTCATCATTCTGTAACAGTGTATATTACATTAATCTCTAATAGGTGATTGAAAGTATAAAAAATGTATCTTTACTATTATTTTGGGGGAGTATACCCTTCTATTAACTAACAGTCAAAAAATCCATTCCAGAGGACGGTTATAGATTTAAGGTTGCCATAGTGAACTCCCTGTGGGCAGTGTTTCTGGAGTGAGTCCCTCATTTGGTAAAGGTGACTTGGAGGGCTCCTTACTCATCATCAGGGTAAGAATTTCATTTATGCCCCACAGTCCCTGCTCCCTCTTTCGTCTGTCTCTCACAGGAGCAGAGATGATCACACACCAACTACGGTTATTTTTACTTCTGTCCCTAACCTTCACTGCCTTGCCCCGCCTTCTGTGAACAGTAGCAGAATGCCACAATTGCTTCAGCAATAGCTTCTTTTAAAATCTGCTTCTGAGACAGAATGTGGAGTGGCAAAATCTGTCTAAATTAGAAAAGGTTTTCTAGAGGGTGCAAAATTCTTTCAAACTTAAGTTATTTTTAACAACGGTTAAAAAGAAATTCTAGACAATTCATGGATGATCTCACTTATATCTGGAATTTAAGAAAACAAAACAAAACAGAACCAAAAACTAAATTTGTGGAGATTCGATTTTGGTTACTAGGGGCAGTGGGTGTGGGGAGGGGGAGTTGGATGAAGGTGATCAAAAGCGACAAACTTCCAGTTACAAGATTTATTAAGCACTGGGGATGTAATGTACGACATGATGACTAGAGCTAATACTGTGAAAGTTGCTAAGAGAGTAGGTCTTGAGTTCTCATCACAAAACGTTTTGTGTCCATCTATATGAGATAACGGATGTTAACTAAACTTATTGTCGTAATCATTTCATGAGATATGTACAGTCGGTATGCTGTACACCTAAAAACTTATACAGTCCTGTATCTCAATTATATCTGAATAAAACTGGAAAAGACACTCTAACATGAAACCACAAAGTGGGTTCTCCCTGAGCCTCAAAATCAGTTTCAAGGTAGAAGGAACACATGGAAATTGATCATTCTACATTGTTGATTGAGAGGCAGCTAATTGCCTTTAAGCACTGGTAAGAATACTGGTAAGATTGTTGCTTTTTGTGGGCCTTCAAACAAGTCTCTGTTCCATGGCTTCCTTGACTATAAAGTGATATAATATCCTTTTGACAGTGTTGAGAACAGTGTAAAATGTGACATGTGAAAAACTCTTTAGGATTATAAAGTACTATAGAAGTATTAGCATATATTTAAATCCATATTTGTATATATGTGTGTTTGATACTATATTGTGTCAACTATATGTTTATCATCCAACTCCCCCTCTCCACATCCACTGCCCCTGGTAACCAATATCGAATCTCTTTACAAATTTGGTTTTTGTTTTGTTTTATTCTGTTTTCTTAGATTCCAGATATAAGTGAGATCATCCATGAATTGTCTAGAATTTCTTTTTAACCGTTGTTAAAAATAACTTAAGTTTGAAAGAATTTTGCACCCTCTAGAAAACCTTTTCTGATTTAGACAGATTTTGCCACTCCTAAGCCACCTTTACGACCGGCTGACTGAATGATCAGTTGACCAGTCACTATGATGCACACTGACCACCAGGGGGAAGATGCTCAACCCTGGTGGTCAATGTGCTCCCACAGCCAACCTTCCATGGCTGGCCAACCTCCTGTGGTCTCTTCTCTCAGATGGCCCTGATTGGCCCCGATCGCCAGCAGGCGGGAGGGACCCCACCCATGCATGAATTCGTGCACAGGGCCTCTAGTACAGTGGGGCCTTGACTTACGAGTTTAATCCGTTCCATGACGGAGCTCATAACTCAAATTACTCGTATGTCAAATCAAAAAGTGAACAAGTGAGACACATGATGCTGGGCTGATGTGGTGTTCACTGTGATGTTCGCTGTGCCAACTAGCGGTGGGGTATCTGAAGCTGGCTTGTAACCCAAATTTTAGCTTGCAACTCAAAGCAAAAAATTGGCCGAGAGACGGCTCTTATCTCGAAAAAACTCGTTAGTCGGGACACTCATAAGTCAAGGCCCCACTGTATTTATATAAATATATAACAAGTTTTACAATTGGATGAGGGTCTCTGTAAGTTCTGATTGATGTATGGGGGCTGGATCAGCTCAAGGAGGGGCTAAGAACAATTTCATACTTGGTACAAGGATCCCTGCCTCTGTTTGCAAGTCTACATTATAGGTATTTCTCCATAACTATGTAAGCACTTAGGTTCAAAGTGCTAGAAATACTTAACAAATTGCAGAAATCCAGAAAATAAGCACAGTATAAAAAATGAACTCAGTTCATTCAGTGCTTCCTGGGTGCTAGGAATTAAAGTAAGTGCTGCATATGCAGTGATTCATTCACTCTTCACAACAATACCGAGGTTATTGCTATTATTGTCCCCATTTTACAGAGTAGGAAATGACGCATATGGGAGTTACATAACCTGCCCAAGACCACAGAGTGTGTAAGTGGTGGAGCTGGGATTTGAACCCAAATTTTTCAGCTTTGATGACCACTTACTTAACCAAGATGTAGATTTGCTTAGGTTTCATGTGATAAGGAATATATTATTTCATTTTCATATGTTCACACAAAACAGATTATTGCAAATAACTCATGAAATGGTCATTAATAAGTCAATGGTATGAAAAAGACAGGGAAACTGTTAAGACCTTATTGAGATAATGAATAAAATTACAATATAGACTGGGTATTAGATGAAATTAAAGGATTATGGTTAGTTTTTAAAAAAGAATATTTGTTGATTTCTAGGGAGAGAGAAGGAGAAACATTGATGTGAGAGGTAGAGATCATCAGCTGCTTCCTGCATGCCCTTGACCAGGGGTTGAGCCTGCAACCTGGTTATGTGCTCTCACTGGGAATTAAATTGGAAACTTTTAGATACATGGGATGACACCCAACCAACTGAACCACACCCACCTGGGCAGGATTGCAGTTAGTTTTGTTAAATATTTTAATGTATTGCTATGTAAGAAACAATCCTTATTTTTTAGAAATTCACACTGAAGCATTTTCAAGTGAGAGGGACAACTATGGGCGGATGGGCGGGGGTGGGGGGGGGAGAGAGAGAGAGAGAGAGAGAGAGAGAGAGAGAGAAAATAAAGCAAGTATGCTAAAATGTTGACCATCACTGAATCTGGGTAATGCATATATGGTGGTGTATTGTACTATTCTCTTTACAAGGACTAGATTTAAACAGTTTCATAATAAAATTTAAAAAAGAATCAGTTCACTTAAGTTCACAAAAGCCCAGAGGTAATGCCAACATCAATATGTGACAAATGCATGTGGTACACACAGAGGAACAGCTTAATAGCACCAAGCAATTTACATGGAAGTGTCATTTTTAGCCACAAAATTGCACTGTTTACTTTTCATGTGTTAGTGCTTTTTGGAAAGAAAATGTAGAAAGGCAATAGTATCTAAGTCTGTTTACTAGGAATAACGCTTGTATAATTGCTTTAATGTGTTGTAGCTCCACATTTATTTTTAGCATTTTTTCTTTTATTGGTTAATTCAAAACATAAACACTTCCTGGCTTGAGCAAAATCAGCATGTCACTTTCACACCAGAGGAAGGTCATAATCACTTGTTCTGTCTCATCTGAACTTTGAGAAAAGATAAATTTTCACTTTTCAAAAGTTCACAAATAAAACATTTGCAAAGTTTTTTTCCAATTAATTGCAGTCCAAATTATCAGAACATTAAAAAAAAAAATCTTTTTTGTTTTTACATTTGCAGGTTAAGTTTTAAAAGAAAAAGATTAATGAAAAACAAAAATTTGAGAAAAGTTCTCTAAAATTATTCATTTGAGAGAAAGAGAGGGAGGGAGGGAGGGAGGGAGGGAGAGAGAGAGAGAGAGAGAGAGAGGAGAGAGAGAGAGATTGTTGTTCCACTTTTTTAACGCATTCATTGATAGACTCTTGTACATGCCCTGACTGGGAATTGAACCTGCAACCTTGGTATATCAGCACAATCCTCTAACCAACTGAGCTACAGGGCCAGGGCTAAAGTTCTTGTTTCTCCTCCTCCTCCTCCTTCTCTTTCTCCTCCTTCTCCTCTTCCTCCTCTTCTAAATATATATTTCTAGTTAGATTACAAAGGTCAATATAGATTTTCTCCAGTCCTTTTTATTTATAAATATTTGTCTTCCCAAATTTGATCCAGTGACTTCTGAAATATTTAAAAATGATTAACATGTGTGTGAACAGTTCCACAATCTTTTTTTCTGAAATCCTTGCAGCCAGGTGGCTTTTTTTTGAATTTGGAATATTTTAGATGATAGGAAAGTAATACTTTGCATATAGCACTGTATACCACACATTGCTCCCAGCGATGTCTCAGAGACCGACTTAGAGTCAAATGCATGCATATGTTTGCAATGAAAAGTATAAATATTACATTAAGTGGGATAAAAATTCTAAGACCTCTCATGTCATTTAGGTCACATTTAACCATCGGATGAATTACCCCGACTCTAGAATATTGACTGTGGGCTTTCAGGGCCCTTGGGCGTCTGTCCTAGTTGCACATGAAGGACTGTGGATCTGTATAATGTGGGAAAGAGAACCAGCTTTAGAGTCTGACTGACTCTGGTCTGAATCTTAGCCTTCACCCTTACTAGCTGTGTGACTCATTTTCCTCACTTATAAAAAGGAAATAATACCTGCTTCATAAGATTACATAAGATTATGGTGACAATAATTTACCCAAAGTGCTTAGCAGAATGCCTGGGCCAGTCAGAGGTCAAAAAGGGGGTAGCTATTATAATACTATTAGTGTTATTATTAAGTATAAGAAAGGTGTGAAGAGCATTTTCTATTTCTTGAAGTCACTTCTGAAGCTAACTTTAAGCATTAAAAAATTATTTGATGTATCTCACACATTTTATTTGATAAGCATTTATGGAGTACACACTGTGTATACAGCATTGAAAATTCAAAAAGTAATCTCTACTCCTAGTTCTATTCCTTGACCAATTATTCAGCAAAAATTAATACAGTAATATCATAAAGGCATATTGAATGTGTCACACTTAACATGAAAACTATTATGCCTGCATAATGAAACATTCAGAATTAGGATTTTTCTCTAAATGGGTAAAAAACCTGATCTCTTTTCTGAGGCTGGCTCTATTTATATTTTGGTTTTCATACATATGTATGGAGGTTTATATTAAAGATTTTGTCATTGTTGCTCCTTTTATTTCATTAAACATTTGAAAGATGCATTTTGTTCCACATTCATAAGTGATCATACAATTTCCTCAAATTTTCCACAAGAGAAAAAATAACTATATTTGGGTGGAGATAGAACATGCAATGGAAAGTTTTAGCCCCAAAGACTTTTTTTTTCATCAAGTTATGAACATGCGAACATGGAATTATAATTGAAACCATTTTGTATACTTCACCATCAAATTCATACTGAAAAGAATGTTTTACTGATTTTAACAGCACATACGAACAACTCTCACTTGTCCACAGGATTTATTAAATATCTGCTATGACACCTCTGTAGTAACTCTGCTGGGTAGTATATGAAGTAACTGGGAGGCTATTAAAGATGGTACATACACGTGGAACAGCTAAGTGTCGCCTAGAGAGAAATCTATGTTTTGTACTGAACTCAAAAGTTTTTGAGATGGTCTAATGCAAAACAATGAAGTTTAGCCAGTGTTATCTCCTAGAGCTGGTAAGTTAAAACAAAAATTGCCCTTGACAGCTCATACTTTTCTATTTTTTACTGTTCACCCTCTAATGATGATTTAAATGAGCAGTGAACAGACCAAAAATGAGCAAAATAAATAAATAAATCAAACAATTATTTGGAGAGAATGTTAGAGCAAAGGGATCCTAGAGATAATTTAACCTAAACCAGCTCATTTTACTGTAAATATAAACTGAGGCCCAAAGAAATTGAAATACGCCTCATTAAAAGCAGGTCAGTTCTAAAACCCAGGCCTCAAAAAGGTCATCTGTGTGGTGTTTTCTCTCAAGTCCTACTCTGCTGTAGAACTTTCTATGTAGTAGATACTTACTTAAATGGATTTGATAAATGAATGAGAAATTTAAAATTGATTTTTATATTTTTATATTTGTACAGGTAGCATTTAGATGATTGAAAACATAAAATATAAGTTTTTGTACAAATACTTAAACATTTTAACTACATTTTATTTTTGGCCTCTCACTAGCTTAGTAAGGTTTCCTGTCTTTGGCTAAAGTCTTCCTTTAGAAGACATACCCTGCATATATCACTCTCTACTCCCATCTGGGCTGTCATCCATTCATATCCTGGCCTCATACACCTGAACTATGTATGAATTTGGTTCTTGACCCAAGTACTCCATTCCTGGGCCATGCTCATGCATTCTCATAGTTCCTTGACTTTAATGCCAAAGCTGTCATGGGTATTGGACGTTGATCCCTCTCTTATCTTCCAGAGTGCCTTGCCCCAACATCTCAGATCTCCATTTCTTTCCAGAACCTCTTACCTTTCCAGGTTTTCCTGTCCCTTACTGTGCTTATGAGCTCTTTGACCTCATTAAGTTCTCCAGTTACCTCTCAATCCTAAATCACCAGCCCACTCTGGCATCCTTTCCTTCCTTAGAAAGAGACACTGGCCCATCATAACACAGTGTCGCACATATTTGTCATCCACTTTCCACACTGGCCTTTGTCACACCCTCTCTACAGTCCTTTCCACTCTGATGAGTTAATCACCTTATTTCTTTAATTCTCGGTGAAATTTACTCCCAAGTGGAGGATAAGTGCCCCTATAAATCCAAAGCCCCCAATCATATGCTTTGTATTCTTTACCCCCCAGAGTTAAATCCTGATATCTTCCCTTCATGAAAGTAACCTCTCCCCTCTTTTGAAGCTAAGCTCTCTGCTTCGGTAGGACCCTGATAGATCCTGGAGGTTAGTTATCTCAACCTCCATTTTCAACTCCCTTTGTTCTTACCTGACCCTACTGTCCAAGTAATTCAAAGATAAAAACTTGATTTTCCAGGCTCCCTGATAGCTAGGTGGCCAAGTGTTGTTATTTTTATCAACTAAGCTCAAGCTGAAGTCTTTGGATGCTCTTCTCTCCGTCCCTAGAAAATGAATGAATGTGAAATCTAGGGGTATAGCCATGTTATAACCACGATTTATAAAGCAACATGTGGGGGTGGGGTGAGGGATGGAAGGGGTAGTTTAAGGAATCAAAAAACCAGAAGAGCTATGGATCTGCTGATTTCATGGAGCCACTGTGCCTGAAGCTACCTCTCCAGCAGTCTAATCTCTCAAGTTTAGCAAGAGTCATTTACATTTGTCATGCCTATTTCCTCTCTTCTTATTGACTTCTCAAACCACAGTCCTAAAATTGTTCTTGAAAAGATTACTCCTAACTTCATTTTATGTATCCAGTTAACTTAATTGAGTTTCCTGGAGCATTTGCATTATTGATCAAACTCTACTCAAAACTCTCTCTGCCTCTGGCTTCTCCTGATTTTATTTTTACCTCTAAACTAATCCTTCTCAGCTTCTTAATTTCCCACTGGACTCTCCCCATCCCCCCATTTCCTCAATTTCCAGTTTTGCTCTTTGTCTGACTGTCCCCACAGTGAGGGTGCCCTAGGGCTTCCTCCTTGGCCCTCTAATGTTTTTACTATTCATTAGTCATCTACTATTTGGTTTATTTTATTAAATGTTTTTTAAATTTAAATCTTTATTGTTGAAAGTATTACATATGTCACCCCTTTTCCCCCATTGGCCCCTTCTAGCCTGCCCCCTTCCCCCCTGGGCCTCACTACTCTATTGTCTGTGTTCAGGGGTTATGTATATATGCACACAAGTTCTTTGGTTGATCACTTCCTACCCACCCACCCATCAACAATATTCCAGAGGCTTCTAAATATGAATCTTTTGTTTAAGTCTCTCATCAAAGCTGTATCTGCACATATGGTCATCCATAGCTCAAGAGGAGAGTCTGGGC
Source organism: Myotis nattereri (assembly GCF_964212035.1). Classification (NCBI taxonomy): domain Eukaryota; kingdom Metazoa; phylum Chordata; class Mammalia; order Chiroptera; family Vespertilionidae; genus Myotis; species Myotis nattereri. The sequence goes on along the minus strand of NC_138093.1, from coordinate 27,421,903 downwards.
AAGCAGCGGGTCTGTGAAGGGAGTCTGGGTGAGACCAAGCCACATGTGGTTCCTAAAGGCATACCAATGACAGGGGTGGGGCTAGGCTGGGAATAGAAATTTGAGCCAGGGGCAATTAGGCCTGGATTTGAACCTGTTAGTTTTTTTGTAAAATGCTTTGTTGCCCTTTTCAGATGGCTCAGAGTTGCAAGGCTGTGGTGGCGCCAGCTCTGGGAATATATTCTAAAATTATTTCAAAATGTAATCAAATACTGTAAGAGTGCTAAAAAGCTTGTGAACAATAATAATCCATCTCCTTAGTTCCTCACCTCTGGTCTGCTTTCCAAAGGAAAATTCTTTACAGTCTTAGTAACTTGCTTTTGTATTTATCTTGGTATTTCTAAATATTGTTTATACTACCTCAGGATTCATCAATTTTAGACATTGTCTTATAACTTTTGACTAAGGAAGATTAGGATTTAAAACCTCCCTTACATAGACTTGCTGGCCAGCCTCCCCACTTTCTAGGTACACTCTGAGTCCTCACCCCATTTTTAAAGATAGTTATATCACAACTTGAGGGTAATCAAGATTTAGGGTTTGCATTTTTATGACTATGCAAACATTGTACACTGCTGAACCAAATAACATTGCAAAATTTCACCTCTTTTCTTGAACAAATACATCCCCTTTCCCAGGAGTTAATCATTGCCTCATTTTTTTTCTTTTGTTTGAGTTTTCTTGTACCTATTGCTAAATATTTTCATAACCTTCCATAGTGTCTAAATATAATTTTACATATTTGAAATGAATGAGATCATCAATCAGATTCTTGGTTTTGCATGAAGAGGCCCTGCTGGAGCTTCAGTTTGGATGGTATTCTAGTCTAGCCTGTGTAGTAGTTGGCCCCCTGGGGTTTATCTAGGAGTGTCTATTGGATTCCTTGCTTCCTATATTCTGCCTTTTTTTTTTTTTTTGCCTATTTCAGGAGAGCTCCAGTTTTCAGTGGTTTTTCAGAAAAGTACTTGGGAAATAAATTTATGAGGCATTGCATGTGTGAAAGTGTGTTTATTCTACCTTCACATCTAATTTAAAATTTGATTTGGGGTAGAATTTAGGATTTAAACTACCCTTTCACATATTGGAAGGATTTGTTCCATTGCCTTCTATCTTCAAATGTTGTTGACAACTGGTTCAATGTCATTTTTTTTTTTCTAATCCTTTGCATGTGATTTATTTTTTCCTCTCTGGAAGCTTTTATGATTTCATTATTTCACATTTCAAAATGATGTGCTTTGGTGTGGGCCTGTTTTTGTTCAATGAGCTGGATAGCTGGTGAGTCCTTTCAATCTGGAGACTTCTGTGTTCAATTAAGTGAAAATTTCTGGTAGTCTTTCTTTGATAATTTCCTCCCCACTCTTTCATTGTTTTCTCCCTGGAACTTCCATTAATAGAATGTTGGACCTTTTGAACGTATCTTCTAATTCCCTTATCTCTTCTGCTTTTGTCCAGTATTTAGTCCTCTTACGCTGTTCTATGAGATTTCTTGGCTCTATCTTCTAACTGTGGTATTCGGTTATTTATTTTAGCTGTTGTACTTTTCATTTCCAAGAATGCTTTCTTCTTTTCTGATTGTTCTTTTTCTATCACTGGTGGGAGGGGGAGGGGGGATACAGTCCAAGTATTCTTTATATAATCCTCATTCATTTTCTGAAGATTTCACCACTGCCCCTCACATCTGCCTGTTGTAACACGTGGTACATGTGAGTTCTGAGCCTTTCTCAGGCTCTCTGTGGCTGAATAGATGAATAGATGAATTGTTTGTCATGAATGAATGGAATACCTTCATTTTGTCTTTATTGAGTTTCAACTATAAGACTGCTGCAGCCACATCACAGTATTCAGCAGTGAAACCTTGTTTGTTACTAAAATTATTTTAAAATGTAGTCAGATACTGTAAGAGTGCTGAAAAGCTTATGAAAAATGGTAACCCAACCCCTTAGCTCCTCACCTCTGGTCTACTTTCCAAAGGAAAATTCTTTACCGTCTTAGTAAGTTGACTTTGTATTTATCTTGGTATTTCTAAATATTGCTTACACTACCTCTTGTGTGTTACTGTCATCTTTATTCCTTTTCATTTCGAATCAGAATAAAGTTGTACATCAAATATCTAAAAAAAAGTGTTCTGCATCTGTGGGCACTCATGTTCCAGGCTCCTTGATTTTGTGTTCTTTGCCCCTCCTCTCCATTTCCTTTTGGTTTTTCATCGATTATGGTTGGAATGCCTCCTGGTTTCATCAAAGATGAAGTTTGTGCTTTGATTCTTAATACTTTCTGACATTTTCAGGTAATATCCGAGAGAAAAAGACAGACATATCTATTTTGCCATCACAAAACTCCAAATCCTTAGAACATATCTTAAACACATAACCCAACAAATACCAGACTGAGAAACTGCCTTTGGCTCTATGATTGCTTCAGTTTAATTTAGAACTATAACTTTCTCTTCATACTTACATGTGTGTAGCTGGATATGTACTTACACAGTGAGGAAAAATTGTAGCACCACCATGTTGCCTCAACTTGAGGAGTTAAATTGCAGCTTTTTTAAGTGAAAATATCTGCTTATCTCAATCTACCCATTTTTACAGAATTAGTTAAGCTTTGTTCTGATCTTGTGCCTAAGCTTAGGCGCTTGACCCTGTGTTTTCTACAACATTTGAGGCTAATCATTTGAGACTAGACAAGAACTTCTGTGTTTACTCATTATTGCCTCATAGCAGTTGCATTTTTTTTTTTTCTTAAATGCAGGTGCACAATTCATCACCACGTAAAAGAGCTTGGTCTGACCAGGTTGGAAACTGTGTCCCCACTGGTTCCATCTCAGATGTCAGGCAGTACTGTGGCGGGTCTTGTGCTATGGCTCGTATCTGATATGATGTCTATTTGAAACCCTGTGGCCTCTGGGAGCTTTAAACAGCCTTTGACATTTGGGAAATTCCACACCTCATGGTGAGTCGGGCACTCGCCTTGCCATTCCCCTTTGTGGGTGTAGCACAGGGGCGTGGCTTAGCCTCCACCAATGAGGCTCCCTCATGAAAAACTTCAATCCTGAAAGGAATCTCATGGAGGAAGGTGTGAGGAAGGTTCCAGCCTGGTGAGCAGGGAACCAGAGACAGCCATTCTGCAGAGGCACCAGGACAGAGGTCCAGTAATAACATCCGCAGGATCAACTATAGGCTCCCTGCCCAGTGGTGGCAGGGGTGGCACCTTCACTGGGACAGATCTCTGGTATAATTGGGGCACTGTGCTGGGTGGCATAGTCTCTAAACTGGGTTTTCTGATACTTAGAAGTGTCTGATGCTTCTAAGCTGTCTTCTTAGAAATCACTTCTGAGTAGTCCTAAGCAGGGCACATGAAGTGTGGCTCAGATTGGCTCAGCAATTTAGGGATGCAGTGAACAATATGGATGCGTACTGGCCTCTCATGTATAGCTTATTTTAAAACCCACATATTTTGATAGTCTTGGAAGAATTGCTTTTTTTTTGGTAAACTAGCCAGAGTGGGTTCTGTTTGCAAATCTTACTGATTCACCCATTGGAGATGAAAATGCACATCTCGCCCACGTTGTTTCTGACATCTAGTTACTGACATCTAGTTTGTGCTTTGGTGTTGCTTCTTTTTGTTACCTTGCTGGCTTGTGAATGGCTTATTTCAGATGAGGAAGAGATTCTTTTAGTTGACTTGGAAGGTTTGATGCCAAGGAGCCAACAGCTGTCTTCTTAGAAATCACTTCGAAGTAGTCCTAAGCCGGGCACATGAAGAGTGGATCAGATTAGCTCTGCTCTAGCTTCACACTATGGGAGGGTGGGAGGGAGGGAGCTCCAAGTGACTTATGTCCTCTCCACTGAGCCACCGGTGACCTTCAGTGATTCCTCATATTGGGTTTCTTCCAACAAAATGCGGTGGGTACCAAGGCCAAGTAAGGCTCTCCATCGCCGTGAATTCTTAGGAGAAAATTGATTTTAACATGTATTTTCAATTTTTTGGTTCCTCAGGCACATTTTGGCACTTTCTGAAGAGTGATAAAATACTGATTCATCCCGTTTCCTGCTCCTTCAGCAGTGGAGAGGTGAAGATGGTCCTCTAAGCTTCCACATAAATGGTTAGTCCTAAAGAGTTCTAATCTGCTGCCTGTGCCCTGAGGAGAAAACAAGGGCACATTGTTTTGTTTTCAGCCAGTGGTATCCTGTCTTCAGCACTGGTCTCTGGTATGGAAATTAAACCATTGTCTGTGATCCACAACTTTTGCTCCACAACTGAGCCTTGGGGAGAATCCCTTATGTTATTTTGCTTCTGGGGTCTTCTTAGAGATGGCCAGTCAAAATGAATTATAAGGGGTATGCATTTTCTTTTGTTTTGTGTAACTAGGGAAAAATATTTGAATGCAGCAATTTAGGAATGCAGTGAACAATATAGATGCGTATTTGCCTCTCATTTATAGCTTATTTTAAAATCAGTGGCCTCCAAACTTTTCTGATTGCGCCTTGAACTTGTCTTTTTACATAGAAACTGTTTACATACGCTTCTTTTATATAAAACATCTACAAAATAGTAATAGATAAGCTACATTAAAATTAATATAAATAGACATTTTAGTGTTTTCTTCTTTCACGCCAATGGGTTATTTTGTGTATCACTTAGGGTTTATGCCTGTGGTGTTGGAGATGACAGTACTTGCCTAGTGTGAACAGGGCAAATAGGAAATGAGACGTCTGAGCATTCTCTAAGGAAGTACCCTAGTTCTGAAAAGGTAACTGGTTTGTCTCCTGCCCAGCTTCTCACTCAACAAGGATATGATTTCTGCCCTTGCCCTTATCTTATCACACAACTCTCTCATGGGTTCTTCCTCCTACAACAGGGGCAGAGTGATAGAATAGAAAGAGAACTGATAGGGCTTTGGAGTAGAAATCACAGCTCTGCCAATAACTAACCTGGGACTTTGTGCAATTAATGGGCCTCTTTTTAGCCTTGGTTTTCTGTGACTAGGAGGGCTTCAAGCCTGAAGACCAGCTTGGGAGCCAAGGAAACAAATTCTCCCACCAGTCAAATGTAAAGAACTATCAGATCTATGAGAAGTTGGTTTGAGAGGGAGCAAGTATCCTGTGGTTGGAAGGGAGGTGGTGTTGGAACTGTGAGGCTCACCAGAAGCCAGAGTTAGTGTCTTCTGAATTTCTTGTCTTTGGTTATCTAAGCCTGGAAAAGCAGTCTTTCCTTCCTGTCAGTTTCTCCAACTCCTAATGGCTGCACAATTCCCTTCACATCTAAAACATACAAACAGGCTTGTCAGTTTTTACTTATGAGCACATGTCTTACCCGTCTAGCTTGATTATATTTATGCTGTAGGTAAGAACTAGAGTTCTTCACATCTTGACATTTAAACAAGGTTCATCGTAAATCCTTGAATGAACTAAATGCTTAATAAATATTTGTTTAGCTAAAGCCACAGCATGGTATAACTTCTACCTTAAGGTACTTTGAAATTTTTTGTTTGACTTTTTGGAACAGCCATTATATTTATACTCAGAAGAATTTGTGTTTCTTTGCTGACGGTTATAAGTTGTTTACTCTATAAGTATCCCTTTTAGTTTTGGTTGTTATGATAATTATAAGTAAGTTCACTTTATGTGTTGTGTCCTTGCTTCCTTTACCCTCCTCAATCCTAATTCCCACTTCTATTATATTAATTTTATTTGATGCTTCTCTTTTTTATTTCTTAGTAAGAGATTTTTAAGCCCCTTTGAGGAGGAAAAACATTATGGAATAGGGATTTTAAAAATGGAAATTAATTTGTTTTTAGTTATTTTCCATTTTGACATTCAGAAAATATTAAAGGAAATGAAGAAGATGTATGAGACAAGAAGGTTTTACCCACTAGAGAAATACTTTGCATTTTTGAAAAACAAATAGATTGTAATGCATTTTTTTGAAAAGGAATGTAATCTGAAGTGAACGGAATAACTGGAACTTTAGATAGAAAAGCAACTAAAAGATTCATGTATTTCAAATATTACTAAATTACTCAGAATAGAGCTATGTGGACAAAGTCCATATTAATATTATGAAAGAAAATAAGTAATTTCTTTGGAGTATACCTGCATAAAATATCTTTCAGAATAGACAAAATATGTGTTTGGGGAACAATGAGAAATATTAACCCTAAATCAAAGTTGACTCTAAGAAACATGGAGTGACTATTAAATAATCAGAAGTTTTGTTTATTGTTTTTGAAATTATTTTTACTTATTTTGGAGTCCTATCTCCATATTACCAACATGTTGTGACAAAGTAAAAAATGCCAAAATAATCAGTGCTAGAAATTATAATATAGTTCTTATTAAAATTTCAGAGTAATTTATTTTATGCTACTTATTTTAGCATCTTAGTGTTACACTGTTTTCTAATTGATTTCAACAAAAATATTTCTATACAGGAGACACAACTGAGTATGACCTGGTAATTGACCTCCAAGAGCTTACTATGTAGTGGGGGAGGGGTCAAAATCTGGAATTAATATAATCATATCAGTTGTATTTATCTTCCTTCTTCAAATATATGATGTATGGCCCAAGACAAGTATGATGTCATATTATATCTTGAGACCATCCTGTTGTATTGGGTAGTCGTGACAACCCATAGAAATAAGCTCAATATTAACAAGTTTGCTATCAAATTTTTGAGGTAACCCTACCATAAATCACTACAGTGTTTAATTCCAGAAAAAAAGATTTACAACCTTAAAGAGAGATTACAACCTTAAAGGAATTAAAAAGTGATAAAAAAATATTGTTTCAGTCTCGGCTGACATACAAATTATTCTCAGTGATTAGTACAGTCATCCAAATGTTGGTGTTCCACAACACTTGCTATTTGACTAATTGATAAAGAAGAGCAATTAATCTACTGAAACCTTGAAATCAGAGCCTCTAAACCACCTTACCTTAACAGATCAGTTCATGAGTACATCGCAGAAGGAGTGCCCTTTGCTGCTATGGGCATGAAGGATGTTGTTAGACATCAGCACGATGGTGATAAAGGAGAAATGTATGAACAATGGTTACAAGAGCGATGAAGTCTGAGTCTGGTCTGAGAAGAGTAGTGGTGTCCCCAGAACTGAAAAGATAATTATTTGGTGATTGGGAGTTACTCAAGAGTTAATAGGCAGGTCAGAATCTCATGATTCCATTAGCCATAACTTCTAGATGACTTGAGAAGTAAAAGATCAAAAATAATGATCAAGGTAAGACAAATGACCACATTTGGGGAGAAGTTATAGGCAGAATGATTCAATGACCTATCAGATTGAAGTATATCAGTGGTTGAGGAATCTAGGAGATCTCAAGTCAATTTTTAAGTACTTATAAACCTAGTAGGGGAAATACGGCGGTATTAAAAACTATAGCCCAAGGTCATTGTCAAAAGAAGTATTCAACCAAAGTGTTTTAGAACCTCAGAGACTGACTGTAAGGGAAAATAGCACTGAATAATGCATACCATGTGCCAAGATCATGCTAGCTTTTTTTTTTTTAAGAAAAAGTATAGGCAAATGAATCAACTGATTGGAGGATCACAAAAAGTTTTATCATTAATGTCTTTAAAATAAGTGGTTGGTCAGGGAATCAAATCTGGAGTCAGATGATCTGAATTCCCATTTTGTCATTTAATCAATGTGCAACTTTGGACAAATCACTTAGAAAGTTTAAACTGGGAGTTTCTAGTATGTAAACTAAGGATAGTAATAGCTGAGCAACCTTACAGGGTGATAGCACTAAATGAGATGAACTTAAATGTGATTTGAAAGTTGTAAAACTTTATACAAATGTAAGTTATTTATAACAAAGAATTAGCATTCTCTATAAATAAGTCCTCAATGAATTTTAGCTATTCAGAAAAAATTTGAAATTAATCCTGCTATATCACTGCTATGGAGTGATAATAATGTGACATATTTCTTTCTAACAGCAAGAGAATCTCTTATATATTTCCATTACATATCACTTTATTGTTATTTTTATTATTAGAGACTTTCTAATAATTTCTCTAATATCATTAGAGAAATTAATATATATTCTTTATTAATTTCAGAGAGGAAGGGAGAGGGAGGGAGAGATAGAAACATCAATGATGAGAGAAAATCATTGATTGGCTGCCTCCTGCACACCACACACTGGCGATCAAGCCCGCAACCCGGGCATTTGCCCTGCCCAGAATTGAACTGTTACCTCCTGGTTCATGGGTCGATGCTCAACCACTGAGAATACTGGCCGGGACCACTTTATTCTTAAAAAATGAAGTCTATCAGAATAACTGAATCCATTTCAGAATGGGATATTTTCTATGTAATTTCCTTGAAATACGACTTCTAAAATACCAATTGGTGTATAACTGGTATTAATATTAGTGAATATGTCAAATCCAGCTTGACTTAGTATAAATATAAAAAGATTTTTGGCTGCTCATCACAGCTAGCCAGGAATCCTTAAGAATCAGGTATTATCGGTTCCTTCCTTTTTACAGCAGCATAGTATTCCATCGTGTAGATGTACCACAGTTTTCTAATCCACTCATCTACTGATGGGCACGTAGGCTGTTTCCAGATCTTAGCTATGGTGAATTGTGCTGCTATGAACATAGGGATGCATATATCCTTTTTGATTGGTGTTTCTGGTTTCTTGGGATATATTCCTAGAAGTGGGATCACAGGGTCAAATGGGAGTTCCATTTTCAGTTTTTTGAGGAAACTCCATACTGTCTTCCATAGTGGCTGAACCAGTCTGCATTCCCACCAGCAGTGCACAAGTGTTCCTTTTTCTCCACATCCTCTACAGCACTTGTCGTTTGTTGATTTGTTGATGGTAGCCAGTCTGACAGGTGTGAGATGGTACCTCATTGTTGTTTTGATTTGCATCTCTCGGATGATAAGTGACTTTGAGCATGTTTTCATATGTCTCTTGGCTTTCAAGAATCAGGTATTATCGGGATAATGAAGAACCAAAGTGTCCGTGTCTTCTAGTCCTATTTCTTTCCTTATAGCCAGTTAGCAGCAGTTGGGAGTCATGGTAAGTCTTCACTAAGCACTTTGTGATGGATGCTCCCCATAACTGAGGACAACGGTTTCACCTGAATGTCTGCCTCAGTTCATTGGTAATGGTTGTCTAGGGCACTATGAGAAAGATTCTGAGATTACATCTGGGCTAAGGTCGAAAGAGTGTGATGACTGATGAATGACATCTGTACTTGAGCAGAGGAAGGCCACACATTCATACTAATGAAGAGTGTAATCATGTGTACAATTTAATTTTTGCATTTAAATCTCTTATCTGATTTTTAAAGCAGTCTTTCTGGTGCTTTTTAATTTATGGCATAAATTTATTAAATCCCAAGAAACTTTAAAAAATTCATACTTGCTTCAAAAGAATAATTTTGTGACTTATGCATACTTGTGTGTGTGTGTGTGTGTGTGTGTATTTGTATTATAAAAATAAATTTATTGAGAAAGGGTCCTTGGCTTTCTTGTTTACTGCTGCATCCCCAGTACTTGCATATTTATTAGGTGCTCAATCAGTATTTATTGAATGAATGAATTAAAATCTAATTGTTTTTCCCATTTTTAGAAATCATGGTTCTTTTATGTTGCTTTTCATTGATTAGAAGTCTAAATTGGTGTGTGGATTAGATGGGCTCTGAAATTAATAGACTCAAACAAGTTAATAATACATTTAATTTTAATAATTTCTAGAGTTGTCTTAGAGAGCTCTGTGATCAGAATTTAGAAACAAACAGTTCTTGACCTTTTGATTAGATTAAGTCCTATTTGGGAGAATTATGTAGTTGCTGCCTTGGAGGGAGCCTGATAGTTGATTCATTCGCCATTATTTGGAGTAGTTGAGGCTTGTAGTGCTGATCTTTGTATAATTAACACCAGTGTAATACTTGTACCTCTTGGGGAGGGAATTTCTTCAATTCAGCCTCATCTTGCTTCCAAAGTAGAGGAAGAATTGATAAGTCAACTGGTCAAAGCCACATTCTATTACATGATTAGGTTAAAGGGCGTTACAACCCAGAACTCATGCATAGCCATATCTATATATATCTATCTATATATCTATATATCTATATATCTATATATCTATATATCTATATATCTATATGTCTATGTCTATATCTATATCTATATCTATATCTATATCTATATCTATATCTATATCTATATCTATCTATATGTATTTTTTACAGACAGTCCTCGGGTTTCATCGGACTCGACGTACATCGTTTCGTGGGCACGTTGCCATCTCCCATTTATTTATTTAAAAAAAAGTTCCATCATTTCGACCTATGTACATATGTGCTTTATGTTTTTTATTATTTATTTACCACAAGTAAAGGTCAGGAATTGTTATCTTTCTTTTAATTTTTTTTTACTGTTTCACGTCATTCCTGCTGTGTGTATGCTCCATGTGAGTGACGTAGGTGCTTATGTAGGTGGGTTCCGACTGACGGCGAAAACCGCGTTACGTCGCGCCATGGGAATGGATCTCTGATGTAATCCGAGGACCGACTGTGTATCCTTCCTGTTTCTTTTCTAGGAAAATCATGGCAATAGGTTAAAGTTCTTTGTTTTCTTTTCCCTTGTTCATTGTAACGAGGTCGTTGAATGGATTTAAGACCCCTATTGTAACCTGACTACCTCTATTTTTTTTCTGAAGTAAACTCATACATACCGGACCCTAAATTTATATTAGGAATAGGGTTGGGAGTGAAAAATAAAATGCCCCAGTTAGATCTCAAGATTAAGATTGAGTCTAAAGAGCTTTGAACGATAATTAAGTTGATATTTTGATTTCTGATCTGGTACTGCTCCTTGGGTATACGATTGTCAATCTGAATCCTTTAGGGAGGAGACATGAGTAGCAGGGAATGATGGGCTTTACCTCCTTTGGCAGCTATAAAACTAGGCTCATAATCTCTTATGGTTCATTGTATTTACTCCATAAATGTTTGTTAAATGAGTCAGTAGCTCACTACCAGTTCGTGATCTGATGTTTCTCTTCTAGAACATCTCTCCCAAATAAATTGGCCTTTGCTTGAATTACAAAACGTCAACTACCTTAATAAGACTAAAATTGTAACTTAGAAATTGAGAATTCTGTACTATATTCATTTTAGCGAGGAAAACATTTGATCATTGTAAAGACAGATGGTAGGGTTCTCACCTTTTTTTCAAAAACAGAAACAGGAGCTTTTAGAAGCCTAGTGCGAAAATCACATAAGAATGGAAATTAAGGAAGGAAAGCTGGGATCCAGGAGATTATTTTAATGCATTTTAGATATTTTCAACTCTACACAATGACACTGAATTTGTCAATCATCTTCAGTAGTAAGTATGTAAATTTTGTACATGGAGAATCTGACAATCTCTGAATTAGGAAAGAAAAGACAAAACATCTAGCTGCTGAAAACACCCCAGCACACATGGAGAAATGAAAGTAAACGCCAGCAAATGAAATGGAAGTCACTGGACTGAAGATGTATTCTAATACACTCCACGGAGAAAAATGCAAATGTTTAGCACTTAAAAAATAGCATCTACTAATATTGGGGCACGTATTTTCTTACTAAAGAAAGGACAACAGTGAAGTAGAAGGCAGGATAGGAGGGAACAATTATGATTTCTCTCTTACCTCTTCATTCAGTATCCTAAATAAGGTGAGACGTAGTCGAACATCTGAAATATAGAATATCACCAAGAATCATGATTTCTTCTGTGGGGAAAGTAATGTCACACCTCTGTCCTGTACAGCGATCACCTGGGCTTACTGTACATCTTGTCATTCCTGTCCCTCCTGAACGGTCAGGCAACCATTTGTATTATATGACCTGCTATTCAGAGAGCCATCCAGCTACGGATTCTAAGACCGTTCAAATAGTTGAAGCAATGCTCCCTGCAACAGAGGGCAGGAGTGATGTGGACTTACCCTTAGTAGGAGTAAAGGGCGACCCTTTGCCTCTTGGTGTCCTGAGATTTTTCTCTCACTGTAATTAAAAGACTGAATGTACTCTCCTGCCCAGTGTAGGGAGGCACTTTAAATAGAGTGAGGCAAATATATATTGACTTGTTATCTGGTAAGTAATAGCAAGAAGATAATATACCACAAAGGAATAAAGCAATCTGAAAGTGATTTTACATGCAATTGTATTTTGCATTTAATTCACAATGATTTCCCCCATTTTTTTGGTAAATGGCATAATAACATGAAAATTCTTGGGATAGATATTCAAGGGGAAAAAATTACCTAACCATAATCATAGATATATCCTCCCTACAACGCCCTACTTCTTATGTATAATGGTGATAGGGTAACAACGAAAGTATTGGATGCACCTTTCCCCTACGAGGCTACAGTCTACATTTTATCACTATTATTTTACATTTTCTAGCTTTCAATCTTGATATTTCAAAAAGGTAATTTTCCCCCCTAAGAACAGCTAATGGATGCCTTGAAGTACTTATTGGGAGGGACAAAAAAGAGCAAATAAATATTCACTTTGAAATTTGCGACTTTGTAGGTTGTGTCATTACTATGCTTTGTACTCTTCACATATTCCCTTTCTTAGGTAGAAGTTGTTATGATTATAAGACTGGATATATACTGTGAGGTGAAAGCAAAATGAGAAAAAATTCTCTATGAGAAAAGTAAAAATACTTTTTTTCTATAAGGCGTAAATAGATGGGGATGTATAACATACAAACTTACAAAATAAGCTGGCAATGAAAACACAGTAGCAAAATCTGAAATTATGTATATGTAATTCACATAGACATGTAAAATATTCTAATATATATATAATGTAAATACCTTTACTGCTTTTTGCACATCAACTGACTTGATTTATCAGCTGTTACCAGTTCAGAAGGACAGTCTCCTCCTGACATGGCTTCTATGAAGGCAGAGAAGTACAGAGACCCTTTTGGGGAAAGATGTGACTCAAGAATCTGCTGGACATTTACTAGTACTCATAAGGTGCAGTGTAGTGAGAGAATATGTCGTGGAGGACTAATTGTATATTTAATTTGACGGAGCACAGAAGCATATTTGCTATAATCTAAATTCTGGAGTCAGAAACAAATGCATTTTTAATCACCAGAGAGGCTAGATCAAATTTTGACATCAACTTAAGAGAGACAGGACTTGAATCTATAGATCTTAGTTAAAGACTTCATCATCTGTCACATAGACTAGTATAATCTCTGTTTTTTTCTTTCTGCTGCTAGTCACTTCCTATAATTTATGCTGGACATTACTGTTACAGTGATCTTAAAAAAAACAACAACAAAAAACTCAAACCCACAAATCTGATTATTGCTTAAAAGTGTTATTACTTGTAGAATTAACCCCAAATTCTTCGATGTGTCATTACTAATTTTGGTCATATTCCAGCCTACCTCTGCAATCTCATCTCCCAACCCCCTTGATTACAGAAAGTTCAGTCTATTATTAATTTTATTGCCACACGGAGTTACTGGAAACTGTGAGAACAGATCTCTCCTGGTTGCCTTTTGCAGACCTAGCATCATCCAACCCCAGGTTTCTGGTCCCCAAGCTGTCTGTGGGCCACTGGCTAGTCCACTCAAGATCACTTCCAGTGATCTTCAAATTAGTTTTACTTGGACTGTTAAACCTGAAGCTGTGAAAATTCTGAAATGTTATCCTACTTGCAAGATAACAAGTTAACTTGCCATGTTTTTCTATATCTCTATATGACTGTCTCCATATCCTATATCCATTTAAATTTATATCTATATTTATATCAGTATCATCTACACCTATCTATAAGCATGAGACCTCTGGACCAGGTACTCAAATAGGCACCAAAAGTCAGGATACACTGAAGGTGTAGGATGAAATTATTCAGGACTTGCTGGAGGAAAAACACTGCAAGGTCAACAGCAGTGGGGGCCAGGACTGCAGACATGTGGGTGATGAGGTGTCTGAAGGCCCAAGCATTTTCTTGGCTTTCGCTAGGGTCATTGTCAGTGCCAGCTACTAGGTACAATTGGGACCTTTCAGGGATGGAATAATAGGAGGAAATTGAAAAGTTGGAAGTGGATAATAAGAAGAGAGAGGAGGAAAGGAAGGCATAAGGGAAGACAACAGATATTTCTGGTATTCCCACTCCATGTTCTGTAAGGGCTACAGAGTGAGAGGAGGAAGAGAAGGAAGAAAGCAAAATTTAGTTTGAAGTAGGTTAACTATTTAAGTGTGACAAATCTGTGTCAATACCAGACTGTGTTTTCTGTCACATAGTATGTGCTTATTATATAACATTTGAAAATATGTTTTGAGACTCAGGGGAGGTGTCTGTGTGTCTTGAGTGCTCTTTGCAAAAATATATATATTATGTCTCTATGATCTTCATTTTCAAATACAATTCCTTATGAATTTAAGATAAAAAAAAGTCTTAGAGATGTGAAAAAACTCAGAGAAGACAAGTATAGAAAAATCCAGGGAGATAGTACAATTGTAAAAATTCAATTTTTTTTCTAAAAAAATTTAATAATTGAATAGTTTTAGAATGCTTAATAAAATATTAATGTAAGGCATTCTATACTATTTCCCAGCTCTCCTAACTTTAAATTATTCTTAAATACTCCAAATTAAGATTTGGCACTTAGTATGTACTTGCTGAATGGATTTAATTAATAAATTTAAAAATAATGTTTAATACCAGAAAATTTAATTTCCTACTTATTAGGCAAGTATATTGTTGTATCTCTTGGTTCCAAGGTAGAAAATGAAGGTGATGATAGCAAGATTAACATTTGATTGTACTGCAAACAACACCATATTTAAAACGATGTTAGGATGTGTAGTGGGCATTTGCCATTGTTTTGTCTATTCAAACTCCTTCCCACATTTGGGAATCCCCTACCTTGGCGAGGAAAAGGAGTGTTGGCAATGACCTTGTCCCTCTAGAGCAGCTGCCACCCGACTGGCTTGCTCAGTCAGCCTTGCAGTTAGAGTACAGGCAGGTCACCCAGGCTCCACCACTCAACCTCCCTCCGGTCTGATGTTGTCCCAGGAGCCAGTGAGGTGAAGCGGAAGGGGTGGGCAGCCCTTTCCGTAGTCAGAGCAGAGGTGGCAGTGCTGGAAGGTTGGGTGCCCGAAGCTAGAAGAGCAGTGGCTGCAGCAAAGTGAGGTGGTTGCTGAGTGGGTGCAGGTGGGACATTCCCTCTCCTGGGTGGAGCCTGCTCCCAACTCACCCCACTGTGGTCTTGTCCTGTGGCCTCCAAAAGATAATCACCCCCAAACATTGTCCAAAATAGCTGTGCTTCCACACTCCATGTTATTCGCTTTTGAACAATACCATGCATTGAACATTATATTTCCAGTTCCTTTTTACAGTTTCTTGTCTGTTCACAATATACATCATATTTCTTCCATTTTTAGAGCCTTTGCTCACAGATTTCCTGAGGAAGAGCTTGAACTTGTGTACGTGCACATGCGCGCACGCACACACACACACACACACACACCCCTCCACAAAACCAATAATAATATAAACACATAAGGCAGTTTCTTTTCTTACAGAAAACAAGAAACATTTATCTCTACAAGCTGATTAAATCTTCAGACAGCTCTACTCAGAATCTCAAAATGGATGCTGGGTCCTAGAATAGAGGTGAGTCGCCCCCCTCTCCCCCCCCCCCGCCCCCCGCCCCCCATACACACACACATTACCAGGGGTGGGCAAACTTTTTGACTCAAGGGCCACAATGGGTTCTTAAACTGGACTCAGAAGAAGGAGCTGCGGCCATGTTTCCCGACGTTGCCATGTTAACACTGCTGCTGGTGAAGGAGCGGAGGGGAGAGCAAGAGAACCCTCCGCTCTTTCGGCTCCGCAGGCCGGATAGAACAGCCGATCGGGCAGGATCCGGCCCGCAGGCCGTAGTTGGCCCAAGGCTGCACTAGACAATGAAGGAGCAATTTGCCTCAGGTTAATTCCATTCTCCATCTGTCAGGAGACAAAAAGTGCTTGCAATTTTTAAAAAATATGTGTTTTTATTGATTTGAGAGAGGAAGGGAGAGGGAGAGATAGAAACATCAATGATGAAAGAGAATCATTGATTGGCTGCCTCCTGCACGCCCTACATTGGGGATCGAGCCCACAACCAGGGCATGTGCCCTGACTGGGCAGTGCTCACAGTTATAAAAGGGCCTCTCTACCCCTAACCCCTCCCTGTTTTTAGCCATAAGATTCAAAGAAAAAAAACCAGGATAAGCATTCCTTATAAAAAAAGGGAAGCAGAAAAGTACGATTAGCAGGATTTAAGGGGCATGGAATAACACTGGTGTTGATGTCATGGATATATGTCTCTCTTGGCCAGGCAGGCAGCTCATTGCCCAACCAGTTTGACTTTCAGATGATCTCATTAGGTGGGCCTCAGTGAGAAGCAAGCAGGTGCATACCTTTCACTATGGAAATGGACAAAAGCTAGTTATCCCCTCACTCTATCCCTGGCAGCCAGAGCACATGCACATGATTTCAGGCCGACGCTGAAGATACTTCTGCTTGGCAACCTGACCCTGGAGAAAGAGCTGTGGAGCAGGGAGGTTTCAGTGATGGCTGCAGCAATGGTTGGTGGGTGGTTACATCCTGCTATGGGCTTCCAGAGACCCCGCCCCCATTGTCTCTAGTTTACACTTCAAACCTGCATCTATACTTAGTGAACGCTTCTACTATTTTATGAATATCTATCTATCTATCTATCTATCTATCTATCTATCTATCTATCTATATAAAAGCCCAGTGATCGGAATGGCAGAACGACCAGAACGACGGGGACAACAGGTGGCTATGATGTGCACTGCGGCAGCCAACCAGCCTGATCCAGGCCCTGATTGCTCCCCCCACTGGCCGGCCCGCCTACCTAATTGACCCCCAATACCCCAATCGGGGGCGGGGCCGGCCAGCCAACTGCCCGTGGCCCCTCCTCCCTGCCAGCCTGGCCCAATGGGCCCCCATCGGGGCTGGCAGGCCAGACCCCACCCATGCACAAATTCGTGCACTGGGCCTCTAGTCCATACATAAAAGGGCCAGAGTTCCTTTCTATTGCTTGCAAGCAGGAATACAGGTGGGAGTAGATGATAACCTTTTCAAGTTATGGGATTGAAAACTGTGGCTTCGGTCATGTTGGGCTATGAGGGGGCTGATAAATAGCACCTTTGTATTTCTTACCCAAGTTCCTGACCAATATAATTTTACTTATTTATCTTGTTTATCTCTCCCAACCACGACCATAGTTCCATGAACACAGGAGTTTCTGACTGTTTTGTTCACCGCTGTATCCTCAGCATGTGAGATAGTACCTGCTTTATAATAGGCTTTCCATAATTATTTGTCGAATGAGTGACTAAGTGAGAAAGGCATGTGAAAATAAAGACAACTTTATTACAGATAGAAGATTATATTAGAGAATTGAGCCAATGTATACCCGCAGTTGTTAATTTTAAAATGTATAATTTTATGGTATGTGAATCTCATCTCAATCAAAATGACAACAACAAATTATATTCTTGGCAGAATACACAGAAACACATTCATCTATTGGAAGCAGTCAGCCACCAAAGGAAGTCGGAACAGACAACAGTGTGCCCAGGTTAGAAAGCCAACACTATGAAAGCCATTCACTTAATAGGTATTTATTGAGCACCTGCTAAGTGCTAGGCTCTATTCCATGGACTTGGGATACATCAGTGAAAAATAGCAAGCAAAGCCCCTCTTCTCATGGAAACTGCTCTAATTGGGGGATACATGATAACTAAGAGACATTTTATATAGAATTGTCAAAGGTGATAAGTGCCATAAAAAAAACTATAGTAAGTTGGGGGGGATCAGGAGTGCTGATTTTTTTTTCTTCAATTTTAAACAGTGTAATCTGGGTAAGTCTCATTGAGAAAATGACATTTGAGCAACTATTTGAAAGAGGTGATGAAATTAGCCATATGGATATCTGGGGAAAGACTGTTCTAAACAGAAATAAGTTTAGTGTCGTCTAAAGACGACTTGGTGTCGTCTAAGAAGCGCAAAGAGGGTAGACTGGAGTCGGAAGGGTGGTCAGAAAGGTAACAGGGAGATCAAGCTCTGTGGTGTCTATAGACATCATAGGATTTGGACTTTTACTGTAATTGCATGGAAGTTGTGTTTTGAGCATAGGAATGGGTAACCCGACTTCATATTTATAATGATTACGCTGGCGATCAAACTGAGAACAGACTAAAGAGAGGCACAGATGGGAACAGGGAGGTGACTTTGCTGTCTCTTGCTGTTGCCTTGGTGAGAGATGAGAGTGTGTAGGACCAGAATAGCAGCAGTATAGGTGGGGAGAAGTAGTCAGATTCTATATGTTGAAGATGGTACTGACACCATTTGCTTGCTGAGCTGCCAGTTCGTTGTGAGAGAAAGAAAAAAGGTAAGGATGACTCTAAAGCAAGCATGTCAAACTTGTGGCCCGTGAGCCGCATGTGGCCCACAATGAATATTTTTGCGGCCTAGCCGATATAATTGTATGTAAGAAACATGTTAATAAAAATTTTGTAACTTAATTTTTACAATATCCTGTTATACATAATTATTAATAATGAACTACAACATTCACTAATGACTGGTATTGTGTTGCATTCATTTCCCTTACACGCCTTACACACAGGCACACCATTTCTCTCCACTAATACTGGCAGAGAATATTTTAGCAGCCAATTGCCATGTCTTTAGTCTTGGACTAACTTGTTTGATGTGAGCAACAGGAAATATTTCACTTTTGTAGGACAAGAAAAATAAGTTTATTTGCATTCCACATATTAATTTGTGCAGTTATTCAGTATCTGGCAAGTTAATGTTCAAGAAAAAATATTAATTTTTATTAAAATATTCTGTTATGTTAATGATTACTCATTTATTTTAACCCTTTGTATTCAGCATGTCTCTATCAAAATAAACCTACGTTTTTATGAAAATTGAAGCCTTTGTTTTTTTGCGGCCCACATAAACTTAAACCTTGTTTATTTGGCCCACGTTAGCCGTTGAGTTTGACATGCTCGCTTTAAAGTGTTGATCTGAAAACAGGAAAGATGGAGTGACCGTGAACTAATATGGGAAGACCATGGATGGAGTAGGTTTGGGAAGGAAGGTCAGGGTTGTGATCTGGATGTGTTAGGTGAAAGATCTTTAAATATTTAAAGGGAAATGGCATACAAATACCATATGATTTCACTTACATGTGGAATCTAAAGAATGAAATAGAAACAGACTTATAGTTGCTGAGAACAGACTGATGGTTGCCAGTTGGGAGGAGTTCAAGGGACTCTGTGAAAAAGGTGAAGAGATTAAGAAGTGCAAATTGATACGTACAAAAGAGCCATGGGAGTGTGAAGCACAGCCTAAGGACCATAGTCACTGATATTGTAATAATGATGTATAGTGTCAGGTGGGTACTGGAAACATAGGAGGGGCCACTTTGTGAACTATGTGATTGTCTGACCGCTATGCTGTACATCCGGAACCAACACAAAATCATATGACATGTAAACTGTAATTGAAAAATAAAATTTAAACAAAGCAAAGGAAGATGTCACACAGGCTGTTGGAAATATGAGGTGGAAGCTTGGGAGAGAAATCTGAGCTTGGATGTGTACATCTGAGAGCTGTTGGAGTAGAAGTGGTGTTTAAAGTCACGAGACCGGATGAGTTCACCGAAGGGGTTGTGTGTAGATAGGGAGTGAAGAGCTGTGAGGACGGGGAGCGCTCACCAGTGATGGACTGAGAGAACTAGGCACCGGCTGCCCAAGGGGATGAGAAGGAGCAACCAGCCAGGTAGGAGGTGGATCGGGGAAGCACGGCATCTCCTGGGGACTCCAAAGGGAGGCATGATCTGTAGTGTCATGAGTAATAGGGCGATCCAGTGTACCAAACATTGCTGTGGGTTCAGTTAGGCACGGACTGAGAACGCGCCACTGATTTGTCCAGGTGATTGTTTTAGGGACCTTTCCAAGAGCAGAGTTAGTGCGGGGGTGGGAGGAGATTCTGCTCAGGTGGGGTTAGGAGAGAATAGCAGGAGAGGGATTGCAGACAATGAGCGCACATAATATTTTGGATGAGTTTTGCTACAAAGCAGGAGCTGTAGGGAGCAGCTGGCAAAGGAAGTGGTTTCAAGGGGGCTCTGGTGGCATACAGCAGCACACACGATAGCAGTTTTTAGGAAATATTTTCTGTGAGTTAGGAGAGTGCTACTCACTGCTATTCTTTTCTCCTAAAGAATAGTATCTGTTAACATCAGGCACCCGGCAGGTTTATATTGAAGATCTTGTTAGGGTTGTCTGAGAATAGTATCTAGAGGAAGAAAATAAGATTTTAAAAAATGAAGTTACCTCGGTCCTAAGGGCTGATTCTCCTAATTGACACATTTCTGGACATTTAATAATCTGTATTTATCCTCTTATACAATTTACTATACCATCTGACCCAGTGACCTGAAAGATTTAATGCAGCTGCTGAATATGCCTCATTTCACTAGGCAATGGCTGAAGCTTGATAATTGCTATGCTAATGTTAGATTGGTTTCCTTGGGACTCTCGGCTTTATCAATTAAAATTGAAGACATATATGGCCCCTTGGTACATCTGTGATTATCACGATTCCATAGCTGTGAAAATAAGAAAGTCATGTTCTGGAACATTTTTGAATATATTTACCCTGTTGGTAACGAGAAGTGGGTTAAAGACAAACTATTAGAACTAAGAAGAAATTAAGACAGCTATTTAATTCTAAACCTTCCAAATTTCATACTGGGTTTCTTCCCTCAACAAAACAGGAGGAAACCCAGTGGATGATTGTGATACCAAGCTACTTGATTTCTGTACAACATCAACACTGTGACTAGTCTCTCTCCTTCTGGTTTCAAGATATTCATTCCTTCCTGATTATTACATTACTCCATTCTGGCAGCTCCCCAGGCTCGGTGGGGGTTCTTTTTCTTTCTCTACCATTTATGTGTAGATGTCTCTTTTCTTTACTGATATTATACTGGCCCAGGGTGATACAATCTATTGTATGGCTTCAAATCTACTGATGTTCTGGCCATGTTTAAATATTCCAGACCAGTAAATCCAATGGCTGCTGGACAGCTTTGTAGCATGTTCCATAGACATCTTAACTCAATTGTTTTTGAACCCAAGGTGCCCGGATCTATAGCACAACTGAAAGCTAAGTTCAATATCTACACAGAGCCAGTAGAAGTAGCTCCTGTACTGTGGCAAAGTCACCCATGCTAATTAAAATGTCAATTTTCTTTGCATTAGCCCTAGAATTATAATTAGCACACTATGCAAATATTATAATCCCAGTCTGATTAGAAGCTTTGATGGGTAGTTATGTCTCTGATGAATGAAACTCAGCAAATGAATTAATTTACTTAATAAATAAAGTTTGGTAGATAAACATCTTTCAAAACATGGGAAGTAGAAGAGAAGATGTTTTTGGTAGTAGGAAAATTAGGAGAAATTGTACATAAAATGCATTTTGTACCTTGAAAGCCAGAAAAAGAACAGCATTTGTTGATTTGACAGTAATTTGCAACTATCAGCTGGCCTTTGCTTCTCCTTTTGGATTTGGTCCTTCTTTTATGTTTGGCTCATGCCTAAGCAGTGAGTAACCCAAAGATGCTCAAACAAATCTCCCATTCATGACCTGTCAAATGCCCCAGACCTAACCCACACAATAACCTTGATTCCATCACCCTGACTGGCAACTCAAGGGGGACCTTTCCTACTCCCATTGTGCAGTGATTATCTTGACAGTATGGCCAAGCTGAAAGAGAATGCACAGAGAAGAGATTTGTCTGCTTGGTTTAACACACATGAGTGCCACCACTAAGACCGATGAAAGTTAACCATCTTTTGGGTTAGCGATGTTACCTTCCGCACCTGGGCCAGCAGCGATGGCCATACCAACATTGACATAATGTGACCACTCACTTGTATGCAGAACAGGCCACTTGTCTCACTCTATTTCCCTCACTGCAGTCAAAACAGAGACTTCAGTGATAAATGTAGAGAAGGGGTATTTGAGAAATCCGCGTGTTTGGGGGATAACATTGAAAAATGTGCTTCTATTTACCACTTGTCTGACCTGAGCAGTTCATCTCTCTAAGGTCTTGCTTCCTTCTACAGAGTAGGATTCTAAGATCTATTTGGCTAGGTTGTTTTAAACCTATATAAGTAAAGTCTCATATACGGGGGGGACAAAAGTAGGTTTATAATTGTATGGAAAATAATACAATCATTTATAATAATAAAAGCATAATATGCTAGTTATACCAGACGTCCGTCCAGACAACCTTCTGGATGAAGCCAGGACTGCGAGGGAAGCCCAGGTCCCAGGTGCCAGAGGGATGCCATTGCTGGCAGCTGGGGGAAGGAAGGCCTACTCTTGCATGAATTTCGTGCATTGGGCCTCTAGTTACGAAATAAAAATATAAGAATAAACTCTGTGGTTTGCTTATTTATAACTGTAAACCTACTTTTGCCCCAGCTTATATACCAGTTGGACCTTCTCATGGATTGAATGTTTGTGTCCATGAAAAATTCATATGTTGAAATACTAACCACCAAGCTGATGGTATCAGGAGGTGCATCTTGAGAGCTGATGAGGTCATGAGGGTGGAGCCCTCATGAATGGTTTTAGTGCCCTCATAACAGCAGCCAGAGAAGGCTCCCTTGCCCCTTTGGCCATGTGAAGTTACAGTGAGAAAACAGCAGTCCATAGGAAGTGGGTTCTCACCATACACTACACCTGCTGGTGCCTTGATCTTAGACTTCCATTCTTCAGAACCATGAGAAATAAATTCCTGTTGTTTTTATGCAGTTCATTATAATAGTTTGAATGCAGTAAGATAGACCTTTTCTTAACATTCTGTTGTGTGAGTCTGCTCTCACCATGCTCATTTGCCAAGTTATCTCCCTTTATAAATGTCCATTCTTTCTCTCTTCTAGCCCCATTCTATCACTAGATCTTTTCTCAGATAGAAATATCTGTCCATTTCTCTAAGGACAATGCTTACTTCCTTCTCAGACATCTACTTTAACTGCTGTGATAAAGAATAATTTCAAACTGATAATTATCTCTTTTCCGGTTCTCTGATGTAAGCAAAATCTATCTATTTCATTATCCTCCTGGTGAGTTCCATTTGCCGCTTATAGATTGCAGGTACAATTTTTTCATTTGTGACAATGGGAGTTCTTCCTGTGAAATCAATTCAGAGGAACCCCAGGTGGGGAAGAAAAGGGTGTCAGGCAGAAGTAAAAGCAGAGACATTTGCTCTGAAGGATGTTCTAGGCCTTTCAATGCTTCCTTGGGAAGCCTCCGTAACAATAGAGAGCTCCTGGTTGGCATCAACCATATATCTTTTTATATATTTGAGTTCTAATTACTTCATTGTTATTCCATCTTTGATCTTAGGTTTAAACAAATACCACCATTAACCCTCATAAGGTTATTAAATTAATTTGGATCACTACCTGTCTCATGAAATGGGACAATCAAAGGTTGAAGAGAAGGAGAGAGGGAGGGTCCTAAATTCAAGAAAGCAGCGAGTTACTTCTGGTTTTGTCACTCACAATCTGCATGACCTTAAAGTAAGTCACTTCATCTCTTGAAGCCTGAGTTTTCTCACCTACAACACAAGGATAAATATAGGAATTAAATCAGACAACGGATAGGAATGTTCTTGGCCCATAGTAGTTTGCCTCTAATGAAGTGTCAGAGAAACAATGGTGTGCTCGACTCTTTAATATACATTTTTTATTAATAATTTTCTTCTTGCTATAATATTTTAAATGCTGTTGTTTCCATTTGGCCACAAAGTATCTCTCGACCAAGAAACCAAAAACAAAACAAGCTCAAATATCACAGAAAAGCAAAAATAATTTAGTGCTTTTCATCACATCAACAACTGTTACCTGTGAAAACTAAATAAAGTCCATTTAACTTAAGAACTGATATAATTCTTTGAACAAACCTTTTAATAAATATTAATGCTAGTAAAAGAGAATCTCGAGTATGCTCTGTACATAAATAGAAACATTCTAGAGTTCTTTTTGTTTTGTTTTAATTCTATTAAAAATATCCTCACCCAAAGATATTTTTCCCCATTGATTTTTTTTTGTAGAGGGAGTGGAAGGGAGAGAGGGGAAAGGAGAGACAAAGAGAAACACTGATGTGAGAGAGAGACACACATTGATTGGTTGCCTCCCACAAGAGCCCTGTCCGGGGCACATTACCTTCACTGGGAATCAAACTTGAGACCGTTTGGTGAGCAGGCCAATGCTCTATTCTCTGAGCAGCACCAGCCAGGGCCATTCTAGAATTTTTTACCAGGCTTTTATTCACCTAGAGATTTCAGTGTTGTTTTAAAAGCCAAATGATTTGAATGCCCTGGTATTTGCCGAAAGACTTTCCTCTTATTCCCTTTAGCCAAGCTCAATATTTTCTATTTTAGTGCATGTAAGATTTCTGTGCAGAATTTTTTTTATATAAACCATGCTTTAGGTAAATTTAAGAGATTTTTCAAAATTGCTTTGATTATATGCAAGCATGGCTTTATCTCATGAGACAACAATTTGTCCAACACCAATCCCCTGCAAGCTGGCCTCCCAGTAAAATAACTGGTTTGCATTGAACCTCCATGCAAATTAGTTTTGTGTCAGTGCTCAACAATCAATCCTAGTCAACTGCAAGTTTGGACACCAATCTTCTATTCCCATGTCATCACAGTAGGGAGGGGCTGGGATTACCATCAACAATGAATGATTAAGATGGAAAGATAGGATTGGAGCCAGGATTCTGTCAACAGATATTGCTATTGTATCTTGGCCCCTGATCAGCTGGGGGAGGCGCCATGTTCCCATAATCATGCAACATAGAGCCCTGGAGTACAAGGGTTGGGGCCCCTCCCTTAAAATATTTAATACAGGCCCGCTGTGCACAGCCCAGGCAAGTCTGGTGTATGTGATGATGGGCTATTTGCACTGGTTTGTGTGATACCCATTGATTTAAAATCCTCCATTCTTTCTAAGACACAACTCCATTGAATTAACTTCTCATCATCTGTCTGTCCTATCCCACTGAAAGCATCATAGATGGAATAGTAAGTATAAATACATTATCTGCATTAAAATTTTTTTTATTTTGAAGATGAGAATTTCTCCAATTGCCTTCTTTATCTTTTCAAACAGAGTTAGAAAGGTAAGAACGATATAAAAGCAAAACCCTAAACCTCAGTTTTTCAGTCTTTAGCAAGCACTGTTCTGCCATGTTGCTACATTATTGAAATCCAGAACTTTTTATATTTGTCATGTGATTAGAAGCTGTTGGCTCAAAGCATCAGAAACAACGATAATTTTAATTTGAGCACAACTTCTCAAGTTCTTGTGACAAACACTTTAAAATATTATCTTATTTGTCCGGCCAGTGTGGTTCCGTGGTTGAGCATTGACCCATGCACCAGACAGCCCTGGTTTGATTCTTGGTCAGGGCACATGCCTGGGTTTCGGGCTCAGTTCCCAGCAAGGGGCATGCAGGAGGCAGGCGATTGATGTCGATGTCGATGTTTCTCTCTCTCCTTCTCCCTTCTTTTCTCTCTAAAGTCAATAAGAAAAAATTAAACAATTATCTTTTTTTTAAATATATTTTATTGATTTTTTACAGAGAGGAAGGGAGAGAGATAGAGAGTTAGAAACATCGATGAGAGAGAAACATCGATCAGCTGCCTCCTGCACATCTCCTACTGGGGATATGCCCGCAACCCAGATACATGCCCTTGACCGGAATCGAACCTGGGACCTTTCAGTCCGCAGGCCGATGCTCTATCCACTGAGCCAAACCGGTTTCGGCCAATTATCTTATTTAATTCTCATAAGTACCTCCTCTGAGGAAGCTGTTGCTATTTATGCTTATAAGTGAGTAAATTGATGCCCACAGAGGCTGAGGGACTTGTTTGTGGAAACATAGTAAAAAATGATCAGTCTTTGAATCAAACCCAAATCTGCCTGTCTCCAAGTCCCAAGCTCTAAAAAAAGGATTATCTACCACTTTTCACTCTAGAAGTGAGAGGGATACCCAGATCTGCTACTTTACCCCAATCTCTAGTTATGTTTCTCCCCACCCACCGTATTTCATATAAAGAAGCTTATGTTTTATTTTTCTTTAACTGTATAAGGCATTTTCTTAAGCAGTTACAGATCAAATGTTTTCTTCTTAATACTTCATCTATAAAACTCATTATCAGTAATAAATTTATAAGTTCACTTACAAAGACATCCCTGGAACATAAGTTTAACATACGTATACTTTTCTATGACTATCCGATTTCTACATTCACTGTACCTTTGAAGACTCAAAAAAGAAGATGGTAGACATAGTGATAGAGGCTAGATGTAGTAGATGACTACTCTTATCCTACTCAACATACAGTTTTTTTTTTTTGTGTGTGTGTGTGTGTGTGTGTGTGTGTGTGTTTAGAGAGGGAAAGAGAAACATCAATGTGAAAGAGAAACATCCACTGGTTGTCTCCCATTGGACCTGCAACCTGAGTATGTTCCCTGACCAGAAATCAAACCTGTGACCTTTCAGAGTATGGGATGCTCCAACCTACTGAGCCACATTGGCCAGGTTACAGTTTTATTTTAGTTTTAGATTGTCCTGACTAGTGAGAGAGGTGACAAAAAAATAAAAGCTGATATGACAACTTAAATTTAAGATATGGGGTAAATAGTTCCACTAATCTCATGAGACCCTAAAATGTAAACCTACTAAGTACATTATAGTAGCTGATGTTTTTGTTGGTTTTGAGCCATTATTCCATACTAATGCTCTCCTAAAAATGGTAAGAACATTTTAAATATATTTTAGAATGCTTTGATTACAAGTTAGATTGAGTAGTAAACATCTTTTATGACTATGAGGGTAAACTCTAAATTAGAAATCCCTCATTCAGAAAGACACGTTGCCTGGGGAATTCCATTTTTATGGTAGAGAGCATAAACCCATAACAACGAAGTCTACCATTTTATTTACTTCCGAAGTGTTTCGGACTTGTGTGGTGCATATAACACCAGTCTTCTCTCCTTAGCGAGTGTAACTATGCAGTAGTCATCCCTGATCTACGGGGGATATGTTCAAGACCTGATGCCAGAAACCCTGGATAGTACCAAAGCCTATATATACTATATATATTTTTGTTTGTTTGTTTTTTCTTTACACACATACCTTTCACTTAAAGGAAACAGCTATGGCTTCTCTTTGACATATCTGTATTGCCAGCATCATTACTTCTGTGCTTTGGGGCCATTGTTAAGGAAAATAAAGGGCTACTGATTACAAGTATGGGAAACTATGACAGTCGATCTTAAAACCAAGACAGCTCTTTGTGACTAAGGGGCAGGGAGCGTATACAGGTATGCTGGACAAAGGGATGACTCATAGCCTGGGACTCACTGTGCAAGATTTCATCACGCTACTCAGAACGATGTACAATTTAATATTTATGAATCATTTATTTCTGCAATTTTCCATTTAATGTTTTCAGACCCTGGTTGACCACAGGTAACAAATCATGAAAAGCGAAACCATGGGTAAGGGAGGACGACTGTATGTTCCTCTCTTCTCTAGAGTGGGAGTGGCTGGGGTTTGCAGTCAGTTCAGGTGAGAATAAATCCCAGCACTGTGGCCTCGGGCAGGACTTTTACCTTCTTTAGGAGAATGTGGTAGCTACATATTTTCTTGCCAGGCATGTTTTCCTTTCCTGATTGTGATCACTGAACTCTCCTTTCCTGTGGAGGCCTTCTTCATGTGATTTGTTGAGTCTGACGACACTCTCTCACCATAGAGGCGGGCGTGGGAACAGTTCTGGCCAGAGCACTCTGTTCAGGTGATTGGTTCAGGTAGGGAGCTATGGGCCAAGCCAAAAAACCCAGAGTCTTCCTCCGGACTTTATTTCTAGAGCTGTTAGGGAAAAGGCGTTCTTTCTCTCTGCTGGATTGCCAGCTCTGAGGATGACATTGTCCTGGAACTCTCTGGTCATCCTTCATACACACGAAGGGAGCCTCTCGGAGAATAAAACCAACACAGAGGGAAGCAGAGCTGAGAAATGAAGTGTCAGAAATATGATGATAAACTTTTAAACCTGTGCACTCAGCCAGGCCTGAAGGCAATGCTGTAGACGTTCCAATTGTTTGAGCCAACTCAATTCTCTTCTACTTAAAATAGTTTGAGTTGGATTTCTGGCAATACCACTCCCCCCCTCCCCCATCCTTATTCATATTCTTCTAAGCCTGGGCTGTTCTAATTTGTGAAATTAGAGGTGATGAGGTTCACTACAGGTGGAGTGAGATTTAAATTTAAATGATAGATGTCAACTAAGCAGCACTTACTACATCCTCAGTCAGTGAACTCAACAGCAGACAAGCTCTCAGATTTCCTCCACAACAAGACCCCTCACTGTGGTTGGCCTCTGCATGGCTCCCTGCTGGTGGCTGTTGTTCTCGCCTTCTCCTGTCTTCATAGGATCATAGAGCTGTCTGTTCCCTAGCTGGTTGGTCAGGGATTCTCCCCCTGCTCTCAGAGAGCAGATGTTCTTAAGAAGTGAAGGTCTCTGTCCTGCCGAGGCCTGGAATTGTGAAAGATCTCACCTAGAGAAGACGGCAACCCCACAAGAATTCCCAAGAAGACCACATTGAAGGCACAGATGAGCTGATTTTGGTCCGGGTTCAGGAACATCTGGAGGAACAGCTGTGGATGACCAGAACGTGTTTATCTCCTTTGTAAAGAAAAGTAGGGGAAAGGCAGGGAGTGCAGCATGACAAAATAGAGATCTGTTCCCATCGTCCAAACTTGGGATGGAAAATAATTGAGTAAAAACACAGCTTGTTTTTAAATCAAATAGCTTAAAGGGTAATGAGTTGAGAGGGTAGCAAAGAGGACTAAAGTCTTTAAGCCATTAGCCCCGTGCCTCCCATCTGCTGCACATAGTTGTTGTAGGGATCTATAAAGTATATCTGTGTCTGATCTCGAAATTTCCTTCATCAGCAAAACCTAAACTTCTTCCTTATTATTGGAAGGTTTACTTCATTGGGAGATGGTATTATTGTTATCCTGAAAAAGTCCTTAAAATTTACTATACTTTCACAAGTCAGTATTTTTTTCTTTCTTTTGGCAAGATTGAAATGACTATACTGTGTTGTTGTTTTTTTCATGAATGAATTCAGTAGCTTGGGCTTCAACCTTACAAAAGTATGATCATGGCTTTGAAAAGAATTTTGTTGTTTAAAAAAGTACCTTCCTCATACTTCCCAAAACTAGGAAAAATAAAACTTAAGCATGCTTGGAAAAAAGGAGACTAGTTGCAATTTTATGGTCGAAACTCTAACTATAATAACCATGTATTTTTTTTTCTTGTAGTCAAGTTATTGAGGTTTTTCTTTTTTTTTTTTCTTTCCTCATAAGCCGATGAAACTTGAGGAAATGAAGACTTAGAACCTGATAATAAACTGGCTGTGTAGGCATGTTAGACTAGTTATTAAAACACAATTTCAAATCATCTTCGGGGGAAACTATAAAAAAATCAATTCTAGAATACTCATCAATGGTAGTAGAAAAGAGAAGTTCAGGTTTATTTTTAAGTGAGAAATAAAGCCTTATAAAACATATGGGTTTAGCTTTATAAGAAACAGTTTCTAGACAAACATAGATGAATGATTCAATAGCAGCAGGACACCCCTTTATGTAAATACTGAACTGTTGGATTAAAAAAAAACCAAATTCAAAGAAAAACATTATTAATCAGCTTGAGTTTTTCCCGTCCTCTCAACAGTCTAAAAGAACAAACAGACCAACATGAAGGAATGCTTTCAACAAGAACAACAAGCAGAGATGGTGTGGAGTTGCCCTTGATAAAGCGTTCCGGATATTTAGAGGCTTTCTCTTAGCTATTCTTCATTTTTATGTATCAAATAGGTGAAAATAGTCAAACATCAAAAATACTATAATGTCCTAATTGCTTTTCCTTTACAATATTGCTTGTTGAACTTCTGGTTGACCCAGCATATATACTGCACCCCCTTATTAGATAAAAGTAGGAACTAAATACATACCTGGCTTAGAGAATACCTTACATACCAACATTCAGAGTACCTTCCTGAACAGCGTCTTTTGTAGAAAGCCACAATTAAGAGTCTTAGTTTGGGATCTTATAGGAACTAAATATGCAAAGTCAAGTGGAGATATAAGATGCTCTTCTAATGTTCTAAAACACGTTCACATAAAATAGTCAGGAAATGGACCGAGAATGATTTTTGTTCCTTGATTTTACACAGTAATTTTCTTCACTGAATGCCAAAATCAGGGCAAATATAGCTATTCTGAGAGTCATAGGACAGACTCCAGGCACCTGTAGGATAAATGTTCAGTCACCCACATCTTACCAAGCAGGAGACAGGGCCATGGGCTCAGTTATTTTGTGACCAATCATTTTCATACTCTTCCCTTTAGGTAGTTTTGCTTACACATGAAGAAGGCCATTGCAGGGTTGGGATGGGAGGAAATTCTAGATATGAAAACTGTCTGCATATTTTAACCATGCAGTATTAACCATGAGGCCAATGCATTCAGATTATTGGGTGGATGATGTTAATTTTAAACTGCATTTGAATATCTTCATACATGTCTTTGATAGGACTAAATGTGTATTTAACTATATTTGCCATGCCAAAGATGCTATTAACTTTATTCTTATAAATAAGTAGTTTTAAGTACATATAAAAAGTTCAGTGAATTGTAATAGGCAGGTAAATAATTTCTCAAATACATTTAATGTACATTTATAAAAATCTAACCCATATTGGGAAATATTTATCAGTAAAAATAGTTACATAAAAAAATTTCTCGCCGAAACCGGTTTGGCTCAGTGGATAGAGCGTCGGCCTGCGGACTGAGGGGTCCCAGGTTCGATTCCGGTCAAGGGCATGTGCCTGGGTTGCGGGCACATCCACAGGGGGGGATGTGCAGGAGGCAGCTGATCGATGTTTCTCTCTCATCGATGTTTCTGACTCTCTATCCCTCTCCCTTCCTCTCTGTAAAAAACCAATAAAATATATTTAAAAAAAATTTTTCTCAATAAGACTATTACTTTTAGTAGATTTGAAATCTAACTAATAAGTAGGTAAATAGATCAATCAAATTTCTAGATTAAGGGCTTATATAACTTAGTATTACTAAAAAGTGATCATTTTAAATGTGTGTATATGTCTGGAGATTCAACTTTAGAAAAAATAAGCATTCTAGTTGGCTTAATTTTATATTTATATTAAATCTTTATAACATTTAATAAGCAATCATTTATCTGCTATTAGGAATTCTAGTAATAAGCATTTTTAGCTGTTTGAGAATTTGTTGTGAATTGGGTTTTGTAAATTATTACAAAGTAATTCTTTGGCAAATGAGATTAGTTATCTATTTTTTACTTGTATTACAAAAACTAATTAGCAATTTTCTGCAAATAGCTAGTTTTTCAAAAGTGTTTTAGTAGATATGGTTCTGTGTACAGTTTAAAATATTGTGTAAACATTATAACAGTAAAACAATTTTACTACTTTATTTTCCTGAAACCTTCTCTTTTCAACAGATCAAGCTGTTTTTCTATTATCTGTTTTCTTCTCCTTATCTATATGCATACAACAGTTTAAACAGTTTTAATTCTATAACATGCATTTGTAAGGTATATGCATATTTTATTAAGTGATACTTAAAGTACACTATTGTTATCTATACATTGGCTGTTGTGTTTCAGCTGAGGTTTGAATGAAGTGCTTTAGACTGTGTGCTTTTTGGATATCTACATTCATAACCGTGGAAAGTAAATGTGGGTCTTGGGATATTAAATTTTTTTAAATGTTGAAACCATATTCTTTTTTGTTACTTAACCTTAAACATTACATTTTCTGACCGTAAGGATGAAGGGTAGTATGACAAACAAAAAGCTGGACAACAGCAAGAATTGTAACTTCTGATCTTATGAACTTCTTATAGTAATTGAATCTAACCGAAACATGAAATTATGTTGATACTATCCTTGTCCTGCTGATCTGATACACACTGAAGGATTTCATTATATCAATCGGCTGCTTCTTGACTTTCCATTCTATAGGGAGTCAAAAAAGAAGACTCAGAAAAAACATGCTCTGCTCCTAACTATCCATGGCGCCCAAACATATGCAATTATTAGCTCTTTTTTTTTAATCTTTACTAATAGCTTTTCCTTTTCTTTTTTTAAAATATATTTTTATTGATTTCAGATATGAAGGGAGAGGGAGAGAGAGACAGATAGAAACATCAATGATGAGAGACAATCATTGATCGATCAACCTCCTGCTCATCCCCCACTGGGGAACGAGCCCGCAACCCAGGCATGTGCCCTGACTGGGAATTGAACCATGACCTCCTGGTTCATAGATCAATGCTCAACCACTGAACCACACCGACCAGGCTAATAACTTTTTCTGAATGTAGTAGGCACTGTACCAAATACATTGCCAATGTTTTTACTTTAAATTCTCCTAATTAGCCTACAAATTAAGACCCATTTTGCAGGTGAAGAAATTAAGATTCCCAGAGCTTGAGAACTTGACAAAAGTCACCTCTTTCTGGAGCAATGCTGTAGAGCCAGGATTTGAGCTCAGGCAGACTGCCTCTAGAGCAGGTACATAAAACCACTAGAATGCCCTCCACCTAAGAATGGAAAGTTTGAGAACTTCACAGCTGTTGAAAAATATCTCCTCACCGTCATTGTCCAAGGATTTAAATGTCAATGTCAAGACCATTAGTCTGGATAGAGCAGTCCTCAGCCTGTCTTAGAGGTATCTCATTTCTCTTAATATTATGATTTTGTGGATTTTATATACAATATTCTGTGGAACTACCTTGCATATAGGACCATGACATGGTCCTTCACCATTTGCTCAAGGGATTGAATTCCTCTTTCTTGAAAGGCCTTGGATGTATTTGGGGGGAAATAGATAAAAATATGGTTCACTTTTCTTTATGTAGATGATCTGAAGATTTATGAGACAGAAGAGAAAGTAATACAGATGTTGCTTTCTTCATGTTACTACCCAGCCACTATTGCAGCATACTTAGCCTTTGCCACAGATGACGGAGATCATATACTGGAGATTTCAGAGCCTGTGTTATATGACATGTCTGGTACCAACAGTCTGGAATGGCAGGGAGGGACATGTGGATCATTCCTCCCAGGGATAATTGATAACAGTTAAATAATTATATGTAGCTACTCTAGAGTCTAGACTCCCACTTAAGGGAACATTTTAGCTCAGTCCCTTGTGGAGTTAGTGAAGAAGAAAGCGACAATTTATCTCTAACCACTGAGAATGCTGGAGTATTACTACCATAATTCTTTTGGAGAGGCATAGTACTAAAGTGTTTCCTCTCCATGGATCAAGTTCTCTTTAAGGACTAGATTTGGCAAGTGTATTGACATTGCCTGGGCCAATTGTGCTTCACATTTTGATATCTATATTTTGTTCTTTCTATGAGATATTATTCTGGTAAGTACATCTTTAGTGGTTATACGATAGGTGTCATCCAGTTCTGTTAAGGCTGTTGAACTCTCTGTAGACAACATAATCAATTGGAAAAACTATTAAAATTATGCATCAGCTGTCTTTCTCAAAGTGGAAGTCTTTCAAGAAATAACCAGTGAAAGCATGTTCCAGATGTGTTCATGAGACAGAAATGGAATAAAGTTAGCTAGAAATAAGAATACAAATGTCTTTAAAACATCTTCATGATATTCTGCATTTATGCATTGTTAATTCCCACTTTGACTAATCACTCTACTTGGCTCTGTTTACATAATTTTAAAATGTGTCTGACTAAAGAAATCATAATAATTACTTGAGAACCATCTGCCCCTTTGCATCTTCATCAGCAGAGAATGACATGCTCTAGCATTTTAAGTTATTTAATTAGCAACTAATGAGAAAATTTTAGAACTAATATAGATTTTGTAGTACAATTTATAGTCTAATTATGTAACACTGTACATAATTATGGAACATATTTTTCAATAACTTCTTAAGAATGTATACCCTGGGTAAAAGAAAATCAGATAAATGCATTAGCTTCTTGTAGAGAGACTTCATTAGGAAAAAAAATCTAAGAATTTATATGATTCATTAAAGATTTATTAAATATTTACAATGAGTTATCAATTTGATTTACTATCTAGAGGGAACACGACATTAAATTATGTGATGAAGGATTAGGAGCCAGTAGAAATTAAGATTATAATAAATATTGTACTTGCTCTTAAACAGTAATCACTTTAGATCAGTGATGGCAATATGAAACATAATGATAAGCTGTTTTATATAAAGAGTTGATATCACAAACAATTAGTGTGCCATGTGTTTCACAAGAGTCCTGCATTAACTTGTTAACAAACTTCTTCAGTATCTTTAATGACAACAGCAACTCTAGAGTTATCATCTGTACCAGGCTTGGACTAACTAACTTAGATTTTTTTTTATTAAACTTAAATCCCACATGCATAAGCCATCGATATCCAGTTTTGTTATTTGACTGTCTGCTGCATTTTTCACAGTTAACATTTCTCTCCTGAATGCAACTGTCTGAGAAAAGCACGCATTTCTGTCTTACAGCTCAGCATCTTATAAATACCTGACATAGAGTAAGCTCTTAATTAATATTTATTAATTTATGGCTAGAACTTGAAGAACACACACAAAAAACCTATAAAAAAGTGCCAGAGCATACCTTGGGGAAACATAATTTAAGCATCTATGACATTAATAGTGTTAATACCTTTAAAATATGAAGATTTGTATAAAGCAATAGGAAAACCATTATGATTCCAACAGAAAAATGGGCAAAATATACAAAACACCATTCACTGCAGGCAGTGAGATTAATAAATCATCTGTTGTCTCTATCAAAAGAGATTTGTGATTAAATAGAAAGTAGCTATGTCCTAATTGAGCATTTGAGCAAGTGTTTTGGCATTGGCTTAGGTAGAAACTGTAAGCAGGCAATCGAGATAATTCAGAATTCAGTCCTCATCCTAACTCAAAATCACTTACATTGTGTCAGAAAATATTTCCTACAGAGTTGATAGGCTTTGATGTAAACATACATAAGATGTTGGAGAACATAGAAAAAGATGGAAGAAAGGAGAGTGGCTAAGTGGAATGGCTGAATTGCTAAGTCTGTGATGAATGAAAGAAACAAATAATGATCTGAATGACTCTCTGGGGGATTCAATTTGGAAAGTAATCAGCTCAACTCTCTATTTCCTTCCTCTCTGAATAGTCCTTTCCTGTTTTGTGTGTGATCTGGTCCAGCTGAGACTGAAGTTACTGTGTTGCATTGTATGCTGTCATTTGAGCTCCTGTTTTTGAGTATATAAGCCAAATTAAATGGCCTTGGTGGAAATGATAAATTCTGTCCCTGACACAATTTAATAAAAATAGCTGCCATTTGTAAAATGTCTATTAGGTACCCATCTTCTATTGTGGATTAGCTCAGTGAATTCTCACAGTAGTTCTGGAAGCTAGATATTATTATTTCATATTATTTTTTCACATTTCATGGGTAGAGAATCAGAGGCTCAAAGAGGTAAGCTATAACTGTGACAAGGTATGCTGGCCTATCTGGTTCCAAAGACCATGATGTTAGCATCACACATGCAGCTTAAAATTTTTTTTCCTTTTGAGATTTAACTTGCCTGTGCAGATGCGATTTGAGCTGTTCGTTAAAGACAGGGGTGAAGAAGAGTTATTACACATGTATGGCATTTTGCAGATCTTAGTGTCTCCGATTTAGGAAAGAATTGTAATGATGCCACTCAATATTCCACCTACCTCTGGTAAAAGGACGATTAGAAGATTGGAAAATTTGACATGACTTTGATGTGTTAAATGCTAAATAGGGCTGCACAGGATGAAAATTCTTTGGAAGAAGACTGAGAGCATAACTACTTTTGCAGGTGTTTTAGAGCAAAAATCTGTTCACTTAGTGGTTCCACATTTTTGGGAAGGACCATAACTAGGAAAAATTTTAGTTTCTTTTTTTTTTCCATGGACGGAACATGAAAATGCCAGAAATGTAGAGGCAATTATTTTGATCAAGCATTTATGTTACTCATTCTGATGGAAAAATCAATTTATACATTCTAGAATCATTTGTCAAAAGCTTGGAAACATAGCATATTGACAATTGCAGCAAAAGCAATTACATCTGGATTCCTGATTAAGAAGAAAGAAAATGGGTATTACCCATTAATTAAAATTATGTGAGTCTCAATTCAGATATGCACTTATTTTCTTGATGAATACAAGGTGATTTGACCTTCGTAAAATCCTGTTGCAGTCTGGGTATGGAGGTCTAAACTTTCTCCATGTCAAGGGAAGAGAAATTTAAGCTTCGTCGGTAACGCATGCAATGAAATGCTTAGGTAAAAAAATTAGAGTTTCCAAGAAGGAAAATGTTGCTGTATGAGGACACATGAAATTATTGGGGAAAAGGGATCCCACTTAGAAATCCTTCACATAGTTGTGGAATATAGCTTCGTATTTGGCTCTAATCTAAATTATAAATGTGCTTAACCAGTTGACAACTAAGGTCAAGTTCTTAATCATCCAACAGCTTGATCCAGACCTTTTCTGAGGCCCTGCTGGCCTTTGAGACTCTTCCTCAATGATTGAGTTGACACTGAGAAGCATTGAATATCCGGGGACTGCATCAGCGGGGAGTCTGCTCCAAAATAAGACTCATTTCTTTTAAAACTATGGATTCCTTTCCATTAAGCACGCAAGAGTTCTTTTAGAAACGTTTTGTGTGGGCTGGAGCTCATTTTCATTACTGTATTTTTTCCCTACCACTTAAGGACAATTCATTAGAAAATCCATCACATTTATTTGAAGTAACCAATTAATCCTTTGAGATGCAATAATTAACATGCAAATTGTACCACATTAAGAGTCTCAGGAGAAACGAATTAACTGGAAAATATACAGCCTTTCAGAAATTAAAAATATATATATTGTTTTACTGTCACAGATCCTCAAAAACCACGTGATTTTTTTCTGTGGTTCATTTTATTATCTCCTTGCCTAGAAGAACCAAGATGGATGACCGTGCCTGTCTTAAATGCATTACATCAGGATGCTAATAGGATATTACACATGATAGTCATATTGACGAAAGACCTGATGAGGCAAATAACAATATACATACAAACTATGGACTCAGAACAGAATAATTACATCAAAAAGTAAATAATTATCATTGCCATTTCCTTCTCAGACATACTCACAGGGAAGTTAAGGTCTGAGGGGTCATTTTGAGACCAACAGGCAAAGTCTTTACTCATGCGTGCAAATTCTGTGCTACAATGAGGCTTTAAATGGTTTTTCCTGACAACTGGACAAGGTTAGGGAGATATGAATATTGCCAGTAGAACACCTGTGAAATAGTGCTCAGTACTCTCGGAGGGCTTTCTATGTGCAATTTACTGCTCTCAGTGCCTAGCACGCCATCTAAACATCACAGCAGCTCTATGACATGGGAGCCACCATTACTATCTTATAGGAGACTGACCCAAGGCTGCCCAGAGCGCAGGGCCAGGATCTGAGCGCAAAGATTTAACACTGGCGACCACGTGCCTCGTCACTGGCCAGCTCTGAGAAAGGTGGCAGAATATCATTGGCCGTTTTCTGAGGTTGAATAGTAAGGTGTTGGAAAATGAGAGAGATACATATCGCCGCTTAGAAATTTTATCTTGTTTACTTCTTGCTGCTGTTGTTGTAAATCTGCCATGGAATATGCAGTAAGGTTGAGAACACTGGTGCCCTGTTTCTCCACTGAGCCCAGGAAGCTTTAAGTGTGTCCTCTCCTTGTTTTACCCTCCATTTTCTCAATAAGAGACTGGAAGAAGCTGCATTTGTCTGCATAGGGTAAATGAAACATATTGAGGTGGTTACGTAGATATTGGTGGTGGATATTTGCAAGAGCATTAATTATCAAAATTATTTTGGAAAACAGTTATTTTCTATAGAACTACCCAATACTAGACTTTCTTTCTTTCTTTCTTTCTTTCTTTCTTTCTTTCTTTCTTTCTTTCTTTCTTTCTTTCTTTCTTTCCACTTACCATAATTATTCATCATTTGCATTATCATCAGCCCCACAGTCATCATCATCCTTGTTCTCCCCCCCAAATTTTGAGACAACTGCTTGGAATGCTATACTTCAGGCAGAAGTCAATTTTTACCTTAGATATTAATGAATACAATTAACAAGTGCTTATTATGTATGCAGTCCATGTAAAACCTTGCCTTAGATGCTTTGTAATAGTACTTCTAAAAATGTTCTTTCAAGAGCTTGCAGTTTCTTGGGTTAATAAATCAGACACACAATTGTAATCCAAAGACTTCTGGGATAAGTCCTCTTAAAAGTGCAGAGTTGTGTAGGAATTCATAGGTTATTTCCACGTGGGAATGAAGGGTAGGGAGGAGGGAAATCTGAGGATGAGCATGAAGATGGGGGCTTTCGAATTGAGTTTTGTGAGAAGACTCCGTTGTCTGTGTTCACGTAAATCTGTGATGTAACGGCTTTGCCAACAGTTTTCTTAAATATGGAATGGTTATTTTCCGCTGTGCGAGGTGATCAGTGTAGCACAGCTGGAACTTCAGCTCCGTGGCTTAGTCACTGTGTGATCTTGGCCAAGTGACTATGCTTCTGTTTCCTCACCTGTGAAATGAGGATGATGGTAACATTGGCCTCAGAGGTTATTCTGAGGATGAAATGAATTAATGTGGGCAAAGCAATCACAGGAATGCTGGCACTATGTAGAAGTTAGCTACAAGATTATTATTTGAGTGGGGATGGCAAATTCTAATCAGTGATGTATATTAGGATGAATAGGTCTTAAGGCAAGAATCATATTGTAAGTTTCACATTCCTTTGTGTTTTGTTTGGAGGAAAGTGTGATTTTTAGTTTGGACTTGAAGTCACTGTTATCTTATTTATAAGGCATATTGATAGGCCAGATATAGAATGATAATGTTTTTGAGAACTCATGTGCATTAACTGTTGAATTCTCTACTTTGCCTTAGATATCTGATGTTTTAATAAGACTATAGGAGCACATATATTGTCCCCCAATATTGCCTATAGGAAGTGGATAAAGATCTGTAGATAAAACAGGGCAGAACCCATTGAAAATTAATTGGTCCTACAAGAGGATTACAAGTAATCATTTCCTGCCCCACATGTTTATGTAGCAAAGAAGCCTTTTATGCTTGGCCTTCCCAGAGATTAAAAACTGTTATCAACACTAGACAATAATATGACTGATTTCTATAGGAAACTTCTCACTAGCAGTTAGTTATCCATCACTCGGATCACTCAGCCCATCCATTATTGTTAACCCAGGTGAAAGAGAAAGTCCTTCATTTCCAGTCTCCTATTTCAGAAGCTTGTTGATTTATTTTTATAAGGCTGCTTAGATTTTTCTAGTAAAAAGCCACTTTAAAAATCTTGCCTAAATGCATTCAGGTGCATGCTAATTGGTTTTCCTCCTTCTATGGAAATTTGCACAATAAGAGGAACAGCTGGAGACAAAGTTTATTAACTAATTGGGAATCTTGGGCTTGGGAGCTGCTTGGAAAAGAACAGAAGAACAGAAGGGGAAACTTGCATGATATGAACGAAGATGAGTGCTCTTCTTGACAATGAGATATAATATTACTAGAGGTCCGATGCACGAAATTCATGCAAGAGTAGGCCTTCCTTCCCCTGGCTGCCGGCACCAGCTTCCCGCCGGCATCTGGGACCCAGGATTCCCTCACAGCCCCAACTTCATCCGGAAAGTCGTCTGGAAAGATGTCTGGTCTAATTAGCATATTACACTTTTATTATTATAGATTCCATTTGCCCATTGACTACTTTCTCTATGAAGCTTCTGGCTCAGAAATAGACTGGAAATCAGACTAAATCCTGCATGATGCTCCAGAATGTAAATGTATGTATCTCTTGACATTTGGTAGTTGCTGGCTGATACTGCCGTGTTACATATTTCAGAACTCTCTGCTTCAGGTGACAGTCACTCACCTCAAAATAGTTTAAGCATAAAAGGGAATTTATTTGACTGGGAATTTCAAGGGTGGTTCTAACTTCAGGCAGGCCAGGAACTCATAATGTTGTTTGGGTTCTATCTTCCTATACCTTGTAACCCTCCTTCCTTTTGTGGACTGGATACACGTTCTGGCTAGTTTTCTATGTGGCAGGAAAGATGGCCCTCACAACCCCAAGCTTAAATCCTTATGGCCTGAGATTTAAAAGGTAAAGGGAATCCCTCTTCCTAAAATATATATCATTTCTGAGAGAAGACCTTGCCTGATTGAGCTTGCTTATGTCAAAAGTCCTCCCTCTCACATACGATAAAAATCTTCTCAAACTTTAACATATATACTAGTACATATTGTGCTTATTACTTGATGCCTTGTTAAAGTGCAGGTTCTAATTAAACCCATTTTTACATTTGTTATGTGGATAACTTAACTTTCAAGGCCAGGAATCAATAAAATGTGATTCATACCAAGAAAGGAGAAAGGTAATAATCAATGAAATAAACAGAAATCAATGAACTGTAGGAGGCTGTTACTTTATTTAAAAAAATGCACATGCGTGGCCAGTGTGGCTCAATGGTTCAGTGTCGACCTATGAACCGGGAAGTACAGTTTGATTCCCTGTCAGGGTTTTGGGATCAATCCCCACTAGGGGGCATTCAGGAGGCAGCTGATAATGGTTCTCTTTCATCATTGTGTTTCTATCTCTTTCTCCCTCTCCCTTCCTCTCTGAAATCTGTCCAGGCCCTTCCCCAGAACTATTTAATTAGAATTCCCAGAGATGATTCCAAGCATAGGTATATTCCAAAACTGTCCAAATAATGCTGATGAACCACCTGAGTTAAGAACCACTCCTGTAGAAAAAGATCCACAGGCAAATATGATGAGTTTCTCCATAGAGCTATAGCAATTAAAACAGTCTGGCAATAATGCAGGGACCAAATGGGCATGCCACCCAGGCTCTGCCACTCAGTGGCACTCAGGCCAGACTTGAACTCTGAAGCTAGTGACAAAAGGCAGAAGGGCAATGGGGTTGGTGATGGAAATGTTTGCAGTAACATCAAGTTCAAGAGTAGCAAGTTTACTGCTTGGCGGCACCAGTAATTCCCTCCCCAGACGGGTTCTGCAGTGTAATTTTGGATGTTTTTCCTGGAAGATTACCTGGAGCAAGGAATTCTGTGAGCTGCCCTATATCCTTAAGCAAACACATACACTCCTGCTTGTGCTTGTCCATTCAGAGTCAGCTTCTATTCCTGCAGCTACGAATTCTCCCACTGTGCAGCGGTTTCAGCTCTCCCTTTTCCCGCAAAATGTGCAAGATCAGGATCTATGTTTAGAAGCATATCAAATTTAGAAACAAACGAGGCAAGACATCCTCGTTCAATCTGAGACAAACGTCCCTCTTCAGAAGTTCATGAAGATGATTTAAACAGAAACTGCAGCTGAGGCGAGTTGGTAAATGAGGTGGATTGCTTTTACATTTTCAAAGCGACATGCCATTTATGTGTACCTGAGTTTTTTTCTGATGGTGACTCCTGTTTTTGTTCCTCATCCCAGTATTAGTTTTCTTAAATAATTATTCATGTAACTGTTTAATGCCTGCCTCCCTGGGATGCTGTAAGAAGTGCTTATCTTGTTCACTCCGATTTTCCTGTACTTAGCACATAATAAGTGATTGATTAAAAATATTCTAAGTTAAATGGGGAAAAAGTGAATGAATAGAATATGGTAAATGCAATTTGGGGAGGTTTTCAAATTTTTAAAAATAATTTTATTCATTTTATTCAATATTATTTTGTATTAATTTCAGGTGTACAGCATAGTGTTTAGACAATCATATACTTTACAAAGTATTCCCCCCAATGTTCCCAGTCTCCACCTGGGACCACACCTAGTTACTACAGGATTACTGACTGTATTCCCTATGCTGGACTTTACATCCCCGTGACTATTTTGTCACTACCCCCAGAATTAATTTTACTATATTATTGACAACCTCTTTATTTGTTTCCTTTTTTTCATGAAATGGCCAGATTGAAGAACTGCTAAGTTCTTTGGTGTGTAGACATTAGCAGTACTGATCAATATTAAAAATATCTGAAAAATCAGTTAGTAAAATGATCATTTTAGTCTGAGTATTTTTAAATGTGAAGAAACACTTTAAAGTATAACGTATCTGACATGATTGATTAGGAGGGAAGAAGTACATGTTCTATTTTCATATCTCCAACCAACAAAATGACTTTAGATTTACAGATAGGTTTAAAGTTCTCATTTAAAATTCAATTGTTTCACAGTTTTAAAAAATTGCAAACCCTTAAAATGTTTAAGGCCCTTTCCCAGGATTTTCTTTAAGAAATTCATTAAATCTTTCATATTTGAAGAGCGGATTAATCGCCAGAGCTTTCTTCTAGACGTCTACCTGGCAGTATCTGCTCTAATACATGTTTTTGCCTTAAAAATCCTTCTTTTTCAGTCTTTAAATAAATTACCACTTCCTCCCAGGACCTTTTCAATGAAACAATTCAATTGCCTAGAGAGTGTTTATTTCTTCCTCTTCTAGATTAATAGTTATTTGAATTTTTTACTCAAAAGCATTTCTTGATTTAAAAATATTTTCATTGGTTTTAGAGAGAGCGGAGGGGAGAAAGAGCAAAATATTGATGCCAGAGCGCAACATTGATCAGCTGCTTCCTGAATGCCCCCAACTGGGGATCAAGTCCACAACCCATGCCTCGACCTGGAATCTAACTGGCAGCCCTTTGGTGCCCAACCAACTAAGCCACACCCATCAGGGACTTAATCTCTATCTCTA
The DNA here is from genome assembly GCF_964212035.1 of Myotis nattereri. Classification (NCBI taxonomy): domain Eukaryota; kingdom Metazoa; phylum Chordata; class Mammalia; order Chiroptera; family Vespertilionidae; genus Myotis; species Myotis nattereri. The sequence continues at coordinate 27,378,778 of NC_138093.1, read as the reverse complement.
TCTCTCTATCTCTATCTCTATCTCTATCTCTATCTCTATCTCTATCTCTATCTCTATCTCTATCTCTATCTCTATATAAAAGCCTAAGTGACCATTTGACCATTCAACCAATAGCTATGACACACACTATCTGGGGGCAGACGCTCAATGCACAGGCATGGAAACATGAAAGAGACTGATGAATCTCAGAGGGAAGTAGGGCGGGGGGAAGGAGGGAAGAGTTTAATCAAAGATCTTATATGCATACTAGAGACCTGGTGCATGGATTCATGTACCAGTGAGGTCCCTCAGCCTGGCCTGCAGGGATTGGGTTGAAATCAGCAGCCCAACATTCCCCAAAGGTTCCCAGATTGCGAGAAGGCACAGGCCAGGCTGAGGAACCCCAATGGTGCACAAATCTGTGCACTGGGCCTCTAGTACAGATATAATAGGGCAATATGCTAATTAGATCGGAGGTCTTCTGGACATGCTTCCTGCCAAAGCTGGGGTGGAGAGGAGCCAGCCTGGGTCCCGGGTGCCTGTGGGTGGCCAGAGGAGAGAAGCCCTGATCTCGGTTCCCAAGGGAAGCTGGTGCCAGCAGCTGGGGGAAGGAAAGCCTACTCTTGCACGAATTTTCATGCATTGGCCTCTAGTATATATATATATATATATATTTTGAAGTATAATTTCCATTTATTTTTCTCCCAGAGAACTTTTCTTCACTCTTTAAGGACTTAGTTCAGCAGTTCTCAACCTGTGGGTCGCAACCCCTTTGGCGGTCGAACGACCCTTTCACAGGGGTCGCCTAAGACCCTCCTGCATATCAGATATTTACATTACGATTCATAACAGTAGCAACTTGACAGTTATGAAGTAGCAACGAAAATAATTTTATGGTTGGGTCACAACATGAGGAACTGTATTTAAAGGGCCAGAAGGTTGAGAACCACTGGCTTAGCTCCTTACATGGGCTTCGGTGGAGGTCGTGGGGCAGCACCCACAGGTCTAAATCAGGGTGGGGGTGTTTGGTCCTTCCGGGCTTCACCAGAATGATTCCTGACTACCTTGCTGTGAATGGCACATCTCACACAGTATTGCAGCTTCACGTACAGCTTGGGAAGCACATAGGCGTCGAAGACACTTGCTTCAGAGATGTTCCTAACGGCTGTGGCCTCTACTATGTTTTGCATGACAAATTCTTAATGGACTTGTCCTTGGGCACACACCGGGGGCAGTTGGTGCAACGAATAGGCTGCACATGGCCTCGCGACCGTTATTCCTTCTTTTCTTGGTCATCTTGGAAACGAGGACCCAAGAGACCAGGGACTTGATATTTTTGATAAAAGTGAAACCTGAAGTAAAATTTGCAGTGGACTTCCGTGATTGATGTCTTACTTTGCTGGCATTGAAGGGTGTGTGTGGGGGTGGAGGTGGTGGTGAGAGTGAATGAGTTGGGTCAACCTTTTTTTTAATATCTTTGAAGAGCAGCTGGCTTCCATGTGACCCCTCTAGACCTGATTTCTCATTTTGTATTTTTTTCTACACTCCAATCCATATTTTTTTTTATACTTACAGCCCCTGCCTGAATAAATGACCCTTACCCCATTCCCAGGGAACCAAAGGTATGTGGGGCTTTCTCCATTCTTCTTGAACTGTTATTATGGCATCAATTCTATGTATTAGCTTGCTAGGGCTGCTCTAGCAAACTGCTAGGTGGCCTTAACCAACAGAAGTAATTTTTCTCACAAATTTGGAGGCTAGAAATCCGAGAGCAAGATGTCAGCAAGGTTGATGATATCTGAGGCTTTTCTTCTTGGCTTGTCGATCGCAGTCTTCTCCTCTTTGTTAAAGTACTCTTTCCTCTGTGCTTGTCTGTATCCTAATCTTTTCTTGTAAGGGCACCAGTTACATCGGATCAGGTGTATCCTAATGACTTTATTCAGCCTTAACTACCTCTGTATCTCCAAATACAGTCACATTCTGGGTTACTGGGGTTTAGGACTTCAACACAGGAATTTGGGGTGATACAACTTAGCCCAGCCGTGGGCAAACTACGGCCCGCTGGCCGGATCCGGCCTGTTTGAAATGAATAAAACTAAAAAAAAAAAAAAGACCGTACCCTTTTATGTAATGATGTTTACTTTGAATTTATATGAGTTCACACATACACTCCTTCCATGCTTTTGTTCCGGCCCTCCGGTCCAGTTTAAGAACCCATTGTGGCCCTCGAGTCAAAAAGTTTGCCCACCCCTGGCTTAGCCCATAATACTGTATGTCTTGCTTCTTTGCACTCCAAAAGCCTATTTGTGAGTTGTAATAAAATAAGAACATTAGTTGTTTCTTCTTCGTTGTCTTCATGCTAGAACATTGCCAGTTTTCCTCGAGGAAATGATTGAGCAATAATGTTATGTATGAAGAGAAGCACATGGATTTTAAAACAGTATTCCACTGCCTCTGCACTTTGCCAGGAACCGTGCTGAGCACTTGCTACAGTTACCGCCACAGGCACTGATGGCGTCAGTTCGCGGAAACAGAAGCAGACCTGCAGAGGGTGTGGGTCGGGGGCCGTTACTCAGCCACCGGTAGTAGTGACAGCACTGAGAGGCAGGAATGTTTGTGTCTAAAACCCACGATCTAATTAAGATGCCTTTTGAATTGAATTTGGACAGAACTGTCTCAGTGTATGTATATACCACTAATAATTCGTACTGCTTATAGTTAATGGAAGAAGAATGTGGAAAGAGTAAAATGGTGGACTGCTCTGAAGTTAGCGTGGTAATAACTACTGCAGGCCAAGGCCGGTTCCTCTGATTGCCATAGAGTACTCAGTGAAGAATGAATGAACCTGTGTTTCTGCGCTGAGGTTCTAAGACCTTCTCTAGGACAGGATGGGAGAGAGAGTTTCTCTTCTACACCGATTAGAGCAGAGCGCAGGCCACCCAGGTCTCCAGGTTTCAGTCCACTCCTGGGAGAATAGGACCAGTTCCTTTGTCTCTTTGTGCCCGTGGTTATAGCACTCCTTACAAAACAATGCCAAGAAATGACAGAGCAAGTAGGTACAGTATTAAGCTACTGGGAGAGGAAAGAATTTCAATGGATGCAGATTTTTTCCCCACATTTAAGGGATAATTTTATCTGCAGAAAGGAAAATAACCAATCTAATAATTATGATGATTATAATCATAATGACAACGAAATGGTGGAAATTATTACCATGTGCTATGTTGTAGGCAGTGCATATAATTCTATTAGTGAGCAAAAAAAAAAAAAGATCTTGACAAACCCATTGAAATGGAATAAATCACAAAATTAATTAAATCTACTTGTCATTATTCCTGGCATCTTTTATTTTTAGATTTTATTTATACCAAAATAAAAAAATAAGTTTATTTATGACACACTAAGTTAGTTATGTGAACTCCAAGTCATATAAATTACTGTCTTCAGGAGTAATGCAGAAAATGTCTTTTGCCACTTTATTATTTTCTTATTAATAATTACAGTTTAACCGAGAGTTTGGAAAGAACACATTAATGCAGTGGTTATTTTCTAGACCAGAGGCTACAGCGAGAGGACCATAAACTGAGAGTAAAGAGAATCATGTAGGGTGAAATTGGGAGAATGTGGGAGTGATCTGAGCCTGGGGATTCTGAACCAAGAGCTCAAGGTTCTGAGACTATTAAGGAGAGGTTGAAGGTTTAGGCTTATGTAACAACAGAACAGGAGAGGGGTGTGTAAAAAGAATATTATTCAGGAATAATACGTGTTCACCATCTCCAATAGAGATGAATTAGAGATGCATTTACATTTCAGGTTTTAATCAATTTCTTCAACCTTAAGATTGCAAAATCCAGATAAAAATTAATAAAGGAAGACCATTCATTAATTCATTTAACCAATGTTTGTTGAGCAGACGTATAAGCCAATGAGTAGGCATTGGACATGCCTCAACAGATAAGAGAGATAATCATTGGCTTATTTCTCTTAAAGTGTTATAGGAATTATATAATATTCTCTTGTTTGGTAAAGAGGGATTTGGGGAATAATTCTTACCTCATCAGAGCTCTCCCTCTTTTATATTCAGTTTATAAAGACGCTAATTCTGGTTCAGTGGGGGTGTGGAGATGTTAACTATGATTAATGATTAGTGTGTGTGTAAACCATAAAGTTGGAAGCTATTTGTATTGGTTGAATAATATATTGGCTAAGTTTACCTCTTAGAACTGCAGATGGTCATGAGAGAGAAGATGCTAGTTGAAAATGTTAAGCATAAAACGGAAGATGACAACGTACCTTTAATAATAAGAGCTAACTGGGCACAATTGGGCACATGGTAAGCGAAGAGCACTGAAGCTCACCCTAGCCCAGCCGTGGGCAAACTACGGCCCGCGGGCCGGATCCGGCCCGTTTGAAATGAATAAAACTATTGAAATAAAAGACCGTACCCTTTTATGTAATGATGTTTACTTTGACTTTATATTAGTTCACACAAACACTCCATCCATGCTTTTGTTCCGGCCCTCCGGTCCAGTTTAAGAACCCATTGTGGCCCTCGAGTCAAAAAGTTTGCCCACCCCTGGTCTAGACACAGGGTCTGATCACTGGACCCACAGGCCAACTTATGGCTGCCAGAAGAATGAGAAGATAAGTTGAGACAGCCTCCTTAGCATGGCACAGCTCCGTGGTCTGCCCCCACTCGGAATCTGTGAGGAGCAAGTCTTCTATTCCTCGTCTAGATGGATCTCAGAAACTGCTCCGCTGTGACCTGCGCTGCCACCTTTAGAGGTTTCTAGCCTTTCACAATTTTAAAGTCCAAGCTCTAGTTTGTACCCCAGGTAACAAGAGGGAAGGACGAAGGCAAAGGTTTCAGCTTTCTCTTCTCTGCTCTCTTAAACAGCTTTGGGACCAACTCTCCTTTATGAAAGAAAAAGGAACTTTAATTGGAGTTTTGAAGTATAAATCCAACTCGCCTTACTTGCTACAATACTGCCTTATTACCAAAGTTTCCTGTCCAAACTACTCCACGGCCTCCTGGATGGCAAATTCCCTGCTTGTATTTTGGCCTCTAATGTACCAGACTAGTTATCATATTTTATTCACTTATTAATTCAATTGAAATTCACAAACATTTATTAGGCAACTATGTTCATTACTGACAATGGGTAGTTAAATAAATATAGTCCCTGATTTTAATTAAGGAACCTAACAGATGAACTAGTAGGTGGCATAGAGTGATACAAAGGTATGATAAAAAATATCTAGAGGATAAAATGGAGGCACGTGAGGGAATAATCAGATGCCATAGTTGAAATGACCTTTGGGTGAGCTTGAAAGTCCCCTTGGTCAACCCCAGTGGCCGTTGAGTCCTGGCTCTAGCAAGTTCAGGCCAGGCTTGCTTCCTATAACAAAGTCCCTTGGCCTCTTGGATTAATTGTTCTTGTCCACAATACAGCAAAGAAACACCACTGCAAAGTGTTTGGTTATCTTCACCTTGATGCTTTAATTAACCAGAGTTTTGCTGATCTATCATAATCTCAAATTAAGTGCCAAGAAAGTGTCACAATAGGATGGAAAGGAATTTTTCTTTCTCCTCAGAATGCATTGAAGATTGAAAGCTATAAAAAGGCAGCTTACATCTGGCTTTGTTGTGTGCTTAGACATCATCAATTTGGGACTAGGGATGCCTCACTGCTGTTTAAAAGCAGAAACAAAAACCTCACCTGCTACTTGCGTTTTAAGAAACTGGCATTCAATATGTTTTGAGGAATTGACATATGGCTTCATTTTCAGTATTTCAGCAGCTGTGCCTCTAAGGGTTGTCTGGGGATATAGACAGTCACGGTGGCTTTATGGCTATAGTTTTAAAAAAAGTATTGACTACCAGTATTTTAGGACATGTGATTCTATGGTTATGGGAAAGAAAGTCATCAAACCTTGAGATTGGGAAGTGGGTCATATTTTCAAATATCGAATGCTTTTTCCCTGGCTTGGAAAAGCTTTTAGAAAGATAAAACTAAGGTTGTTACAAATAGACAAATGGTTGTCAGTGACCTAACAATAAAAAGTTTTAGGTTAAGAGCAAACGCATCTTGAAAATTTGTCTTACTGTTTCCTCAATAGCCAAGTCTTCCAAAGATAGACACTGTTGGCTGTTTTAGAGTAGTTGGTGGCAAAATTACCATTATTCAAATGCTATCATCTCGTTTCACTCTCATGTGAACTGTTTAGTAGATGATGGATTCAAATGTAAATGAAATTAGGCGGCTTTTTGGTCTCAGAAAGGTGGCATGGAGCAGAACTGAGACGTGAGCACATCAAATGCCTGCGATTTCCATTATATCACTCCACACTTCTGCAATAAATGCTGAAAACTTTTTAGCATTTTTTGTCCCTCGTTGTACCAAATATCGCTCTAGGAGTGGATGGCTTGATTTCCTCAATTTTGGCACTGTTTTCTAGGGTTGTAAAGGTAACTATACCAAACAAAAGCCAAATCTGAAACTATAAAACCCTATTGACCCACATATTGCTTAGAATAAAGTACTTTCAAAATCTGTGAAGGATTGGAATTTACCTATTTGCAAGCTACGAACTTGGCCTGCCATGATCTCCTAGAGCCTTGTGGAAGACACAGAATTCTCAAAGCCGTAGCAGTAGCTGGAACATCAGCATTTTTTTGTGCTATTTCTCCAAGCTTCAGTTCCTATAGGGTGGTGCTGACGGGGCCAGATAATACCTGCAGGTGCAATGGGTCACCTTTTAGGGGGGGAACCTTGAACTTAGAAAACTCAAATCTTTTTTAATTTTATTACTGTTTTTATCCTCACCCGAGGAGTGGATTGAACCTGCACCCAGGTACGTGCCCTGACTGGGAATTGAACCTGTGACCTTCTGGTGCACAGGACGATACTCCAACCCATTGAGCCACACCAACCAGATGAAAATTCAAATCTTTTATAGCGGGTAGTAAGCGTGCCTGCCTTTTACTCCAGAGGGAGACACTACCATACTTCCATCTTACTAAACTATTTTCTATACAAACATCCTTAAAAATGTAGTCCAGAGCGAAGGGCAGGTAAGCAGCTTGCAAGGTGCTAGATAAACAAGAGGTCCATGTGGAGAACGGTATCCTAATACATACTCGACTCCTTTATGTGTTAAGAGGGTTCTGCACCCAATTCCCATCTGTAGGGAGGGAGGTTTCCCAAAACTACCCAACAAACAAGTCTCCTACACCAACTGGGTATCTTGTACACCTGAAGCTAATACAATCCTATATAATAAAGAGCTAATATGCTAATTAGACCGAACAGCAAAATGACCATCCGGACGACATTCTGGACAAAGCCAGGGTTGCCAGGGCCGCCTGAGGCTGGGAGGGCCAGCTGGGGCTGCGAGGGATTGTGAGTGCCGGCCGGGGCTGCAAGGGCTGAGCCCCTTGCACGAATTTCGTGCATCGGGCCTCTAGTATTGTATATTGACTGTACTTGAAAAATAAAAAAATGGTTTATAAATAAGTAAATAAATAAATAAATAAATAGAAAGAGGAAAACCTGCCTCCTTTGAGTTGGAAGGGTTGAGAGACCTGAGTGTTACACAGAGCGTCTCGGAGAAGGGGGCTTGTTTGTGCTCTGATGTGTGGCCAGAGCTGTGTGTAGGACGTGTCACTGTGCGATGTTGGCCTGAAGCCTCTGCCTGACAAGGGCTGGCTCCCAGCGACTGCTGCCACCTGCTCGATGTGGTCAGTGCTGCCTCCCAGGGTTCTGAGACGGCTTTGTCCCCGCAGTGCACCTTGAAGTCCTTCCGTTTGCCTGCCACCATTTGCTCAGGCTGTTCCATTTCCCTGACAGTCTCTTGTCAGAACTATTCTGCTGGGGAATGAGGCTCTTCATCTCCTGCCTGGAACCCTAATAAAGGCAAAGCGGTTAGAGAGCCTCAAGGGAAGTCTGGTCACAGCATCTGCTACCAACCGTGAGGTCTGTAGTTAGTACCCTGGGTGAACGTGCTGCAAAGGTGTTTACCATTCACTGCGACCCGACTCAAGTAGCTTGTGGACTTGCTGGTGGAGGTGGCTGCTCTGGCCGTCCCTCACCAACACCAGGGGCCCTCAGAAGGGGCCCTGATAGTTTGGTTCAGACACTTCTGACTATCTGAATGTTCAGTCAGGACCAAGGCAGCTACTTGGCTTATTCAAGGAGGAGAGAGACTCCATTTCTATGGCTATAAGACTGAACTGTTCTAACCCTCTTTCTCGACTCCTCATGGACGGTCTGTATTTCTTGCCCCTTAGCCAGATTCCCTCGCCTTATCAGCAGATCTGCTTCCATACAGGATTATAAATTTTAACTGGGCACTTGAAACTTTTTCACAAGCTGATATGGATTCTAATTCAGCTCCCACCAAGGCCTTTTCTGTTTCTCGTTCCAATTGTATTGATGCTCCCCTGAAGCAGGGGGTCCCTCGGGGGTGAGGACGACGGAGCCCCAACGCGCTAGGGCGTCTGCATGCATGACTCCGGAGACCAGGTTCAGTGACGCAGATCCGTTTTATTGTGGAACTACAGGGGTATATATAGCATGAGGGGACCAATCAGAGGGAGACACGTTGCTATAGGCGACCAATGGCTGAAAGGCTGGGGTACTGTGCACGTGGCTCTAGGAGTTAGTTCAGGCGGGCGTTGCTCCTTCCTGGTGTGCCGAGGAAGCATGTCATGGTGGAGGGTGCTCACACCATTGCATCAGCCGCAGCGCTGAGACATACTTCCGGAGCTCTACCTACACTCCCCTAAAAGAGAATACGTTATGAAAGGGGAGACCACAGGCTTTGGAATCTCCCAGGCCTGGTTTCAATTCCAAGCAGTGTGGACTTGGAATTAATTAATTTTGGAAAGCCTCAGTCTTCCCATCTCAGAAATGGGGATAATATTTTCTATCTCACAGGATTACTTTGAGGATTTAAAAAATGATGGTTAGAAATCACTTGAGCCCTGGCCAGCTACCTCAGTCATTTACAGTGTCATCTTGATATGCCAACATTGTGGGTTTGGTCAGGGCGCATACAAGAAGCATCCAATGAATGCATAAATAAGAGGAACAAAAAAATTGATGTTTTCCTGTCTTTTTCTCTCTCTAAATCAATAAGAAAAAAAAAGAGAAAAAAAGAAAATCACTGGACATGTCACAGGCATTAAGTTTCCTTCTCTTCATGTTTGTAATGATTGCCACAATTAATCATCCTTGGAGATGATCTACCATCTGTTTTCTGTATGTGTCATGCCAGAGAAAACGGGGCTGCATTATATATAGAACAACTACAACTCAGCAGCACTGTCTAGTTAAAAAGTGAATGAGACCCGTGAATTAACTAGAATTTTTCCATTCCTGTGCTTTTGCAGAACAAGATAATGACAGAAGTTAGGCCATGATTGTCACATCAGCTGAAATAAACAGGGAGAATTTCATGGCATGCTCAGAGGCTGATGTGTAGAGTGGTCTCAATTACATGTATGTTACTGTACTGGGGTCACCAGTGAAATGTTTTCATATTGACTCTCAACACACTTAGACCCTTAGTTACCAAAAAATACTATATTTATTATTGCCTGCCATGTTTGAATGATCTAGGAGATCCTGATGATCAGTAGATTCCAATTGATCCAAGTTTTGTTAAATAAATAGCCAATAAGTGACAGTCACCACTGCTTCATTTTAGTACCTGGAGATTGGTTGCCAGAGGTGTACCCTGACTCTTGGATAATTAATTTCTGGATCACAGTAGCAAATATCCAGAATCTTCTAATTAGAGATTAATAGCTAATTACACCCAAGATCTCATAAGAAATTTTAGCCTCATTATACCTCAAACTATATATCTTTCTGATTTAAATGTCAAAGATTTGCTTATAGTTTATAGTCATCTATAGTTAAAATATAACTAACAGAAAGGTAATTGATGACAAGATGCATTGGTACATTATAATTTCTGATTCAGAAGAGAGTCAACTTATTCATAAATTATGCATATATGCATAACCCATGAACACAGAAAATAGAGTCGAGAAGGCCTGGGGTGGGAGGCGGGCGGCAGGATGAGAGAGATCAATGGGGGGAAAAGGGGACATATGTAATATTTTTGACAATAAATATTTTAAAAAATATTCATAAATTATAATCACAAGTCTTATATTTTCTTAGATGCTTTCCAATGGATTGGCAAATTTATTAATGAGACTAAAAGTCTGACTCAAGATTTAGTATATTTGGTAATAGATTTATATATAGGGTCTCACTGGAAAACATCAATTCCTAATACACTGTGATTCTTTTATTAGACTGGTCCTAAAAGATAATCTATATATATAAAAGGCTAAGTGACCATCCAACTGTCCATCCAACAGTAGCTATGACATGCACTGACCATCAGGGTCAGATGCTCAATGCAGGCGCTGCTGAGCTGCATTGGCTTAGCAGCGGCGGTTCTCAAGTGATGCACCCTAGAATCAGAGAGAAGGGAGCTCGATTCCGGGGGCGTCACCTGAGAACTGCCCTCTCACAATTTGGGACCCCTCAGGGGATGTCAGAGAGCCGGTTTCTGCCTGATCCCCACAGACCAGGCCGAGGGACCCCACCTGCCGGAGGGACCCCGTTCACTCCGCAGATGCCTTTCAAGCCGCGGCGCCACCCCAGGTGCAGCCAGCCAGAGAGGGACTGCAAGAGGTTGGCTCCAGGGCTGTCTTTCCCAGTCCTACCCCACCGGCCACCTTCTAATTCATTTCCTTTCAATGTGCACGAATCCATGTACCGGGGCACTAGTACTTAATAATGTATTCTGCTACCGGTTGATCTTGGTCAGGGTGATTCACTTATATATCTCTTTTTTGATTGTCCATAGCCAAGAACTGTAATACTAACTTTAGTAAATAAAATCTACAGCTGACATCAAAGTATATTTTGGTCACTTATGGAGTTGTGTGTGTGTGTGTGTGTGCTTTTTGAAGTGCTGTGTGCTACATCTAGGAACAGGAAAAGCTGGCTCCAATATTTGAAGACCAGAGCTGGTAGTGAGGAGTACTGATTTGTTGGCATAGGACACAAACTTAGTAGAAATTAAATTAAGACTAATTTTATTTTGTAGAGATAATATGTCTATGTATCAGGCCAAGGGAAGAAGGAAAGGAAGGAGAAAATGACAAGAACTGTATGCTCATTGAACAACCAGTGTCAAAATAGTGGAGGATTAACCAGCAATTACATACATTCCCAAGCCAAATTTTGCCAAGGAGATTCTACCAGCCTTTCACATAAAAACACTTCTGCCATTAATCGTCAAATACTGTAAAAGCCTTTTGAGCCTCGAGTGTCTTGGAAATGTTTGGAGATAGAGAACATGACTGTACACAGATACCTGACTTAATGGAGCCTGCACACAGCCTTGTGACTTGTCTATAGACTTAAATAAAGGCAGGGATCTGGAAGTCAGTGTCAAAATCAGCTCTAGTGAATTAGTTTAATCAAAGTGAACCCAGGATTCTAGCCCTCTCTGGCTCTTAAACACCCAGCTAGAGTCTTGTTTTTGTTAGGGTCTCATCTCAAATTTAGGTAGGCAACGAGGAACCAGAAACAGATTATTAATGAAGAAGCCAAATCTGAAAAGCCACCATCTTGAAAGGTAGCAGATTAAATCTGAGTTGAGCAGCAGACAGCAAAAAATATTCATGTCGATTTACTTTAATTAGAGAATCATAATGTCATGATTTGGAAGCGAAGAATCTCTTTTCAGTGGGATTTGTAACAGTGGGAAATCTTGAGCATCTCTGATAAATTGGAAAGAGCTTGGACATGAGTAATGAAAATGATGAAGGAGCTGGAAGAACTGACTTATAGGGGAAGATGAAAAGAATTTAACATGGATAGCTTGGCTGAGTGAAGAAGAGATCCTTTGATTAATAACTAGGCATTCTTGAAGTGCATAAGCACTAAGAAAAAAAATCAGTACATTTTGGGTGTGGAAAACATGAATAATGGAATCAATTAAGCACAGTAAAATAAGCTGAATGTCAAATGTAAAATATCTATTTCTGGGTTTTTTAGACATGCCTCTTGAGGTACTTTCAATGTTAAATATTTTCTAGTAAAAAGTTCTTAATATTTTCAATCTCCTTTTTTTAAAGAAAAGAAGCAAAATCTCCCAAGGGTTTTGAAGAGATACATTTTGTTCATAGGGGCATAGTGGTTAGATTTTAACTGTGGTTGGGAACCAAGCCAACCATGATCTTCAGGACAAAGTTTCTTAAATCGAATATTATTGGTCCTAACACCATAGAAGAGGTTCTGTTTTTCCTCTGGGGAGTTTGTCTCAGGCCTCTGCGGGAGGCAGAGGGAAACAGTTGACAAGGCTTTGACACCGATTGGTCCAGGATAGCCTGAATGCACATTGTCATCTCTTACAAGGTGTCTGGTTCCATTCAAAGTTGGGAAAGTCTGGTATTAAAAAACTTTAATAAAATGTCATCGTAATTATTCTAGGGGTCTGATTGCTGAGACAGACGCTACGAATGTACCTAACTAAGGTGAGGGAGGAGTGAATTCAGGATTCTAGGCAGGTTGGCATGGCAGTTTAACGTTCAGACATGGATATCGGTCAACCCAATAAACCTTGAAATCAGTAGGGTGTCAGCTTGTGTACAATGACGTAATTTCCATGCTGAGTGGTCCTAGGAAAGTTGGCGTAAAGAACGACTACTAGCGCCCTAGCTGGTTTGGCTCAGTGGATATAGCGTCAGCCTGCGGATGGAAGGATCCCGGGTTTGATTCTGGTCTAGGGCACATGCCTGGGTTGCGGGCTTGATCCCCAGTGGGGGACATGCAGGAGGCAGCCAATCAATGATTCTCATCATTGATGTTCCAGCCTCTCTCTCCCTCTCCCTTTCTCTCTGAAATCAATAAAAAAAAAATATATATATATATATATATATTTAAAAGAATGACTACTAGGATGAATGTGATAGATCCAAAGGTGGTGAGAACTCTAAGTCACAGTTGGCTTCTGTATGTGTTGCTTGTGCGCCTCAGCTTGTACCTTCTGATAGTGCTAATGTTCCTCACTCATATGAATTTTTTCCATCCTTATTATCTTATTTTCTGGGAACTCATTGTACACACAAGGGTTCCATTAATAGCTTTGACATCTAATGTTTTTAACACCAAATGCTTTACAAGCACCATCTAATCTGATCACTAACTTTCTTGATTCCATCTTCCTAAAATCTTTGTGATTCTGCAGTCAGAGTCAGACCAGAGTTAACTGCATTGAAAGTCCATCTCGGTGCAGGTTGGTTACTCCAACAATGATGTCAGAAGCTGGATTTGTAGATACAAGATTTGGCTGAACTTTCCTGCCTGGGTCAGTTGTTGTGAGGACAGGCAATGTGTTAGAAAAGGATTGGAAATTAGAGCCTGAAATTAGAAATAAGGATGTTGTGTGAACCAGACATAGAGGAGGAAAAGGGCTCAGGAACACAGATGGGATATGTTTGCTAGGACCAGTCAGATATATGGGCAAGGAATTAAGTTTGGTAAACAAGTAAACATCAGAAGTCTAAGCCAGATGAGGATGTGCAATGAGGAAATTGAGATTTGGAGAGCGTAAGTTTCATGCTCATGGCCACAGAGCTGATAATTGTAGGTCTGTTTATATGAGAGCTTGACCTCTGCTATAAACTTTTGCACAAATTTCAAAGTTCCTTTTACTCAGGTGAGCAAATGTGTGTAAATTCCTTCACTTGTCTATTTAAACTTTATTTTTATCTCTAGTCCCCATTGTTTCTGATGCAAATTTTTAATTTAGTCATTACCAGGAAAACTCAGTCATGTTCAAGTCTATTGTCTGTCATTTCAGGTTTGAGGTTATTCGACTACACCCTTTTAATGCTATGCTCCGAAGGCTGTTATGCAAATGGTGGAGAGATGTTTATTTCATGACTTGGATTCATCTGGGTGGCCTGCTGCTGTCCATTCATTGGACTCTCTGGCTCTTCTCTACCACACTGGTACCTGTCACATTTTATCAACATTCTCAGCTGCACCCCTACTAGACACACACTTTGTAATTTCTGCATTAGCCCCCTGCTGTAATTTTTCTGTAATCCACAGCATGTTGTCCTTCAGCCAACTGCTACCTCCAGTCTGGAGAACCACAACAACCTTTGGGCTGAAGAACTCCTGGGTTGTCCCTAGCCCTCTACCTTTGTAATCTGCGGTGGCCACACCACACTGGCACAACCAACTGCCACCAAGGACTTTACCTGAAAATTGAGGCCTATGTTCTCCCATCTTTGAATCCAACAGCTTAATTGGAGGGCTAAGGTATTTTTGGCTCCCCATGGAGGCTAAGCTTGAAGCAAGGGGTTAAGACACAGCCACCCCACCTGACTCATTAATGGTTACCTTTCATGGTTTGTATCTGTTCTGTCTCTAATGTCTCTCTTCCCCAGCCCACAGCATTCTCTATCTAGACTGATGTGTAGGTGGAGCTCTGATTCAGGCTGACAACATCTACTTCCTAATCTTTCAGTCTTATTTGTGGATATGAAGTGTTTGAGTTTGCTTGTCCAGTTGTTCCGTTTGAAACTCACCCTTCGAGCAATTTAGCCACTGAGCTCCCAGCCTAAGCTGGGAAGGGTCACTTCTGTGGGGGGCTGAAGTGGAACCATACTCCAGTTCCTGCTTGCATATTATTTTCCAACTTCAGTAAAAATGGTTGAGCTTGTTCGAGCTATCCTTTTTAGAGGTGATTCCAACAATTAATAATTTTATTTTGTAGAAGTTGCTGGTGTTAAAGTGTTGCCTACATACTTGGGATTTTATAAATTCAGTGAAAGTTACCCAATTTGCTAATCTGCTGTTACGTCAGGAACCTTGACATTTAAGACACATAAAAGGGAATAATTATGTAAGTTATAAAATTGACAAGTACTGTGGCAGTTCATAAAATGCCTGAGCGAAGTCTATCTTACTGCAGGTGTTGGGAATTCAAGGGTAAAAAATAATTGGCATTGACAAGGGATGCTGATTATGTGGGTTTGTGCAATGTACACTATCAATCATCCCTGTATGCACAAGAAAAACTCCTGTTACAACAATCTTTAAGCAATTGCTCAGATTCTTGTTCACATTAAAATGGTTTTAATTCTGACCTCTTCCTTCATGTCCATATCCAAGCAGAAACCAAATTCTATCTCACAAATATTTAGCCTGACTCTTCTATCCCTATAATTACAGCCTTAGTTCAGACCCTTATCTTCTTTTGTCTGGAATATTATAACAGCATCTAGACTTTTCCTGCTTTAGACAATCCATGCTCTGTTTATGCCCAGGTGTTCTTTATGGCAAGAAGATTGAAATTCAGATAGAATCTGCTGGTCAGTATTAAAGTAATATTAAATGCATCACATTCCTTTTTTTGAGTCAGAATTTTAGAATATGATGGTATAGTTGACCATTATTAATATCTGCCCAACTGTTCTCCCTACTTCTGGAATAATATTCCCCTTCATTTTGGAAATGTGTCCAATCTCTTATATTATGTGATCCTGGTGAAAGTTTTGCATCATAGTAACCCACCTTCTTCTGGCCATGGAGGTGGGCATGGAACCATGCTGAGCCAATACATTGCAGGATCTTTTCAAATTTGACTAAAGGAAGAAGAGTAATCCCTTTCATTGATGAGTGAAGCTGAGATATGAAGTGAAGACCAGTAAACAGTCATGCTCTGACCCTCTAAACTAATGCCATGACCCGTTAATACAGTTCCTCATGTTGTGGTGACCCCCAACCATAAAATTATTTTCGTTGCTACTTCATAACTGTAATTTTGCCACTGTTATGAATCGTAATGTAAATATCTGATATGCAGGATGTATTTAGGCGACCCCTGTGAAAGGGTCGTTCGACCCCCAAAGGGGTTGCGACCCACAGGTTGAGAACCGCTGCCTAAACAAAGCCAGTTTTGAAAGAAGGAAGTTGGAACTCAAGGGGAGCTGACTTGAGAGGTTGGAGAGCATTCTAGTACTGTTGTAGGTCCCACCCCAGTTGTCTCTAAGTCCAACCATAGCCTAGAGCTGTTGGCAGCTAATTCCTTGGCTCCCAGATTCCTCCTTTTGCTATACAAGGTTATGTTAAGTTTCTAACATGTGCAGCAGAAGCTGACCTGGTGAGTTTAATGACTTAAGATCCACAGAATTAAGGGCTAACCAATATTTTACTTTCCACTATCATCTACACTCTGACTCAAAAAATGCCCAACTATTTTTATGATAGTCTAGGTTAGAACACCACTTCCCCAACTTCTAGGAAAAGAGGGTCATTAAGAGTCATCTTCTTCCATCCGGGGCTGAATATCACGATTCCAGCGTTCTCAGTGTGGTGAAAAGGCATTAGAGTGTAGAAAAAACCAGTCTGTTTCCTGGCAACTCAGAGTCCAATGTGCTCTTGTTGCTTTAGGTGCATCTGAGATTCTACTGAGGGACTAATGGGCCCCTGCAGTGGCCAGTTTGTTTTCATGTTTTATCTATTTTCTTTTGGAAAAGGTTGAGCTCTCTACTTTGTTTTGTGATGTCTAAGGGGATTGTGTTCATGTGGATTTTGGCAAGTTTGCTTGACCCTGGATTCCTCAACGTGTCATTCTCTGAGGCAACAGAATATGCACTGAAGACTCTTAAAAATACAAGAGACTTTTTGGGGCAGTCCTTGATTGATTGCTAGAATGAATATATTATTATTTGAACATTTTGGAGCAGAAACAAAATACTTAAAAATTCAGCAATGATAGCTCTATGTAAGAAAACCAAGGTGTCTTTTGGTGATCTCTTTCAGATTCCTATTGACATTATCACCTTTGTGTCCAGGTGTGTATTCAGTAGAATCTAATAGAGGAAATCTTGGTAAAACTCAGGGACACCAAGATGAGTATAATCTATTTCTCAACATCTAGAAGATTGCAGTTTTGTAGTAAGTTAGGGCACATATTGGTACAACAAAAGTGTGCTCAGGCTATGCAAAATAGCCCCCCAAAGTTCACAGTAATAGTAAAAACAAATACCAAACCAGCAATATTTCTCTGGCTTCCCTGCTATGTATATTTTGGCCTATCATTTCCTCCTGAAATTTCTCCCAACCAGTTCAGGAAGCTCTGAGGGAGTCTCACTTGTGCTAAGGACACAGGGTTCTTGTCCGTTAGGTGGAGTCCATGAGTTCTCCTTGTGCATCACTGGGCAGGTCTCTTGGCCACCCTGCGAGGCTACCATGTTCTCTTTCCTGCTTTTGGTTCTTTGGGGATGTCCATTGCCAGCACTGATCTGTAGTGTTGTCCTCCCATCTTCTTTCCCTGTGTAGCTCAGCCCAGCTTCCTAATCAGGCTTCCATGGTTTTCTCCCTCATTACATGGAGATCTGCCTTCTGGGTGACTGCCCTGCTCAAGAGAGGAAAATGCCTTCTGTGCCCCCTTGTTGCTTTGGCCTATTGCCTGGGCTGAAAAGATACAACACTTTGTGTGTTCTGTGCCTTACAGAAATTTTAATAAAGCAGCACTTGTATTGGTCTACTTTATAAACTCTAGGTCCCAGGTATTTTGGTTAAGTTCTGGTGATTCATGGCTGGGAATAATGGAAAAAGCATACTTCAGGTGGGACATCTCTCCCATACTGACCTAATGGGCCTGCATGGCCTTGTTGAAAATAAATTCCTTTCACAAGAGGCTTCTTTTCCTTTGTAGGCATATAGCTTTCATGCTTTCTCAACCTCAGTGCTCCTCTACATATGTGTTTATTTGATAAAAATATATCGATATCTACAATGTGTCAGTTACCCGGCTAGCCCTTGGGCATAGAGTGGTTGATGAAGTATTTCTGTTTCTATCATCATGCATCTTGGAATAAAGTATTATAGCCTAAAACTGTCTAAATATTCAGCGAGTAAATAGCTTATGTTGGCTTCTAACCTCTACTGCAGAACAGATAACGACAGGAGGTTGCATTTGTTAAATGCCAAGGGAGGAAGCCCCCGAGGATTTAAGAGGAACAATGGATTATTAGAAAGGCTGGACTGAGCTTGTGAAAGAGATGGCAGTTGAGCTGAGACATTGAGGAAATTCAAAGACCAGGTGAATGGAAATGAAACGCAGCAGCATTCCAGAAGGAATGTATATGCAGGTCCAGGAGGAGAGAGGCAGTACAGATTTGCACACATGCATGCCAGGAGGAAGGCTCAGGACAGTTTGAACTTAGTATGGCTGCATCTGACTCTGGGTTCGTTAATTATGTTCTCTGAGCCTTAGTTTCTTATTCTGTAAAATGGTTTTGCATATGGATTATAAGAGCACAAAGTACAGAGATGTAGGTAAAGCCCTAAGAATCATGTCTGGCAAATATCTTGCCAGTTTGGTTGAAGCAGATGATGTGTGTATTGGAAGGAAGTATATATTTAAAACAATGTTTTTATTTATTTCAGAAAGAAAGGCAGAGGGAGAGAGAGAGAGAAACAGCAACGATGGGAGAGAATCATCCATTGGCTGCCTCCTGCGTGCCCCCCTACTGGGGATCAAGTCTAAAAACCGGGCATGTTTCCTGACCAGGAATCAAATCATGACCTCCTGGTTCATGGGTCAGTGCTCAACCACTGAGCAGCACCAGCTGGCAGGACGTATTTCTTTTGGTAATTCTTTTTTGGAGTTTACTTGTTACTATAGGACAGGTGAAAATGACTGAGGAGCACTCTGCTTTGTTACCCACAAGAGGAGAGGGAAAAAAATGGGATGGAAAACAAATGAAGGAAATGGACTATTTTCTTGTACTTCTTCCAACCTCTTATCAGGTGTGTTGAGCACCTGAATTACTCAGCCCAATTTAAACTGTGCACAGGACAGTTTGGTTAAGTTCTGGACCAGCTGGGGCTTGGCAATGGACACTTCTGTTCTCTCATTGCTCTCACTTTGCCCAAAAGCTGGGAGAAATACTTGTAAGAGATGATCTGACCATGGCACTGTTACCTCAAAGCATCACGTTGGCTTATTTGAAATATAAAATAATAAAGAGGGCTCATATGTTTCTCTCCCCCTCATAAAACACCAGCATCTAAACACTCGGCTTTATTTGCTCCAATTTTGTCCTGCCCTTTATTTGTGGCAAAATGAACTTCACTGACTGATTCAACTTGCTCAGCCCTACTGTTGACGTCTAATCTCTTTCCTTTATAATTAGTTTACACCCAAAATCAATTGTGGTGCCCTCTGCACTCAGCTTCAAAGTGAAGTTGCCATTTTACATTGAAAGGGCAAAATAGATCAACCCTCGCACTTCTCTTTCATTTAGATTCTGCACACACAAGGCTTGAAAGCAAGTCCTTGCTGAAACCTCACCTGAGTGGCTGTGGCAGCCACAGTTAGGTCAAAGTAGCAGGATCCGAAATAATATGCCTGGCTCTGTTTAGTTCTCAGTGTCTCTTTGCTAAAAGGAATGCAAACTCATCCCCGAAAAGCGGTGAGAGGGAAGCAGAGAATTTTCAGTAGGAGGGGGACATGGGATAGTGACAAGGAAAACTAAAACCAGGAAGAAAGTGAGGGCATTTGGTAAACACAAAAGAATAAAGATAAGAAATAGGCATAAGAATTATTTGGGATAGGTTGACAGTTTGCAAACAAGACAAAATGCAGATTTTGGGTGGTGAGTTAAAAAGTTGTCTGGCTTGAATAACACGGAAGCAATGGAAACTAAAGAATTGATTGTAGGGGGAAGACTCAAATGGGATTATAATTTCATTCCAGTCGGCTTCTTTTATTTTGAACTACCAGCAGATTGAATAGCTCATATCATGATTTAATTAAGCAAGGCATCCCTGAATTTGTATTCCCTGTTCTTTTTGTTCCTAATATGGCTTCTGAGCCTTTCTTCTGATATGAAAGCCCTGAGACCATTGCATTACAGTTAATTGATGCAGCGTCTCACTGCAGCGTGCCACTGAGAACATGCGGGCTGGGATGTGCTATTTACGACTGAGTGTCCTGTGCCTGGCCCCAGACTAGCACATTTTTGGTGTTCCATGACAGTTATGACATGTATCAACAAAGGAGGGCCCCTTTTGCTCAGCCAAACAGGCTTTCAGCCCATTTCTTTGAGTATTCTTTAGACAGATAGTCTATCCTTTTATTTCCTCTGAAGCAATGAATTACCTCTGATATTGAAGAAACATTAAACAACAACACCACGAAGCCACAGGACTTTGATTCCTCAAGGGGTTTCCCTGCTAACACCACGTATTTCATGATGAAAGAACCCCAATCAGGGCGGCACCGTCATGACCGTAACTGACAGGCTGACAAGCTGAGCTCAGCCTGATGAATCACTGAGGGTGGTGTGTTTTCCATACCCTGACAGTTTAAGCTTCTCCTGACAGATGTCTGTCAGGCGGCAGCAAGAAGATTGAGCTTCGGGGACGCCTTTGCTGCTGTTGGCGCGCGTGGCTGGGTGGGAAGGTTGGCCTCACTTTCCCCGTTCCGTGAACTGTTCTCCTGGCCTGGGCCCTGAGATATTTTCATTATCCCAGTTCCTGAAATTTGAGTCACTGTCAGTCACAGAAATGTGATTGACCTTCTATTCTAGTACATGGAGACAGCCTACTAAAACGGGCAGGGATTCGAGAATCAGAGAGGCACATTTTAGGTGTGTGAAAGTGCTTCAAAATCAATGAGCCCGTGATTCTGAATCAGTAAGTGGGGACTTCTGTTTCACAGAATTGTTGTGAGAATGGGATGATGTGCCTGGAATCTATGAAACGGGGCCAGCTATGCACTGAATGTTTATGACCTGCCACATTCACATGTTGAAACCCAGTCTCCCAGGTGATGGTATTGGGGGGTGGAGCCTGCGGGAGGGGATTAGGTCATGAGGCTGGAGCCCTCCTGAATGGGATTAGTGCCACTGTCAACTCAGAGAGCTCTCTTGCTACCTCCCACCCGGTGAGGACACAGCAGAAAGATGGGCTGTCTATGAACCAGGAAGTGATGCCTCACCAGACACTGAATCTGGTGGAACCTCGATCTTGGACTTCCCAGGGTCAGAAACTGAGAAATGAATGTTTGTTATTTAAACCAGCCAGCGTATGGTAGTTTTTGCTACAGCCGCCCAAATTAAGCAATTGTTCTTAACTGGAACAATTTTGTATTGTTTTGTATTCCCCTCCCTCAGGGGGCATTTAGCAGTGTCTGAAAACATTTTTGGTTGTCATGGCTGCGGGCAGGTGCTACTGGCATCTAGTGGCTAGAGGTAAAGGATGCTGCTCAGAATCTTACAATGCACAAGACAGCCCTTCCCCTCTCCCACTCACCTATGCAACAAGGAATTCTGCTCAAAATATCATTAGTGCCGAGGCTGAGAAACCCTGCTTGGGCAGCGTGAGTGCTGTAGCCCTGTGCAGGAGCTTATGAGTTTAATTTCTAGAAGGTTTGCTGATTCATACTACTTAAATACCCCCCAACCCCCACTCAGAAACCCACTAGCTGACGCTTGCTCCCCATTTAAAAAGTATTTGGGCTTTAATCTATTAAAAGGATGTTAAACGAATAGGTTCTGTAAACATATACTTCAGTGACTTAAAGAGCCACCACAGGCTTCAGCTCTGAAGCCTGTGCCATCCTCCCTCAGTCTCACAAAGTCCTCTAGAACATTTTCCCATGCCACCTCGCGCACATCTTTGGACACACTCCATATAATGGTGTATAGGGGTCTGCTTTCTGGCTCCTGGTTTGCTGCGATTTCAGTGTCACTGGTGGGCAGAGTTTGCTTATCACCCTCAGTTTACTGGCTGCTATGACTAAACTGGAGGCCCAATGCACGAAATATGTGCAAGAGTAGGCCTTCCTTCCCCCAGCTGCCAGCACTGGCTTCCCTCTGGCACCTGGGACCCAGGCTTCCCTCTGGCCACTGGCAGGCACCCAGGACCCGGGCTTCCCTCGCAGCCCCGGCTTCATCTGGAAGGTCGTCTGGGAAAACGTCCAGTCTAATTAGCATATTATGCTTTTATTATTATATAGATTGTATCCCTTCCCAACCCTCACATTCATATGTTGAAGTCCTGACCCCCAGCACCTCGGATTGTGACTGTTCAAATCAAGGGTCTTTAAAGGGGTGATTTAGTTAAAATTAGGTCACTAGGTCACTTCTAAGGACAATATGACTGGTGTCCTGATAAGAGGAGATTAGGACACAGACAAATACAGAGGAGAGACCAGTGGCATCAGGGTCAGCCGGGAATTTGTTAGAAATGCAAACTCTCAAGGCCCCATCCCAGATCTGCTGAATCAGGAACTCCAGGGGCGGCACATAGAAACCCATGTTTCTAGCCAGCCTCCCAGGGGCTTGTTAGATACTCACATTTGAGACTCCAGTCATAGGGTCATTCTCTGAGAATTCCCTTTTGCGTTCTGAGCACAGTCACTGAGCACAGCACCAGCACTCTCTGCTATCTGAATCTGGCAGTCCCTGTCCAGAGTGTCCTACTGTCCTTTCCTTCAGACACCTTTCAACTGCTTTACTGTGAGGAAATCAGCGGAAGGTTCACAGATTCCACAATGGAAAGTTCAATTCTCTGATCATCCTTCCATCGAAACGAGAGGATTGCCTCGTCTTCCCCAGGAAATTATTTTTCCCTGACCAGGGTTGTGACATCTTTGTCCCCAGCTGTGACGTTAAATGTCCTTTTGTGTTATCATCAGTTTGTAAGTCCCTAATTCACAGAGTACTTTTTGGTACTTTTGGTACTTTTTGGTACTTTTAGGTTAAATAGTAACATTAATAACACATTTGTAAAGTACTTTTCAAGGTACAAAGCTCTTTTTATATCCTAAAATGTTAATTTTCTTACCTGTAGAGTGGGGATCATTATATTTAGCTAACAGGACTTTTCAAACAAGCCCATGGGTTTGGTTCCCTACTTCCCAGGTGAGAAACTGATGCAGAAACATTACATGACACAAGGGGTCTGTCCTGTGAAGAGATAACTTGGGCCTGGTTCTTTCTAACACTGTCACTTAAAAACTAAAACACCATTTGCAATTGCCCGGATGGACCTAGAGAGTATTGTGCTAAGTGAAATAAGTCAGTGAGAGAAAGACAAATGCTGTACAATTTCCCTTATATGTGGAATCTAAAGAACAATGTAAATGAGCAAACAAAACAGAAACAGACTCATAGATACAGAGAACAGACTGATGGTTGTCCAAGGGGAAGGAGGTAGGTGGGATGGGTGAAAAAGGTGAAGGTATTAAGAAGTACAAATTGGTAGTTACAAAATAGCCATGGCGATGTAAAGTATAGCATATGGAATATGGTCAATAATATTGTAATAACTATATATGAGGCCAGGTGGGGACTAGAAATATGGGGGGGGTGGGGTACACTTTGTAAAGTATATGATTGTCTAACTACTAGACCATACACCTGAAACTAAGATAAAATAATACTGAATGTAAACTGTAATTGAAAAAAAAATAATAATAAATTTTAAAAACTAAGGCAAAATTCATTTGTTCCCAGTTTTTAGTACTGAGCAGGAATGGCCCAGCCTCCAGGCCCCAGCACATCCACCTGATATGTGCTTAGGAAACAGATTTGCTTCTTTCCTCTTCTGCTGCTGATCCATGGCCTCAATATAAGTAACTAAATTGTGCAGCCCAGGGGGCCCTGCTTTCAGTTTTCTCTGTGAATGTGCAGAGAGGAGAAGCCAGAATTCCTACTCGGGCTAATTAGAGCTATTAGAAAAAATGAGTGGTGACAAATACAAACCATCAAGGGCACGGCACCTTCAGCAGTGGGAGGACAGTGGCAGTGGGTGCTGCGCGGCTGCAGACGCCCTGGAGATGAAGATGGCGCTTCCTATGATTGCGCGATGCCTGCACCTGAGGACCACCAAGGCAAGACAGGCTCTATCCACAAGTTGGACAACTCCTTCTGTATTTGTGGAATATGGCCTGGCTCAAACACTGGCTGATGCAACACATCACTGACAAATAATTATCCAAAAAGCAGCAAAGGTAGATTTCATGTAAAAGACTGCAGGAATCTGGAAAACTCCACTGAAACCTTGATATGGCGGCAGAATGAGAAAGAATGTGCTTGTGCATGTGTGTGTGTTTACGGGTATGTGTGCCTGCTTGTGTGTGCATGTGAGTGTATGTGCATGTGTGACTGCATGTGTGTGTGCTTTAATTACTTTTTGTGCCCTTTAAAATCCCCACAGATGTTTGGGGGAGACAATTTTGAATGATGTGTAGTCATGTCTGTTTGTCTTTGAGAATACATGCATTTCTGGGAACCATGGAAATGGACATGCTCATTTTGTGAAAGTACATACTAATTGATATTGCTTATTTTTTATTTAGCATGCAGGAACGTGGTTCTGTGTTTTGTGTGATTGCATTTTTTTTGGACCTTAGTCATTGTGTCATCGTGTGTTTGACTGTGTATCCCAGAAAAAAATATGCAATATACCTACAAAGCTAATGGTCCACTGGTTCTCAACCTTCCTAATGCTGCGACCCTTTAATACAGTTCCTCATGTTGTGGTGACCCCCAACCATAAAGTTATTTTTGTTGCTACTTCATAACTGTAATTTTGCTGTTATGAATCGTAATGTAAATATCTGATATGCAGGAAGTATTTTCATTGTTCGCGACCCACAGGTTGAGAACCGCTGGTCCATTAGTACAGGAGGCCTATTACTCCCTCTACCCGGAAGATTTTGTACTTTGCTTGAGAGCACATGCTCTCCTGGTTCCCCTCGAGCTCCTGGCCACTCCTTAGTCCCCTCTGCTGGCTCCTTCTTATCATTCCAAACTCAGAAAGGTTGGAGCACACAGGCTCAGCGACCTATGCTTCATACTATTCCCTGGGTGAATGTTCCATAGCTTTTAATGCCATCTCAATCCAGATTCATCCAACATTAATATTTTCACACCAGAATACTGCCTTTCAGTCGGGCAGCTCCGCTCAGCAAGGCAATAAAATTTGCCGTCACCCTTGACTCTTCCTTCCACACTCACGTCTAACCCCTCAGCAAATTTTGTTGGCTCTGCCCCCAGAAGAGCTCCAGGATCTGACTGTTTCTTACCGTCTGCAGCGCGCATCACCCTCCAGGCCCCTGTCATCATATCCTGCCTGGACGATCTCAATGCCTCCTCCTCGCCGTCACGTGTTTCTGTCATTGCTCCTGGTAGACATTTTTTAAAAAATGTTTTTTAAAATTTATTGGTTGATTTTAGAGAGTGAGGAAGGGAGAGAGAGCAACATCGATTTGTTGTTCCATTTATTTATGCATTCATTGCAAGACAACTGCAAGAGGGACCCTTTTCAAAAGCAAGCATGAGCATGTCTCTCTGCTGCTGAAAAACTGCCCCTGGCTTCCCAGTTCACACAGAGAAAAGCCAAATCTGTATCCGTGGCCTAAGCACTTCCCAGCATCCGTTGCCCCAGCCTGCCACATTGCTTCTCTGATCTCATCTACAGCTCACCACCTCCCCTGTCCACACATTCCAGTGGACTCCTTGCTTTTCTTTGCACATGCCAGGTGTGTTCCTGTCTTGGAGCCCTTTTATTTCCTGTCTGGAATACCCTGCTCCTGGGTATCTTACTTCCCTATCTCCTCATGTTCTTGCTGCAATATCACCTTCTTGGTGAGGCTTCCTTGACTACCCATCCTTTTTTTCAATGCATCCCTACCTCCCTACCTTGCTGTATCTTGGCCTTTGTAAAAATTATTTCCACCTGAATTACCGTGTGTTTATTTATTTGTTCATTGTTTCTTTCTCTTTGAACTGGAATGAAGCTTTCCAAAGACCAGAGTGTTCATTTGTGTATCCCACGTGCTACAACGGTGTCTGATACTTAGCAGGTGCTCAATAAATATCTGTTGAATACATTAATGAGTAAATAAATAGGCTTCAAGTGAAATGTTTGCAGTAAATGGGATAGAGTCAAAGGAATAGGTAAAACAAGTAAGGACTGAAAATTACTAGAACTATGATGAAGAAGGCATCAGTTTCTTCTCTCAATAAAGAAATAATTATATCTATACTAGAGGCCAGGTGCATAAAATTCGTGAAGGGGGGGGGGCGGTCCCTCAGCCTGGCCTGTGCCCTTTTGCAGTCTGGAACCCCTCAGGGGATGTCCACCTGCTGGCTTAGGCCCGATCAGACATCCCTCTGGCAGTCCGGGGCTCTCACAGTCTGGGACTCCTCGCTCCTTATCGCCCACCTGCAGGGGAGCGGGGAGAGGCTCCCGCCACTGCCGCTGCACTTGCTCAAGCAGTGAATCACACCAGCTGGGTTTAATGCAATATTTTTTAACAGTCAATATTAAGTAAAAATCTGTGATAAATAACATATCAGGTTTTAATAAAGATAGGATTAGTATCCCTGACTTCCTTTACCTTCAGTCTCCATGATGGCTGCACTCAGTGTTGATTTTATCTTTTGGTACTTAATATCCATTTGTTGAGGGAGTGAATAAATGAAGGTCAGCAAAGGTGTGCTAGAGGAAGAGGAACATAGGTCTTCAAGACCTTTCTTTGTGCCTTGGCTTTAATAACTAAAGCAACCAACACTTTCTATATGTCAGGTACTGATCAACGTGTTTCATAGAAATGATATGATAACTTATTTAAATCTTCTCTAAAGTCTATGAATAGTTATTATTGTTATCATCCCCATTTTACAGA
Organism: Myotis nattereri; assembly: GCF_964212035.1. NCBI lineage: Eukaryota > Metazoa > Chordata > Mammalia > Chiroptera > Vespertilionidae > Myotis > Myotis nattereri. The sequence goes on along the minus strand of NC_138093.1, from coordinate 27,352,039 downwards.
TGTGGACATTGAGGTCCAGAGAGCTGGAAGGACTTGTGTGAGCTTGTACACTAGTAAGTGGCAGAGCTGGGCTCGATAGTGGCTGTGTCAGATCTTCTGTGGATAGGAGGTCTGATGGGTTTGCAAGGCACCAGGAGACATTCCAGGAAAAGGGAATCTAAGCAAATTCCTTTTACTATTATACAGCAAGTTCACACGGACACCAAAATAAATCATGCAAACATAGGAAAAAACAGATGTCACGATCCAAACCCTAGGCTGGGGAAACTAATGTGGAATTATTTTACGAAGCATGTCAAACATATGGAACAAGTTACAAAGCAGGGCCATTATAGATTAAAAAAAAAATACCATTGGCTTCAGAATCCAGGGTGTAATATAAAAGAAAGAAAAATGAAGGCAAGAGAGAAATTATCCTATTCTCTGCAGCAGCGGAGAGAGGTTTGCTCTGATAGGATTTTTTTTTTATCATTATAAACCTTTTCATAATGATCTTTCCCAGAGAGAAATTATTTATGGTGTCCCTTTGAGTATGCAAGCCATGCACTAAGCTCTAAATGGTGTGTGTGGAAAGGATGGAATCACAGGTGGGGATCACTTGCTAGAGATTACTTGCAAGTCTATTCATAGCAACTGCCTTTGGCCTCAGCTACACTAATTTGGAGTGTATGCTATAAGGGCTCTGTTGAGGGTTATTGTTGGGAAGAAGACTTGCCATTTAAAATGTGGAAACAACTTCTCAGGGAATAACATTAACACTTTAATCGAATGTAATCTCTCTACCCTGTAGAGAAGCATGATCTCCCCTTGCTTTGTGTGGCATAGGGAAGCTTTATTGCATTTTTGTGAATGTTGGCCGGCACATACATAAAAGTCTGTGGGAAATATGTTAAGGGCGAACAATGTGAGAGGACTTCCTGTTTGCAGTCTCTGTTTTTTAAAAAATGGCATAGTACTTGGGTAGTGACATAGGTTTGAATTCCAGGCCCTCCAATGAGAATTTAGGATTTCCCTCTCCTCTTCACAAACTTGGTCTGTAGTAGCAGATTTTACATGGGCCTGGGAGCCATAGGCTTTCCCTACTGTGCTCCTGAGCCAACCACCCTGGAAGCTCCACCTAGGAATGTAGGCTAGAAAAAAATACATATCCAGCCACAGATTACAAGTGGAAATTTATATTCTAACTAGAGGCCTGGTGCACAAAAATTTGTGCACTCGGGGCGGGGGGGGTGTCCCTCATCCCGGCCTGTGCCCTCTCGCAGTCTGGGACCCCTCGGGGGATGACCACCTGCTGGCTTAGGCCTGCTTCCCGGGGGATTGGGCCTAAGCTGGCAGTTAGATATCCCTCTGGCAGCCCAGGAGCCCTCGGGGGATGTCCACTTGCCAGCGAGGAGCAGGCCTAAGCTGCATTTGGACATCTTTAGCGCTGCTGAGGAGGCGGGAGAGGCTCCCACCACCACTGCTGTACTGGCAGCCATCAGCCTGGCTTGTGGCTGAGCAGAGCTCCCCCTGTAGGAGTGCACTGACCACCAGGGGGAAGTTCCTGCATTGAGCGTCTGCTCCCTGGTGGTCAGTGTGTGTCATAGTGACCAGTCATTCCCAGTCGTTCTGCTGTTAGGGTCAATTTACATATTATCCTTTTATTATATAGCAGTGCTTGGCCAGCCCGAGTGAGGGGCTGATGGCTGTTTGCAGGCTGGCCACAACCCCCAGCCACCCAAGCTCCCAGTGGAGGCTGGCTGGAAGCAGGTATCTGGGATTTATTTGTCTTCTGTAATTGAAACTTTGTTGCCTTTTGCGGAGGCCACAGCCGGCTCAGAGCAGGCGGGAAGCTTGGCTTCCTCCATCGCCTCCTGCTTGCTCCAGCTCCGTGGCTGCCCGCTGCCATCTTGGTTGGGTTACTTTGCATATAGTCGCTCTCATTGGCTGGTGGGCGTGGCTTGGGCATAGTGAAGGTACAGTCAATTAGCATCTTTGTCTTTTATTAGTGTCGATCTGACTTCTTTTAAGATGTGTTGAAGTAAAGTCACATTTTCTGTCCCTGCTGTTGATTTTTATGTAAATTTCTGGGGCTCTTTGACGTCCCAGAGGGGACTGACACCTGCTTCATTGTCTTTACAAGCCCCTGTGAGCGTTTGTCCATTGCCCCATTTTTCCCCATGTGTTCCTGAGAAGCGGAAACTCAGCTTTCCTTGGCTTTCTGTGCATGCCAGGAATGACCCTATGCTAATTCACTAAATGCCCAGTGGAAATAATGGAGGCATTTTATTTATTTTTTAAATATATTTTTATTGATTTCAGAGAGGAAGAGAGAGGAAGAGAGAGATAGAAACATCAATGATGAGAGAGAATCAATGATTGGCTGCCTCCTGCACACCCCCTACTAGATATCAAGCCCACAACCTGGGCATATACTCTTGACTGGAATTGATCCCAGACCCTTCAGTCAGCAGGCTGATGCTCTATCCACTGAGCCAAACCAGCTAGAGCTAAAGGGGTCATTTTGAAGTAGCGATTAAAAAAAAAAGGACTATTGGCCTACTGTGCCTTTTAAAATTTTTTTATTGATTTCAGAGAGGAAGGGAGAGGGAGAGAGAGATAGAAACATCAATGATGAGAGAAAATCATCGATCGGCTGCCTCCTGCACGCCCCACACTGGGGATCGAGCCCTGACAACCTGGGTATGTGCTGTGACCATGAGTCGAACCATGACCTCCTGGTTCATAGGTCAATGCTCAACCACTGAACCACGCTGGCTGGGCCCATTTTTCAATGTAAATGCAATCTAATTTGCTGTCTATCAACAAGAAAACAAGTGAACTGAGAGTGTGCATGGCAATCTTGCTAAAACCACTCTGCTATCAATTAGCTGTGTGACCCTGGATAAGACACTTCACTTTTCTGGGCCTTGGGTCTTGTTTCTGTTTTTCTCTGTAATTCACTTTCTCTATATATGCAATTAATGCATTTACATATATAGTTTCATTCATTCATTCACTCACTGAACAAATATATTAATCTACGTCTCGTGCCCATGATTCAGTGTCAGATGAGATTAAACTTAATTGCTATACTCTTGGAGTTTACAGTCTAGTAGGAAGAGGTATATACATTAATAAAAAATCATGAGAATAAGAAAAAAATATAAATCTAATAACTTTAAAAAGGAGAAATGCTTTCAGTTATGTAAACATTTAAAAGGGGAAATTGAATAAGTCCATCAGGGGTATTATATTTTGTGCAAGTGATAGTTTAGGAAAAATAAAGTGTTTACAATAACATTTTTTCCACTCAAAAATAGTTTTATTGAATCTCATAGAAAAAATTTTATGTCCTGTTTCATAATATGAAGAAAAAAATTCAGTGACTTCTCTGAGAACTTGTAGGCAGACACCCAACTTTGTTAGGAAAAGCTGAGCTTCTAAGATCTAAATATGAATGGATCTCGTGTGCAAGAGAAAATACAATGCATTTGTGAGCAGGCTTGAAGGCATAGGATAACGGGAGGGAGTGTGTGCAGTGGAGTGGGCAAGATGACAAGCTGTGAGGCAGCGTGAGATGTCCCTTCTCACAATCCCTTAAGCCTTAAAGCTACTGAACTCACACAGTGCTTCAATGGAAATTGATGTAGAGGTTGGACTTTGCAACTCTAGACAGGAGGCTAAGAAACAGATACTTAAAGATGTAAATTGTTAGGAATCTGCAGAAAGGAAGGCCGGGTCTTTGGGCTTCACAAAGATATAGCATTGGATTTAAGGTTATGCTCAATAAGATTACTGTGGGCAACTGGTCCAGCAAACGTCGGAGTTATACTACAATTTAACTTGTGTGTTATGTTAAATAGAATAGTTATAAAGAGAAAACTGGCTCTGCTTTTTAGCTACTCAAGTGGTATCTGATGTCTCAGATGCCTGTATTCAAATCCTCTCAACCTCACCTGGCTGTGAGCTTCACCTCACCCCATGACAATAGCATCTTCTTTCGCCTGCACATTTCTTTCTACAACCCCTGCTCTCTTATCAAGCATTTGTTTGTTTTTTATTAGCAGAGACACAAAAGCAAAGCTTTGGTTTCAAGCCTCACTAAATTTAATAGAAAAATTATTTTAAGCTAAAAAATATTTTAAGATAAAAAACGTCAAGGTACTCATCTCATTTATATCTAATTTTAAGAGTCTGAAACCCTACATTCCTAAAGGATCAAAGTTTATGGCTATTTTACAAAGTTCATATTTATTAATTCCTGTAAGGTAACTTATTAATTCCTTTTTTCACTAGCAAAAAATAACAACAACCAAAAAAAACATAAAAAGAAAACAAAAACTCTTGGGTTTATAAATTCTTTAAATTGATATTTTATTTCATAATGTCACCATACAGTGGTGACATCTCTATATAATTACATAACATATACATCTTTATATAATTATGTAACAATACTTATCTCTACATAGAACAAAATGATACATGTATAAGTGTATATATGTATACACATGTAATATTTATTACACACATATAAATAAATTAATACAACATATACACACAAACAGATGTCTCACCTGGATTTCCTTGAAATTGAGCTTGACACAGGCTTTCATGTGAATGCTTTATCGGGAAGAGAATCCCAGGGTAATTAGAGCGGAGGGAAAGGGAAGTGTGCAGAGAACAGTGGGAAGCAGGATGATGTGTTACCATGCTGACCATAGCTTCACCAAGGGCCACAAAGAGACATAGTCACTCCATCGGTGGTGCACCACTTGTAGCATTGTTTGGACAGCCAGCATGGAAAAATCCCGCATCTAAACAGTGCATTAAGGAAATAAGTGAGTTGATATTTCTTTGCAGTTCTCACCCATTTTCTGCTTTCTGTTGGTCAAAGTTTGCCTCATGGAAGTTGACTGCCCCTGTATTTAAAAAGTTCTATCACCTGGTCCCCTTGACACCTTTGGGGAAGCCAGGTCTTACCTCATGTAATGTGTGCTTCTGGAACTGAAGTCTGGGAATGGTGAGAAGAAACAGGGACCTCAGATGTGTGGCTTGCTTGGCTTCAGATGTAATAGTCTGCACCTGTGTATGAAAGCCCCCACTTTCCATGCTTCTCTGTATTCACATCTTTTGGTAGTAGCTGCCCTCCTAACACAAACTCTGGGCTTGCCTTGTCTCTTGCTTTGGCCAAAATGACCTTAACATTTTAACCTAAACAGAGGCTTTAAAATGCACTCATACATTTCCACTCCCTCTCTCGCCTCTGATTGCCTTGAAAATGTATTCACGGTGGCTGAAGACCACTCTTGGACTAGCCTGTTGGAGGGATATGAAAGACATATACAAGTGAGAACTCAAGGAGAAGAGCTCAGTTGTCTCATCTAGGCTATCCTATACTACCCTGCAGGCAGCTGACCCCAAAACAGGTCAAAGAGCCCAGCCAAGATCAGCAGTCACTCACCCATATGCAGCTGATAAGCCCAGAGGAGACCAGGATTGTCATGCTGACCCATAAAATAGTCACCAATAATAAATGACTATTGTTTTAAACCATTGAGTTTGGAGTAGGTGTGTTACATAGCAATGGCTGAAATAGTATCCTGATTAGTGAGATTTGGGGTGAATTTATGATCTAGTCTTCTCATAGGAAGTCTATAGGAGAAATGAGCCTATAGGAAGAGCTTGAGCTGTTACATACTTAGCAACATACCAAGGAAATATTCTTATATTTTAAAGTTGCGCAGAAGGAAAAGAATAGACATTAATTGAAGGGCTGCTTTGGAGTAGGTTATTTTTATTTGGGAGAATGTAAACACATCTCATCTAAAAATTGAACATATTCTGGGTACATTTAAACCCAATGTTTGTTTTATCATGGCATTCCAAAGCCATTTCCACATAGGTAGGGGGATCTTGGGCTGGCATTCGAAAGTATTTCCCAACAAACCATTGCATTCACTGTTACTTTGAGGTCTCCATGCAGACATGTGAGTGGAAATCAGTGCATTGGGGACCTCAGAAGGTTTGGCAGTGCATCTTAGATGCTTATACGAGCCACACAAGTTAGGAATCTGGGATGGAAATCTCCTAAGAATAACCATTCTCACGAAATTTCCAATCCCTCTGGTTTTTGGCAGAATTAAAAATTCCGTGGACATGGCTCATGTCACAAGACTTCTGTGTGGTGCTGGCCAGCACCAGGAAGAAGAGCGGCCAGGAAAGGAACACCAAACCAATGTGGCTGCATGTTTTCACGCCTTTCAAAAGGTTTGGGTTTGGCTCCAACCAAGAGAGAGCACTTGGGGTTTTTATTTTGCTCCAGCTCCTTCAAATACCATTCACCTGACTCATGAAGCTTTGAACATCAGCAGGAGTGAAAACAAGGGAGTGAATAAATTTTCAATATTCCTGATGTTCAAACATACTTTGAGCAAGACTCCTAGCTGGGAGAAAGAGCAGAATACAGATTACCATTGGAGCAGGATGTACTCATACCATTTTTTCCTGGAGGGTAGAGTGGCAACGCCATTTGTTAATCAGGCAGTTTTTTATGTTCCAGGCGTAGGGGTGATCCTAAGGTATACGTGACTTAGTTTCTCCCTTTAGGTGGTTCACATGGTTGAGTAAGATGGACAAACCTGGTCTGGGATTATCTTGCTCTTTCCAAAATTTCACTAGGATTTTAAAACCCTATAATGTATACTACTTGTGTTTTTGAGAATAATTTTTCCATTTCTCTCATCTCACTATTGCATAAGCTAATTCTACTGTTTGGAACATCTTACTACCTATTGTCTGCTTGGCAAATTCCAATTTCTATGCCAAATTCAGCTTAGACATCAACTTAAGTCTTGCCAAACATAATTAACTATTCCCTTATCTTTGCTACCTTTCTACTTTGGACATATTTATATTATTGCGCTTAACATACAAAATTGTGTTCTTAGCACAGTACCTGGGGCACAGTAGATGTTTGATAAGTGGAATTTGTTTGTACAATACACCGTTGTACAAAGTTCCCTTTCTGAAACACACGAGCGCTCAGTCAACATGAGCCTCATCCTTATCTCTCAAGCTCATCATACTAATTAACCACTTGTCATTCCCAACATGACTTTCGTCTCAGCAGCTTCCACACACCTCCCATCCTCCAGGTCACCCTGTCAGCCTTCTCATAAGCAAATATAAAAGGTCATCAAATGCTCATGGGCTAGTTCATTTTTTAAAAATCAACTGGTCTAATTCGAGGTTGCCAATTTAGAGGGATCTCAACTTCTGGACTGTAGCACCATTTACAGCACCAATTTACTTGACAGCTAATAATATGGTAATATTTGGGCTTGAAATACAGAAACTCTAATTCCCCATGAAGCTAAAACAGGATAGGGATAATCCAATTTAATTTACTTTTCAAGTCGCCAGTGGCTGGGTACTCCATCAGATTACAGCATGAGATGGCACTAATGAAGCAAAGGTCAGGGGCTCACATCTCTGTCTGGTCCAATTAGTATTATTATTTTTCACATCCCCTTCCATTTCCCTCAATCTCAAGTCCCTGACGAAGTAGTGCAATTGTGCAAAGGGATGTCCAGAAAAGGAAGCACAGGAAAGGCTCAGTGAAAACCCACTGTAGTTCTAGAAAGGCAACTGATCGTTTCTGTGCTATTCCTGTGTGTGTGTGTGTGTGTGTGTGTGTGTGTACGTGTGTGTTTGTTCCTGGGAGGGTCATTTTTGGTATATGCACAAATACAAGTGTCTATCCTCCTAATCTCTCCCTCTTACGTGATTTGAAAAGCATGCATTGTTTTAGTTCGACGGAAGGATTATCTTACTTTAATACTGGCATTTAATGTACATTATCACATTTATTATCATATCAAAAACAGATGTTTAAAATTGGGGCTAGAAATTCTATAACACGGATTGTATTACCTCAGGGCCACCCTAGGCTCACTGCTCAGTTGTATGTTGTTATGGCTTTAATAGAGCAATAATGTGTTCCCATGAGTCTTGGTCTGGTATCAGATGACATGTGGGCTAATTTTGGTGGGTTGAGCAGACCGGTAGGGGGTTATACAAACCAGAGCAATCCGCTTCCCCAACAATAAGAAAATATGTGAAGCATTAGTGTTAATAGTCAAGACATCTCTCTCTTCTTATCTCCTCTCTTCTCTCTCACTCTCTTTCATCCTTTATCTTTGTCTATTTTATCCAAAACTTATTGCCGTTTTTCCTGTCTCCAAATATCCCTCAAACTTCACCCAGAAACAGAATCTACCTCTAATTACTGACTCTCTTATGTCAGCGAAAGCTACTTGAAAACTTCCTCTTATTTGCCTTTCTTACATTGCTTCTGTACTGATCAAATTAAAACAAGCAAGCTTAGAAAAACGTATAGCATTCTTGATTTTAAAAATGATAATCAATGCAATTTAGATAAGATTAAAAAGCGGGGGGGGGGGGCAATAAAAGCCAATGTGGAATCAAGCCAGCGATTCATCTGTTTGCATTAATAGGTTCCAGCGATGGTACCACAGGCACGGAAAGCCTGCTCGCCACTGCACTTAGCAAGCACATGAGCTTAAAAATAAACTTTGACAATGTAGATCTCTTTGTCCTTTCAGGAATGGAAAACATTATGTACTTCAAAGCATACTAAGCCCGTTTTTAAAATGTAGTTGGGATATTGTTACTCTGGCAATTGGGAGGGTCTTCGGGCTGCACACAGTACATGGGCGCTTCGTGGGTCAGAGTCCTGGACCCGCAAGCTAGTGAGAAAAATGACGGAGGCAGTTTTGATCTGCGCATTCCTAAGGAAGAAAGTTCTGTCTTGTAAGTTCCCTGGAATCACTGGGATATAGCTCCTCTTTTCAGTCAGGGAATTTTTCAGGAGCCCAACTGCAGAAGCAGAGCGTTTGAGTAGCATATTTCACTCGCGCACAGCAGCGCGTGTTCAGTTTTGAGTGTTTTTGGACAGGAAATTGATCTATAGGGTAACATTCACACACAAAAAGGAAACAGTATGGGACGATGGCTTGTTAGTACAAGTGACTCTGTTTTGGAAATTACGGACAAGAAACTTTGGAGGAAGAACGGCATTAAAGATCAAAAGCATGATGACTCCTGATGAAAACATCCCCAAATGATGAACCCACGAGCAAAAAGGAACTTCTACTGTGAGTATCTTCGCAATAATCGAGTATTGGGTTTGTTTTCACAGCGTCTGGAGTATGTGGAGTAGATTTCCAAGCAAGCACTTGTCTCAGGGAGTCTTCATTATAGGCAAGTCTATAATTACTCTTATTGGGTGGTTCCAACAAAGGGTTAGTTACTGAGATTTTTTCCATTACCTTGCAACTCTGCAAGAAATTGCATGTAAATGTGGGCACATTTTCTACAATAGGCATGATATATCAACTTTTAATTGTGTGATGTATTACACTGGCAATGGAAAATTGATCACCATAAGTATCTATAAATTCCATTCCATTTTGATTCTGGACATTTAAACTATGTTTACTTTGGTTTCATATTATGCTTAATCCTATAATCATTTTTTCATATATATATATATGGAGAGGGAGAGCGACATTATATATAGACACATTATTTGTAATTTATTTAGAGAGAATATTAACTATTTCCTTGATGAATCTTATTTGTATAGTAGGTTAGAGATGACTTAGAATCTTGGAAGTGGGGAAGAAAAGGTTTGAGAGTTTAAAACTTGAGAACTAAGACCTTTTTCATTTTCACCTTTCCATGTTTATTTGGTAAGTCATTTTTTTGAAAATTGTTTAGATGTCTCTATATAAGACTTGTCAGTTCATAGGGATATTGTTGTAGTCTTAGAATGTGAACCAGGCTAATCAACAGCATGACCCTATGCAAATATTAAGTATAGCTAAGTCCCTCTTTAGTGCCTGGCATTCTGAACAGATAGTTTTTGATTGTTGAATATATGCTGGTATTGGGTAACAGGACAAATATCCTGATTGTACAGTAATCATTTCATATCGGGATTTTACTTTGCAAACTTGTCTATGAGTATGAAGGAATTCTGTTTAACACAGAGCTGTGTAATGTGTTTACATTATATCAAATTCTAAATGATTTCTGTTCTTGGTTGCTTTTCTTTTGAAATAAAAAAAGAAGAGTCTGTTAAACTAATTGTTTATTTGAAGAGATATCATAAAGTTTTGGGAATGATTCAGTATATAAAATATCAGCTTATTTCTATTTAGCACCTATTTCCAGGCACTAGTGCGGGACATTGGGACTTGCAATTAGCAATTTTGGAGCCCCCTCTGCTGAAAATGGAGGGGTAAGCCAAGACACTGGCCAAACCCTAAAATGGGGAAGCTCATTTTTTTTAGGTGTTAGAGGCATGAAAATAAACTATGAAGCGTGTGTATAAAGAGATTCTTGGGGGCAGGCCAAGTGTTTCTGGAGGAGAGAAGCAGAAAATATGGAGAAAGGTATTGAGTGGGAGAGAGCTGGAGAGGTAAGGTGAATTCACCAGTGATGCCATCTCCATCTTGTACGGTGTCAGATAACACTGTTATCATACTCTAATTTTTTTGCTATAGATATTTGTTAAACTGGACACGTTTTTATGCTACTACAAGTACAAAACAAGAGTGTTGTGCATGTGGTTTTATTTCATCTTATTAGAAGGGTAGTGGGATCCTTTGGGTAGGAACAGATAGAAGTTGTAACTAAGCAACAGTTATCACCAAGGTAAAATACTTTTGGATAATCATATATAACATATGGATAAGCTTAAATGATCCCTTAACAGTTCAGTGTAGTCTCCTACTTAAAGGTATATTTTATAGGTAATTTATCTAGGTAGTTCTAACTAGAATGAGATATTCTACAGGAATCGCTTGTAAGTTCTTTTCAAAATTAGAAGGTCGGTTGATATTGTCTGCATGAACACTTTTTCAAGCTAACATCATCTGGATTTATTATGCAGAACTCTGGGACCTCAATCAAGAAATGATGCAACATCAGCGAAGTCTTAAGGCTTTCTCTTTTTAAGGAAGGGGAAGGCATGTGATTATAATATGAAAGCCAAGTGAGTTATGTATGATAGAATGATTAAGATTTTGAGGATTATCTTCAAAGGAAAAATGTAGGCCTAGACCCCCCACCAGGTTCAGGATGTGGTTACTGATGACAAATGATAGCATGAATTTTTATGACATCTTGTAAATTTTTTTTCTAGTTAGCTGTTTGACATTAGCAAGATCTGTCAGAATTGTCCAAAGATTTGTTGTGTCAAGAGGAATGAGCTTCCTGCCACTGGGAGATGAGGAGGTTCATCACAGAGGGAAAAGCAAATACAAGGTGTCCCCAAAACATATATACACAGACTTTCACAGCTGGTAGCCCTTTTTTGAAAACAAAATGTATTTTAATGAACGTTGCCTTTATAATTATTCAAAGTGTATGTATACATTTTGGGGGACACCCTATATTCTGAGTTAAACAAATGTACATTGGAATTCCAGGTCCCCCAATTCTAAAATGTGTGACCTTGAGCAAATTACTTAAACTCCAAGTGTCTGGTTCCTCATATATGAAATGGGGTTAATAATTTTTCTGTCTTAGAATTATTGTAAAAATTAAATTAGATCATTTATATCAATAGTTTGGCCTGTCGCAAGTGTCCGATACGATGGCTAAACTACATGACATTTCTAACTTTGTGGTTTTAGTAATTCTAGCTGTTTAAAATAAGCTATACTCTTAGATTGTGCTGGACACTATCCAAAGATGTAACTCAATAGAAATATTTATTCTCCACCTAGTGGGCTCCTAATATAAGAAAATCATAAAACAAAGCTAGTACAAGTGCAATAGAAGAACATGTAAGGCAATCAGAATGTATGAATTAGAAATAATGAAGTTTCCTTAAAGATATTTTAGATGTGATGGGTGATATCAGTTTTATTGACTGTTCTAAAATCCTCGATGATTAAGGCAGTGGAAATGCTGGAGTGGCTATCATTTATTAATTTCCCCTTTCATTTTGTGTCTAATCATCTTAAGAAACCCTCTGTAATCAGTAAAGTCAGTTTCAGCAGAAATGAATGGCTTTTTGAGAGTTTAAGGACTAAAAATGTTCATCTTCAAAATATTTCCTATGACATCTTTCAATGGTGACTACAAAAGTCAAAGATTTATGAGGGTGGAGTTTTGATGATTTAGTTTATTGTGTCCATTTGATAGAAGTGCAAAGCACTGGGCAGAACCACCATTCTTATACTACTGCTTAAACTGGCTTCAGCAATGCTTACACATCACCGATAGGAAATAACAATCTAGCTGTTAGATTCACTATATGGAAGGTTGCTATGTCTTAGGGAGAGTGTCAGTAGTGCCTATTGATGGAAATATTTTGCATGTATAGAGTGTTATTTTCTTTTCAAAACATTTCCACATATATTATTTTTTTCTCACCCTTGAAGTAGAGAGGGACCCTGCATTTACTTCATTTGCTGCAGTATTATGAACAACCAACCCAGAGTTTAAGCAGAATTGTCTAAGGAGAAAGTGGATTATGAACTAATGAGGTTTTGATCTAGTATAATTAGTCTAATGGTTTTATGACCATCTTGGATTTTTATCCAAAAATACATGATTCACTCAGTCCTTTAATACTTTAGCAAGAACCTCAAACTCCTACTTTGTATTGTACCATCATCCACAGAGGCCCAACTAATCAGACACACACAAAAGATATAGTGCAATGAGCTTCAGCCTCAATCAGATGTGCAGAAAAATCTGAGCATTTGGAATTCTCTGTCTTCTCTACGATCAGAATCTCCAAGACACTTCAAGAGAGTAAAGGTGTTGATATTTCCTCATTTAATATTACAAAGGATTCAAGGCTACTATTGTACTCTTGGCTGAAATGACATGGATCTGAACAATTGTATTTTACATATTTCATATTATTTACATACTAGAGGCCCAGTGCATGAAATTCGTGCACCGGCCTGCTCCCTCTCGCAATCTGGGAGCCCTTGGGGGATGTCTGATTGACAGCTTAGGCCCACTCCCCACAGTCAGACATCCTTAGCACTGCTGTGGAGTGGGAGAAGCTCCCGCCACTGCTGCTGCACTCACCAGCCATGAGCCTGGCTTCTGGATGAGCGGTGCTCCCCCTGTGGGAGCACACTGACCACCAGGGGCAGCTCCTGCATTGAGCACCTGCCCCCTGGTGGTCAGTGTGCATCACAGTGACCTGTCGTTCTACCATTCGGTCGATTTGCAGATTAGCCTTCTATTATATAGGCTTTTTATATACACATAATATTTTACACTATTATATTATGTCATATATTATATGACAAATTAACCAAGTAACGATATCAGGTAAACTTCTGCTTCATGTCTCTTCAAAGGCTAATAAACTAGATCTTATAAGCATAGATTTTAGGCTCAGGGCATGGCTATGTTTATTGATTTCAGTGTAATAATCAGAAGTCTTTCTTAGTGTGACTGAAGACTTTAGCTAGCAGGAACCACAATTTACAGGTACAAGAGGAACAGAAAAATGTATAAAGCAGGGTCCATGTATCTTGCACAAGTTATCCCCTAGGTGACTTTAAAATGAAATATGTAGATTTCCCCCCATATCAGTAGCTTTATCTGTGCAATTTTTTAAAGCTTAGTTCCTAATTTTCTTTTCACTGAAAACCTTAAGATTGGTGTATGTTCTGTATACTACTTTTGGTTGGTGGCATTTCATGAAAAAGTAGGCTTAAAGAGGAAATCATGGAATAGAGGGCTTAGGTGCATTTTGATTTGAATAGAATAAAACTTAGAGAAGATCTTGTTGTTCATGAGCATTGCTAAGACTGTATTAGCCTTATTTTTTTCTCCTGTGAGAGAAACAGCTTCTAAGGTTAGGCTGAGTGCAGCTGAGCTAATAGAGCTGTGATTACAGGTCATTAAATAGTATAATGCTGAAGTGTTTTGTTTCCATTATGCTGTTTTTATTCTTTTGGAACTCGAGGTCAGAGGTCAAGAGGAATTGAACGGTCACGTGGAAAAGCAACCAGTAACTTTTAATATCTTGAGATTTTAGAGTTATGAGTGGTGTGACCCTTTCAAAGTTCTTGCTTTTTCTTACTTCATATTTTAAAGGTTTATTTTACTTTTGAAAAAGGTATACAGGATTCCCACTCCTTCAGGGTAAGGTAGTCTGCTCACAGAACACAAATTTTTGTTATATATATATGTACATATATATACATATTTAAAAATTATTTTTAAAATATATAAAGTAAAATTCACTAATTTTTGTATGCTTAGTTCTGTGAATTTCCATAAATGTATATATAGAGTCTTGTAACTACCACCACAATCAATATACAGAACAGCTCCTTCAGACCAAAAATATTCCATCTTGCTTCCTCTTTGTAGTCAAAACCTCCCCCATTCTTAACCCCTTGGACCATTACCTGTTTTCTGTCTCTATAGTTTTGTCTTTTCTTAAAATGTCATATAAGTGAAATTATAATTTGCAACCTTTTGAGTCTGTTTTCTTTCATTTAGTGGAATGCATTTGTGATTCATCCATGATGTCATGTCTATCAGTCATCTATTTCTTTTTATTGCTGGATAGAATTTTACTGTACCAGAGTTTGTTGATTTATTTATCACTGAAGAACATTCAGACTGTTTCTAGTTTGGGGTCATTATGAACAATGATATACTTTAAGCATAATAGACTTGAATCATAGGTTTTTGTGTGGGTGTTAAGTTTTCATTTTTGTAGGCTAAATGAATACCTACAAGTAGGATTCCAGATCCTGGGGTAAGTGTACATTTAAATTTATAAGAAACTGTCACAGTTTTCCAGAGTGACTTGACCATTTTGAATTCCCAACAGCCATATATGAGAGTTCTAGTTACTCTGCCTCCTTGTCAGCACTTGGGATTATTAGATTAAAAAAAATTCTTAGATATTCTAGTATGTGTGTAAAGATATCTCACAGTTGTTTTAAATGTTATCTTTTCATGTGCTAATTTCAGTGTGAATATCTTATTTGGTGAAATATCTGTTCAAATAATTTGTCAATTTACTGGAAATTTATTTTTGTATTATTGGTGTTAAGAATTCTTTTTAAATTATGGGTATAAGCCCTTAGTTGAATTTGTGATTTGAAGGTATTTTTACTGTAGTTTTTCTTTCATTTTCTTAACCATCTATTAAAAATTATATATATATATATGTATATATATATATACACACATATACATATATATATATACATATATATATATAGATAGATATAGATATAGATATATAGATATATATAATTGATTTCAGCCCAACCGGCTTGGCTCAATGGATAGAGCGTCAGCCTGCGGACTCAAGGGTCCCAGGTTCGATTCTGGTCAGGGGCATGTACCTTGGTTGCGGGCACATCCCCAGTGGGGAGTGTGCAGGAGGCAGCTGATCGATGTTTCTCTTTCATCGATATTTCTAGCTCTCTATCCCTTCTCCCTTCCTCCCTGTAAAAAATCAATAAAATATATTAATAAATAAATAAATAAATACATAAATATTGATTTCAGAGAGGAAGGAAGACAGAAAGAGAGAAACATCAATGATGAGAGAGAATCATTGATTGGCTGCCTCCTGCAAGCTCCCTACTAGGGATCAAGCCTGAAACCTGGGCATGTGCCCTTGACCATAATTGAAGCTGGGGTCCTTCAGTCCATAGGCTGACGTTCTATCCACTGAGTCAAACCAGCTAGGGCTTAACCACCTTCTACAGAGAAACAGGTTTTAGTTCTTATAAGGTATAATTGATCTATTTTTTTTTCTCTTACGGACCAAGTTCTTAGTGTTGTATCTAAAAAATTCTTTTCTTAACCCAAACTCATGAGCATTTTCTTTTGTTATTTTTCAGAATATTTATAATTTTATGTTTTACATTTGGGTCCATTATCTACTTTGAGTTAATTTTTTCATAAGGCATGGGTTGAAGTACTTTTTTTGCATATGAATGCCCAATTGTTTCAGCAGCATTTGTTGAAAATTTTATTCATAAAATTGTCTTTGCACTTGTATTCAAAGTAAGTTGACTATATATTTTCAGATCTATTTCTGAATTCTCTATTTTGCCTCATTAATTTATGTGTGTATACTTTCACTAATACCATATTATCTTGATTAGTATAGCTATACAGTAAGTCTGACATCAGGTAGTGTGAGTCCTCTAAATTTGTTCTTCTCTCTCAGAGTTGTTTTCTATGTACTTTGCCTTTTCATATAAATAATTTTGAAACAGCTTAACAGATTTATACTAAGTATTTCATTTTCTTGAGCTACTATCAATGGTACTTTAAAAATAAATTTTGAATGTTAAATTGCCTTACATTTCCAGGATTAATCCCACTTAGTTGTGAGGGTGGTGTGTGTGTGTTTTGGTGTGTGTGTGTGTGTGTGTGTGTGTGTTTTGGGGTGTGTGTGTGTGTGTGTGTGTGTGTGTGTTAGATTAAATCTGCCAATAATTGTTAAGGATTTTTACATATATGTACATGAGAGGTGTTCTGCGGCAGTTTCCTTCTTTTGTATTGCCTTGCTATTGCTTTTGTGTCAGGATAATGCTGACTTCATAAAATGTCAAAAATTCTCCTTTCTGACTCTCAGAATGTAGATGTTAACAAAGTGTTATTTTAATAGAGGGAAATTAGCGATCAGCTTTGCCACAATGCTGTTCCATCGGGTGGTAATCGAAAGCATGTGTAATAAGTAAAAGCAAGTGGAACATGTAATTCATAAAATTCAGTGAGACTGTCTCAGAAAAATCGTTTAACATGCTAATCTATGTATGATGTGAGTTATGAAATCACAGCCAGCCAGATCACCTCTCATCCCCACCTCCCCGTCATAGGTTATGTTTATATAAGGAGTCCATCTGGTAATTTCCCCACAAACGGCTGAGAGTATGTTTAGTGTTTCCATGCCTATCCTGAGCAGTATAATAGGTATGTTCCACAGAGAGATGGATTTTCCAGAGTTAGGGGAAACCTGTATTTATCTTCCTGTTTTCTCGATGGTACAATTGTAGGTTGCTTTGATGGTATTGTGATGCCAAATACAAGAATATCAGTGTAAGGAAGAGAGTCTAAACTCTGAGATTAGAGCAAGGAAGACTGCTATGGTGGATGTCAGTCCTTTTAGTTAAGGAACAACGTGAGAAGTCAGTACATCATAATACAATGGTTGTGAAAGTGGACTCTGCAGTTAGATTGCCTGGTTTGAACTTGCCAGCTGGGTTAACTTAGGTAAGTTACTAAACCTCTCATTGTTCATTTAAAAAAGAACTAGTTTAAAGTTTCTTTCCAATTTTCCTCTTATCTCTGTTTTCCCGGGTGTGAATTCTCGTTTTGTTGGGCTCCAAGTCTCTGGGTTGTTGTATGTATATTGGACTCCTGAATTTTACATTCTGGAATTATTCACTTTACAAGGTTTAACTTCCTGCAATAATCCTTTGTGTGAACTGGGAGGGGTTTTGCCCAGTCCAGTAGCAGTCAAGTGCAAGGGGCTCATGGTAAGATCGAAAGGGCTAGAGCAATGGTCTGAGGTGAACTCTCACAATGGATGAACTAGGGCTCCCTTGCAGAATGGGATGACTCCTAAGTTCACACTTGGACACACTTCTTTAAAAAACAAAGCACTCAGTGCTTTGTGAAATTTCTAAAAATTGCTTGGGAAAATTTCTAAAAATTGATGAGGAGATGAACCGGGACCATCTTATCATATCATGTAGTGAAGAAGCGCTTCAGGCTAATAAGGCTATGTTATTGGTTCATCAAATTTAAAAGGGTACTATTAGATAAAATTGGGAAAATTTGAGTGGGATAATAATTGCAATAAATTGAAATTCTCCAAATGTTTCAATCCATGAATTCCCAATGATAAGAAATAAGGTAACTGGAGATTCATGGAAAGCCTCTTTATGAAACTGAGTGATAAGTAGGAAAGAGCTAGTGCAGACAACGGGGAGAGTATAGGTGCACAGCCAGGTGATGGAAGAACTCAGTCTTGTGTGGTTCGAAGACAGTGGGTGGAAGGGAGAGAGGTCAAAATGAGGTAGGAAAAATATTCAGGACCACGTGGCCATGCTAAGGACTTGATCTTTTATTCTAAATGCAATAGAAACTTTTTGAAAAGTTTTATGCAAGGAAGGGATGCGATCACATTTGCAGTTTTAAAAGACCACTCTGGCTGCTGTATGGCCAATGGATTGGAGGAGTCAAGAGCAAAATCAGAGAGACATAGAGATAGAAATAGATTTAGAGATAGAGATGGGGATAAGAGATGAGAGATGAGAAATTCAAGGGAGAATGTGAGCTCGAGTTAGAGAGAGAGTTAGGGGCCACTGAAAGCGAGAGATGAAACTGGCCAGGTCTGAGAAGCACTTGTGGAATTCCATTCTCTTTCAACATGAAAAAAGCAATCTAAGAAAGACCTATTGCTCTCTGGAGTATAATCTTCTATGTCCTAAGTATCTGATAAAAACAAGTCCTTTTATCTTTATTCTGCTATTATAAAAAACTGGATGTAGTGGGAGGATTTTGTTGAACAGGAGTCATCATAGACACATCGACTGGTTGCTTCCCATTTGCACCCCAACTGGGGCTGGGGATTGAGCCTGCAACCAAGTACACACCCTTGACGAATCAGCGACCCTTCGGTCCTTGGGCCAATGCTGTAACCACTGAGATAAACTGGCCAGGCTGTGAGGACATCCTTTAAGGATGGTTTTGTGCTGTGAACACCATTAATAACGTTTGGGATCAAATTTATTGGATAAGTGTATCTAGCTTTGAAATATTAATCATGAAAGATAAAGCCTGACTATAAAGGCTTTTAGCTCTCTTTCTTGAATAGCTTGTAAATTGGCTAAAACCTAGTGATAACACTTACTTTCGTGTGGGGTTCATATACCATCTCAGAAGCCAACTTCAAAAAGGGGATTCCAAAAATATTTTCAATATTTGTACCCTTAGACTTTAGTGGCATTCCAGTGTGATTAATCCAAGATGTACTCATTTGGATGTGTGAATTCCAGAAAGTTTGCTTTCTACTTTATTCTGTGTTCCTACCATATTCACTTAAAGAAATAATTGGGATTAAAGAATCCTCAAATAAAATGTCATACATGGGACATCACCTCTTAATTTCATTCTATCAGTCTCCTGATCTGCCTAACTCTAATATTCCATAAGCAAACACGTTTTGATAGTGATGAAAAGATTTGACTTAATCATTTCAATAACTTTAAATGATATAATTTTTTAAAATCACAGAATGTATGTTTTCATTGATAGGTGATAGTTGGTTATTGGCTATTAAGAACATATTTTTAAATTTACAGAAATTGTCACCTATCTTTGTACAGTGAAAAAGTTATGCTTGAGATAGTCATGTGATGTGCTTATGATTCTTAGTCTATAAACCTGAGTGTTTAAGAAATATAGTTTGATTTTTCTAGTAAGCAAACTTGACTTTTGTTTCAAGTTTCCTATTTTACCGGATAGAAGTTTAATCATGATCAATTTGGGGTTTTGGTTTTTTTTCATTGTTTCAGGTCTTTTCAGTCAATTCAGTGTTTTCCCAAATCCCGGGTTTGCTTCTAGGTTCCGGAGCTTTCTGTGGTTCATGTCCTTGTCATGGATCTTTTGACATCTGCTTTGGTAGCATTTGCTGTGTCATCTCTGATCACTGAGTCCTCACAGGTTGTATCTTCCTTGTCCTAAGCATCAAGTCTGCTTAGCAGTTTCTGAGCCCCTCTCAGGAGACACCAGCAATGTGTGGCTGTTCCCTTGTGCATTCTGGGTCCACAGGGGATTCTCTGATGCCATTGGTCCACTTTTGGCCGGATACCGTACGCAGTCATTGCTTCTCAAACACCCCCGTGCTGAGCGGGGCACAGTGCATTTTAAGGAAATGTGCTGCCTTACTGGGGTCTTCTGAAGCAGGTTTCAGCTCCCAGGCTTTGCTGGAATCCCAAACCTGCTAGGGGAGATGCACCCTCCCCCTGCTAGCCCTGGCCTAGGCTCAGGCAGGGTACAGGCCCCTTCACAAGATTTAAGAGCGTCTATCTCTCTTCCTCTCCCTGATTTTTCTCTCCTTTTCCAGCCCAGGTAACCTTTATGTTCTCTAAAACAGAAAAGAAAGAACCTTGGATTTTATACATTACTGTTTTTCCAGTGTGATGTTTACATAAGGACTTTGGTTTTTGAAACTCCAAAATCAGTGATTTACTTCTTCGTCCTTCTCTCCTTCCCGGAGCCCGGGAGTCTGGAAGTGGCTTTATCAATGGGGTCGAGTCCCATGAACACACAAGAATCCCTAGGAAGGAAGAGAATGAGCTCAGTTATACAATATTCACGTATGAATAGTATGATTGTTTACACACGGCTTCCCACAGCCTACAGATTGTTAAACTGAAGGGAGTGAGCCTTCCCTTTTAATGGAGCTATTGCTACTGTGAAATAGCTGCGTATATTCCTTTCAAACGATCCATCTTGCATTATATGAACTTGCTCTAAGGCTCAATTTGTGTTTTTGTTGTTGTCTTTTTTCCACGTATTCTTGGAACTACATGGGCTCTTTGGACTCCAGCCAGCCCTCTATTATAAGACATCTTTCTATGTTCCCTATTTGACAAAGAGAATCCCTGCTGTGTTAGCCAGTTGTGCATAGCTGAACAAGTCAGTTCACTGGCCCTTTAATGAATCACCTTTTAATCTGTCCCCTGGCCATAAATATGTCACTTTAATATTATTTCAGGGTTTGAATTCAGTTACAGGGAAGCATTTTGAGAATGGAGCGACGACAATATTTTAGGTTAAGTGACTCCACAGCAGTTACAGTCAATAGTTGAGGCCCTAGTCAGTGAGCCTGGCCATGTTACAGAGTTGGCATCTAAGGGTATGCAATGCAGCGAAAGTCCATCAAGCAGCCAATGTATTTTAATAAGCACCAAATTCCTAGATTTGTTTCAACATCTGTTTTACTAATGGGAGTGGTTTAAAGCAATCATAACTCTAACAAATAGTTTCTAGTTTGCAAGGCCTTGTTTTCTAGGCGAGAGAGTTTAGGTGACAGAAGTTGCTGATGTGATGCTTGTTCCCAGAGAGCTGACTCTAAATTTTATACGACGTCCTGTTTTATTTGTTTGGCTTTGTCTCCCATCCACTACACCCACTCCTGCTGACTTGGATGTTCTTGTTAGGACACAGGTGAGAGGAAGGGCCAGCTGCATATCAGCTCAGGGGAGTTTCTTATTCAGCTGCCCAGAGTGGGCAGGAGAAACGGAATGTGCCCCCTTGTGGATGGGGGCGTTTATTTAGCTTCTGGCAGAGTAGTGATGGCATGAGCTTCCTAAGGCAGGTAGGTATAGGGACCTGATGGGGAGAGTGCTTCTGCAGACACATTCCCACCCTGACACCCTGACGGGTCCTCTGGATCAGAGGACAAGCCACACAGACTAAAGCAATCTCTGGATGGGGCCAGTGTTTGCCAGCGGGAGCCAAGGTTTGGGCCGTGTCAGGTGTCCGCACGGCACTCCTGTCAGCTTCTCAGCGTTAGTTCACAATGTTAAGAGGCCCATTGTCGCAGGTGCCCAGTCCACTTGCTCAAAGAACAATGCGCTTCTAATCCTGGCAGTGAAGGCCATGTACACCTAGGCCTCTTGAGGCTTATGAACACTGCTTTCATACAGAAATGCTTGTGCTAGCCCCGGTACCCAAAACAAAAGATGTCTAGAAGATGGCTTGTGGTTTTCTGCCCTCAGCTTCCCTCATGGTATTCTTCTGACTTCTCAAAATCTTACCTATGCACCTTCTTCATAAAGCTTTTCACGCCTGAAATTCTCACTGAACAAATGTTACTTAATTATCAAAGAGTCCTAAATGAGAAAAAATATCTCCGTGATTCATAAATTTTTATACCATTTAAGAGACTCAGACCAATTGTGATACATATATATCACAATCGTCTCACTGTTGTCTTTATAGCCATTCTCACCTACCAGAAATAATAAATTTGCTGGCAGACTGGACTTCTACATCTTTCTTCTGGCCCAAACAAATATATATATATATACCTCTAGGAGTTTCTTTTTTTAACTGAAATAAAATCATATTATACCCTTTACATTGCAAGTGTGTATTTGGCTTAATGATCCGTCCTGGACGTACTCGTAAACTGGTTAGGAGCCAGTGTGTCTAGTGGTGCAGAGCAAGGCTTCAGGATTTCACTGCCCGAGTTCAAATCCAAGTCCTAGAGCTAAACAGCCCTGTAAATTCAGGAAAGTAATTCAGCCTCTTAGTTTTCTCATTGGTTAAATGAGGATAACGATAGTTTGAATCTCATGGGGTTGTTGTGAAGGTTAAATAAGTTCGTATGTAGAAGGTGTGTAGAAAAGCACATTCAATACATGCAGCTATACATTGCTGGTACAGGCTAGAAAAATATGCAAATACACAGAAACGAATCAATTTATGTAAATGAGATGACCATAGGTTTTCATTTCAGAATAATATTTCTGTTTTTGATTGTTCTTTTGGTCCCTCTGCTTTTTTCCTTCTTCCCATATTTGCTGCTTCTACTCCAAACACTTGAAGCAGCATAACATTAGCAAGGCCCTAGCCTGTTTGCCTCACTGGATAGAGTGTCAGCCTTCAGACCAAAGGGTCCTGGGTTCGATTTCAGTCAAGGGCATGTACCTTGGTCGCATGCTTCTCCCCGGCCTGGGTCCTGGTTGGGGCTCATGCAAGAGGCAACTAATCAATGTGTTTCTTTCACATCAATATTTCTCTCTGTCTTTCCCTCTCTCTTCTACTCTCCCTAAAAATCAATGGAAAAATATCCTTGGGTGAGTATTAACAACAACAACAAAAAACAACAAACAAGCAAAAAAATTAGCAAGTATAAACCCCCTTAACTCATGTAGTCTTCTATAGGGTGTCCCGAAACTCACGTAAGATTTGAATTTTGCGTGAGCATTAGCAACAACAACAACAAAAAATAAAAGCCTAATTTTACTTGGTTTATTGAATCAGATTCTAATATCTGTTGCCCTTTGATTTCAATCCCTTCAATTTGATAAGCATTACCAAGTACCAGTGATGGCCCAGGAGCAGGGACAATGAAGACCACGGCTTTGCGTATGTGCCAGCAAAGCCAAGGAGACCATTTACCCGAAGTGCTATTCCATACATAACCCTATACTATATACTTTATGAATCAATAAAAAATTTACAATTTTTAATTATAAACCTGTGTTTTCTATCAAAATTACTTCTTGCGTGAATTTTGGGACATCCTATACGTATTATTCTGTTATGTCCCTGATGATTATCAAACCAAATCTCACTCGTAAGCACATACATATAATACACACATGTGCACATATATACACACATAAATCATTTTCATTGTTTGCTCTACAACAGTGAGACTATATACTCTACACATATTTTGGGAGAGGGGCATCTTACTTTTCTCACTTATTGCTTTTGGAATTCCCTCAGCTTAGCAGATATAAACAATTTTTTTTTCGTGGATTATTCTCTGAATTATCTGAAGAATAATATTGTGTTCTGTAGATTAATATAATGTTTTTATGTGTGTATACATTTTTGTCAACTTGGATGCTGCAATAAACATCTGGGCTCACATATTTTTATTTGCTGATGGTTATATTTCTATGGGATATCTACTCAGGGGAGAGATTGCTTGGTCAAAGGTTTATGTATTTTTAATCTTAATAAATGTTGCCAGATTGCTTTCCAGAGGAGTTGTATCCATTTCCATTTCCATCAGCAATGTAGAAAATACTTTTCCACATATCCCCACTGACAGTATGACCACTGTTTAAAGTTATTGCCAGTCTGATAGGTTTAAGATGGCTTATTGTTAACAGTTTCCATTTCCCCATTAGTGAATTTAAAAAAATATATTTGTTGGCCTTCTGCAGCTGTTCATCTGTGAATTGCCTATTTATATCTGTTGCTCATTTTTCTTTTAGGCTACTGTCTGTTTCTTGTCAATTTTTAAAGCTTTCTTCAGGTAATTATAGCTTTTAAACCCTTACCTGTCATTTGTAATACAAACATGTTTTTTTAAATCTATTATTTGCTTACTGCCTTTATTTATAGTATCATCTACCACAAAGTAGTTCTTTATTAGCTTCTGTCCAGGTCTTCCCTAGAAGTCCTAATAAAATATTGAATGATATTTATATATAATACTTTACCTATCTTTTGTATATGATATGAGGTAGGATTATTATTTTAATTTTTTAAGGATAAATATTCAGTTTGGGGAGTAATTTTGTGAATATTTTTTCTCCCCCAAATTAAATTATACCCTGGTCAAAGATTAATAAGATTAAGATTCATAAATTGTCCAGCTGGCATGGCTCAGTGGTTGAGCATCGACCTATGAACCAGGAGGTGAAGGGTTCTATTCCCGGTCAGGGCACATGTCCGTGTTGCGGGCTTGATCCCCAGTAGGGGGCAAGCAGGAGGCAGCCGACCAATGATTCTATCTCATCATTGATGTTTCTATCTCTCTCTCCCTCTCCCTTCCTGTCTGAAATCCATAAAACAATAAACAAAAATGATTAAAATTAAAAAATTCATAAATCACATAGGTTCTGTGCCTTTCTTATTCAACTCAGTTTATATTGTTATTTTCAAAGGAATGTTTACTTCTCTTTTTTTTTAATCTAAAAGTACATGTTACTAGAGTAGAGAAAGTATATTGATTTTAGTCTGCTTTCCTGGTAGCTGGCCATTGCATAAATTCTTTTATCAATACTCATAGTTTTTCTCTTTTTAAGTTCTCTAGGGTTTTAAGTACACAATCATATAATCAATAAAATAAAGATAGTTTTATCTCTTCACTTTTAATATTTATACCTAATACTTAATTTTCTTATCTCATTGTTTTCACTAGACTTTCCAAACTAATATTGAATATAGCGATAACAAGAACTCTGCTTAATTCCTGAGTTTTATTCGTCTCTTTTTATTTATTTTGAAATTGAGAATACTTCTGACTTTTAGCTTTAGTAAATATTTCAATGGTTACCTTTTCCTATCACACTTAAAGATTTTTATTGAGATTTGCTGGTAATATTGTCAAATGTCATTTCAATATCTATTAATGTGGTCATACGAGTTGTTTTTCCTCAACTTGCTGAAACACTAAATTATGATGATACATTTTCTAATTCAAACCTCTCTTTGCATATCTAGAATAAGCCCTACTTAGTCAGTTTGGGACTTTTGTTGATATGTAGTTGGATTCTATTTGTTAATATTTTAGTTAGAATTTTTGCATTGACTTTCCTGAGTGAGGTTGATCTATTTCAATCAATATTTGATATTTAATTTGTGGTTGCTTTATATAAAATTGGGAAATTTTCCATATTTCCTGTGGTCTGAAATAGTATATATTATAGTCTTTTATATTCTTTAAAGGTCTGCTAGACTTCCAAGGTCTGCTATGAAAATATCTGATGGATCTTACTTGCCTTGTGTTCACTTCTATATAAATTGCCCAATAAAAGTTTCCTTTAGTGTCACTATTCATTTACTCATTCCATGCCCCTTCCCGCCCTGCCCTCCCCCGCCCCTCCCCCCCGAGCATATTTTGCTTGCTGGTACCAACTGGTGCTGGTCCTTCAGGAGACAATGGTTACTTAAGGGTTGATGGTAAGCAGAGCTGGTGTGTGTTTCATTTCAGTGTCCAAACTGTATTCTTTAAAAAATATATATATTTTTATTGATTTCAGAGAGGAAGGGGGAGGGAGAGAGAGAAACATCAATGATGAGAGAGAATCATTGATTGGCTGCCTCCTGCATGCCCCTGCCCGCCTGCCAGGGGGATTGAGCCCACAACCTGGTCATGTGCCCATGACTGGAATGGGATGAGGGACCCTTCAGTCCGCAGGCCGATGCGCTATCCACTGAACCATACCAGCTAGGGCCAAATTTTATTCTTTAAATTTAAATTTGTGAACATTGTCTAAAAGCCTCTGTTTAAAGATTCTCACATTTTTGTACTATAACGAGCTTTAGAATCATTTCTTATTTTCTACCTCCATATATTTGATCCATCCCCAAAGTGACAGAGAAACTGAATCAGTTGATTGTCCTCCTGAAATAAGAAGCTTTTTCCTTTGTTTCTCAGTAAGTTTTAAAGGAATGTTTGTTATTTACAATATCTAATCAAGAGGCATGGTTATCTGACATTCACTCTCAGTTTGACCCTTTATCACTGAAAATTCTGAAAAGTATTTAATTCCAAGCCCTTCGGCTTTTTGATGCCACTTTGCTTCTCTCTCTCTTCTATTATAAGGCCATTTACATGAAAATGGTATCTTAAGATGGCTTATCAATATGTTATGATTATTTTCACCTGCAGCAGAGAATACTCTCACATCTTTGATTGTTGCCATGGAAACAATTATGCTATCAAAGAAAAGAAATAATATTTCAGCTAGCTTAGAAATTAGGTTGAACAGATAATGTAAAAGAATGAAAAGGTGCCTACTATTTGTTCCTGGAGGAAAACCAGATATAAATTAGTTAGTAATTAGTTGTTTTAAGACTATCTATAAGCCTTTGTGTGAGTTTTGCCCAAACAATAAAGCTAAAAATAGTGTCATGCTCTGTTTTTAAATTTATCAACTGCATTGGGTCACAGACAATTACTCTGATCTGAATATACTCCTGTTTTAACAAGCTAACCCATAACTTAGACTATGCTTCTTCCAGCAAGGTGGGGACAATTTCATGTGCTCATAAAACTCGAAAACAAAATTAATCTTGAAAGATGAAGGGTAGCTTGGTCAGCCATTTATCACAGGAGCTACTGAATTATATACTAATTTTCTTGGAGTCTCCATTTGAGATACTCTTTTCTAGTTTTCTAATAAAATCCATCCATGGTTATCTTTCTATTATCATCCAAACTAGAAATAATTTTCAAATAAGCATAAGCATTGGATATTGCAGAAATGTAAATCTATACTTTAAATTGTAAAGTATGCCCTGACTGGGGATCAACCACTGAGCCACACCAGCTGGGCGACTACAAGATTTTATTTATTTACTTGTTTGTTTGTTTATTTATTTATTTATTTGATGTTGTTGTTAATCCTCACCCAAGGATATTTTTCCATTGGTTTCTAGAGAGAGTGGAAGGGAGGGGGAGAGAAACATCGATGTGAGAGAGACACATCAATTGGTTGCCTCCCACATAGGCCCCAACCAAGGCAGGGGATCGAGTCTGCAACCAAGGTATGTGCCCTTAACCGGAATAGAACCCGGGACCCTTCAGTTTGCAGGCCGATGCTCTATCCACTGAGCCAAACCGGCTAAGGCCAAACTAGAAATACATAAATTTCAAATAAGCATTGTGTATTGCAGAGAAGTAAATTGATACTTAAATTGTAAAGTATGCCCTGACTGGGGAATCAACCACTGAGCAACACCGGCCAGGCTACTTCAAGATATTTTAGAAATTATTGTCAGAAACCACACACAATTCTATTTAATGGACTGTTCTGGAACTTTTCTCTTTAAGTTCTCTTTCCACAAGTGCTTTTCTCTTGTTAGGCTATAAATAGTTTAGTACTTGGATTATTGCCATCACATACAATTTGCTTTCTAATAATTTGTTATTTATACTCTGGAGAGCTCACCTGCTCTAAGGTTCCTGAGATGGGAGTGTTTTGGACGGAGGAAGAATGAATGAAGGCTCTTTCTATCATTGTCTGTTGCCTCCGAGGAAAACTGATTTTCTGCAGCACGTTGCCGTTAACCAGGGACTGAGCAATCCGGCTGAGTCACTGTGCACAACATTGTGGAATGCCATTCCTCGGCGAAACCATGGTGTGACAGAAGGAGCTCTGAGTTGAGTGTTTAATAAGCCCAGTTCCTCTGCGAAGGACTTTACAGTAGATGACAGCAATATGATGCTTCTGAGCCAAATAGTCTGGGGTTGAATCTACACTCCTCACTTACTCTGATTATTATGGAATGCTGGCCAAGCTAATTAACCTAGCACTGCCTCTCGCTCTTCTCCGGTAGAAAAACAGCACTCTTTCACCTTACCCGCTTGTGGCAAGGCGCACAATCAATACTCCATAATATTTGCAATTACCTTTACTTCTTAAAATAAACCTATAAAGAAAGTACTATTATTACTTACAGATGACCAAGCAGATGCTTAGGTTATATAGCTTGTCCAGGTTTCTATGGAAAGATTGGAATATAAACCTAGGCTCTGTTAGACTTGGAAGATATTATACTTTCTTATTCTACCAGATGTGGCTCTGCTTCTGGCAGAATGTGATACTGGCAAAGACAGTTAACCCTCCCGGGCCTCCACGTCCACAACTGTCTGACTAAGGGGGATCCTGGGCTTAATATAAACAAAAGATCAACCCACTTAGTGGAAGTCTCTGCTAATGAAGGGGGGAGTCCCCGTCACTAGAAGTGAACTGGCGTGACGATAGGAAGCCATTTGGCGTTTTAGACACAGCGTGGTTATTGCTAGCTGTGAGGTCTTGGGCAAAATCAGTGTTCTCGTGTCTGATTGGGATTCAGCCAGCTATCAATTTTCAGTGGCTGCCAGCACTATATCAGGTAAGAATAATATCCACAGGTATGTCAACCCCTGAAGGCCGTTGGAGGATCAAATAAAACATTTGATCCGAAACTGCTGATTGCACAGGTTCTGTGCTCTGCGGACAAGAGGACTGTCTTCTGGGTGGACAGCTCTGCCAACCCTCCTGACTCAGAACTGGCCAAGCAGTCGGGTCTGAACAAGGCTTGGACCTCTGGTTCCAGGTTTGTCTTCTTGTTTTTTGGTTTTTAATGGATTTTAGAGAGAGAGGAAAGGAGAAGGAGAGAGAGAAACATTGATGTATGAAAGAAACGTTGATTGGCTGCCCCCCACATACCCGACTGGGAATGTAACCCGCAACCTGGGCATGTGTCCTGACTGGGAATCAAACTGGGGACCTTTTTTTTTTGGTGCCTGGGATGGAGTTCAGCCAACTGAGTGACACTGGCCAGGGCTTGTCGTCTTTCTGTACTTTTGCATTTGTATGTTTCACACCTTCCTTCCTCGTCTACCATCTCATTTCTAGTGGAACTAAGAAAACTATTAGATGTTCAGCATCAGTGGTCAGTGTTCCAGGAACCAGATATTCAGAGGATGAAGCCACTTTCCACTTTGCTCTCTTGTTACATTTTTGGAGCTTAAAGTAAGTGACTCTGCCACTTCTTAGGGATTTACTTTGAGTAAGTCATGTTCCTCCCTCAACCTCAGTGTTCTTATCTGTAAACTGAAAATAAAATAAAAAAACCACTTCCAAAAGTTAAATGTGACAGTATAATTTATATGATAATACATATAAAGAGCTAACAGAGTGTCTGGCTCATATGATGTGCTAACTGGTAGTTAGCCGGTGAGAAGAGCTCAGAGAATATGAAATGAAATGAAACTTAAATGTATAATTTTGTTTATAACTCTGATCCAAGGGGATAGGGAAGACCAACTTTTTTTTTTTTCTTTGCCTAAAATGGGATTTGGATGTTTTCTGTGGTTCATGTTGTTTCTATGTACCATTAAAATGGACATAAGAAAACAACACATAGTCAAACTTTGATATTGTTTTGCTGAAAATGTTGAGTTGTAAACAGATATTTCCACTCAAAACTGTGTGCTGAATTCTTTAAAACTAAAGAATGTGCCGTTGATGATTTTCAGATAAATCATGGAGTTCACAAGTCTTTTCTGAGGCATGTAACTTAATCAGCAAGGGGCACAGCCTGTTAAACATGGTTTTGTCTATAGTATCAGGTTTGAGGCTTTCCAAGAGCATACGAAGAGAATGGTCTTATTTTCTGTGGGAGTTCACAGCTTCACAAACAATATTTATGAAGACATTCCTAGGGAGGACATAAAGACAAAGGAATAAGTACTGAAGAAATCATTTAATTACACTGTGGGCATGGCTGATCCAAAGAGGGTGTATTATTGGAGGTGGTG
Organism: Myotis nattereri; assembly: GCF_964212035.1. NCBI lineage: Eukaryota > Metazoa > Chordata > Mammalia > Chiroptera > Vespertilionidae > Myotis > Myotis nattereri. Next base: position 27,321,936 of record NC_138093.1, on the reverse strand, counting down.
GTTCAGGAAACAATAGATAGGAAAACAAACTTGAGAAGGTTCCTATAAGAGCTATAATTTTATAAGATGGGTCAGGAATGGAGTCAAAAGAGCCTGATAATTTTTTTAACACAAAGAAGAGCACATTCTTATCCAAAATATAACCATGAGAAAGGACATCAGCAGAAATAGAATAGATAGACCAAGGGAGCTAATTCGCCTAAAAATAATAGCAGGAGAGTAGAAAGTAAAAACGCCTTATGTTTCCATTGAACTTTAAAGTATCTTTTTTTATTCTTTATTATTGACAGTACTAGTGGCTCAGTGCATGAAATTCAAGCAATGGGGGGGGGGGGCGGTTGTACCTCAGCTTGGCCTGCACCCTCTCCAATCTGGGACCCCTCAGGGGATGTTCGACTGCTGGTTTAGGCCCGATCCCTGTGGGTGTGATCGGGCCTAAACCAGCAGCGGGACATCCCTCTCGCAATCCGGAACCACTGGCTCCTAACAGCTCGCCTGCCTGATCGACCCTAACCACTCTGCCTGCTGGCCTGCTCATCCCCAACTGCCACCCCCGCCACCCCCCGCCAGCCTGATCACCCGCAACTGCCCTCCCCTCCTGGCCTGATCACCCCTAACTGCCTCTGCTTCGGCCCCGCCACCATGGCTTTGTCTGGAAGGTCTCCCGGTCTAATTAGCATATTACCCTTTTATTAGTATAGATTACATATGTTCCTTCCCCCCCTCCCATTTACCCCTTCTAGCCTCTCCCCACCCTTCCCATTGCCCCAGTCCTTCACCACATTATTGTCTGTGTCTGTCAATGGCACTGTTGCTTGAAAATTGCTCAAGATGCTAAACTTAGAGTCAACTTTTACTTCTTTTCTTTTATCAAATCCTCTTGGATTGGTTTTACTCTATTCTCTCATGGACTCGTGACTGTCCTACCATTTCCTATTTGGACTCATCTTTGGAAAAATTATTTCCCAAAACAAATACCCGTTTTTCACCGCATTTACTTTTTCTAAATTTATAAGGACTCTACTTAACCAATGGACAAAATACAAACTTCTCTTTCCATTCCAGGCTTTCTCCTTGAATCTAATCTAATCTCTTACTATATAATCTATGTTTACTAAGCACCCAACATGTATCACATACTCTCCTGGGTACCCACAAACATATGGCAAACCAATATGCTCCCTTATGGGCTAACATAACCAGTATTTAAATGTCCATTTTAATAGTAGATGGTGACAACATGAACCACAGTAATTTTCCAAATCCCACAATCAGTATTTGTCATAGCCACTGGTTAAGGTGGCTGTTGTAAGCAAACAAAAATAAAACAAAACAAATGTTGGTGAGGATGTGGAGAAATTGGAATCCTTGTGCACTATTGGTGAGAATGTAAAATGTTGCAGCTGATGTGAAAAACAGCATGGAAGTTCCTCAAAAAAATTAAACTTGGAATTGACTCAGCTATTCCACTTGTGGGCATATGCCCCCCAAATTGAAAGAAGGGACTTGAACAGATATTTGCATATCCATGTTCACAGCAGCATTCTTCACAATAGCCAAAGGGAAAGCAACCCAAGTATCACTGATGGATGAATGATAAACAAAACATGGTATACACATCCAATGGAATATTACTCAGCCTTAAGAAGGGAAGAAATTCTGACACATACTATAGGATGGATGAACCCTGAAAACAATATGCTAAGTAAAATAACCAGTCACCGAAGGACAAATGCTCTGATTCTAGTTATATGAGGTCTAAGAGTACTCAAGTTCAGAGACATGAAGTGAAATGGTGGCTTCCAGGGGCTAGTAAGAGAGGAGAATGGAGAGTTAGTGTTTAACAGGTATAGAGTTTCAGTTTGGGAAGATGAAAAAGTTTTGGAGATAAATGGTGGTGGTGATGGTTGTGCAACAGTCGGAGCGTAGTTAATGCCACAGAATTGTACGCTAAAAATGGTGAATTTTATATTATGTATATTTTACCACAATAAAAAATAAAATTTGAGTAGTAAATAGCAAGTTAGATACTCCCCAAAACTGAGTTAGCAAGATAGGTGATAAACTTAAGGAATCCATAAATGAGGCAAAAAAATGTTAATATAATGAAAAAGATGAGAGAAAAGATAGATGTATAATAGAAATTCACAAAACATGCAGATAATAAGAGGATAAGATAAAGATGGTCAATAGAAGAAGAAAATTTTTCTGAGTTGGGAAAGAACACAAGTTTGCAAAATGTATAGGATCTTTAGTACAACAAATTAATGAATAGAGAAAACACATGGTGCAATTTTTCCCAAAGTGCATTAAAAAAATACTAGTTCTATATGACAATCTGAGTAGGGAGAAAGGGTGACTACATATTAATACATTTTATAAATAATATAAATATTACTCTCTTTATGATTTATAAAACTCATTAGCTCTGGGAATTCCTACAGTGCAAAAGACTGTTAATTCCCCTGATTTATTTGAACAAAAACACCTGTTATTATCCTAAAACATACTGTGGAAAGAATGGTATAGTTAAAAGTACATGATATTTTTTAGTTGGCAGACCTAGGTTTGAATGCCACTTTTCCGAGTCTCAATTTTCTAAATTATAAAGTGAGAATAGTAATATTTATAAGGTTGAGTACTAGAAGGTATGATTGTTTGGCAAAATAATCAGTTAGTTGATTAAATTGATTCATCTGTAGTATCATGAAAGAGTAGGTCTACAAAAGGTCACAATTTGATGGGGAGATATGAAAATTGAGCCATAATTGGGGATCCTGGTTGGCCATAGTTGTGTTCTATAACTAGCTACACAGGAGTTAACTAGTGTGTGTTTGTGTGTGTGTGTGTGTGTGTGTGTGTGTGTGTGTGTACATGTGTGTTGATGGTGAGTTGGCAAGGATTTATTAACAGATGAACAGAGTTAAAGACAAATTGGGGATTAGCTAAACTATAATGCAGTAACTACTACCAATAAGATAAACCTTTGTGGTCTCATGTAGAACTCAGTAATGGCCTGGGGGAGTAATTTGTCTGGGTCTTTGTGCCATTAATTATGTCCCTGTAGAAGCTGCTGGAGGGATTTAATCTCTTTTCTGAAAGTGACAATTTTCCTTTGCAAACTAAAATTCAAAGAGAACTGTAATCTTGCTTGTTGCTGTTCATCAAAGGATGACCTTGTGAGTAATACATGAGAAAATAATTTTTAAGGATTATAAATATCTTGGGTTTTTCCTACATGCATATGAAATGACTCAAAATATACATATAATCTTGGCTTAATTTAGATAGCATCTGAAATTCTGCCCTTGAATTATTATCTGAAAGTCCTTTCCTACAATCTATATGTAGTTTGGCCTTGGATACTTGTTTAAAAAAAATTAAAAAAAAATTAAAAATGCCCTTGGACCGTATTAACCAATGTCACCCCTATAAATGTAATTTTTTAAAAGGCCCCTGAGTAGTTAGTTATCCAAAGTGGTCTGTGTGTTCCCAGTAGGTTAGCCTGGGCTCTAACCTATAAATAAAAATTTCCATTCTGTGGTTCCTAGTTTTGCCACACTAACAAATGCATGACTTCTACAAGTGTTGATGTGTTCCATGAATATGTCCCTTGATGCTAATAACAGTACAGTTGATTTGTAGTAATTACCTTGTTGAAGGACTCACCATTGGCAAAACACAAACATCCATTATCTTGTAAAAAGAGCTCCAAATGTAACACATAGAATTCTACAGCTTTCTGTATGATGAATTACACATATCAATAATTCAAGGATTCATGGGAAATTCTAGTATAGCAAGAACTGGTTATAAAACAGGACTGACTAACAAACATTTACATTTTACGTTATACTCAGACTTGTACATTCTAGGTCATACCCAGAAAAATAGAGTCTAATGGAATTGTCCCCTGAGGTGAATAGAAGTCTCTATTAACTAATGGATTTGATTTGGAAAATATGATTTGAGAAATATAACAACAATATATTTTCTAGAGATGGCCCTTGGGGGAGGGGAGAGAGAGAAACACAGAGAATCATTGAAGAAAAATTCTTAAAGGATTATATATATACATATCAATTTAATATTTTCCAGGTGTTTTAGATATGGTTGGGAACTATATTGGACTAAGGTCAAATCTGACCTTAGTATATAAAAATATGGAATGTAGGGAGGCTGTATTTTCTGCTATAGAATACTCATTCTGATGTTTGTACTTTCAACTTCGAAGGATCACAGGCAAATAACTACATGCAGCAACGTCCGAAGAGGCCGAGCTTAGAATAAACAGATACAGGTTATGCTGAATTAGTACCACATTCGTAGGCTCAGATCAGTTTTCTTAGCCTTTTAAAATCCTGTGCTCTTTTATAAAAACAAAATATTATGTCCTTTTATATTACATAAAAATTCAAATTCTATAAATAACATGACAAAAATGAAGGCAACAGTAAAGTAAAATATATATCAAAAGATATATTTCTTGACTTTACCCTGGGATATAAATTTGAGCCTTGACTTTGCTTGCTTGTCAATATGCTTTTTTATCCAAAGAGGTATTGAAGTTTGAGCAGAGTGTGGGTCAATTTCAATGTTAAGCTTGTAGCAAAAGAGAAACTGATATCTATCTCTATAGTGATTTTCTAGCAATTATCTAAGATGATCAAGTCAAACTTCATTTCCAAATGTCTTAGCTAGAGCCCAGAAAAGATTTAAAATGGCTAAGAATATGGTTCCTTACAAGTTTCAAATGTGGAAATTTCAGCATCATGACAGAAAAATGGTGCTTGAGTTCAACTAGCAGGAAAATTAAATATAATTTCATGTTCTCCATAAAAAGATTTTCCTCAGAATATAGACAGATATATTGGCATCAATTCCTATGGTAATAGCTGGTTTGGACAATATTAATGATAACAATACCTTATTGAACACTTACCATGTGACCATTGTGCTGAGCATTTTGCATTAATTTTGAAAGTTCAGAACTTTGATTTCTTTGGATTTTCAAATAAATTAATTCTCAAAGCAACTGAGTGAAGCAATTTGGATTATTATCTTCATTTAGAGATGGGTTTAGCAAGGTATAGGAATTGAGGCTTAGAGAGATTAAGTAACTTGCCCAAGATCACACATCTCTCAAATGACAGAATCTAGATTCCTAAGGCTAGACCTTGCTTGTGACTTCACAATATATAAATTAAGCAAAAACAGGGCCCCCTCTGTTAATGCATTAAAACTCCAAATTGCTCGCAAAACTATTCCAACTCTTCTGACAATTCTTTTTTTCTTTTTTTTTACATTTGGAATCATCAAACTTTCCCCCTTTGCTTTCACGATGTGGAAATGATAGCTTTTACATCACAGATCAGGGCACATGCGCGGGTTGTGGGCTCGATGCCCAGTAGGGGGCATGCAGGAGGCAGCCAATCAATGATTCTCATCATTGATGTGTGTGTGTGTGTGTGTGTGTGTGTGTGTATAAGCTTCCTCTCTGAAATTGATAAAAAGATATATGAAAACAATATGCTCACCTTCAACAGAAAACACATTATTCAGTCATTTATTCAACAAATATTTATTAAGTACCTACTATATCCCAAGTGAGTTATCTCGGCCATGGGTCTTATAGCTGTAAATATGATGGACAAGGGCCCTCATGTGATGGAGCTGACATTATATTAGGTAAAACAAGTAAAAAATGGAAAGTAATGTCAGTTCAAATAGAGATGATGAATGTACCTACAATAAAAATTAATGCAGGTGGAATGGCATATAGTATTTGGGGGAGAGGGGAGTTATTTATATAGGGACGGGTCCGGGAAGAACCTGCTGAGAAATGATATTTGAACAAACCTTGAATACTACAAAAGAGTCTGCATTCCAAGGAGAGTGTGTATAAATATCCTGAAGTGGGAAAACCTGGCATGTGTGAAAAATAGCATCCAAGCCAGAGAAACTAGAGAACGTGAACAGGGGAGAGCGCAGGCCGGGGGGAGGCAGGGGTGCGGGGTGCGGGGTGGGGGGGCTGGATGGTGAGCAGTTCCCAGTGGAGTGAAAGGCCATTGATTGGCAGGTTTGAAGAAGAGAAATGATATAATCTCACTGAGGTTTGTAAAAGATCCTGTTGACTGTAGAGCCCACAGTGGACTGAAGGGGCACAGTGAGGAGCTGTTGCCATGGTCTGAGTGAGTGGTGAGGACTTCGGTCTGGGGCAGATGGATGGGGGTTTTGGAAGAGACATTTAGACTTAGGATAGATTTTGGAATTTCAGCTTTCAGGACTTGCTGTTAGAGTCATTTGTTCTCAATGAGGAGTGATTTCCACCCCCTTCCTCCCTCCCTTCCCCCTCGGGATGTTTGAAAATGTCTGGGGACATTTTCGGTTGTCATGACTGGGATGTGCTACCAGCTTGTGGAGGCCAGGGATGCTGCCAAACACCCGACAGCGAAGAGGACAGGCCCCACAGCAAAAATTCTCCAGCCCCAAACGCCAACAGGGCCAAGGCTGAGAACCCCTGGATTAGATGTTGCGGGAAAGCAATCAGTGATAATTCCTAGGTTTTGGACATCAGCGAGGAATGGGTTTATTAGCCATTAACCCTTTGAGTGCCAACCAATATCCTAGGAACTATGCTAAAATTGCTGAGGCATTTTTGCTGATTTTACAGCAGTTTAGGGAAAAAAATTGTGAATCGCAAGTAAATGAAGTTACATATTCAAAAACTTAAGGAAACCTTTACTACATTGACATATTTAGCAATATCATCATCACTAATAAAAGCAGGCTTAGAACTGGACGCCATTTCGAAGCTTTGATAGCGCTCCCAGCACTTTTGGGGAAAGACAGGAGGAGCACGATCGCGCTCCCCGGCACTCGAGGGGTTAATTTTGTGATGGGAGAAGAAACAGCGCCCAGGCCAACCTGAACACTTTTTGAGAGGTCTCCCAGGCTGCTTTGCTGTTGGAACCATCCCTCCACCAGGGACACATACTTCATCATGTGATTATCAAAGGTGCTATATAATGTTCATGAAGTTTTGCAGCACGACTATTATGTAGAATTAAGGAGTGTGCTGTAGATGAGGATAATTGTAGGTATTTGAGTTCTTGCCATGGTGCTAGATTCCTCTCTTTCTTTTCTGTAAGTGGTAGTTAGGTTGCAGTTGTCTGACTGGGGAGATTCAGGAGATCAGCAATAGGCTTCTTGTTTCCCCCCCAGCCCAGAGGGATGAGAGCTTTTCATGGCTTCACTTGCAGGAATTTTTGGCATGAGGATTTCCAGGTTCAACCATTTGGTGATGAGCTTGAGGCTCCCGTCTATAAAATGGAGGCAAGATGAACACATCCATGGAGAGACATGGAAAACTCCTCTCCAGCAGGAAGATGCTACCTGTCTCCTGGCAATTCTCCTTGGATAATAGCGACAATGATATATCTTTCCTAGGCATTCTGGGTGATTTGTAGGGTGGTATCAGAAGTCAATTAGTCAGCTGACAAATGTGTGAAGCCCTGCTATATGTGAGGACGTGAGGTTAGACACTGGGAAATTTGTGGAATGAGCAGTGAAAAAATGTGTGAGTAATAAAAAAATGAATAACAATGAATAAATATGGGTGTGAAAAGATAAAATGGACAAGGCAAATTATAACCACACGTGAAAGGTGTTAAATGTGTTTTATAAAATGGAAAATTCACCTGGAAAAAAAAAGTGATGTTTCATGCTTGAACTCAAATCCCAATTGTAACTGGAAATTCTAGGAAATGGAAAATGGAACAGTAAATGAATCCTCCCTCTTCTGTGTGGTGTTTCTAGCTTACAGCCACAGAAAGAAAGCATTTGATAGATATTGGTTGACTATTGTGCTTTGGTTTCATGTTATTGGCATTTTTTTAAAGAATCATGACTTTTCAAAGGTGTCTCTTCTAGGTAAATCAAAGTGGTCCTCCACCTTCAAAGAATGATAACATAGACACCGTAAAGTCTGTAATTTTTGAGCTGAAACTATGTTATTTGGAGCTTTGATATTTCTGCTAGTTTTAATTCCATGATTAAAGAAATCTATGGTTGCTGAGATTTCTCTTTCAAACGGTTAGCTCTGACTGCCAAAGCCCCCAAGCCAGTTTGAAAAGCTTTGCGAGGTCTCAAAGTGGCTTTGTTTTCGGCACCATCCCTCCACAAGGAACACATACTTCATCACATGAGTATAAAAGCTGCCATAGTCTGTTCAGTGTAACTTAGCTTCCCCCCAAATGTTCCAAGTGCATGTTTGAGATGGTTGATTCTCCTGTGGGCTGTGTTGCATACCCGCCATGTTCTGAGATTACCCAGGGGCAGGGAGGCACCGACTGTGTGTTATTGCGCATGAGCAAAAGTCTGCAAGTCCTGGGTCAAGGTCCCTAGTGTGTCTTTCTATAAATAGAATGTGATATGCAAAGTCATAACGCAAATCACAAAAAATGTGTGGAGACTAGAAAATGATTACCTGATTGAAGACTTTTTTTTTTTAAGTTAAAAGAGAGGGCCTTTTGGTCTTTTTCTACACAAACCAATTAAGTCTTGTACAGAAAGACTATTCTCTATGCACATGTATTTTAAACCATTTTTCATTTCTTTTCTAGCACGTTCTTTCCACTGGGTTTGTTTTTACTTGTCTTTACTGAATACTGTGAATGTTTAAGAAACCATATCTTTAAATCAATAATATGAATATTGAGCATATGATTCAAGTGTTAGATCACTCATTTGAATAGTAAACATGGAATTAAAATTTCAAGGGAATTGAATTAGATGAACTGCTTATTTAAGGATATTACACAAATATCACAATTTAGCATTAAATCTAAAATACAACAGAATTTTTAAAGTGTGACCATGAATAATTTGTTCATATTATGTTAAGAAATGTCCGTGGTGCATCATCTCTTAAAGTATATTACCATTATTCATGAGTAAAACAATAGAGTAAGACCTAAGATTTCTCAGTGTCTGGGTGTCCTTATAGTTCCTTCAGACAAGGGTTGTATGTTTCCCAGTCACCATCTGTGATTAGAAATCCTCACTGTGCCCTGGCTGGTGTGCTCAGTCGGTTGAGCATTGTCCTGTGCACTGAAAGGTCACCAGTTCGATTCCTGGTCAAGGCACATGCCCAGGTTGCGGGTTCAGTCCCTGGTGTGCATACGGCAGGCAACCGATGTTTGATGTTTCTCTCTCACACCAATGTTTCTCCTTCCCTCTCTCTCTACCTCTCCCTTCCTCTCTCAAATCAATTTTAAAATTAAAAAAAGAAAAGAAATCCTCACTGCATACTCAGAATGTCTTCCCATTTCAGGGAGACAAAGACACATATCAGTTCTTCAAACTATGAGAAAGGACTAATAAATAAATATTGATTGCACTGCTCATTGCTTTAAATAAGATACGATAAGGCATTCCCAGAGAACTGCTTCCGTGGTAACAGGTGTATTCTCTGGAGCTTGGGTGGTCTAGCCGAGAAAAGGAAGAGCTTGCCTAGTTACTGTTTGAAGAGCTTTAATTTTAGTATGAGGACATAAAATAGGCCCCAGAATGCCCTCGGCAGTCTTTCCTACGGGTCTTACTTTCCCCTAAATGAATAAAGAAAGATAATATTTCTAGTCTTTCTTCTCTCCAAATTTCCCTCCCACCCTCCATTCATTGCAGTTTAAATCCTTTTCCTTCTGGTTGGATTTCTGTATCTGGCAGGAATGCTGTTTGGGCATATAGCAGGAACTCTTGTCACCAGCCACTGACTTTCTGGTCTACCTGGGCAATGGTTGCAACAAATTCACATGGAAATCTAAATCCAGGGATCATATATTGCACTGTCCTTGAAGGATTCCTGCTTGGCAGCTTAGCAAATTACTGGAAATTTTTCTTATATACAATGGCTTGTGGGTTGCAAATCCTAAACCATACATTTAAAGCCTAAGGCCACCTGAAAGCTAAATCACTCTGTGTTTACTTTCTTAAACTGTGCCATGTTACTTGAAGACTAAAAGCCATGGAAAACCAAGAGTATAAGGAGATCTAGAGTAGCTACTTTCCTAGCAACTTTATTTATTACTAGTGTTTATCAAAAGTGCTGACTAAATATGCAGTTCTGGCATAATGACTTTCTGAAAGTTTGTTAAGAAAAAGAGAAACAGGTTAAGACAATAATACCCTGGTTACCTAAATGTTTTAATGTATAAAACTGTTGTAAACAAGTAGCATTTATAACATGTTTGTAAGAGGGGATGTGCCTTAAAAGCTCCCTCAAGCTGTGGAGAGAACAGAACCGGATCCAACTCCTGGAACCATCTTTACTGTCCCTGAGACTCATTAGTGGAATAGGAATAATATTAGTAACTAGTTCAAATTTTTGTCATAAGAGCTAAATGTAAATGGCTTATCCCTTGTCTAGCTCAGAGTGTGTGATATATGTTTATTACTTATCTATAGCATCCCTGGTGCTCGTTTCCTAACTTGCCCTTAGCCATTCTCCAGTTGTCTTGATGATGCGGCTGAATTACCCAATAGCCAGATTAAACCTGTGCTTGCAGCAATAGCAAACCAGAGGTACAAACATTTTTTTTTTAAAGAATGAAGTTGAGCTGTGCATATGGAAGCATAGAAGTATAATAGGATAATCATAATTTGTTGAACATGGATTATTCTTTTTGACTCAGTGTTTCATTTTGAGTTATACATGGGCAATGTAGGGAAGTGAACATGATTTTTTCAGCACTTACAACTCTGGTTGGGTGTGTGACAAAGTTTCCAGAAGTGCAGGCCGGCTGACTAGAGGTCAGGCAGAGCTAGTGGTCTCTACGAATGGCACAGCTCTGGGTGTGAGAGCTGAGGCAGGATCCACGTGGGCGACAATGAACAAGGATGGTTCCTGCCTTGGTTTGTATTTACATGTTAGGGTTTTGTGGAGTAGAAGCTGCATGGACCTGCTTTTAACTTTTGAGTCTCCCACTGGAGTTTTTTCAGCTCTAATAGTTCATGATGTGTTATTTTCTATTTGTAACCGTATCAAATTTCAGATTAGTAATAGCAAGAGAGGGGCAAGGGACCAAGCAAGGCAGTCTGACTAAAGTAGAAGGAAGGAGAAGAGACAGAAGGAAGGGAGGTAAATAGGCCAGGAGAATGCCATGGAATGACAAGAGGAAGGAGAAAGAGAAGGAAGTGGAGGAGAGAAGAGGAATAATAAGCATAATAAGAAGAGGAAGAAGAGGAGGAGGAGGAGGAGGAAGGCAGTGAGTGTGAAGGAAGGAGAAAGGAGCCAAGAGCACTTGAGAATAGGTTGAGGACACAGACTATAGACTACAGAGGCAGGCAAGCCTGTTTTCATACTTGGCTCCCCCACTTTCTACCCTGTAACTTTGGAGAGGCTGCTTCATTTCTCCAAGCCTAAGGATGCTTTCAAGGGGCTAATCATATCTCCCCCAGGGAGGTTTTGAGAAGTAACTCCAACCATAAAGGTGTACTGGCTTAATAATGATGATTATGATGTGATAATGATGATAAAGAGCAAAAATTAACAAGTATAAAAAGTAAAAAAATGTAAAAATAGGAGATGAAGAAGAAGCCTGAGAAATAAAAAAGGGAAAATGTGAACATAAACAAAATTGATTATTTCTTCAAATGCCAGGTGAACCCAATTGAAACTTTGCCCCCAACTGCCTTCAAGGAATACTACCTATTTCTCTTTCCCATGGCCATGTCCCCACACCAGATAAACACTTTCCGTTTACCTATTCACTGGCTGGCAGAGGTGCTCACTCCTCACATTTGTGCTATTTGCCCTCTTCTTTTTTCTCTCTAGTAGGGACAGAATTGCGTCTTACACGTGCGCCTTTTAGTAGCAGGAGATGAAACTGAATTGATGACAGAATCCAGGACCATAGTTATGCAGAACTGGAATGCACATATGCTCACTCTAACTCTATATATCTTCCCAGAAAATGCCAAAAGCAAAGAAATTATTCTTGGTTTCTCTCTCCCTCACCCATCATTAAGTCCTGTTCACTTTACCTCCAAAACATGCACAAAAATCCATTAAAAAAATAATTGACTGATTTTAGAGAGAGAAGAGGGGAGAAGGTGAGTGAGATCAATGTGAGAGCGTATCGCTGAGCTACCTCCTGCATGCCCCTCACCGAGGATTGAGCCCACAACCCAAGCATGTGCCCTTGTCCTGGAATCAAATCAGCAACCTCCCATGGGACAATGCCCAACCAACCGAGCCACACTGGCCAGGGCAAAATCTACTTTCTTTATCCTAAGGTCTCACCATCCCAAGCCACGTTGGCGACCACCCAGATTTCTATAATAACCTTTGCTTCCACTTTTGTCTTCTTCAGTCTTTCTCCAAAGATAAAATTATCCCCCTCCCCCATTAAAATTGCCCAATGGCTTCCCTTTGCACGAGTGTAAAACCCAAACCCTTTCTCCTTGTTTACAAGGCTGTACATAATCACCCCTGTTGACCTTGCCAATTTCATTCTACTTTTCTCCTTGCCATTTACCCTCAGGCCACACTGAAGATGTTTTTCTCCTGTTTCTTGAAGTTGCCAAGTTTTGTCTTTCCCCCCCTTAGGCCCTTTTGAATGGCTATTTCTTTTCTTTCTTATCTTTGTATTCCAGACTCCTTCTTGTCATTCAGATTTTAGCTTAAAGTCACTCTCTGAGCAACTTTAGAGTGCCACCCCTTGTAAAAGCCATCCAGTCTCCTGGATCACACAAGCATGTTCTCACTTTTGTTTTTCTGGTGTGTGTGTGTGTGTGGGTGTATGTGTGTATTATGTATGGATAAACATATAGGTATGTCTCCTTGTCTCCAGAATTTCAGCTCTACGAGATCAGAGGCCTTGCTTGTATTGTTTGCAGTCTTTTCCCAGTGTCAAGAGTGTGTCTAGTACAGCCGTGGGCAAACTACGGCCCGCGGGCCGGATCCGGCCCGTTTGAAATGAATAAAACTAAAAAAAAAAAAGACCGTACCCTTTTATGTAATGATGTTTACTTTGAATTTATATTAGTTCACACAAACACTCCATCCATGCTTTTGTTCCGGCCCTCCGGTCCAGTTTAAGAACCCATTGTGGCCCTAGAGTCAAAAAGTTTGCCCACCCCTGGTCTAGTATCTAACAGAAACTCAATAAGAAACATGTTAAGTATATAATTCAGCCTCTGAATACAGAATCCTTAAAATTCTTTACAGGTAGGCTCTGGCCAGGTAGCTCAGTTTGTTGGAACATTGTCCTGATACACCAAGATTGTGGGTTTGATCCCCCGTCAGAGCACATACAAGAATCAACCAATGAATGCATCAAAAACTGGAACAGCAAATCTCTCTCTCTCTCTTTCTCGTTCTTTCTTTCTTTCTCTCTCTCCCCCTCCCTTCCTCTCAAATCAATAAATAAAGAAAAAATTTAGAAGATTATTTATAGGTAACCAGTATTTTATTCAAGCTATTAATTCAGAAAGCCTTTCCATCCTTCTCCTAATTATATAAGTTCATGACGAGTAAAATATGCTGTCAATAGTGATAAAAATAACAAAACACTATTTTGAAAAAATCCTATATAATAAAAGGGTAATATGCAAATTAACCCTAATGGTGGAATGACTGGTCGCTATGACATGTATTGACCACCAGGGGGCAGATGCTCAATGCAGGAGCTACCCCTCGGTGGTCAGTGCACTCCCACAGGGGGAGCTCCGCTCAGCCACACGCTGGTCTGATGGCTACAAGTGCAGCGGCGGTGGTGGGAGTATCTCCCACCTCCTTTGCAGCACTAAGGATGCCCCTGTGGGGAGCGGGCCTAAGCCATCAGTCGAACATCCCCTGAGGGCTCTCAGGCTGCCAGAGGGATGTCTGACTGCTATCTTAGGCCTGATCCCCCAGGGAGCGGGCCTAAGATGGCAGGTGAATGTCCCCCAAGGGGTCCCAGACTGGGAGAGGTTGCAGGCTGGGCTGAGGGACACCCCCCCCCCCCACCCCAAGTGCACAAATTTTCGTGCACCAGGCCTCTAGTGTGTGTGTGTGTGTGTGTGTGTATGCACGCGCACACACACACACACACACACACACACACGGGCTTTCAAAGTACAGCTCATATATGATAACTTTTAAAACAGAATGTTGCCATAAATCAGTGGAGTTAAAAGGCAGAGACTGCTGAAAGGGAAATAATTTTCTAAATATCTAACAGTTTAAAATGCTGAACCTGGGCAAACTAGGTCACAGAATCTTATTTACAGGCAATCTGTGATAGACAAAAAAGGGAGGTAAGAGAAAGTCCCTCTGCTCTAGCCCTAGAAAAGAAGAAGACAGATAGACGATACAGAAGGCAGAAAGTCAGAAACACATCCTTTTCACCCCGCTCTGGTCTGAATCCCGGGACTGCAGAAGGGTGTGTTACAGAAACCTAGGGAATACCCATGGCAGAGTTCTCTGGCCCTGCGCCCCTTCTGTGATGAGATACCACCACCCAGGAAGGTGCTAGTGCAACACAGAGAGGTAAGCTTAGGGCCTCCAGCACAGTTGACAGCACAAACCATCGTAGTCAGTAGGGCCTTGGGGCACTGCAATCTGGATATACAGAGGGTGTCTGCAAGCCTGTCTTCAGTTTCCCTGTGGCCTGAGGCCTGCAGACCCGGCAAGACGCAGGAGGTCTGCAGAGCCAGCCAGCAAGTGCTCAGGGGAGGCTGAGTAAGCAGGCAAGACCTGACCCAAACTGAACAGAGGAAAAAGACTCGAGGTATATGAACCAGAGTAGTCAAGAGTTGATACCCCTTTTTCCTTTCCCTCCCTCTCTCTCTTTCTTTTTCTTATGCTGTGAAGCAGATAAAGGATTGTAGGAAAACCAGAGTAGTTGTAGAGAAAATTATGAGCCTATATTTTCTCTACATAACTGAGTTACTTGTGTAACCCACTCCACAATGTTGACGCCTTAGGTGTTCACTGAATACAAATTACCTTCTCCAGAAAATATGAGACTAAACAATATTAGCACAGAATCTGATTTCTTAAGTTTATCACTGTTGGTGTGGATATAAAAATATGAAAGAATAAGTTTGGAAAGATGTAGCTCTTTATGTTAAATATTCAGTTTAAGAATACGTGATTATACAACTAGAAGATTATATACATGTATTTTAATTTCTGTATAGGCGTTCTGATTACAGAAGACATATGCATATTAGGAAAAGTTGATTTACATACAATTATCTACACTAATAAAAGACAAACATGCAAATTGACCATACCTTCGCTACACCTTAAGCCATGCCCACCAGCCAATCAGAGTGACTATATGCAAATTACCCAACCAAGATGGTGGCTGGCAGCCATGGAGCTGAAGCAAGCAGGAGGCTTGGTTGCCCCAATGATGGAGGAAGCCAAGCTTTCCACCTGCCGCAGCCGGCTCTGAGCTCCACTCAAAGCAACAAAGTTTCAATTATAGAAGGTAAATAAACCCCAGATACCTGCTTTCAGCCACAGAGCTGGAGCAAGCAGGAGGCTTGGGTTGCCTCTGGTGATGGAGGAAGCCAAGCTTCCCTCCCACCCGCCCTGGCTGGCTCTGAGCTCCTCTCAAGGCTACAAAGTTTCAATTATAGAAGGTAAATAAATCCCAGAATAAAAAAGAAAAAGAAAAAAAGGAGAGGCTGGGAGCTTCTGTTGCCAGGGGGGCTTGGCCAGCCTAAAAATGGCCCTCAGCCCCTCACCCAGACTGGCCAGGCACCCCAGTGGGGACCTTCCACCCTAAAGGGGGTTTGGCCAGCCTGAAAACAGCCATCAGCCCCTCACCCAGGCTGGCCAGGCACCCCAGTGGGGACCCCCACCCTGAAGGGGGTGTGACCATCCTGCAAACACCCATCAGCCCCTCACCCAGGCTGGTCAGGCACCCCAGCGGGACCCCCACCCTGATCCGGGACACCCTTCAGGGCAAACCAGCTGGCCCCCACCCATGCACCAGGCCTCTATCCTATATAATAAAAGGGTAATATGCAAACTGACCCTAATAGCAGAACGACTGGGAATGACTGATCACTATGATACACACTGACCACCAGGGAGCAGACGCTTAATGCAGGAGCTTCCCCCTGGTGGTCAGTGTGCTCCCACAGGGAGAGCTCTGCTCAGCCACAAGCCAGGCTGACGGCTGCCAGTACAGAGGTGGTGGTGGGAACCTCTCCTGCCTCCTCAGCAGCGCTAAGGAAGTCTGACTGCAGCTTATGCCTGCTCCCTGCTGGCAAGTGGACATCCCCCAAGGGCTCCCAGGCTGCCAGAGGGATGTCTGATTGCCAGCTTAGGCCCAATCCCCCGGGGAGTGGGCCTAAGCCAGCAGGTGGTCATCCCCTGAGGGGTCCCAGACTGCGAGAGGGCACAGGCAGGGCTAAGGGACCCCCTCCTCCCCCCGAGTGCACAAATTTTTGTGCTCTGGGACTCTAGTATATTAATACAAGTAAATCTAATACTAAATTGTTAGCATGTTGTATATTCTTTTTTTAACTTTCTTTTTTAAGTGGATGTTAGAGTAGCTAATTTGTATATCATTCTATGTACTATGCTCAATTTCTAAGCACTTTAAATATTTATTTAATCATATTGAGAACATTTCCCCATGCCATTAAAATATCTTCAAAAACAATTTTAAAGTGTAAGTAACATTCAGTAAGTAATACGTATATCTTAGGATTTACTTGACCACAGATCTAATGTGGGTTTTTTTCTGTAATAAATATTGTGTTTATACATAAAACTTTGTGCATAATACTCCATTAGTCAAGATATGGTAGCTTGTTAACTAGCTCACATGAGACTGACAGTTTAGTATTTTGGACTCATCTGCTACCATCTATTATCACCTCCAAACAAGATGGCCTTTGCTTATTCCCAGAATGTTCTGAAGCATCTGCTTTCAGCTTCTACATAAAAGAAATGAGGTTGGACAGACTTAAAATTCTGAAATTAGATATACATGTGATTTCTCCAGCAATTATATAGTTTATTTTTCAAATTAAGTCTCAACGTTCTCATTAAAAGTTCTTTTATATTTTTGTGTATTTTTTTACTCAGAAATATGACATCACATGTTTCTATGTTTAAGAGTATAAAAAAATCTTCAAAGAATGAATTTTTCCTTTTTTTTGATGTGGGATTTTTATGATTCAAAAATTACTCATGCCGCTTTAAAATATTATGATAGTCTGTCAGATATGCAAACAGTCTTGTGGATTAAAAATTAATAAATTCACAAAGCGCTAACTCTTGGGGCCTTCTGTAAAAATATTTTGAGTTAATTTGAATAACTGTATGGATTTAAAAGAGCTGTAAATTCTTTAAAAATATTCCAGAAGTAATTTTTTTCTCTAATACCAATAACAAAAAAAAGGTTGTCTTTGTAATTAGTTTTAACTATTGCGGTTAAAACCGAGTCACTAGCTCAGGTTGTTTCCTTGGGAACAGATAGGCAAGGAGTAGGTGAAAAGAGGGCTTATTAGTGTTTGTTTTATTTTTTAAAAGGAAATTATCTTGACGTTTTAGGAGATTTAATTCAACACTAATTTTTAACTCTAAACATTACAAATTATAAGACAGTTTGAAGTAATTTTCCAGTATAAAAATAGGTGTTAATAATCTGCAAGACAATATTATGATTTTAATGCTAACATCCTATCTTTCTGCTCTAGCCAATACATTAAATACTACACAGGGCTCTGACAAATTGTCTAAACCTGCTCAGAAGGTCAGAAATTACTCTCAGGGAATCAAAACATTATGCTGGAAACCAAAGACATAGATAAGAGTGTGGAACTTTAATTTAAAGAGAAGAGGTGGGCCCTAGCTGGTTTGGCTTAGTGGCTAGAGTGTTGGCCTGCGGACTGGAGGGTCCCAGGTTCGATTCCGGTCAAGGGCATGTACCTTGGTTGTGGGCACATCACCAGTAGGGGGTGTGCAGGAGGCAGCTGATTGATGTTTCTCTCTCATCGATGTTTCTAACTCTCTATCTCTCTCCCTTCCTCTCTGTAAAAAAATCAATAAAATATATATTTTTTAAAAAAGAGGTGAGTTCTGGGCAGTAAACAAAGAGAACTGGTAATGGTCTGAATAGCTATAACCTTTTTTTTTTTAAGTACCACTTCAGATCAATTTAAACACCTTGAGATATAAATATGAGACATCATCAGCTCATGAGCCCAGTGTGAATAATACTGTAGTCATTCTACAACATTTCTGTGTAAGTAGAACACACTGGGAAAAATGAATATGGTATTAAGCTTCAAAAAGGGCAATTCTGAGGAGGTAGGTAGGATAAACACAGACTCTATAAGAGCCCTAAGCCAGAAATACCTAATAAAATCCTTAAGCCAGTGCTCATAATAATTAGATATGAGATGGGTTGTTCCCCCATTCAGCACTGTTAAGTGATTGTTGGTTAGGCAGTTGTACAAATAAAATCACAGGAGGCTTGTTTAAGCCAAAGATCTATTTTTTAAATCTTCTGGTATTTTAAAGCAAATTTTGGTGATCCTAAATGCATTTATTTATTCTTCCAACATTTATTACAACATTCACTATATGTTGGGCACTTGTCAGAAATTGTGAGATACAAGAAGTGAAAGATATAGACCCTGATTTCAAAAGAGGATGAACACACCAGAAAAACCAATGAATATACCATAGTCAGATAAGAATTCTAAAAGATACACCAACACATTGGACAGACTAGAAGAAATGGGTCAATTCCTAGAAACATACAACCTACCAAGCCTGAATAGAAAATCTGAACAGATTAACTACTTGCAGGGAGATTGTAGCAATAATCAAAAACCTCCCCACAAACAAAAGGGTGAACTTGGTAGTAGAAGGAGGAGGAATCCAGCAAGTTTCCTGAGAGAGAAGAAGACAGCGAAGGTAATGCGGAGTCTTGGAAGGAGTTCTGAGAGTTGAGTGGAAGTTAGCCAGATGGATTTGGGTCAAAGAGTGAGGAGATCTCATGCAAATGAAGTGAAGCATAGGAAACCTTGGCCTGTTTGAAGGAATATAGCAGTAACAAGGTCAGGGATAAGGGTCGTAATGCAGCAGCGAGATAGAACATGAAACTGGACAAACGTACAAGTGAAGAGCCTTTATTTCTTGCCAGTAGCTTGAATTTTTTCCCAAGGCTGTGGGAAGCCACTGGAAGGTTTTCAGCAAGATAGTATTCTGACCACAGCAGGGAGAAAAGATGAAAAAGATATATGGTGGGCGCAAGGGCACCAACTTGGAATTACTGCCGCAATTCAGGTGAAAAATAATGAGGTAACGTGTTCGTCTTGCTTAACCAGTTCCCGTCCACAGGTCCATGCTTGCTGGCATTTTGGGTTTTCCATTCAACATGCCATGAGCATTTGAAAGCTACTTTTCCTACCTTTTCTGAGAGTAACTGTGTGAATAATAATACTTCTTATCTGTTGAACTCTTACTGCAAGCAGACGCAACTCTAAACCCTTTATATGTCACCAGTTATGCCATTTACATAACATCCCTGTGAAGAAAGTATTATTATCATCTCCATTCTAGAGAATAAAAAGAAAAGGAACAAAATGGTCACAAAGCAGATAGAACCTTGTTTCAGAGTCTGTTTTGACCCATTTGCCATACTGCCTCTTTGCTGGCATTACTGTCTTTAGGAACATAGCTGTTTGAGTAATTCCTCTCCCTTGTCCCGATCACTCTCCCCAGCTTCATTTTGATTGTGTTGTGGCTTACTGAACTGTCAGTGACCCACACCCAACAGTGTTCAAGTTTCTGCCCCGGACTTGACCCCAGTGGACCCTGGGTGATCCCTCAGCTGGAGTCACCTGCCTCCAGTTAAGACTTGACAGCCTATATCAGGCCAGTGTTGCTCAGTGGTTGAGCATTGACCTATGAACCAGGAGGTCATGGTTCAATTCCCTGTCAGGGCATTTGCCTGGATTTCGGGCTCGATCCCCAGTGGTGGTGGTGGGCGGGGGAGGGGGGGGGATGAGTGCAGGAGGCAGCCTATTAATGATTCTCTCTCATCATTGATATTTCTGTCTCTCCCTCTCCCTTCCTGTCTGAAATCAATAAACAATATATTTAAAAAAAAAAAACAGTTGATAGCCTAAGCAGGTGCCCAGCCCCAAAATGGGCATTTTGGCGGCATTGGAGAGCGCGATGTAGCTGGCCATGACTGCTGTGCTCCACAGACCCAGGCCAAAGACCAAGACCATCTTCTCTTTTTAAGATTATTAATTTATGTCATTGAATTTTCACTTAGAAAGACAGGTTTATTTCCTTTCTTCCCCCCAATTCTGTGGAGGTGTAAACAACTAACAAAAAACATATATAATATTTCAGTATACAACGTGATGGTTTTATATTTGTATGGTGACATATTTACCATTATCAAGCTAATTAGCATATTGATCACCTCACCTAGTTACTTCTCTTAGCTCTCAGAATAATAGTTATGGTTTCTCTGGAAATTTATTTTGCTCTCTGTTGTCTGACATTTTTGGTTTTCTATTGTTCCAGTCTTTTCAGGTGTTAAGGGATTTCCTCTTATGCTGGATAATCCCTGGTGGCCCATTTATATGAGAACTAATAGCAATGTGTGTGCGTGGTGGGGGATCTTGTGGGGAGGTGAGTTTCTGAGTGGCAGCTTCACAATAAGAATCAGGCAGATAGCGAGCTACAGACTTTTCTTCTCGGGCTGTCAGCTTCTCCACAGAGGAATTCCCTAATCCTCGCTCTAGGGAAGTGACTTAAGCCTACTGTCAGCATTCTGGGAGCCAAGCAAGGGAAGGGAGCATTTCTTTAAACTACCTTAAAAATAGACAGACCCTTCTTTAATTTCAGCTGTATTTCCTCCAATTTGTTGGGCTTAGTGAGACTTTTGTTCATGAACAATTATTTGGACCATTCCTATAAGCTACCAGATGCTTTAAGATTTGAAGGACTCTCAAAACCATCCTTGCAGATGATTAAATCACTTTATCAACCTGCCATAATGGTTGAAAATGTTACCTTTCAACGCTGTGAAGAAAGCGTCCTTGTAATGCACCCCCATTGCCTGGAAGAAGTACCCCTGGTGAATTAACATGCCAGGCCAGCTAGTCAGTTTTTACTCAGGACCCACTGAAGGAGTGGCACGAGACCAGGTTCCTTTTGCTTGGGAGGAGGTTAGAGAAAACATACAATGCATGATACACTAGCCTTCATTGCCCCAATGGAGCATTATAACCGGGGTCCTGGGATGCATTAGGAACCTGGGGGAGAGGATGCCAAATAGAAATGGAGGAAGAACACCCCTGCCCGCCCCCCCCAAAAAAAACAAAACAACCAGGCATCAGAAAAATTCTCCCTTCACAATATTTTCAAGGGAAAACCCCAATGAACAGCTGATGAGATTTGTAAAGGTGACAGCTCTAAGGTGACCAGAGTGGCCAGAGGCCCATAGAAGGTGTAAGGAAGGTCTCATGGCTGAATCTCCTTGAGTAGAGTCCTAACATATGATAAAATAACATGCTGTGGGGAATGACATGACTGAGGGGACAAAAATCAGTCATCTATCAGGTTATTAGCATTTTTTGTTGTAATCTAAGTAATCGA
The DNA here is from genome assembly GCF_964212035.1 of Myotis nattereri. Lineage (NCBI taxonomy): Eukaryota > Metazoa > Chordata > Mammalia > Chiroptera > Vespertilionidae > Myotis > Myotis nattereri. The sequence goes on along the minus strand of NC_138093.1, from coordinate 27,300,302 downwards.
TTAGGTTCCCATGTGCTCTGCAAAGGGAATCAGTGAAATGAGGTTCTACGTGAGTCCCTCAAACTAAAGTTCCGCCTTTACCTGAAATAGCTGAAATTTTCTGATAAGCGAGACAAAGGTATGTCAGTTTTGCATTTTAAAAGCTTTTGTGCTATGAATAATTGCCTCCGTGCGCGTGTGTGCATGTGTGTGTGTGTTTAATATGGATCCAACCAAAGAAAATAATTAACTGGATTTCACGTAGTGCAGAAAATTCAGAAAGGGGCCAAGCCCTAGGCACCGGGTGTTTGGCTGTATCACCTTGGTGATGAGGCTGCAGAATCCAACGTCTAGAACAGCGTTTGCTTCCCTGGGTGATTCCAACATGCTTGGACTTGCCCAGTAATTTCTAGGGAGCACAGGGTTTGGGCACCCAGCTGCTCTGGGCAGGGATGCAGTTTACTCGGAAAACCAGGGCTTGTTCAGGTACAGCGGGAAGCTGGGCCAGGGAAGAAGAACACCAAACTACCCCCGAGTCCACTCTCCCAGGAGGCTGGGGAACGGAGGCCAATCTGTTTTCCTCAAACACCAAGGCCAAGTTTCAGCTTCATTCAGGGCAGGCTTGTTTACTATTCAGGTGTCCAGGCTGAAGTCCATCTCTGGTCATTGTATTGCTTATATTTGAATTCCTTGGTAGTTTCCAATACAGAAGGTCTAGCTTCCTCTTCCTGCTATGGTTCCTCTCCCTCCCGCCCCCATCCCCTTGATACTCTCTTTACTTACTGTGTTTGTGGGTTGTGCAGTGTTATGGTACAGTGTTTAAATATCAGCTGTGTTTTATGGAACAGATTGGATTATTATTTCATCTGGGAAACTGAAAATTAAAGGTGATGAGGGATTATAAATTTGCAGGTATTACAATATGAGGACTTACTTAAAGGCGCCTTGCATTAGCAACCCATGGACTAAGGTGGTCTGGAAGAACAGTTTAGAGGAAAGATGTCTCTTCTGAAATTTCAAAGGAGAAATTCCCACCTTCTTTCCTTGCCAAATGCTCTACGCTGAGTGTGATTTTGGTGACTGCTGGGTTGTTTTTGGCATGAATCGTCGGGCCAGTGTGCACAGATCACTCCTTGTCTGTCATTTCAAAACCCTGGCTCTTAACTCAGGATTTTTTTGACCCGATGCAGTAGTCTGTAGAGAGGGCTGGCCACGGTAGTCTGACAGGGTGGAAAGGCATGAAAGAGATCCTCTGCTCCTCTCTCTGTGCCTCATATTCACAGGACCTTCTTTCATTTTATTACTTAAGGCCAAGTATTAGATTTAGGATAGTACAGAGGACCAGGAAAATGGGTCCCTCTGAAAAGGCTCTGCATATCTCAACATGGGTAAATCTTGACAACATAAATTTTTAAAAATGTTTTATTTTATTTTTAAATATTTTATTGATTTTTTTACAGAGAGGAAGGGAGAGGGATAGAGAGTTAGAAACATCAATGAGAGAGAAACATCGGTCAGCTGCTTCCTGCACACTACCCACTGGGGATGTGCCTGCAACCAAGGTACATGCCCTTGACCGGAATCGAACCTGGGACCCTTGAGTCCGCAGGCTGACGCTCTATCCACTGAGCCAAACCAGTCAGGGCTTAAAAAATGTTTTAATCCTTACCCAAGGACATGTTCTTTATTGATTTTCTTAGGAAGACAACAAGAGAGAGAGAAATATCAATGTGAGAGAGAGAGAAAAACATTGATTTGTTGCCTACTGTACATGCCCTGGCCCAGGGATTGAACCCACAACCTGGACATGTGTCCCGAGCAGGAACTGAACCCAGGACCCTTTGGTGTATGGGAAGATGTTCCAACCAACTGAGCCATACCAGCCAAGGTGACCACATACGTTTGGGGGGGGTGGTGGACAGGCAATTGAAAAGAATTCACATAACATGATACCATTTATGTGAGTTTTGAAATACTTTATATTTTGATATTTTTATGAGTACACACATACATTGGAAAGACATATTTGTATTCACCACAAGGATGAACATCTACTCCAGGAGAGTGGTTATTTGGGAAGAGGGAGACAGAAGTACAGAACAGTGCGGGCTGAATGAATTGGGACTGTGGTTGAAATCTGTTTTCCCTCAAAAACAGAGAAAAATATATCTGAAGCAAATATGGCAAAATGTTAGTGCTTTTAAAAATTCAGGTTTATGCTATTTTCTATACTTTTGGAATGTTTAATAATAAAAATATTGCAGAATTTATAGAAAAGAGACTCTGAGGTTGCTGAGATTACTTGGATTTATTTCAATAAGCCTTTATTAAGAAACTACTATCTCTTAGGCATTGGGGACACAGACATGAAGGTGACACAGTCCCTACCCCCAGGAACTCCAGCAATGAGAGATGTAACAAATACCCACAGTGAAGTGTGGTAACCTCAATCATGTTATGCATAATGGTATCCAAGTAGAATGATTGACTCTATGATGACGACTTTACTAGACAATGTTGAGGAAATCTGCACAAGATTAATGACAAAGAAATCATCACGAGTTGATTTTAAAAAATAGCTTACTTTCTTATTTCATATTTCAAACGAATTGTTAACATCATATTCTCCGAGGTCTTCAGAATATCACTGGCAAGGGCTCCCATGTAATTTATTTAAATAAATATTTATTATGTACCTTAGCAGATGTTTCCTTTGTGGTCCCTTCCAAGTCTGCTTTATAATCCTATTTTTCATAGAGATATTGTCTTCCAAGATAGATAATCAAATCTTTATAGACAGGGTTGTCTGTTTTTCATATTTGTATTGCCCAACCTCTGTAGTTTTTAGTATATTTCTACATAAGCAATAGTAATGGTTCAGTTTTTACTCAATATATACTATGTGTTATGGAATCATGGGAAAGGGAGACTTAATCCCAAACTCAGTATTTGAGGCCAGAAGGGCAGAAGGGAGACACCTGGAGTTAAGACCTACACTGTCCAAAATACGCAGATACAGTATAGAAAGAATATAATGCCATGGATGAAAATGGTGCGAATGACACCCATTATTTCAGGCAAAAGAAACACAACAGTTAATTACCAAGAAGGTTGGCAGGGCATGTTGAAATATAAACAATATACTGTTGGTCCCCCTTCTTGAGAAAATATTAATGGAAAACACTAAAGTTTTTTTTCTACTCAACTTTCATCCAAAGTAAAACCACCACAAAACTCAGCCTGCCGCTGTTGGGTAGATAAAAAAAACAACAACAAAAACACACACACAAAAAACCAAAACAAAACAAAATAAAAAACAGGAGAAAAGCCAGTATGTTCTATTTATAGCTATACTTGGTCAGCAATAATGTTAACAGATTTTCATCAATAATTGTTAAAAATAGAATAGTAAATATTTGACATCTCAGTGTGATACTGGGGTGATAGTAATAAGAGATCTTTGATAAATCAGCAAAGAGGGTGCAGGCAGAATATCTGAGTCACAATAGTGAATACACATTACACCCGTTGGCGCAACAGAAAACTTCATTCCTGGGGCCCTTATTGTGTTTACATGTTATTTGCATGCATTTGTCTCCACATCAACCTACAACTTGGAGTGAGCAAAAGTTTTACTTTAATCAAAAATATGCTGTGTAAAGGAAGAGTCTTATGTGTGTACACAAAACAACATTGATAACAATAAAAGGGGGAGACAGTAAACCCAGGAGCATTTAAAGCAATCATAGTTGCTAAGGAGATAGAAATTCAAGTCAACACAGTTGAAGGGACAGTTTCAGATAGCAACTGTCCGAAATATTGGGGCCAGTCAAAGGGAGAGCTAAGCATGTGCATGGTAGAGAAAGTGGCAACACAGCACCTATAATGGTGAGAATAGAACCTGATGCCTGTTTCTGGGCCCCCACTGTAGCCTTGTGAACCCAGCCATTGTCTCTTTTTCTAACTTAACTGGATCCCACTTATTCATCCTTTGTTGGCTGTATCCTGGTAGGGACTTCTCCTACATCAGGGACTCTGGACAAGCTCCCTGCCCTAGAAAGAAGTTGCCTGAGTTGCGAAGTCCTTTTCTATCTAGAACAGAAAGGCTGGAATTTGACTCCCTTTTTTGCAGCCTCGATTTCCTGATTCCTTCCTGAATCCCAGTTGCTGATTTGGGTCCTAAAAGTCAGCTTCCGTGTTTGTTGGGCCAAGCGTTAGCAGATAATAGGCCTTTTCCTTTTTTGTTTCCCTTCTTATCTCAGACCCACTTTCCTTTCCCTTCTCTCCATGATTCGGGGCTATCAATGGGAATGAGAGTATTAATGGGGACTGATGTTTATTGAGTTCTTACTATATTGCAGGCACTGTTCTGAACAGTTTTCAAATATTAACTCTTTGAGGTCCCATTAACAAGTTAAGGTTGATATTTTTTTCATCCCTATTTCACAGATTAGGAAACAAGGAACAGCTAAGAAGTGACTAGGCCTGGACCCGAATCTAGGCAGCTGGTAATCTTCACCAATGACTATGCTGACTTTCATGATAGTAGGATGACCTGGGTAATGAAGGGCCTGGAAGAAATATGGTGACTTTCATTGTAACAAAAATACCTTGATGTGATTTAAATGCTTTTTGATGATAAATGTCAGAGTTACCATGAAATCCTTTGACCATCATAAAAGCTGGTGATTTTGTGTGTTGTGATAGTGGTGGTATTTTATTCAGACATTTTAATACCTAGTATGTGTTCTAAGAAATAAAAAAGAATTCAGATGGAATACCTGCCCTCTGAGAGCTTTCAGTCTAGTAGAGGAAGCCAGACATAGAGACAAATGTAAAAAGTGTTATGAGCTGAAATCAGGACACACAGCAATTGTGATCAAATTTCTCAGAAGTAAAGAACAGGGAAGGTTCACAGAGGAGTGCTGTCAGAATATATGATCAGGTAACTGTCCTGATCAAAATACATTAATTGTCTAATCGTGTGTTTTTATCTTCTAAAAGAGTATAAAGGAGCAGATTTCACAGGAACTTGGGGCCAAGCTTAACTTTCCTCATCATATCCTGCTTTTAATTTAAATTACAGTTTCAGGGATTATGTAGTATTGCAGGTCCTATGCTAGTTTGAATTCTTTTCCCAATGGGCACTTTGACAGTTCATAGAATTACTTGCAGAATTGGTTATGTCAGTCCTGCTGTGATGTAGATGTGTCTTGTGACTCTTAAGGTCTATGAAAGCCTGGAGAGATTGTGACAACCACGAGTTAACATTTTGCCCTCTGCTGTTACCTAATCACGCACGTTATTCATCGCATGGGGGAGTCTGTGGTGATGATGGGTGAAAAGGTCTGTATTTTCAGTGGCTGCTTAGGAAAAGTCTCAGGTGCCCCCTGTGATCCTGGAGAACCCACAGGAAGTGTAAGTTAATTCATTACATTGGCAGTGCAGGGAATGTGTGGGCACAGCATTCTGAGTGGTGAAGGGCTGCTTCTTATGTAACGTAGCCCAGGACCTGGAGCTCCAGGGGAGGGGAGCTGATGCAGGGGGAGTCCCATGTATGGTGGAGCAGGGAAGGTAAGTATTCCTGAAATAGGGCAGCAGGGTGAGGGGTTGGGTAAAGCGAGTGAGACCAACACATGCAAGTATAGGGTGAGATCAACCCTGTCTTTATTTCAAATTTTGAACTTTTGTTCATTGTGGATTTTGTTTGCATTAATATCAATGTTTAAAATATTGTATTAGAATGTTTATCTTGATTATGGTGTTTTTGACATCTTGAATATTGCGCTGAAGAAAGTGCTTCAGCCCCCTAACCCTAGATTGTTCTTGAGGTGAGAGGTTTGCACACATATCATTGCCCAAAAGAGTCATTGCACTGTATTGTAGATATCACCTCACAGGGCTTCTGATGTGACCTTAACCCAGAGGCTGCCATCAAGGGCCTTCAAGACCATGTTCATCCTGTAGACATGTATTATTGCCACCAACATTGTTTATTTTTGAATACTGAGCTGCCTTCATTTTGAAATGGAAAGGTGCCTTCTAAAACAATGTGGATATCCGACTTCTCACGAACATTTGGGCCTATGCTTTTTCATGGCAATAATCAACCAAAGCTGACTAGACCACCTCTTCAAGTTCACTGGGCCCATTTCATAAGCTTATGGTATTGCCTGGTGCTGGAGGCATTGAGCTTCTGAGTCCTGATTAACTGCAGGAGTCTTTCAATAATACCTCTTAAATATGGGCTTTCATTCATTTAATAACTATCTAGTTTTGTGCCTATTATGTATAATATGTGCCTAAGGAACAAGATGACATGGTACTTTTTCTCTTGGAACTTGTTTTAATCTCTTAGGCAATGTTATAGGTTGCACTGTATCTCCCCAAAAAGGTGCACTGAAGTTCTAGCCCCAGTACCTCGCAATCTGACCTTATTGGGTCTTTACAGAGGTAATCAAGTTAAAATGAGGCATTAGAATGAGCCCTAAGCCAATATGACTGGTGTCTTTAAAAGGGGAGAAACTGGGACTCAGAGACAGACACAAATAGAGGGGAAACAGTGTGCAGGCACACAGGCAGAAGATGGCCATGGGCCTGGAGTGGTGCATCTGCCAGCCAAGAATGCCAAGGACTGCTGGCAAACACCAGAAGCTAGAAGCCACCAGGAAGGATTCTCACCTAGAGCTGTCTGAGACAGCCTGGCCCTGCTGACACCTCGACTTCCAGCCTCCAGAACTGAAGCTGGTGTTTTTAGGCACACAAGTATTTGGTATTTTGTTTCAGTAGCCCTAACAGGCAGTTACTAAATAATGATTTGAACAAGTCAATTTAATGACAATTGTGGCCAGAATCGTGAAGGGCAAGTACAGAATGTAGTGAAAGTGCATGTGGGCGGGATGGCTGGTCTTGTTAGGAAGTTAGGAGGTTCTGGGGTCTTTTCTGAGGAAGGTGTGTTTTAGCCGAGGTCTGAAAAAAAAATGAGCAGGAGCCACTCTCTAGTAGTGAGGGAAACAGGCACAGCCACGATGAGGGGGATTGATAATGTGCGAAGGCTTGAAAGAAAGAAAGAGTAGGGTGTATTCAAGAAACTGGAACCCAGCTGGTGGCTGAACTACAGGCAGGAAACTGTGGAACCTGATGAAGTGGGCCCTGTATAGTGGAGTGTACTGACTGACTTTGGGGAAATTATATAACTTTTTGAGAATAATAATAGTTCTTACATGGTGATTATGAGGATTAAGTGAGATAGTAAATGAACGAGTCTTAAAAGAATGGCTGGCACATATGGTTCCATAGATGTTTGATTCTATCTATTGTTTGATTCCTGCTGTTCATGTTGTTACCATCAGTATTAACAGGACAGTGATATGCAGGGCCCCGGGCTACCCTTAGCATGCTGATCTCTATCCTTAAGGCAATGGGAAGCGTGTGTGTGTTTTTCATCAGGACTTCAATTTAGCCAGATTTTACTTTTAAAAGATCCATCTAGCCCCAGTGTGGAGAATGGAGATCAGTGGAGACGAGGCCACTGGAGAAAGTTCCTGGGGACGGGTGTTGGTGGTGGCAGTTCGGCCTTGATCACTTCATAGAATTTGGAGATCACACATCCATCTTAAGAAAATTTGGAATTCCACAAAATTCTGCTTTCTTCTATATTTTAGGGTTTTCTTCTAGAACAAATACGCCCCGGGTGATGCATGGATTTTTATCTCAATCCTTCCAAAAACTTAGCACTTGCAAGTGCTCATTTAATTATAGATACAAAACAGATATAAAGGAAATCCAGATTAATACATGGTGAAATTAAGATCCCTGGTTGTTGAACCCATCCAAAAATGTCTTTAGTTGCTTCTAAAATACTCTCATTCTCTATTTGCTTTTTTATTGCTTTTATGTATTGTGCCTTCATTTTAGAAGAGAAATTGAATTGACTTGTTCTTTACAAAGCCACATTCATTGCTATCAGAATTTGTGGTCTTAGGTGAAGGCAAAATGCTGGACTGGCAAATGTTCACAACAAATATGTTTTAAATAAAGTACTGGATGTGCTGAAAATTCATTAGGTAATGAAAGCAATCAAGAAAAATGGAAAATTCTCTAATTCTCTCTGGATTTATGGTTGACTTTAATACAAAGTATCAATTTGATATAATTGGCAGACTAATATTGGCAGACTTAAAAAATTATCTAATGAGTTAGTTCATTGTTAGTGGAGAATTTACCTGTGATGCCAGAGGTGGAAAATGTCTAAAGTCTAAAAACATATAAGCAAAATGTTCATTTCCAAGTGACAGTCTATGACACTCCGCTTTGAAAGGGAAAAGGAAATTTGGAGCCAAATTTCCTCTCTGTAAACTAAGAAAATTCTAATCTTTCCTGAATTTACTCTATTATAATAGAGTGCCATTTTATAAGAATTTCTTTTTTTTTTTTACAATGCCCTTATTCATTATCTTATTCCCTGTTGAACAAAATTATATATGAATATTAGCTTATTTTTAATAAACTCTTGTGTGTGCACTGATTAAAGCACCCATGTTTATATGTAAAAGACGGGATTTTTGACTTACATGAGTTTTTAAAACGAAAAAGAAATCACATGGGGACTAAGAAATACCATTATAAAAGAGATTCTTGTTTACATTGAAAAACCTTATCTTTCTTCATATTTTCTTATATGCACTTATTTGAAAGGGATCAATGCATAAGACCATTTAAAATGACATTGCTAAGTTGTGTATTTTAGGGTGACTTTATTTTTTACAAAATGAACTGCTCAACTATGATAAATTTTGCTAAGTTTTCAAATGGCATTTTTTAATATTTCAAGGTGAGGTGCTTTAATTAGAAATCTTCTCAGCAGCTCAAAGATGTTTGCCAAATAGACATAGACATAATTTTACCAGTGTCATTCTTCCCTCATTGTAACCCCATGATTACAGAAAGTCAGTATATCTTTGTTGCTTGTGTACATCCTTAAGTGCTAGAAAAAATGCTTCCTGGTACACAGAAGGTGCCTAATAAGTGCTAGTTGAATGAATGAGGAAATACATTTCCTGTACCATCAATGACTTACTGCAGGTAGGTGGTACTGTGAATGGAGAGAACTTCTGAACTGTGCCCCTTTGATACGTGCGAGTGCCTGCCATGATATGCCAAACTAGTTGGCAGGGGACCTGAGTTGCCCAGTGGCCCAGTTTCTCATCAGTGCCTCTGTAACTGTGAGATATCAGAGCACAATGAACCAAAAATTCTGTTGTTCATCCAGGATTCTCCAAGTGTGCTCCCTGCGATACAGCACCACATGGGAACTTGTTATTCATGCCAACCCTCAGGTCTCAACCTAAAGAGGATTCATCAAAAACTCTAAGCATGGGCTCAGTAACCCATGTCAGACAAACCCTCCAGGCGATTCTGATGCAGGCTCAAGTTTACGACCCGTTGCTCTAGAGACGATGGTTGGATAGGCATGGCTAACATCTACCTCTTATTTTCCTTTTCTCTTCTTCCAGTGATGTCCGACTTCCCTTCTAATTGGCACAATCTAATTTTAGGGACATGAATACTTTGAGGAATGCCTTCTTAAAGTAATTTGCATAGCTCAGGCCAAAATCTTTATAAGCTTGATTGGAATTTAACTCTTAGAAGTTGTTATCTACTAGGGCCCAGTGCACGAATTTGTGCACCTTGAAAGGAACTGTGGGCCACGAGGCTGTGGTGGGCACAGGGGTGGGTCTCGGCCCATCCTCCGTGCCCCAGCCTGGCCCCTCCCGCTGTGGCCCCTGTTCCCCTGTTTGCCGGCAGCCCCACTCCAGCTGCCACTGCTCCTAGGCGTTGATGGTGTAGACCAGTGATGGCGAATCTTTTGAGCTCGGTGTGTCAGCATTTTGAAAAACCCTAACTTAACTCTGGTGCCGCGTCACATATAGAAATGTTTTGATATTTGCAACCATAGTAAAACAAAGACTTATATTTTGATATTTATTTTATATATTTAAATGCCATTTAGCAAAGAAAAATCAACCAAAAAATGAGTTCGTGTGTCACCTCTGACACGCTTGTCATAGGTTCGCCATCACTGGTGTAGACCTTGCTCGCACCTGCTGACTGCGCAGAGTGATTGGGGCCAGCACCAACAGGTGTAAGCAGGGCTGGCTCTGTCAACGGGTGCAGCTGGTGGCTGCTGCCCCGATGGCCCCTCAGGAGCAGGGGGAGGTGGAGAAGCCCTCAGGGGCTATTGGGGCTGGCAGCCGCCGCTCATACCCACTAACAGTGCCGAGTGATCAGGACCGGTGCCAGGCGCCGGCAGCGGGTGTGAGCAGCGGCTCTGGTGCTGGCTGCAGGTGCGAGCGCTGGGTGGGACCACGGCGCGGAACCGCGGTGTGCAGGAGCAACGAATTTTCAGTAACTACCAGAGGCTCGCCCCGATGACAGTGACCAAAGCCCTGCCTTGGTCTGGCACCCCACTCACCTGCTCCACCATCCTGCCGCGGCCAACGCCCGCCCGCCATGTTCCGCACTCTGTCACCTGCTGCTGATGCCCGCCATATTCCGCATGCACCCCCTGGTAGTCAGCACACGTCATAGTGACCGGTTGTTTGGTTGTTCCACTGTTTGGTCTATTTGCATATTAGCCTTTTATTATGTAGGATTGCTACATAACAAATGACCCCAAACCTTAGCAGCTGAAAACTAGAACCATTTATGATCTCACAGTTTTTGAGGCTTAGTTGGGTGGTTCTAGCTCAGGGACTGCACTCAGGGTGTTGTCTAAGACTGCAGTCATCTCATGGCTCTGCTGGGGAGGATCCACTTCCATGTTCTCTTACATGGCTATTGGGAGACCTCAGGAGATCCACTTTCAGGCTTACTGAGGTGAGCCCCTCCTCAGGGCTGCCTACGACATGGTGGCTGACTTCCATCGGAGGTATCCATCCAAGGGGGAGTGAGAGCGCACTCAGGAATGAAGCCAAGGTCTTCTTATAACCGAATCATGGGAGGGAGGGATGTCCCTCTCACTGGTGGTGTATTCTATTCATTAGCAGCCCACATTCAAGGGGAGGGCATAACCTAAGGGCATGAATATCACGAGGCAGGAATCATTGCGGGTTAACTTATAGGCAAATTATTTCTCACCTTGTCCAATTCTATGCATTGCAATGTTTCGAATAGGACTCTTGATTTCTAGTGTCAGAAATCTCAACACAAACTGGCTATCCAGACAGAAATGTGTGCACCTTATGGTGTGGTGTGATATAGGGGACTGAGCAAATGCTGTCACCTGGATCTGCTCATCTTGGTTCTGCTTGCTCTGTATCGGCTCCATTCTCAGATAGCTTCTTCTCTGTTATTGGCATAAAAACCTGCAAGGCTCTCAGGTGCAAAGTCAGTGGCATAGCATGAAAGTCTCTTTTCCCAGAAACTCTGGCATAAATTCCATTGGCTGCATGGTTCACAGATCCTTGCCTAAACCAACTGAGAGACTGAGGAATCGTGACTGCATTGGTTCAGACCCAGGACACACACTGCACCCACAATCAGGGGAGGGTTCCACAAGCTGTGAGGGGGAAGGTAAGTGCCCTCAGACCACATCAGGCAAGGTTTCACTGAAGTACTGCCTGTCCTGTTGTCCCTCCTGTGCCCCCCGCTCCCCCCCCCCCGAGTTTGCAGGCAACTAGAACCTCTTAGCCAGGTCTTTCCCTACCCTCCAACATTCGAGTCTATCACAGTACCCTGTATTCTTTATTGCTTGTATTCAAGTTTGAAATTTGTATTCATTTAGCACCTTTTTTTTTTAATCCTCACCTGAGGATATTTTTCCCATTGATTTTCAGACAGAGTGAAAGGAAGGGAAGAGAGTGGAGGGAGAGAGAGAGAAACATCAACGTGAGAGAGAGACATAGATTGGTTGCCCTGACCGGGGCCGGGGATGAACTTGAAACTGAAGTATGTGCCCTTGACCAGGAATCAAAGCTGGGACCCCTCAGTCTGCCAGCTGGTGCTCTAACCACTGAGAAAAAACAGCAAGGCCCAGCAGCTTCCCTCTTACTGAAGGCAGCAACCTTATTATAGCCACAGAACTCCTGCTTGGCACCTGGTTGGCCTTCAACAAATAGTTGATGAGTGTGATTTATTCTTCCTTTATCTTAGACCTGTGCAATTCTGTTATCCAGAATATCAAAGAAATGGCAAGATTTATTATAGACTTGGAATTTGTTGGTGGTCTTGCTTGGCCAGGAGCCCCCTGGTTCATGGGTTAGGTCAAGCACAGGAGTGAATAAAACTATTTTGAGTATCTACAATATTAGACATATATATTGTTTCACTTTACTTTTTACAACAATCGCTTGTGAGGACAGTGTATTATCTTTATTTTGTAGATGAGGAAACTGATGGCCAGAGATCTAAAGGGACTCCCTCAAACTCACATGGCTCAGAAGTGGTAGAGTTAGGATACCACAGAAGTCACTCAGATGTCAAAATTCCGGGTCTGATTGGAATTATGGGGAAGACTGTGGCATGCTCATTTTTTTTTAAAACTATGAAATTTTGAGCAGGCCAAAGTCAGAAATCAAAATGAACAGCCCTGAGGTCACTGGAATGAGGGCAACATATGAAATAAAGTTCAGGGGTGTCGAGTGTCTTACAGCAGAAAAGAAATGGAGTCTACCCAGTCTTTCTGTTCCACGTTTGATGGAATTTACATGTATTGAGTAATGCAGGCATAAAATTAAACAGGATAAACCATCCCATTTCCTTGTTTCTCCAGTTACAATGATATGCAAACTAGTCTACTTCCTTTTTTGACTCTTACTCCAAAGACCATGAGTAAATATGTGTTTGGCACAGAGGCTCTTAAAGGGGTAGGAGTACTTACTTGAGGGGCCTGTGCAGGGACTGGACTGCAGGGGAAAGCAGGGCTAGATGACTGGTTTTTTGGTTCTTTTGAATTATCTGCGAGGCTGAGGCTGGCTTGGTGGAGTGATCCCTGTTAATGTTCCGCTTTTTTGAAATTTGTTTTTAAAATCTTCTTTTAATGTTTCTGTAACGTAAATCCACCCCTCCCCACACTGCCTACATATGTGCTTAATGTGAGAATAACGCAAATGGAACATGGAAGACAACTGCTACGTACGAAATGATGAAGAAAAGGAGGGAACGTGGCATTTCAGCATGGGGATTGGTGGCAAGTCCTGCATCCCATGAGTTTGGGAAAAGGGAAGTACTCACTGTACACACTGAGAGTTAACCCCCCACTGCAGTACGCACTAGCCAGTTTGACCGAGGACCAGAGCTTGGCAAGGCGTGGTTAAACTTGCAAAAGACCCCGAGGGAACATAAAAAGAATCACCAAGTTGTTGAACAAAAGGGCAAAAGTAAAATAAACAACCAAACAACCAAAATACACATCCCCAAACAGAATACCCACAGTGTTTGGGATCATTTCACCGAGAGAACAAAAAGCCTGTAGCAAGGTAGAAAACAACGCTGAGATGGTAAGTTCATCTCCTGTCCTCTACATGTAGGACACTCCGGTTCTGAGCACCTGGAGGGAGACCAGGTGAGTGATGTCAGCAATCACACTTTCATCGAGATGTCTATTAAACACCTTTCTGGTGTCAGTCACTGGTTATCGTGGGTACTATGGGGGATAGAGAGACATGGTTAATGGAGAGACATGGTTAATGCCCTCCCTGAGCTTAGCAGCGGTTCTCAACCTGTGGGTCGCGCGACCTTTTGGCGGTCGAACAACCCTTTCACAGGGGTTCGCCTAAGACCATCCAGCATATCAGATATTTACATTACGATTCATAACAGTAGCAACATTACAGTTATGAAGTAGCAACGAAAATAATTTTATGGTTGGGTCCCAACATGAGGAACTGAATTTAAAGGGCCAGAAGGTGGAGAACCACTGCCTTATATAATCAGTTGAAGGTCTTAAGAGCAAAAACGGAGGTTTCCCAGAAAGGATGAAATTCAAGCCTGAAGTATCAACTCAACTGAGTTTCCAGAGTTGCCCTGGGGGTTTCGGATGGATTTGCCAGTCCCACAGTCCTGTGAGCCAATTCCTTAAAATAAATCTTTTATACACACACCCTGTTGAGCTGTTTTCTCTGAAGAACTGCACTGATAGTGTCTTAGTCATGTAGGCTTGGGTAAAGGATGGGGAAGGTGGGGGGAGTGACAGTACCCAGGAATCGAAGTGATCAGGAAGCACATGATATGTGACCTAGAGAGTCTGCAAGGGTTTGGGGACTGGGAGTGGGAGGACCAGATCCACATTTTAGAAAGCACGTCCGATTATATTACTCTTGAGAGCAGAAGTGAGGAAAAACATGTTTCAATTCCAGCACGAAGGAATTCCTCACAAGCAAGTCCTTTTTACTAGCAGAAAGAGGTGCTGACTCTATTTGGGAATCGAAAAACATAACTTGACGTTTTTAGTCATTGGTGGGCACAGTCTTGCAAAAGAATGACATTGTTCTTTTCCCAACCAGGAGTCTGTCTGCTCTACCTGACCTCCTTCGGGGCTTGTAGCTTTCACCGGTTTCTCACGTCTATAGCTGTCGCTAGGAGCCTCCCCTGTAACCGGGTAAAGATTCCAATCTGGCCGCGCAGCCAGCCTTTCTGCGAGATAAACGGCCTCACCCAGCCGTGGAGGTGGGAGGGTGGAGGTCAGCCGGGGATTCCGGCTGCCCAAGTGGAAAGGAAGAGTTCACCAAGGGCCAGAAGCTCCGCCGCTTCTTGCGTGCGGGGAGAAGACTCGCCTCCCACCGCTGCAGCCTCAACTCTGCGGATCCCTCCTCTGCAGGTTCGCTCCCCGCACGCATCGTGTCCCCAAGAGTTCAGCTGCCCCCGCGCGCGCGGCTGCTCCGCCGAGAACATTCGCAGCCCCTGTCCCCAGCAAAGGGGTCTTGCTCCTGAGAGCCTAATCGATTTCTCTTCCATCCCCTCCGCATCCCTCGATGTTTTCACCCTGGCTCCCGGTGCGTTCCCCATCCTTTTGGTTCGGAACCTTCTGCGCAGAGCCCCTTCCCCAGCTCAAGCACCTTAGAGACGAGGAGGGGGTGGCTGGTGACTTAACCCTTCCCCAGGCGTAGACGAGAGGTAGCCAGCACCCTCCTGACAGCCCCCCGATCCAGGGGTCTCAGGGCGCCAAAGAGGGTACTTCTCCCTACAACCCTTGGGGGCCAAGGGCTCCGGGGACTCCCGCCAGTCGCTGGGTTCTACATCCCGCACCCCGACCGGGCAGGAGAGCGAGAGTGAGGATCCGGGGAGGGGGCAGGGTTAGAGCCAGGGCCCGAGAGGAGCAGAGGCGGCAGGTGAGTCCCGGGGCTGCGTCCGCAGGCGGGGAGGCGGGCCGAGCGGGGCTGGGGAAGGGAGCCCCAGGCAGGGGCGACGCAGGCGAGGGTTGGGCTAGAAGGGCTGCGGGGAGGCGAGCCCGGGGCGGCGAGAGGGAGTGGGGAAGGGGCGGAGGGGAGGGAGTTCCGAAAGGAGGGAGAAGCGCTGGCGAGGGGCGAGAGAGCGAGCCGGAGGGGAGAGCCGCGGAGGAGGGCGACCAAACCGAGCCGGTGCCGCAGCTCGCGCGGGGGACCGAGGGCTCGCGGGGGGGTGGGGGTGGGGGAGACGCACAAAGACATGCGAAGAGGGGCTGAGCGAGGCTCGCGCACAAAGACGCCGGGGCGCACGGCCGCTGGGGCTGCACCGACCGCCCCCGCGCCGCGCCGGGGCCGGGCCAGCGCCGAGCCCGGGGCGGAGCGCGCGGCGGCGGCGGCGGCTGCGGGCCGGCGGGACCCGGGTCGCCCGCGCTCTCCGGGTGACCCGGGCCCGTCCGCGGGGGCGGCGGCGCCCGAGCCCAACTTGGCCTCGGCCTCGCCCTCTGCCCAGCCCGCGGGTGTCCCCTCCTTCCCGCGATTTCGTGGCTTCTCACGCTGCCCCCACCCCCTCCCGCGTCCAGCCCCGCGCTCCCCACCTTGTAAAACAAAGCCGGGGAAAATGCCTGCCCGTGCAGCTCGGAGCGCGCAGCCCGTCTCTGAATAAGAAGTGAGTACCCTGGCGTGTGCGTAAAAGGTTCAAGTCCATCTTTTGCAAAAAAAAAAAAAAAAAAAAAACGTTTTGAATGCTGCATGCCTCATGCTGCCCAGCGCCTCGCCGGAGAAAGCCGGCTCTAGCGCAGGAGGTGAGACCCCGGGGACCCCCTCCGCCGCCCGCCCGCCCCGTGCTTTCCCGCCCCAGCTGGTCCGGGGAGGGTTGCTGATGCCCCGCTGGCTGCAAGCGGACGTTTTCCACCCTCATTTCCCGTCCTAGGTGTTGGGTCATAATCTGGGGTTGGAGGCAAACCTATCCCCTGCTCCTCTCCTGCTGCTTCTCCCGTGTCTCCTGCAGGTGCCCGGAGGTTTTGCATCTGCCTTGGGAATGGGTTTGAGACACCTTGTCTGTGTGTGTGTGTGTGTGTGTTGGGGGGTGGGGGGTGGGTGGCTAGTTTCCGAAGGAGGAGGGTCAACCCTAGGGAACAGCCGACAGGCAGGACGCGTGGTGACCCCGGGCACACTTGTTGCCCATTGCGTGGTGGGACAGGCGGTGGTGCTGAAAAAAGCTCGTTTCTCCTGCTGTTGGGTCGCCCATTGAATCCGGGAGCAGAGCGGAGAAGGCATACCTGGGTGAGGATGGGAGAGCAGGATTGAGAGGAGGTTGATGGCTGGGGGCAGAGGAGGGAGGCAGTGGTGGTGCCCAGAGCGTGTGGGGGGGCCAGCCCCTGACTCCTTGTGCTGAGTAGCTTCTCTTGCTGATCATACCCCAAAGGACTGGAGATGGAAACCGGAGGGTTTCTCATATTAGATGGAGAGGAAAGGCTGTTGTTTTTTCATTTTGCTATCTCACCAGTTCCCGCCCATTCGGTCTGCCAAATGTGCATCGTATGTATTTCTGCTAATTAAAAGATACGGCAATAGCTTAAAATAAACTCCGTCAGGAAAGGTATTAGCTTAACACACACACACACACACACACACACACACACACACACACACACACACTTTTAAAAATATACCTGTCCCCTTCCTCCGAAAGCTTATAATGATGTTTAGTTTGGCGTGGGGATTTAGGGACGGGATTTGGGGAGCATCCAGGTACATAGTCTGCAGACTGGACACCACTGATGTGAACAGTCAGAAACAGGAGAGAACAGAGCAATGCCGAGAAAGGCTAGGGGAGCTTCCGCAAGAGAGACATAATGTTGAGCTTCTATGTGATTTTGTTAATTTTTATTCCAAAAATGGCTAAATTTTAGGTTATGACCTTTATTTTTCACTCAAATTCATAAGGCAGCGTGGAGGCCTGGTGGGGCGGTTAGACAGCAGATGACTGATTTTAGCTATTATCAGCATTTCTATTTTAAAAGTGGGTTTTTTTTAAAAAAAATGAAAATTCTAAACACATAGCTAGTGTGAATTTTGAGTGAAGTTGCCTTTTCGAACACGAGATGTTAAAAGTGTCTGTTAGTTCGGGGCTTTCTGGAGCAGAGGAGTGCCCCAGGGGAGAAACGTGTACATACCTATACTTCACCGCTGTCAGGACTGGATGTGGCGATCCCACGTATGTACAGGCACTGTTACCCCGTCAGAGCGCTGGCTTCCTCTCTTCCAAGTCAGAACCACTCAGAGCTTTGCTGGTTGAGGATCCCTCTGTTATCTGCCATCATTTTACAACACTGCCTAGCACTGGTGCTCCAAATAGCTTTGTTTGCAAAGCTTCTATTTTGATGGGCAACTGAAGACTTAGTTTATGAATTCAGACTGTGGTCGTCCTAAATTTAACTCAGCGGTAGTCAAGAGGGCAAGGTATGTAGCCATGTGAAAATTGACACTCTCTGCTGTATTTCCTTCTCCTCCTCAAGTAATTTCAGGTTCCTGTAGGGTATTTGGGGGCAATTCCATTGGGATTTCCCCAATACTTACCCCAAAGTGTCTTTTAGATTAGGTTATCATTTTATTAGACCTGTATGATAGATACTATTTTTACTTGTTTCTATAACAATTACGGACAACAAGTTGATTATTCTAGTTGAGTTGGTGGCTTTTTAAAATTACCTCTTTGTTGGCCATTCTATTACCCCTTTTGGTTCAATGTTATTTTTCCAATCAAATATATTGTAATAGATGGCTTATTTTCCCCTTAGCAAGTAGAAGGCTAGTATCTCTTGTATTAGCTAAAAAGGAATCCATTAATGATATTTTTGAACAGCTCAGATGAATAATAAATGGAGTTAGAGTCACCTCAGAGTATATGGGAATTTGTAAGGGAACACAGAAATTCATGCTAATGGAGCAATTAGCTTTGTACAGAGCATGTAGGGCCCAAGGTGTGAGACAAGGCTTTAAACTTTTTTTTCTTGATAATGTTCACTGTTGAAATGGAAGGAACTTGTCATGTCTTGGCTGCACCAAGGATTTTGCCACAATGGGTAGCGATATTCTTGTTTTTATACACATGTCAGAGATTGAATAACAAAACATAGAGAATGCTTAAGCAAAAAGAAATGATTGGGCTACTGTGGTTTATTTACCATCATCATGTATTACCAGAAAATTACTAATGTTTTACTTTGAGCAATAGCGTCTGGGTCATAAGTTCACTTATAATATGATTCCTTTATTATAATGAATTTTTAAAGGCAAAAGTAGAGAACGTTATTTACGTTGATTGCTGTGGTATAGAGTGTTACGTGCTAGAGAAGGGGGGTATCCAGGAACCTTCTTCATAAGTATTCAAATATCTACTTTAGCATCAGCAACTCTTAGCAGTTCAGTAAGTCTTTGTTGACTCATGGTGGACAGATGCAAATTTTGAAATTCGTTAGGAAGACTTCAGACATGTCAGAGAGGAAGGGAGAGAGGGACAGAGAGATAGAAACATCAACAATTGGAGGGAATCATTGATTGGCTGCCTCCTGCACGCCCTCCACTGGGCATGGAGCCAGCAGCCCAGGCATGTGCCCTGACCGGGAATTGAACCGTGACCTCCTGGTTCATAGGTCGATGCTCAACCACTGAGCCACACTAGCTGGGCGGGCGTGCTTTTATTTTTTTAAGTTTCTCGGTCCAACTCCTGTTTGTTTTTCTTCCCCCTCCCATCTGGATCCCCAATAGCAGCAGAGAGCGAAGGCCCAGCCCCTTTCCCTTGAACCCATTTATATGCTCCTGGGTGCCTTTCTGGTTCCAGAGCTTCCACCAGGAGAGCAGAATTCCGTCAACCTTTGCCACCCCTTAGACAAGCCCAGCCGTTACCCCACTGACCTCCTCCAGCCTAACCCTCCTTCTCTCTTATCAGTGGCGGCACCTGACTTGCTGGATCCAAAATCTGCCGCTCAGAACTCCAAGCCCAGGCTCTCGTTTTCCACGAAACCCACCGTGCTTGCTTCCCGGGTGGAGAGTGACACGACCATTAATGTTATGAAATGGAAGACGGTCTCCACGATTTTCCTGGTGGTTGTCCTCTACTTGATCATCGGAGCCACCGTGTTCAAAGCATTGGAGCAGCCTCACGAGATTTCCCAGAGGACCACCATCGTGATCCAGAAGCAAACCTTCATTTCCCAGCACTCCTGTGTCAACTCGACTGAGCTGGACGAGCTCATCCAGGTAATGGCACAGAGGGGTCGTTGCTCTGCTTCCTCCGTGGGGGGAGAAAGACTCAGAGAGGAGGCAACTCACAAAGCTGTCCTGGTTTGCCTGTGCGGGCCCCTGGTCCACTTTCCTCCTTCGCATAGACTTCTTCTCTGCAGACGGTCTCCTTTCGATACGTCTTCCCTCTTTTCTTACTTCTGCCACCTTTTCTTCTCCTTTTCCTTTATGCCTCCCTCCCATTCTTCCTTCTCACCCTCTTCTGTTCCTGCTCTTCTGTTATTCCTGTCCTGGCCTCTCCCAGCTCTCTGTCCCTTTGCCCTGCCTTAGAACTGCCAGTGGACCCCTGCGGACCTGGGGTTACTTGCTGGACGTCCTTCTGGCTAAGTGGACATTGCCGCCTGAGAAAATTTGCTGTGGCAAATGAGAGGAAAACATAAGGCAGGAGAGCCATGTTCATTGTGGCAGTGGCCATCGTAAGATAAAAAAGAGGAGTTTGTGGTGTGATCCTCTGAGCTTGGCACCCCTCGAGGTTAACAAGTTGTAACTCCCATCTTTCATCTAGCCCAATATAACTGATAACTGCCTTTTCTAAGTACCTAGGGACAAGTGATTAATCATTGCTTCTCTAAACCCCAACTAAAAGCAATGTACACTGTATGGAAAAATAGAATTCTTGAATAAAAACAAATTTAGTTTTAATTTACTCTATAAAAGCAGAATAGTATCTTTATGGAAAAACACTTTGTTTTAAAATATAATCCCAAAGTGATTTACAAGTTTCAGTTAGGCTCCTTGGAGATAGCTATATATTTGTTGTAGATTTTTTTTTTTGCATGAAAAATAAGCCATACCAAGAATCCTGGTCAAAAAGAAAGTCCTAGAACTTTCTTTTAAGGAGAGATCTGAATGATTGTTGAAAACACTCTTTCTCATCTTATAGTTGGTTTTACATCATTTGAATGAATTGAAACAGACCGAGGGAAGAAATTATTACTGGTTTTAATCCAGTTTCGTGTTCTAAGACCTTTCCTCTCTTATTTCCTTTGGCCATGGATTCCCAAACGCTACCTCTGCCCTTCGTAGTCCTTTGTATTTGTAGAATACACATACAAGTTATTATTCAAGTTTTATTCAAAATTATCAAAGTTAATATTCTCTGACCCTCATTTAGCTCCTACCACATTCAGACACTTCTGCATCTCACTTATTTGACTTAAATTTTGAAAAGGCTCCTCATATACTTATATACTGAATTCTCTATTATTTTTAGATGATAGCAATGTTTTCGGTAGACAGTACACCTGACAGCTAATATCATTGTTCCACCCATTCCATTGCCTGTTCCTACATAAGATCTTGATCACTTCACTCTCTTTGTGCCTCATAATCTTAAGAGGTACTAAAAATCTCTGAAGAATCCCCATGTCCCTTGGGTGTTAGAAGAAGAGCTCTAATTTAAAAAAAAAAAATAGAAGAAGAAGAAGAAGAAGAGCCCTAGGTTGTCTTGGAGGTAGCTCAGAGTAGTGGTAAAAGCCTGAACTTGGGGATAGATGTGTTTTCAACTGCAGTTGAGTCCTTTTTTAGAGGTGCCAACTTGAGCAAGTAATTTTTCTCTCTAAACTTCAAGTGATCTCTCCGGACTGAGGAAAGAATACCTATAAAATAGGGTTGCTGTGAAGAATAAAGAGGTAATTCAAGTAAAGCATTTAAGTGCTTAAAGAATGTTGGCTTTGTTTGCTGTTGTTATCCCCTTATCCCATACTCCTACTCCATCCCATTTTGGGGGTTGAAATATCTGATTCTTAGACTCTGAATTGAGATGTGTTTGGTCGTGGACAGGAGAACAAGGCCTGGGGTTTTGGGGCGCTGCTGGAGGTAACTGTGATTCCGATGATCCCACTCCTCAGCACCACCCAGATTTAGTACCCAGGATCGTGCAAACAATTTGAAGGTCATGGCAGGTGGAGACCATCTGGAGGTGGAGACTGGTCATTTTTGCTACATTGCTTTTGGAAGCCAACAAACAGAGCTCAATATATGACCTAATTCTTTTCTTTCTGCCCCACAGAGGCAATCCACTTTAGCTTCATTAAGATTCACTGCTGGCTGAGGATTTTTGTGCTTATTTAGTATTTTTTCAACGCAGAAGTTGCCCATTATTTATTGTTACATCACTCACCTTTATAAGCATCTGGCTTTAATAAATTATTTTCTCTCTCTTTTTGATAAAATAAATCTTTATAATGGCGAGGCTTCAAGGACCAAGATCAGTGTTTTAATAGGGAGGAAGGCAAATGAGCCAGTAATCATATATTAGAATTACATTTCACTCATCTGATTTTCATAAATTTCAAAGTGTTTTACACATTTATTTTCCTAGTTAATTATCCTTTAAAACCTCACTAATACATACATTATTATAACTTTGTTTCTGGAGATTTATTCCGTTCCTTTCATTGAGCCATGCTTCCCTGTCTCTTTCTGTTGTGATCTATCCATTTGAAAAAACAGCCACCTCTTCAATCTTTACCGAATGACTATGTGTAGGGAAAGACTTTCACCAATTAGCCGAGCTTGAGAGGCCTCTCAAACCTTTGCCATAGATTCATCTTCTCTGGACTTGTGCATGTAAATTCCCAATTACATGGATTTGCCAGTTTCTCTTTTTTTTAGGGGCTTGTAATCTCTTGCTACCTCTGGTGTCTGTCTGCAGTACTGCAGGTTTTCTGGAGCTGCTGGAAGCCATTCAAGTCACTTTTATTCTCAGTGGTCCCCAGGTTTGCAGAGGGTGCTGCATTCTGTCTTTACTCTGTGTTGGGCAAGACAGAAACCATCTCTTTGGGTAGCCCCCCAAAAGCCAGAATGTTGGACGCACGCTCCACTCTTTTCTTGCCCCACGATGGACAGGCTGCCAAGCTGTGTTGGCCTCTGTCTGTTGTACCATGGGCCCTCTGGAGCGGAGGCAAGAAGTCCAGCTCACTTTTGTTCTCAGTGTCCCCCAGGCAACTAGACTGTGCTGGGTTCCATCAGTTCTCTGAAACAGGCAAGATGGAAACCAGTCCCGCCCAGCCAGCGTGGCTCAGTGGTTGAGCATCAAGCTATGAACCAGGAGGTCATGGTTCGATTCTCTGTCAGGGCACATGCCTGGGTATTGGGCTCGATCCCCAGTGTGGGGCATGCTGGAGGCAGCCGATCAATGATTCTCTCTCATCATTGATGTTTCTATCTCTCTCCCCCCCGCTTCCTCTCTGAAATTTTATATATATATGTATATATATATATATATATATATATATATAAAAATTGTGACTTGCTGGTGGATCCTTATATATATATAAGTGCATGTAAACGTTCTGTTTACAGTATACTGTAGACTAGTGTCTTAAAACAATAGCATCATGTCTTAATACATCATAAATACCGTAATTAAAAAACACTTTATTGCTAAAAAATGCTAGCCATCATCTGGGCCTTCAGTGAGTCACCATCTTTTTGCTGGTGGAGGGTCTTGCCAGGATGGTGAGGTCTGCTGACTGAACAGGGTGGTGGTTTCTGAAGGTGGCCACATCAGTGGACCCTGCCTTCCATGACTGCTTTCTCTGTAGCATGTGATGCCGTTTGACAGCATTTTACCCACAGTGGAAATTCTTTCTGAATTGGAATAAAAATAATATATATATATATTATTTTTTTCCAAATATATTTTATTTATTTTTTACAGAGAGGAAGGGAGAGGGTTAGAGAGTTAGAAACATTGATGAGAGAGGAACATTCATCAGCTGCCTCCTGCACACTCCTTACTGGGAATGTGCCCGCAACCAAGGTACATGCCCTTGACTGGAATTGAACCTGGGACCCTTGAGTTCGCAGGCCGACGCTCTATCCGCTGAGCCAAACCGGTCAGGGCTATTTTTTTTTTTTAAAGAAACCAGTCCCTTAGGTAGTACCCTAGAAACCCAAAACATTAGATGCACTTTCCAACTCTTCCCCTTCCCAGGTTGAAACCAGGGGTTGGGAGTTTTCCTCTGATCAGGCTGCGTTGAAGTGGGGGGAAACTGGAGATCTGAAAGATAATACAGGCATACCATGGAGATACTGTGGGTTTGGTTCCAGACCACCACAACAAAGCTAATATTACAATGAAGCAAGTCATAATTTTTTTATTTCCCAGTGCATGTAAACGTTCTGTTTACAATATTCTATAGACTAGTGTCTTAAAACAATAGCATCATGTCTTAATACATCATAAATACCATAATTAAAAAACACTTTATTGCTAAAAAATGCTAGCCATCATCTGGGCCTTCAGTGAGTCACCATCTTTTTGCTGGTGGAGGGTCTTGCCAGGATGGTGAGGTCTGCTGACTGAACAGGGTGGTGGTTTCTGAAGGTGGCCACATCAGTGGACCCTGCCTTCCATGACTGCTTTCTCTGTAGCATGTGATGCCGTTTGACAGCATTTTACCCACAGTGGAAATTCTTTCTCAATTGGAATCAGTCCCCTCATAACCTGATGCTGCTTTCTCAACTGAGTTCATGTAGTAGTCTAAATTCTTTGTTGTCATCTCAGCCATCTTCACAGCATCTTCCCCATCAGTTTGTTCTGTCTCAAGAAACCACTCTTTGCTCATCCATAAGAAGCAACTTCTCATCCATTCAAGTTTGGTCATGAGATGTAGCAATTCAGTCACCTCTTCAGGCTCCTCTTCTAACTCTAGTTCTTTTGCTATTTCCACCACATCTGCCGTGACTTCCTTCACTGAAGTCTCCCTTCAAAGTCGTCCATGTGGGTTGGAATCAATTTCTTCCAAATTCCTATTAACGTTGATATTTTGACCTCTTCTCATGGACCACAAATGAATATTCTTAATGGCATCTAGAATGGTGGATCCTTTCCAAAGCTTTCAATTTACTTTCCTCAGATCCATCAGAGAAATCAATATCTATGGCAGCAAAAGCCTTACGAAATCTATTTCTTAAGTAATAAGACTTGAATGTGGACATTACATCCATGGGCTGCAGAATGGATGTTGTGTTAGAAGACATGAAAACAACATTCATCTCACTGTACATGTCCATCAGAGCTTTTGTGTGACCAGGTATATTGCCAATGAGCAGTAATATTTTGAAAGGATTTTGTGTTTTTGAGCAGCAGGTCTCAACGGTGGGCTTAAAATATCCTTTAAACCATGTTGTAAACAGATGTGCTATAATTGAGGCTTTGTTGTTCCATTTATAGAGCACAGGCAGAGTAGATTTCGCGTAATTCTTAACGGCCCTAGGATTTTCGGAATGGTAAATGAACAATGGCTTCAACTTAGAGTCACCAGTTGCATTTAACCCCTAACAAGAGAGTCAGCAAGTTCTTTGAAGCTTTGAAGCCAGCCATTAGCCATTGACTAATTCTCTCTAGTTATGAAAGTTCTAGATGGCATCTTTTTCAAATAGGAAGCTGTTTTGTCTACATTGGAAATCCGTTGTTTACTGTAACCAGCTTCATTAATTATCTTAGCAGGGTCTTCTAGCTAATTTTCTGTGGCTTCTGTATTGTCATTATTTGACTTCAGCTTGCACTTTTATGTTGTGGAGAGACAGCTTCTTTCCTTATTCCTCATGAACCAAAATAGCTTCACAATTTTCTTCTGCAGCTTCCTTACCTCTCTCAGTCTTCATAGAATTGAGCAGAGTTACAGCCTTGTTCTGGATTAGCCTTTAGCTTAAGGGAAGATTGTTGGTTTGATCTATCCAGACCACTAAAAGTTTCTACACATCAGCAATAAGGTTCTTTCACTTTCTTATTCATGTGCGCACTGGAGTAGCACTTTTAATTTCCTTAAGAACTTTTTCTTTGCATTCACAACTTGGCTAATTGGTGCAGGAGGCATCCCTTTTGGCTGATCTTGGCTTTCAACCAGTAGGAGGTGGCCAATCAATGATTCTCATTTTTTTCTTAAAAAAAATATCTTTATTGATTTCAGAAAGGAAGGGAAAGGGAGAAAGAGATAGAAATATCAATGATGAGCGAGAATCATGGATCGGCTGCCTCCTGCACACTCCCTACTGGGGATCCTGCCTGCAACCTGGGCATGTGCCTAGACCTGGAATCGAACTGTGACCTCCTGGTTCATAGGTTGATGCTCAATTACTGAGCCACACCAGCCGGGCTCTCATTTTTGATGTTTCTATCTCTCTCCCTCGCTCTCTCCCTTCCTCTCTCTGAAATCATTAAAAACATATATTTTTTAAAAAGAATCACAGTGTCTGTCCTGGGAGACTAGAATGCCGTTGGGGATCCACTCAAGAACCCTGTGGGGAGATGGTGGATGGTCTGGGTGAGGACAGAAGAAGTGGATGTGATGAGATGTGATCAAATTGGGAGATTTCAAAAATAAACTTGGCAGGATTTGAGGTGAGGTGTGCGAGAAAGAAATCAAGGATGAAGAACTAGAAAAATGAAGATGCCAGTTAATGAGATGGGGACAACTCAAATGGAGCAAGTTTCAGGGATGAGCTCGGGAGTCCAAGTTGGCATATGATTGGTTTGAGTTGCTTTTCAGACACTCAGGCAGGGGAGTGGTCCAGAGTGAAGAATACATTTGGGAGTTATGAGCATCTTGGTGATGCTACATGAAATCACCTAGGAGTGTGGATGGATGGAGAAGGACAGGACCAGGCACTCAGAGGTGAAGGTTGTGAGACAGTAGTCAGGGAGATTAGAGGAAATTAGAGAGCATGGTGTTCTATGAGCCAAGTGAAGACATGTCACAAAGTGGGGGAGACCAGATCTGTCAAATGCTACTGCCAAGTCTTCCTCTCTTTACCATGCTCTGTAATAGTCAATTGGTACTTAGTCTATAAATTCATGATAGTAATTTTACATATAATTAGAAATCATTAAGCCCAAACATGACACAAATAATTTTTGAGCAGTTAGCTCAAACACGAAACACACAGGCTGTATACGACACAGTCATACAAGATAAGTCCTGTGACCATTCGGGACACATTATACACATGTGGATAAAATAAACAGGATGTTCACCCACTTTCAAACTTATGCATGGATTCTTTTAAAAAATTTAATTATACATTTATGTATTACTTGGAGCCTTTAAAGTGTTTTCACACAGAAATAAATTACAAGCAATAGCTATGCCTCCAGCTAGGCAACCAAGGCTATGATATAGCTGAACTGTAACACCAAGACCTGAGGCTGAAACCATAAAAATTTTTTTTTTAAATGTTACTGCTTGCGTTTATTTTTGTTTTACTATTTTTACTTTCTTGGAACTAGTGATCCATTTAACCCCTGTGTGCCTCAGCTCTGGTGGAAGATAAATACTAGGTACCTGATTTCTGTGATGTGATGCCATATGGATAATGGTCACTGGGTTGTTTTTATGAGATGGTGAAGCATCTCGGTCTTCCAGTGCTGGCTCCAAGTAGACTCCAGAGGACACTCAGTAGAAGCACAGTGCCGAGTAAAAGTGAAACAGTGGGTGAAGTTCAAATGCTTTCAGTCACCTCCTGACGCGCGCACTCTTCCCCCTTCATGCATCTCCCGGGTCCTCAAGAAACTCCATGTTGCTCACTGTGACTTTTCATTCCTCTCTCTCTCTCTGCCCAGTTTAAATGTATCCTGCTCGTTCCACCAGCATAAATATATTGTTGTTTCGAGGGAGTCTGAGGGCAGGAGAGAAGTGAATATCACTGAGGATGTTTGGTCCAACTTGATACTTCTCCAGTCATGAGATCCATCATCCCTTAAAGGGATGGCCTGTGTGGCTCAGTTGGTTGGAGTGTTGTCCAGTACATCAAAAGGTAGCTGGTTCGATTCCTTGTCAGAGCACATAGCCAGGTTTTGGGTTTGACCTTTATTGATAACTAATTTGGGCTGTGAAATGTTTGATTTACTCAAATACAAATCTGATTAACTGGTCTCTTTGCTTATTGTGCGTGTGTGTACAGAAGCTGAGATCTTCAATCCTTGTTATGTCCTTTTAGTTACATATTTAGGAAGGGCAGGAAATCAATACCAAAAAAAGATGGCTCTAGTAATGGCATCTTCATAGGTTGGTTGCTGTGCCCTGAAATGCTCTTGGGACTGGTCTCCTTGTGTGAATAAAGATGAATAATACAGCATCTGTGAATGACTAATGCAGAAAACATGGGGAGAGATGCCAGGCTCGTTTTCGGTGCTGATGGTTGTGGTGTGACACTCTTAAGTCAGTCTGAGAGGTGCCCGAGGGAAGGGTTTAATTGCATTTTTGTGCAATAGCTATTGGACACTTGTCAAAAGGTAGCCCTGTCATTCCATTTGGCTTGAAGAAGTATAAGAAATTCTATCATGTTCCTGTTTCTCAACAAAGTAGATTTCAGCTAATTCAGTATTTATTTTAACTGGGGAGTGTATGGGTGTGTAATTGAGAATGATGGGGAAACTTGGAGGAAAGCTAAGAAGCTAAGACAGAAAGAGTATGAATCACTACATTTTAGGAAGTAATTCATATGCTATTTTTGCTGTCTTGATTGGGTGACATTGAACCAAGAAATATAAACATATTAAACAGTTTTGTAAGACTTCCTTTTCTCTGCATAATGTTAGCAAGTCATCAGTACATTTATCTGTAGTGTATGAGGAAATTCTACCTGGAACCTGAAAGCACAGACATTTCTTGTAGGCTTATTTAATGGCAATGAGTCAACTCCGTGGAAGTGAGAAATACATAAATTTTACAGGGCTTGAAGCAGAGGAAGTGTCTATTAGAATAGTATTGGAATGTTTTAGTATTGTGATATTTGACCTTTATCAATGACTAATTTGGGTTGTGAAAAGTTAGATTTACTCAAATACAACTCAGATTAACTGGTCTCTGGGGTGTGTGTGTGTGTGTGTGTGTGTGTGTGTGTGTGTGTGTGTACAGAGGCTGAGATTGGTTATGATCTTTTAGTTGCATATTTAGGAAGGGCAGGAAAAAATCATTTGTTTTTAAAACCCATGAAATCTGTTTAAACTTGTAGCTATTGTGGAAATATATGCTTATGTGTACTGGAAAATCAGATGAGCAAAAATCAGTGGCTTTCTATTGAAAAAGCCAACAGAATCTCCAAATTTGGGGACTCTATGGATACATGTAATTGACAGTAAAACTCCCTCGTTCCATTTTGGGCTATTTTTTTCCATCAGTTTAGAACGTCAGGCCTTAGAAACAGTGCATGAATAAATGCTGGTTAGTGTGGTTGGCCTTAGGCTAAATGGTATAAAAATGTTCCGTGTTCATCGATGCTGTGTCTCCTTGATCTCAGTCGTCTTCTGCCCACACAAATCCTATTTTAAGGACAACCTCTTTTATAGAACTTCCTAGATAGAGTGACTGTGAGTCGTATTAATTCCTAGCTTATGCTTGTAGAACTGTCCCTTCTTTGTTATCTCAGCAACCTTTATCTTTCTCCCTTCTCTATGCCCTTTTGTTTCTTTGTGACTTCTCACTCAACCTCCTCTCTCCATATTTTTCTTTTCTTTTGTTAATCTTATCCCCCAACTTATGCTGAGATGAAAGGGGCCAGAAAGATAGAGATTAATATTCTGATAGACCGTTAGTATACCATACAATAATATGGGATCTAGGAAAACTCATGAAAGCACGTACAGCTGGGGAAATGCAGGTCTCGGTATGCTGGCTTCACGTGTATTTTTCTGGCTCCTTCCGTGTTGCAGTGACTCGGGGGTCCCAACCACGTGCTAGCCCACTGCACCACAGTGTCATTCCATGCAGGGCTCACAGAACAGCAGAATTCCAATGTTTCAAGTTCAGTCCTCGTTTGATATATAAACCATCTCTATAGCAACTCGGAAGATGGTCCCTGATGACCCTTGGATGCCGTTAAACAGATTCACTCAGTGATAGAGAAGTGGTTAAGTAAACTGTTACCTGTAGCTACTCAATGAGATGTCTATGAAGTGAGATATGGATGACTTCAAAATGCCTTGGAACATGCTTATGTTTTATGAAAATAGTTGAAAGCAGGTTTGATGATTATAACCTTTAACAAAACTAAAATACATGCAGGTTGCAAAAAAAAAAATCTCTTTTACAGACTGTGGGTGATTTTGTAATTCTTCTTTTTCCAAATGTTCAGTACTATGTATATTACTTTTATGATTGAAAAAAATCTTCCAAGGTGGATGTAACCAAGGGATACAGCCCTACACCCAGCAGTACGCCTCCTGCTTCCGGTCCACCTCCAACTAATTCTGTGGTTCCCTGTTTTGGACTTTAAGCTTTTGTTTTTATTAATGGGAAATCAATTTGCACTTTCAAAAGAGCAAGAAAAAGGGTGTGCACTTCATTAGTCTGTATAAAAATAGCTTTGACATGCAGTGCGTAATCCCCAATAGGAGGAGAGACCTGGGAAGGTAATCGAGATGTTGACGTTTTGAGGTACTTTCCAAAGATGGTTGTGCAGATACTGCTTCCTGTTGGAAATGCTACCCTTTCTACGTTATAAGAATTAAGGCTTTTGAGGTTTTTTTTTTTAAAGGGTGCCTTAAAAAGTAAATAAAAAGTCTGCCTTATAAGAATTTCTAGTTAATGTGTGGTTAAACTTAGGTCATCTATTACTTGGAAACAGTCTAGGTCTTTGACAGTCTTTTAAAGAAACTATGAAAAAAATTGATAGATTAAAAATGTTATTGCATGTTGTCTTGGTCACTTAAAAGATATACTCTGGGAAAACCTTGAAAACTTGTTTCTTTAGTAGACTCTAAATATAGCATATTGAATCCCCTGTGTTCTGTATAAAATATGCAAATGTACTTCATCTTTTTTTCTGCATGAAATGAGAAACATATATTGTAGAAAGAAAAAGATTACTGATGTTAGATTTAGAAAAATCTCACCTTTTTCAATTCTTATAATAGTCCATTTAACTATGGGATATAATTGTGGAATTTCTTTTTGTATTTATGTAGATTGCCTCTGTTTTTTCTAGGCCAAAATAAACAAATAAAAACCATAAATGCCATCTTCATATAACTACAGAATTTCTGACAGACAAAGTTATATGGAATGTGTCTCAAGTTCATTTATCAAATTGGAGGCTAGAATGTATATTAGTATAGAATATTTGATATCAAAAGAGGAATATACAAAGTTACTTCTGTAAAATGTAATCATCTTAAATATTAGATAATATCCCTTGATTTCTCATATATATGCAAAGTTGGACACAACTTGAATATCCCATAAGGATTAGGTAATCCATGCTTTCCTAGAATAGCATTCTCAGCCATATAGGGTTTTACTTAAACTAATAGGTATATATTCTTCACAGTAGAACTCTAAGGTCATGATTGTTTTGCTATGAAGTTTCCTGCTTATGGGAATTAGCTTTAATGCTCCAGTAATAAATACCACACTGCAATGAAATGTAGCATGTTTAACACACTATTCATGAAAATATCAGTACTATTATTTTGCATGTTAATATGAAATTGTCATTTTGTTTGCCAAAAAGTTCTTAGATATTGGTAATATTATATGGTTCAACCCAGTATTATCATTAGCTGAGAACTGCACTTGAGTATACTTGTGGAATATTATGCTAATATGGTGTAGCTTTCGAGAATTTGTTTGCTCTCTTGTTGGATTATCAATAGTCCCAGAAATATTACCTCATGCATTGAACTCATGGGAACATTTTTATGATTGTCAGTAATTTTCTTGAGTTCCAAGCCTGTGCTAGTTTCCTATGATTACAAGCAAGTGTCTTAACAATATTTGGTGTTAAAGCTGATTATAGTTCTAGAAAGACATATAACATTGAGACATCAACTTTTTATAATTCAAGAATGCACAAATTTACAGTAGAATGCTGTGAACTTTGATTCTAAAGCCATTGTTGTGGAAACTAAGATTTTCATAATTTTGAGTAATTACTTTTATCATCTCTATGAGTATAAGCCTCTTAGAACTCTAAGTATAAGCTCATAATCTTGACTATGATTCAACTTCCTTTCCCTGTGCACATTCTATTATTGACTATAAACTGAAGAGCAAAATTGAGTGAAAATCCAACCAAGATCTACTATGTCTTTTGTAGATTTTAAGTTTGGAAGCCCTTCAGGTAATCATAATATATTAGGATTAAATGCATAGGACCCAACATTACTTCACCCTAACCTAAACAATTCAACTTAGTCATCAGTTGTCAACGTGACTTCAGTTCCACAAAAGTTGCCTTTAATGGAAAAGTGAATTTTTATTATTGATGAAGTGATTGTTTGGCCACATTATATGGCATATACAGAAACAGTTCTAATGAAAGTATTTGTTAAATGATCTAATGGCCTGAATTTATGTTGAAACTGCAGACTCTTAGATCTTTGACAGTGCACTTGCCAAGGGCATTCAATTTCCTGTGGGTGGTGACCAAGAGAACTTGTACAAAAATATAAAATAAATTTACAAGAATATTCCAGAAAAAGGACCTCATGGTAGATTCATTCTCATAGTGATTTGACATATTCTCAGTTCCATCTCAAGCTTCTGTTGCAATAATCACAGCTCTGTGATAACTATTTACAACCCACACATTGCCAGGCATACTGTTTATAAGTCTACTTTTGCTTATTTTGCATTTAAATAATTTGTGGCCCTTATCCAAGTGTCTGGTTAATGTCGCACCTCATCATAGACAAGTAAAAGAACAGGCTAAAAGATGATGGTGCTGGTCATGAAAACTATATTAAGTCAATTGTTGGAGGAATTAGCTTGCTTCTAGTCAATAAAATAATTTACTTAGTAGGGTGGGGTCTAAAGATATGCCTTATTTTTTCTCATCTGTATCGCCCATGCTTTTACTTCTCTTGCTTCCCCATTGCCTAATACCTTAAGCAATTGATTATCTTTTTGAATAAATGAATGTAAAATATAAAAATATACTTTGGATGCAATTATAATCTAAATCCCAACCCTCTTCCTTGATTTTTACTGGAAATGTTCATTTTTCCTGGGAATCATAAGGCTAGAGATCACTGAGCCTGTGCTTACAAAGTGTGTGTTCCTATCTTAAGATATTTCCAAAGACATTTTACATTTTTTTGTGGGGGTGGGATTGAGGGGTGGGGGAGATGCTATCTGGCCTAAACACTACCATTTTACATTTTTTAAGTGTATCTGTCCTTATAATTTTTTTGTCTGCTCATAATTATTTAATTAAATACCATTTTCTTGCGAATGATCAGTATATTTAATGATAAAACGCTGACGTCATTGAGAAATTTATGTGACAAAAAACCCCCAAAGAAGTCTGTTATCATTTTTATTTAACAATGCTTTAGAAATACTAGGCAATGTAATAAGAGATGAAAAGTAATAAAACATAGTTATTGAAAGATGCTGAGATAAAATGTCTTATTTGTAAACTATACGTTTGCTTACTTTGGTAGAAAAAAAAAGCAATAAAACAAAAGAAATAATAATAGCAGTGAGTTGAAGTAGTATAGAGCAGCGATTCTCAAGATGTGGTCCCAGGACCATCTCAGAATATTGATGAGCTCAAAGCTATTTTCTTAGTAGTACTAAGATCTTTTTTGCCTTCCAGTCTGATTATCTCATGAGTTTTCCGCAGGCAATGTGTTGTTCTCTCTCAGCATATTGAAAGAAGAAATATATATTAGAATCTGTTTTCTATTAAGCCAGATATTTAAGAGATTTATAAAATTACAGAATAATGCCCCTCTTATCACTAAATGTTTGTTTTGGAAAACAATTATTTTTCATAAAAGTTGGTTACTTATGTTGATATATAATGGGATTATTGTTCTTTTTTGCATGAATTAATAAAAACATTTCAAGAATTATAAATTCAAACAAATGCAGTAAATATCAATAGTTATAACTACATGTACAAAAGCTCATTGATGTCTTCAATAGTTTTTGAAACTGTAAAGTGGTTTTGAGATTTTAAAAAATTGAGACCTGCTGGTGCAGAGAATGAGCAATATACTGCATTAACCCAGTTATAATTTAAAATGGAAATAATAATATACCTAAGAAGAACCTTACAGACCTATGTGAAGTATATAAAAATACTCTAGTTTAGGATATTAAAGAGGGCTCAGTAAATGGAGATTTATACCATGTTCTTTGATGGGAAGTGTTATTATTATACTAGTGTTCATTCTCCTTAATTAATTTATAGATTTCACATATATCCAAACAATGGATTTGGTAAGCCTGTGGAAATGAAAATTTGTATACAATTTAACTAAAGAGTCCCAAAGTTTGTGCAAGAATAATAGGTAGCAACTGCAAAAAAACATTTTTAAAAGAAGCATAATCGGGTAGACCTGTCTTATCTGATATTAAAGTTACAATATAGAGTCAGATAAGGAAAACCTATTAACTCAAAACTAGTTTCATTATACTGTGAATATACGTGGATATGTGTATATTTGTGTGCATTGAATATATGATAAAGGAAGTATTAGTGTTCAACCTCACTCATCATAAAGGATATATACATAAATGAAGTAATTTTTATCAGTTTGGTGAAGATAAAATATTAATATTAGAGGTAATAATATTGCTAAGCATTTATAAATCGTTGGGGAAAGAAATGGTAAATTGTAATAACCGTCTTGGATAGCTATACATCAAGTGCTTAAAATATTCATAATCTTTAATGTGGCAACTTTATTTCTAGAAATCTCTCTCGAGGAATATGCAGAAATGCAAAAGTATTTATACACAAAAATGTTCATGGCACCATTTTTATAATAAGACACATTTTAGAATGTCTACATATTGAGAAATGGCATTTCCATAACAAATATGGTAATGTCAAGGAAAAACTGCATCTAGAATAATGATTAAAAATAGAAAATACATTTCATATATTTCATAAATCCAATTATGTAAAAAGGGTTACAAAATGCCAGGAGAAGATACCTTAATAAATTGATAGTGGTTATCTCTGGATTCTGGATTCTAGAATTATGAATAGTTTTTATTCATAATATACCTTTATAACTTCCTGTATTTTTCTAATTTTTTGCAGTGAACATATGTCATAGTTAATGTAAACAATTATAATTCAATTAACTTTACATACAACTACTGTAGTTTTAATTTATAGATGAAAATAAATTAGATGAATGAGACTTTGTTCTGTATTTCAGCTCTGGATGACTTGCTTTATCACATTTGACAGTAATTTCTTGGATAGTGCCTCCAAATATTAGTACAATGTAGTGTTTGCCCATTCACCAGTAAACTATATAACCTTAAATAAATCACTTTACCTCTTAAGTCTTTAATTTCTTTTTGCCTATCAAATGAAGTTTCCTCTAATTTTAAAATCTGTAAGTCAAGTGATGAAGATTTCTAAGACTAGATTTCCAACAGAAATGTCTTATCTGAACAATCTCTATGTTTTTCTTTTACTGCACATTTTCTCTTAACACATTCCCCTTATTTTTATTTTATTTATTTTTATTCATTTCAGAGAAGAGGGGAGAGGGAGAGAGAGAGATAAAAACATCAATGATGAGAGAGAATTATTGATCGGCTGCCTTGTGCATGCCCCCTACTGAGGATCAAGCTTGATGGGACTGTGACCTTCTGGTTCATAGTCAATGCTCAACCGCTGAGCTATGTGGGGTCGGGCTCATATCCCCTTCTATGTTTAGTGTTTGTGGAACTCCCCATTCCCTCCCCAACATCTGATGATTGAAGAAGGGCTTAAAATGTCATCATCTGTCTGTCTATCTGCACTACTCAAGGCAGCATCTAGATCCTCGTGATCCATGGATTCTAAGAATCCCAAGTATAGATGGACTTACTTAGAGAGTAGTGAATTGTGGTTGCATTTTCCATCTCATCTTAGCCTGTTTTGTTGGACCTCATTGATATATGTTCTCTATAGCTTCACACTTCCCAGGCTTTGCTACTTATGTTTAACATTCAAAATGATTAGGACTTTGGAAATATTTGTGTTTTTGATGAAGCTATATATATTATTTAAATTGTAGTTTACCATCTGATATTTTAATTCTGTGATGTTTACTAAAAATGCATTGCTACAGTTAGTTGCTAAGGTAAATAAGTCACTATATATGTTAATGGATGATATGAATGCATATTGATACAATATGATAAGCTTCCTGCAGATCCACTCACTTACTATCAAATAGAATTGAGTTTATTAAATTCTTTAGTATAAAGTTGTAATCTATATTGTATACTTTAAGTGGAAAAGCAAACCTTAGAATTGAAACTCCTTGTCTAATTAGTCATCTGGGGTGGAATATATGCTGTTTGATGCCTCCATGTGATTCATGTGTACTGATGAATTTCTTTTTAAACTTGCAGCAAATAGTGGCAGCAATAAATGCAGGGATTATACCGTTAGGAAACACCTCCAATCAAATCAGTCACTGGGACTTGGGAAGTTCCTTCTTCTTTGCTGGCACTGTTATTACCACCATAGGTAGGAGACAACTTATTTTGTTTTTTAATTTTGGTACAGCTTGTGAGCTAAAATTCATTTGTTTGAATTTTTTATTTTTTACAGTTGATCAAAATGGTCTTCGTAAGGTAGAAAACTAGATTTTAGTGAATTAATTTTGGAAAGAAGGTTTAAAGGTTTGAACAAAGGAATGCTGGAAATGAATTAGTTATTGTTTCAGAACCCTGAGTTAAATTTACAATACACTGGAACTCCAGGGCAATGCAGTTGTCGTTCAACTAATGGGTAGGAACTTCATGCAATGGCTTGAAATTATGATGTGCGTGCGTGTGTGTGTGTGTGTGTGTGTGTGTGTGTGTGTGGTGGGGGAGGGCAAATAGTTTTAAATTTTCCTGCATCTTTGATTCCTTGGTTTTAGAAACAAAGGATTGGAGTACAATTTTGACTTTTTAAAATGATTTGATATCAACGTTTTCAATTTATAGATTTTAACTCTATATTTTAACAGGTTATTCCTGTTCTTACATGCATGTCTATTTTAACTACTTCAGGGCTTTCTTTTTATACATTGTGTTTCCAATAGTATATATAAATATATATATAAAAGCCTAAGTGACTGGCTGACTGGCCAGTAGCAATGACACGCAATGACCACCCGGAGGCATGGAAACATGGGACATACTGATGAATCTCAGAGGAAAGGGGGGGGGAGGGCAGAACGAGATTAACCAAAGATCTTACATGCATACTAGAGGCCCAGTGCATGGATTCGTGCACCAATGGGGTCCCTTGGCCTGGCCTGCGGGGATCAGGCCAAAACCAGCTCTCTGACATCCCCCGAGGGGTCCTGAGTTGCAAGAGGGTACAGGCCAGGTCAAGGGACCCCACTGGTGCATGAATCCATTCACCAGACCTCTAGTATCCTATATAATAAAAGCCTAATATGCAAATCAGCCAAACAGCAGAAAGACTGGTTGCTGTGATGCACACTGACCACCAGGGGGCAGATGCTCAATGCAGGAGTTTCCCTCAGCCCACAGGCCCCAGGCCAGCCAAGGTGGGTGCCAGTGTGGGCCCCCCAGTTGCCCCACCAGTCACCCCACAGAGAGAGGCGACTGGTGGCAGTGGGGGACGGGACCGGCGAGTGGGCGGCGCCAGGCCAGCAAAGGTGGGTGCCAGTAGGGGGCCCCCCAATCACCATGCTGGTTGCCCCACAGATTGGCTCTGATTGTCGGCCAGGCTTAGGGACCCTACCCATGCATGAATTTTGTGCACTGGTATCTATAATAATAAAAACATAATATCTATAAAACATAATAATAAAAACATAATATCTATATAAAAACATAATATGCTAATTAGACCAGACAGCCAAACGACCTTCTGGACATCATTCCGGACATCCTTCCAGATGAAGCCATCGTGGCGGGGGCTGAGGCAGAGGCGGTTAGGGGCGATCAGGCAGGCAGGCAAGCAGTTAGGGGCAATCAGGCAGGCAGGCAGAGTGGTTAGGGGCGATCAGGTAGGCAGGCAGGCGAACGGTTAGGAGCCAGCAGTCCCGGATTGTGAGAGGGATGTCTGACTGCCGATTTAGGCCTAATCCCTGTGGGATCCCTGTAGGATCAGGCCTAAACCAGCAGTCAGAATTCCCCCGAGGGGTCCCAGATTGCGAGAGGGTGCAGGCCAAGTTGAGGGACCTCCTCCCCCGCATGAATTTCGTACACCGGGCTTCTAGTATATATATAATTAACACTGAACTGTGAGGATCACGAAAAAGAATTAAAGTTTAAACCCTTGCTGTTTTGCCTCTTAATCATATCACCTGTTACAATGATAAAGGGTACATAGTGGAGTGTGATCTCTTCCTCATCTTGAGGGTGCACACACCCAGCACCTTCTAGGCAGCAGACTGGGTGCGTGTGGATGACTTCTCTTCTGTTAGTCATTCAATGCCCAAGAAATACCCAGAGGACATAAATGCCAGGCTTGGGGACCAGGAGGAGTTGTAGCTGTCTGGTTTAATGGAAAGAGGTCATTTTAAAGCATAGTATTCAAGATAAGGTAGGAAACTGAGCCATCACAGTTAAGAAGGAATTTTAAGTGAAAGAAAATATATGTGCAAAACCGAGTTCTGCCCGTCCACTTATGCATGTGAGGAGAATGCCTCTCCTGGGCTTGATCTCTGATTTTGGGGTGTGAATTAAGTTTCTAAAAATTTTCATTTTCTTCTTTGGTGTCATTGACAAATGACAAATCAAGTATATAAGGTTTCAAATCAGTACTTTATATCAAAGCCCTAAAGAAGAAAGCACGGACAGTTTATGGACGAACTCTCGCTTAAAATTTCCCTTTGAGAGGAATCTGTAGTGACCTGCCATTATGAATCCACTGGAATGCTTCTTTGTGCTGGGTCACTTGCCAGTGAAATAAATACCTTAGCATGTTGATTTTTGCCTTTCGTCAAGAGGTCAAGGAACTATGTTTACTCTTACTTTTCCATTAGCTAAGTCAAAAGTTGTGTGGCTGTGAAAATCTGGAAGAATAGCAACCTTGATTTCTAACCATAATAACAGGTTAACTTTGGCGCGTAGGCATCTTGGTCATTTCTACTATGGAAATGACTGTTTATTGTGTAAACTACTTAGAGTCTGGAAGGGAAAAAACTCACAGACTGAGTGAGAATGGTTTGTTTCTGCCCAGTGACAACTCAAAAGTCCAAGTTATAACTCATCATGACCACCACTAAATTATTCCACAGGAGACTCGGTCATTATGCAGCCTTCCTGTTGCAGGGTATGTTTATAA
The DNA here is from genome assembly GCF_964212035.1 of Myotis nattereri. Taxonomy (NCBI): domain Eukaryota; kingdom Metazoa; phylum Chordata; class Mammalia; order Chiroptera; family Vespertilionidae; genus Myotis; species Myotis nattereri. Next base: position 27,261,414 of record NC_138093.1, on the reverse strand, counting down.
ACAGTCTCATTTTTTGAATCCCAAATTCAGTAAGTTTTGCAGACATATCCCTCAACACATGAAAAAAATAAGCCATTATTACCAGCCTTACCCCAAATGATAGCCATTAAGCACAGTAACTGATTATTTAGGTTGTTTAGGTAGCTGCCTGTCAGCCCAGATCTCCTACTGTTCTATCTCAGGCTTCAGTCTTAGGTGAGTTAAGTCATTCTAGGTCATCCAGAAATATTTCATGGTCTTTTACTCCCAGGTCACGGCCACCTCCTCTGACCTTGCACTAGATCAGGGGTGGGGAACGTCTGGCCCACAGGCCGTATATGGTCCACAAAATAATTTGGTCTGGCCCTGCCAAGGCGTTAGAGGTAAATTAATTAACTGACCAAATATAGCAGGCTAATTTTTAAACTGATAATTTTGTATGGCCTGCGAATGATGTTATAAATGTCCAAATGGCCCTTGGCAGGAAAAAGGTTCCCCATCCCTGGACTAGATTATCATCTATGGTTCAGTGAACATTTTGGCCTCTTTCATAGGTGTGCTTTTGAAAATTTAAAATGTAATTACTCCTTCCCTCCCCCCCCCCCAACCCCCACCCCCTGGCTCACTCAACCTCTTTTTTTCAGTATGTGTAACTTGAAGCTAATTTGTACTACCGGATATCTGACTGGAGCCACATATATAGAATCTGTATTGTTCTTACTGAAACACAGCATAGAATTAACAAACTTAAATAAAACAATCCTAAATTAAAAATGAAAAAATGCAATTACTAATAATGTTAATGATAATTGTGTGAGCCTTGTGTGAACAATCATAGAAATTGTAACCTCTAGCACTAGTTGCATTGTATCAGCCATTTAAAAATAGAACTTGAGCCTTAGCCGGTTTGGCTCAGTGGATAGAACTTCAGCCTGTGGACTGAAGGGTCCAGGGCATATGCCTGGGTTGCAGGCTTGATCCCCAGTAGGGGGCATGCAGGAGGCAGCCAATCAATGACTCTCATCACTGATGTTTCTATCTTTTTCTCTCCCTTTCTCTTCTGCTCTAAAGTAAAAAAAACATAATCTGTCTAAAAAAACAGAATTAGAACTTGAGACAGTTTTGGAGAATAAATTGCAGTGGATTTTATAAGGTGCCTGGTACAGGTAGTGCTTCAGGGAGCTGCATTGGCTGCAATTGTCCAAGACTTTTCTATTCAATATTACCAATTTGCCTTAGAGGCCAAAGTTACCCTTACTGTTCATTGGAAAGATGCCCAAGGAGAGTTCAATTACACAAAATGGAATGTTAAAATTTAAGGACTAATTTTAGAGAATCTCTGCATATGTCTATATACTCTTTCCAAAATCACGCCCTTCCAAACCCTTCACAAATTCCATTCCAAAGTTGTATAGACTAAAATCCATTTTTTACTGTTCTCTCTCTCTCTCTCTCTCTCTCTCTCTCTCTCTCTCTCTCTCTCTCTCTCTTCACTTTCCGACTACCAGCCAATTCTGTTGACTCTGCCTTTAAAGGAGACCCACCATTTAACTACCGTTTTGGTCCCAGCCGGCATTGTCTCAGTGTCAGGATCCTTGCAGAAAGGAACCTTCTGCTCAGAACCTTCCGTGGTTTCCAACTCAGTTGGAGCAAAAACCATCCTTCATTGCCTCTCTCATCACCTCATCACAGATATGCAAGTTCTGTGAGGTTAAGGGATTTGATGTGTTTGAATCTTTTCTGTATTCCCAATGTCTAACACATAGTGGGTGCCTGATAATTATTTCTGGAATAAAAAACTAGGCATTGTAAGTGGTATGAAGCATGGCTTACTAGACATGACATAATGCTAAAGTGATACCAATGATACTAAATTCTTAGCTCTTTCAATAGCTTTCATTACTAAATTTTTGTTTGTTCATTTGTTGACTCAACAAATAAGAAAACAACATCACTCTGCTACTGCAACAATAAAAGATCAATTATTTGAGCTTAAGTTGCACAAGGACCAGTTGAGGGGCCAAAGGAGCCAATAATCATTTACCCTATAGTGTGTCAGGTATGTTTCAGAATTTTTAATGGAAGTGGGTAGGAGTGACACTTTACAGAGATATTGGGGTAGATGAGGAAAGGGGCAAGGAATACTTTCCTTAATGAGTGTCCTAGTTGAGACTGGAAAGATAACTAGGAATTTTCCAGGTGAGTAAAGGTGGAAAGGAAACATTTGAGGCGTTGGGAGTTCATGTAGGCTAGATCAGGGGTCAGAGACAGTATGTTCTGTTAGGGAATTGCAAGTTATCTAGAACTGTTGTTTGTCACTGAAGGGATTCATGCTCAGGACCATGTAAATTAGTAAGTCGGTGTAAGTAGCTCCTGTTGAATCAGTGCTACTTCTGCCACTGCCAGGGGTGTAAAAACATGGTCTGCCTGCAGTCCAATGGGCAAGGTAAAATTTGCACGTGTGAAATAACTGAAGAAAAACAGAAACAAGTATATTCACATTGTACATGGAACCATGGTTTAAGTGCTATAAGAATTGAGAAAAAGGAAATATTATGTGGGCTGGAACTGGAAGGAAAGATTTAACTAGAGAAATTGAATGTGAACTCTGCTTTGAAGAAAAAGTTTTGGTTTCGATTGATGAAGCGGGGGATAGAGCCTCTGAGTCTGTGATGTGGCTAAGTGAAAATACAAGGAGAGGAATGAACTTGATTTATTTTGAGCATTAGAAAAGTCAGCATTTGACTAGACCAGAGGAATTATTTAAAGGAATAGTGGGAAATATTATTGACTGACTCAAGGGGGGGGGGATATAGTTGAATATAATTTGATTTTTGTGAACTTTGGACCTACTGTAAGTCAGAACATGGATTTTTCTTTTTTTGGCAAGTGGAAGGACAGGTTAAAGTGACCTTAGAAGATGCATTTGTCAGAAAGAGGATCCATGGAGACTGACATCTGAGAGGACAATTAGGAGGTCATTTCAGTGACCGATGGCAGGAGCAGGAGAGTATTGGGGTGATTAGAGTTGCTGTTGAAGGATGAGAGTAGGACAAAATGCTAAAATAAGTAGATGCAAGAATCAACAGGCCGTGGTGACCAATACAATGAAGAGAAAGGAGTCAAAATGCTGAATATTGAAGTGCATATTTAGGCAGCAAGCTTGTTATTCATAGAGAGCGAGCGCTACTTGATCCTGTGAAGGGAAAGGAGGAAAAACAATGGCCAGGATGTTATATGTTGTGTTATATCATGAAGCTTCATTTTAGTAGCTTCCCCCCACCTCAGTTTTTATTTGTTTATTTTTTAGTTCAGACAGACGAGGAATACAGGTGGGCAGGCTCCCTCTTGGAGCTCACATTTGGGTTGAAGAGGCCAACAACCAATTATTAGCACATTGAAAAACAAGACCATTATCGATGGCCATAAACACTGCACAAGAAGTTCATGTGCAGCGATAGGGAGCAGATGATGGAACTGGGTAGGGAGTGGGAGGGGTTCTAATGGAGACTATTGAAGACATATGAGCAGGTGACATTTAGGCTGAAACTTGGGCGATGGAAAGAAAGCAGTGGGGTGAAGAAGAGGGCAAAGACATTTGAGGCAGAGGACTCAGCAGTGGCAAAGACCTTGAGAGGGGCAGATTTGGGCATATTCAAGGACTGCAGATGGGTCCCTGTGGCAGATCCCGGAAGAAGCAAGGTTAGCAAGATTAACAAGAGCCAGGGTGTGTAGGACCTGGTAGGTCACGGGAACGCTGTAAATTCAGTGGGAAACCATGAATGATTTAAGCAGAAGGAGAGGCATGACCTGGGTCAGGCTGCCATTCGGAGGGCAAAGGGGAAGCAGGGAGACCAGGAGAGAAGATGTTGACTTGAACTAAGGAGGGTGAACAGTGGACAGATACATGATTTAAAAAGGAAAGTTTCCTGATGTAGATATAGTTATTTCCGAGAATACTGCCATAGGGGTATTGGGTTTTAAATTTGTTATTTTAAAGCTAATAGGAAATCACTGATAATGTAGGAAAGGCTATTGTCAAAATGATGTAATGGACAACTGCATTCTATTTTGAGGTCAATTTGAAGATAGAAATAAAATGTAATGTGATTAAGTAAGGCATTAACCATGATAAAATTTCCCCCAGTGGGAAGCAAATTGGAATGCTGGGGCTGAGATCTGCCCAAACTTATCCCTTAACCATCATGATCTCTGATTGTCACAATGCATAACGACAAGGGTACCACCGTGGTGTATAGCAGCTCCAGGGTCCCAAAGCATCATGCTAAGTCCTATGGGAAGCTTTCGCTTGGACCAGCTGTGCTCACAGTTACAAAGCACTCGTTTTCTACCACTTGAGTGTGGAGATTGAATTCAGTTATGTAGTTTCTATATTCTGGTCCAGCCATGGGGACTTTTAATTTGCTTCTACCCAGGCTGCATTGCTAAAGCTGTTACAACAATTGTCACAGATTTACTGCAAACCCCTATTTTGCCTGTTTAGCTTAGCATGCTTAATGATTAGAAAAACAAGACGAAATAAAAAAATTAAAGTTTTGGAGTAACTGTATCAAACAGTTTATCTGGGTTTTTATCTTCTTAGAAGAGGTCTATTTTGGAAATGCAGAGGGTTATTGCAAGCTGTAGAGCCTTATACATTCTTCAGCAGGGAGCCCAGGACCTTTCTGTTGGATTTGGTAAAAAAACTACAATTTAGAGGGTGAGCGGGAAATTGTTCAATTCTGTGATCTCAAGGAGCCACTCTCTGAACTGGGAAATGAATACACTTGAAGCAGTGGTGTAGAATTTGCTAGTTAGCATTTTCCCAGGGGGTGATGTCATTGCAACTTTGGTGGGTGGGTGTTACCTTATTACTTTAGTACACTCATAATTCTGTGGCATTTCACTGGTCTCTTGGCCAGTCTCAGAAAACTGCATATTGGATTTTGGAAACCCATTTTAAAGGAAAGTTAATGTTCTGTGAGGTAGCTTAAAACGTAGATAATCTTTCGAGGTGACTTCCAACCCCAACTGAAATTTCTGTATTTTTCTTTATGCCAGTTTGTTAAAGTGTGTGTTTATTTTTTCCAAAATATGTGACTCTGGTGTTGGGCATTTGAAATACCGACATTGAAATTAAGAAATCATTTTGGGTTTTTCATTCCCAGTTTCTCTTCCCATCCACTTAAATTAATGGAAATAAAAACCCATCTCAGGATATTAACAACCTATGTTCCTGCCATTCACAGAGGTTTACTTATTTTGTAAGTTAAAATGCATTTCTCAGAGAATATGTCTTATGAATGGTAGTTAAGTTTGCAGAGTTCAAAATTATATTTGATAGGCAATAAAACTGAATTATTGCATTAATAGTGTTGTAGACTCCAAAGCAATAATGAAATAGATTAGTCATCTTCTCTTCTCATTACATATGTATGTCACATCAGTCACAAAGAGGTTCAGTTCAGAGCACCTGGTACTCAGAATCCCAGAATCTTGTGCTGGTTGGAAGGATTAGAGATATAATCTTCTCAGGAGTGAGGAAGTGGCTGCTCCTTCCCCTGCCCCTTCCCTTTCCCCTCCACCTTCCCCTTCTCCTCCTTCCCCACTTCCTCCCTCTTCTTTTTCTCCCCATCCACCTTCCCTGCCTCCCTCCCTGTCCCCCTCCTCCTCCTTCCTCTTCTGTTTTGTAGTAGAAGAACACAGAACAAGGGAGCATAGATCTAACAGAAACTGGAACTCCCAGTGAGAGGAGGGCTGGCTATGGTAGTCATACACATCTTGGGTGTGTTCAGGTCAGGACTTGCTTGTATTCTGAAACAAAACACACTATATTTCTGCATACTTCTGAAAAGTTTGCAGTAACATATTTAATCTTCTGGAAAGCAATCACTGTCAGATTTTGTGATCAAGAAATTACTCCAAGATTGGAAGCAAAGAATTATCATGAAGTTAATGCCCTGAATACACACAGAATCTATTTTTGCTTTGTCTTCTCCCCCTTCCTAACCACTGAAATCTAGCACCATTTGTCATAAATTCTAGATTTTACAGGGCATCGAACTGACCATTGGCTGTGCAGGTATGGCTCTGGAAGTGACTAAAACTAGGTGAGATGATTATCAGAAAAATACGTTTTGTGACTGTCTCAAGTATTTCCTTTGATAAGGAAGGAATGCCATAACGTTTGTGTGGGCCTGCCTTGCTTTCAGCTAGTCATTATGCTACATATTTGTTTCCTTCCCAGTCCTTTTTAAAAATAAATTTTTAGACTTGTGCAATGTTACTCTTGGAAAATTGGCATTGTTATGTATGTGGTACTGTAAGTACAGCACAATGTTTACAAAAGAAGTACCTGTGCCAAATGAGGGTCATGTGTAAGTATTGTGGTTCATGTGCACATAAAGTCCAATGCAGAGTAGGCCAACTCCAAATGGAAAGGAATTCCATGCAGCCAACTCTTGATTCTGACATCCCATTGGGGGAAATACAGCATGTGGCAAAAGTAGGTTGACAGTTGTTGGTATGGAAAATAATACCATAATAAAGAAATAAATGATAATAATAGAATAAACTCTGTGTTTCATCTACTCACAACTGTCAATCTACTTTTGCCCCACCGTGTGTTGACAGGAGGAACGATTCAAAGTCACAGGTCATCAAAAATGCCTACTAATGACTAATCTTGCACTTCTACCCCTTTCAACTTTATGTTTAAAACAGAAACAACCTGTGGGCCAGTTTAGGTGAGTGTTATACTTCTCCCCTCTCTGCTTAGCCTTCCCTTATTGAAGATGCTAGCAGAGGGAAATTCCCACAGGCGAACAGCAAGAGGAGAAAAAAAGAAAAGAAGGGGTATGGAATAAGTCATAATCTGCCTAAATAGCTTCTGATCAAAAAGAAACACATGTTCTTATAGGTAATTTCAGTGCTTTCTGCAGGTACCTTAATGGAAACTATGCTGTGACTTATTTTGATGCATAAAAATAGATGGAGATAATAGCTCCTACACCTAAATAATGTGTTATATGTATTCATGCAGCCACTGAGCCTACTATTACTTAGCACAGCTTAGAATGAAAATATTCCTCCCTGGTTTGTTTTTTTTTCAAAGGAGTGATATAGTTGAAGGAATGTCAAATTTCATTTCAGAAAATGTAAGTTTAGGTTTTTGTCTTTGCTATGAGCTAGGGTTGTATTCTTGAGCAAATCGCAGTTCTATTATCTTTAATTCTATCCCTTGTCAAATGGGCCTAGTGTTTCTCACAGTCAGAGTTGTTGTGGAGGTTAAATAAGATTATGTACGTGAAAATAGCTTGTACACTGAATGACAGTATACCAATTTACAGAAGCTGGTTTTACTGTTAGAGTCATTTTTCTTTTGTGAAAACAAGCCAATATTATCTTTTGCACATTTATTTATATTACTGGTATTAACAAAGAAAGAAAATACATTCTTCTGTAAAACTTTGAATGCCCTCCTTCCGGGTTACCTGATATTCAAACTGATTAAACATTATAAGGAAATATTTAATTTGCTTTCCAAACTGTTTCCTTAACCCCATTACTGCAATGGGATATTTTTTTACTTTTCACATGTAATGTTGGCTCTATGTATTATTGAAGGAGATTGTGGCCCAGAACTACCTTCCTATAGAGTGGTTTCACCAGGGAAACTATCTCCAAGTAAAAATAAATATGTAAAGTTATAATCTTAGCTTCTTTTTTGCAGAGACTTTGCTGTTATTGATGGTATTAGTTAGGGATTTCACTCACATTTTAGTAACGTTCACTTAATAAGGTCAAACTCATGGTAAAACATTCAAACCATTCAGGAAAATACATTTAAAAACTTGACTTTCTTTTTGCTGTAGAGGCAAAACACGGCAGGGGTCGGCAAGCTGTGGCCAGTGGGCAAAGTCCAGCCTGCCACCTGGTAGGTCATCATTAGAGCACAGCCACACCCATCTACTTTAGTATTGTCTTTGGCTATCTTCTTGCTACAATGGCAGAGCCCAGTAGTTAGAACGAAGACCATAGGGCCTGCAAAGCTGAAAATATTTACTGTCTGGCCTTTTACAGGAAAAGTTTGCCAACCAGGGACTAAAGGAAAGAGTTTAAAGCAAGGAAAAAGAATGCAGTTTGTGAATAGAAGACGTGGATTGGAGTCTTGAGTCTAATATTTATTCATTGTGTGACTTTTGACTACATCATTGAACTACGTTTCTGAGTGGTTTCCTTCATGGGGCTAGTCTAAACTTTTTAATAGGTGAATATTAATACACGTGCTTGCTGTCTCATAGGATGTTATGAAAACTAAAAGGACAATATATTTAATGTTTACGCTGTACATAATATTGACTCTTTTTTAAAAAGAATTTGCTGTATTTCTCCATTTCTTGACATTGTTCAATGAAGATTGAAATAAGCTTTGTGGCTTAATTTTTGTAAACCCTGGAAGTTATGTGGATAAGCTTTGAGGGCTTAAGATTATATCTTCTGGAGAGAAGGTCCACAGTGTGTATCAGATTCTCAAAAGCGTTCACAGTCCTCAAAGGGGGTTAAAACCATTGGCTGGAATAAGTCTACTTTCCAGAGTGATGAAAAATGAAATTTTAGTGGCACTTCACAAATTGAGAGAAAATATCATGTTGCAGTATGCTCAGGTAGATGCTAGCAGATTAAATAATAACAAAGACCTGAGGATAGAGCTCAAAAGGAAACCATGTGAAACTGTTTCTAAAAATAAAACAATCTCCTATTGTTGAGCTCTGAGTGACATTATAGTGTCAAACATTTTCTTTCAGTTGTCCCGAGCTCCTGCAGATTCTGAGTTGTTTTCTGTAAACATGATGGGAAATGTTATAGTTTAGAACATGAAAGTCCAATCTCCATCCACGACATTCTGGGTTTAAAAAATTCAGGCTTTGGGGAAAAAATCTCAAGAAAATGAAATTTAAGTGCCAGAAAAATAAGTCAACATATTCTTTGGGGTATAAATTAGAGCGTGGAAATTATGGATTTATGATAATAGCAGGTTGTTATGATAAAGACATTCTTAATTATGGGTAATTATAGGGAGAAAAATTAGACCTGATTGTAAATCACATTTAATAAACTCTTTTGTCTTTTATACCATGTTTTCTGGTTCCAGTTTACAATTATTTGCCAAAAGTCTGAAGATGTGCAGTGCTAATTGCCTTTCAAAATTCATGGAAACTTTGGGAAAGATATATAAATCAAGGCAACTCTGGATAGGTGTTTGCCTATGTCAATACAGAAAATAAATCACATTCTTTTATAGGGGAACATTGGGCTTGCAAATAGTGAGCAATTAATGATGTGCTTACTTAAAATCAAGTGCTGTATAATTTTACTTTAAAAATGTAATGAGGAGTACAGTTACATAATTAAACAAACAAATGAGAAACAAATAAGCAGGATAAAAAACATACAGTGACAGCCCTAGCCATTGTGGCTCAGTTGGTTGGGTATGATCCCATGCACAAACAGGTTGCTGGTTTGACTCCTGGTTGGGGCACATTCCACAGGTTGCAGGCAAGGTCTCTGGTGCGGGGTGTGCAGGAGGCAGCCAATCACATAGATGTTCCCCTGTCTCTCTCTCTCAAATGCAATAAAAATATTAAATATGTATATTTATATCCTATATAATAAAAGCCAAATATGCAAATTGACCAAACGGCAGAACGACCGGTAGAATGACTGGTTGCTATGACATGCACTGACCACCAGAGGGCAGACACTCAATGCAGGAGCTACCCCCAGCCAGCAGGCCCCAGGCCAGCCACGGCAGGTGCCAGCAGGGGCCCTTCGATCGCCTGCCGGTCACCCCACAGATTGGCCCTGATCTCTGACCAGGCCTAAGGACCCTACCTGTGCACAAATTTTGTGCACCAGGCCTCTAGTATATATATTTACTTATTTATTTTGGTGTTCCCCAAAATGTATACAGACTTGAATGATTACAAAGTCAGTGTTTATTAATATGCAGTTCATTTTCAAAATTGAGTTATCAGCTGTTGAAATGTTGTATACTCTTTTAAGGACCCCTTATATAAAGGGAGAATCCCCTGCAGCTGACCCCCAGTATCTCATTCTCTATACAGAAGCAATCACTATTACCGTTTCATGCTGTTATTCAAGAAATCATTGGTGTATATATGTATATGTGTGTAATTAATATATACATGGTCCTTCCTTATACAAGTGAAACCCACCCTATCTTACTATTTCCACATAATAATATATTTTGGAATTCTTTTTCTTATCACTTCCTGGAGATTTGCTTCATTGTTTTAGCAGCTGCATATTATTCCAATTTAAGAGCATGTCAGATCTTCTTGGGGTGGCAAACACACAATACAGTATACAGATGATGTATTATAAAATTGTACACTGAAAACTGTATAATTTTATTAACCAATGTCACCCCAATAAATTCAGTAAAAAGAAAAGAACATTTCATATCGTTAGCCTTTTTGATGATCATTAGTTATTTGTCACTATAATGCTCTTTGGATATTTAAATATTATATAACATATATAATAAATACACTTGTATTTATTTTCCTTTATCTAGTACCCCATTTTATTTATTTTTTGTTTTTTAGAGAGAGAGAAAGGAAGGAAGAGAGCAAAAGAGAGCTAAATGTCAATTTGTTGATCTGCTTATTTATGCATTAATAGGTTGATACTTGTATGTGCCCTGACCGAGGATTGAACCTGCAACCTTAGTGTATCAGGATGATGCTCTAACAAACTGAGCCACCTGGCCAAGAGCCCAGGACCACTTTTTCATAGTCTTTTTCCTATGCTTTTAAAAAAAATCATGATTGTTACTCTATTTTACTTATAAAATTTTATTTATCAAAAAATTTATCATATAAATTGTTTCCTTATATATGGAAATATGTGATTAATAGAAAAATCCAGAAATGTATAAAAAAGAATATAACTAGATATGCCCATGTTTTCTTATCGTGATTTTCCTATATATGCTTGATATAGTTTGTATCATATCATGATGGCCGGTTTTTAGAGATATTTAATATAATAATACCCATGATCCTTATGAATCTGAGCTTGTTGCCATAAGATATCTGTCCTTAAATGCCTTATTTGTCTTTCAATAAAAAAAACACCCTAAAAATAAAAGTAGGCTTTTTAACCTGAACTTCAAAGATACAGAAAGTCATTACTTAATATACTTGTCTTTTATAACAGCTACCAGTTATATCATGCTGCTTTACTTTTGTATAGAAAAAAAAAGTTCTGCTCAGTTATTCTCTAGACAACACGATCCAGTCATCTAAATTGTTATGTAAGATCCAAAATGTGTCAGTTAAACTGGGAGAGAAAGAATGCAGCATGCCGTAGAAATACCTTGTTATTATGAGGATTTATCTCGCAATTGACTTATATTATTCTCAATTTTTTCAATGCAAGTGGAATAAATATTTGCATATTTGCAATTGGCTTCCTTTTGCACACATGGTCAGGTATAAAATTCTCGGATTGCAACTTTTTCCTATCGCAACTGTAGATATTTCTCTATTGTTCTTTTGTCACTTGCTGTTACACAGGAGGATTTTTCTGCTTTAATTGGTAACCTGTTCTCCTTAACTCTCCCCTTCCAGCCCCTCCCCCACCCCCCGCTTTTTTTTAGATGAGAGATTTTTCTTTTAATCTTGTGCTGGTTTCATTTATTTTGTTTTATTTTAGAAAAACCCTTGTTTATGTATAGTTCTGATTATTCGATTATAATGATTTTGTTTTTCCACCTTTAGGGACATTGACAATTTTTATGTTGTTCCTTTGTTTTCTTTATCATTTGCCTCTTAAAATTCTTTCTACCTTTATTTTTTTCTGTAATTCTGGAAAATCATTTATATTCTATAAGCTACAGCTCTAATTAGACTTTCTATTATTTCAGTTCTGCTCCTTAATTATCTGGAACATAGATTTTAATTTTTCAATTGGACATTTAGCTTTCTTTCATATTTTATTCTCATATACATCTCTTTTTCTTGACTTAATTTTGTCTTTCGATCCCAGTGAATTCATTTTTTTGATGTTGTTGTTGGTTTTTAGGGTCCAGATTGTAGATACGGTGTTTTATTCTCTCCTTTGTGCTTTGAAAACATATTCTGGGCCCTGCAGTAATACCATTTTCAGAGTCATTTACTTGGCAAATATTTATTGAGTGACTATTGAATAGTTTCTAGGTGGTTGGAGTACATCAGATAAATAGACAAAAATCTAATGAGACTTAACAAGGAAGTAAGCTATATAGCATGCTATTTGTTAACTACACTATAGCTTTAGGGGAAAAGTAGACCAGGAAAATAGACTGGGAGTGGCAGTTGGGAATCTAAAAGATATTTCTTTTTGAGTTTTCTACATTGCTTTTTTCCCCCCATTTTGGATTTGGTTTTCTAATCTGTGGACATAGATTGGGGGCGGGGGCCACAAAAGTTCTTTCTACTTAATTCAATGTGGACAGGCTTAATAACAAACTCATAGTAGCTCTTAGTATGTTCCAGGTACTGTTTTGAGTGCTTTTTATATATCTAAAGCTTTCATCCCTACAAGACCTCTGTAAGGTACTTGCTGTCTTTACTCCCATTTTGGGATAAGTGAATAAAGGTATTGAGAGATTAAATAATGTGCCTAAGTTATGCAGTGAGTACATGGCATTAATAGGGTTTTAAACCCTCAGATCCTGGCTGCCATGTTGGCGCTTGTAACCCCTGGTATTGCACCATACCTTGAGAAAAGTAGGTATGTGGGTTTTACCATAAATTTTAAGTGAACTGATGATACCTATTCATCTCTGTCTCGTACCAGTTAGAGACTTACTACTAAGATTCCGCCTTTCTAGAGGCTATGCCATTGTTACTTTTGGAAAATGCACAAGTAATTTGCACAAATTGGCTTGAAAAGCACTGGATTCTGATGTGTCCTCCAAGATTCTTTTTACTTATAAATATTGAATTAAGCAAAGTATATTTGCCTTTACACTGTGTGAGAAAACCTTATACGATATTGAGGCTACATGGCCTTACTGAGGATATAGTTTTTAAGCATGTAAGATGTACATTATTAATGTTCCTCTATAGCATACCTTATAAAAAATAAGGTACACAAATAAATTAGTTCAAAGATATAAAATCAAAGAATGCATGGGAATCTAATCTCAGACTAGAGATGAATCAAAAGGACGCTAATGGATGTTGAATTTAAACTGAGTTTAATTGATGACCCTTAATGGCTTTGATGGCTCAACCTCAGTTGTCATCATCAAGTTCAGTGTCAGCATAATTATGCATCTTTCAGGTAGGCTGTCTGTCACTCTCTCCACTCCTGTCTGACACTGACAACAGTTGATGAGTTCTGAATTACTGCCCCAAGGTAATAGCCAGGGCAAGCATATTTCCTTACCCCCCAATTTCAAGTTAAATTTTATTAACTACTAGAGGCCTGGTGCACAAAAATTTGTGCACTTGGGGGAGAGCACAGAGCAGGGCCGATCAGGGGGTTGGGGAGCTCCCCCCGTCACACACAGAGCAGGGTCAATCAGGGGGTTGGGGAGCTCCCTCCGTCACACACAGAGCAGGGCCAATCAGGGGGTTGGGGCGCCGCCACTCTCACACTCAGGGCAGGGCCGATGGGTAGGTTATGGCTCTATCCCGTCACACACAGAGCAGGGCCCGTGGGGTGGGGTGTTGGGGCACCGCACCCTGTCACACACAGAGCCGCAGGGTGATCAGGGGGTTGGGGAGCTCCCCCCTATCAGGCACAGAGCAGGGCCGATCAGGGGGTTGGGGAGCTCCCTCCGTCACGCACAGAGCAGGGCCGATCAGGGGGTTGGGGCGCCACCACTCTCACACTCAGGGCAGGGCCGATGGGTAGGTTATGGCTCTACCCCGTCACACACAGAGCAGGGCCCGTGGGGTGGGGGGGTTGGGGCACCGCACCCTGTCACACACAGAGCTGCAGGGTGATCAGGGGGTTGGGGAGCTCCCCCCTATCAGGCACAGAGCAGGGCCGATCAGGGGGTTGGGGTGCCTTCCCCTGTCAGGAACAGAGCAGGGCCAATAGGGAGGTTGTGGCCCCGCCCCTGTCACACACAGAGCCACAGGGCGATCAGGGGGTTTGGGCGCTACCCCCTATCATGCTGATCCTGGTGCCGGGAGGCCTCTCAGCTCTGCTGATCCTGGTGCTGGGAGGCATATTACCCTTTTACTATATAGAATAGAGGCCTGGTGCATGGGTGGGGGCCAGCTGGTTTGCCCTGAAGGGTGTCCTGGATCAGGGCGGGGGTCCCCACTGGGGTGCCTGGCCAGCCTGGATGAGGGGATGATGGCTGTTTGCAGCTGGTCACACACCCTTCAGGGTGGGGGTCCCCACTGGGGTGCCTGGCCAGTCTGGGTGAGGGGCTGAGGGCTGTTTCCAGGCTGGGACTGAAGCTCCCAACTGCTCCTTTTTTTCTCTTTTTTTTTTTTTTTTTTATTCTGGGCCAGCTTTAGCTCTGAGGCTTGGCTCCAGCTCTGAGGCCTCAGCTGCTGAAAACAGGTATCTGGTTTGTTTTGGTTCTATAATCGAAACTCTGTCTCAACTCCAGTTCTGAGATCCCAGCTCTCTGAAAGCTGGTTTCTGGGATTTTGTTTAGCTTCTATATTTGTTACAATGTTTTTTAAACTGCAAGCTCAGAGGCCGGCAAGGCAGGCGGGGAACGTTGCAGTCCTCCGTCACTGAAGCAAGCAAGCCTCATGTTCAGTTTAAGCTGCCTGGCTGCCGGCCGCCATCTTGGCTGGCAGTTAATTTGCATATTGCCCTGATTAGCCAATGGGAAGGGTATCGGTCATATACCAATTACCATGTTTCTCTTTTATTAGATAGGATAGACACTCAACAATTGAAAACTTCACATTTTATCTCCTTAACCTATGCTACCTAATTATCACCAATATTTCAATTTTTCTTGGCCTCAGATTTCCATAAATGGGTAATGAAGGGATTAGAATTCTATTGGCCATTTCAACTTTTACATTTTACAGTTTTGTTTTAAAAAATGTAGGTGCCTTTTCTCCCTCAATCCTTGGTGCTTTGCATTATGAATATAGAAAAATAATGGGTCATCTCAGATAAGATACGGTCTAGCAATCGTCTGAGGTATGTCAAAGTAATTCCTCCAAAATCGCAGTTGTGGCTGGGATGCAATGATTACATTTGCCACTTGCTGATGGAGGATGCAGTCTTCTGCTGGAGGCCAATGCCTGTTTGGCTATGACAATAAAGGTGAATTACAGTAACTTCGAGCACTTGCCTTATGGATTTTTTGATTAGTATCAAGTAATAGCTGTTTTTGTTCCTTGTATAATTGGCAAAGTAAAAAGCAGGAATAAGCAAGTTGGCTCAACTCCTTACTATAAAGATGTTTCAGGGGGAAAAAGGAGCCCATCAGCAGCACCATCACCATCACCAGCATTATTTTTATCAACAGTGGACACATTCTGAGCATCAGTGGCAGTGCCCGAGCCATGCTTTATTTACGGTCAAGAAAGTGCCATGAGCTGGCTAATACTCATTGACTCACGTGTGCCCAGCACCATGCTAATTCCTTGGTGTGTATTGTCTCACATACACATGAAGGAATTAAAATTTTATTTTTAAAATGGGGGAACTGAGCCACCAAGAGATTTTCTTTTTTTTTAAAGTAACTTTCTCAGTGGCAGAATGGCAAAGCAAGGATTCAAACCAATGTATTTGGGCTCAAGAGCCTGCAGTCCTAACCACTATGCTATAAAATAAATAGCACTTTCTTGAAAATAAATTTGAATGAGTCTGTTTGCAACGGAGGAAAATTATTATAAATCAAAAATAGCATAGCTTTCTTGATAATTCAGGTTAATATCCACCAAGATTCAACTTTTTAAAATGGAAAAAAAAAGGAATTTTGCATTTATTATTGCTATTATATTACTTTTAGGGCAATTTGATAGTAGGTGAGTTTTATCATTTTACTGCTCATAGTGTTAAAGAAGAAGTGTTCAATGATACCGTTAAAGAATGGTAAGGCAGATTTTATTCAGGATTATCATGGAAGGAGCAGGGACCACTGCCATGGAATCTTCTTAAAGGGGAGGGGAATTGGACTTAACTCTCCAACCAGGCAAAGTGGAAATTTACAACCAGGAAGCAAGAAGTAGGGCCAGTAGGTTGAAAATTACTAAAGGGAAGCCTTAGGATAAGGGAGGATTTTGTTTAAAATAACCTAATAGGATTCTTGTTAAAGGCCTATAAGGCAGTTATCACCTGGTTGGTGGTGGCAGATGAGAAAACTGATTAGATATCAAGGGTTATCAGATATTGAGGATGGGGAATCCTGGCTAAACTGATTTAGCAGGAATCTTGCTAGAAGTAGACTTTAGGAGGAAGGCCATAGCATCACAAGGCTTAGAGAAAAAGAGAGCTCAGAAGAGCCTGACCCAAATTTGGTCAAGGAGAGAATCGTTGCTAATCAACAGTATAGTTTTATTTATTGTTTTCATGGTTTATTGTTTGATGCCAAGTATGATCAGGAATATAACATCAAGTTACACTGACGTTCCTATAGGAAAATTCTTTCAACAGTAACCTTTAAAGTGTGATATTCAGGAGATGCATTATCATAAAAGTTTAGATTCCAGACTTACAATCTCTATCAATACATGGGAAAGCTTATGGCATCTTGGGATGAGAGCAGAATCAGATAAGAGGCAGTTTAATAGCATGTAAATTTACAGCCATTTCTACAGGATTATTTCATTACATCTTGAACAGATCTGTTTATTGGCTTCAGCTGAAGATAAAATAGTGGTCATTTAGTGGTCACATCTTATTAAAAATGCACATCTTTAAATACAATCAAATCCAGAAAAGTGAGATGCTCTCACAGTAAGTGGCCTGTGGGGTTCGAGAAGGGCATTGAGATGAGCTGTCTCACTTCTCCCAGGTCATGTTTGCTGGAGGCTGTTGTCACAGTGGAACACTGGGTGGTGGTCAAATACTATTTAAATGTACTGTTACCCCTGCTCCCTGCTCCCCTCTCATTATCTCCTTCTCTCCCCCCACTTACCAAGCACATATCTGCATAGGTGCAAAGGGGACAGGATGTAAACCAATGCATTGAAGAAAAAGCTGGGTAAGTTAGGAAACAATATGCAGATCGATTATTATTGTTGTTCTTTGGCAAGATTCCTTTGCAGGGGAATTTCCCCTCCACCTTTAACTGCAGTTGTATGTTGTTAGGAAAATATGTTTGCTAGAAGCTCATGCAATAAACAATGGCAAGAAACATGTCACTTCTTAAAGAATTGCAAATTTACAAGTGGGGTGTAGGATTTTATTATGTAAGTTGCAACTAAAGATAGCAAGGGAGACATCTTGTGAAATACTGTGTCAATCAAGTGGCTTCTGGGCCAAGAGGAAGTTTGGTGATGTTAACATTAAAATAAAATATCAAAACAACCCGCTCTAGATGGTTTGGCTCAGTGGATAGAGTGTCCGCCTGCGGACTGAAGGGTTCCCGGTTGATTCCAGTCAAGGACACATGCTTGGGTTGTGGGCTCTATCCCCAATGAGGGAGTGTGCAGGAGGTAGCCAATCAATGATTCTCTCTCATCATGATGTCTCTATCTCTCTCTCTCCCTCTCACTTCCTCTCTGAAATACATAAAAATATTCTTTTTAAAAATATCAAAACAACCCTTTGAGTTAGTTACTTTAATAAATGGACACACTTATTTTGATGCACCTCTACATTCCTTCCCAGTGCGACTAGGAAAAACAGCAGATATTGGCAGAATGGTGGGGCCATAGGTATGAATACCTGCTCTGTGGTTATATAATTAAGACAATCTTTTAAGTTTGAGGAAGAGTATCTATAGCCTTGATCCCAAATGCTTACTCTTTAAATCTCAGCATCAGCATTTAGTATGTTTAATCTTGAACACAATACTTCACTTCAATAAACCTCAGCTTCCACATGCAGAGAGTGGGAGTAATTAGTTGTACTTAAATCTCATAGAGTTGTGAAAATTAAATTAGGTGTGCCTAGGAAGGGATTAGTGCTATATCTGGCCTATAGTACGGAGAGAGAGAGAGTGTTCAATAAATAAGAGTGTTGGCCTGTTGACCATTGCTTTTATTACTGGTAGTGAGAATTATTTTATTAGTAGTAATGACAGTATAGTAACATAGTAGTAATACCATAGTCAGTCCAGAAGAGGTCCTCCAATCAAGGTCATCCTACATCATAATTTGGCAGAGGCAGATTTACTTTGAGGCTAGTGAGGGTGGAGCGTCAGGACACATCACTTGCTTGAGTTTGCTCCCCAATTTTATATTCTAGAAGGAGCAAACAACATAAAAAATGTAAGGAGTCAGAAAAGTCCAGCTTTTTTTTTGTTTTTTCAGTGGGTGATGATGAGTCTGATATTCCTAGAAGTTCTAACAATTGGGAAATATGAAGTGGTAACTTGTACATTGACTTGACCTTGGGACATTTATAAAGTTACCGAATATCAGGACGAAAGCTGTGCTTTAAGGAGAATGAACTGTTATGAAATGGATTGGGCTGGGAAAAGACCACAGTCAGGCTATTTTGATGACTTGGGGTGGTGGCAGTGGAAGTTTTCAGAAGCCGGAAGGAGAATCGAAGCATTAGGGTGGTGAGGGTGTCTCCTTATTGCCTTCAGAGCTGTATGGCCTTTGGATCTGGGCATGGCAGAGATTTGAGAACACTGGCCCCGTGGTGATTGATGTAAACCTAATAAGATAGTGTTGGTATGGCCAAGAATATTGAAACAGGGTATTTTTCAGATGACAGCGTTCAGGGGCCTCCCCAGCACTCCTGATGTGGGGAGGTAGGGGCTGGGAAAGGGGCAGGCTTCTATGAAAACAAATACTCCACTAAGAAACCCTTGGTAAGACAACCCATGAGATATTGAAGAAAAAAGTCAGTCAAAGAGAGTGGCAAGGCAAAATGAGCTGCCACTATAGTTATCTGATAGTCACTCACCTGAGTTACTGTCGGGAGGGACATGAAACAAACTAGTCTGATTATTTTTAAAGGAACAGCACTATTCAGAACTCAAACTGTCCTACCTTTAGAGCTTAAATGCTGCATTTTGAGAGCAGTTCTCGCCTCTGAATAGATTCGACATTTAAATAGACCTAATTTGAATAGGCCCAGGAGGCTGGCTGTTTCAGAGATCAAAATAAACATAGGACCCACATTATGCCAACCCAGTGTTTTAATGGGACTGTTTTTCAGGCACATATTGCCATCCTTGGTTTTTGGTGTGGCAAATCTTTCTCCATTTGTGTGCTTACCTTCATTAATGTTTAAAGAAAAGTTGGTAGAGAGCATATTTAATCGATTTTATGAATAATTTGGAATTTCTTAAAGCAGTGATTTCTTTATCTTTTGTGTTTTCAGTATCTAGCACAGGGATTGGCATATAGTATTTATTGATAAGTGTTTCAGTGAACCGAATTTAATCACACAAATTGCTCTGGTGATATTTTATTCCTCGTTTCCTATGTATAGCTTCATACTTTATCATGTAGAATTCAACTGAGTAAAATAATAGTATGCATTTTTTGTCTTACCCAAATCTTCTCTTCATGGAATTGGGGTATTAGAGTCCTACATCCTAAATTTTTGCTCAGAATTACTTAGATTGTTAAAAAATGTCCTTAACTTCCAAAGGGTTTATGTAAATGCAATTTTAATTTATTGTTGCTTTTATCATTTCTATTGTTAATAAAAGTAACCATAAACTCCTACCTCCACATTGAAAGCTGGCTAAAAGAGTCATTTCATGAAATGCAAAGTAGACAAATAGAACCCTTCAGTACAAAGTATGTATGTTGCTGCAGCCAGCAAGTCTAAACAGTGTAACTATGTTACTTACTTTATGTAAGTCTCACCCAGAGGGTAGAAAGGCCGCTATTATCCAAATAATCGCTTATTACAAGGTTACCCTGATAGTTTTCAACGAAAGTGAACTTATTTGTGAAATTTGGCCATTTGACAGGGTAAATGTCCCGTGGACACTTAACCAATAATGTATTTTGGTTTTATCAATATGGATATTTGAAGTTTTCCGTTAATAGGTATATTCTTAAGTAATAATCTAAGGTTTAAGTAAGTGTTGTGAAAGACTGAATTAGAACATCTCAAATCACAGGTGCAAACCTGACAAAGTCAGGCCACTTCAGCCCTAAAAATGAAATGGAAGCTTAGTTCTTTGATCAAGAGAGATCCTCCTCGGACTAGTTAGAAGCATTTGGGTCTTTCTTCACTGACTCAGCAAAAACGTTTGGCTTTTACAGAGTGATTTTGCCCTTCCTTTCACATACAGCATTCTTATATTTTTGTGTAGTCATATTTATCCTTCATTTTCTTTATTGTTCTGTCCTGGGAGTTACGCTTAGAGAACTACTCTCCTATCTTTTTGGTATAATAGTTTTGGATCGTATTAAAAATATTTGATACTTTAATCGATCTGGTAATATTATAAAATATTAAATTCATTTGCATGCTGGGAACCTTTCCTATGTTTTCTATTGTTTTTATTTAGTAATTTGCCACATAACTTTAATTAAAACTATAGATAGCATCTTTTTAATTTGTCAGTAAACTTTACATTAGTCTTCCTTTTAAATATTTATTGACTATTATTATTCATTTTATTGCAGATGCATTTTAGAATCATTTCATTAAGTTGTAAAATGTAAAAACTGGGTTATTTTGAATGCAAAGATAGTACATTTATTTATTAATGAAGGAGAACTTTTTAATTTTTAATTTTTTATGAGTTCCCACAGAGAAACACTGTATTTGTCTGTATATTTTTCTTTATCTTTACCCTCTTTATAGAATATTGTGAGGTTTATGTGCTTGTCAAGAAATATTTATTGGTTGTCAATTATGGTAAGTGGCAAGCTACTTGAAAAAAATATATCTACATATGAAATCAGATAGCTATTAAATGGATTGTTGCAAATGCTAAAAAATAAAGTGGGGCATATTAAAAATGTTAAGAGTCTATTTGAGCAAAAGTGGATTTGAGTTGGGCCATACCAAACAGGAAGTGTTAGAAGGGACCCACTGACAGGAGCCAGGGAAAGATTTTTATAAAGAAGTTCTTTGATTGGCTGTCGCTTAAGGGGGTGCCTTATTTGGGAAATTCCAGTTGGCTGTTTGTGATTGGTTGTCCATAGGTTTTGGTTTCTTAACCTTGGAGCATTTTCTAGGTTAGGTTTGGGTTTGCTTAAGTAGGCTGCTAAGGTATTAGTTTGAACTACCTCAGTCTAATGGCTTCCTTATTTAATTAAATTAGGACAAGTTAAATAATTACCAATGCTTGCAGTGCTTGAAGGAGGGCATCATTTATCTGTAGTATCAATAAATTCCGTCAGAAAATGGAACTATCCACTGGGGACTGTTCAGACAGGGGAAGGTAGGGGCCTCCTGCCAGATGATCCATAATGGAGTTACAGGAGTTGCCTATAGAAGGTCCTTCCCTGAAAGTGATATGAAGAAGAGAAGAGATGATAGCTATTCTGTGTGATGTACTCCTATAAATGCCAAGAGTTGACTTACAGGTATTGGCTGGGCTTCCATCCAAATTAATGGCACAGACTACTTACAGTTTCTTAACTTTGACCCTGTTATATTCTGTCACATATTGGTAAATAGTAGGTGGCAAGGGGGTGGGGAAGCCCTCAATCGTAGGACATGCTAATTTCTGCAGTGGAAAATATTCCTAGTGTAACTGATTTCAAGTTACTAATGTGAAGTCAGCTGACTTGAAAAATTCCTGAAAATTTAACAATTGGTTTTCAAGCCAATCCTGGTATACCAATGAACCCCACCCCTAAACCCCCAGGTCTCATTCTCTGGTCTCTGCTCCACCCCACCTCCTCCAAGGCCAGGCCCCATCATTCCTCACTCTGCCCTAGTCCCTGGAGCTCTTTGGAAGCTGGATGACTGACACTCCTTTCACTCTCTTGTTATGCATGTGAGATGCCATAAACTGATAGCTGCATTCTCAGGGGGGAACAGCATTCATTTAGGAGTTAAAGGAAACCACCACTTAATGCTGTTTCTTTTTCATCTTGTTATAGTCTGTCAAACCTCTGGGCAATGAAGATGCGGCCTGCTGGCCAGACAGTCACAAAGATTAATATTTTAAAAGCTTGACAAACTATGGCTTAGGGTTAATGGATACCTTTCATCTGTGACTCATAAAGCCATTAATCATATCAAGTCAGTTAACTAGTGTCTAGCAGCTATTCACTGGTTAGAACATGTGGTAAAACTTGGAGGGAAGTCTACTCTTACTTTATACAGAGAAGAGAAAGGGAAAAACCACGAGAAATCTCCCCTCCCTCCTCCCAATAGCCACTTGATTCTGTCAAGTGTGGGGAAATGTGTGGGGATCTGCAGGTGTTCCCTTTACATCAGAAAACTGCTAGGCCACTCTTTGTGTGCGCTGGGGAGAGGTGATTGAATGAGGAATGCCTACCCTGCGGCACAGGCTCAACCGCAGAGCTCAGCACAATGGTGGCCATGCAACTGTTTATAAGGTGGAGCAGGATACATTCAGAGAAGAACCAGGTCAGGTTCCTTCATTCCTGCGCCCTTCTGCTCACTTTGTTAGGGAGATGATAAAAATGCAGCACGGAGATGCCACAAGGGACTGGTCTCAATTTTTTGATCAATGAAAGGTAGATTTCCTTCTACCTAGAATTCTCTTTTGATTTGGGGCCATTGTATTGGGGATGTAAGCAGGCTTCCTGAGGAAATCCTCCATAAGCTTATCTGAAGATGTCCCAGTCGCCTCCGGGCCAAATCTGAACCAGTAATGGATGAAAACCTAGAGCTCTGGTTTCTGATGCCCTTTGAACTTGCATGGTGTAGGTCAAATGGAGCCCTCTGAAAGGTAGGCTTTTATTTTTTAAACAATAGAATCTATTTATAGCAATGCCACAGTCAGAATTTTAAAAAAATATTTTTAAAAAAAATTTGACCCCCATCCTTCTGGGAGGCACGATACTTCTTATGGATATAACTGAAGACATTTGCCCTCTTGTGCAAAAAGAGGACATGGGGTGGAATAGGGTAATGGCCCTGAGGTAGGGCCGCATCGATATTCATCTGGGGAGGCAATAAAGAGCAGCGTTGGACCCTAGCAGGGCTCTCTGGAATAATCAGAGAACTGATGTCAAAACAGTCCACCTTGACAAGTGCCAAGGACTTCCTGTTCTTGGTGCTTCACTTACTGATGTTAGAATGTAGGACAGGGTTAAAGCAGTTGAGTTCCATTCTTGGATAGTGTTACAGAAATAGTACACTGGTCCAAATGCTAGTAGTTCTGGTTAAACATCCCCTGACTGTCTAACCTTTGGATGGCCTTTGGCTTCTCCATATAACCTTGATGCTGTCCCCAGAAAGGGACCAGGACCCAGGTGGTCTGCACTGTGTGTGTTCCTGACTTTATGCAGGACAGATTGAAAGACATGAGTCCACGCAACTCTGAGGGTACATTTATTAAAGCTGGGGACAGTGAAAGAAAGGACGGCTTAAGATAGAAGCAAGATCATAGCAATAGGAGTGATCCTAGGCACAGCTGCCTTGGCCCTTTAGAAAGAAAGTTTCAGAGGCAGAAGAAATGAGCCAGCTGGGCTGCATGGACTCAGGAAATAAGGTACATGAGCAAAAGGAGGACTCTGGAGACAGGTTCAGGGTATAGCCAGGAACAAGCTGCCACTGCCTACTGCTCCCCTGGTTGCAAATCTCCTGGGAGCTTTAGAGCTTAGGAGAAAGAAAGCAAAGATACATGCCTGAGGGAAGAAGGCGGGGGGGGGGGAGGGGGGGGCGGGGAGGGGAGGAGATGCAGGCACAGGCATACTCAAGGGACAGCTCGCTCTGGGTCCTTTGTCTTAAGGGTTTTTATCTGGTGGGAATTTTAGGGGAGGTCTCAATCAGAATATTCATCAGCTTTCCAGATGTGTTCTTTGACACTCTCGTGCATCAAAATGAGCATTTAGAGGGATCAGGATCATTCTCTGGTCAGTTTTACCTTCAAAGACGTCACCAGAAAGGGAGTAGGACCGAGGTTTGTCTGCCCTGGCATGGTCTGGAAGATGTAAACCATTTGCTTCTGAGTGTCCTTGGTTAGGGAAGACAAAATCTTGTGATTTACTAGCTGGCTGTAAATTGTTCAGCCTTCTCTTTAACTGTCCGTTTCCCCATTCCACTTGCCAAGGAATTTTCCTAGCTTTATACTAACCTGCCTCAATACAACGTTTCTGGGCCTTTCTTGCATGTGCCCTGGATGGACCCTTTGCACATACTGTTCTGATAGAGAACGTTTCAAGAGCAGATAAGTGCAGGTGGGAGGTAAATTAGTTAAATGTGTGGACTCCTTACATCAGAGCCCATGGTCCTGCCAGTTACCCCTAGGTCTTAAGGGCCAGCCATGGCAGGCTCTTTATCCTGACTCAGGAGCTCCCAGTCCCTCCTCCTTCTTATATAGGGACTTGTGTGTCCATTACAACCCATGGAGGTTTCTGAAGCCACTCAGAACAAGACAGTGGATGGACAACAACCTTGCTCACTCCTCTGATTCCTTTTTCCGCACCCTGGGATCTGTTAGTAATTCTGGGCTTTTTATCTTCTATGTGAAATTATTATTATCTCATTTACTATCCTACTATTTCACCTACCTTCAACATTTTGTTTTCTAGCACTGTTTACATGTTTATTTCCAAATACTATAACTCATTAGTAAAAGTCTGAGGAACAGATGTTTACATACTCTCAAAGTGTTTCCCCCTTAATGACTTACTAATTGCAAAGGTCAAAATAGTAACTTTTCAATGGGAAAATGTAGTGGACACATTTTTAACCAACTACTCAAGGTCAACATCATCACCTAAGACAAACCATCATGTGCCTCTGGTTGTGCTGCACCGAGAAAGACCCAGTATCACGTATGTGATATTCCTGCCAAAAATGTATCCCTTGAATCTGTTTGTGAGGATGTACCAGACACAATTAAATAGCAATAACTGGTTTGTATTCTTTAAACAGCATCAAAGTCATGAAAGACAAAGAAAGGCTTAGGAACTATTCCAGGAGATTAAAACAAAAACAACTGGTAAAAAAGATGTTTTAATTAAATGTAATGCATAATCTTGGATTGGATCCTGGAACAGGAAAAACTGTGTCCTTTAAGAGGACAGTGGCAAAATGTGATGGTGGTACTGCTCGGTCCAAAATGTCAAACAGCAATGCCAAATGTCAAATGTCACTGCCTGCCTCTTACAGCCACTTACACCGTTTAAGTGGTAGTTACCCCAGCGTGAGCTCACGTTCTGTAGCTTGCATCCTTTCCTTTTGTTCTTTGCCTTGAGCAGCACAGTAGGTCTCTTTCCTTCCCATGTTTTGATCATTCCGATAGTTGAGAGCAGCTGGTCTGCATTCTTCCCTTCTCCATCTTTTCTTCAGCATGAACATTCTCCATCCTTTCAGCCATTAGGGTGAGAAGTTGCCTTCCTCTCTGCGTGCTGTTTGCCAATGCTCCTTCCAAAGGATGGCCCCCACGGTTGACAGAACATTTCAGAACGCAGTGGAGAGCGTTGTGTAATCATGACCCATTCTACTGGCTCTTAAATACATGGGTTAAATACACGATTGGCTACTTTTTGCTCCTACCGGTACTATTTCAATAATAATGATAATCATAATGATCACCGTGCCTAACATACGTATATTGAGCGCATACCGTGTAATAAATTTTTCTAAGCACTCTTCATGTAACAGCTGACTTAGTATTTGCAGCTCGATGAAGTAGATAATAATAACAATCATACCCTGTCACCAGCTGAGGAAATAATCTGCCCAGGGTCACACATATAGTGAGCAGTAGATCCAGAAATGGCTACAATAAATTGTGAAATTTTTACAGGCTGTTCATCCCGATTTCTCTCTCAATCAGATAATCTTAGACTTTTAAGTAAAATGCTTTAAAAATCATGATGTTTGCATATCTTACTCTAAATCTGTGGATGTTTTATTAGATGATCAATATTTACCACCGTAAAAAACATCATTAAATTCACACATCTAATTCTTCATCTGATACAACATGAATTTACTTTATCAGCTGTTTGATATAAACATGCATTTTACCTCATATACCCAAAAAGTTGCACTGAGATGATAAAAAAAACCATATAAAAATAATGGGAAAAGAATTCCATAGTGTGGTTGAAGGCAGGGAGGTGGCTGGAGGTTGAAGGATTGAGGGAACCACAGTAGGATGGATTTGGGGGATGATATGGAGCATATTAGTATAGATTCAGATTGACAATGAACTCTTTTTGAACTGGGGAGCCCACGTCCCCCATAGAAGCAAAACAGAGGATTCCATAGAGAAAATTTTTCTGAAGGCACCAAAATTAGAAGCAGAAAGGAGCCCAGGGCCAGTAGCCTATAAATTAACCAACATTTGTGGAATTTTGTAGCTGTGTCCAGTCTTCACCTCCAGAATAAAGATGTAAATACAAGCATTTCAGAGTTAAGTTTAGAGATATTCCCAGAGCAGGCAGCAGGCTAGAGGGCAGTTGGTGGCTGGGAGTTGGTGGCCATCATGAGGAATTAGGAGACCCTTCTCTCTCAAGAGTTATGTGAAGTGCACACCCACTAGGAGAGCCTGGCCAGACATGAGTCTCCCTCTTTTTGGCCAACACAAGTCTACTTCAACCAGGGCTCCTTTAAAGAGAATCTTACATATACCACCAGCTCAACCATGATTCTCACTGAGACTGGGAAATCCATTGCAGCCACAAATACTAACCAATCTAGTGTTGTACTGTGCTTACAAGTATGAAAATACAGCCAGGAATTCGCAAACACTTGAAGAAACTCACCTAAATAAAGGAAGGGTAGCACTTCGCTCAAGGAATTGAGTTAATACACGGTACAAACAAAGAAATGAATATAATTACTATTTTCATTTCATAAAAACAGGCTAATGACAAAAGGCAAAGTTCTTGAAAATTAGATACGTACATTAAAACAAAAACGTCAGTAGATGAGTGGACTAGCAATGAACACCAAACTGCCTGAGTAGGAAGAAGGGAAAGATGGAAATATTAGGGGGAGAAAAATGTATGGTTAACGTGACCAGATAGTGGCCCATTAAAGCAATACACTCCTCTCAGTAACTGGCAATGAAAACCTTGTAGCTAACAGGATTTTAAGTATAGAGAGACAGAAGTACATTTAATTAAATATTTGCTTTATTACACGTGTTACCCCCTCAGTTCTCATTATCTAGTTTAATTGGAACAATGGGTTTACTTTGTAGATTGTTGAAATGTTTGCTTATATGTATTTTATATTTAAAATATATTAAAAGTTTATGTAATACAAAAGGATTCTTAAACTAATTGAAATCTGTGATTGATGTAATATTTAGGAATTTTTTAATTGACCTTGAAGTCATGTGTTTTAAACTAGTACTCATTTATAAACAACCAAATTCTTTTTTTCTTAAATTTATCTAGGGTTTGGAAACATCTCACCACGCACAGAAGGGGGGAAAATATTCTGTATCATCTATGCCTTACTGGGAATTCCCCTCTTTGGTTTTCTGTTGGCTGGAGTTGGAGATCAGCTAGGGACCATATTTGGGAAAGGAATTGCAAAAGTGGAAGATACGTTTATTGTAAGTATGATAGCCTTTTAACTACATGTGGTTATTGTTTAATGTATTAAAATATTACACTTTTTCCATTACCTCAGAGCAGCTATACATTCACTATTGGATTTTCCATAACAATTTATATGTACTCCTATTAGCATGTAACTCACTGAATAGTTATTTTTATACTTATCTGAATGAATAAATTAATGCATGAGAAAACTCTTAAAATATGCATTAAAAAGTAGAAATCTGCCGGAGCCGGTTTGGCTCAGTGGATGGAGCGTCGGCTTGCGGACTGGGGGTCCCGGGTTCGGTTCCGGTCAAGGGCATGTACCTGGGTTGCGGGCATATCCCCAGTGGGGGATGTGCAGGAGGCGGCTGATCGATGTTTCTCTCTCATCGATGTTTCTAACTCTCTATCTCTTTCCCTTCCTCTCTGTAAAATATCAATAAAATATATTTTTTAAAAAAAGTAGAAATCTGACAGCCCTAGTTCAAATTCTAGATATATTGTCTCCTAGCTATATTTTGCAATTTATTTAATGTGAGTAGAACTACTGACAATGAAACATTACTCTGAGAGTTAGAGATAATATAGGTTAAAGTTTAACAGAACTAGTAAAGACTGGCAATATTTTATTATTTAAAAATTGTTTTGATACCCTTGTTCATTGCTGGTGTCACTGTAAACATATAACCCTTCTATGAAGGATATAGAACTATATGACAAACACAATTAAGATGGCCATACAACCTAATTTAGTAATGTCATTGATAGAAATCTATCAAAGTGATATAATTCAGTAGAACCAACAGTAATATATATATAGATGTTCATGGCCACATTACATTCAATAGAAAAAAATAAAATGAAAATGCTTCTGTTACAGTTTTAAGTAAAAAACAATAACATCATGAGTGCAAACATCTATTCTTGAAGAAAATTCTGGATAGAGAAAATGATTGTGTGAGAGGATGGGGTTATAAATGATTTATTACTACTGTCACCGCTATTCCAAATACATTTTAGTTATTATTAAATGACATTTTCATATTTTCACCAAATTGTCAGAGCATTTTACATTTAACTCTATGGATGAAATAAGACTCGAGTATGGTTTTTCAATTTAAATCATAGTTCTAGTTTTTAGCATTATTATGTTTCATATTTAAGTTCAAAGTTCACTCTCAAATATTTTTACTGTTAAGAGTGGAGTAGGTGTGGTTATTCCCAAACAGGAGTTTTATCCTCTGTATGGTGTTATACTTTTCTTATATTGATATAAAAATATCTTGTATTTATATTAATTGAGAGGTAGGAGGAGAGGCGTGAACTTGACAGTACTGAATTGTTCATTTATTCAACAGAGTTTTAAGCACCTACTGGATGCTGGGCAGTGTCTTTTGTGCTGCATCTACATCAGTGCATTAGACAAATTCCGTGCCCTGTTAAGGGGATACAGTCCAGGGGTCATGATTCTGCATTTAGCACTAAACACTTCTGAGAACTTTACAAATGTGAAGTCACGTAGCTCTCAGGTGTGCGATAAGCACGGTGGACTAGCGAAACTTTTCTTTCTATTTTCCATTCTATGGTTTCATTGACCTTTATGTCTAGAAAAATTTCAAGCTCTACCATTCAGTGATTCTTCTATGGTGGGGCTGTGACCTAGAAAGGACAGATTCAGTTAGAGATGAATAATTCACGGCGATTCATCTCAGAAAGAGACCTGGAGATAAACTGCTGTCTGTACAGTCTTCATTTCATGTCACACTGTGGAGATTCCTGAGAAGAGAAGGAGGTGAAAAAATATGGGTACTCTGATGGCAGCTGTAGCTTAGAGGTGTGGAAGATTTATCCTTATTTATATGTCATCTTTGATATATTTAGTTTTATAGTTTAAGACCATAGGCCGAGAGATAGTTCATCAGGCTCATCTGGGAATTAAATGTGAACTTTATGTCTCTGAACATCCACTTTTAATCAAACTGAATATTGATTGGAAATGTGATAGGAGTGAGAAGGAATAATTTGATCAGTAGTAAATATTTAATTCATAGTTCAGTTTTTTTTCCATTTTCATATATTTCTAGATTGTGTGTACCCCACAATCAATTGTATGCCTATAGACTGGAAATATTTTAAGAGTAGTTCCGGTAAACAAAAGGATGATATAAATCTGAAATTTGTATTTTAAGAGCAAATGTGATTTACTTGGGAGAGTAATTTACCTGTTGTAAGCTCTGTAAGACTAAAGTGGTATCATTATTAGCATTGGATGTTTTGAGCTAGTTACGTTATACCCAAATTTGACTTATAAAGACAATGGAAAATTAATCATAAAAGGGAATAAAATAAAATTCCCACTTGCTAATTTGCTGATAACAGTGTACATAAGTTAGCTTTGTGCGTAGGCCAATAATCAGCTAATCTCAGTCAATTTCTCTTTCTCTCTCACTCTCTTGCTCTCTCCCCTAGAAGTGGAATGTTAGTCAGACCAAGATCCGCATCATCTCAACAATCATATTTATACTGTTTGGCTGTGTGCTCTTCGTTGCCCTGCCCGCTATCATCTTTAAGCACATAGAAGGCTGGAGTGCTCTGGACGCCATTTACTTTGTGGTTATCACTTTAACAACCATTGGATTTGGTGACTACGTTGCAGGTAAGTTTTTCTTGGCACCGCCACGGCTCTCCTAACCCGTGCCCCTTCTTTAGACTTTTCACTTGGGTTTGCAGCACAACACAGTGACTGTATTCGTTACTAAGGTTGCCATAACCAGGTACCACAAACTGGGTTGCTTTAAACAAAAGAAATCCATTCTCTCTTGGAAGTTCAAACTCAAGGTGCCAGCAAAGGC
Organism: Myotis nattereri; assembly: GCF_964212035.1. Lineage (NCBI taxonomy): Eukaryota > Metazoa > Chordata > Mammalia > Chiroptera > Vespertilionidae > Myotis > Myotis nattereri. Next base: position 27,230,783 of record NC_138093.1, on the reverse strand, counting down.
ATGCTCCCTCCGAGACTCTGTCAGAATCCTGCCTTGCTTCTGTCCAGCAGTCCTTGTTGCTTCTTGGCTTATAGCCCCATCACTCCCATCTCTGCTTCCATCATCCCATGGCTTTCTCCGTGTCTCGCTCACTGTGTCCGAAGAATGCCAGTCATATTGGATTAATGCTAGGCTAGTGTGAGTTCATCATACTAATTACATCTCTAAGGACCTCATTTCCAAATAAGGTTGCATTCCAAAGTACTAGGGGTTAGGACTTCAACATATATTTTTGGAAGACACATTTTAATCCATAACAATGACAAAGCCAAAAATAAAAAATAAAAAAAATAAACCATTCCATGACAGTGGAGGTAAGCAGATTGGTGCAGTTGGACATTTATTTTTTATTCTAAGAAAGAGATTTAATTACAGGTTATTCAGAATTTTATATTCCCACCCTCTTTTTCAAACCCAAATACCTGCCTCTTAATTTTTCTTTTTTTTTTTTTTTTTTAGAGGTACATAAATTTGAGTTTATCTTTGCTCTTTTTTCTTAGGCCTTTTCATATCTTAGTTTAAAAAACACCTGCAAAATGTAGATGTTCTTAGCTACTTAAGAACTTGTTTCTCTACGATATTTACCGTCTTTAATTTTTAGTTCTCGGGAAAATATTTTAGGCCTTTGTTAAAGTGTCCACTTTTTTATTCATTTTAAAATTTCTTCTTTTCTATATATGTTATTTCAATTGCTGTTTGCTTGCTTATTTATTTATTTATTGCTGCAAAAAGCTTTGTTGTTTCATTTAGTCCAATGCATGGGAGAGGGCTGCAGGGTGGTTAAAAGAATGGCTGGGGTTTCGGGGAGAGGCTCAGGCACAAGGCAGACACCAGGGGAGGCAGAGGGGCCCCTCACAGGCCTTGGGGCCCCACAGGCTCCTAGTGGTGCTGGAAGGGGAGCCTTTCCTAGAGCCACTCGCCCCGCCCGGCCTGGGGCCGCAGCCTGCAGAGGGAACCAGGTGTGGCCCATCTTTTGGATGAGCTTCCCCTCCTCACCTGGAAGCGGCTCTGCAGGGCTTTAAAGCTGAGCATCTGCGGGGGCAGAACCAGGGCACGAAGGTCCACAGGGGCCTGGTCATGTTCCTCCCCAAGGCCGGGGCGGCCTCCCTGGCGCCCCGAGTTCTGCCCACTCATCTGGGGAGGCCTCAGCGCGTCCTGGGGGACAGTGCGGCCACCGCGCTGGGTTTGCGCTCAGAGCCCTGGAGCTTCTCTGCCAGTTTGGGGAAGAAGCGGCCCAGGCCCTGGAGAGCCACATCCTCAGGGTCCAGATAGAAGCCCAGAGAGAGGTAGGTGTGGGCGGCCTCAGAGAGGCAGGGGGAGGGGGGCAGGTGGTTGACCGCAGCCTCCATGCAGGAGGGATAATTCTGACGGATCTGGGAGCTCATGGTTGTTTGGCATAAGGAGTTAAGGTAGAAAAAACCCGGTGTGTTGGCTGGTCTTGGAGGTGGTGCTGACGGTGGTGACTGGATCAGAGGCTGGAGAGTGGCCGGAGGCTGGGAGAAGGGGCGTCCCTGGGTCTGTTCCATCCAAACACTGTTGAAGCAAGAGGCAGCTCCGGACTCCTTGCTTTTGCTTTATTGTTGTAGCGCTCAGGACTTACATTTCTGTCATTCCCACTCTCCTTTTTCCTGTTATATTATTTAATATTGTTCTAACTCCAGTTTTAAGTAAAGTATAATTGTGGTAAAAGTAATTTAAAGTAGTCATGGATCATTTTGACCAGCTACTGAAAATCTAAACCATTCTTTTAAAAAAAATCAGTTGGAAGTATTAGAAAAACATGCTGAACGTTATAGTAGGAATGTGCCGTTAAATTTTCCAGAGTAAACTCACCAGCCTAATTTAGTTTTAGGAGAGTTTTATACTTTCTGGCTATTTACTATTCTTTCTTGTTTTCTTGTTGTTTTTTTTAGTCTTAATCATTTTTATTTTACTTAATAAATGCAAGAGAATGGTTGTGAAACCATTGGCAATATGGTAAACTTTAAAGCATTTATTCAACTTCGCTCATTTATTATATTTCTTGGAATGAGAATATATACATTTTTTTCACAAATAAATACGTAATGCTTTACAATTACCCTATTTGTAGAAACTTGAAAATCATTGCCATTAAATGAAAAAAAAAGTGCACAAAAAATTCTTTCCTTTAATCTTACGATTTAAAATATATTCAAAATAACATTTTTACAGAAGTCAAAACCTTCAACTAAAAATAAAGAACTGTAGTCTCATAAGTTTAACAAGTGGCCACATTCTAATTTAATCATTAACACCTGGAAAAACTGCCATGCCTCCTAAGCAAGGGAGACTAGCAGTTGGTACAGTTTTCCCTTCTGGGCACTCCTAGTTTTGTCCTTAATATTTTTATTTCATCTGTTCAAACACAGACAGTTGCTCCAACTTTAAAGAAGTCTAAATGGACTTTGGGCATTTAATATCGGCGATGCTTGCTAAGACTTAAGACCTCCAACAATGCAGAATCAGAAAATGTTCTTTCTTGACCCAAACTTCTCACTTAAATGTTTTCAGAAAGAGAACATGTGTTTATAGAACATGTTGTGTTCTATAAAATCTCACAGAAGGCTGATAGTTCGTATGTTTTTTATTGATTGGCTAATTACAGTATCCTGGCAAAGCCTGCCTTCTCGGGGAACGTATATCTTTGAAGATGAGGATGTTTTCATGAGTGACACTTTGCTTTGGTCAAAAATACTGTGTACACATCTGTGGGTTGGATGGAGGCCCTGAGGCAGGTTAATGTGGAGAGAAGAAGCTCAGACATTTGTACCTCCATCTACTACACGCTTCTGTCCTAAAACACCCATTTTTCTACCTCTCATCAAAGCTATTTACTTGGCTTAAGCAGAAGTGGAAAGTGTATGAATACAGGAGAAAGTGAGACACACTGATGCTAACAAAGCTTACACTCATGGCACGTTAATCTTAGGCTCTTGTACCACTTTATAAACATAATTAACAAGGGCTTATAACTAGAATACGTATGTATTAGGTGATATATCTTCTATTTTTAGGTGAAAAACATTGTATTTGTATTTTATTTTTAATGTTTATTTTTATGGTAATGCACCGTTTTATTTTTCAGCTTTATTGAGATACAGTTGATAAATAAAATTGTAAGATATTCAAAGTATACATCATGGCATTTTCATATACATAGACATTGTACTAGTAAAAGGATTCCCGCCTCCTAGTTAATTAATACATCCATCTCCTCACATATGTGTCCCTTATTTTTTTGGGGTGAGAACAATTAAGTTCTACACTCTTAGCAAATTTCAATGCTATAATACAGTGTATGCGTTATTTTCAACAATTGGCAGACTGTGTCAATCTAGTATAGGGACCACATGGTCTGAGACTCTAAGGCAACAAAAATTATAAATAAAAGAAATGTGGGTGGAATCCTAAAATAATGTTGATATTTGCAACCAGAGTACCAGAGAAAAAAAAAGGACAAATATTTTTACTTTATGGTTTTGTAGAAGATGAAAAACAATTTTTTTAACTTACTTTAAGAAATCAACACTCTGAACCTGGCTAGCTCATGTGGGCTTGTTAATGTTCAGTCTCAGCTGCCTGCAGAGTGAAGTGTGTGGATCAGTGCCGACCCTGAAGTTCAGAGCCACGGCGCCGTTTTGTGGGGGAACGGGAACAAAATGGTATTTGCATGGCATTGAGTTTAGTCTAGTAAACATCTTATTACTGCGATTTCTTTTTGTTGTAACCCTCTTTAAATTCATTACTTTAATTTTACAGAGGAAATAACGAAAAATGGTAGAAATACACTTTACTAATCGTTAGCAAATGCTGAGAAAGATAAATTAGAGAAGAGGCAGATTGACAGCAGCTTCTGATGTCTGTCTGTCTGCTTAATTGATGTATGCTGTGGCTGTTTTGGTCTTTGTGAGACTGGAGCCCTGCTGCTAGTATTGTGGTCCTTTTGCCTAGGGAGCGTTTTGGGAATGAGAATGAGAATGTGGATGAGGGGGCAGGTGTGTGGCAAAGGCTGGGTAGGAAATGTGTGCCCTTTGCCAAAGTCTTTGGAAAAACAGAAATTACGAGTTTTTTAAAAGGACCTTGGGAAAGAATTGCCTCATACAGTTCGACGTAAAAATAGTCTTTGCTTCTGGGTGCTTTGAGACTCTCAAGTACAATTAGCCCTGGAGTTAAGGCAAGTACCCCACCTGGGGACTATTGGCTGTTTACTTTTTTAGAACCTTCTCTCTTGCTCTTAGATGTCACTGCAGGCAGCGTTTTCACTTCATTTTGGCATTTTTTGCTGGGAAACACAAGAGGCACTGCTGTAACTTAAAACTTCTCATCTTTCTATTGGGTCTTCAACCTCCAAAGAAAAGCAAGTTGAACCTCTTGTGATGCACCCTCATTGGCTGGTGCTCTTCTCAAGCCTGCAAGTCCTTTGACAGGGATTAGGGATCAGTTACATTGTTGTATTGAACTTCTTGGAAGACAAATTCAAACTGTGGTGTTATGAAAAGAAAAGTAAATTTGAGAGGGTGATGTATAAATGTTTAGGATACAGGTTGTAGCCTTGGTGTAACTATTAGGAGCATCCCAAGGGCAGTGAGCATGTGGTGTTTTAGACCAGAACGCCGAAGCAGAGGGCTCATCCCCAGGGAATGGGCAAGGAAGTCTGTGCAGAAAGACTTCCTACCACGGGAAGAAAACAGGACAGCTCCTGATTCTATGTATTCGTAGGCCTCATTCCTTACATGTCATAATGCATGATATAAATTAGTGCATAATAGTTTTCTAATTCATAAGAACATATATTTAAATGTGCATGCTCAGAACCTTTTCATTGCGGTGATAACGAATCAAAAGCATTTAGAGACCACGCATCACGACAGAACCACACAGCATTAGGTTTCTCTGTGTATGTGACTGAACAGAGGAAGTCAGCACTCACTAATTTTTCTGCAGGAAGAGCCCTCCCAGCAAATTCTTTAAAAAAATATTTTTTATTAATTTTTAGAAGGGGAGGAAGGGAGGAGAGAGAGAGAGAGAGGGAGAGAGAGAAACTTTGATGTGAGAGTGAAACATAGATTGGCTGCCTCCTGCATGCCCCCTACCAGAGATCAAGCCTGCAACCTGGGCATGTGCCCTGACTGGGAATCGAACCTGCAACCTATTGGTGATGGATGACGCCCAGCCAACTGAGCCACACTGGCAAGGGTGCTCCCAGTGAATTTTAATTTTATATTTATGCAAGGGGTGTGCTTTAGTGGCTAGTTGGCTATCTTAGTGATTGTTGTCTGCTTCTTCCTGATGGCCCAGTGTTCTAGAGTGCAGTTTTCTAGGGCTAAAAAGGACCTTTCTTTTACATATGAATAAACATAGTTGGTTGTTCTTCAAAATTGGAGAAAAGTAAAATTAATTATCTAGCAACACAATTTAAAATATTTTTCAAAGCTAGTGGCTTCTTTAATATATACTGCTAGGGTTAGAGTGGATCATGCAAGACAAGAATGTATTTCCATGAATTGTTTAAAAGCTGCCCTAAGAAGTCCTTAAAATACTCCTTTTAGTAAACCAGGCGTGTTCATAAGAGATAATATGACTGAATGAAAGCCAGATGCAAATTTATAGTTTCACAAAGCAGTGAGCTCATATTACCTATTTTATTAATAAAAAGCAGAAGTTTTTGCCAAAAATTTAGATATTCTAAGAAATATTCATGGTTGATATTATGAAAACACATTTCCCATTGGAACATACATTTATTTAGCTATTCAAACATACCCTTTGGGGAATTTTGATCCATGAAATTTAGTATATTTAGTTGAATAATGATATTTTCTTCATATCACTTAGTTATTGAAAGCTCACTTTGTGTTTTGTACCTTATGTTCCTCTATATAGAAAATATAACTTGGGGCTTTCCCAGGTCAGATTCTTCTTCTGGTGCATTTACGTTTATTATTTCTTACAAATTTTCACAGTTGTATAGTCATTTGGCATCACATTTTTTTTGAGTTGGAAAAATATATTTGTTTATCTCATATTAACAATTAAGTTTTCTTAGAATCGTATTTTCAAAGTCATTATTGAAAAAGTAGGTTTTAGTAACCACACCATTGCTTTCCCTTATAACCGAAAACATGACTCATTGAGTGGAGTGCTCAGAGCTTGCCTAATTAATGAAAGGGGATTTTTATCATGAAAACATATAAATCTCTATTGAAAAACCACGTCAAGATTTTTTTAAAATTTTTGTTTAAAACAGTTTGTTCTAATAGCAACCCTGCAGAAAACAGTTCCTGCTGATGCGTAAAAGCTTTGCAACTATGTCAGAGGCCAGTTATTAAAACTGCTATTATGGAGCTGGTCTCTAATAAAAGTTTGCCAGGAATTCAGTGGATAACAAGGAAAGTGCCTGATGAGGAAGAGTTCTGATAAAGAACAGTCAGTACTACCATCACCACTGCAATGGCTCCCCAAAACTGCTTTGATTGGAAAGAGAGGGTTTATGTGGCTGCCAGATGTATTGTATCATTCATTCATTCAGCAATTTAGTGAGCACACGTATATTCCATACTGTGCTTAGCACTTAGTGATAATGATTGCCTATTCCTATGGATAGAATGTGTGAGATGCAGGAAGAGCTACCAATCCTGGTAGTTATTTTGTTTGATAGTGTAGGAAATTCTACAAGGAGTCAGGTCCACCCTGACTCAGCTAGTGGCTCTCAGAGAACTCATGAGAGAACTGATAGCGATCTACATGATTAATTAAATGGGATTTGACCCAGATGGCTCAGAAGTCCTAGGGACTGTAGAGAAGAAGTTATGTAACTTCAGGATTCAGAATGGATATATTAGTAGCATTGTGGAAACATATGGACAAAAAAAAAAAGGAAATCATTCAATGATTAATAGTTATGGCTTAGGGAGGTTGGCAGTAAATTGTACTAAATTTGATGAAAAAAAATCCAAATTGCTCTATCTTGAGTCTTAACAGTAATTTCTAGGGATGATAATTGTGTCCACCTTATAAGTTTCCGTCCTCGTAAAGGATGAGTGAGTGAGGCAGTGTCTGGACTTGCTTTCTTAATGGTCGTGAGATGTTCTAATGTCAGTTTTCCTAATTTTAGACCAAGTGCTGAACAGGAAATGGACAATGTCTTGAATGCTGAAATTGAAATTCCCCAAAATATAGGTTCAAATGCTAGACAGGTTTATCTTTTGCAACCTTGTGTTTTTCTGACTCAATGGCTTATGAGAAGCTTTGTTTAGTGGGTGAGCTAGTGTTTAATACTAAAGTCATATTTCCATTTGTAAAAAGGAAAATAGAATTTATAACATTACTGAAAGAGCTTCTTAGTCCTTGAAGCATGGAGAAAACACTTTATTCAGTTAAATTGCTTTACTATAAAAAAGGAAAGATATACTAAAGCAGGAAGTTTTTTTTTCTCCCTTTATATTAAGGCAGGATGGTTTTGATTAATAAAAATAAAGTCAAGCAAACATAAAATACAGATAGCATTTTAGAAATAATGTTGATAACTTAGCCCAGAATGGCTAGATGATTCTCAGGCTAGGGCTTTTAAAAATTTTTATTGAATTTATTGGGGTGACATTAGTTAGTAAAATTATACAAGTTTCACATGTACAATTCCATAATACATCATGTGTATATGACAGTGTGTGTTCACCACTCCAAGTCAAGTCTCCTTTCATCATCATTTTTTTATAAGTAATATTCTCTGAGTCAGGAGTATCACAGGGAAAGAAAATTAAGTTTAAGGGGTGAGGGCATGGGATAGGTAGGTTCTTTAAATAGGGCCAACTGTTAGAAATTGTTGGAATGAGGACAGAAGCAAGGTGAGGAGGCTTCTGGTAAAATAATGCTTATCTTCAGACTCACCTGGTTTCTAGGCAAGACCCTTCAAGAAGAGGCACGCCTTGTTTGATTTAGTGTTTGCAGCCCAGTTCGGTGTTTACCATTCAGTGTGGGCAAACAAGGCTGGTGGATGAAGGATGGCATCATAGGTGACGTGGACAACCAGGTCAATGCAAAAGCCTGGGATACGGAGCCAGGCGGGCCTGGGTTTGAATTTAGCTCTGCTGCCTCCCTTCCTGGGAGACCTGACATGTTACTTTACCTACTGAGACTCTGTCTTCTCCGTTGAAAAGTGGGGACACTTGCTGTTGAGATTTCAAGGAGCCAATACAAACCCGTCTTTCACTTCAGAGTTCTGAACGAGACTGTGAGAAAGATGGCAGTTCGAATTATTAGCTTAACATGGGGGGACCTGGAGAGTATTATGCTAAGTGAAATAAGCCAACCAGAGAAAGACAAAGTATTACATTATCTCATTCATATGTGGAATCTAATGAACAAAATAAACTGAACAAAAGATCCAGAGACATAGAAGCATTGTACAGACTATGGAACCTCAGAGGAAAGGCGGGGGAGGGTGGAAGGGTGGGAAGAGATAAAAGAACTTGTATGCATATATCTGTAACCCATGGACACAGACAATAGGGAGGTCAAAGCCTGGAGTGGGCGGTGGGGGCAGGCTAGAAGAGGTCAGTGGGTGGAAAAAGGGGGTCATATGTAAGACTTTCAACAGTAAAGATTTAATTTTTTTTTAAAAAAAAGAATTATTAGCTTAAATTACTGTAAAGGCAGCTGGAGTTATGGCTTAAATCTGAGGACAAATGGTTTTACTAATCCCCTGTCCTAAGTCAGTGGAAATGTCAGGAGTGGGAATGCAGCCTCTCTCAGATTTTTAGGAAGCACATCTGGGGAGAGAATGAGTCCCGAGCATTACTGACAGCCCACGCCTCTCCTGGGCTACATGTGGTGCCTGTAGTTTAATCTGCTGGATGCGATCAGGCTGTGGCTGGCTTCCTTCCTTAAGCACCAGGGAGAAGACGTCCAGAGAGCAATAGCGACTTTTAGAAGAGGCTGTCACATATCATATTCGAGTCAGGAAGAGAGTTATTTTAACTACTTGGAAAAGTTTATCAGATTCCTGAAACCTGTGTGCTTCCACCCCTCTTTGCTATTTTTATTGCCATCTGCCTACTCTCCTATAATGATTAGCCAAAAGCTCTTAAAATGGAAAGGATCTGTGTGCATATTTTGGGTGGCAACAAAGAAAACAGCAGTGAGGTGACTGTTCCTGCCAAGTGGGTGAGGATCCCAAAAGTGGACAGTGGGCTGTAGCATCCTGCAGGCCGTGTCTCGGGAGTCTGTGGAAAGAGGGGGAAAAAATTATGGAGTGGCAGAATGGACCTGGGGGTAAGGGGCTTACAGGGAGTGAATCCAGGACAGAGAAATTACCCTGCGTCCTTACTTAGCAAGAGACCCAGGGATAGGTTTCCTGAATGTAGCCAGATTAAAATTAATACTTCTAACAGCCAAGACATTTTTTGAATGTTTTCTAATTTAAAACAAATCCAATAGCTCTTTTAAGCAACTTATCTGCAGATAATTTAATTTGGGTAAGATTCTTGTATCAAGTGAACTGAATAAGGTGGAAATTAATTCATAAGTCTCAGCTGTCAGAAAGTGGCCAGGATTTGGGAGTTGTTTGACAATACTCCATATACATTAGTTTTTCCTAGATCTTTTGACTGCTGGTATTTCATCTTAAGAGTGGCAATTAAGAATGGGAAAACATTGCCCCCTCCAGCCCCCTCGACCGTGGCTTAGAATCCGCTGAAACATGTGGGGTAAACATTTTACCCAAATATAAACCTTTTAGAGATTAAGCTAATTTACTCTTTTCAAACCGTGACATCCTGTTTATAAGAAGGAAGATTTATAAAAAGTCATCTTGAGCTTGATCTGACTCCTCATATCAACATTTTGGTGAATTTAAGTGTTAAATGAGTCACAACTATTTGGATGAAGATTTTCTGGTTTTGAAAGAGAAAGTACTCGGAAAAAATGTCATTTTGGTTTTATTGAAATGGAAACATTTGAAAAATAGAATTCGCTAGTGAGCCTATCATGTGACAAGTTTCCACACACATTTCTTAAGTCACTTTTGTGAATCCGTAGAGTTGCATCCCCTAGGGCCAAGTCTTAACCATCCTGAGATGCATTTAGCCTCCATAATCCTTTCCAGAAAAGATGTTTTTTAAACAAACACTGCACAAGGAAAACAATTTTCACAACATTTTGAAGGAACACTATTTACTTTGAAATGTATTCTTAAATGAAGTGTATTTGCCTGATAGAAAAATGGTCGCCTTTTACTCTGACTCTTTAATTCTTGAAAATGTCATTGCAGGCAAGTCAAAGCTTAATTTAGATAAAGGAATGTTACAGTCAAAATTTTATACTTGATTTGAAAAAAATCCTTACTTAAGGATATGTTTCCATTGACTTTTAGAGAGAGAAGAAGGGAGAGGGAGAGAGAGAAACATCAATGTGAGAGAAACATGGATTGGTTGCCTCCTGCATGCGCCCCAACCAGGGATCGAACTACAACCTGGGTATGTGCCCTGACCAGGAATCGAACCCCAGACCCTTTGGTGCATGGGGCAATGCTCCAACCAATGGAGCCACACCAGCCAGGGCATTATATTAGTTTTTTAATGAATAGTGCAGTGATGGCGAACCTTTTGAGCTCGGCGTGTCAGCGTTTTGAAAAACCCTAACTTAACTCTGGTGCCGTGTCACATATAGAAATTTTTTTATCTTTGCAACCATAGTAAAACAAAGACATATTTTTGATATTTATTTTATATATTTAAATGCCATTTAACAAAGAAAAATCAACCCAAAAAATGAGTTCGCGTGTCACCTCTGACACACGTGTCATAGGTTCGCCATCACTGGAATAGTGGCTACTTATTAGCTGTTTTATGATACGATGGGCCCCTGTTTAAACATCCCAGTCTCTGCTATTGATCCTGTAAATATAAGGATCCTACTGGGTATCTCCACCTGTTTGTATTTCAAGCACATCAAACCCATCATGTCCCAGTTTAGGTTGCTTCTCTCTTCTTTGTCACTCTCCCATCCCCCGTGTTTCCTGTTCAGTTGCTGGCACATCTCCCACGTGAGGGCCTCTGGTCATTCTAGAGCCTTCCTTTTACTTACCACACCAACCAACTGGTTGTTAATGCCTGATGATTCTGTCTCCAAAATGCCTCTTTTTCCATTCCAGCCTCAACTCGGGCACAGTAATTTTTAGCTCCTTTAGAACAAAACTTTCTAACGGGCTTCCCTGTCAGCCCTTCCTTTCTGCCACTAGATCTTTCTGTGCATATAGTGAAACGTGAACATAGGACTTACCTTTCTGTCCACTTTTACCTACTCCCCACTGGTGTCAGGAGCCCGTCCTTGCCACCTGACATAACTTCCTTTTTCTAGATTCTTCTCTTCTACCCATCTACTCCCTGGCACTCATATATATTTAGCTGCTACTAAATATCTTTTGAATATACCACACATTTCCACCTAAACTTTTCTCTGTTTTGATCCTCATCATTTAAGACTCATTTTCTGTCTACTCGCCTTCCTCCTTCCAGAAGTAAAAATCCTTTCTTCTGTGTCTTCTCTTAGCACAATTTTATTCTTTCGCTGTCACTGGATCTATCCCATAATGGTTAATTGTCTATGTGAGGCTTTCTCGGGCTAAATTACGAATTTCTTAAGAGAGAGCTTTCTTTTCATCTCTTGTGAAAAAAAAATCACTGTTCAGTGTTTGGGTTTTAATATGAGTCCCAATAAAATGTGCTGAAGGAGGGATGTGTTGAAATGTATTCACATTCTCATAGGTGCAGTTATTGTACCAAATGGATGGAGAAGTAAAGATTAGAATGAAGCAAAAGCGCTCCTTTGTCATTTTTTTTTCTTGAGAGCTAGAGATATAAATTTATGACAAACATGGGAATTCCAACAAGTCAGAGAACAGAGAATGACAGCATTACCTGCAAATTACTGTTTAAATGAGACCTACTAAGGCATTGTCTCTGCCTCTGTTATCAATCTATTGGATTGATGATTTTTAAAATAAGAACCACTCTCTGTCCAGGTTATCATTGAATTGGCATGTAGTGACTGGTTAGTATGAATTGGTTGGTAATAAGGTAATTTTACTCAATTAAATGTATACCAAAGAATTAATGTATATCATCTCTGTCTTCTCCTTGTTAAAACTGAGGTGGAAAGAGACCTTGGAGTAAAGTGCTAGACTTAATTATAAGACACATTGTAATAAATAAAAAAAGAAACAAGGAACAAGAAAATATTATGATCTGGAGAATTAATGAAATTTAAACTGGTTGTTGAAAAAATAGATAATGATTGTATATGAGGGAAAGGAGGAATTTCATGTGAAGGAAATAACATGGGTCAATTGACAAGAAAATTGCTGATTTGCAAGCCATATTTTAGCAAATGTCTATATTGTTAACATTTATGAATTTAAAGTTATTTTGTTCTCCTTTGTTTTTGTTCTCACAGGTGGATCCGATATTGAATACCTAGACTTCTATAAGCCTGTCGTGTGGTTTTGGATCCTCGTAGGACTTGCTTACTTTGCTGCTGTCCTGAGCATGATTGGAGACTGGCTCCGAGTGATTTCGAAAAAGACAAAGGAAGAGGTAAGAATTAAGAAGTTTTCAAAAAACTTCTATTTAGCTAATTTAATAAACGGTAACAATTTTTTTACATTTATATTTTAAAGCAGTATTTAAATATTATTTAATTTTTAAACATTTATGTTTGGTATGAGTTTGTTTTACACAGCTATCATGTGAGTTACAATTCATTCACTTACCAAATACTAAACACTCCTATCTTCATGATGCTATCTAGGTGCTTAGGGTAATTTGTGCTAAAAAGGATGTAATTAAAGTGTGTTTTTCATTAGTTCTTTTTTTAGTTTGTTTCATTTTTTTCTCTCAAAATATGTATAATAGAAAATTATAAGAGAAAAGTATAATAAAAAATATTTTTGTCAAGGTATCAGTAGCATGAAAAAGTGAATGTACTGTAGAATATTGAATTTAGTCAAGTATTTCCTTTTTTATGTCTACATAAATGTGTGGTAGTCCAGATGTATACAAACACATATATGCCCCAAAGTTGTATGTGTTATGGCCAATTTTCTTATTACTAATTTTAGCTGCTCAAAAACATACACTTTTACATATTTTGAACAATTGTATATATAGAAATGAATATCCGAATTTTGACTCATGACATTTTAGAAAATTTAAAATTTAAATCTGATTTTGAAATTACAGAGCTCTGAAATTAAATTTTGATTTAATATTTTTAGGTCCAGAAGTCCTGTTAGTTTGAATGTGATAGAATAGTATGAATTTTGTGTTTTTTTGTTCTGGTTGTTAGCCAATTTTACTATTTTTTTTCAGAGAACAAGTCTATAAAATGTGCACCCATTGTTTTTCTTTAATTATCCCCTTCAATTCATTATCTGTTGTTCATAAGCCAAGAGACATTAGTGTCAAAATCTTTGATTGATACAAGCAATGATCTTTAAACACACACCCAAAAGAAATAGAATAAAATAGGATATGATAGAATTAATTCATCTCTACAGACAAAACAATTTTATTTAGAAATCCTCAAGTCATATGATTTCTTATAAATACTGAAGGTACCCATGGTGATTAGAAAGAGTATAAGTTATCCAGTAGTTCCCTTCATGGATGCTATATTTCTCAGTTGGGCATTCACATGTTCAGTCTGTATGCATTCATCTATATCTTAGTTGCACCATAAAACCAGTCTTTTTATTAGGAACAAATCAGCAAGACAATATTTGCTTGACGTTCTACTTTAAATCATGTGAAAAGTTCTACTTACAGTGGTCGGCAAACTGCGGCTCGCGAGCCACATGCGGCTCTTTAGCCCCTTGAGTGTGGCTCTTCCTAAGCCTTAGGGGTACCCTAATTAATTTAATAACAATGTAACTACCTATATAGTTTAAGTTTAAAAAAATTGGCTCTCAAAAGAAATTTCAGTCGTTGTACTGTTGATATTTGGCTCTGTTGACTAATGAGTTTGCCGACCACTGGTATAGGACATCAACTTATTTGGCTTAGCCTTAGACAAGCTCATTCTCTCTCTCTCTCTCTCTCTCTCTCTCTCTCTCTCTCTCTCTCTCTCTCTCTCTCTCTGTGTGTGTGTGTGAGAGAGAGAGAGAGAGAGAGAGAGAGAGAGAGAGAGAGAGAGAGGATGAAAGAATGAATTGTGATTATTTTCACTATAATGTATTTTCAATGTACTTTGAAGGATCTTGAGATGCTAAGGAAAAAAAGAAATTGTAAATAGGAACTATTTTAGATGACATAGCCAAAAGGAGAACTTCTCAAACATCTAGCCATCAACTGGCTTTCTTTCAAATGGTTTCTTAGAAACACGCACATGCCTTTATCTTTTAAATAAAATAGAACTGTACAAAATATATCTCTTATAGTTAAGAAAAAGTAAGTCTGTGAAATATATCTTATACACATATTATAAACATTCTACATATTATATACAAACATACATTTCTACATATTATATACATATGTACATATGTACATACTAATAATATTGTGGATCACAGTTTGAAAGCCACTAAGGCACATATAGAACAGGGCTAAATTTTATCTGCATCACATTGCCCTGTTTAATTAAACATTCAGGAATATTTGATTAATGTTTTAAAAGCTGTCTGTTAAAAACCAGTGCTTTGGGGATAGGACAGAGCTTCTTCAGAGTAATGAGATAGCCATCTGTACTAGTGCTCCAGCTGCCATTGCAAAACACCGCAGACTGGGTGGCTGAACTGTCAGAAACGGGTTTTCTCACAATTCAGGAGGCTGGAGGTGCCAGCAGGTTTGGTGCCTGGGAGGTCTCTCTCCTCAGCTTGCAGATGGTGCCTTCTTGCTGTGTCCTCATGCGGCCTTTCCTCTGTGCACATGCGTGGGGAGAGAGTGCACGGGTGGCTTTCTTCTTCTTATAAGGACACCAGGACTGTTGGATTGGAGCTCCACACTATGACCTCATTTAACCTTAACCGTGTCCTTTAAGGCCTTATCTCCAAATACAGTCCCATTGGAGCTTTGGGCTTCAACATCTGAATTTGTGGAGAATGCAATTCAGGCCATAATAGCATTATTTGAAATAAACTTAAATTTCTACATAAATTGGTTTATTTCACATGAAAAACAAGTTTGTGTGCCTACTTATGAGTGATCTTCATGATTCGCAACCAAAAGTGTGAGATGTATCACTTTGTTTTCATGCTGTTAAACACTGAAAAGTAGTAGTGTTTTTTCCTTTTGGCTTGTGCCTCGCCTTGTGAGTAACATCCGTTCTGGTGGCTGCATCTGTAGGAAGGTCATGGGAGTGAAGGCCATGAACACGTTCATGTGAATATTCCGGAGCTGCAGCTGCACAGACAGTTGAGCCAGTTGAAATGGGACTGTCAATTCAGGCAGACGCGTGTTTTCTAATGTAAAATGCTGTTTAGGGAAGTGACAAAATCAGGTCACAAATTTAACAGAAAATGTAAAGAAAGAGAGGGAATGACAATTTATAATTTATCTATAAATCATCAGGACCAAAGTTTTATAAATGAAATACTACTAGAATTTCTACAACTCTTGAAATAAGATTATTAGATCATTTTCATTTTGAAATAACTCACTAAAGGGCATAATTAAATAAAAACCAACTAAATGCATCCTAGTTGTCATCTTCACATAGATGAACCATGCCACATGACCGTTCCGTCTGTATTTCTTACCTTCTAACCTAAATCGTTCCAGATACCCCAATTTTTAAATACTCCCTACATGTTTAGAAGCAACAAGGTTATTTCTAGTTTTTAATTTTGATGAATGAAAATGCCAGATCATTTTGATAACTTGGAATCCTCCCTATTAAAAAATGTAACTAGTACAAAACATAAAAAAATACAAAGTAATATATACTAGTAGCATTAAATCTCCAGTTGAAAATGCTAAGACACATGCTTTCCTTGAATGAAAAGATTTTGACAAATAATAAATCCCAGTCTTACGTAATTTAAAAAAAAAACCTACAAATAATCTTGTAACATAATCTGGTTAGGTTATAGTTTAAAAACAAATATGATATATTGCTTAAGTATAAACATAGCACCAATCATATGTGCTCTTATTTCTGTTTTTATGTTAAAATACATTGTTTCCAATGAAGACTAATTTTAATGAAAATATTATGTTTAGAAATAAGGAGAAATAGCTTCTGATGAACATGCTGAAATAAAACATGTTGGTGTGGCTGACCCCTCTGACATAGTTGGAGAGGAGATAATCAGTGGGAATGATACTGCAAGGCTTTAGAAGTGTCACATATAATTACAATTGATGTGCATTCCTCAAGGAAAATAGTAATGACCTCAATATTTTTTTCCATGGAGACAAACGACTTTCTGTAAAGTGTTTGTTTCATTATTTTTAAATCTCTAATGGAAAGTAGGTCCATGTGTAACAATAAGAATTGATATGACTACCTTTTTCTAGAACCATGTACCCTCTTTTGAGGAACTGATGTTTCCATTTAGAAAATAAAGATTATTTAGGTATTCTGGATAATACAGTGATACTAATATCTGACGCAGGAGAAATAAAAGTAAGACGTGGTCACAAAATTCAGAAGGTAAATTCCTAAGCAAGCAGGGAACAGGCATCCTTATTATGCATAAATATAGTTCATTTTGCTACCATTTACATTCCTCACGTGGGAAAGGCCTGGATTTTTGTACAGTTCTTGTACTGATGTACATATACCACAGTGTTTGCAATGTTCCTGTCCATTTGTGAGATAAACACTACCACAGCCCCTATCACAACATGCTGGTGTCCTGGCCCTACAGCTGGCCATAGTGGGTGGATAGCCAAGCATCGCTGCTTTTTTGATTTCAGAGAGGAAGGGAGAGGGAGAGAGAGAAATGTCAACGATGAGAGAGAATCATTGATCGGCTGCCTCCTGCACACCCACACTGAGGATTGAGCCCGCAACTGGGCATGTGTCCTAACTGGGAATTGAACCATGGTTCATAGGTTGACGCTCAACCACTGAGCCACGCCAGCCGAGCCAAGCATCAATTGTTAACCAGTTGTCTGGAGGTGTCCATGCACATGCGGACGCTCACTTTAGGACGTTGACCTTATCTCAGCCATATCAGGAAACCTCCCTTTGCTTGTGAAGCACTAGCCAAGAAGCCTTGAAGAACTGATATTTGGCCCCTGCACTATGAAGGAGCCCAAGAATATGGAGGGATATAGTTTTCTTCCACTGGTTACCTGGCCAGAGAGCATTTGGTCTTCTCCGAAAGTCACTCCAGTGACGAAGCCAGGATTTGGTGGCTATCGTGTCTGGAGATGGGCAATTAAAGAGCGGTTGTGGCTGGGCACTGGGAAGGTTGTTGTGCATCACTTTATCATTATTTCTTATGGGAGAAGTGTTTTTAATATGAAAGGCTTTAGATGTCATTGAAACAATACTATTCTGAAAACCCTAGGGAGTCATGGAAGGACTTTGAGAGGAATGAATGACCTTGTCCACAGTGAGGAAGATGGCTTAGAAACAAGGCGGGATGCAGGAAATCAGTTGGGAGATGATTGCATGGAAGAAAGATCTGTTGCCTGATCACACTGGCACAGAGATGAAAGTAGGGATTTCAAAGTATTTGGGGGACAGAAGGAATAGGGTTTGGTGATTCATTAGCTATGGGCAGTAAAGAGAAAGGGAGGCACAGCCGGCATGACTCAGTGGTTGAGCGTCACCCTATGAACCAGGAGGTCAGGTTCAATTCCAGGTCAGGGTATATGCCTGGGTTGCAGTTTGGGGCGTGCAAGAGGCACCTGACCAATGACTCTCTCTCATTATTGATGTTTCTCTCTCTCTCTCCCTCTCCCTCCCTCTCTGAAATCAATAAAAAAGAGAGAGAAAGAGAGGATGGCATTTATGATTCTAGCTTTGGCTGGTATTAAAAAATACAGAAAATGATAGATTTTGGACATGTTTTGATTGATGGATGGTTGGACGTCTAGGTGGCTAATTCAAGTGTAGATGATTGGATATGCATGCCTGGAATGTCAGAAGGATGGGAGCTGGAGAAATAGTTTGGGGGCCTGGGGTGATCATGACATACATGACAATGGAAGTTGTGAGTACAGATGAATTCACCTAATGAAGATTTGTATAGTAAGTCCACAAAAGAGCTACCTTTGGAAGTTGGAGTAACACCTTCATTTAAGAGGGTGAATGTGGAGACTATAAAGGACTGTTACAGCAAAACATTGTCTAATCAATTTTTTCACAGTAGGGGTCTGTTGGAAGGTCAAAGGAGTTGAGGTCTTGAAGAAAAGACAGTTAAACTAATGGATCCAAATGGCTAAAGACTGTGGGGAAGAAATGGAATCCAAGAAAAGGCTGACACAATAACATAAAATAGAGAAATGAAGTAATTGGAATTTTTAGTGAGGCTGTGCTCCAGGGATGTCACTTCTGTAAATGTTGTCCCCTGCAATTGTGCAGTGGAGTGCGTACATCATAAGATACTTCTCTGGGCAGGTGCATCAAGCACAGTCCCAAAGAGCAGCATTTGTGGTGTATTTTCTGGAAGTGGGATCCTTTGGAGCACAAAAAGTGGAAAGCTGTGAATAGTGCTCCCTGGAGTTGAGCAAGGCAGCAGCCCTGACCCAGGGTACTGTTAGGCACAAATACATGGTACATATGGATGTTGTGAGGCGGAGATGGAGGGGTGAGCTGTGGAATGACAGTGTCAAAGCAGCAGGAAAGGGGAAAGCCTGGAGGCTTGGAGGCCAGTTAGGAGATTATTTAAGGTCTGATTCATCCCTAAATCATCCAGTTATTCATTCATTAAAAAGATACATACTAAGGACTCTGTCATGAGTGCTGTGTTAGGTTCTGGGAGTAAGTCTTCACCTGTGGTAGTGGGGGCTGATCTCTGTATCAGAAGGGTTACATGGTGATTCCTTTTCGTATGGATCTTTATAATGTTTGCTTTTCTTTTCCGTTAGAGATGGAAAACGGAGTTTTGAATATAAAGGCACTTAGTCTTTGATTAGTTCTTAAAATAGCTGGCTTTTACTTACTTCCCCCTCCTCCCTTTTTTTCTTTAATCTTCAGAGAGCACTTCAGGCTTTGTAGTTGTTGCTTTGATTTCTAACATTTTTGGGGGATGGAGAATTATTCTTTAGTTCCAATTTTTCCTTAGTACTTACTTATTCTCTTGTTGAGATAGTAATCATGAATGATTATTTGGAGTTGGACTATGGGCACAATATACAATGATCATTAGACTTCACAGGTTTATATTTTAATGCATATAACTCTTTTTTGCACAGTAGGAAAGAATAAAATAGAGGCAAGCCATGTCACTATGGGCTATTCAAAATAAGGCATATATAAAGGGCCTCTGTTTGCTTTCGTCTTTTTGAAACACCTCCAGTTTATTAATTTATCAGGAGTGTATTTTTGATTCTTAGCCAAAATGTGAAGTTGGAGGGTTGCGCTCTCATACTGGAAAATCAACTACATAGTATGTTACAGTATGTGCAAATGTGTACATTGAAGAACTTTGCAAAAGTTTAATCAAAACCTGCTTTCAGTTTATTAAGTAATTTCTCAAGAGTATCCTTGTGGGAGGTACAGCAACCCCATGACCAAGTCATAGATCTCTTCAGAATTGATTCTTATAAAGGCAGTTTTGATTACGTTGATCCAAGTTATGCGGGGGTGGCAGGATGGGTAAAGGCAAAGTTTTATTTTTAAAAGTCTTCCCAAATGCTGTTTCACTTGGTTTATGAGGGCTTGGGAGTACCCAAGAATTGTCTTCCAAAGAATTTCTGCCATACGAGTAGTATTCCTGAAAGTTTGAAAAGTTGTGAGGAATGCGTGTCTCATTATCTGTCCGTGATTGGAGAATTGCTTTCTCTGATAAAATCTTCACGTCTCCTGGTAAATGGGAAGATGTGTGTGTGTGTGTGTGGGGGGGGGGGGGGGTGTCATTTGTATGTTGCAGTGAAATTCGTCAAGTGCAGTTTTGTGCTGTCTTTACCAAGCTCTTCCATGAGTCCTACAGGGGCACAGGCTTTCTTGACCACAGTTGGGGTTTTCAGTTTTCTCAGTAGTTCAACCTGTACTTGAGTCACCAGATGTAAATTAGACATTTCTCTCTCCAGCTCCCAGTATACATTTTGCCATCACTTGAAATGCTTAGTTTCTGGAGATCTCTGCTCTGCAGATTGCCTTCCTGACCCCTTTGTTTGGCTTTTTATAGCTCTACTAGAGGCCCGGTGCACAAAAATTTGTGCACTTGGGGGTAGGGGGGGGGGTCCCTCAGCCCGGCCTGTGCCCTCTAGCAGTCTGGGACCCCTCGGGAGATAACGACCTGCTGGCTTAGGCCTGTCCCAGGTGGCAGAGGGCAGGCCCAATCCCTAGGTGCAGCCCCTGGTCGGGCTCAGAGCAGGGCTGATTGGGGAGTTGGGGCGCCGCCCCCTGTCACACTCAAGGCAGGGTCGATGGGGAGGTTGCGGCGCCACCCCCTGTCACGCACAGAGCAGGGCCCATCAGGGGGTTGGGGAGCTCCCCCCTGTCATGCACAGAGCAGGGCCGATAGGGGAGTTGGGGCACCACCCCCTGTCACACACAGAGCAGGGCCGATCAGGGGATTGGGGCGCCACCCTCTATCACCCACAGAGCAGGGCCGATCAGGGGATTGGGGCGCCGCCACTCTCACACTCAGGGCAGGGCTAATGGGGAGGTTATGGCTCTACCCCATCACACACAGAGCAGGGCCCGTTGGGGGGAGGGGGGGTTGGGGCACCGCCACTCTCACACTCAGGGCAGGGCCGATGGGGAGGTTATGGCTCTACCCTGTCACACACAGAGCAGGGCCCGTGGGGGAAGGGGGGGATTGGGGCGCCGCACCCCGTCACACACAGAGCAGGGCCGATCAGGGGATTGGGGCGCTGCACCCTGTCACACACACAGCCGCAGGGCAATCAGGTGGTTGGGGAGCTCCCCCATATCAGGCACAGAGCAGGGCTGATCAGGGGGTTGGGGTGCCTTCCCCTGTCACGAACAGAGCAGGACGGATAGGGAGGTTGTGGCCCCACCCCCTGTCATACACAGAGCCACAGGGCGATCAGGGGGTTTGGGCGCTGCCCCCTGTCACGCTGATCCTGGTGCCGGGAGGCCTCTTGGCTCCGCTGATTCCGGTGCTGGGAGGCCTCACAGCTCCGCTGATCCCGGTGCTGGGAGGCATATTACCCTTTTACTATATAGGATAGAGGCCTGGTGCATGGGTGGGGCTGGCTGGTTTGCCCTGAAGGGTGTCCTGGATCAGGGTGGGGGTCCCCACTGGGGTGCCTGGCTAGCCTGGGTGAGGGGATGATGGCTGTTTGCAGCTGGTCACACACCCTTCAGGGTGGGGGTCCCCACTGGGGTGCCTGGCCAGCCTGGATGAGGGGATGATGGCTGTTTGCAGCTGGTCACACACCCTTCAGGGTGGGGGTCTCCACTGGGGTGCTTGGCCAGTCTGGGTGAGGGGCTGAGGGCTGTTTTCAGGCTGGTGGGTGACTGAAGCTCCCAACTGCTCCTTTTTTTCTTTTTGTTTTTTATTCTGGGCCAACTTTAGCTCTGGCTCCAGCTCTGAGGCCTCTGCTGCTGAAAGCAGGTATCTGGTTTGTTTGGGTTCTATGATCGAAACAATGTATAACTCCAGCTCTGAGATCCCCGCAGGCTGAAAGCAGGTTTCTGGGGTTTTGTTTAGCTTCTATATTTGTTATAATGTTTCAAACTGCTAGCTCAGAGGCCGGCAACGGGGAACGTTGGTTTCCTCCATCACTGAAGCAAGCAAGCCTCATGTTAGCTTCAAGCTGCCTGGCTGCCAGCCGCCATCTTGGCTGGCAGTTAATTTGCATATCGCCCTGATTAGCCAATGGGAAGGGTAGCAGTCTACGCTAATTACCATGTTTCTCTTTTATTAGATAGGATTCTGAGACTGACATTCTTTCTTCATCAGTTCTAGTTCTTGTTCCAAGCCATGGATCTTCAGGTCACAACCCAACTTTTCCACCTCCCAGCTTGATGAAGGTGGATTTAAATGCCTCATCTCCTGCTGAGTTTCCTCCGCTGTTCTTAGCTGGAGTTCTACCTCCTTAGACAGCAGCTGTTCATGCAGTACTTTCCAAGATTCAGAGTTGTCTTTGTTCATTTTATCCAATTTGCTCTTTAAATTATCTCTATCGATGCAAATCTCTCGATATGCATGATAGACCTTATTTACTGGGACTTGCTTCTGCCCCACAGAACTTGTTTCTTCATCTAATAGAGCGCCTGTAAGCTTTTCTTCCAAAAACCTTACTCTTTTCTTTAGGAAAGAGTTCTCTCTCTCTCAATTCTTGAGTCGTTTTCTGATGTCTTCATGTGCAGTGACAAGGGCAAAATGTGAGGCAACAGACTCATCTCAGTGTGTTGAGAGGGAGTCGCCGTGTCTCTCCGGTGGGCTTTTTCGTGGTTTAGAATGCGGATGTCACCTTCACCAGCATATCCGTGACAGCCCAGGTCAGGCTACGCAGGGCCCCAGGTCCATTCCCCAGCAGGGGCTCCGGTTTCCTGGAAGACACTGCTGCTTGCATTGCAAAGGTACACCGCGCAGGGGTTCCCATTGCTTTGGGCTCGGCTGCGCCAGGACCGGCCAGTTGTCTGGGCCCGGAGGGTCGGAAGGAGCCGTAAGCCAGGCCGAGGGGCCAAGGCGGGCGGGAGGAGGCTCAGACCTGCCTGCCCCGGGCCCACCCCAGAGCAGGGAAAGGTGGCCGAGGGGAGCTGGAGGCGAGCAGCACCGGCGGGAAGGGGGCCGCCGCCACCCGCGAGCTCAGCGCCCAGGAAGGGCCTCTGATTTCTATCCCTCTGCGCTGGGGGGAACAGGTCAGAGTCAGCCTTTTGTTCACCCAGTGGTCTGTGTTGGGTGAAAGAGAAAGCTCCGTCCCTTTCCAGCCCCAAACTCGGCTCAGCAAGTTGTTACTTATTTGGTAAATAGGCAATAGGAAAGGAGAATAAAAATAAAATAATATAGAAGACGTATATTATGCTGTAAGACCACAGTAACTCTCACACATGAGTGCATGTCTGATGTCCAAGTGAATTTTATGAACCGTCATTCTGTAGACCCAAGACCCCAGGTTACGTCTCTGTATAGTCTCAGTATTATGCGGTGGACTATGAACCACTGAGGGTCAAATGTTAGGAAAGTCAAAATACACGCCAAAAATAGGATTTGAGAGCGGTAAAACAGAAATACGTTTCTTCTAGAATAGACTTTATTTCTTTAAAAATATTGAGATAATGATGTAAAGTCCACAGCGGTCAAGTAATAATTGCCAATAAGGAAATGGAAGCACGAGGAGGTAGTAAGGTGATTTGCTTAGTTCACTCAGCTGGTAGGTGGTAAGTGGTGGGATCAGTAATCATCCTAGAAGGCTTGACCCCTCCGCCCAGCCTTCCAGACTTTTTGCTATGCTGCCTTCCAAAGGCTAAAGGAATTGGTCATGTTGTTGTTATTGTCATTCTTTTCTTCTTCTTTTTATTTTATACATAAGTAATATCAACATATTAGAAGTACTCCAGTCTAACCCATCTGTTACTATGTAGCTACAAAGAAGAGCTTTATGAATAGTTTGATCACGAATTGTGTTACCATACAATCAGTGAATCTTGAAACCTAAAGTTTTAATATTCTTTCAAATGAATAGAGATGATTTTTATGATTTCTGAATAAACGCCTGGGCTTTGGAGGCCATTGAGATATAATTCTATCTTAACTATTTAATAGTTCTATAAACTTCATTAAAACACCTAATTTTTCTGAGTCTCCATTTTCTTAAAAATTAGATTGAACCTCCTTTATGAGACTACTTGGAGATTGAGTTGGTAGAGAGTGGGATGTGCTAAATGCTTGTTCTTTTCTTCATGGGTTTCGGAAGAAATTAGTATCAATATTGTCACAATTCACCTAATCCTGTAAAGTTCTAAGATTATCATCTCGATATCATCATACTAGAGGCCCGGTGCACGAAATTCATGCACGGGTAGGGTCCCTAGGCTGGCTGGTGATCAGGGCTGATCTGTGGGGCAATCAGGGCCCCCCCCCCCCGCACCCGCCTTGGCGAGCCTGGCACTGCCCGCTTGCCAGCCCCGTCCTCTGCTGTCACCACTGGTCGCCTCCCTTGGCGGGGTAATCGCCCCTCCCCCCCCCCCCCCCCACTGGTACCCACCTTGGCTGCCCTGTGTGCTGGGGGCAGCTCCTGCGTTGAGCATCTGCCCCCTGGTGGTCGATGCACATCAGAGCGACCGGTCGTTCCGTCAGTCATTCTGCCGGTCTGCCGATTTGCATATTAGGCTTTTATTATATAGGATATTGTTCTTCATGAGTATCAAATGCTGTAAGTGCCTACATATCTGAAAATCTTATCTGGTTGAAATAAGTAAATGCAAACAAGAAAACATTAGGGCATGTTATTGCTGGAAGTTCATCACAAACCCAGAGAGTCCAGAATGGCCTAGGAAAAGAAGTAGGTATAGGAATTTTCATTATGTTGGATGTTCTGTGGACTTAAAAACTAGTTTCTGCCTGAAATGTTTCTTAAATCTACCCATTGCGATTACCTAAGTCTTTTCCTGAATTAGAGCCACAGATTTCCTGGTGTCTGATTGTGACTGAGGTAGAATCCATTTGTATTTTCATTTTATGAAGCCAAGAAAGAATATTTCAGTTGGTACTTTAAAAAATAAACACATGTGGGAAGATTTCTTCCTTATCTTTTAGATTTTAAGTTGAATTCTCACTATTTATAAATTATGGCTTCTTTTTGCTTCAAGTATTTCACAGAATGCAATATTTGGTAATGGCAAGAGTCATTTTTTCGATTCATTTGTTCATAATGGGAAAGTAAGTTAATAGTTTTTGCCTCAAAGCACTTTATATAAGTAATTTCATTTTCTTTAGCTAGAGAGCACATTATAGGGAGTTAATACATCAAGATATAATGTTATGTTTCTCTTTTGACTGTTTTGAGACTGCCATCTGTTCTGAGAATTTGTGTTTGAAAAAGCAGCCACTATGAACTTTGCTTTTAAAATTGTTTTTGGACTCTCTGCAGCAAGCCAGAGTATTGTGCTTGCCTATATTCTGAGCTAAAATCAATCACTTTGTACAAAAAAAAAAAATTAAGCCTATGTTTGATGAGAACACAAGCAAGTGTATTTACAAAGATGGGTCAACAAAATGAATGTTTTCAGTTCCTCTTCATAGATGGCTCTTTCTAAAAGAGTATTAGTTTGTGGTTAGTTGGAGCTGAGAGTAGGAGGGAAATATTGACATTTAATCAGGAATTATTGGATCATCTTTTATAACAAAGTATGGGGATTTCATTAGTGTTCAGTGGATGGCGCCCTATTTGTAGTAAGGAAATTTAGTTCTTCCTGCCTCAAACTGATTTGAACCAAAGAACAGCTTCCTATTAATAATATGTGTGTATGTATATGCATGTACACACACACACACACACAGATATACAAAATCTCTTCTCATCAAGACAGAGAACCCTTGTTCTTCCTCATGAACTATTTCCATTTCTCTCTTCTTCCAGACTTGTTAGCATTGCATTTCCTCTTTCTCTTGTGGTTGGTGCACCATACGAATAGTTCTGGCCAATGACTTGTGGGCGGAACTGACATGAGAAAATGGGAAGAAAACTGAACTGCGCCTTGAGCCCCTCAAGAGCTTCCTTGCTTCTGGCACAATGACCATAGGAGATCAGGGTGCTGTGTCAGCCTGGGTCTCCCAGTAACCGCAATGAGCAGTAGCCTTGCTGACATGCATGGGCAGTTAGCTGGAGTGAGAAATTAAGCTTTGTTTAAAACCACGAAGATTAAGGGGCTGTCTGTTCTAGATTATAATCTCTCCTGCCCTCACATAATTCAGTAAACTGCATAAACATTGTTTCTGTAGTTTAAGGAGAGAATTAACATCACTGTCATCATCATCATCATCTGGGAGATTTAAACTTTATGCACTGTGCTCATATTTGCTGAATTTAATTTCGAAATCTCTGATAGATTTAGCTATATTATCTGCAGGTATAGGAGTCCCAAAAATGTATACACATAAAGACAGTGCTATTAAAATACATTTCATTTATAAAATTGAGCTATCAGCTGTTAAAGTGCATATACATTTTTTGGGACACCCTGTATATTATTTGGAATAATATTTGCATTTATCTTAAGAATTGCTAGTGGTTTTATATAAATAGAAACATCAGGTGAGAGTTGAAGTAAAATAGAGCAACCTGCTTTTTTTAAAAAAAAATATATTTTTTTTTATTGATTTCAGAGAGAAAGGGAAAAGGAGAGAGAGGTAGAAACACCAATGATGAGAGAGCCACACCAGCTGGGCTCTTATTTTAAATAAGCAGATTCAATTTTACAAAAAAGCTTCCCCAATTTCATAAGCATTATCGCTATGGAATTATTAGAAATGATAGTTGCCGAAACCGGTTTGGCTCAGTGGATAGAGCGTCGGCCTGCGGACTGAAAGGTCCCAGGTTCGATTCCGGTCAGGGGCATGTACCTGGGTTGTGGGCACGTCCCCAGGGGGGGATGTGCAGGAGGCAGCTGATCGATGTTTCTCTCTCATCGATGTTTCTGACTCTCTATCTCTCTCCCTTCCTCTCTGTAAAAAATCAATAAAATATATTTAAAAAAAAAGAAGAAAAAAAGAGAAATGATAGTTATTGTTACATAGTAATATGCTAAAGCTGAATCTCATAAAACAGTACTTCCTTAACATAAACAGAGGAAGTGTTGGAAATGTATTTTGAAGTTGCCTCTAGAATCCCTACCTTGACAAATAAGCTGTAGGCTCTCCTGATTACAAGTTTTATAATTTGAAAGCCCATAACTCAGAAGTGTTGTTTCAAAAATTCTTAAGAAACGTGAAAGTTCTAGAATTTGATATTCAAAAAATGTCCTATGTTTAACTTAATTCTCCTACTGTCTATTTGTGAGTCTTTGCAAGCATCCCTCATTTAACGTTTCCAATGGAGCCAGAAACAACTTTAGATGTACATGGCTCATCATGGCCTCTTGGAACCTGTTTACTATTAAAAATATATCCCATTTGTCTATCCACATTTGGCATCCATGAATAGTGTGAGGTTCTCATTTTCTAGGGCTCTCGGGTAGCTGGGCATATGTGTGGCTTGTCCCCTATTGGACAGCCTAGCATTTTGAGGACATTTTTAAACTAGAGAAAAATGAATTGGTTAATTGACTGTTTTTATCTCTCTTCATGGAATTTTCTACCTTCCATTATTCAAAATGTACAAGCAACCAACTTTTACTTCTGGAGGAAAAGAAGATAAGGAGGCTAGTGGGGGGAACTTGGGAATAGTTGAAGCCTTTGAGAGCTTTGTGATGAGCCCTGAAGATGTTATAATCAAACTGAGGCAAAGTTCCATCTCACTCCCCAGTGTGAGTGCTGGTTTAATGTGAGCGATAATGAAGCTGGGTTTGCAGTCAATATCAAAAATAATAAGTAACTCTGGAAAGATGCCTGGAGAGGGATTTGAATTTGTCATTGCTTCTCCCCGCCTTCTCACCTTCCTGAATATTCCTTACCACTTTATTACTCGGTGTAATACAGGCTTCATAAAATAACCAGACCAAGGTATAATAGAAACCCACTATAATACAGCTGTTAAATGGATACAGACAGAAGTAGGTCAAATTGTGCCTCTGAAGCATAAAGTGATATCATAAGGGCTGTATGTGAAAGTCAGCCTGCCCGAGGAGATGAGTGTGGAAGGGAAGGGGTTCCATTTCGCTGTCTCTCTTTATTATTTGTGTCATCTGAGAAGATGCTCTTGGCAGCTCCCATGCCGAAGGCGAGGGCTGGACGCATGTTTGCTGTCATGCTGCCTTGCCACACAGTGTCAGAAGCATTTGCTGAAGGAATATTAAAATATAGTTCTTTGACTTTCCTCTCACAATGGATGCCTCCTATGTCTTATCCTTTCACTTAGAGGAGTTGTTTTTCCCTAAATTCTAAACCTGTAAGCCATCAGTTGGACACAGCTGGGGAGACAGGTTCAGGGCATGTCTGATCCCCCTGTAGGACACCAGGCTGAGCTAGCCTGCCTTGCTGTCACTTTCTTGGTATTTCCACCGTTCCTTCTTTTATTTCCTGTCTTGTCTTCCTGTTTCTTAGGCAGCCTCATTAGAGTTTGGGCAAGTTCATGGAAATTCAATGGCATGAGTGTAAGACAGAGCAAGTCCTGTTTCTGTAGAACTAATTGGCAGTGCTCTCCTGGGTCTGGCAGAGGTGGCCCTGAGCACTTGCTTCGTGTGCAGTGAATACATTGCATTATTGAACCCTCTCTGCTTCTTTGACTTGTTGAATCAAGTGGGGGGGGGGATTTTTGGTTTCGCATTGTTTTCCAATAATGCTTTTATTCTTTTTTAAATAATTTAAATTCTTTATTATTTAAAGTATTACATATGTCTCCTTTTTTCCCTATTGACCTCTCCTGGGCCACTCCCATCTTCCAGCACATGCCCTCACCCCCCTACTGTCTGTGCCCATTGGTTATGCTGGTATGCATGCATACAAGGTCTTTGTTTTATCTCTTAAACCACCCCCATCCTCTCTGAGGTTGGACGGTCTGTTCAATGCTTCTGTGTCTCTAGGTCTATTTTTGTTCATCAGTTTATAGTGTTCATAATATTCCACAAATGAGTGAGATCATGTGATATTTATCTTTTTCAGACTGGCTTATTTAACTTAGCATACTGCTCTCTGGGTCGATCCATGCTGTTGCGAATTGTAAGAATCTTTTCTTTACAGCATCGTAGTATTCCATTGTATAGGTATATCAGTTTCTTAAATCCAGTCATCTGCTGATGGGCACTTAGGCTGTTTCCAAATCTTAGCTATTGTAAATTGTGCTACTATGAACATAGGAGTGCATATATCCTTTTGATTGATATTTCTGATTTCTTGGGATATAGTCCTAGAAGTGGGATCACTGGGTCAAATGGGAGTTCCATTTTTAATTTTTTGAGGAAACACCATACTGTTTTCCACACCAGCAGTGCACAAGGGTTCCTTTTCTTCACATCCTCGCCAGCACTTGTTGTTTGTTGATGATAGCCATTCTGACAGGTGTGAGATGCGACCTCATTGTCGTTTTGATTTGCTTCTCTCAGATGATTAATGACTTTGAGCATGTTTTCATGTCTCTTCTGTATGTCCACTTTAGAAAATTGTCTATTTAGGTCTTTTGCCCATTTTAAAAAAAATATATATTTTATTGATTTTTTAAAGAGGAAGGGAGAGGGATAGAGAGTTAGAAACATCAATGAGAGAGAAACATCCATCAGCTGCCTCCTGAACACCTCCTACTGGGGATGTGCCTGCAACCAAGGTACATACCCTTCAGTTCCCAGGCCGACGCTCTATCCACTGAGCCAAACCAGTTAGGGCCATGCCCATTTTTTTTTATTGGATTGTTTATCTTCCTTTTGTTAAGTTGTATGAGTCCCCTATAAATTTTGGAGATTAACCCCTTATTGGATATATTATTGGCAAATATGTTCTCCCATACAGTGGCCTCTCTTGTTTTGTCGATGGTTTCTTTTGCTATGCAGCTTTTTATTTTGATGTAGTCCCATTTATTTTCTCCTTAATTTCCATTGTCCTAGGATCTGTATCAGTAAAGATATTGCTATGACATATGCATCATATTTTGCTGCCTATGGATTCTTCTAAGATTTTTATGGCTTCCTGTCTTACGTTTAAGTCCTTTATCCATTTTGAGTTTATTTTTGTGTATGGTGTAAGTTGGTGGTTGCTTTTATTAGACATTCATAAAAGCATAATTCTGTATGGTTCAACTTAAAAATGGCAAAAACGCCCTGGCTGGGTGGCTTAATTGGTTAGAGCATCGTCCTATACACCAAAAAGTTGCAGGTTCGATTCCGGTCAGGGCACATTCCTAGGTTATGTGTTTGATCTCCAGTCAGATCATGTATGGGAGGCAACAGATCAATGTTTCTCATTACTCTCTATAAAAAAAAAATCAATAAAAACATATCCTCAGGTAAGGATTAAAAAATAAAAATAAAGATGGTACAATGGAAGGGCATTTTATGGACCAAACTGTCTAATAGAAATATAATGCAAAACACAAATGTGCAAGCCACATCTATAACTTTTCTTAGCCCCATTAAAAAAGTTCTGAAACAGGTGAAATTAATTTTAGTAATACATTTTACTTTATCCCATCTATCTAAACTATTATTTTGAATACTATAAAATTTATAATTGAGATATTTTACATTGCTTTTGTAATAAAATTTCCATATCTGGAATATATTTTACACTTTAAAAAAAAAATCTCAAATCAGACTGGCCACGTTTGAAGTCCCTAATAGCCAGTGTGACCGTGGCCGCTGAAGTAGACAGCACAGCTATAGACTAATACAATACAGATTATAGTCTATATTACAGAATACAGACTAAGAGTCTCTGGCAGTAATCTTTTAAAACAAAGCTGCTGCTCATGTGCTAGTGCTGTAGATTGTGTTTTTCCTCCCAGAATTTCATCGGCCTTAATTGATATCATTTCCAAGAGTTAGAGAGGAGAAGGGTAAAAGGCTAATTGCAAAGGCAGTGGATTAAATGGGAGACTGACATTACTTACTCCTTTCCCAATCTGTAGCAGTACTTGGAGAACGTCTTTGCCCCTTATATTGCTATTGCTCCTTCCTGCATTTCATCTTTTTCAAAGTGAACAGCTATACGTGGATTGTCAATTATTTCAGACGCTTTCTGTATATGGTGACCACCCACACCCGTGCAATTCTACATGGGAGAGTTAACTCTGTGAGAGAAACCTCTGGAAGCAATTTCCCCTTTGAAACCAAAGTTGGAAGTATAATTTTCCTGGATCTGCTTAGACCATATTGAATATTTTCTCCCACATTCCATTTGCAAAGTTTAAGTATGATAAAGATATTTTTAAACTGATAGAGCACATTTCCAGAGCTCAGTGCATGAACCTCTGAAAATAACGGCAACAAAGAACAACAAAGTGAAGACTCGCTCTTTTCTCACATCCTTGTAGGCATGCCTCATCTTCTTCTTCACACTCCGGGACTCCCAGCTGCTCATCTGTAGCTTGTCCTGACACCACTGCTGGGAGTGCACCTGCTCAGAGACTGGTTTAGCCTTCGGTGCCAAAATGACTTTTTCCTCTGACTTTCATAGAATAAAAGAATACATATCTGGCACCTGCTTGCAATGGAATTTCCAATGTGCTTACATTTCATGATTACAAACTGGACTTAATGGCTTTAAATTTGAAAACAATCACCTTCAGTTTACCTATTGAACTCAATTTTTATGCATAAATATGCGTGATTTAAATACTTTGATAAAATCCGGGTGAATAGTTCAAAAGAAAAAGCAGTTAATTTTATTCACTGTATAGATAACTCTGTAAAATTAATGCATACTTTGTGGGGATGTACTTAATGATTTTATGGTTATTCTTTCCTCATTGAACTCTCAATTTGTTATTTAGTTAGTTTCATCAGTATAGACTCATGGATTTTGGCTGTAAAACTATGGGTTATAATCTGTTATAATCATTTATTTTGATCTTCAAGTTGCCCTAGTCTTCGCCAGTGAGAGACCTTCAAGCTGTCTTTTGGTATATCCCATAATTTGGGGGGCAATTTGTTACTTTTTGACACAAGATGATGTTTTGGGCTCAACTTAATTCAAACAATTTCTCTGCCCCAGCCCTGGAATTATTTGTTTTTGCAAGGAATTATGGTTTCTTTTAGTGGATGGTGGTATTTAGAAATGAAGATATGGGCTTTTGCCGGGACCGGTTTGGCTCAGTGGATAGAGCGTCAGCCTGCGGACTGAAGGGTCCCGGGTTTGATTCCGGTCAAGGGCATGTACCTTGGTTGCGGGCACATCCCCAGTGGGAGATGTGCAGGAGGCGGCTGATCGATGTTTCTCTCTCTCATCGATGTTTCTAACTCTCTATCTCTCTCCCTTCCTCTCTGTAAAAAATCAATAAAATATATTAAAAAAAAAAACAAACAAAAAAAGATATGGGCTTTTGTTGCTAATGGATTGTTACTTCTCCCTGGTACTGCAAGTAGAGCTAAGGAATATATTTTATATTCATGCACATAAATATTTCCATCTACATTTATATCTACATACCTTGAAAACCTTGAGATCATACCAGTGTCTAATTCCAATTCCCTTCTAGTTTTCTGCATTTTTATATTTGTAATTCCTTTCTCTTACAGTAATTGATATTATTCTCATTATATATATATTTTTTCAGTCTCCTTGTATGTAGCCAGGCTTGAACTGCACTTCTCCCACCACCCCTACCCTGCAGGGATGCCCTTCCCACCATGCTCGGGCCTCAGCACTATACGCTGGGCCTCTCTTGGGGGCGGGGCTGCCATGCCCTGTGTGGAGGCCCCTGTGCGGGTCCTCCTCTGACAGTCCACTCTGGCACTACAGCCCTGCCTTCCTTGTTCTGCTTACCCCGTCTTGGGGCTGCCTTGTTTAGGAAGGAAAATGAGAGAGGAAAGAACATCATTTTTTAAGTGGCCAGGTCATGTATTCCTGCAGTGAACATAAAATGCCCTTTTGTTACAGGTGAACTATTAAATCTAGGTTTCCTGAGTAAGTTTGGAAATATCATTAAACGTTTGGATTTTATTCAATATATAATGAATATATTTTGTGCAGAATGTTTTAAGGTGTCAGCACACCCCTTCATTCAGCTATTACTTTTGATGTGATATATTTTTCATAGCGATACACATTTAAGAACTGAAACAGATGATTACCCCCTCAACTCCACCCCTAATCATAGAATTTCCATTGTGCTGACAAGCAAATATCTAGTTACTATAACTCAATTACATAAGCGTATGTGGAATTTCATAAAAAGTATATAAATTATTTTATATTGTTTCATGAATTTTAATATCCACATCTTTATAATACAATAAGCTGCTGTATAAGTTAGCTGAGCTCTATAAAATGGATTGTTAAAGTAATTCCAATACCAGACCAGTGGGGAGGATTTCAAGGATGTTCAGTGACACAATGACAATGTGTTACTACAATGACAAAAATTAAGACGTTGCATTTACAACAAGTGGATGTTTGATTTTGCAGCCTTGCCTCTTAATACTGTGTATCCACATGGTGCATAATACTTTCAAATTTTAAAAGATATTATTTAAAATCATGGTATTAATAGTATTGTTTTTATTAAAACTATTGTGCTTAATCTTTAAATAGTTATGTTACTGTGTGTGGCATTAAGAAGTATAGAAATTGCTAACTAAAAAAAGCAGTTTAGATTAAGACCTTATGAATATTACATATACTTTCCAGAATACCAGAGAAAAACATCATGTACTGTTCTGTCAAGATAATGTGGCACTTAGTAATTATTTTAGTGGGTTTTTTTTATTAACCTGGTCGGTAAAGAGAATAGTTTGAATTGTTCTTTTTAACAGCACAGTTCAACAATACAATGAAATGTCAATACTTCAGAAAATGAATTAGTGATAATTATCAAGAATTATAGTCTAGTCAACCACTGAAAGTAGAATGCAAATAGGCTTCAAATTACTTTTATAGATTTAATGTTTCCAACTCATCACTTTTATTTTTTTAAATTTTTTGAAATTTTATTGGGGTGACATTAGTTAACATGAACATATAGGTTGCATGTGTGGATGACTAAGTTACAAATCTGAATATTGCACTGTGTGTCCACCACCCAGAGTCAAATCTCCTGTCACCTCTTCTAGGACCCCTTTATCCCCCCACCCCCTCCCTCTGGCAACATCACACTGTTTGTGTTTCATATTTCCACATCTGAGTGAAATCATATAGTTCTTAGCTTTTCTGTCTGATTTATTTCATTTTGCATAATGTTCTCCAAGTCCATCCATGTTGTTGTAAATGACGCTATTTCATCCTTTCTTATGGCCGTGTAGTACGCCATTGTGTATATGTACCACGTCTTCTTTATCCAGGCCTCTACCACAGGGCACTTTGGCTGTTTCCATATCTTGGCCACAGTGAATAATGCTGCAATGAACATAGGGGTGCATACATCTGTGTGTATAAATGATCTCGAGTTTTTTGGGTATATACCCAGGAGTGGGGTTATTGGGTCATATGGAAGCTCTATTTTTAATTTTTTGAGGAATTGTCAGACTCCTCTCCATAGTGGTTGTATCAATCTACATTGCCACCAGGGGTAAATGAGGGTTTCCTTTTTTTCCACAACCTCTCCATTGCTTGTTATTGCATTGCTTGTCTTAATAATGGCCACTCTAACTGGTATAAGGTAGTATCTCATTGTAGTTTTAATTTGCATTTCTCTAATTGCCAGTGAGGTTGAACATCTTTTCACGTATCTATTGGCTGTATGTCTTCTTGGGAGAGGTGTATTTTCAGGTCCTCTGCCCACTTTTTGATTGAATTATTTGTTTGGTGTTGAGTTTTATGAGTTCTTAATATATTTTGGAAATTAAACCTTTGTCAGAGCTACTGTTGACAAATATTATCTCCCATCTGTTTGACTGCCTGTTTGTTTTGTTGTCCATTTCTTTTGCAGAAGCTCTTCAGTTTGATATAGTCCCATTCATTTATTTTTGCCTTTACTTCCTTTGCCTTTGGGGTCAAGCCCATAAAATGTTCTCTCCCACCCAGGTCTATAAGTTTGGTACCTTTTTTTTTTCCTATGTGACTTAGTTTCGGATCTCATGTTTCGGTCTTTGATTTAATTTGAATTTTTGTATGTGGGGACAAACTGCAATTCAGTTTTCCCAGCACCATTTATTGAAGAGACTATCTTGACTCCAATGTGCATTTCTGGCTCCTTTGTCAAAAATTATCTGTTCGTATATGTGTGGTTTTATAGCTGGGCCCACTATTCTGTTGCATTGACCTGTGTATCTGTTTCTCTGCCAATACCATGATGTTTTGCTTATCATAGCTCTGTAGTATATTTTGAGTTGAGATAGCATGATGCCTCCAGCTTCATTTTTTTTTTTTCTTTCAGGATTGCTTTGGCTATTCTGAATCTTTTGTGGTTCCATACAAATCTGATGAGTTCTCATTCTATTTCTTTAAAAAATGACATTGAGATTTTGTTAGGGATTGCATTAAATCTGTATATTGTTTTGAGTGAAATGGAAATTTTAACTATGTTGATTCTTCCAATCCATGAACATGGGATATTTATCCCGCTTGCTTTTAATACTTAACTTTCTTCAAGTCATTAAGGTTTATAAGTATCTGAGAAAAGTAAATTAAAATCCCACTGACAGAGGTACAGGAAACAGCATTGGTCAAAGATGAGATAAACCTTAGTTTTATTTTCCTTAGTTTTATTTCTGGTGAAGAAAATTACTTAGTAGCCATGAAATCCTAAATGTTCAGTTTTGTTTCAGATTCTCTTGACAATGTCCCTTGGGGAAAAGACTCTATCCACATTATTCTGCTCACATCAAAGACAATGATGAGATCTGCATAAAAATAGAATTTTTTTTTAAAGAAAAGTTGAAGCTCTTTCAAGTGTTAACCAAATACAGCACTCCTCCCTCATCCCTGAGGGATATGTTCTAAACCCCCCAGTGGATGCCTGAACCACAGATAGGACTGAGCCCTATATGTACAGTTTTTTCCTACATATACATACCTGTGATAAGTTTAAACTACTCATGTCCTTTGGGACCATTAGTAGTAAAATAAGGGTTTCTTGAACACAGGCACTGTTATATCACAACAGTCAATCTGATAACCGAGACAACTAAGTGACGAAGGGGTGGGAAGCATCAGCATGGAGAGAAGGAGGAAATATTGGGGCTACTACAAGCACTGAGTTAGAAAACAGCGACAGTTAGATAGAAATTTCAGTGTACTCAAAATCTGAAAATATTCCTGTCTTTTGAACCAGCATTTCTACTTCTAGTAATACATGGACACGTTAGCAAAGATATGGGTGCAAGAATATTCACTGAAGTTTTATTACCAATAGCAAAAATAAATATACCCCAATGTCAACAACAGAAACCACCAAAAAGTTCACCAATAGTAGCATGCTATAGCCATCATCCTGTGCAATGCTAGGCCGCTGATATCAACTGTGAGGTAGAATAATGGGTACTAACAGGGGGAAAAGACTAAAATTGGTTGGGGTAGAGCATTTGCAAAACAATGTGTTTATTATAAGACTACTTTTGAAAAAATGACAATAAAATTGAAGAGGAAGAAAGGTTAGTATACGAAGAAGAAAACCAATTGTGCCAACACTATTGCTAATTTTTCATTGAGGTGTGAGATTACAGAGAACATGCATTTTCAGTGATGTGTTTATGCATTTCACAGATTTTATGAGTCTGCTTCATACAAGGTGTATTCCAGTTGCTGAGGATACACATAAAACTTAAATTCTAGTTAGAGGAGATAGAAAACCTTCAAATAAATAGATGCACATTTGAATTCTGGATAAGCAAAGTCTATCACTATGAATAAGAAGAAGATATATTTAAGGTAAAAAGATGAGACCATGAACAAAAAAAAAAAAGGGAGGCAGAGCCAGGGAATGTCAGTGGCCTTTCAGAACATGGAGGTAAAAGGCTGGTAACCACATAAAACCAATGCAGTAGACCTAATTTTCGGTCTATCAGTTCTAATAGTGCCCAGGACTTAAGCCCTGATGTAGGGGCTTACTCCGATGGATGTCTTCCAGGCCAGAGATTATTTTTGGTTTACCACTTGTTTGTGGGTGGAAACTGAATATAGTAGCTGGTTCTTATACTTTTCACACTCTATTTTATTTATTTATATATATTTTGATTTCAGAGAGGAAGGGAGGAGGGAAAGACAGAAACATCAACGATGAGAGGGAATCATTGATTAGCTGCCTCCTGCACACCCCACACTGGGGATTGAGCCCGACACCCTGGCATCTGCCCTGACCAGGAATTGAACTGTGACCTCTTGATTCATAGGTCGATGCTCAACCACTGAGCCATGCTGGCTGGGCCAGAGTCCTATTTAAACAAAAATTTATATTCTTTTCTGTTCCTTTTATTATATTAACCTTACTATTAGGAAAAGCTGTTCATAGAAAATGCAAATAATAGTCATAATTAGCATTTGTTCTTTTTACATTGAGAAAATCCTGAATTTTCAAATAAAACAGGTTAATTCCTTTTTTAAAAATCATTGGTAAGGTGCTAATAAAGGTTAGTTGGGATTTAAAATTTTTCATTAATTATTAATTATAAACTTCAAATTTCACACTGTCAGGACTGTCTGCTTATTGAGTAAACTAGGAAAATTTAATAACATGTTCAAAAATAACTTTTGTTCAAGACCACATCAATCAGGTTTTCTTTTGGTATTTGAGCACAATTTACAATTATAAGTCTTTAATAATTAGTTTGACCAGGCTGCTATGGTAGAGAAACAACTGAATCACTTAACTTTTTATAGCAAAGGTATTATTTTAAAATTCTATAGACAGCATTTATTTATTCAGTGCAATTCAACAATTTTCTACCAAGGGCCTTCTCAGTACCAGACACATCATTGCTTATGCTCTAGACCAGCGGTTCTTAACCTGTGGGTCGCAACCCCTTTGGCAGTCAAACGACCCTTTCACAGGGGTCGCCTAAGACCATCCTGCATATCAGATATTTACATTATGATTCATAACAGTAGCAACATTACAGTTATGAAGTAGCAATGAAAATAATTTTATGGTTGGGTCACAACATGAGGGACTGTATTTAAAAGGCCAGAAGGTTGAGAACCACTGCTCTAGACTCTGGACTCAAAAACTGGTAATCTAAGCAGACAGCAAGGTAAACAAGAAAACAATACAAATGTTTGGGGGGTATTTATAAGTGGGTATGGAGCGATTCAGTGTTTCTTAATACTGATTGATATTGCCTATGCTTTTCTAACCAGAGAGTCCCTGAAAAGTAGGAAAAAACATTCAATAATCTCTTCTATGCCAAAGTATAGTGGGACAGGGTCCCTTACAGGAGCAGTGAGAATCTTCAGGCTAAATTGCTATAAACTTAACACCTCTTTCTTTGCATGCTCCCTTGATCTTTCCAATTATGTGTGCCACGAAGTTCTCATTTTTCCAGCTTTGCTTTTTAGAACCAGATGCAGACAACAAGCAATTCTTTCTTGTTAAGAGAATACAAGTAGAAAATAAAAGACCTCTTTAAAATAAAGTGTATCATCAAATGTGTGTGTATATGTGATTATGGAAAGATGAGGAAGAGCTGATCTGCTGTGTGCCAGCTTCTAAGGATATTTGAACAGTTTCCATTTCATTTTTGTGTACACACACATCTATGATTACCCAAGTGCATGTACACATCATGTTGAAATATATGTACCTAGATATCCCCTCTTTAAAAATATGTTTGATTTTTAGAGAGGAAGGGAAAGGGAGAAAGAGAGAAACATCCATGTGAGAGCAAAACATGGATCAGCTGCCTCCTGTATGCCCCCTGTGGAGGATTGAGTCTGCAACCCCTGCATGTGCCCCCTGACTGGGAATTGAACCTGCAACCTGTTGGTGCCCAGAATGACACCCAACCGAGCCATTCTGGCCAGGGCACATGAATATTCCCTTAAAATTCAAATCTTCAGTAAATAAATATTTAGAAACCAGCTTAGTTTGACTAGGCTGCTATGGCAAAATAGCACAGACTGGGTAAGCTTATAAACAACAAACATTTATTTCTCACAGTTCTGGAGGCAGGAAGTCCAGGATCAGAGCACCAGCATGATCCAGTTGATAGCCAGAGCCTCCTTGCTGTGTCCTCACCAGGTGGAAGGAGCTAGGGAGCTCTCTGGAGCCTCCTTTATAAGGGCACTCATCCCATTCAGTAGGGCCCCACCCTCCCATCGGAGCAATCACTAACATTCGGACCATAGCAGAAACCAGCAGCTATATCAAAGCTTAAAACAAAAATCATCAGAGGTTAAAACAACACTAAGAAAACAGAGCTATAGTTATGTGCTCACCAAGTAAAGAAGAGCCCATGTCACTTAGAAAATGAGTTCTGTGGGGCTCCTTAAGCTGAAGGCAGAAATGCCAGCAAGAGGGATGGGAGAGTTGTTCCACAATAGGAGGTTCCTGCAGAGGTTAGTCTAGATTATTAAAGTCTAGTTGGCTACGAAAAGGATTATAAAATTTCCAGGAGGTTAGGCACTGTTCTTTTTAAGTCACAAGAGTGCAGACAATTTTACAGAGTTGTGAGGAAACATTGTGCACAAGCTTAGGCCTTGGAAATTTTTTTCTTTTTCTAATCCTCACCCTAGGATATGTTTTACTGAAGAGAGAGAAAGAGGTCAGAGAAACATCAATCAGTTGCCTCCCATCTGGGGATTGAACCACAACCTAGGTATGTGCCCTGACCGGGAATATGCTCCAACCAACTAGCCACACCGACCAGCAGGACAATGTTTTTTCTTTACCCCTTGAAAGAGAAGTGCACAGTGATGACTCCACAGGCTCTTACAAGGGGTGAAGCCCATTAGCCCAGCATCCTGGTAGGTGTGCACCGTGACGATGCTGCTCTACAGCTGAGGGAACAAGAGCTCAGACAGGCTGAGCACCCTCACCAACTCCACAAGCATTCACGGAGGAACGGTTCCCTGGACTTGCTCTTTCTCTAAAATGGCCCTGCCAAGTCTTGCTTCCCCTAAAGACAAAAACAAGATATTTTATTGCTTATTTAGGAAGTAGACATGTCATAGATGAGCAGTATGAGGTGGATACGAAGCTTTTGCACACACCACTTCTGGTCTCTAAAACCTGAATTTGTATCCCGAGTAAACAGCTTTCGTGCTCTCAGAATCAGCCAGGTCACCTGGGTTCACACCCAAGCTTTTATTCTGCCCTGCTGCTGCTACTGCCTATTCTACATCCAAGTACTTCCTGAAATTACAGATTAAAAAAACAAAACTCCCGAAGTTTTAAAAGGTTAGAGATTGTTTTTGTTACATTATCTGAAGTTTCAACGACAGGATTCATGCACAATTTCATTGAAAGAGTTTATATTCATACTAGTAGATTCCTTTTTAGAGCCGTACTATATAAAATGAAACTTTGGTCAGCACATCTTGTCTTATCATTTCTCAGACCTCCAGCATTACAACAGGCTAGTCTTTTGTTTAACAACCCTCCCTCCAAATCCAACGGCCAGAAGATAAAGCACACAAACTGTTCACCCTCATATTGGTGTCTCTTTGTCTTGTCTCTGCCTCTATGCTCCAGGTGGGAGAGTTCCGAGCCCATGCTGCCGAGTGGACAGCCAATGTCACGGCTGAGTTCAAGGAAACCAGGAGGCGGCTGAGTGTGGAGATATATGACAAGTTCCAGCGTGCCACTTCCATTAAGCGGAAGCTCTCTGCAGAACTGGCTGGGAACCACAACCAGGAGCTGACCCCTTGTAGGAGGACCCTGTCCGTGAACCACCTAGCCACCGAGAGGGATGTCTTGCCTCCCTTATTGAAAACTGAAAGTATCTATTTGAATGGATTGACACCACACTGTGGAGGGGAGGAAATTGCCGTTATTGAAAACATTAAATAGCCCTCTCTTTGAAGAGCCTTAGGCATAGCCATAGGTGAGGACTTCTATATGCTCTTTAAGACTGTTGCTGGTAGCATTTTTAAAAATTGTGCATGAACTCCAAAAGGGGGAAAATAGATACACCCATCACGGTCATCTACCATCAAGAGAATTTGGAATTCCGAGCCAGCACTATCTTTTTGATGATGCTTGTACGGTCTATTTTCTTTGACCAGTGGAATAAAACAAGCAATGTCTGATGCCTTTCTGTGCCCAGACTGTTTTTCTCCCTTTTTCCTAATGTGCCATAAGGCTTCAGAATGAATTATAATTGTTTCTGGTCATAATGTAGCTTCGAGGGATGAGTCCTTAACTTTTCAGGGTCTACCTAACTGAGCCTAGATACGGACCATGTATGGATGACAACATTTCTTTTTGTAAATGGCAAGAAATTCTTATGCAGCCTTTTACCTAAGAAATTTTCTGTCAGTGCCTTATCTTACGAAGAAACAGAACCTCTCTAGTTAATATGTGGTTTCTCCTTCCCCGCCCCACCCCTAGGCTCACCTGCAGTCCTTTACCCCACGACTCCCATTTGAATGCCATACCTTGCTGGAAACAGCGTGTAAAATGACTGAAGTGGTGATGCCCGAAGAAGGACTAGATGCCAAATTAGATGGATATTGAAGCAACACTCAGAAACCCTAGCGTAAAAGGCGCGGCAGCACAAGGGGTGCACAGATGGCCCCTCTGAGTATTTATTTGTCTCAGGTGCCAGTGGCACATATACACAGTGGAATGATTACCAGGCCAGTAAATTTGGCTGTTCCCAGTCTCTTTTTTCCTGGCAGTATTTGGAATTTATCATTTATTAATAACTACATTTTTAAAGGTGGAAGAAGAAAAATATATATCTATATATGTGATCTGACAGAAGAAAACTGTTAAAAACGGATATTATTGGAGGCAATTTAAGACAATTGATGTGAATTACTATTTTGATGAAGAGAGCAAAACAATGTGTTATGAGCACTTGCTAATAAACATTATACTGCCAGTATCGATTTGCTTTTTGGTGTATGAAAAGCTTGTATGATTTCTCTCATTGGGTGACATTTGCCAGACAAGGGGAGGCGAAGCAGCCGGCAGGGCTGGGCACAGGCCTGGCCTCCCCTGGGTGTATCTCTGGAGTGGTGACTGAAGTTGAAACTGGGATCACTGTGATTTTGCACAAGGAAAATGCATATTGCAGGCATAATTCATCTCCGACATTAGAGAAAAGGCTGTTATAGCACAATTTAAATCTTGAGAGCTTTTTGTTTAGATAGGAAAGGCCAGTAATCCTTTTAGTTTCATTTCATAGCCTGTAACTTTTTGGATGTTTCCAAAATTCGGAAGAAATTCGGTAAAGGCGCCCAATAGATTGCTACTCTTTCTTTTATTTTCATACTTAGATCTGCTGTACATTGTATATATAATTTTTGAAAATGCAGAAAGAAAATGATTTCCCTAAATATAATTGCAAAACATTTCTTTTACTATTGTGGGGGGCATATCTAAATAACTGGCATTCATATTAGAGTCTTAATAATAAACCCAGGATCTTTAAAAAATCTTAATAGATGCTTATTTTCCAAAATTTAAATTTAAGCTACAAAATGTAAATATTCAGTTAATTTGTTAAAGGTACTTTTATAAACTTAAATTCTAACTGAAATTTTAGAAGGTCAGGCTCTTTGATAAAGAAAGCTACACCCATTTCCTCAGTAACTGTTCTGAAAGTTCATATGGTGGACTGCACCATGTATAAACTGTGAATTGTATGACAAATAAAGTTTGTAATTAAAGTCAGCATTTTCTGAGTCTCCTGCTTGCTGCTGAGAATTTAGATCTGATTCTGACTAAGTAGAACTGCAGGACGTTGCTTTCTATGCTGAGTGGCTCCTTTATTCAAAAATTCCAATATTTTTGATGCAGTATTACTACACTCACTAAATACATGCAGGATCTTCTTTAAAAAAATATTTCTATTGATTTCAGAGAGGAAGGGAGCGGGGAGAGAGAGAAACAGCGATGATGAGAGAGAATCATTGATCGGCTGCCTCCTGCACGCCCCCTAGTGGGGATCGAGCCTGCAACCCAGGCATGTGCCCTGACCAGCAATTGAACTGGTGACCTCTCGGTTCATGGGTCACCCCTTAACCACTGAGCAACACTGGCCGGACACCCTTCAGTTTTATATCCACTATTAGTTTTTCATTTTTTTAGGAGTAAGACAAAGGCCTTCACATGGCCTTCCTTTCGTCTACTTTATGCCATCCTTTCCAGACTCATCTTGTATTGCTCTCCAGCGCTCTGTATAGCGGTCCCACTGGATCTCTCATTTATCACAAGGTGATGCTGATGTGTTGTATGGAATACTCGTTCTCCTTTGGCTCCTCAGCCTTTTTCACTTAAACTCCTACTTATCCTTCAGAACCCAGCTCAAGTGCCACTTTCTCTGATAAGCCATCCCTGATAGAAATTCAGGTACCTTTATAATATTCTTTTAAAAAACTCTGCTCCTTTCCTTAGGTCATGATTAGATGTTCATCACTCTTCTTATTTGATTTTTATCTGTCTTTCCCACTAGAATATAATTCATTGGTTTTAATTTACTAAGTTATTTCCCAGATACTAGCAAAATACATATAGTACATGATCAAAAAATACTTGATGAACAAAGGAATGAAGATGAAAACAGGGATTTAAATATTGTGACCATCTGAAGAATTCTTGTGTATGCATATCCCAAATTTTCTCTGTTCCACAAACATTTATCTGTCCTCTTCTACTGGCTTAGTAGTAAATAGAATACAAACAGCAATTATTTCTCCTATTAGCTGACCAAAAAAGTCAAAGCCAATTCTTTAACTAGACAGACTTGCAGTTTGTCATTATATACTCTTACTCCTTATGAGCAAGGGTTTCATTATTTTTTACTTCCAACTTTTGGCTCACAATATATACTATCAGAGCTTTTCAAGCATAATCTAATCTTGAAAATCTGTTTAGAAATTAATTGCAAAACAAATTTGCTAATAGTACTAAATGTATGTCTTTTATTAGTAAAGAGCAAAATGCACATTTATTATCCTTGCCAAATGAAATTTAGCTTTTTCACGCTTAAACAAATTTATAAGAGTCTGGGAAGAAATCCATTATTAGGCACATTTTGAACTGTATCCAACAGAGAATGTTAGTCACTTACATGGTATAATTTTGAAATTAACTCATAGAATAAACATTGGTTTTCATTTAGTTGATTCCTGACTTTGTAGATAGTATCCCTTTCACACTATCCCATTAATACTGAGTAATATGTAGATGATTTGTATTATACTGTTTTGAAAACACTTTAGACTTTTAAATATTATGGCATTAGACTGTTTTAGGCTGTTTCTGTATTTTTATTTAAAAATTTAAATAAGCCCGGCTGGTATGCTCAGTGGGTAGAGGATGGCCTGCTGACTGAAGGGTCCTGAGTTCGATTCCGGTCAAGGGCACATACCTCGTTTGCAGGTTCCCCAGCCCTGGTGGGGAAGTGTGCAAGAGGCAACCAATCGATGTGTTTCTCTCACATCAATGTTTCTCTGTCTTTCCCTTTCCCTTCCACTCCCTCTAAAAATCACTAGAAAAATATCCTCAGGGTAGTATTTTTAACAACAAAATTTTTTTTAAACAGGCATCTGTAAGTGGTAATGTCTGGTCCATATTCAAATTTTATCATGCCCAAATATTTCAGAGTTACATCTAACTAACCCATCTTGTTTCTCAGTCAGGTGCACCAACTCAGGATTTTTACATGCATTGAGAAAGTTGACTTTAATATTGCCACGGCCTAGATATATACAAGCAGATTAGCCAAGTGTATGAGTCTCTTCAATGATTACATTGTATGTGCAAACAAACGGTTTACTAAGTCAATATTTTTTAAGAGCCTTTAATGTGCCAATCACTAGATATACTCAGCCAAATAAACATCTGCTGTCAAGGAGATGCAGGCATGGGTGGGACAGTGACATGCAGCACACATGGAGGAGTCTGCTAACTGCAGGGAGCCCTGAACAAAAGGCTCT
Organism: Myotis nattereri; assembly: GCF_964212035.1. Classification (NCBI taxonomy): domain Eukaryota; kingdom Metazoa; phylum Chordata; class Mammalia; order Chiroptera; family Vespertilionidae; genus Myotis; species Myotis nattereri. Next base: position 27,185,851 of record NC_138093.1, on the reverse strand, counting down.
GGCCTTTTTATGGACAGGAGGCTGAGGCAGAAAGAAAAGGGGGAGGGGCTAGCAGCAGAAAGCTGCTGAGTCAGGGAGGAGAAAAGTGCCTCAATAGGCCCTAGTAAGGAGGCCTCCAAGTGCTAGCACCTGTGTCTAAGCTCTAGCCTGCAACTCCATCCAGAAAATCCCAGCATGTCGACTGTGGGAAGGGCAGTTTCCCCCATGATACCAATTTCCCTCATGACATTGCATATGGGTGGGCCTGAAAGATCATGTATAGCTCTTGGCCTGTAATGATCTCCAACTTTAAAATAGGGAATAATGTGGATGGATTGGTGCTTTTAGATTTATCACTCTGGCAAAAGTGTGGAATAGGTGCCGAGGGGGAAGCTGAGATGCATGGCAGAAAGTCAGGGGACCTGTGGGGTCCCTGAGAGAGGAATTTCGGTCTGAACCATACCAGGGCACTGGATGGATGCTGGGGCCTTTTGTTAGCATTAGGGGCATGGGCTACAGAAAAAAAAGGAGAAAGTTTGAAGGGGAGATTGATACTTTGAATTTAAGACACCTATGGAGTCACCCAAGTGAAAACCCTCAATGGGCAATTAGAATACTCAAATGCACTCAGGCCAGGAATCCCATGGAGGGAAATGAATGTGGGAATTACTGACATTAGAAGTTTGCACATTAATAATGACAAAGTGAAGTCTTCACAGTCAATGTTGATAATAATATTCTAAACGTTAATGCAGCCCTGGCCAAGTGGCTCAGTTGGATGGAGCATCATTTTGTACACCAAAAGGTGGCTGGTTTGATTCCCAGTCAGGGCACATATATAAGTACTGCAGGTTCGATCCCTGGGTACGGTGGCAATTGATCTATGTTTCCCTCTTACATTGATGTTTCTCTTTCTCTAAAATCGATTATACACACACACACACACACACACACACACACACACACACACACACGGTGTCCCCAAAAATGTATACACATTATAAAGGCAGTGTGTATTAAAATACATTTCATTGTATACACATTATAAAGGCAGTGTTCATTAAAATACATTTCATTTTCAAAATGTAATAGAATCTAAAGCTATCAGCTGTGTATACATTTTTTGGGACACCCCAATGGCTCTTAGTTTCTAGGCAGCCAAAGTGAAAAGTGAAACTTTTTCAGTTTAGCCCCAAAATTTGTTCAAACTAAGGAAATGAAACCAAAGAATGAGGAGAAGTAGGTAAGTTGCCTGCAATTCCTTCTGAATGGACTTGAATTCAAGCACTAGAGAGCTCCCATGATTAGATTAAATGGAATCAAAGCCATTTTTGACATTGTGGTCTGAAATTCTTACAGTGTCCATCTGTGGGCAACCATCATAACCAGGGGAAGTGGTTAGCTAGTAAGCAGTTCCATCTGCTATGCTTGCCACAAGCCTGCATTAGCTAAGTCTGCATTTTGGGGGTCAGTGGCCCAAGAACAAGCCTTTCTGAAAACCCTTTTACCCTGAGATTCCTGTAAATCCTCTTTGAGCCTTTCTCCCCCTAGTTCCCTGAAGAAGCCTCCTGCAATAAGGTAGTCAATAGGTCCTATTCTCATCCAAATCCAAATAGCAATTTCCTGCAGTAAAATGAGGCTGAGTTTCCATGGAGGAATTAAGTACATTTCCTATTAATTTGTGAATGCCCTCCACATGGCAAGGCTGAATTATAAAAGCTTAACATTTATAGTTTGAAAATTTCTTGCAATGGGCAGTGGAACATGACCAGCATTACAATGAGGGACTCTAATTGCCGTGAGTTATTTTGGCAACGGCTCTTTGCAGAAAAATATCTATTTAATCAAATCTTGATAATTTTCTGCCAATTAGGTGTAGCAATGCCCTCTGCACACTGCAGGAAATGCTCCGAAGATCAAAGATTTGGAAATGCTTTTCACTTCAGTGCACCACTCAGTCTAGTGCATCTGGGCTTTTCCAAATTTCTCTAAATTGACTGCTCTGAAATTGTTACGTAACCAAGTGAATCTGATCTCTTGTTAACATGACTGTGAAGAATCAAAGCTCTATATCAGTCTTTCCCAAAAGTATTTAGTGAAACACTACCCTTCAGGATTTTGGGGGCAGGAGGGGGAGGGGAAGAATGTTTTGTGGTAAAAAAAAAAACAAAAAAAAAAAAAACAAAAAAGGGATACATCATAGAGTATATCCAACTCACTTAAAGATCCACAACTAACATCAGTAAACTATAAAGGCTTTGAGAAGTCCTATTGTTGATAGGTAATTACCCCCAAACTTAGCAACCTAAAACAAACATTTGTTATCTCATCAAGTTTCTAAAGACAAGGAATGACTTACCTGCCTTGCATAGACTGGCTCAGGGTCTTTCAAGAGGTTGCAGTCAAGCTGCTGGCTGGGGCTGCAGTTATATAAAGGCTTGGCTGGGGCAGGGGAATCTGTTTCAAAGATGGCTCCATCACATGGCTGTTGGCAGGAGGAATCAGTTCTTCAAGACATACACCTACCTCTCTACAGCACTGCTGAGTGTCCTCATAACATGGCAGCTCACTTCCCAAAGAATGGGTAGCCTGAGAAAGAGAGCAAGCAGGAAGCTACAGTGCTATTTTTGGACATATTTTGAACCATCACAAATGGTTTTAATCCATCATTTTCTTTACTTGACCACAGAAGCTTTGAGCATAATACCTATTACCATAGCTAATAATCCTGTAGAATGGAACATAATTGGGGAATTGCTATGTTATACTCCTTTTATTTCCCCTCGAGGAACCTCTGGACAGCATTCCCTTGGACAATTGTTGAGGAATTATAAGTATATGAATCTTCAAAATGAAAGCAGAAGGCAATATATGCACAGATCTGTTAGACACCAATTCTCATGATTAAACCAACTGGACGTCATTGCATATTTAAGAAAATCATTTTTGGTTTCAGGTAGAAGTTCAAGCTTTTCACAATGTGAACTAATAAAATAATTCTTGGCCCAGCCGGCATGGCTCAGTGGTTGAGCATCAACCTATGAACCAGGAGGTTACAGTTCGATTCCTGGTCGGGACACATGCCTGGGCTGCGGGTTAAGTCCCCAGTGAGAGGCATGCAGGAGGCAGCAGCTAATCAATGATGCTCTCCTCATTGATGTGTCTCTCTCTCTCTCCCACTTCCTTCCTCTCTGAAATCAATGAAAATATATTAAAAAGTTTTTGGACAGATCTTCTCAGATAGTTCATAACCATTATACGTACTTAAAAAATGTAAATCTCTAAAAAGAAAGGAAAACTGGTCATTAGAGGTATAGCTTATATTGATTTCCCATAAGTGAAATGCATTCTGCCTTGCTCAATATTTAAGTATGACTTTCTTACATGCTATATGCATATACTTTATCATCAGGAAATATTTTCTATGACTAGATATACAATTCTAAAAAGATCTACGACTCCTTTTTGTCCAATGTAAAAAAACAAGGGTGTGTCAATTGTACTATGAGAGGTTGGTATGCACCTTAAACATAAACTCTGACAAATCTGCAGAGCCAGATATTATAGTGTTAAATGCTTCTCTAGCTTTCAGGTGAAATTGTGACAGTTGCTCTTAGCAGAGAAAACACATCAAGAATGGTGTTTAAGTTTTGTTTGGGTGAGTTTGCTCAGATGGGCAAGGCATAGTGATAATGACAATGTAAATGCCAAGGAGTTGCCCTCTGTTTCATGGGCACAGTCTAGAATTCTTGGCCAGTCATTTTAAAGATATTTGCTTGAAATAATTAAGAAATTATGTGAAGAATGTGGATAGCTCAATAAAAACCACAAGTCAAAATAAGTCATAACTGGATTGAGTAAGACAAAAGAATTAACCTTACATATATATGTATATATATATATATATATATATATATATATATATATATATATATTACTTAAATTTTATTTTAAAGAATCTATAAATTCATCATCCCATATTCCAATATATATATATATAATGTACCAAATTTTACCATAGATTTAAACAGACTGCTCCACTCTCTCACATTTTACCATCCCAGAATCCCAGAACCTCATATTAATGCCATTCTCATTTACTTGAAAACAGATAAATCTTTCTTTTGCTGGATGTCACACATTAAATTCTATGGAAAATATTATAAAGAATCATATCTAGTCTGGCTGGTGTGGCTCAGTGTTTGACATATCAACCAGGAGGTCACGGTTCAATTCCCAGTCAGGACATATGCCCTCATTATGGGCTCCATCCCTAGTGAGGGGTGTGCAGGAGGCAGCCAATCAATGATTCTCTCATCATTGATGTTTCAATCTCTATCTCCCTCTACCTTTCTCTGTCAAATCAATAAAAAAAGGAATCAGATATAGTCTAGTATCACTTTAAAAATAATACATACCGGTTTTTGATTGGAATTTTATTAAGATATATACCAAAAAAAGAATGCAAGACATAAAACAATGGATGTCAAGAAACTGCTAGATTTGGAGGAGGTCAGATGGAAGAACTAATACATGCGATTTAACCAGTAAGGGTAATGAGATTTTTATATTAAGGAGGAGGTGAAAATATTTGGAGTCATTTTATTGCTCTTCCTCTTTCCTCCATTCAAATATGAAAATGAGGTTAGATGTACAAGAGATTATCTGGGGAGATACTGGTAATAGTTTCCTAAGGTTCCCATAACAAAGTATCACATACTTGGTGGCTTAAAACAACATAAATCTATTGTCTCACAATTCTGGAGGCAAGAAGCTTGAAATCAAGGTGTTGGCAGGGCCATGCTGCCTGCAAGGCCTCTAGGGAAAAATCCTTTCACATCCCCTGCAGCTCCTGGTAAACCAAGGTGCTCCTTGGTTTGTGGTATAATAACTCCAATCTCTGTCTCTGTCTTCACCTGACTGCCTTCCAAATTGCTCTTCTTATAAAGGATAGCGGTGTCCTATTGGGTCAAGAATTTACCCTAATGATCTGATCCTAACTTGATTACATTTGCAAAGACCCAATTTCTAAATAAAGTCACATTTATGGATACTAGGGGTCAGAACTTCAACATTTCTTTTGAGTGGAAACCATTAAAGCTCTAACAATACTTATATCAACTATGGTTGTTGGCATCAATTCAATGCCAACAGGAGTACCCAATTGGGGGTGTGGTGAAGAATGAAACTTTATTCAGTGTAGACAACTCAATTGTGAAGCAACATGGCTGTGGCATCAGCATGGCTGTGACATCAGCATGGCTGTGACATCAGCATGGCTGTGGCACAGCTAGTATTACAGGTCAGTTATGAAACAGCAGTGTTGTGGAACAGCAGAGCTGTGAGGTGGCCCTGAGATGGGGGAGCCCTGGGGCAAGGTTCCTCTCCTGCTAGACAACTCTGCTCTGCTGAGATGTCTTTGATGTATCTAACCCATAAACACAGTCTTTAGTTTTTGATGGAATGGTAAAGTGTGCCCTCTGAGCCACAGGGGAGCTAACTTATTTAGAGAGAAGACCCTGCCCTCACCCTTGATTGGTTGTCCTTATGCAAATGCGGACTCCAAATCCTTGTAGCTTTGTTGGCCAAAACATAGTGTCCTGAGTGGTCATAATGAAGCTACTCTGATTGGTGGGTGAAAATGCTAATGGTGGGGAGGGAATACAGCTGCATTGCTCTGATTGGATAGGGAAAGTGTCAATCCTACCGGACACAGTCCTGAGAGGGAAGTGCATAGCTCTACAGGCCTACCTCAAAAAACAAACAAAACAAGAAAAACTGGTAATAAATTATCTAACCCTACAACTTAAAGAATTAGAAAGAAAGCAACAAGAAAAGCCCAGAGTAAGCAGAAGGAAATAATAAAGATCAGGAAATAAATGATATAGAGATAATAATAAAGATCAGGAAATAAATGATATAGAGACCAAAAAAATAATACAAAAGATCAATAAAACCAAGAGCTAGTTCTTTGAAAAGATGAACAAGATTGATAAACCTCTAGTCAGGCTCACCAAGAAACAAAGAGAGAGGACCCAAATAAACAAAATTAGAAATGACAGAGGTAAAGTAACAACCAACCCCACAGACATACAAAGGATTGTAAAAGAATACTATTAATAACTCTACTCCAACAAACTGAAGAACATAGATGAAATGGACATATTTTGAAAAAAATACAATATTCCAAAACTCAATCAGGAAGAATAAAAAAACCTGAATAGACAGATAACTACTGATGAGATTGAAGCAGTAATAAAATAAAAAAACTTCCAGCAAACAAAAGCCCTGGTCCAGTTGGCTTCACAGGGAAGTTTACCAGACATTCAAAGAAGAACTAAAACCTATCCTCCTCAGGCTATTCCAAAAAATTCAAGAGGAAGGCACACTTCCAAGCTCTTTCTATGAAGCCAGCATTACCCTAGTCCCAAAACCAGATAAAGACACTACAAAATAGAGAATTACAGGGCAATATTCCTGATGAACACAGATGCTAAAATCCTCAACAAAATTCTGCAAATGGGATCCAGCATTACATTAAAAAGTTCATACACATAACCAAGTGGGATTTATTCTGGGGATGCAAAGCTGGTACAATATCCACAAATCAATAAACGTTATACATCACATAAACAAATTGAGAGATAAAAATCGCATAATCATATCAATTGATGCAGAAAAAGCATGACAAAATCTAGCACCCTTTCTTGATAAAAACTCTCAGCAAGTGGGAACAAGGGGTCATATCACAACATAATAAAAGTCTTATATGACAAACCTACAGCCAACATCATACTCAATGGGCAAAAACTAAAACCATTTCCCCTAGGAACAGGAACAAGACAGGGATCCCCACTTTCACTACTCCTGTTTGACATAGTACTAGAAGTGCTAGCTATAGTGATCAGACAAGAAGAAATAAAAGGCATCCAAATTGTAAAAGAAGAAGTAAAACTGTCATTATTTGCAGATGACATGATATTGTATATAGAAAACCCTACAGACTCCATCCAAAAACTACTAGACTTAATAAATGAATTTGGCAATGTAGCAGGATACAAAATTAACTCCAGAAATCTATGGCTTTATTATATACCAATAATGAACTCACAAAAAGAGAAACAAACAAATAAAAAAATCCCATTTACCACTGCACCAAATAAATTAAGATATCTAGGAGTAAACTTAACTAAGGAGATAAAAGACTTGTACTCAGAAAACTATAGTATGTTGAAAAAGAGATAGAGGAAGACATAAATAAATGGAAGAATATTACACATGCATGGATTTGTAGAATCAACATCATTAAAATGTCCATACTACCCAAAACAATCTATAGATTCAATGCAATCCCCATCAAAATACCAATGGCATATTTCACAGACCTAGAACAAACTCTCCAAAAATTCATCTGGAATAAAAAAAGACCCAGAATAGCCACAGCAATACTGAGAAAGAAGAACAAAGTTGGAGGGATCACAATACCAGATATCAAGGTATATTACAAAACAGCCTGCTACTGGCACAAGAACAGACATATAGACCAACGGAACAGAACACAAAACCCAGAGATTGACCCAAACAATTATGTTCAATTAATATTTGACAAAGGAGGCAAGAACATACAATGGAGTCAAGACAGTCTCTTCAATAAATGGTGTTGGGAAAATTGGACAGATATATGCAATAAAAATGGAACTAGATCACCAACTTACACCATACACAAAAATAAACTCAAAATAGATGAAGAACTTAAACATAAGACAGGAAACCATAGAAATCTCAGAAGAATCCATAGGCAGCAAAATATCAGACATATGTCACAGCAATATCTTTACTGATACAGCTCCTAGGATAATGAAAACTAAGGAGAAAATAAATAAATGGGACTACATCAAAATTAAAATCTCCTGCACAGCAAAAGAAAGCATCAACAAAACAAGAGAGCCTACTGCATGGGAGAACATACTTGCCAATGTTATATCTGATAAGCGTTTACTCTCCAAAATTTATAGGGAACTCATACAACTTAACAAAAAGATAAACAATCCAATTAAAAAATGGGCAAAGGACCTAAATAGACACTTTTCAAAAGTGGACATACAAAAGGCCAAGATACATATGAAAACATGCTCAAAATCACTAGTCATCTGAGAGATGCAAATCAAAACAATGAGGTAGCATCTCACACTTGTCAGAATGGTTATCATCAACAAATCAACAAATGACAAGTGCTGGCGAGGATGTGGAGAAAAAGGAACCCTCGTGCATTGCTGGTGGGAAAGCAGACTGGTGCAGCTTCTGTGGAAAACACTATAGCATTTCCTCAAAAAATTAAAAATGGAACTCCCATTTGATTCAGTAATCCCACTTCTATGAATATATCCCAAGAAATCAAAAACACCAATCAGAAAGGATATATGTACCCCTATGTTCATAGCATCACAATTTACAATATCTAAGATTAGAAAACAGTCCAAGTGCCCATCAGCAGTTGAGTGGATTAAAAACCTGCGGTACATCTACACAATGGAGTACTACACTGCTGTAAAAAAGAAAGAACTTTTACCATTCACAACTGCATGGATGGACATGGAGAGCACTATGCTAAGTGAAATAAGCCAGTCAGAGAAAGATAAATATCACATAATCTCATTCATTTGTGGAGTATAATGAACAACATATAAACTGAAGAACAAAAATAGATCCAGAGACATAGAAGCATCGAACAGACCGTCAAACCTCAGAGGGAAGACAGGGGTGGCTGGTGAGGGACCGGGGGGAGGGAGGGTAAGAGATCAACCAAAGGACTTGAATGCATGCATATAAGCAAAACCAATGGACACAGACAATAGGGGATGAGGGCATGTGCTGGGGAGTGGGAGCGGCCAGGGAGAGGTCAATGGGGGAAAAAGGAGACTCATGTAATACTTTAAACAATAAAGAATTTAAATTAAAAAAGTGCATGGATTAAAATCTCTGTGTGATTACTTGTAGAGTTTTGCTTTGGCTGCTAAGAATCATATTCTACTTGATCTCATTGCTCAGCTGCAAGTAAGGCATTTCAGATCCCAAGGGACTGTATTATTAGAGAAGAAAAAACTATACAAGTCAAGACTGACCCAGGGCAGAGAAGGTTCTGGGATAGCCCAAGGGTGATGCTGACTATAAATAAAATGTACCTCTATCTTTTAAATGATTCTATATGTCTACTGATTCTGAAACGAAATTAAATGTAACCATCTCAAATAAGTTGGTGTAATTACAGCATATCCAATTACATCTATTCAGAAGCCATATTTCTTTATTTGATCCATTAAAGTTAGTAAGGGGAGACTTTAATTAGTGCCAGCCCTCTGAGAATGAAGAATATGAAGATTGATATAGCGTGGAATATTAGTGGTTTCAGAAGTCTCATTTACCCCAAAATATATTTCCCATTGGTCTCCTACAGGAACTGTCTCTTGAAAACCCCAGAAGTAAATGTATTTTCATGAGAGACATAATGTGACCCCAGGGCTTACACATTCTTCTCACTTCTGGGATATTAGCCCGGGGAAATAATTTTAGGGAGAACAAAAATAGGTAAATACAAAGATGTTTTAGAAGTGTTGATTATGTAACCAGATTCCCCAGTCACTATTAGATCACAGGAGCTAACGGGGCCCCATCATTAGTAAGAACTTGAAATTCTGGGGGTCTTTTCTTCACCTTCTGGCAAATGCTATTCCCAGAGGTGTCTCCCATGTGCCCACAAACAAGTGTCCAGGAGAGCCTTGTCTTTGCTTTATGTGTCTCTCACTGGGCGCCACTCTCTCTCATTAGGTGTTACCTCTGCTGCTTTTTATGAAACACTCATTTGTGACTCTTTCTTTAAGTTGTGACACTTTTTGGTAGCAAAATGGAAAATATCCCAAAAAGTAATTTTACTTCAAGACCTCAATAGTTTACTGAGAAATTGAATTTTTTAAAAATTATGTTAGTTTTTACTTACAGCCCTTTACTTCCCATATACAAAAATGAGTCCACATTTTGATTGGGTATGGATTCTTTTTTAAATATATTTTTATTGATTTTAGAGAGAGGAAGGGAAAGGAGAGATAGAAATATCAATGATGAGAGAGAATCATCAATCAGCTGCCTTCTGCCTGGCTTTTACTTAGAATCAAGCTTGAAACCAGGGCATGTGCCCTGACTGGGAATCGAATGCTGACCTCCTGGTTCATGGGTCAATGCTCTACCACTGAGCCACACTGGCTGAGCTGGGTATAGATTCTGAGTGACAGCCAACAAAATGAACTGAAGTCAGCATTCCTTTCTGTTCCTGGCATTCTATTGCTATGCTAAAATCATCATGCTGCACCTCTCTTCCAGGCCCCCATCCAGACAGGCTTTTGTTGGGCACAGAACACCAGTGAGCAAGACACAACTAGACCCACCTAAATTTCAGGTGAGGCTCCAAGTTGAACTGTTGCTACAATGCTATTATTCAAAAACTGGAAATAAAGTATATTCTTAGTAGATTATAAGTAGAAAAGTTTAGTCAAATATGATGTGAATATTAAATATTAAAGCATTGCAAATATATGGGAAAATATGAAAGTACACATTTGAATGTTAAATATAAAAAATCATTATTTAACAAGCACATATCATATACCCCAAATTTATAGTAATAAGCCTATATGAAAAAAACAAGTCATATAAAAACATACATAGTACATTGTGCTTATATTTACTAGAGGCCCGATGCATGAAAATTTGTGCAAGAGTAGGCCTCCCTTCCCCTGGCTGCTAGCACCGGCTTCCCTCTGGCCACCAGCAGGCACCTGGGACCCGGGCTGTTTCCCTCCAGCCCTGGCTTCACCCGGAAGGATGTCTGGAATGACGCCCAGAATGACGCCCGGTCTAATTAGCATATTACCCTTTTATTATTATAGATATCATATTCAAGAAAAAAAATATATACTTCCCCAAAACTATTGAGTGGAGCAGAGAGAAACATATATAGTAATAATCCACTAACACTTGAAAAGCCCATTAAAGAATCTACTAAGATTCCAAGGAAAAGGAAAAGGGAAAGGGAAAGGGAGAGCAGACAGAAATTCTGTCATAGCCTGGAAAGTAATTCCAGTCCAGAGGATAGGAGCTGGCCAAGGTGGGAGACCACATGGGGTAAGGCCCGGGGGCAGCAGAAATCTTGACTTACGGGGGGAAATGCTATGATCTTGGAAGGAGGATGCCAGGGGTACATTAATTCCTTTTGGGTTTGCTTTGGGCTGATCCAGACTTCAATATTTGTTTCCTCTTAGACTGTCATAATGAAATGGCCAGGGGCCTTATTCAGAAGCTAAAGCAAACTTTCACAATTTTTACATTGATTTCTGTGCTTGCTCTAACTTATTTAAATTCTCAGAGCTTCTCAATGCTTCAACTCTTCTCCCTGTAAATACCTGTATGCTCATTACAGCTGTACAGCATCTGGCAAGTATGCACTTATATTTAATAAATGACATTAGAGCAACCACACAGGTCTGGCTTAAGTTACACAGTCCAATAAATGTTTAGGTAAGAGTAAGAGGCAAATCCCTAATAATCTATCTGATTGAGTGAAACAACTCATATTTGCTCATAGAGTTCCAGAGTTATAAGGCTTTCATAAATCTTTCTGAAATTTTAGGGAGAAACCAAAGGTTGATCCAATGCTGTTGAATGGAAAACATTGGCTAGCTAAAAATAACTGTAGTTGATTAAATATTTGTGACTCCATCCTAAAGCTCTATCAGTCTTGAGTCTACCTTAAGAGCTGAGTATACTTAGTAATGACCCCTCAAACCTTGTCCAAAGAACAGAGTCAAGATTGATTGAGTTTCCTGTGTATAAGCCACGGGTCACTGGAAATAAGAGATGTTTATATTTGAGGTCTACAAAGAGAAAAGGGAAAAGATCTTAAACAATCTTGGTCTACTGATATGTGTCCTGTGATGATGCTCTGAGATAGAAATATCTTCTAATTTTCTCATAGAGAATATGTTTTTCTTTACTTGGGAGTCCACACATAATTTAAATAATGCATATTTTCTTCAGGTGTTGAATTATAGTTCCTTGAAGACAGGTGCTTTGTATTACTTTGTTCATCTACAACAATATACATTTGGAAGTGGGGTAGAGAAGAGAGGGAGTCGGGCAGGTGGAAGAAGTAGATGTAGCAGACTTTTAAAGGAAAAATGATGTGCAGGAAAAAATTGTCACAGTTATTAATTTTTGTTATGCTTCAGAGGCTTGGAAGGGGCCTTCACCAGGGTAGGTTGTCCCCAAATGCCTGTTCGGTTGAATATTTTCTTCAAAAGTCCAGTTTACAAGTGAGCATCAGATTCCACAGGTCAAGTTCCTTGGTAAGCCTGGGTGTCTACAGATATTCTTGCCTCTCCTCACCCAGGATTACATTCTCATCATTCAGTAGCTACCACCAGGATAGTAATAACAAATGAATGCCTAAAATGTACCAGGAGAGCCACATACCACTGTCAGATCTGTCAGACTCCACAGCAGCTGGCTGTCCCGCGATACTAAGCTAATTCCAGAAAGCCCTGCTGCTGAGTCATGGTACTCCTGTGGTACACCAGTCTCAGGGGGTGCCAGCAATGCTTTTTTACAAAAATGCCTCAGGGGAACTACCCATGGAGAATAACCCAGATCCTTCCAGAGCCCAAATTCCTCCTCTTTTAGCAGATCTGAAGTAGAGCTGTTGGAGGGTAGCTCTGGCTCTTCCAGACATATAAGGACCACTCAACACAGACCATGTAGTGAAGCTTTCCTGCTGCTTCTTTAATCCGGCCTGTTCCACTTGGCCCTTTTTGCACATGATCCTTTTTGTACATTATGGTTCATGGCCATCTTGCTCTTTGCACTCAGCACCTTGGTCTTTGCACTCGGCACCTTGGTCTTTGCACTCGGCACCATGGTCTTTGCTGTCAGGAATCCTTTTCAGTTCCTATAGCAAGCATAGCTCATGACATAGTTTAGGTATAGAGAAATGCGAGGGTCTTTTGGATGATAGCCTGGAATTGAACCTGCAACATTGGTGCTGGGGCCAACACTCTAACCACTGAGAAACACCGGCCAGGGCTGTCTTTTTTGATGTGTAATTATAAACCCTCTACTCAACCATAGTCTCTTCTAAAGATGGTCATGCTAGCCACCCCAAAACTGAGATTTTTATGGCTTTGAAAAATTCCTAGTTCTGGACACTGCAACCCTCTGCTGAAGTTCCCATATTTTTCTAATCTCATGGTTTAATTGCCATTATAGAACTTCTCAACCTTTACTTACATCCTGTGTTTTATTCCTTCCATGATTGTCAGTTTTTTATAACAAGTGTCCTCTACTAAGGGATCCAAAGTTTGGTTAGACTAGCTGCATATTCATGAGGTCCATTTCAGTTGGTAAAACAGGAGGAAAATATTGAAATTAATTAATTGAAACATGTTTGCCAAAAACCTTCTCGTCCTCTCCAGAGATGATCAATTTCTTAAGAAACTTATAAATCTGTTGAAATCTGGGTGAAAAACTAACCAGAAAAATTTACATCTCCATCACATTTTGGGAGTTGGTTAATTTACTGAACTCACATATAACACTAAACAGTCAAATTCTCTGTACTCCATTACCACGCGATGGAAGCCCTGACTTGAAATAATTCTGCCTTTGCAATGTGCCTCTAGCGTTCAGAGGACCATTCCACTCCATGCTGCCTCTACCCCTGCCCCCTTGCTCCAAAAGTGGAGGAGCCAGAATAACAGTGGAAGTTCCCTCTTGGCTCAGTTCTGGGGTCATTATTGTGCCTGGAATGCTGCAGAGAATAGACATGAGGTCCAATTCCCACATAGTAGCTCCAAACTATAACCACTGTAAAGCTGTCTCATCTGTTCCGGCTCAGCTAAGTGCTGCATAGAGACGACATACATAACCAAATGGCCAAGATGAATTGTAATATAATCTCTACTGCAGTCTTGGAGGAAAGGGCACAGAGAAGTATTTCATGCAGCAAAACTAGATACATCTGCCTCCTTCCTCAAAGGCTTTTTTAAAAAAAATCACAGAATGTTTACCCCAGCCCCCGAGTTTCTTTCTCTCTCCCAGCTCTTCTAATTTATCCCAATATGGGTCTTCCTCTCTCTCAGCTTCCCTTATCTTATTTTCCTTTCCATATTTCCCTGCCCTTCCTAGTAGAATTCAGTGCAGACTTTCTAAGGTTTCATATCAGTAGAGGCCCATTCAAGAGACAAAAAAAACAAGAGCAAAGAAAACTCAATACAAATTTTTATCTAATAAAGTGGATAAATACGAAAATGAAAGGGTGCTTTTGCACCTTGACTCAGTCTGTTCCGCTAGTCTGTTTGTGTTCAGTGCCCTGTCCATATGCCTTGCAAGTGATGAGACCATGAGTCTAACCTCCAGCATTCAGCTGAATGGATCACAGCAGTTACCATTGTGCTGGGACAACTGCAATTGGTTATCTAGCTTACAAAAGACTTTATGTTAAAGATCATCTCAGCAACTCTATGGTTAACCTTCACATTCGGAAAGACAACCCCAACATCAATCATAAAGGATATATACACCCTTATGTTCATAGCACCACAACTTACAATAGCTAAGATCTGGAAACAGCCTAAATGCCCATCAGCAGATGAGTGGATTAGAAAACTGTGGTACATCTACATAATGGAATACTATGCAGCTATAAAAAAGAAGGAATTCTTACCATTTGCAACAGCATGAATGGAACTGGAGAGCATTATGCTAAGTGAAATAAGCCAGTCAGTGAAAGAAAAATACCACATGATCTCACTCATTTATGGATAATAAAAAACATTATAAACTAATGAACAAAAATAGATACAGAGGCAGAGAAGCATTGAACAGACTGTCAAACTACAGTGGGAAGGCTGGGGAGGGTTGGGGGTGTAAGAGATCAACCGAAGGACTTGTATGCATGCATATAAGCACAACCAATGGATGCAAGACACTGGGAGAGGGGTGAGGGCATGTGCCGGGGGGTAGGGGAGGCTGGGGGAAGGTCAAATGGAAAAAAAGGAGACATATGTACTACTATTTGTCATACTTTAAACAATAAAAAAAGGATAAAAAAGATTTTATGCTAAAGATCATCTCTGCAAAGCTATGGTTAACCTTCACATTCAGAAAGACAACCCCAACATCATAGTGATTTTGACCTGGAAGATAATGTGCTCTGCCATTGTTGGAAGTCCAAAAAGTTCCCATTCTATGATGCAGCTCATACAAAACACAGCGAAGAGACTGGAGACAATGTGGGACCTCTGATCGTTAAGATAAAGGAAACTTCTTCCAGCCTGCATGGCTCAGTGGCTGAGCGTTGACCTATGAACCAGAAAGTTACGGTTCAATTCCCAGTCAAGGCACATGCCAGGGTTGCAGGCTCCATCCCCAGTAGGAGTCATTCAGGAGGCAGGCAATCAATGATTCTTTCCCATCGTTAATGTTTCTCTCTCTCTCCCTTCCTGAAATCAATAAATATATATTTAAAAACAAAACAAAAAAGATAAAGGAAACTTAAATGGACACTTTTGATGCTGCAAACCAACCTGTCTGTATTGTTTAATTAGAATGATACCTTTCTGTCTAATTCACCCTCTCTGGGTTCTAGGTGTGGTATGTTGCAAACTGCTGCTTTTATATTCACAGCATTTGCCTTACTTGATAAGCCATCGTGGTATACATTTGTTTAAACAAAAAAGTAAAACCAACCTCATAGCCTGTGGGTTATTTTGGTCTTGTAAGATCTGTTTCTTTACATTCAATATAATTATATTGGAATGTAGTTGCATGTTGAAGTTAACATATTATATGATTCTCAAAATCAGGTTAAAAAAAAGAAAAAGAAAGTGTAAAAAGAGAACTTTATAAGGAGTCACTGCCACCACCCCAGCACTGACACCTAAAAGGATAATGATGAAATTCTTAAAACTTAGAAACCTGAAAAAGAGCTCCATTGAGGAGGAGCTTCTTGGCAGATGAAGTTTCTGAGGGGAGGCACGAGGGAGCTGGTTCTGTGAGTCTCCAAGAGACAGCACACTGAGTCCAGCTACTGCTCTTTGAAGGAACTCCCACTCTGGGATAAGGAAGTTTTTCTGGGGTAACGCTCAAGGAAATGACAAGCAGATAAATAGCCCACAGGAAGCGGCCAGGAAGAGCAACTCTTCCATTTCTTTACCTACTAGTAATTTCATAATTTACCTCTGGCGCCCTCTATTGGCAGAGCCTAACATAGAGCCCCATGACAAAGCAGAAATGTGGTTCATGGAGGCCCTTGCCCAGCATCACAGAGCAGATTGTGCAAGTGTGGATTTGGAGCTGAGGGGTAGTAACTGACACAGTCTACCCCTCTGGCTGCTTAGCATCCACTCCACCTTCTACACATATTTTCACTTTTATACATCTAAAGATGCCCCCCCCCCCCTGCCTATGAGCACACAACTATCTTTCTTACAATTGGAGACATTATCATCCTCTCCTCAAAAAGAAAAGATACAAAGTCTAATAACTAGTGTATTCATTTGGGGGCTCTACATATTATTCCTTGAATTCAGTCATGGTCCCATTCAAATACTCTATTCTTCCTTCTTCTAATATCCATTCCATATTTCCACTGATTCAGCTCAGCTGGTCAAGGTTCTTTCCCTGGTTAAGGGATTAAATTCATTCCTGAAAGATCTAAATCCTTAGTGAATTTGTCTTCCATTATTGTAATAGTTTTCCATTAACTTTTATGATTGGACTTAAAATTACTAAGAGGTGTTCCAAGAATTTTCTATGTCCCAGACATAACCTTTCATGCCCCCTTTGTAGAACAATCTAATTTCATCATAGAAATTGAGTTCAATCACCCCAGCCTCCCAGCCAGTAGAGTAATGTTGGCTTGTGTCTGTTGATTCAGTGGCACAAGGCACCTAAAATGGTGAAGTGACAGTCTGACCTTCCAATTCAGTGGAACCATTGTTCCTCTGGTGGAAGAATATCTTGCTTAGGAACCAAATTCATAAACCATCAGTTCTCAAAGTTATAGGGAAAAGAATAAAAAAACTCTAACTCTGTGAGTGGCTTATTCAGTGGAACAATGAGAGGAGTCACTCCAACTTCCATCCCTTGATTCCCAGATCTGTGTATTCTGGCTATGGCACCCTAAAGTGACTCTGATACAAATCACACACTGTATCCTGCAAGGTAAAGCCCCATTCCTTTCAAAGCAGTGCCTTCCAGCTGATGCCACTGCTGAGTTTTCCATGTGCTATTCCAACATTATATTAAGCCAGTGCTTCGGAGTGATGAGGGAATATTGCAAAATCAATTAATCCATTAGGTATGCATTCACTGCTACCTTTTTTTCCCCTTGGAAAATTGAGTTTCTTTTTTTCCTTTTTTTGTAGAAATTCCGTGTGGAATACCATGACAGATGAAAAACAAACAAACAAACAAACACAACCCTTCTGTATGTTCATGAATGGTGGTGGTTCTAGGAAAAGCATGATGGATAGCAAAGAAAATCCATGTCCAGAATATGTGTCTATGCCAGTGAGGACAAATCTGTAGCTATGTGGGAAGGAGTTCAATGTCATGAGTCTGTTACCAGGTAGCTGGGTGTCTTCTGGGAATGATGCTTTAATGATACCGAGTGTTGGTCTCTGCTTTTGGCAGTTTAGGCATTCTCTTACTGAAGAGAATCATCACAGATCTTTACAAAGTTGCAGGTACTTTTTATATGTCTGTGTTTCTCAAAAGCTTAGTGAAAGGATTGTCTTCTGGGCCCTCCTGGGAGGGTGCAGTTAGAGTATTTGTGTACAGTTTGCGTGTGATGTGTTCTCTGACCATGACTTGAGATGAAAGTTTAAAGACCTGTTTATCACTTCCATTCTGTAAACAATGCACTCACTAAAATCCTCTCATTCCACAGTCCTTGTAGGTGTCCTTGTTGCCATAAGAGTCAAGTGTAGTAACAACTTGAGTCCCCATTTCCCAAGGCACTTGTTTCAGTAAATACTTCATCACAATCAATCACAGGTAGCAACTTGATTAACTGTAATGAGACTACGTGCCATGGGCTATCAGAGTCCTATTTCCGATGGGCAAGGAACTCAATACTACATTTAAGCTCAAGAACATGACCAACTAATCCAAAAATAACTGAGGATCTGATTCCTAAGTTGACTCCTAGAACCAATTTCTATGTAAGTAAGGGTTCATTCAGGCAACAGACACAACACTACTATTTGAACCAAGAAAATTACATATAAAGAACTGTTAACTAGTTATAAAGTTCGTACATAGGTAAAGGAAAGCTTGGCAGTAGAACACTAAGATATCTATTACAGAATGTAGCTACCACCCCTCGGGCTGAGGTAACAAAGGGAAGAGGTTGGAATTATTAAAACAGAGGTAGGGACTCTATGGACCCGAAATGCAGACATTAGAGAAGGAGATGATGCTTAGCTAGTGCTGGTATATCTGAGCCCAGAAAAAGGGCCCTCTGGGCATGGGACTCAACTCTGGAGAGGGGGCATCAGAACATTCTCGATGGTGTTGCTAAGAGAAGAAGACCTGCTAAAGCTGATTCTGCAAGTGTAGGAAAACCTAGAAACAAATTTTGGCTACTGCTATGGGACAATATGAAGTGATGTTCAGAGTGCCTGCCCTCAGGAGGGACAGAGTGTGGCCTGTTCCTCCTGCAGCCTTGCAGCCTCCCTCCAGTGCTTGCTGCTTGTTGATAGAGTCTCATAGGGAGCAGCTGGCAAAGTCAGTGTGGTCTGCAGAGCTCAGCCCAGGGGTCACAAAGCAGAGTGTAGAAGGATGAGTCTGGAGCTGAGGACACTGACTTTATAACTGGCACTTCTTCTAGGACTGCTCTGATCCCCATTCCTTTTATAAATCCAGAGCAGGAATCTGTTTAGACATACAGAATATTCTAGGTCCAATGAATTCTATAAAATCATGTTGTTCCCCACTGCAGAGGCATTTGGCATATGGGCAACTTGCTCCTCTTCTCCTGGCCTTTGTGGTGTCACATCCCCTGGCTTTTCTGTAACTTTTCTGTTTCCTGTTAGTCTCATTTACAGGCTTTTGGCTTCAGCATCTTTTCCCTAAACTGGCCCTTCCTCCTGTATTTGCTATTTCAATAAATGGCATTAATTTCCACACAGTCATTCCAGCTAGAAATTGAAGAGTCACTTTCCTACCTTATCCAGCGTGGGCATCCCAATGGATACCAAAACCTGAGTGTTATACTTACTAAACCCGAGTGTTCTACTTACTCCCTAGTCATCTGTCACATAACGCCCCTTCCATAGCCCCTAACTGGCCCTCATCATTACTCATTAGCCCCCTTTTATCAGACTTCCCTGCCTGTGCCCTAGGCCCTCCTAACCCTTCTACCACACTTCTTGCTTAAAGTCCTTCAGTGCTTCCTACCACTTCAGCTCAATGGTTGTACCCTAGCACTGTGCTAGAATCACCAGAGGACCTTTCAAAAATATGGATTCCGACCCTGCCACTAGAGACTTCATTTCAC
Source organism: Myotis nattereri (assembly GCF_964212035.1). Classification (NCBI taxonomy): domain Eukaryota; kingdom Metazoa; phylum Chordata; class Mammalia; order Chiroptera; family Vespertilionidae; genus Myotis; species Myotis nattereri. The sequence continues at coordinate 27,166,266 of NC_138093.1, read as the reverse complement.
CTGGTCTGGACAGGTGCCCAGTCTTTTATATTTTTTTAGACATTTCCCAGTTGATTCTAATGTTCAGCAAAGTTGGTGAGCCATGGCTTGAGCCTACATATCCAGCTTCCTATATAATGCTCATTTCTGTTTCTCTAACCATTTCTTCAGAGCTTTTCCCAAATCATCATGTGCCCCAGTCTTTATAAACCACTAGTTTACTTGCCTCAAATATCCTTCGCACTCCTTCTCTTCCTTATAAACTCCTCATCATCTTTTAAGGCTCAACATAGGCACAAATCTGGGAAGTGACTGTTCCCAACCACTAAAGTTTGTAATGAGCAGTTAAGAGCACATGTTTGGGAGTCTGAAAATTTTAATCTCAACTCTACCATTTATACAAGATATTTATCTGTTCTTGTGCAAGTTGCTTTGCCTATCTAAGCTTCATATCCTCCTCTGTAAAATGGTGGTAATATCTGCCTCAGAGGGTGGATACACCAGATAATATATTTGTACTGCCTAGCATAGTACAGTAGATATTATCTAATAATCAGCAGCAGCATACACATTAATTTATCTTTCTTCCCCATAAATCATAAGCACAGCATTGGCAGGGACTGTATCTCTTATTTTTGTGCCACAATCCTTAATGCAGCATTTGACACAGCATAGGTACTAAATAAAATGTCTATCAATGAATAAAAACATGGTTCCTGTCCTAGATGTCTCCGAGTCTATTTAAAGAGTCATCCTTTTATCTTTTGCAGTTACACAATAGGTGGCTCGTAATTGTTTTTTTAACTGACTTCCATGTGGTAAGTGATATAGCAATTTTTGCCCTTAATCTACAAATTAGAATTGTTCACCTATCTCAGCTCCCATTTATACCCAATATACCCAATATTTTCAACAATATTTATTGAGTAACACATGCACCAGGCATCACCCTAGGTACTGAGGAGAAATCTGTGAACCTCTTCTTTGGTTCTTTACATATTTAGTGGTGTATAAGGTGTGGAAGGAAGGAAGGGAGGGAGGGAGGGTAAAGAGGGACAGAAAGAGGGAAGGAGGGAGGGAGGGAGGGAAAACAGAAAGACCTCTAAGCTGGCTGCTTTCTCCACGCACCCTCCTCCACCTTCTCCACTTTTACAAGTATCTTCTTTACTCTTCATTGTGTTTTTTTTTTACAAAGTCTATACAATCTCGTAAGACCTATTTCAAATGCTGCCTTTCCACAGGGCTCCAGTGAGCCTCCAGTTGGAATCAATAATTTCCGAGTGAATATATGATCACTGCACCTTGTGTCTGCTTTCATGACTATCACCTTTACACACTGCTGGAGACAACTGGTCTACCTCCAACTATTCCAGCAGACCATGTATCTTCATACCCTTCACAATATGTAGCATAGCTCTATAAAAAACAGTTATCCAGAAACTATTTTTTTAACTGCAATTTTATCTATTATCCAGGAGTTATTGTTTTTGTAATCTTTTTACCCTCAGTTATTGGAATATTTTTACCACAGTCAACAGGATTATCATCACCATCAATCATTATTATTGTCACAGAAGCGTAAATGTTTTTATGATTAGAGAAGTTGTAAAAAATAATTGAAAAAGTGAGTTATTTTCTTTAAACATAATGGGGAAAAACACAACCACAAAATCACTATCTTTAAAACTTCTGCAGTGAAGGTAGAAACATGCCATAAAAAAACACAGCATATTTCTGAAACCTCAATTTCCTGTGAGTCATCCTTAGGGAAATACAATATGAAAAGAATCAGCACCGATTCCAGATGGGGAGGTTCCTTGAAATACCCTCAGAGTTGCATGAGGATGTCCTCTGAATTGTTTGTGATTTATTAGTTTATATCGTGTCTGGACAAGAAATGTGTCATTCAGCTTGATCTCTCTCTCTCTTTCTCCAAGTCCTCTTATCTCAAGTGTTCACTGTAAATTTGCCAAAAGAAAAAGGATTTTTTGAGTTTATAGAATTCAATAACCATGCTGAGAACGTCTTAGAGTCACTTTGTTAAGTCACTTGCTTTAACAGCAATAGCAATATTCTGTGAATTAATAATATACTACTAAAAAGAAACAATACATTGTGGAGATGAAGAACACAGAATCTGGAGTTAAATTTCCTGGGTTTGAATGCTAAGTCCACTATTAAGAGTTGTGTGACCATGAACAGGTTACTTAACCTTTTTGTCTCTCAATTTCCCAATCTGACCTACCTCATAATATGTATTTGCATCATTAGATTAATTAACACTTATTAATTTTAGGCTAGAACAGAGTAGCACTCAATAAGTCTTAGATATTATCATCAAAATTATTAAAATGTTTATCTTTCCAACCTTACCCCAAGCATACTCCCTCCTCCCCATCTGTCCTTCCTTCCCTCCTTCCCTCTCCCTCTCTCCCTCCCTCCCTCCCTTCCTCCCTCCATTCACAAACTTTATTGAGGAATTATTGTGTTCCAAGTACTGCTCTATATGCCGGGAGAAGAGAGGTGAACAAATCAGACAACCATCCTTTCATGAGGAGGAGCCTTTGTTTATGAGAAGGAATCAGACAATAAACAAACAGGTCTATAGCATAATGCTAGAGAGCAATGACTGATAAGTACTATGGCAGAAAATAAGGCAAGGTAAAGCAAACGTGTCCATTTCAAGTACAAAGAGGAGGCAATGATATACGGAAGTCTGAATTGAATGTAAGTGGATAACTGTTTCAGATTTCATACTGTATATAACATGTACTTGCTGTTCTGACTTATGCCAAGAGAGTGCTCATCAAAACTTCTATACTTTGTTCTGTCAATTTGTATTGGGGTATCTGGAAGTCCAGATTGTCATAAAGTAGAGCTGACCAAGAAGAAAGGGGATCTGGAGACATGATACATGCTGCAGGACCTGTAGGGAATCTATGAAGCCCAGAAAGCAATGATGGAAGACAGTTCACTTTCTGGTCAACATTAGAGTAGCCCTGGTTAAATAATAATAGTAATGATAGTACTTTATGAATTGGGAAACAGACTTCAGGAAGTTAAGTGACTTAACTTAGTTTCATAATTGGTAAACTGGGAATTGAAAACCTATTTCATGGAGTTGTTGTAGAGATTAAAGCTAATGACTAAAAGTGAGGAGTGAGTGATTCAAACCCAGGATGGCCAGACTAAAAAATCCATGGTATTTTCACCAAGTAGCCCTCCTGATCCCAGCAGGCAGTAAACACCTGCATTGAGGTCATCTTGCTGTCACAGTGAAAGTGCTTGGCCGTGGAGTCATGAGTGCTGTTTGAAGATACAGGCCTATCAGGACAAGAAAAGTCCCTCAAACTGTAGGAACCGAAGTGCCTGGCATTAAAGTAAGACAGAATAATATGTATAACCATAATATAATGGTTATACATACACCTTTATTTTTAGTATGAGTTAGTATTCATAATCCTTAATACTTGGGATTCTGATCCTTAATCTTTAAATAACAATGTGGTATTAGGTTGCAAATATTCAGAGGTAGACACTATGTAGTAGAAAGCACACAGGTCTTGAAATTGAAATTTGAGTTTTGATTTTAATTCCCAATCAATGAGAACTTATACTAGTCATTTACTTTTTCTCAGATTATACAACCACAAAATTGGCACCAGTCTTGCTCTATATTGTTTATAAAATTGTTATTAAAATAACATGAATCAATATACTTAAAGAGTGTGAAATACTGATGTAATATAAAAGGTGATATTTTTGTCTTCCTGTACAGTTGCAGGTAAATTAAAAACAAACAAACAAATAAAAAAACAGGTTCTATACACTAGTACATTTAACACTGGGAGCTGTCATTATTTAGGAAAATTATGGTAATTCTTTGGCCAAAATTTCAACTCTTGTAAAAATGAAGTTTCTCAAATGCATCTATTTATAACTCTGAATTTTGTGTGTTGGCTTTACTCTAATTTAAAAAGCCAACATCTTTAGCCCATGTTATTGAAACACGTTAGCCTAGCCACATGTCAGAGTGGTGATGAAAGCTGCTAAGATAGGTGTTCAGGGGTGACACCTAGTAGTTGAGTGTTAAAGGTTCCTCCGACTCTTCCCCGGACAGTAAGCTGAACTTATGACTTCAGAGGTGGTCCTAACTGCAGATGGAAACTATCAAGAGTCCATTGCAACAACAGAATAGAAGGCAGCTGTATTATGAAGTGGACCATGGCCTACTCAGGGGAGAAGTAGGAAAGATTAAGAGCATGGTAGGGAGAATCTGATTTTTATATGGGTTCATTTATGCAATATCATGAAAGTTATTCACTTTCCTTTTTCTCCTCAATTACAAATATTCTCCAGTGAGTCCTATCATTATGGATATGCTAATTTTTTTTCTTCTTTTTCTTTTTTTTTTAATATTTTTTATTGATTAAGATATTACATATGTGTACCCTCTACCCCCCCGCCCCCGCTCATCCCCTCACCCCCTCGTTGTCCGTGTCCATTGGTTAGGCCTATATGCTTGCATATATGTCCTTTGGTTGATCTTTCCCCCTTGCCCCCACCCTCCCCTACCTTCCCTCCAAGGCCCGACAGTCCAATCAAAGCCTCTCCGTCTCTGGATCAGTCCTTGTTCATCAGTTTATGTTGTTCATTATATTCCACAAATAAGTGAGATCTTGTGGTATTTATCCGCTCTCCAGTTCCATCCATGCTGTGGCAAATGGTAAGAGTTCCTTTTTCTTCTTCCTCTTCTTAAAGAATACCTTTCAGCATTTCATATAATGCTGGTTTGGTGGTGATGAACTCCTTTAGCTTTTTCTTATCCGTGAAGCTCTTTATCTGACCTTCCATTCTGAATGATAGCTTTGCTGGATAAAGTAATCTTGGTTGCAGGTTCTTGCTATTCATCTCTTTGAATATTTCTTGCCACTCTCTTCTGGCCTGCATGGTTTCTGTTGAGAAATCAGCTGACAGTCGGATGGGTACTCCCTTGTAGGTAACTGACTGTCTTTCTCTTGCTGCTTTTAAGATTCTCTCTTTATCTTTTGCTCTTGGCATTTTAATTATGATGTGTCTTGGTGTGGTCCTCTTTGGATTCCTTTTGTTTGGGGTTCTCTGCGCTTCCTGGACTTGTAAGTCCATTTCTTTCACCAGGTGGGGGAAGTTTTCTGTCATTATTTCTTCAAAAAGGTTTTCAATATCTTGCCCTCTCTCTCCTTCTGGTACCCCTATAATTCTGATGTTGGTACGCTTGAAGTTGTCCCAGAGGTTCCTTACACTATCTTCATATTTTTTGAATCTCTTTTCTTTTTTCTTTTTCGGTTGGGTATTTTTTGTTTCTTTGTATTTCAAATCTTTGACTTGATTCTTGGGATCCTCTTGTCTGCTGTTGGATCTCTGTAAATTATTCTTTATTTCAGTCAGTGTATGCTTAATTTCTAGTTGGTCCTTTTTCATGTCCTCCATGGTCTCACTATACTCCTTGAGGGATTCATTAAATTTATCGGCGGTTTCCATAAAATTCTTGACAAACCTTATAAACGTGGCCTTGAACTCTATATCCAGTCGTCTGCCCTCCTCTGTTTCTGCCAATTCTGACCTGTTTCTTTGTCTCCGCATTTTGGCTGCTTCCCTGTGTTGATAGAGTGGCCCTGCGCGCCAGGTGTCCTGTAGGGCCCAGTGGCTCAGCCTCCCCAGTTACCTGGGGTGGACACTCTTGGTGCCTTGGTTGTTGTAGGATCACTGGGAGGAATTGACCTCCAGGCCAATTGGCTGTGGGAAGCAGCTGTGTCTGAAGTGGGAGAATGGTCCCCCTCTGACCACTGGGTACAGTGGCTCCTGGATCTAAGGAGGTGCTAATTCAGCCCCTGCCTGAGGCCACACAGCCGGGGCCACGAAGAGGCTCAGCTGTGAAGCAATGCAAGCCGCTGCGGGGCCTTGGGCCTTCTCTTGGAAGTTCCGGGTCTGCCTGGCTGGGCTGTAGTTAGGTACATTCACATGCAAAAGCCTCTGCCGCAGCCTGGGTGGGGCGGGGTCTCAGGGAGTCAAAGGGAGGAGAAAGAAGCTATGGCTGATTCTCCGCGCCCGGAGTTGCGCGTCTCAGTGTCCCGGTAACGGCTGCAAGCATCTCTGAGGGAAATCCGCCCTCAAGTTCGCCCGCTGCCGCCTGACAGACCAGCCTCTCCCCGTATGAGTCCTGGGTCCCCAGAGACTTCCCGGAACCGGAGTTCAGAGTAGTCGGGAGCTTGTGATTCAAAAAGACAGCTGCGTCCTCAGGTGCCACCCCCTTTCCGCGCGCGCGAGCCGCCGCCGTACCTCTGCACTCAGCCTCCGCAGCTCCTCTGGCTCTCAGCGTGCTTTTCTTTTCTTCTAGTTGTAGAAATTACACTCAGCCAGCCTTCCTGTTGTTCTGGACGATGTTTGCTCCGTCCTTTGGGATATTTTTCAATTGTTGTGTGAAGCGACTATTTCCTGGTGTTTATCTATGACGCCATCTTAGTTTCTCCTTCCAAGCTCTTCTTAAATGGCTATAATCTCAAGACACTGGGCTCAAACTGGGAATGTAGGAAAGTGAATTCCTGTATATTCCAGTGGCTAAAAGCATAGGATTCGGGGTAAGTAGCCTTGAGGTTGAGTCTCCGTGTCACCATTTACTCCTGCTGTGACTCAGGGCAATGCTGTTTGCTTCTCACAGCGAAGCTTCATCATCTTCAAGGTATGTCTCAGATCCCATGCAGTTTTCTAAGCCCATCTTCTTCAGGACACCATGATCTCTCGAATATGCTAATTTTTTCACTTAGAAAGGATTGGGGTGGAAAGAGATATTTGGTTTTCTGATATCATTGCTTTGGAGACACTGGATTTAAAAAAAATGGACCTCAACGATATGAGGAATAAGAGAAGGATTCAGTAGATAGTTTTCATGCTCCAGATGCTCTGGATTAGTGAAGGTGCAGCCGTGGGCAAACTATGGCCCGCGGGCCGGATCCGGCCTGTTTGAAATGAATAAAACTATTGAAAAAAAAGACCATACCCTTTTATGTAATGATGTTTACTTTGAATTTATATTAGTTCACACAAACACTCCATCCACGCTTTTGTTCCGGCCCTCCGGTCCAGTTTAAGAACCCATTGTGGCCCTCGAGTCAAAAAGTTTGCCCACCCCTGTGAGGATCTGGACTTCTTTGGAAATGGTGGCTACTCCTTTCTAACAGTGAGAAACTGGCCACTGTTCTGTGAAGCAGGAGGAACAGCTCAGTGCTTTTTATGGACCAGGCAGCATCACCCCCTTGGTGGCAGCCTACCTAAGTTTTAGGAGCATGCATACGAAGAACGTTATTTCTATAAGATGAATCTTAAAACCCCAAGTCTATAAGTGACAATGAATGTTGCTTGTCCATGTTGCCAAACAGCCCACGAAACAAAGCCTTCTATCTCTCCCTGACTTCATTCGAAGTGTCACTTTTATTTATCAGAACCTTCTCTTGTTTGGCAGTTCGCAGCATTGTTGCACATGTCCACAGAAACGTTAGAAGTGCCCACAATAGGATTCTTTCCCTGATCAAAATTCCACCCAAATTAAAACCAGGGGTATAGCTTTTTTTCCAACCAAATTTAACTTTGCAACTGTGTTGTCCAGATGTACAACGTCTCTGACAGTTTGTTTACAGATGGCACACAAGCACTGCTGTGGAAGACAGAGGAGCTGTTGTCTTGGCAGCTGACTGTCAATGCACTCGGGGTAGCTGTTCGTGGGGCCTTTACTGGAAATCTGAACATCTGACCGACTCAGAGGATGGCTTTGTTTGGTTCTCTGCCAATCAACATCTTCCTAAGCCCTTGGAATCTTTTGCACAACTTAGTTTCCTATCGTGTTCTGTCAAGACACAGCTGTAGTTCAGGGGAGTACTTAGAGCATTTCAATTATATACTTCAAGAATGGCATGTCCAAGTTAATTAGTTATGATTCTGGGCATTGTTCTGGATGTCAATGATTTTCTTGCAGAAGAAAGGAGAAGGGATGCATGTTTTCCCACTGTTTTTTCACTGCTAGTGAGTTTGGACACTGCTTTTTGAGTCATTTTGTTTATTTCTAAAGATTTTATCTGCAATGATATACAATAAAAATTAACAATCAGATCATGTCTTCATACTGTCCAAAGTTCAAGAACAATTAGGCTCTTAAAAAAATCAAATGAAGTCTGTTTTATTTGCAGAAAAATTCTAAGAGTGTTATTAGTTGAGATGGTTTAATTCAGAGGTCCTCAAACTTTTTAAACAGGGGGCCAGTTCACTGTCCCTCAGACATTCCACACATGCGCACTGCGGGCCCGAGACGAGTTGGCTGCTAAGCAGAATAGGCAGTGGCGGCAAAAACACCCGGCGGGCGGGATAAATGTTTTCGGTGGGCTGCATGTGGCCCGCGGGCCGTAGTTTGAGGAACCCTGGTTTAATTCATCTAAAAGTTTAATTTAAAGAACTTTGTGTCTTAGTCATCTTGGCCTGCCATAATAAAATGTCACAGACTGGGTGGCTTAAAAAACAAACACTTATTTTCTTACAGTTCTCGAGGCTAGAAGCACAAGATCAAGGTGCCAGCATAGTTAGTTTTGATGAGGGCTCTCTTCCTGGCGTATAGACAGTTGCCTTCTTGCTGTATCCTCACAGGTCAGGGAGAGAGAGAGAAAGAGAGCAAATTCTCTGGTGTCTACACTTATAAGGGATCGAATCTCATCATGAGGGCTCACCCCTCATGAACTAATCTAAACCTAATTATCTATCAAAGGTTCCACCTCCAAATACTATCACATTGGGGGGTGGGAGGCAGGCTTCAATATACAAATTCAGGGGGAACACAATTCAGTCCATAGCAGCCTACTTTGTCACTGCGCATATAAACCACTTCTTCCCCCTCTGAATGTATACGACCATCCAGACTCTTACAGTCATTTAGTTAGGGGTGTGACAGTTTTAACATAACATTGATTTCACTTCACTTTAATTTAAACAATATAAAGTAAGTAGCCTCATCCTTGTGGAACTTAAGAGATGACTGAGGGAGATAAATTATCTGTGAAATAATGGAGGGAGAGCTATTAGCAGGCTCGAAATAGGCAAGGACTAAAACCACAAAAACTTCCAATATTTCTACTTTAAAAAATGTAAGAATTGACATAAAGAAAGCCAAATCATTTGGGTGTTTGAGAACTGAAATATTCATCTGATGAACGAATGAATGTTAGAAGTTTTGACAGTGTGTAGGCAGGTTTTAGGTCATTGGTTAGTAAGCTGATTTACAAATTATTAGGCTTGTCCCCAGAACAGCACACTGGATGGTTCAAACAAACCATTGTGGTAGGTCTATGATATCATCACTTCGGACGCATGGCACCTAAGTGCAGGCCATAGGAAGGACCCTGTGTTGCAACCTTTAAAAATTACCACGCATCTCTTCGGTGACCTCTTCTAGCTGGGCAGTCCGCAGAGACGGAGCACATTTTAGCTGGGCCAAACTGATCCTATCTGGGTGGGCCAGCCCTTGAATTTTCATTAAATCAGTCGGCCAAATCCCAGCTGTTAACAGGAGTTTGTTCAATTCTTTGGCTTTCTGACAAAAAATAGTTAAGGATCTGAGGTTTAGGGAAATTCCCAAGGGATTCAGAGGTAGTAACATTCTCCATATCTCACAAGCTGCTTAAGCTTTATTACGCTTGTGAAAGTAAGTGGTCAAACTTTACTTATTTTTAAATTATGTTTTTGTTGAATTTTTAGAGAGAGAGGAAGGGAGAGGAATAGATAGAAGAAACATTGATGAGAGTGAACCATAATTGATCAGCTGCCTCCCACACCCCCTCCACTGGGGATCAAGCCCAAAACCCGGGCATGTGCCCTGACCGAGAAGCAACCAGTGACCTCTTGGTTCATGGGTGGAAGCTCATCAACTAAGAAACGCCAGTGCTCAAACTTTAGGCAACTCACATATTCAACTCGGAGACTGATAATGACTTAGAAATAAGGCTTCACTGCTTTAAATATACAGCTGAATCTGTACCCCTTTGGAGATCTGAGTTCAAGTCCAGATTCTGCCACTTATCAATGGATCACTTATCTGAAAATCACTCGTCATTCTGATCCTCATTTATTTATTCATAGTTATATTAGTAAAATGTTTGAGATTTACTAGTTTCTGAACAAAACACTTGAGAGATTATTATCTAATCTAATACAATAGTCATTTCTAAAAAAGCATTCTTGTTAATAAAATTAAATAATTTCAATCAAATTAACTGAATGATTTATCCAAGAGCAGTTTGACTATTTTATTAGTATGCCCTTGACCCCTCCCCAATGTAGTAGATAATTGCTTTTACCATAATTAATTGTCAACCTACTGTTTTTGTTATATTTACAAATACCATATAAAATGAAAGAAACCTTGGGATATTCTATAAGCAAGGATCTATTCTCAGTTCTTGAACTCATATTTGTTTACAAGTAAGTCAGTTTTAAAATATGTTTTTGCTGTTTTTTTAGAGAGAGAAGTTAGAGGGAGAGAGAGATAGAAACACTGATGAGAGAGAAACATTGATTGGCTGCTTTCAGCATGCCCCCTACTGGGGATCAAACCTGAAACCTGGGCAAGTGCCCTGACCGGGAATTGAACCATGCCCTCTTGGTACACAGCTCAATCCACTAAGTCATACTGGCCAGGCCAGTATTTAAAAGTATATCTCTCCTTAGAACCGGGGCTCTCAAAGTGTGGGCCCTGACGCCACAGCATCATCATCATCTAAAAATTTATTAGAAATTTATTAGAAATGCAAAATCTCACTTCGCACACATATTATACCTAGTAAGTCAGAAACTTTGGGGGTGGGCACTATTTTAATAATCTATATGTTAACATTCTATATTTAACATCTATATGTATAACAATCTATATTTTAATAAGCCTTCCCGGTTATTCTGATATATGCTAACATTGGAAAACTACCTCCTTAGAATATAAGCTTTATGAGGGCTGAGACCATCTTTTGCTCACTACTGAATCCTCAGCACTTAGAATAGTGCTTGCATTTATTAAATGCTCAATTAATAGTCACTGAATAAATGAATGAATAAATTGATACCTTTATCAATACATCGGGGAAAGAATCATAAAGACTTGCTCATAATTAGCAAAGAAAAAAGTAGGAGGGATAACAAATATAATGAATTATAGTATCCGAATCCAAGATGATCTAAAAGAATGGTTTGATAGATTCAGCAAGAATAAATTTAACATAGATAAAATCAATTCTTACATTTGGATAAGAAAAAGAAAAGCTCCTGCACCAATACATATTAGGAAGGTTATCATTTGGATATAATATGTAAAAAAAAAAGAACTTGAACTTAATTTAAGATACATTTCACGTGAGTCAAGAGTGGGTATGGTTGCGGGAAGATGCTAATGTAATCTCAAACTGCATTACAGGGAGTGTGATATTCCATCCTGAACAAGTTCGGCTTCAGTCCTTTCTACACTGCTCAGATGTCATCTGAACTGCTGCATTCGTTTCTAAGAGGAAGGTGTACACTCAAAGCATTAAAAGAGAAGTAACTGGATTCATCGATTTATTTGTTTAAAAATTAATAAAATGAAATAATTGGGCAAGGCACTGGGAATACAAAGATCAATGACATGGCCCCTGATTCTAAGGAGCTCACAAATGACAGAGGGTTCAGGCACCTACCACAGTAGCAAGGACACCTACCAATCTAGTGTTCTCCTATGAGCACCAGAAGGCAGACTGAGTCAACATGCTCTGTGGAGCTTAAAAATACATTCAGACACAACTTTAAAAATTTCCAGCTTCGGGAAGAGAAGGCAAAGTAATAGCTATCATAAAATGTTTGAAGTAAGGAGCGAAATTGGACTTTTAGCTTTAAAGGTCTATAGTAGGAGATAGGGACAGTGAATATAACTCTGAAGAGATTGAAAGTTTGATATAAAAAAGAACTTTCTAAAAGTGAAAGCTGCTGAAGGCTGCAAGGAAATTCTTGGAAAAGAGAGAACATAAGCTAGGGACACTCTAAAGGGTGCTTTGCTTTGGAAGAGGGTTGTGATATATCAATTTTATGAACTCTTTTTACTCTGAAATTCTATATAATTCACTGTGATTCTGGTTAGGATAGAGAAAACCCAATTTTATTTGGGATCTATTTTAAAGGCAAGTGTCTTTTACACTAAAATCCTTAATAGTACTCCCTGTAGGCCAAGCCCAACAGTCAGAGAACAAGGGATCGTGTGAGGTCACCTTAGAGAACACAGTGGGAATGGCTGACAAGTGGAGCTTGAATACAGAGCAAAATTTCACTGTGAGGAGATGGAAGCAATGGCTGTAGATTATTTGGGGACAAATTTAGGAGAATGTGGATGGCTAGGCAAAGAAATAAAACTTGCCATCACACAACAGGGGACTATTGAAGGTTCTTGAGTACAGGGTGATGTGATAAATTAGCATTTTATCAGCATAGTAGTCCCCTTATCCACGGTTTTGCTTTCCATGGTTTCAGTTATTTGTAATCAACGGTGATCTGAAAATATTAAGTGGAAAATTCCAGAAATAAACCATTTATTAGTTTTAAATTGTGCACTATTCTGAGTAGTGTGATGAAATCTCATAAAATCCTGCTCCATGCCAAAGTGAATCATCCCTTTGTGCATCGTATTCATGCTGTACACTTTACCTGCCTGTTAGACACCTAATAGCTATCTCGGTTATTAGATCAACTGTCAAGGTATTGCAGTATTTGTGTTCAAGTACTTATTAAAGCTTCCCAAAGCACAAGAGTAGTTTAAACTTTATCATAGGTATATAACAAATAGTACTTTCTATATAGAGTGTGGTACTATCTGCAGCTTCAGGCATTCACCGGTGGATGGGGGGTGGGGGTGGGGCGCATATTGCAGTAGGAGGAGGATTCAGCAATTAGGTAGGACTCAGATGTGAGGTTTGGAAAGCAAAGTTAGGAAAGGACAATGCATGACACAATGACAAGATTCATTAGGAATTGTTAACTAATTGCAACTGAAATTAAAAGGATTAAAAAATATAGCACAATTTGAAACCTGCAGGACTAAAGAATTGTGAGCCACTGACAGAATAAGGGAATTAGAAAAGATCTGTAAGGAGTGATGATTCTGACTCCAATTCTGGTGGTGGGAGGGTTTCCTACACCATCAAAAATTCTCAACACCAGCTGGGTGACCTACAGTTTGACTCAATTCTGACCCTACCTAGAGAAAGCATCTGATTCCACTGGTTAAGGGCTCAGTCCCACAGGACTGCCCTCTACTTCAGAAATCAATTGCAAGCCTAAGTTGTCTCCTATGGTTCTGACTATAAATCATCGGTTCCCATGAGCCCCCTGCTTGAGTTCAATTAATTTGCTAGAGCAGCTCACAGGACTCAGGAAACAAGTTTACTCACTAGGTTCCTTATCATAAATGGATATAATTCAGGAACGGCCAGATGGAAGTGATGCATAGAAAAGGTCTGGAGAAAGGGCAGTTTTTTATGCCCTCTCCTCAAATCTCCATGTGTTCACCAGCCCAGAAACTCCCGGAAGCCCGTCCTTGTGGTTTCTTTATGGAGGCTTCATTATGTATGCACGATTGATTAAATCATTGACCACTGGTGATTAAACCAAATCTGTATCCCCTCCAACTTCCTGGAGGTTTGGGGGTGGAACTGATAGTCCCAACCTTGCAATCACAGGTTGGTTCTCCAGGCAACCAGCCCTATTTTAAGTATTTTCCAAAGGTCACTCATTAACACAACAAAAGACATGGTTGGCGTTCTCACCATTTAAGAAATTCCAAGGGTTTTAGGAGCTCAGTTCCAGAAACCAGACAAAGATCATGTGTATGTTTCTTATCCTAAATCACAGTATCACGAAGAGTCTAGATGGACCCATCCATTTGAAAAGTTGGCATGTTAGTCCCCTAGCTCATGATTTCTCTTCTATCGGAGAGCCTTTCCTAGAGAACATTCAGGGCCATGCAGAGTCATATCCCTAATGAATGAAAAGTTTTCCACTTAAGATCTATTGTCTGAAGAGAAGATATAAATTACCATTGGCTCCATTATCACCTTATCTTTCATTAAATTTCTGTTCATTTTTTTTTAACATCAATAACAAGATAACACTTTTTACATGTAGAATTTGTCACTATTTCAATGTAAAATTTCCAGCATACTTTTGTGGACAGATCGCAGCAGATACCATAGTTGCTTGGCTTACAAAAGATTTTATGTTCGAGATCATCACAGCAAATCTATGATGAGCCTTCACATCTAGAAAGACAATCCCAAGATAGCACATGGTTTTGAGATGGAGGATTTGGGGAGATAAAGCTGTGGACTTGCTTTTGGAAGTCAAAAGTTCTTATTCTGTGATGGGCTTCACAAAACACAATAAAGACTGGAGATAACGGGGCACCTCTGATCATTAAGAAAAAAGAAACTTAAATGGACAGTTTTGATGCTGCAAACCAACTTGTCATAATGTTGCTTGTTAATGAGAATGACTACCACTTCTGTCTAATTCACCTCCCCTGCTGGTTATTTGCTTTCTAATATAATTTTGCTAAAAACATTATTTTAATATAAAAATTTAATAATAATTTATGTATTCATATTAAGAGGATGATAAGGATGTGACTTACATCCTCTCCCTCCCTCCCATACACACACACACATTTTTCTTTGACTACCAACATACTTGTTGTATATTGGGTTCACATTAAGGTGAATTCTACTTCTTTATACCTTCCTGCATTTAAAGTATTTACTTATTTTATCTGAATTTAAAAAGGGTACAACTCTTAGGTTCCTATGCTACTCATGGATGGAGCTTTTAAAGCAAACACCTTCATTCTCCTCTCTTTTTTCCCCATTGTTATACCATTCTGAATAAAAACACTGGTAAGAAAAGCATGAGCTAGCATGATAAGCACTGAAAAAATAAAGCTGTTGTTTCTTAATCATTTGAGAAGTGGCCAAGGTTTCTAAAATCAAAGAAACAATAAATCAAACAAATAAATCCCAGAAAATATTTAAATTTGGAAAGAATTTCTTTTAAAAATATTAATGCAGTTTGCTCTGTTATTAAGTTGACCTTTCTCTATAACCAGGCTACATTTTTATAATAAAAAGAGAAAGAAGAAAAGTAACCATGTTATAGAGTGACCCTTAGGAAGGTCTATTCATCTTCTGTAACCTTTTTAATTGTCAGTTTACTTTTTTTTGTTCTATGAGGTGTGAGAGAGTTCTCTGTAAAGAAATCAAGGAGATTAAAGTTAATAAACTATATGTCAGAGAGAGGGCCTAAATAAGAAACACCATCAGCAAAATGGCCAGATGGTCTGGATAATGACGCTGTATATACCCAAAGAAAACCACAGCTGTTTATAAAGGCATCTGCTGACAAATGTTCATTTTGAATGGAAACCTACTCCAATGAACCAATGAGACTATTTAATTGAAGTTTAATATGGAAGCAGAAGAAATTTAATAATAGAACAGAACTTTAAAGAACTATCAGTCTTGTGCTCAGCACGCACCCTAGTTCTTTGAATGAATTTTTATTGTATGCTAGTGGTAGCTAATCATAACCAAATGTCCGAGTATATATTCCGTAGGCTTGGTCTCAACATCATGTGCTAAAGAATTTTCCACAGAGAACCTTAATTACTCCTGTGCATGTGCGTGAGTGGACAGAATATCTGTGGAAATTAGCAGCTCTCCCAGTTACATCCTGATTCCCAAGGAATAAGTTGTACCCATAGGAAGCCATCAACTTTTGCCTTGCCTCTAAAAGAATAAAATATTATTTCTATTCTCATAGAAGCAGAGCTACATGTTGTTTCTTAGAATTTACAAAATTCTGCAAGACCTAGGGCTGTAAAGATTTAATAAAACAAGGGTTCTATTTCCACGAATACTAGCTTTTCTCTATACATAGATCAGACAAACCTGCAGACTCTCCACCATAACCAGGCAGTTCTACAGCTGAAAGAATATCCAAAGGTCTTTTGCTTCAGTTTCCACATTCCTAGCCAGGTGAATGCCAAAGGATATATGACTGATGCTATTACAAATGCAATCGTAGCAATGGCCACACAAGATATATTTGTTCAACCATTTTTTCTATGTAGGAAAGAAAAAAAATACTACATTGTTTTAAACAGCACAATAATGTGATTTCCTACACAACCTAACATTTATAAAGTAGAAAGCAATTTAATGAGTTACCACTTCTCTGCTTAGATTATATTATACTTTGAGAGGGGTTTTTTGTTGCTGTTATCGTTGCTGCTCAACCATAATACAGGGTGTCCCCCCAAAATGTAAACACACTTTAACCGCTGATAGCTCAATTTTGAAAACTAAATGTATTTTAATAAACACTGTCTTTATAATTATTCAGTTATTTTTGGGACACCCTATATAGGCTCCTCTGTTTGTGTTTGCTGATTTTCCACATTAATGTACATCACTAATCTCTTACCTCAAAAATTTGCCCATTAATTTTCTGCTTGATGAAGATATTCTCACCATGAAATTCAAGCAACTGGTGATAATTTTGCAATGGAAACTTTTTCATATTTAAACATTGAGTAATTGCACACACATTGCTTGGAGACCATGCATATAAGACAGCGACCTCTTTATTTTTTTGTTTTTTATCCTCACTGGAAGATATGTTTCATTAATTCTAAAGAGAGGGGAAGGGAGGGAGGGAGAGAGAGATGAGAGAGAGAGACAGACAGACAGACAGACATGGATGTGAGAGAAGAACATCGATTGGCTGCCTCCCGCACAGGCCCTGAACAGGGATCAAACCCGCAACCTTTGGCTGTACGGGACTACATTCCAAACAACTAAGCCAACTGGCCAGGGCGACAGCAGTCATTTTTTAACCAAGGGTTCTCCAAGTCCCAAATGGTTACAACTGATTCCCTTAATAGTGTGTATTTGCCCAGATAGCATTAAATCACTAACAAATAGCTGTAGAACATTAAAGGGCTTCAGTAACTGACTTTGTAAACTTAAATTTTAAATAAACTTCACTTTTAATACATTCAGACACAAATTCTAAACTACCTTCACTGCTTCTCCCTGGGGTTGTTCACTAACTTCTCAGTGTTTCTTGGGCTTGATAAACCTCCTGCATACAATTCTCAAGCCTCTTCCCAACACCACTCGGAGAAGATGAAACACATCTTCTTGCTTTCTTATCAATTTGTGAGTTATATTAAATTTTCCTTATTTTTCTTGTTCAGGTGACTCAAAAGCAATTATTTATTTTGCCACAGCCTTTCTTTAGCACTTAAGATTGTCTTGGCTATGGAACACAGGTCCAGAAATGTCGGCTTCAGTCATAATAACCCTTAATATAATGCTTATTCTCCCAGGTAACTAAACTGGCTTGTACACACAAAGCATTCAAGTCATATTAGAGCACTGTATGTGGACTCATGCCTAATGAATGTGAGTGTCTGTGGAAGTTCTTGTGGGAGCTACTGACACAGTTAGTTAGAGCTGGAAGCATCAACCAGTACCAAAGCAGATCATTGTTAACAACGATTTACAACAAATTCAGATGATTTTATTGTTCATAGAGTCTTACAAGTGCAATAACCACAGTTCTCACTCCTCTTCAGCCTTTTGGTGTTTTTAATTCCACCTGGAACTCATTTTCTCAAGAAAGTCACTTGGGCATGTTTGCTCCTTTGATAACTACCGGACATCAAAACACATTCTAACTGGGAAAGTGAAAATTTATTTTAGAATCATCTGGCTGTTTTGTCTCCAGGATGCCAAACATCTGGATATTTGGGATGCCTCCAGATGATTGACTGAATTTTTCATTTTCATCCGACATGGTTTCTGGCATCATGGAAAAAGAGCATCAGGCATTGTTTACACAGTGGCCTGGGGCCCATTTCTAAAGAGGAAGCGGGTGCCTACCCACATGAGCTGCCCTGTCTGATACGGGGGAACCATCTGCTACTAGTTACGTCTTTGTTCTGTATTCTAAAAAGGTTACAGGGGATGGGACAGTTGTCCACTGATAATAAGAGGTGAAATCAGATAAAAATAGGGGCTAGATCGTGCAAGGCCTTCAAAACTATGTTAAAACAGAAAATCATGAAGAGCTATAAGCAGGGAACGAACAAGTTTACAGCTGATCTTAGAAATAATCATTCTGGTCGCAGGTTACCAGCTGGATTGGAGTCGGGGTGACGGGAGGTGGTAAACAGTGTATTCAAAGCCTACTGCAGTAACCGACGTGAGGAACCGATGGCCTGGATTACAATATGGACAGAGGTGATGAAGAGATAGTGAAGTTTTCTGAACATTAGTGGGAATGATCAGAAATAGACCTTGGGAAAATTAATATGACAGGGCTATGGAGGACAGAGCAGGAAAAAAAGAACAATTGGAAGCTGGAATAATAAGACTACATGAGAACTAAGGGCCTGAACTAAGGTAATGGCTTTGGGGATGGAGGATGAAACATATATGAGAGAGGTGGAGAAGTCAGAATGTCTAGGATTCAGCAGGATCTTTGCATAAGAGTAAGAATGAAGGTATTCCAAGACTAGTGAGGTTTCAAGACATGGTGACTGACAAGGAAAGAAACAGGAAAATCAGGAAGTTTAGCTTTGCTGAAGAAGGGTAACTCACCTTGAGATGGTGGTATCTAGATACAGCTCAGTGGAGATAGCTGTTTCAGAGTGCAGAACTGGAGCTTAGATGTGAAGCTGGAAGTAGATATGTAGATTTGAAATGAGAAAAGTGAATGAAATTACCAAGCAGAGAGGAGGGCAGAAGACCTGCTATTATATCATGGCAGAGAGAAGATGACACAAGTCAGGCATAGAAAATGAATAATTAATCCTCAGGAATAATAGGCTGAGTAAATCGGAGAGGCCAGGATCGCATGGGCCATGTGGCACAACTCTCAGGCTTGTTAACCACTTATGTTTCCCAGGCATCCGACTCTTCAGAACTTTCCTACACACCTGAGCTGCCAGTTTTATAAACAGAGAAAACACTCGTGGACTGTGATGAAAGAATTTCTTTCTCTCTGGCTCTAGAAAAGTAAGTATTTTGACAATTAATTGAACTATATTCATATTTCTCTCGTGTCTATTTCTTGCTGAGACTTGGGAGATTTCTCTGCTTTACTGATTACCCTCTAGTTCAGCAGTTCTCAACCTGTGGGTCGTGACCCCTTTGGGGGTCGAATGACCCTTTCACAGGTGTTGCCTAAGACCATTGGAAAACACATATATAATTACATATTGTTTTTGTGATTAATCACTGTGCTTTAATTATGTTCAATTTGTAACAATGAAAATACATCCTGCATATCAGATATTTACATTATGATTCATAACAGTAGCAAAATTACAGTTATGAAGTAGCAACGAAAATAATTTTATGGTTGGGGGTCACCACAACATGAGGAACTGTATTAAAGGGTCGTGGCATTAGGAAGGTTGAGAACCACTGCATCTAGTTCCTCTGGTCCATCTACCTTCTTCATCCTTCTTATGTCTTTACCCTGGGCACTTGATCATTACATTGGTCCAATTGTTCTTCTCTGGATCGAGCTCAACAAAACTCCAGTCTTGCTGCCTACATCTCTGACTACTATGCCCATGGTCCTAAGAAAAAGAGTCTGTTTCTTAGGACCATGGGCATAGTAGTAGACTCACATTGCTTATGCCTATATATAAATTAGAAATTACCCCTTGCCTGGCCAGTGTGGCTCAGTGATTGAGTGTTGACCTATGAACCAGGAGGTCACAGTTCGATTCCCAGTCAGGACACATGCCTGTGTTTCCAGCTCAGTCCCCAGTAGGGTGCGTGCAGGAAGCAGTTGGTCAATCATTCTCATCATAGATGTTTCTATCTCTTTCTCCCTTACTCTCTAAAATCAATAAAAATTATTTTAAAAAAGAAAGAAAAAGAAATCACCCCTTATTTCTGACCCTCTACTGGCTTACAGTGGCCACTGGCTCCAACACTCCATTTATAATGCAGAATTGACATTTTCAGTTTGAATATATTTAGTCCAGATCCAAAGGGGGATGAGGGAGAAAAATTCAAGAAGGAAAAAAGTAAATCAAATACTGCAGAGGTTGAGAAGGATAACAGAGAAAAGATTATTGTACTTGGTAACAAATAATGGATGTTAAAAGACACTAGAATGTTGATGGCAGAAGAAAGACTATAAGGAAGAATAAGTTTCTCATTTACAGAAATTAGGTCCATGTAAGCAAGTATTAATACCCACTACTTACTATTTAAGTACTAAGTAAAAAAAAAATCCCACTTAAGATGGGTTTTATTCAGCATCTTACTTAACACCTTTGATAAAAGATTTATAATAGAAATTTCAACGGGAGGTTCTCTCTCTCTCTCTCTCTCTCTCTCTCTCTCTCTCTCTCTCTCTCATGCTCTCTCGCTAAATGTGTTCTTTTAGCAGTGCATGGTTGGTGCTGATAGTACAATTTGTACTCTCAGCAAGAAGAGTTCCTTATTTAGTTTTTAACTCTTTCATTGCTTCTCACAATGAACTACTCTTTTAGAAAGTCATCTTTGTTGGTATCAAATCCTCTCCAGCTGGTCCTGCTGGACATTTATTTGAGGCACCAACACAGATGAAAATCAAACACAGCTCTGGGGAAAGTAAAATTAGTTTATAGCAGGCTGCATTCAATAAAGAAAGAGCGAGGCTAGCATTTTCCTGGCCACTTACAGCACTATTACTACAAATGCAAAAAGGACAAGCTTCACAACAAATTCTCCCTTCCACATTGGCATCCACGTTCCACTGGCAGCCTGAATTGTGGAAACGTGGTTTGAAGGCAAAATCCAACTCAACTGGCTATAAGAAAGTCTCTGACCCAGAACTCTTGATCTTCACAGAAGATTCTTTGCAACTTCTGGTTGTGTTGGGGTATCTAAAAAGACAAGGTTGCTTTGAAGATATCCAAGGCTTGGAAACCATCTCTGTGTAATAGTCTGGAATGATAAACACCAGAATAGCTACTGTATACTCAGTCAGTCAGTGCTTAGAATTCATAAAAACAGAGGGTCTTAGCATGAGTGCATTTTAGAAGATAGTCAAGCAGCTTTGCAAGGTTTGTTGGTCATTTATAGCAGACACTGTTGTCAACCCTCCCTCCTATTCTCCTTTCTTCCTTGAGAGCAGAGCCTTGGTTTTGTTCAGGGGTCTACCACTTTACCCCTAGGACTCACTAGAGAATGACCCTACCCCAACGCCAGAGGCAAATCCTGATTTGGTATAAACCAGTCATAGTGAGCCTTTTCTTCTTGCTAGTGATGAACTTATCGGAGGGCAGATGACCCAGTTTCAGCCAATGAGATATAAAAGTAAGTCTATTGGGGACTTCTGAGATATATTTCCCAGCTTCCTTTCTAGATGTGACATATCTTCTAGCCACAAGGATAGCTGACCTGAGGATAAGTCTGGCAAATACCCAAGTGGAAGGGAGAAGGATCCTGCATCCCTGACCATCTCCATGAGCTAAAGAATGCAGTAATGCCGAACCCACTTTCCTGACAATGGCTGACTCTGGGAGGTAATTCCTTTTGTTCTTATATATTGAGTCAGATATTTTTAAATTGTAAACAAATGCATTTTAACCGTTTCAGCACCTACCATTCAACATACACTATCAAATAGGGACAAGAGCCTGTGGTGTAGGTTTTAGAGTCTAGTGTCCTATATAATAAAAGCCTAATTTGCAAATCGACCAAATGGCAGAATGACTGGTGGAACGACTGGTCACTATGATGTGCACTGACCATTAGGGGGCAGACGCTCAAAGCAGGAGCTTCCCCCAGCCCAGCCAAGGTGGGTGCCAGCAGGGGCCCCCCAACTGCCCCACAGATCGGCCCTGATCCCTGGCCAGGCCTAGGACCCTACCCGTGCATGAATTTTGTGTACTGGGGCTCTAGTTTATAATATTCTAAATCAGAACAGCTTTACTGTTATATACGAAAGAACCATAAGAGCCATATCCTGAATATAAGTTTCTCTAAAAACCACCTCAAATAATTTTAGTATTACTATTACCATTATGTGTCAGGTACTATGCTAACGGTTTCACATATCATCACATTGACTGCTCTTATTAATATTGTAAGGTAGGTCTATCAATAATCCCTAATTTTCAGATGAGGGTCACAGACACTAAGCAATTTCTAAAGGTACATGGGTAGTATAATAATAGTAATAACTAATATTTATTTTGTGCTGATTGTATTTTAGGTACTTCCTAAGTACTTTATACATAAAGCATTAACTCATTAATTATTGTATCAACTATGAAGTAAATACAGTACTTTTATTTTCCATGTTTTGCCACTTGGGAAGCTAAAGCACAGAAAATGTAAGCAAATTTCCCAAAGTCACCTAAGTCACTATAGAGCTCGCACACTTAGTGCCTCCCCACACACACGAGCCAGCAGTCACAATTACAGCCTTTGCCTGTCTAAATTACATGCCTATATTTTCCTCTCTAGGTTGGGTAAGAATGTCAAAATATATTTTGGCTGCCTGCTCTGTTTTCTATACCTAGAATAAAATTAAAACTAAAAAATCAATTTTGATAACAGGATTAACATGGCAAGCCCTCTGGTTTGGACAAAGGGAAATAGACAACTTGCTTCCTCTTTGACTCCAGAGAACTTCTGCTGTGTCCTAGAGAACAAAGAATAGAGAAAAAAGAATAATGGGCTTAAAATATAAGCCAGTGTTACAGCACACATGGGAACAGAGTCCAAGTCCTTCTATAGCAAGTCAACTGGACTGATGCTGGTAAAATCTTGTCTCACTGTTGTAGCTGAAAGGGGGAATTTAATGTAACCATTCAGTGAAAATTACTAGACATATAGAAAGATCAAATACATATTAAAAGAGAAATGTAGAGGATATAGAGCAAAGAATGCGATATTATAATCCTATTCACTTTGTCCTGCTAAAGTCTTTATTGAGTGCTGATTTGAATAATGTGCCATTGAGTTTTCATCTCTTTTTTTTTTTGCCATTCAATGAACGTTTATTATTAGGGTAACTCTGCTAGGATCTGCTAAGCTCTAGGGATATAGCCCTCAATAGCTTCCCATCACACTTAGGAGTAATCCAAGTCTTTACTTTGGTCTACGAGATCTCATCACAGCTGTCCAGCTAACCATCACCTTTGCCCCTGCTCTTTCTGCTGAAGCCACACTTCTCTCCTGGCTTCTGGTGGAAGAGGTTGGACAAGTTTCTGAACCAGAGCATTTGCTTTGCACTCTCTCTCTCTTTATTCAGGTGTGTGCTAAGATGTCACCCATATGTCATTATCCTCTCACTTTATTTTTTTTAAATATGTTTTTATTGATTTCTGAGAAGGAGGGAGAGGGAGAGAGAGAGATACAAACATCAGTGATGACAGACCATCGATTGGCTGCCTCCTGCATGCCCCCCACTGGAGATTCAGTCTGCAATCTCCGCATGTGTCCTGACTGGGAATTGAACTGTGACCTCCTGGTTCATAGACGGATGCTCAACCACTGAGCAATGCTAGCCAGGACTCTCACTCTAGTTTGATATACATTACTTATTACATATTTATCTGTTCATTTATTTTGTATTGTCTCACCTGCTCCTGCTTGACTTTTATATGGGCTTTGTTTAATTCATGGCTATATCCTTAGCACTTACTATAGTGACTGGCACATAGTTAGTCCTCAATAAATATTTATTGAAAAATGAAAAAGATACAGTAGGAGGTAGGAGCTCTAGGATACAGCTGAAACTCCTCCAGCAACTTACTGCTCAGTACTACAATATAGTAAGCTAAAGGGTTTAATAATGTTACCCTTTAAGTAAACAGTTGTCTAATGTATAGTACAGTTAAGCATAAGCCCCAAATGGCTGCCTTTTCTATATTTACATCTAACCACGGGTTAATAAAATATTAAATAATATTAAAATAATGTTACTAGTATTATAATTTAATAGTAATAATAACATTCAACAGTTTAAAAATTTAAGCTTAGCTGCTGCTGCAATTTTTAAAATATGCCAGTGTTCTCCTGATTGTTGACATGGAAATTGCTATTTTTGATAGTGCTGATAAATTAGGTCTTCCCTTGACACACAGAGACTTGTGGCACAATGATTAATATGGGATGGTAGCACTAGCAAAAAATCTAGAGCTAGCAAAAAGGATATTGTTCTTGATTCCATGTCATACCTAGTATCAACTTAAATGAATTTTGCAATAGCCTTTGCATTTGGAAATGTGGGTTGCGTGAGCAATTTCTACTCAAGCAAATCCAGTACATTCCATTTTTGTGCTGAGCATGGGGCTGGCCTGAAAATGGGTGCCAAAACCAGATGTTTGACTCTGGAAAAAGGGCATTCCACACATTCATCAAGAACATTTCTTAGCAAATCCAAGGCAATGGTACAGGACACATATGTGTCTCCATGGTTGATAGTGCAGAAACCACAATTGTTATTTACAGGAAGCATTAAAAAATTGGGTGTATTTATAGAAATGCCTATAAAATATACAGTTATTTTTAACAAGAATGAGTTGAAGTTGTTTAGTGCAGATGCATAAATTGTCTTGCAAATGAAATGATTGACTGAGACACAATCCATACTTTCAGATATTATCTGATAGCTTCACCATCAAGTACTTCTTGTAC
The DNA here is from genome assembly GCF_964212035.1 of Myotis nattereri. Classification (NCBI taxonomy): domain Eukaryota; kingdom Metazoa; phylum Chordata; class Mammalia; order Chiroptera; family Vespertilionidae; genus Myotis; species Myotis nattereri. The sequence continues at coordinate 27,141,490 of NC_138093.1, read as the reverse complement.
ATGGCAAAAGGCTGAGGAATTGTTCAAAATGACGTAACAAGCATGAAGCTTGATCTCTGTAAAAAGTGCATGCTCTTGAAGAAAAAGGAGAGGCTCACACTTTTATGGCCATCAGCATACAGCACAGAGCCCCAATCAAACCTTTGGCCTTTATGACTTACAGTGATGGATATGACTGAATTCTTCAATGGTAGCCCATTGTGTGCTCTATATTACAAAACAACCATGTTCTTGCATCCCAATTGCTTACAAATTATGTGAAGTCTGAGATGCAGATGATATTTAAAAAGGCAACTCCCAATTCAAGACATTATTAATCTCCCAACAGATAATGTATAAATAAATACAAAGTGATAAGAATTCAAAAGAGGAAAAGGCCACTTTATGTAGAAAAGGTCTGTTTTCTTAAGCAATGTAGATTTTGCATTGGGCCCCAAAGGCTGGGTAGGTTGTGAAGAACAGAGGAAAGTAAATACCCTGGTGGATGGAGGCAGGAGGAACAAGTGATATATTTTTGTGACAATGTGGCAAGATCTAACCTGAAAGAGCTGGTAGGAACAGGGCTATATAAGAATTCTGGCCAAAAGGACAAATAGATGATCTCACATATTTGTTCACACTATGTCTCCATAACCTGAAACAGTGTCTGGCATGCAGTAGAGATTCAGCAAATATTTCCAGGAGAAAGAAAAAAAAGCAAGCAAACCTAGTTGAACTAACTTTGATATTGCCATAAAAGAGGGATCACAAAGTACCCAAACACTAAACCAAGATCACAGGGCGGGAGGGAGCTTTCAAAGCTCTGTGGATAGGGTATTCTCATTTACCAAGCTCTCACACATAAATAGATTGGGAGTTGTCATTCCTGCACTTACAACCAGAAAAAAGTTAAACTGAAATCAATGTCTTTTCTTGGGCGCACTATAGAACTGAGGTCATAGGGCAAACTGCCACTCTGAAATCTAGAAAGACAGGAGAACATGGAGAATCACTGCTGATATCTGTTTACCTGGACTAAAACTGCAGAAGCCATAAACTGAAACCCCTGAATGGTAATTTTGTCAAATTTGGTAGAGGTTGAGAACGAGAAGCTGGTATGAGAACAAACATTCCTGGGGATCATAGTCTTCAGGAGGAACCACCTTTTCATGAGTTTTATATTCAGGAAATACCACCAGGTTCTCATGGTGAAGAGCCAAAAACACAAAAACAAACAAACAAAACAAAAAAACCCCACACAAAACAAAACAAAAATCCCAAACCCCTAGTGTTTCTGGTAGTGGGTGGAGAATATGACCCATATTTGAAATATGCCCAGGTCATTCTCCATAACCAAGACCTACTATGAAGGGGGAAAGACTTTACAAGAGGCCTATCCCTGGGGGAAGAGGAATAACCCAGCTCCAGCCTCTTGTAGCCTTCCTGTCTCTGCTCAGGTGAGGTGGAGTAAGAAAGCTTCTGACATCACAGCCCAGGGACACAGGCCCAGTGAAAGACTGAGATTGAATCACAAGATTATAGACCAGCACACTTCTTCTCACCTTACACTACCTCAGTAGCTCCAGTGGATTTCAGGTAGAAGGCAGCAAGACATCACCTCTTTTTTTTTTCTTTTAAATATATTTTTATTGATTGCAGAGAGGAAGAGAGAGGGAAAGAGAGAGATGTTTATCAATGATGGGAGAAAATAATTGATTGGGTGCCTCCTGCCTGACCATCCAGGAATGGATGCCAGAACCCAGGCATGTGCCCTGATCAGGAATCGAACTGTGACCTGCTGGTTCATAGGTTGATGCTCAACGATTGAACCACACTGGCCGGGTGAGACATCACCTCTTTTTAAGAGTTTCTAGAGAAGCTCCAAACAACAGGGGAAATAAGAAAATAAAGCCATAAAGCAATTGGAAGTCTCAGGAACTTATAGCTATAGCAAAAATTAAATAGCTCAACTCCTCCCAGATTAACATAAAATCTCACATTAAAGATCAACTTACTTCAGTTCCTAATACCTGATAAGTCATGTCCAGCTTTTAGGAAACAATTACAAAGCATGTTAACAAGCAAATAAAAGCACAATTGGAAGAGACAAAAGAATCAGCAGATCCAGACTCATATAAAAAAAATATATCATTTGAAATTTTTGAAATGAATTTTATCATTTGAAAATGAATTATCAGACAGAGAATGTAAGTAGACTATAAGGTCTCTACTGGAAAATGTAGACAACGTGCAAGATCAGATGGGTAATGTAAGCAGAGAGATGGAAACTCTAGGAAAAAAATCAAAAGGAAATGCTGGAAATTAAAAACACTGTAACTAAAATTAAGAATGCCTTGAACAGTCTTATTTGTAGACTAGACATGGCTGAGAAAAGAATCGTGAGCTTGAAGATATGTTGGTAAAATTTTCCCAAACTGAAATACAAAAAGAAGAAAAGAATGGGGGGAGAAATCCAAGGAGGAAAACTGAAGAGTTACAGATCCAAAGCTAAGAGAAGTCAGGAAATGATCAGGGAATTCAATGAACAAACTGTCAAATTCAAATCAAATAGATAATAAAGCAATAGCAGGTAATAAAGGCCAAGATGGTGAACTGCCTCTACTGTGGCCCATCTAGTGGGTTAAAAGACTTATAATGAGATGGAGAAGATCAAATTGAAAATGCTAGGTGGGTGGGAAAGTGGAAAAGCTTGGCTACCAGGATGAGCAACAGGCAACAGGAACTGTAGAAGTATATGAATTAACTAGTTTTGATAGGAAGGAAGTAGATGGAGGGATGAGTGAGCTAATTAGGCTTTTCCTGGATTACAAACATAATTATGAACTAAACTGATAAGGACTTAAAGGTCCCTTTGCAGTGTGGAGATGAATGATCCTCATAATAACCTGAGCACCAGGAGGGGAGAACATATAATAGAGAATACACGAGGAGTGATCACAGCTACTTAGACTACCCAGGAGTCCTCAAGTGCAAATCCAAGAACCATCTCTCTGCTCAGCCTGCCATGCTTATCAACTGTCATTATTTGTTGAAAACCCATTGTGTTCCTGGTGAAATTCTAGGCACCTTGAGAATTCCCATAGCATGAAAACGATTGCCTAATCTTTGCCTCTATGAGGTCACATACTAGCGAAAACATTTCCTTTGATTTTGTGCCAACTGCTAAAGCCTGTATGTTTGAACACATGGGCGTCTTTTTTTACAAGAAAAGCACAAAAGCAGAGACTGAGCAATACTTTTAGAAGCACAAAGTCTGTTATCATGATCTAGCTTTCCAGAAACATCTGGAATTTGAGTTTCATTATTCTGGAAAGCAATAAGCCTCCTCCTAACATTCACCTCCAGTTGACCTTATTGTAACAATGTTTAAAAGGAGACCCAGATTTGTCTATGGAGCAACATTGAAGACATTGCCTCAATCATCTCATGATCCAGGTTGTCCAGAAGCACTCTGCCTTGGAAGGGAGAGAGGAATGACTGTTAAGATGTAATTACGTTAATGAGCAGACTCTTGAGTTGATGCCCATTCTTGTCTGGACACATTTTGCTCCCTTTCATTGTCTCTAGCCTGTAAGACATTGCCTGGTCTGAGTGATTGGCCTATTCTGGAAGAAGACAATCCTTACATCAATATAACCACAAGACAGTACCAATCAATGTCAATAAGTCCCCAAGGAGCATGTGTGAAGGTAGATTCCAATGGTGCTAATCCAACTGACATATAACATATATTTGACTGGGAAAAATTCATTATCATATGTCCCTTTTACCAGAGATTCAGAGTTATTTTGTGACCCAGGGAGTGGGTTAATAGTTTGCTGGGTTAAATAATCAAAATGTGGACTCAATCAGGGCCTACATTTGTAGAGGTCAAACTACCAGAATTTCCCTTTCATGATATAGACAGGAAAAAGTCCAAAGGTCTCAGGAAATAGAAATACTTCAGAATGAATCTAATGCCTGATGACTCGTTCCTTCTAGTCCCCAGTAACTACATTGGACCCTTCCTTGTCCCTGCAGGAATGGTAAAGGCGTAGCTGCCACTAAGCCAGATGCATTATCCTTTTTTGAGGTTCTCTAAAGCCACCCTTGTAAATATCTCATGAATAAATTCTCTTTTATGTATACTATTTTGAATGTAGTATCTGTTTCTTGCTGGAATGTGACTGATACTTCTTTTCCTCCTAATTAATTCTCCTTTTCTGGAGAAGCTAAACACCAAAAGAAAAAAAGAAAAGAAATGAGCCCTAATGTAGATATAGGATTGACATGCTCAGCAGGACTAAAATTAGCCTAGATGTTTTAATAACAGAGTAGAAATCTATGGAATCAGCCTAAAAGGTCATTAATAAAGTTTAAATCAAATTAAATAATTAAATTAATTAAAGACTATGAAAGTCAGCAGAAATGAATTTAAATATTTTAGTGGACAAAGAATTAAAACCATTTCCTATTTGTTGCCTCTCAACAATTACCAGATTACACCGGGCATGTCAATCACTGTGTAAAGTCATTTTTAAATAGGTACAACCTAATGTAAATAAAAAAGAATTCCTAGTGTCCTGGCATCCCTCAAAGAAAATTAAAAATATCCAGCTTATAAAGCATAGTGACATTTTTCAAAAATATTTTTGCTCCCTCCACAATTCCCAAACCCCTTGCCAAGCAAGTATCACAGTCACAGCTGCTCTGTATCCTTTCAACATGGAGAAATTCCCCCAAATTCTCTCCAATTCTTAAGACTACCCACAACTTTCCTGTCTTTTGTCCTTCTTCCCAACTTTTCAATATATACACAAAATTGGACATTTCTGGATTTTTAAAGATTTGTTTCCTCTGCTTCATTAATTTCCCATATTCTCTCCCAGAGAGAGAATGCACTCACTTGAGAGGGAGGGAGGGAGGGGAGGAGAGGGAGGAAGGAAGGAAGAGAGGCCAAGAGAACACTTGAGATCTGATCAAACAAGCAAGCAAGAATAAGCACTAGCGTGTTCCTTCATCTTTTTGTCCATTCTCTCTATTCTGCAATACCAAAACAAAACAAAACTAGCAAAAAGCAAAGAAAAACAAAACAAAACTGAGAAATGGTTTGGCAAAACAAAATTCACCGAAATAGTAAGGAAGATTAAAGATGAAATGCTCAGTGGTTAAAGGACAGCATGGGAAGCATCACTCTTTAAAGCAGTGGTTCTCAATCTTCCTAATGCCGTGACCCTTTAATACAGTTCCTCATGTTGTGGTGACCCCCAACCATAAAATTATTTTTGTTGCTACTTCATAACTGTAATTTTGCTACTGTTATGAATCATAGTGTAAATATCTGATATGCAGGATGTATTTTCATTGTTACAAATTGAACATAATTAAAGCATAGAGATTAATCACAAAAACAATATGTAATTATATATGTGTTTTCCGATGGTCTTAGGCGACCCCTGTGAAAGGGTCATTCGACCCCTAAAGGGATCGCGACCCACAGGTTGAGAACCTCTGCTTTAAAGTATATCTTCCCTTCAGAGGAGGCTTAAAGAGTCCCTAAGTAAATGGTCTGAGCCCAGTGAATCCCAGCAAAGTTTCCTATGCCCTGGGACAGTGGTCAGCAAACTGCGGCTCTTTGGCCCCTTGAGTGTGGCTCTTCTAGAGTTTAGACCAGTGGTCAGGAAACTGTGCCCCCTTGAGTGTGGCTCTTCCACAAAATACCACATGCGGGCGTGCACGTACAGTGTGATTGAAACTTCGTGGACATACTCAAGGGGCCAAAGAGCCGCAGGTGGCTCGTGAGATGCAGTTTGCCAACCACTGCCCTGGGAGAACAGACATGATTTGGATCATTTTGGCATCTCTGAAACAGAAGCTTTTGATCATAAAAGTTGGGATTTGAAAACTCCTTCCATAGAAAGGCTATGAAAGACTTGTACTATTTCCAGTATCATAGTAGTCACCATCCAGACAGTTGTCTGAATAATGAGTGAATTTTCTAACACACTTGACTTTTACCCTGTCAGCGTATACAGTTGTGGATGAAAAGGCTCATGAGCCACATACTCAGTCCTATGTGACATGGAAGATCATGTCACAACGCCTTCTGCTATTTTGACTTCCTAGACTGAGTTTTTAGATTAATGGAAAATACCTGTCACTTCTAGATTACCTTCTATGCATTGTGTACAGTACCTTCTATATATATAAAAGGCTAATATGCAAAGTGTCCCCTTGGGAGTTCAACACAGAGACCAGGAGTTCAATCACTCACTATGACATGAGATGACCACCAGGGGACAGTGTGGAATAAAGGAAGGCCCCAGCTGGCAGCCAGGGAAGAAAGGCCCCGGCTGGTAGCCGGAAGGCCCAATTGGCCCTGATTGCCAGCCAGGCCAAGAGACCCTACTTGTCCATGAATTTCGTGCACTGGGCCTCTAGTACGTCTATAAGATGCTTGGGTGTGACTCTTTTAAAGGTTTTTATTGCATTTTATTTCACTGAAAAACAAAATAACTACTGGTGGCTCACTCAAAGGCTTACGAGAACTATTATTTCCATTTTGTGGGATTCCTTTTTATTGGGTGCCAGGCTGATCCATCAGCCACTGCTCTCCCAGCAGCCCTTGCTCCACTGTGTTGTTAGATAACACGATTTAAGGTATTTGCAATTTCAGAGTTAATAAAGTTTTTCTTTTGGTCTCCAGTTACCTCCATAACCTCATACCTGACTTCTTGAATTTAAAAAACTGTAATGGTTCTTAATAAATATTACATCAAATTGTAAGCTATAACTCAGCATTTCGTCTTCTCAGTAGAGGTTATTTCTGTCATCTATAGTGAGGTCTTGGAGGGAGTCATTCTAATACTGTTAGAAAAAATAGGCCATGCAAGAATTAGACCACAATGGAAAGAGCCTCGTGGTAAAGAGCTTCCCACTAAACTTAGAAAAGATAAAGGCACTTTAATTAAAACAGCTTTGAAACAATCCCAGCTCTTTTGCATCAGTCAGTAAAGAGGTATTTAGGGAGCTCCCCTGCAGAGGGTTACAATAGTTCCCAAGCACTTGGATGTTCCCACAGACAAATCTGGTTTCCAACCTATAGAATGCCTACCAATATGATGGTTTATAGTAGTAGATAAACGATTCTGTGGATCTTGGATTATTTCCCCCTCCTTAGAATGGATGTACAACTGGGGGGGTGGGGGGTGGGGGTTCAGCTCTGCTATCATGCGGATCTCAGTCACTCGTGTTTGCAGTCGGGTGTCATCTTCCGGTTAGGCTAGAGGCTGGCTAATTGTTGGCTGGGGCATGTGCAATCTCCTCCACATGGTCTCTTGATCTCCAGGAGGCTAGTCTGGGCATACTCATATAGCGGCAAAGTTCAAGAGCAGCTAGGCCGTGTTTTTCAAGTCTCTCCTTGTCACATTTTCTATCGTGTTGTCCCATTGGTCAAAACAAGTCGAGTGAGTCGTTATGGAAGGGTGCTGCCAAAGGGCAAGGTTATAAGAATTGGAAAAAAAAAACTGGGGCCATTACTGCAATCAGTTCGCCACACCGACTACTTTCTTTTCTTCCGTCTCCTATGACACCTTCTGGACAAAAAATCGCCCTGCATGACACTTTTCTCGGTGTCAAACATAAGGAGTCAATGATTCAACCAAAATGTCTTCTGCTCTATGACATATTGACCTTGAACTTTCTGTAAAGAAGTAAATCAGAGCTCACAGTTTCTCACAAGATCCCAGAGGTTAAAGAGACTCTAATAGAGCCACAAACGATACTAATCACACCACAAATAAAACATTTTCTCAAATAAATATTTTGATGTCTATATTTGCAACAAATCAAAACAAAAACACACCAGGTTGATGGTACCTCTGTCCTTACTTGATTTTATCCCTCCTCAATTAAACTGCTATTCTGATCAAATCAAACCCAGAGGAATTTGGCACCAAGTGAACGAATATGGGAAATCAACTGCCACCCACACTCTCTAACTTGGGAGTTGCCAAGAAAAAAACAACACAGGCTTTTCAATGTATTGTTTCAGAATTTGGAGCTGCATTCAATGGTAGTAATACAACACCCACCCCCACCACCCAGTCCTATCCCAAATCCCAAAGAAGACAGCAGAAAAAGCTATTCTCCTGCTTACCTCACATAACCCTAAATTACTATTCATACATATAAAAAAAGGACATTTTAAAATATTGTTTCAATCTCTTGAGTTCAACCTAATGGATTCGCTTTGTATAATTTTGTCTTCTGAGAGCCAGTAAGGACCTTCTTACACTGAAAATGAATTATTCTTTCGTAAGAAATATTTGCTAAGTAAGACATTGGAGGGTTGTAAGCCCCAAAGAGGAGAGTTCTGATTAATGTTTTTAAAGGTCCTCTCTAGCTGCTGTGTTGAGAATGACAGGAAATGCAAGAGTGGAAACTGGGCAAATAGTGAGGAGACTATTGTAAGAATCAAGGCAAGAGGTGATGGTGGTTTAACCCAGGAAAGAGCAGTGGAGGGAAGAAAAGTGGACATATTTTGCAGATAGATTCAAATCCCAGGTAAATTAATATAGTGACTCAGAGGAGAAGCCAGATATAATAAATATTAAAATTTATTTGTATATAAGCATGTATATAAATATGAGAATTTATGTAAATAGGGGAATCATCATTATGTAGATGGTAATAAAGACATATTAATGGAAAACATACTTTAGAGAGGTATATTAGAGAAAATATTACTCAATTCTGAGCCCAGGAAAATGTCAACATCTGGCCACTCTTTTCTTTCTTAAATTCTCTCTTACTTAAGTCTTTTTAAAAAAGACCTTATTATTTTTCTTTTCTCCATATTTTTGGGGGTTATTTCTTCCTCTTCTTTAAGGCATCTCATTATTACTATTTTATTACCCTCCCGCCATCCCCATCCCACACTCACCCTCACACACACACTCACACCCTAAACATACCCTAGGGATAATCTTGTGTACTTTTACTCTGTTCATTTTAAAATTATTATTATTTTGGAAATCTGGTCTACATTTGTAGCTCACTTGTAAGTGAATCTGACAGTCTGCTTGGGACACAGCTCTGAACTAGACATGTTCTGGGTATCCACACTTAGGGTTCCGGTTCCTTGCTGCTGGTGCAATTCTGCGGCCTACACCTGCACCGGCAGCATAGGCCTGAATCCCACTTGCGCGTGAGTAATCTGCTCCTCCCCCTGCAGTAGAATGCAGCCTCATATCTTGCTGCAAATTTGAGCAACTGGGTATGGTTGTTTCCAGGCAACCAATGCTGGCTCCTTTTTGCAAGGTGTTAGAAGATCACACTTCAACTGATGCCCACCTGGAGAGAGTGGCTCCACCTACACAGACATTGAGACCCTAGTCGGGATGCAAATGGATGGCATGCATCCAGTACAGCCTCCCTCTCACCGCGAACTATTGTTCCTGTCCCTGGATTACCATTATCGGTTCCCATTTGTTTCTCTTATAAGTTTTACTTGTTTGTTGTCAAGACTTCTCATTTTCTCATATGCAAAGACTCCCCTTTCTTGTTTTTAAACACTGCTTTTTTTAAAACATGAAGGAGGTAATTTTATTGAGATATCATCTCCATACAATAAACTGCATCCATTTAAGTTGTACGATCAGATACATTTTGATAGATTTATGCACCCATGAAATCAATGCTCCAGTCAGAATACATATTGATCACACATACAAGGTTCCTCATGGCTCTTTGTAGACAACTCCTCATGTTTCAACCCCTTCCCAGGCAATCACTGATGTGATTTTTGCCAGTATAAACTAGTTTGAATTCTCTAAAATAAAGAGAATCATGTCTTATGTACTCTGTGTGTCTTGTTGCTTCACTTCTTTTCCTTTTCACTGCTGAGTAGTGTTCACATTTTGTTTATCCATTCAACCATTGATGGGCATTTAAGTCATTTTCATTTGGGGTCTGTTATGAATAAAACTACTTTGAACAATCATGTACACATGATTTTGTGTGAACATACACTATGTTTTTATTGATTTTTTACAGGGAGGAAGGGAGAGGGACAGAGAGTCAGAAACATCAATGAGAGAGAAACATCGATCAGCTGCCTCCTGCACACCCCCCACTGGGGATGTGCCCGCAACCACGGTACATGCCCTTGACCAGAATGGAACCTGGAACCTTTCAGTCTGTAGGCCGACGCTCTATCCACTGAGCCAAACCGGTTAGGGCTGAACATACACTATTATTGCTCTTGAGTATACTTAAGAATGAAAGAATAAACACTTGCCTATTGTTTTCTCATTGTAATAACTTTGTGTGTTTTTGTTTTAATAGCATTTGTGCAGCTTGACTAACAATTTCATTCCCTATGAAATCCAGGCGTGTACCTTTACTGTAGGTTAAGTCAATAGCAGCAGCAAATGTTATACTATAAAACAAATACAGTGTAGGTAAGCGTAGTTGTCTCTACTACTTAATAAGAACAGCAGGATACACAATGAAAAGCGTGACTGAGTTTCTGTCAATAGTCCCAGGAAGAGCATTTTTCCATTCTTTTTCCAGGAAGAATTTATTAAAAGCTGTTTAACTACTTTAGAAGCAAAACATACACATAGTGGAAGCATTAGAGACCTTTTAAAATGAATTTAGTGCCAAAAAACAAACAGGTCTATGCTGGAGGAATAATAGAAATTAAGATGAATTTGTTTAAGCGCAATTAATCTTTCTGGTTATTTCCTTGCATAACAATGAGCTCATGTTTCTGTCAATGCTTTAGCTGAAAGGACTATGAGTTAACACTTCTGGACTCTTTAGTTTAGTTGTTCAAAAATGTTTACTGTCAATAAAAAGTATGCATTTTTACATTTCTCTGTTGACTTATTTTTCACATTTTCATGCAGGAAAAGAAGTAAACTACTGACACATCAACAACATGAACGATTATAATATCATAATGTTCAGTGAAAGAATTAAATTAAAAGGACTTCATTCCACATGATTTAAGTTATATAAAATTCTAGAAAGGCCAAACTACAATGATAGAAAGTGAGTGAGTGATTAATAGGAGAGTGAGGGGTTGGAGAACATTGACTGAAAAGTTTTGGGGATGATAGATGTGTTTCATATCATGATAGTGATGGTGACTACACAACTATATATATTTTTTAAAAATCTTTACTTACATATATGCAATTGGTAAGTTAAACTCCCAAGAAATTGACATAAATGTTAGAAACAAAAAATCCAACTCCCAGTTATTTTTTTTAAATATCCTATAAAGCTGGCAATAAAATCCTTATTAAAATAAAGATAAAATCATTTAAAAATCTGTTTGGACAATCAAAGGCTGAGCTGAAAGTATTGTATACTCTATATACTTATTTGAGATTGCTGCAGTGCTAGAATCTCAACAGTATGCTAAGCATTTTATTTACTGTATGAAAAAATGAGAACTCTGACCCTTGAGAAAGGGTCCATGTGCCATCCTTGGTCCATGAACCATTTTTCAATAATTCTATTTTTTTAAAAAACAAAATCTACATAGTTTCCCTGACTGTGTAAGAGTTTTCATTTTTTTTCTTGTGGGAAATGCTTAAATATTATAATTCTGACAATGTAACCATTTTCCCCCACTTTATCACATTAGCTCACAATGTCATAGATTATTATAATAAACTTGAATTATTCTGGTGAGGCCATATGTTCAAACATTTCCAGAATTGAAACCTGTTTTTCAGTTTGAATAATGGTACCAAGCAAAACAACAATACACCAAAAACAACTATTTAACAAAAACCGCAATTCAGTTGTCATAAATATTTTTAATCTCCAAGTAAATAGTTATTTCTGAAACATGAATCAAAAAAGTGAGACTAAATATATCTACTGAGCTAGTCTAATTAGTCTTTAGGCTATATATAATAAGAAATTAGGTAAAACAACAATTTTAGAATATCTGTTCAGTGCCAAATGTGGAATGAAAGAAAAGAAGTCCCTACTTTTAATTTCCTGCTTAAATATCAAAGAATCTATTAAAAATTAAATAAGTCTAATTGGCTAGAAAAAATCCTACCTAAAACAGTAAGATCAAATACTATAAAACCAACATAAAAATATAAAATAAAGAATAGGCAAAATAAATACAATGTGAAAAATAAAAAGGAGAACAGCAAAGAACGATGAAGTGAGATAAAAATGTTAAATAATATAAAGTATTAATATACAGGATAAAAGGCAAGGCAAGTGCATTATCAGTAAAAATTAGCTATAAATCTAGAAGGATAAATAAAATCTAAGAATAAATGATCAATAAGATTTATGACTAAATACAGAACAAGGCAAGAATAAACTAAAAGATCTTATTTTTGTGAAGAATTAACTTAAAGGACATTCCAAAGCAGAATAAGCAAAGGGGAAAACATTCAAGTGGATCAAACCCATTCCCTTGGCCTGAGGTGGAAGCAGGTAAGAGGCAGATTTTTTATTTAATTTCAAAGGTGTCAACAGGATTTCTCTCAAATGATTCCTGAGAATGAAAGTCCTCTGCAAACAGGTCCATCATAGGGAAGAAACCTAACCTTCTGGTTCATCAATTTGAACTTTAAGATGTATTTTTATCTAAGACAAGACAATCTCCAATGGGCATGAGTTCTCCAGGAGAGGTGCACTATTTCCTCAAACCGGTAGACTACCTTTTGCCTGCTTCAAAATAAAGGCACTGGAACCAATTTTTGCATAACCTTAAACCATCCACACTGCAAATACACACCACACCATACCCCTAAAACCATGCTTAGCTCAAGTCTTTTCAACTTCTGGCTCCTCAAAAACAAAGACACAACACTATTCCTTATCAAGACTAATCACAGTTTCCAGTGTGCATTTTAAAAATCATGGAATACAAATGCTTATAGCTGTTTGTATTTTCGGATATCATTCTACAGTTTTCCCAACAGCTAAAGTTAATTTCATAATAGGCTTCTAATTGTAAATGATTACTAAACATTATAAAAATAACATAACAGATATACAATAAAATCAATTATAGTGATTGACTCCTCTGCCAAGATTTAGTAATTTCCTGTTATCCTGTTAAGTCAGTTATTTCCAACCATGTAATTGCTAAGAAGACAATGTTTGAGGTATTTTTTAATAGAGAATTGTTCTTTTCTTTATAAAAATAAAGAAATATATTTTCACTGCTAACAGGGCAAGATATTTTCTATTTCTGCAGTATTTTTTCTCTCCCATACTCACTAGAAAGCAACATTTCTATAAAAACAAGTTGAAAGGACAAAGTGAGTTGTCTAAGCACATAAGCAGGTTTGTGTGAATTCAGTTAAAAATTGGTTAAGCTTCAGAATTTACTTGGAGACAAAGTGGAGCTAGGAATTGGGCAGATGGGGGAGGGGCTCACTGTATATTTTTGTTTTTATAATGAAATGAATGTATATTAGCTATTCATTTATTTAATTAAACAAGTAAATATTTCAAATGATTTAAACTCAATCAAGTAACTTATTTTAACATATCTGAGATTTTCTTTGAGTTTTATGATTTGCAATAGCAAAGACATAGCTAAAGTAACAAAAGCTAGGACACACCAGCCATCACTTAATAGACCTAGGACTTAGTGTCCCATTGGAAAAACCACCCAACTGGCTTTACGTTATTGTGAATGGCTGATGTTAGTAACCAGCAATTGGCTTAACTCAGATAAACATAAGGGTTCTATCACTGGATAGAACTCAACCTGCTTGGGATTCTGTTTGTTCTTGTTTGTAAATGCTTGCATTGGTCAGTATTTCTTTTCATAAATAGTTACTAGCACATTTTGTAACCGTCTTCTTGTATAGACTGTATAAAGTTAATCAGTTCCATGTTCCTATTTTACAGAGAAAGATGGCACCAATACTTAAGAATATTTAGCTATACTTAGGACAAATTGAGACTAATTTTAGAGATGTAATGAGGTTAAGTGTTTTTTCCCCCTGATATTTCATTACAGCTGGCTCAAAGTCCATTAAAAACATATATCTTTTCTAAAAAACACTTCTATCAGCAGATTTTTTTATTCCCATTTCTAACTCAGCATGGCCTCCTGTACATGTAGAACTGGATCAGTTGTTTTGGTTCCATGTTACATTTTCTATACCAGTTTATCTGCAATTACCACTGAACTAAAAATAAGAAAGGAAGAAAGAAAGATTCCTAAATTGCCATAATTACTCATGCCATTTTATAATGAATTCAGCTGCTGATTGGGTAAACAACTATTTTTCTTAAACATTTGTCAGAGGATAGAAAAGCAGCATTTTTTCTTAACGATAACAGTACTTCAATTTCCAGGTAAGGCATATGATTCCAACAGAACAGTTAGAAAACAATGAGGCATATTTAAAAAGAAATTGTACTATATTGTTTGAGTCCTCTCTTTATAACTTTGCCTCTATGGAGAGACAGAAAGCATGTTAAATAGGACCCATTTAGAGCAAATCACAAGACCTTTATGAGGGACCCTGGGTCTCCTCTTTCCAAATATTTTGCTCCTTCGTGTACCTGTAGGGCACTAATGGGAAAATTCAAAAACAACTTCGGAACAAATACATGTTTTCAATGAGTCTGTTTTCTGGGAGCTTTCTTGTTATCTAGAAAGAAGTCAAGTCATAACATTTTAGAGGTGGAACATCTTTTTAAAATTATGTAGTCCAGCCCGGCCAGTGTGGCACAGTGGGTGAACATCAACCTATGAACCAGGAGGTCAAGGTTCATTTCCACATGCCCAGGTTGCAGGCTCAGTCCACAGGAGACAGCTGATCAATGATTCTCTCTCATCATTAATGTTTCTAGCTCTCTCTCCCTCTCCCTTCCTCTCTAAAATCAATAAAAACATATTTTAAAAAAAATTATGTAGTCCAAATCTCTCATTTTACAGACTTTTTAATAAGATCCAGAGACATGAGTGGACTTGCCTGGCAGCTAGTTATTACTATTAGTAATGGACTGCAAGTGGCCCTCAGAGCTCCTTCCACTAACCCCTGACTCTGGCTCCATACATTTTCTGTTCACTGCTCCCCTTCCTCCCCCAACAAGATCTTCTGTAATGAGATAGGATGCTACAATTCAGAATCCTCTGGAGAAGATGATCCTGATTCCTGACACTATTGGAGAGAGCAAATTCTGGTGCCCCAAGCAAGCAACCTACAGAGCTAGAGCCACTTCCTTGCAGAGGAGGCACAGCTGAGAAACAACTCTTGATCAATCGTGTTGAAAGCAGGCAGGACTAGATCAGTAACTTGGTCACTTATGCGGTAGAGGTAGCAAATGAGATCATTGGGGAGGCAGGAAGGAAAGGAAAGACTGGTTCTGATGACAGACAGCCCCTAAACAATATTCAGAATAATTTCCTCCTAAACAAGAGGAACACACTCTACAGACTCAGGTGAAAATGCAATTTTGGAGCAGTTGATAAGGGTTCTGTCTCCGACATGTGTTCATTTTGAAAGAACCGGGCTATCTGTTTGCTTATTTTGCAGACAGTGTGCGCAATCAGTGAGGGGATTTGGGGCTGGCTGAGCCCTGGCAGTGGTAAGTGCATTCTCTTGTCCAGTCATGAAGGTGCTTTGAAAAGGGCAGCTTGGGTGAGATGACATCATTGTAACTGCTGCATATCCGTCTGGAATGCTAGGGGTGCCAGCACCAGGCACAGGGAATGAGGGAGCTCTGTCTGGCTTAGAACATTTCTTATATTTTCCCAAATGACTGAGCAATGGCTGAAATTTACTCCTCCCCTCGTCATCTTTAAATGCAATGTATGTGCCTCTGTGCCTCTGCACATGCAATGCCTCTACCTAGCAAAACTGTGTCCCTCTTCTTGCCTAATGCATACTCCTGACCTCGTCAAAAGAGGATTCACAGGATACCTCTACCAGAGGGTCTTTCCCTCACTAAGTCTATCTTATCCAAATCGGGTGTTAATTATGAAGCCTCTTAATATGCATGTACTTGGACTACACGGCATTGTTTTTGATAATTATAGATTTCCAAACTTCCTTGAAGTTTTTTCTTATTTGCTTTCCACTTTTACTGAAGAACTTAGTGTATTGCCTCAGTGCAGTGGATAGCCAATACTGGTCTTTACTGATGCTTCCAAAGGAAATCAGTCAAGTTCTAGAACATCACTCCTTTTTCCACCAGTTCACCACTAGGTATGTTGATGAACCATAAGAAGGAAGACAAACTAAGAATTTAAAAAGCCAACATACTTTATCTGATTAATTTTTCAAAAGTAAAACCATAATTGTCATAAACATACTGACCATGAGAGAGGATTAAATATCACCTGCCTCCACTTAATATAGAGGGAAAACTGAAACTATACTATTCTATACTATCCTATGCTATATTATACAACTAGAGGCCGAGTGCACAAAATCTGCACTCGGCAACGGGGTGTGGAAGGGGGGGGTGAGGGGGGTCCTCAGCCCCACACAGGCTGAGCCTTTGGGGGATGTCCAACTGATGGGCTTAGACCTGCTCCCTAAGCCATCAGTCAGACAGTCTTAGTGCTGCCGCAGAGGCAGGAGAGGCTCCCGCCACTGCTGCTGCACTCACCAGCTGTGAGCCCGGCTTCCGGCTGAGCAGCGCTCCCTCTGTGGGAGCACACTGACCACCAGGGGGCAGCTCCTGCATTGAGTGTCTGGCCCCTGGTGGTCAGTGCGTGTCATAGCAACTGGTTGGTCTGCCGTTTGGTCAATTTGCATATTAGCCTTTTATAAGATACTACCCTATTCTATACTATTTTATGCTATACTATACTATATTACACTATAGTACACTATGCTATACTTTACTACACTATTTGCACTATGCTATGCTGTGCTGTTAGGCTATATCATGCTTACTTCACTATACTACATATACTATACATGAGAAAAAGTTACCCAAGACAGCATTAAAGCATGTGTCCTCTGAGCTGTCCTGTACCTTCACTGGCTGAAGACATGGAAGACAGAAATGGAGGCTGAACTCTTCTTTTTTTTTTGTCCTGGGTAATTGGAAAGGGACACTCTGGCTTTTCATTCCTGATGAAATTCTAGTTTTTATATAGCATCCTCACATTTCTAACCAATGGGTAACAGGCAGGAAAAGCCAATTTAGGCACTTTTTTAATGACCTGCTATTCTTCTGGTGCTGTTAATATGAGAGTCCCTGTTGTTAAAATCTTTGTGTAGCTATTCCACCAGGGCTTTTGTTTTTCAGCCCAGTTGCAGCAAACCAGCATTTTGATTAATGCCTACATGGGCCTTTCTGGATTCAGATCATTATTCTACTATAATACTATACGATAGGACTTTCTATTTGAAATCTTTGTAACAATTGTTTTTAGGAAAAATCAATCATACCATGGGTAAACATAAAAATGTACTAAAAATTATAATAAGTTCACTATAGTCATTATTCCTGTTTTAGAGCCAATTATTCATTATTTACCAATTCACTCAATAAGTATGCTTGCTATGTACTCAAAATTGCTCAAAACATTTGGAGGAGGATACGGATAAATGAGATCTGACCCCCAACTCAAGGAGCCTGGGACCTCTTTGAAAGATGCACAAATAAACAAGATTACGCATTCAGGTTTCTCTGAGAACTCATCACCTTTTGGGAGGCAAACTCTAACTACAAAGATTAAGTCAGTGTCTATCTCTTCCCTGTAGGTGAGCCACATTGTAAATGGAGGGTTTAGGTTGGGAAGTAAGATGGAAAGTACCTCGTACATAACATTCAAAATTGCCCTCAAGGGTCATTAGGATGGGGCCACCCTGCCATTGCCAGGGGCTTGCCATTCATTCTGGTGTCCAAACATTGAGCTGCACGAATACTATGCCATGTTCAGAGTGCAGCTTGTGTCAGCTCTTGCCATTTTTGCTGCTGCTCTTCATCTATTCTGCGGATATTCACTGTGCACCTTTGTTTTGTGCACTATGCAAAAACTCAAAGGTAAATAAAAGAACACTCTTGAATTCAAGGCATTTTCAGTCGAGAGGCACCATTTTCATGGTAATTATTTTTTCTTGCTTTCTTTTATCTCTAACTTTTTCACAATTTACATCTCACTATATTATTCTGAGCTCAGCTCTCCCTCATACCACAAAGCTGCTATACTCACTGCACTGAACTTATACTTTCTAATACAGGTCCAGGTCACCCAAAGGCCTCACAGACATCTTCCTCCTCCCCCATCATCAGGAGCCAACCAGGTGGCAGCAGAATCAGTGACCTTCCCTCCTTCCTTCCTAGTCATGTCATCTTCCTTGCTACCTTGATTGCTGGGGTCAAGTTGTTCAATTCAACTCGCCTTTACAGTGAGGCTTCCCTGCTCTCTGCCTTGCCTTCTGCATAATGGCAGGGACTATTTATTTCCATGGATCTGAGTGGAGCAGGATGAGGTGCCCAGCTGAGAACCACTATCCTCATAGCATATTTTAAAACCCTGAATCTGAGAGGTTTAATTTGCCCCATTTCTATTTCAAAGCTTTCCCCTTCCTGCAGCTAAAACACAACGCGACTCTTCAAAAAATGCCTGTTCACATTTAGCTGCAATAGTTCCAGAAATTTAAAAAAAAGTCTGTTGGCTATGTAACATTTTCTTGCCTACTGCATGTAAATGTAAGTATGATTTAAAGTAATGCCACTTCTAGGAAAATCCCTTTCTGGAAATTCATTTTCCCTGAAAGATCTAGCTTAGAATTTGAAATTACTCAAGCCTGTCTAAGCAGACCTTGTCTGATTCTCTCTGCCAAAGACTCTTTTCTTAATTTTAATTTTTAAAAATGTTTTTATTGATTTCAGAGAGAGGAAGGAAGAGAGAGATGCATCAATGGTGAGAGAATCATCGATTGGCTGCCTCCTGCACGTCCTCATGGGATCGAGCCCACACCAGGGCATGCACCCTGATCAGGAATCAAACCATGATCTCCTGGTTTATGGGTTGATGCTCAACCATTGAGCCACACCAGTCGGGCATAGACTCTTTTAAAAAAATTATTGAACTTATTGGGGTGATATTAGTTAATAAAATTATATAAATTTCAAGTGTACAATTCTATATTACATCATCTGTATATTGTATTGTGTGTTCAACACCCAAAGTCAAATCTCCTTCAATCACTATCCTACTTTACCCACTTCTACCTCCTCGGCTATGGGTGATGGGAGGTGACCTGAGTGACCTGGCCCACATATCACCAAGGAAACCCTTTTTGATCAACAAACAAAATGAAAAGTTTTCTGATTAAAAAAACAACCACTGTAAGATATTCAGGAGCAACTATTCAGGTAGCTACAAAAGTACAAACCAATGCATATGTCAATCAAATAAGTAAAAGAATAAATAGAATGTTAAGTGCTGCATGATGATAATTTTTCTCTATTTTCTTCACTGTTATACCCCATCATCTAGAATAGTGCCTGGATCATAGTAAGTACTCATTAAATATTTGATGAATGAATGAAAATGCTTTCTTCAGCAAAGCTAAAAGCAATACATGCCCAGGTAAAGCAAAAGTGGTTTATGAATGATATTCTAGACCAGATACCAAAAGAATGCAATTACTATAAATCCTGCCTGTGCTAAGGGTGTTAAAGGGGGTAAAAACCTAGAAAATAGAGAAGAACCATGCTATTGGGAATAAAAGAGGAGGTAGTTTGGGAAAGAACTTCTCCCCAAAGTGGTACAGCATTAACTGCCCCCAGATAGCCTGTTCACTTGCTCAAAATCTTCTAGGTTTTCTGTTTGGTGAGGAAAAATAATAGATCCTATAAAATCAAGAGAGAAACTCAGTCCTTCTCTGGAGATTAAGACAGCCCCATTTTTATCTTTGCAGTTGAGGAATGAGCTACTATTCTTTCATTCCAAACATTTACACTTTTGTGTTTCTTTTATTGCCCTTTTCTGCTAGCTCTCAGCCTGTCAGAGTCACCTGCAGAACTTCTAAAAAAAATGCTCTAATGCCCAAGTCCCATCCCTATCTCATAGTGATGTATTTGGGTAGAGTGCGGTTCAGGTACTAGATTTTTTAAAGCTCCCCAGATGATTCTCCTGTGTGTCTAGGGCTGAGAAATTTTGCCCTGCCCCATGTTTTGACTGAGATATATACTTTATCACAGAGAATATATAACCATTTTTCTTACCTCTACAGTTGTATGTATGTATGCATACTTTTCCCTTTACCCTATGTTAATTCTGCATTCCTTTGTGGTCTCCATGAATATACCATCTGCTTCCTGACTTTCCTTCATGACCATTCTGACTTCTTGCAAAACATTTAAAAACAGCCTTTTCAAAAGAACTCTAAAATGCCACTTGCGCACATAAATACACATGATGTAGATATCCAATTTTATTCTATTTTGGTTCAGAAAATGACTCTCAACAAAGAAAAAAATGTCAACAACAAGAGGTCCTTTAAATAATAAACACTGCTGAGATCACTCAGTTGGAATGTTAGCAAATCTGGAAGAGGAATGAAATCATAGCCTCATCTTCAGGCATCTTTTTCTTTTTCAATCCCCCCCCCTTTTTTTTTTTTTTAGAAATTATCTCTATAGCATCCAAAAAAGGTTCTAAAGCCAATGCAAGGTAGGGGCCTCATTTACTGAGTCGTAGTCAGAGATGTAGTTCTATTGAAAAATTGTTCTCTTTTATAAATAATTTAACTTATCAGCATCTTATCTTTTACATCTATAAGATGAAGAGTATGGAATATTTCACCCCTAATAGTCCATAAAAATGTATTGGATAATTGGTACCATGATAGAATTCTTTGTTTTTCAAAGCAGATAAGAAACTAAATAGAAGTTTTCAGAGCCTTCTAGACCAGCTACTCAAACTAGAGTAAATCAACCCTGGCTGGAGCATCATCTGTGTAGCAATGTGTGCTCTGAAATAGTTATGGAAAATTTAGGGATAGATCGGCATACCAATTTTCTTTCCAAGAAAATAAGTTTCCATTAATAATTTATTTAAAGTACAACTAAAATTAAAGTCCAAGGAACAGAAGAGGAAGCTGGCAAAATTTCTGGGACTTGGCTTGAGATGGAATTATTAATAGGTATTATTAAGAGAGAGAACCATCCAAACGCACATTGGAAATTCAACAATATAAAAAAACAAAATCTGGCAGCAGGATTCCTACCATTTTCAAGGTACAATAAATGCTTTTATGACAGGAGTTAGTGCCACAGTCTAGGACTAAGGAATGAAACTATTCTTCATCTGTGATTTTTTTTTTAAAGTAAGCACTGTCCATGTGTAAGACGAAAATGTTAATAAGAAAAACCTTAAGATTCCAGTCCTCTGGCAAGAAGTGGGTGGGGGTGTGGAGTTGATGGATACCACGTGAGGACTAACTTGGTAAACTGAGTGCAATGCAATGAATACTGCATACTTCGCCTGGAGATGCTTGGCTAGTCAATGGTAGCCACAGGAGGGTATCATGATGAGCAGATGCACTTGTACTTGTAAATTTGTTTGTACATCAAAAGCCTCCACTAATAGTAAACTTTTTAATGTGTTTTTCTATAAATGGCTGAAGAAAATAGGTAAAATAAAAAGTTTGCAAGCTGAAATGCTTTTAAAAACATCATTTATTATTGATCACTCATAAACTCTAGTCTCAAGTTCAACTCTTATTTCAATCTCTTTACTTGGATGCCTAACAGGTATCTCAAAATGGACATGTCCTAAAACTCAGCTTCTGATCTTCCTTCATAACTTTTCACTGCAGCCTTCTCCATTTTGGTTCATGGCAATTACATCTTTCTAATTGCTGAGGACAGAATCTTGGGGTCATTCTCTTTCTCACCCTGCATTCAATCAGACAGTAAACCATTTGAAACTATCACCTCTCACTACTTCCACCAGAATCTACGCTATTCTAATCCCTCACCAAATTATTTCAAGAAATTTTTGACTGCTCTTTCTGCTTTTACTTTACCCTTCCTTTTATTATAACATATTCTCAACATAGCACCGAGTGATCCTATTAATTGTAGGTCAGATAACTTTCTCCCTGCTGCCCCCATCTTTTATTAGTAAAAGAGAAACATGGTAATTAACCGTAGCTCCGACACACTTCCCATTGGCTAATCAGGGCGATATGCAAATTAACTGCCAACCAAGATAGTGGCCGGCAGCCAGGCAACTGACGCAAACAGGAGGCTTGCTTGCTCCAGTGATGGAGGAAGCCAGGTTCCCTGCCTGCCGCTGGTGGGCTCTGAGCTGCTCTCTAAGAAACATTGTTGCAAATATAGAACCCTAAACAAAACCCAGAAACCTGCTTTCAGCTGGCTGGGATCTCAGAGCTGGAGTCACAACAAAGTTTCAAATACAGAAGGTAAACAAAGCCCAGAAACCTGCTTTCAGCAGCTGAGGTCTCACAGCTAAAGCAGGCTCTCAGCTCCAGTGACAGCCATAGGAGGTAAATATATCCCAGAATTAAAACAAAAAGGAAAAAAGGAGAGGTTGGGAGCTTCAGTCACCTGCCAGCCTGAAAATGGCCCTCAGCCCCTCACCCAGACTTGCCAGGCACCCCAGTGGGGACCCCCACCCTGAAGGGGGTGTGACCAGCTGCAAACAGCTATCATCCCCTCACCCAGACTGGCCAGGCACCCCAGTGGGGACCCCCACCCTGAAGGGGGTGTGACCAGCTGCAAACAGCTATCATCCCCTCATCCAGGCTGGCCAGGCACCCAAGGAGGACCCCCACCCTGATCCAGGACACCCTTCAGGGCAAACCAGCCGGCCCCCACCCGTGCACCAGGCCTCTATTCTATATAGTAAAAGGGTAATATGCCTCCCAGCACTGGGATCAGCAGAGCCGCGAGGCCTCCCAGCACTGGGATCAGCAGAGCCACGAGGTCTCCTTGCCCCTGGAGTAGCGTGACAGGGGGCAGTGCCCAAACCCCCTGATCGCCCTGTGGCTCTGTGTGTGACAGGGGGTGGGGCCATAACCTCCCTATCTGCCCTGCTCTGTTCGTGACAGGGGAAGGCGTCCCAACCCCTGATCGGCCCTGCTCTGTATATATGTGCCCACATGTTTGTATATCTCCTTTTCCCCCCTTTAACTCTTCCTTGGACACCTCTTCATTTCTGTCTTGTCTAATGTGCCTGATAGGGGGGAGCTCCCCAACCCCCTGATTGGCCCTGCTCTGTGTGTGACAGGGTGCGGTGCCCCAACCCCCCCATGGGCCCTGATCTGTGTGTGATGGGGTGGAGCCGCAACCTCCCCATCAGCCTTGCCCTGAGTGTGACAGGGGGGAGTGCCCCAACCCCCTGATCGGCCCTGCTCTGTGCGTGACAGGGGGCAGCGCCCCAACCCCCTGATTGGTCAGCTCTGTGACAGGGGCGGCACCACAACCCCCTGATCCGCCCTGCTCTGTGCATGACAGGGGGTGGCGCTGCAACCTCCCCATTGACCCTGCCTTGAGTGTGACAGGGGGCGGCGCCCCAACCCCCCAATCGGCCCTACCCTGAGCGTGACTGAGGGTGGCATCGCAACCTCCTGATCTGCCCTGCTCTGTGCATGACAGGGGGCAGTGCCCTAACTCCCCAATTGGCCCTGCTCTGAGCCCAACCAGGAGCTGCAGGGCAGGCACCTAGGGATTGGGCCTGCCCTCTGCCACCCGGGAGTGGGCCTAAGCCAGCAGGTCGTTATCTCCCGAGGGGTCCCAGACTGTGAGAGGGCACAAGTGGGGCTGAGGGACGCCCCCTCCCCCCCCCCAGCCAGTGCACAAATTTTTGTGCACCGGGCCTCTAGTACCTTATAAATGGCTTCCCATTGCAGCCAGAATGCTATATCCTTGTGCTGACTCACAAGGTCCTACACAATCTAGAACAGCCGTGGGCAAACTACGGCCTGCCGGCTGGATCTGGCCCATTTGAAATGAATAAAACTAAAAAAAAAAGAAGACCATACCCTTTTATGTAATGATGTTTACTTTGAATTTATATTAGTTGACACAAACACTCCATCCATGCTTTTGTTCCGGCCCTCCGGTCCAGTTTAAGAACCCATTGTGGCCCTCGAGTTAAAAAGTTTGCCCACCCCTGACCTAGCATCATGCTACCTCTCTGATTTCATCTCTTTCAACTTTCCCCCTTGCTCTCTCTGCTATTGCCACACTGGCTGGTGGAGTGCCTCAATGTTAAGCAGGCCATTTTGCTATTGCCTCTACCAGTAAATGCTGCATCTTTTCTGCATGCCTTATTTTACTCACATCCGTCAGGGTTTTGTTGTAAAGCCATCCTCCCAGAAGGACCTTCCCTGGCCACCCTATAAAAAACTATGTACATAACAACATCGAGGTCCCTAAACCCCTTTAGAGACTTGTTTTTTCTCCATAGCCCTTATCACATGATGAACTATATATGTATATATGTGCCCACATGTTTGTATATCTCCTTTTCCCCCCTTTAACTCTTCCTTGGACACCTCTTCATTTCTGTCTTGTCTAATGTCAGGTCACTTTTTTCCCTAGTGTGCTTCAATAATATCCAAGCATAAAGGGTGAGGTCACTCAGAACCATCATCTCCCAGAAGATGGAAGATCCACAGATTCCCTCTTGAAACTTCTGGAGAGTCAGTCATCTTACTGTACATTTTCCATACGGCCATTGATTGTGACCCCAGTGCAAAGCAGTTCCTCCTCTCATAATACGGGTCCAAAATACCTGACTCACTTTAATTCTCTGTATCTACTTAATATAGTAGGGAATATACAAACAGGGGTGGCAAAAGTAGGTTTACAGTTGATCATATGGAAAATGATACAATAATTAATAAATAAGAATAATCTCTGTGTTTTGCAGACTCACATCTATAAATCTACTTTTGTTCCACCATGTGTGTATATATACATATATGTACATATGTGTCTTTTTAAATATTACCAGTAACACATGTTTATTATAATCAAAGCCTATATCTTTCTAATATTAAAATTGCCATGCATGTTCTTTAAAGGAGTGAAATGACATAGTAAAGGAAAAGAGAAAAAGCTATGAACATTAGCCCAAGAGATCAGCAGAGATGGTGTTATAGCTAACTATAACAATGCTATTCTAAAATACCTAGCCAGTGGAAATCCCTTATGGAGAAGTGTATAATGTTATTACTAGTAGCTTCAATTCCAATGCTGGCATTTGGATATATATAATTTTCCTCTCTCTTACTTTAATAACATTGCTCCAGCTGTCCTCTATAAATTATATTATGTAAATGAACTATTAATGAATGTTATAAATCCTAATCACATTTCAACATATTAATATTAAGCTTATCATATTACACTACAGTTAAGACAAGTTAATTATTAGGTCTCATTCTTACTCATGTTTGTAATCAAAATCAGCTGCCACTTATGTGAAGTCATAAATTTTCATTTATTGTTTCATATATCATTAATTATCTAATTTTTATTGACTTACCTTTAGTTTAATAAATTGACATCCTATGTGATTTTCAATAGAGTAATTAATAAAAGTAATTTTATTGATTAGAATAACTCAATATTAAAGATAAAATATATGCCATTTTTCATAACTCAATGGCGCATCTTGAATAAAACATTAAAAAGTTTTATATTAAAACATTAAATAAAGTTTTAAATCATAATACCAAGTCAATTTCACTTTCAAAGATTATTAAATCAGTCATACTTTGCAAATGCCTAGTGTTTAGACTATTTTAATGATAACATTATGTAGATATGTTCCTTTAATGGACATTAAATTTGTACTAAGAGCTACCTTGTGTAGAACTCCAGAATTTTAAAGGGTTCTTGCCTAATTAGGGATAGATGTGCTCTCTTAGAGTGGATATTTCTCCTTGGACATCCTGAAAACTTCAGGAACTTTGTCTGAAGGAAGGCTTTCCTATATAGGCTTGCTTCGTTTTCCCTTGGAGGTTAATATATCCCAGCACTCCTCTATTTAGAACCTGGTTGAGCTTTCTGGAAGAATCAGAATAGAGCCCCAACTCTTCAATATCAGAAGCTTCAATCTCAGAGACCTAGTTGCCTTCTGGGGCCAATCTTTAAAAAGACCAATTTTAAACTTCTAGTAATTCCTAAATACCTGTGTTCACACTTGCAAAATCAAATTCATCTTGGGAAAGTTTTTAAAAATATGGTTTAAAATACAGTTTCCTGGACTCACCCTCAGAGGTTCTAATTCAGTAGTCCAAAGGTAGGACCTAGAATTATATATTATTTTAGTTCCCAGCTGCAATTTTTAATGTATAATTTAAGCTTAAATTGTACAATGTTACAGATTTCTTTTGCCAAAATCAATTAATGACCAAATGATATCCTTCATGCAACCACTGGTTAGCACCGTGCCAGGTGATGTGGTGCATACAAGAAAAATGAAACACAATTCCTAATTCAAGTATCTTACAATTTCATTAAGAGGACAAAAATAACATATATCAAACAACTAGAGGACAACTAACTGCCGAACCAGAAGCTACTAGTGACAAATGGATAACATGCTCCAGAGACACAAGATCACCAGGGGAATTGGAGCAGATATAATTTGAATAAACCATAGTAGAGAGAGTATTAGAAAGTTAAAGGAGGAAACATGGCAGCCCAACTATAATGAGACCAGCACAGAATGAGCCACTCACATGGAGAAGAGTAGGAATCACCATGAATAGAGTGAGGAGAGAGTCCATGAGTAGCTGGGAATCAGGTTAGTAGCCTGGGTGAGATAATGAAGAACTTTAAGAAAAAAAATATAGGAATATGGCAATACTGAAAGGACAGAACATGACTGATAGCTGTGTCCTTATCCCCTCTTCCAATAAAAAGCCGCTGAATGTATCAGTTACTCAGCCTGCCCTTATCTCAGCCAATGGGAAAGCGGGGGAAACTAGCCCAAGGCCAAGAGTATGCTAGCCACCCCCCTGTCTTTGTGTAACCAGACCCTAGCTGCACCCTGCCCTTGCGTCACTAGCCCCCGGCCCTCACTCAACCAACCGGAATCGGCCAAATCAGTGGTCAGAGTGTGCCCCCACCCCCCGAGCCCAAGCCCTATAAATTCTTTGTTCCCTTGGGACTCGGGGCTCTCTCTTGCATCCAGTAATGGAGGCATGGGGGGGACCAAGTCCCGGGCTTGAATAAAAGACTCTATGCTTTTGCATCGGACTCGGCTCCCTAGGGGTCTGTCTTGGGGGATCTTGAAATCTGGGCATAACAATACCGTAAGAAAGGTGAGTTGAAAAATGGAGGAAAACTAGCCTGCGGTGGGTGTGGGTCCGATTTAATAATTTCATGTATGAGGTGATGAAAGCCTAAGTTGAAGATAGATATAGAAACAGGAAGTAAAGTTTGATGGTTAATTTTTGTGTGTTAATTTGGCTAGGCTATAGTACCCAGTTCTTTGGTCAAACATCAGGCTAGAGTTGCTGTTAAGATATTTTTAGGTGTGCCAAAACCGGTTTGGCTCAGTGGATAGAGCTTCGGCTTGCGGACTGAAAGGTCCCAGGTTTGATTCCGGTCAAGAGCATGTACCTGGGTTGCGGGCACGTCCCCAGTAGGAGATGTGCAGGAGGCAGCTGATCGATGTTTCTCTCTCTCATCGACGTTTCTAACTCTATCTCTCTCCCTTCCTCTCTGTAAAAAATCAATAAAATATATTTTTAAAAAAAAGATATTTTTAGGTGTGAATAACACTTAAAACATTGACATCAGTAGGCCTTGAGGAAAGCAGATGACTCTATATGATGTGGGTGAGCGTCATCCAGTCAGTTGAAGGCCTCAAGATCAAAGACTGAGATGTACCAAAGAAGAATTGTCCTCAAGCAGAAAACACAGAAACTGTGCCTGGGTTTCTAGCCTGGTGCCCTGTGGAATTCAGATCCAAGGCTGCAGTGTCAACTCTGACCTGAATTTTCAGCCCACTGGTCTGCCCTACAGATTTGGGGCTTGCCTGTCCCCACCATCACACAATTGATTTCTTAAAATTGCTCTATGTGTATCCCCTATTCGTTCCAAGTCTCTGGAGAACTCTAATATAGAAAGGATGAACACCAGAGATATTATGAAGGGGGGACTCTAAAAATAAAAAGAAGACTTAAAAAAATCAAAGGTAACTTCAAAGTTTCTAGAAGACTGAAAGCAGCTGCAGCTTCAGAAGCTGGCTGTGATCTATTGTCTTCATGTGCTTCCCTCAAAGGAGTTTTGCTCCCCTGAGTGTTTAATGGTGCTGGTAGGCGGGCTGTATTATATCACGGTGCTGTCAGCAATTCCATTGACCTTTGAATGATCTGGTTTCTTTTATTGTCAGTACTACACAACCTAGGCTTTTCTTCTATTTTTTTTTTAAATTTCAGAGAGGAAGGGAGAGGGAGAGAGATAGAAACATCAATGATGAGAGGGAATCATTGATTAGCTGCCTCCCACTGGGGTTCAAGCCCACAACCCAGACATGTGCCCTTGACCAGAATCAAACCCAGGACCCTTCAGTCCACAGGCCGATCCTCTATCCACTGAGACAAACCGGCTAGGGCTCTTCTAATTATTTGATGTTTTCTAACTTTAGCATGTTTTAAATATTCCATTCAACTTAAATAGGTGCTTAACTACCTTGGAATTTAAAGTCTTGAGGTCCCCCTTTTAACATCTAAAAGCACCAGGAGGAACTATTCCCCTTGGATTTTAGAACAGGACGGTAGACCCAGAAGGCAACATAAATTCTCTGCTTCCGTCAATGAGAGATGACCACAAATGTAACCCTGGAGTCACCAGTTATTATTCTTATTTGAAATTGTGATTCAGTTCTTCTCTAACACCACTCTGCCTTAGATCCACCAAGTATGCATTTAAATTTTCTCCTGTTTAGACTGACCTCTGATGACTAAGTTCCCAATGATGGAAAGTCAAGGGGGGAAAAAAACAAAAAAAACCTCAGGCTGTGGAGTGCTGTAATTTTCCTTAAATATGGCACTCTATGCCTACAAAGTGTTCTGTTGTGTACTTGTTTCATCTAATTCAGCACTCTGGCTAATTTCAGTTCATTTCAACTAACCACTTACACTCATTATGCACCTTATTATTCCCAGTTCTGTTTAGATTAGCCAACAAAACTTCTTGAATTAATCAACTACACTAAATCTTTGCAACAATAAAACCAGCAAAATTACAACTTAGCTACCTGTACTATGTAATATCAGAAATAATGGGGGTCAGAGGCAATGGAATAATATATTCAAAGTCCTGAGGGGGGGGCACACTTCTAGAATGTAGTTTGTAATTCCTCAAAAAGCTAAGCATACAGTTACCATATGACCCAGCAATCCCACTCCCAGTTAGATACCCAGAAAAAATTAAACTATATATCCACACAAAAACTTTTACATGAATATTCATAACAGCATATTTCATACTACAGTCATGTGTTGCTTATTGATGGTATATGTCCATCATTGTGTGGACATCACAGACTGCGCTGACATAAACCGAGGCCCAATAGCCTACTGCACACTTAGGCTATATGGCGCAGCCTATTGCTCACTTAGGCTATATGGCGCAGCCTATTGCACCCTTAGGCTATATGGCGCAGCCTATTGCACCCTTAGGCTATATGGCGCAGCCTATTGCACCCTTAGGCTATATGGCGCAGCCTATTGCTCACTTAGGCTATATGGCGCAGCCTATTGCTCACTTAGGCTATATGGCGCAGCCTATTGCACACTTAGGCTATATGGCGCAGCCTATTGCACCCTTAGGCTATATGGCGCAGCCTATTGCTCACTTAGGCTATATGGCGCAGCCTATTGCTCACTTAGGCTATATGGCGCAGCCTATTGCTCACTTAGGCTATATGGCGCAGCCTATAGCACACTTAGGCTATATGGCGCAGCCTATTGCTCACTTAGGCTATATGGCGCAGCCTATTGCTCACTTAGGCTATATGGCGCAGCCTATTGCTCACTTAGGCTATATGGCGCAGCCTATTGCTCACTTAGGCTATATGGCACAGCCTATTGCTCCGAGGCTACAAACTTGTAGACCATGTTACTGTACTAAATACGATAATGCTACAAGCAACTGTAACACAATGATAAATATTTAAACATAGAAAAGGTACAGTATAAAAGAAAAAAATGGTACACCTACATATAAGACACTCACCAAGAATGGAGCTTGCCAGCCTGGAAGTTGCTCTGGCTGAGTCACTGAGTGAGTGGAGAGTGAAGGTCTAGGACAATACTATACACAACTGTAGACTGTATGAACACTGTACCCGATCAGCCTCAATCACCGGCCAGGCCGAGAACCCCATCTGTGCACGAATTCGTGCACTGAGCCTCTAGTGGGTATATAAAAAGGAAAGAAATTCTTATATATTCCACAAGATGCATAAAACTTGTAAACACCATGGTAAGTGAAAGAAGCTTGTCACAAAAGGCCGTCTGTTGCGCTGTTGCATTTACATCAACTATCCAGGATAAACAAATCGAAAGAAACAGAAAGTAGATTAGTGGTTCCCAGGGGTTGGGGAGCAACGGTAATGGGGAGTGACTGCTAATGAATATGGAGGTTTTTAGCCTAGGTGTGTAGTGGACCATAGGGCCTAGGTTTGTGTGAAAACTTTCTGGAACTAGATAGTAGTGATCAAGTCACAAGTTTATGAACATACTAAAAACCACTGAATGGTACTTTGAAGATGATGCACTTTGTGGTATGTTATTATATATCAATAAAATTCTTATCTTTTAAAATGCTGATAAGGGAAAACTTCCACAGAAGAATTCTGGATAGCAAAACTACTCCTCAAAAGTGAATGCAGCTCTCTCTGCCCTCTGCCTTGCAAGAATACAACAAGGAGGCCATCTGACCCTGGACTTCCAGTCTCCAGAAGTGTGAGAAATGCATTTCTGTTGTTTATAAGCCAAAACAAAAAACAATAAACAGTGGAAGAAAATAAAGATATTCCCAAATAAATAAAGATAATTTGTTGCTAGCTGACCTGGCTTATAAGAAATATTGAAATTAATCCTTAAATCCTCAAGGAAGTGACACCAGGTGGTAACCTATATGGAAGAAATCAAAGTACTAGAGATGCTAAATATGTAGGTTGTAATAGAGGTTGTAACAAATATATTTTCCTATCTTCTTAATTTCTTTAAAAGATAGATGTAAATCAGTAATTGCAGTGCTGTATTATTGAGCTTTTAACATATATGGCTATATTTTACAATAATAGCTACTGAAAGTTGGGGGAGGAAGATATCTTGTATTAAAGAATGTTTTTTATCAGAATTAAGTTAGTATAATTTGGAATTATATTTAGTAAGTCATGATTCATACTGTAATCCCTAGAGCAATTAGTAAGTAAATGAGTCAAATGATATAGTAAAAAAAAAAAAAAAAAAAAAAAATCAACAGAGTAACTCAACAGTGAAAACACTAAAAAATATTTGCTTAACACAAAGAATGTAAAAAAGAAAGAACATAACCACAACAAAAGATAAATAAATATAAAACAAATAACTAAATGTCATTGAATTGTAACAATGGGTAATTTTGCAGTTTGTAAAATATACTCCATTAAAACACATATGCAAAAATCATATAAATTCAATATTTCTTCCATTTTAGTTTTAACTGCAAATTGCTAATTGAAAAGTTGCCTAAATTTCAGCAAGCTGCTAAAATCAATACTTTGCCTCAAATACATAGGTTAATTAACTATTCATTTTTTGATTCAGGTTTTATATTAAAATATTCTTTGAAAGATCCATCATTAGTGACAAATTGATTTGACATGAAATTTCCTAATTATAATTTTTCCTGCATTGTATATATACAATTTATATTTATTGTATGTATGTATTTTAAATCTATGCAAGGATCATAACATAAAACCATGATGCGACTTATAAAATAAAATGTAGCTTTTAAATATATCTATATCTATATCTATATCTATATCTATATCTATATATATATATATATATTACCTAGCTATCTTTTTGAATGGCTTCAATGAACTAATCTATGTGAATTTTCTATCATATAATAATAATGACACCATGTGTTAATATGTTAAAAAGTCTGGATAAAATTCACAAAAATTAGAACATTGAATTCCAAATATTATTAAAGCACCAGAAAGCAGAAGCATACATATGATTTGGTGGAGTTAATCTATTGATAGTTTCCCAGATGAGCAATCCCAGATGAAGGAAGGCTTTGAAGAAGGAAGTAGCATGAATCGGTGGAGAAGACTGGATAAAAAGGACAGCATGTTCAAGACAAGATAACTCGGTTGGCTGGAGATCATTTGGCAAGTAATTATGAAGAAGGGAAGGAGAAGGTGGGGATCGAAAAGCATGGAAAATGAAGATAACTACTCTTTTCCCTGTAGTTTTACCACAATAAAGACAGCATCTACCTAGTCCAACATCATTCACAGGAGGTTCAAATGACACTAAGGAACATCTACTTAATTGGTGTACACTACAGGTGTTGGAAGTGATTCTGTCATCTGTAATTTTTCTTGCTTGTTTTCAAAGGAAAATTTGCTTTGAGATTTGATGTTCTTTAAAATCTGTGAAGTGAAGCCAAATTGTACAGTTTGAGGTTCACTAAAATTATTTAGACAAGAAAATATTTTCTTTAGGAGTGCTCTTGATTACAAAAACAATTAACTTAGCATAATCAATATGACAGAAAAATGATTTGAAATAATAAATATATTTTGAAGTCTCACTATCTAATTTGAAATAAATTTTCAAAACTGTTAGCTTTCATCTTTTTCCCAGAGCCAAGGTGACAGTATGAACTGGTTTATGACCATTGCAGAATTGCAAGTGTTTTCTACATTTTTTGTCTTCATTTCCTAATTTTCAATTCAACTTTCATTATAATCTGATTTGTCTTTATACAATTCCACAGAATCCAGTCTCAACAAGTTCTCCTAAGAAGACATCTTTTTTGCTAAATTCAATCAACACATTCATTAATTACTTAATAATTAATTAATCAGCATCTTTTGTTGCTGTTCCTCATTCTTTGAAAGACCTTTTCCCCTTCCTTTGGGTTGTCACAACTGCATGATTTTCTTTCTATTTTCTGAAAGCTTCCTATAGACTTAAGAACACTTTGAAAGTACATTTTTCATATTTTCTTATCAATGCACTTATCACATTTTAATTGTTTATTTACACATCCAGCTTATCCCACTAGTTTCTCTAATTGTTTATTTACACATCTAGCTTTTCCCACTAGTTTCACAATCTTACACCAAGAAGATTGTGAATCTTGTTCACCACTATTCCAACAGCTAACACAGCTGTTTGCACATAACAGTTGAGTGAATGGATGAACAAATACATAAATAAAATTTAAAACTCTACTATTTCATTCTAGCATTACTAGGAGCCCATTGGTTGATAGTTGCACCTATGCTAGACTAGTACCATTGGATTTTCATTTTAGTTTGTAGTCTATGCTGTAGAAGAGAAGCTGTAAACATAAATAAATGCCAGCAAGGACCAAAGCATAAATGAATGTAGGCAGCTGGGTGGGAATATAGTAAGCAAAAGACTGGATTCTTTGACTAAAGGAAGTAGTTACTTCTTAGCCACAGTTGACTGCTATGTGGAAATTAGAGCCCAGTGTGGCTAGATTTTCTGATTTTAAAACATAATTTTAAAATCTTATCTTTATGTTAAATCTTCATTTTAGTGTGAGTGATGGGGTGAAAGAAAAAGGAGTGCTGTAAAAAAGTAGGGCTGTAGTGGAGTACTTCTCAGTATTAATGGATTCCAGCAACCCTTCAGAACCCTGTTTTCAACAAAGGAGTTGTATTTTTATAGGCATCAATTGGAGGATTTGAGATTAGCATTTAACCTAGCATACAAATTCAGAATGGAAGCTACACTCTTTGAGGTATTTATCAGAATTATTACCTCACTGAAATGAAAATGAGTCACTGAAAGAAGATCCTTGAACAATGGAAGAGGCAGGAGCTTTCTGCCCCTAACCACTTGCAGGAAGAGGTCCTAGATCAAACCTGAATAGCCTCAGGACTGAATTTCACATTGAATAATAAGTGATCAGACAGCTACTGTTTTAATACAAGAAGAAAAACAATGACAAAGTCTAGAGATCCTCTTCATTGCAGCTGAGTATGCTGTGCTACTCTCACCCATAAAGGAGCATAGCACTAGCATTCCTGTGCTCTATCCCAAGAGATTGGATTGTGAATCCAATGAGTTACAGGGAGAGAATGCTACATGGGATGTGTACAGTGGCATTTCCCCAAGCCTTCCATTTGTATAGGTACTCAGTGGGCACCCTTGCTCCCTACTGGGTTCCCCTTTTTTTCTTTGAGGGCTGGGGACTTATGAAGGCCAAATCAGAGAAACACAAATGAAATAAAACAGAAGATGCTAAGAAATTTTGCTATTGCGCTAAAATGAAAAAACCTTCAGAAATTAGAGGATTGAGAAGCAAGATCAAGAGACGGAGGGGCTGGGGGAGGGGTGGGAGGAAGCAAAAAGCCATCCAAAAATGCCCTGGACATTTCACTCCTGAGTCAATAAAAAGAAAATGATTAAGTCTTTGTTGATTATAGGATCTAATGCCATAAAAGAAAACCTTTCAAAGCCTTCAAAATATTTGTAAAACAATGCAGACACAAAATAAGGCAATGTTGTAGTTGGTCTGGAAATATTAGCCTTTGGGAAGAATCATTTGAAGTCACCTTATCTAAGCTCCTCGTTTTTCAGTTGTAAAAGCCGAAACCTCCTTGAAGTAAAGGAATTGCAGAAGGTAATACAGGTAAGTAGCTGAGCCAGGATTAGAAGCCCCCTTTCTGATGCCTGGGCTTCTACTCTGCTCCAATGCCGTTGTAATTGCAATGATTAGTGAGTGTTTAGTAGTAGCTATGAGATGAAGATACCAATAAAAATGTTTAAAGATAAAATAAAAATCAGTTTCTGGAAGAAAATAATCACTGGGGAATGAGAAAGACATTTGTATTCTTGCTTCTTTAAAATATTTCAAATTCCAACAGAACCATACAATTCGAAATACCTCTGTCACAATTCACAATTCTGAGTTAATAATAGGGCCTCCTAACATTTTGCTGTTTCCAGAGAAACATTTTTCTCTTTGCTTCTCACACTGTAAAAGCTGCCTGGTCATTGTTTATATTTCTGGACCTAGAAAATAACCCTATTGCCTGAGGTTGTCTTCTTTCTTCTGCCTTTAGCTTCACTTTATTAACTTCTCCTCACACTGAATAATGAACCTGGAGTGATAAACAATCAAAAAGTCTATCTTCTGCAAATGAGCTATTTAAGAAAGTGAAGGAACTGATGAGATGGCTTTACGCACAATATTTTATCAGGACTTGGCTCCAACTAGTCTTTATCGAGGACTTAAGAGATGGCAGGCACTGTGTCAGATGCTTTTACATCTATTAGCTCATTTTACTGTCTCAGCTTCTGAACACATGCCGCATGTATATTTCGGTGAGCTATAAAGCCACAATTGAGTTCTGCTTCTTAATATGCTTTACTGGTTCAATCTCAAGTTCCCAAATCCAATGGACATGTATGTAGTTCCCTTAATTCTTTATTTTGTTTGGCAGATATTTTGTTTGAAAGGTATAAAATATAAAATGCACAGACGAATATATAAAGCAATGACATAAGTAGAAAAAGGTTAATGCCCTACATCTTACCAGCTGTGGGGCCTTGGGAAAGCCCTTCTGGAGGGCTTAGCTTTCTCATCTATAAAATTAACCCACCCACTTTTCTCCGTTTATAGGCAGATTGCAGAGCATGAGTGAGATGACAGCAATAACCCGCTATTCAAAGCCAAAGTATAAAATGTTCTCATTAGGAAGAATAAATGAATTTAATTATCATCCAGTGTTTTTATAAATCTAAAGAAAAAACAACCCTGTGTGTGTTTTATAACAGGAATCATAATTTGATCAATTTGGACCCTTATTATTGAAATTGGATTTTTATCACTAAAATTTTATTTATCATTAATGATCTTGAAAGTTGATTCTATTATGCAAATGAGTTTTGAAATGACCTCATCTTTAAAAAGTAAGTATTGTCAAAATCACCAGGAGAGCATGCTGGCCATGAAAACACTTCATGGGACAAGAAAGCACACTGAGAGTTGGACCGTCACCCTTGACTTTTTCCATGACCTGAAAATAATACTCTTGAGAACTAATAATCACTTTGTTCTTGCTCATAGCAGACATGTCCAGCCAAATACAAGCTCGGGCATGTTGAATTGGGTTCTTTGAGAACACATTATACCATTCTCATACTTAAATGCATGTTCTGTTAATCCTTAACCATCATTTCACTATCACTGACCTATAATGTAACAGAAGTCTCTAAAACAGCGGTTCTCAACCTGTGGGTCGCAACCCCTTTTGGGGTCGAATGACCCTTTCACAGGGGTCGCCTAAATACACCCTGCATATCAGATATTTACATTACGATTCATAACAGTAGCAAAATTACAGTTATGAAGTAGCAATAAAAATAATTTTATGGTGGGGGGTCACCACAACATGAGGAACTAACTGTATTAAAGGGTCGAGGCATTAGGAAGGTTGAGAACCACTGCAAGAGTCTGATAAAGCTTCAGGGAAGACATCAATAGGGAATCAATAAGTCAAATTTTATCTCCTGGAAACGATTTCTTTTCACTGAAAGAAACTAGTCATAGATTTTACCTTAACTAGTTTCTTTATCTAGAATGTTCCTTTCCATTTTATATTCATTACAGTAGCCTATATGCTATAAGGAATAGACCCTGCGATGCATAATGACTCAAACACATTAGAGGTTTTCTTTTTAATTTATGCTCACATAAAAGTGCTCAACTGGTAAATACCTTGGTGGGGTTGCCCCTTTTCATATAGCTATTCAGGGGATTATTACCAAAGCACAGTCTAGTGTCTTTTGAATTATTAAAAACATAATTTTGCCCTAGCTGTTTTGGCTCAGCGGATAGAGGTCAGCCCATAGACTGAAGGGTCCCGGGTTCGAATTTGATCATGGGCATGAATCTTGGTTGTAGGCTCGATCCCTGGCCCTGGTCAGGCACATTGGGAAGGCAATCAATTGATGTGTATCTCTCACATCAATGTTTCTCTCTCTCTTTCTCCTCCCCTCCCTTTTTCTCTCTCTAAAAACCATTGGAAAAAATGTCCTCGGGTGAGGATTAACAAAAAAAACACACAAAAAAACCCATAATTTTCCCTTATTCACATAATTGTATGAGTTTGCTAGGGCTGCATACCAGTGTCCACAGACCAGGTGGCTTAAACAACAGAAATATATTGTCTCCCAAATCTGGAAGCTAGAAGTCTGAGATCACAGCGTTGGCAGGGTTGGTTTCTTCCCTGTTTCTTTACATGTCTTCCCTCTGTACGACTCTTTTTATAAGGATGCCTGTCATATTGGATTAAGACTCACTTAATAACCTCATTTTTATTTTACTACCTCTTTAAAGGCCTTACCTCCAAATATAGTTACATTCTAAGTTACTGAGGATTAGGGTTTCAGCATATGAGTTTGTAGACACAAATCAGCCCATAACAGGAATGTTTGTTTACCTGGTCTAAGGTGTATTATTTTATCACTTACCTAAGACCAAGTAGAAATGTATACCTTCATGGTAACCTTGATTTTGGCCAGAGGCTAATAATGCATTTCAGATGATTTCCATGAGTATCTAAACTAATCTAACATATGTATCAATTATGGATCATAAAGACATAGCATCTATTTCTGCTTTTTATAGAACACTAGAGGCCTGTTGCATGAAGAGATTTGTGCAATAGGCCTTCCTTTCCCCTGGCTGCTGGCACCAGTTGTCCTCTGGCACCCGGCACCCAGGCCTTTGCTCTGGCTGGGCTCCAGCTGGAGCCAGCCCCGGAGCCATGAGGCTTTCGCTGCTCTGCCGGCCCCAGGGCTGTGAGGCTTTGCTGCTCCCGCCCTCCAGGCCGTCACTTAGAGCCTAAATATGCAAATTAACCGCCATCTTTGTTAGGTTAATTTGCATACTCTCCTGATTGGCTGGTTAGCATAGCAAAGGTATGGTCAATTTACATGTTTGTCTATTATTAGGTAAGATTAAATATCCAATGTTCTGCATTTATATGGACTCAGAACAACCACAGAAATAGAAATAATTGGTCAAGTAAAGAATTTTTTCATTTAATAGAATGTAACCTCTAGGAAAGCAAGGACTTTATGTCAACACTGGTGGGGTCCCTCAGCCTGGCCTGCGGGATCAGGCCTAAACAGGCTCTCCGACATTCCCCTCAGGGTCCCGGATTGCAAGAGGGCTCCCTCATCTCTGGTTCTGGGTGCCTCATCCAGAGAGAACTGCTGCTGCCACGTCATGACAGCTTGGCAGCTCCTGCGTTGAGCATCTGCCCCCTGGTGGTCAGTGCATATTATAGCTACCAATTGGACAGTCACTTAGGATTTGCCTTTCTCTGGATTAAGCTCCTTAAAGGAAGAAACTGTGTCATACTCATTTTATTATCACTATCCCCCCACACCCAACACTGTGTTTAGTGGTTATGCATTTGCACTGAAAAAAAAAATATCTATTGGCTAAAGACATCCTGGACACAGAGCAACCGTGTATTAGTAATACACAGAAGCCAGTTGGGAGGTGAAACTGAGTTCATGGAGGTCCCCAGATGGAGTTGAGTTTATTGATCCAACATCAACCAGATCTGAATTCTTCTCTAATAGATTTTCCATTGGGGAAGTAGGGTGGGAATGCAGGTGGGCTAAGGAGAAGTTTTTAGCATTGCTACATTACAGTGTTAGAAAGAAAACTCTCCCCTTTTAAAAGTTTTTGCTTTATTTACTCCTTTTTAGATTTTTTTTTCCCCTCTGGGAAATTGAGAATTCTCATTTGAAGGCCATTCTTTTTTTTTTTTTCGGGAGTACCCACCATGGGCTTGAGCATGATGTCCTAGAACAAAATATTCCCTGGAGAGATCTGAGCGAGGAGACAGAAACAAGGTCATTTTCAAAACAGTTTCAAATGCTAGCCTGCTCCAAGTCTTTTCCCAGAAGCAGGACCTGAAAGCTACGAAGGAGTGATCTGAGTTAAACCGTTGACTCCCTAAATGGAGTTGCACACCTTACTACTCACTGCTCATTATTAAAATGTGGACTCCGTGGACTTTTATCTAGGGGTGAGGTGGGACGGGGCTGTATATGCATGCGATTAGTGCTAATTATACCTTGCCTGTCACCTTGTTAGCAGAGCAAAGCTAAAATTTAAGGTACTTGACAGAAGGGCAGCTTGACTGGGAACTCTTTATTTTAGTAGCTATGATTTTTCAATTTCACTAGCAGAGAAAAGAATTAATTTGTTGGGGATAAAAGGTCAAGGCTGATAACATTGCAGTTCCTCCAGGCTGGTGCAGGCCAGCAGCTGATTTAGCCATCATCTAAAAAGCAACCACATCCTGGCCTTCGAATCCAGATTATTTAGTGAGAAAGTCATGACCTGTCCTAAAAATTAGTGGAGTGGGTGATGAATGTTGTGACTTCACCTGCAAAGAGGGGAGGGTGGAGGAAGCCTAATGGCCATTGGATTTAGAATCACAAATAAATCTACAACAATACCTTGATCTTCTTATTCCTTGGCCTGTTCAGACAAAGGTCTGTGTAAGAGGTCAAAGCTAGGTGACTTAGGAACAAATAAAGATCTTAAATTTGAAATCCCCATGGATGGGGGAAAGCAGCTAACTGGGATGAAATACCATAATAGAGCATCAAAATCTGAAT
The DNA here is from genome assembly GCF_964212035.1 of Myotis nattereri. Lineage (NCBI taxonomy): Eukaryota > Metazoa > Chordata > Mammalia > Chiroptera > Vespertilionidae > Myotis > Myotis nattereri. Next base: position 27,101,621 of record NC_138093.1, on the reverse strand, counting down.
TTGTAATTTGGCTTCACTAAGCCCTATTCCATTTTCAAAGCTTTCTTGTTTAAAAAGAATACTTTAATTGGTGTGAATGGTTTCAACTATATCTTATGTCTGTGCTCTTACATTAGTGGTAGACAGTGCCAGGCCCTTGACTAAGGGTTCAACATGGATTATCTCTAGCCTCACAACAGTACTACAGTGTGGGGACTATTATTATTCCCGTTGTACCAATAAGGCACAGAACTGTTAAATAATTTATCCAATTTTACCAATTTTAGCTATATGGAGTAAATAAATTTGATAAACTTATTTGGAGTCAATAGATTAGGTTGCAAAGTCAACACTTTGCTGCTTCCACAGGGAGAAAAAAAATGGGAAAGATACAGACCTTGCATATGTTTCTAAGGAACATGTGAATGAATATTAGAACAAATGCTCAGTAGGCTGAGCATCTTCAAAGAGACAGTAACATAATTTGTCATAACCACCAAGGGACTGGAGATGTACTTTGCCAGTGTCTTTTACATATGAGGAGATCCAAACCCTGAAAATGATTATATATGTCTCAGAACATCATGAAACAGTGATGTAGACAAGGATGTCATTTAAGGTAGGACAAAATTTACTCTCAGAAAGTATACTTGCATTGTGTGTGTATATCTAAACCGCTCAACAAACCTGATAATAGATATATGTTATGAGCTAAGTGTTTGTGTACCCTCAAACTTCATATGTTGAAACTCTAATACGCAGTGTGGCTGTATTTGAAGATAGGAAGTCATTAAGGTTAAATGGGGTCAGAAAGGTAGAGTCCTCATTTGATAGAATGAGTGTCCTCAGAAGAAGAGGCCCCAGATAGCTCAAAGGAAAGGCCGTGTGAGGACAAAGCAGCCATCTACAGGCCAGAAGAGAGCTCCTACCTTAATCTTAGACTCCAGAATTGGGAAAAAATAAATTTATATTGTTTAAACGACGTAGTTTGTGCCCTGGCCAGTGTGGCTCAGTTGGTTGGGTATTGCCCCATACACCAGGAGGTTGCTGGTCCAGATTTGGGCACATGCCCAGGTTGTGGGCTCAATCCAGGGAGGGAGCATGCTGGAGGCAGCCAATGGATGTTGCACTCTCACATCGATGTTTCTCTCCCTCTCCCTTCCTGTTTTTTAAAAAATCAAAAACTATTAAAAAATAAACCACATAGTGTGTGGTATTTGATCATCATAGCTCAAGCAGACTAGCACAATATAATATTTGAAGATATCAAATTTTCAAGTATTTACTTTAATATTTTTGTCTATTAGTCATTCTTTTTGTCCCTGATAACAGCAGACAGATGGTAGCAAATCTCAAAGATTTAAGAAATATCAAAGACCAAATAAATGATGTTCTGTATTCATTCATTTTTCTACAATTCTGGAAGAGAACATCATGTTTTATTTCAAGTCAATAAGCTTGTTCAGCTTCTGGAATGCCACTGTCTTCAAGGGGAAGACCAGGAGCCACTGGACAGATGAGAAATGTCCTACGCTTTGTTCGTTTAACAATGCCTTTTGCTCTGGAAGTTTTCGTGTTCTTAAACTGTACTGACTGTCGCTGTAGCCCCGCATGCAAACACACGCTGCAATTAAGCCCTGCCATTTGGCCTCTGCCTCAGCCGTTTGGGATCCCATGATCCCCACTGGACAAGAGGGTCCATTACATTCAGTCCCACTGAACAACCATTTGTACACATATGCTCTGAGTTTTTGTTACTGTTTTTTGTGGGTTGTTTTTTTTCCAATATAAACTGGCAAAATATTTTCATTCTTTTAATGTTAATCCCTTGATATATTCTGGGGTCTACTTCTAATTGTGGGTCTAGAGCAGCCGTGGGCAAACTACGGCCTGCGGGCCGGATCCGGCCCGTTTGAAATGAATAAAACTAAAAAAAAAAAAGACTGTACCCTTTTATGTAATGATGTTTACTTTGAATTTATATTAGTTCACACAAACACTCCATCCATGCTTTTGTTCTGGCCCTCCAGTCCAGTTTAAGAACCCATTGTGGGCCTCGAGTCAAAAAGTTTGCCCACCCCTGGTCTAGAGGCAAACATGGGTGTTAAGAAAAGATCAGGAGGAGAAAGAGCAACTAAGTCCTGTGAGGTAATTGCTGGCTTTTCAAGCAAGGGAAAGATATTCTTCAGAAAGGGGAGAAGGCATTGCTTCTGAAAGCAAAGGACCTTCAGGCAGTTTTAGATTCATTTGAGTACTCTCAAATGTCCCCACTGCTAGTCCAGTTCCCAAGGTCCCATTCCTTACCAACCAGCACCCTAACTTTTATGTAAGAGACCTGGTAAAGCAGTGAATTTTGTTTACATTGCCATCCTACAGCAGCCAGGAACAAATTTTGGGTCTGATTCTCAAATGCATCTGTCCTGAGTTTAGAGGCTACAGTAGCTAGAGATTCTTCCTGAGCCATCAGTAAAGATCTGTGGTTGTCTGACTAAGCATGGAGCTAAGAGTTTACAATACTTAGCATTTTAGGTTTTCTCTGTAACTCTCAGGTGAAGTCAGAAGCAGCCAGCAAACCTAGAATCCTTGCAATCTCACTTCCAGTCTCAGCAGGTAATTGGTCTCCTGAAGTCTTTCATGTAAGAGGCAATTTATTCCAGGCCACCATAAGCCATAGATTTTGAGTATTTCATTTTCCTCTGTCACTGGAGGTTATTTCATGATCAAGCACAATCTGGTCAATAAAAAGTCCCAGATTCCATCTTTGAGGACTTGTGTTCTGGGATCACTATCCGTACTATGTGTTCTTAAATTTGGACTAATCAGAAAATAAAAATTGTCTTCATTTGTCAAAAAGAAAATGATTTAGTGAAGAGAGTTGGCTACAAAGGCGTTTGAGGGGCTGGAAGAGTAGAAAGAAGAAAGGGGTTATTAAAAGTCAGGATGCTACTATTGCTTCTAAACCACAATCTGGTGTGAACAGAGGTGCCTACGGGCTGCTGCACATCAACAGGGCACAACTACAGCTGAACAGGAATCCAGGCGCCTACACTACCGCTGAAGAGCCACACTCCCAATGCCACAGCAGCTGTTGTCCGAACTCCACCAGAAGCAGGGGGAGGGAGGCATTTTCCTTCTTCCCAGCATCCAGTTTTCCTTATCAACCCCCCACTTTGCAAGACCCAACTAGAAGCGACCTTGCAAAAGAGTCTTGGAAATAGAGTTATGCAATGTGCAGTCTTCTACAGCATCCTCTACATCCATCCATGAGCAAGACTCTTGGAAATGGAGCTGAGATCACGACCAGCAGGACAGGAATTCTATCCATATACATAAGCTCATTTCCTTCCCCTGACCATATCCGTGCTGGATTCTATAAAGCAGGGGTCCTCAAACTTTTTAAACAGGGGACCAGTTCACTGTCCCTCAGACCGCTGGAGAGTCGGACTATAGTTTTAAAAAAAAACTATGAACAAATTCCTATGCACACTGCACATATCTTATTTTGAAGTAAAAAAAACAAAATGGGAACAAATACAATATTTGTATTTGCATGTGGCCCGCGGGCTGTAGTTTGAAGACCCCTGCTTTAAAGGCTTATCTTCAACTTTCCCACAGTTCTCTGCCTGGAGCAAGGCAAGATAGAAGAGTAGAGTTGAGCAAGTTGTATGAAAGTATAAGATGCTTTGGTATTTTCTCAGGTTTATAACCTTTCTATTTAAATGTATGCCTGTAAATAGCCAGGATACTCTTCATCAACAGCATCGGTACAATGCCTTAGATAAGCACCTTCATTTTATTTTATTATTGATGTTACAGAGAAAGGAAAGAAGATGGAGAAGGGGAGAGAGAGAAAGGGAGAGGGAGGGAGGGAGGGAGGGAGGGAGAGAGGGAGGGAAGGAGGAAGGGAGGGAGGGAGAAAGCGAAACATCAATGTGAGAGAGAAACATTGATCAGCCGCTTCCTGCACACACCCCAACCTGAGATCGAGCCCAAAACCTAGGCATGTGCCCTGATCAGGAATCAAACTGGTGACCCTTTGGTACATGGGCTGATGCTCAACCAACTGAGCCACACCAGCCAGGGGGTAAGGACCTGTAGTGATGATGAATATCTATTGGATATCCACTAAAGCATATTCTTCCATGAAATGGCATTTTGTGGCAGAGAAATGAAGCAAAATGGGTGCAATAGATGGGCTTTTATAAAGCATAAGCCTCTGCTTCAAATTCTGGCCATTCAGGATTTCAGTCAGGCATCCCATATCCTAATGGATTTGGCCAACCACATCACCTGAGAAAATTCATGTCATTTTTTGTGTGTGCCCAAACATAATTAATACCTTGATCAATCACACTATATAAATTCCTTTCTTTATAGACATAAGAATATGATTTCTGTGCAGTGATTCACAAAGTACATAACTTTTTGGTTTAACTGGAAATTACAGACCTCTAACTCAGAGTTGCCAGAATTTGTAATCAGTTAGATTCTAGAGACACAAGGACATGCCTGATGGACTATATTAAAGGGATAGTCTGCTGTGATCAGATGATATCAAATGGGCACAAAATCTTCACACAAACATCAGAGTTTAATTTATCACAAATCCATGTAGTATTTAAAAAGCAGAAAATATTAAGAAATATGCCAACCACCAAGTTACACCATATACAAGAAGAAACTCAAAATGGATTAAAAAAAAAAAAAAGACTTAAATGTAAGATATGAAACCATAAAAGCCCTAGAAGAAACCACAGGCACCAAAATCTCAGACATCTCTCATAGCAATATGTTTACGGGTACATCTAGGATAATGGAAACTAAGGAGAAAATAAACAAATGGGACTACATGAAAAGAAAAACCTTCTGCATGGCAAAAGAAACCATCATCAAAACAAGAGAGCCCACTACATGAACATATTTGCCAAAGATACATCTGATAAGGGATTAATCTCCAAAATATATAGGGAACTCATACAATTTAACAAAAGGAAGATAAACAATTAAAAAATAGGTAAAAGACCTAAATAGACACTTCTCCAAAGTGGACATACAGACAAGAGACATATGAAAAAATGCTCAGTCACTAATCATCTGAGAGATGCAAATCAAAATGACAATGAGATATCACCTCACACCAGTCAGAATGGATATCATCAACAAATCAACAAACGACAAATGTTGGCGAGGCTGTGGTGAAAAGGGAGCCTTTGTACACTGCTGGTGGGAATACAGACTGGTGCAGCCACACTGGAGAACAGTATGGGGAGTTTCCTCATGAAATTAAAAATAGAACTCCAATTTGACCCAGTGATCCCACTTCTAGGAATATATCCTAAAAAACCTGAAACACTCATCAGAAAGAATATATGGCCAGGGGGTAAAGGGAGGCTGGCGGGAGGGGGGGTGGGGGGGTCAATGGGGAAAAACGGAGACATATGTACTACTATTTGCAATACTTTAAACAAAAAACTAAAATTAAAAAAAGAATATATGCACCCCTATGTTCATAGCAGCACAATTTACAATAGTTAAGACTTGGAAACAGCCTAAGTGCCCATCAGCAGATGGCACTTGTGTAAATGCACCAAAAAACTATGGTACATTTACAAAATGGAATACCATGCAGCTGTAAAAAAGAAAGAAGTCTTACCATTTGCAACGGCATGGATGCACCTGGAGAGAATTATGCTGAGTGAAATAAGCCAGTCAGAGAAAGATAAGTATCACATGATCTCACTCATATGTGGAATCTAATGAACCAAATAAACTGATGATCAAAAATAGACTCAGAGTCACAGAAGCATAAACAGACTGTTGAACCTCAGAGGGAAGGCAGGGGAGAGTGGGTGGGAAGAGACCAACCAATAAACTTGCATGCATATATGCAAAACCCGTGGACACATACAATGGGGTGGTGAGGGCTTGGGGCTGGGAGAGGGGAGGATGGGAGCCGGCTGGAAGAGGTTAATGAGGGAAAAAGGAGGACCTATGTAATACTTTCAACAATAAAGATTTTAAAAATTGCAATATCCAAAGCTAAATAAATCCTGGTCAAAGGCACCGTTTCTTCCTCTCCCATTCTATATGTCAAGCTTGTACTAAAATTCCTCCACTTCAGTCACAAACATGTATTAAGTGCTATTGCATACCTGGCATAGGCTTAGATACTTGAACTACATCGTTAAACAAAACTGAGAAAGCTTCCTGAACTCTGCCCTTGTGGAAGTCAAATACTAACAGAGAGACAACAAAAATACATAATAAAAAATTACATGGTATATTAGCAGGTTACAAGTAGTGGAGAGGGGAGAAAAAGTAAAGCAAGGAAAGAGATGAGGAGTATTAAATTTTAAAGTTTATAACTTTAACTAGGGTGGGTCAAAGAAGTTTTAAAAGAAAGTATAAAATATTTTAATCCAATGAAAACTCAACTTATCAAAATTTGGAAGATGCAGTTAAAGCAGTGCTTACAGGAAAGTTGATAACATTGGACATATACACTAAGAAAGAAGAAAGATAAAATCAGTAACCTAATTTTCCACTTTAGGAAACTAGAAAAGAACATTTTAATTTTAAAGAAAAGAATAAAAATATGGACAGAAACCAGTGAAATTTAAAGCAGAAAAACAACAGAGAAAAATTAATAAAATCAAAAACTTGTTCTTTGGAAAAAAATAAATTAAAATGATAAAACTGTAGACAGTCTAAATAAGAAAAAAAGAGAGAAGACACACATTGCCAACATCAGAAATTAAAGAGGGATCATCATTACTGAGTCTATAGACATTAAAAGGATATATACACTTGAAATATATACAATTACATTTGTCAATTATTCCTCAGTAAAGGTTTATTTTTTTGGAAGCCATGAGATTTTAATTTTTTCTTTCTTTTAACTGCCACACTAACTAGATGCATGAGAGTCCTGAACAATAAAACTATTTATACATTGAATACAAAATAAATGTAAAATAAATGAAAAATTAGTTATCCAGGGATTCATTTTGCATTCCCACTGTTCAGCTTGTTTCATCTCTCTTTGCCTTTTGAAAACCCCTCTCTTTCTTGCTTTCCAATCAACTTTTGGCTCTGGTTTTACCCACTGTACTTTTATCTGTTGTTCCTTAGCTGGTGTAACAAAAACATCTGCAGTGGGTTCATATGGAAGAATCATCTTTGGTTCTTTCTCCCCCAGTTTCCCTGCCTCTTTAACTTGCTGTTTCCCTTTGTATTTTGCAGCTGTGACGGGTCTTATGACACACCGATAGATGTTTGGTGACTGGTAGTGAGGATTTTCATATAAAGCTGGTACTCCAAAACTTCCCTGGAAAATCTTTATGAGATTTAAGACAAAATGAAACCCTATTTCTATAAGAGCAGCATCTTCTCCTATGATCTGAAGTTCTGAAATGATATCCTATTATCCAAAACAGTGAAAGTAAACACGTGGCTTGCAAATGACTGGCTTTGGGGATGACAGTGCGGTGGGTGTACTGAAGGTCTGACTTAAGAGTTCTTTTATCAAAGCTTATTGCGGTAATTCATCAAAAGCAAGGTCAAAAGACTAAAGGGGCTGAGAACCTTTCAAACAGTTTCCAGTCATCTTTAGTTCAGTGAGGGTATGGATGTTTTGAACTAGAAACTTAACAGATGCTCTATGAGGTGAATTTGAAAACCACATATAGAGATCTTTGTTTCTTCTTAGCTTCAAAATAGAAACATTTAATGTAGTTTCACATTTCACAGGCCTCATTAATCACAAATAACTTATCTTTACGATCCATTTTAGTATCTGCTTTAGATTGAGGCATCCACATTCTTAAGTCTTGCAATAAACGTCTTGTTCTGAAATGTATTCCTCTGGAAAAAAAAGAGGAGAATCCATTCCTTCTTTTTGCACTTGCCCTTGCAAATGGGGCCTGGGGTGCAGTCTCTGTCTTCTCCCTCCACTTCCTCTGCCAAGTCCAGCTGCTTAGCTGTGGCCTGTCATCTTTTTTTGGTCCTTTCCAGCTTCTTCCTTTGAACCCCAACCCAAGGCTCCTTGGTGGCCACCGTCTTGTCTCACTGCCTTTGCTGTTAGTACATTTTTTTTAAAGGATAGTAAAGGAATGCTATGAACAACCCTATGCCCACACATTTGATAACTTAGCTGAAGTGGGCCAATTCCCTGAAGACACAAATTACCAAATTTACCTTTTGGCTGATCTTTGAGGAAAATATGAAGACTATTAAGAAATACCGAACAAAACTGACGATAAAGTAGTCTGACTTTTCATTTGTTAAAAAAAGAGTTGAAAATCCTTCGTGTGTGCTTGATAACATTGCAGGCATCTAGCCTGCACTTTAGCAAAGCAAAACCCAATTATTAGACTGAACAACTGGCCATGCGCTGCTTCCCTCCTCCTCATATGCCCCACCTGTCAACCCTGACCTCGTATCCTGGTTCTTCTCTCTCTGCCTCTGCTGCCACCCACAGTCCTGGCACGGAGAGCACCATCCAGATGGATTGCTTCCCCATATCACACACCCAGATATCTGGATGCCATACAGTGAACAGAATTTTTCATTTTCTTTCCAAGGGGTGGCCTGTGATTCAAACAGAGTCTCTGTATTGTCTGGCTCAGCTCTGGAAATTATCAAATTATCTATAAAGAAGAATGAAAAAGACATGAGGGTGAGGGAATCCAGTGGGTTTGAAGAGATCGCCCTGAAGTTGACCTTTGCAGTCCGTTTTTGCTGAGAAAAGAAACATGTACAAAATGTATGTCTTCATACTGAAACACCTTCTGTTTAGAAACCCAACTTCTGAGGGGGTGAGGTCAGGAAACAGCTGGGGAGTTATTTCTCCTTTGTAGTACGCTAAGAACTTTTATCCCAGAGACGGGTAGGAGGATAATCTTCCCCTTTAAAAGCCATTAAATGAATCCGTGGAAAAAGCAGAAACTTGGACTGAATGAGACATTGCAATAGAATTTCATATGTTTTGACCTGGTAAGAAACTGATTCGGAGCATAGGCAATAATAGATCACTTCATTTCCATTTGACTTTTTGAAAGATGCCACTACTATATTTGGGAACCGGAAATGAGACTTTAGAAAAAATTGGAAATTACCAAGAAATCAATCACAAATTGAAAACAAATAATTCTAAGAAATTTAAGCAAGGTTTATGAACGTCAGAGTAATTCAAGTCCTTGATATTTGTTAAATTTCACAATACAATGAACAAAATTGTTTACCTTTATTCTCGTTTCAAAAATTAACCCACAAGCCTACAGACAACAAACCCACAAAATACTAAAACAATTCTTGATATGAAACTTACAAAGACTTTTATTTTCCTGGAGCTGGCGGCAGATTGCAGGAATTATAGCCATTTCTAATCTCCAGAAGGGCTCTAATTTTATGCTATAGTTTACACATACAATAAGTATCTCTGTACAAAGATCAAATATGGCTTTTCTGTTGTAGCCATTCTCCACTCTTTGTGTAATTTAAATTTTCAAACATGTTTGTAAAACACAAAGAAGAGGATGGCAAATTTCACAATGGATTAGTGATCTTGCAAATAGTTTAAAGACTCTTGTGCTGTATCTGTCTAGTAGGGTGACTTATTTTGGAAATATTATCTCAATCTTTGAAATTCTGTGTAAGTGGAACTGTTTAGGTAAAATATTTATGATACTAGCATTCAGAGTGTTTTTCCAACCAGAACTTCTAGGGAAGGGATTCTAATTGAATTTGAGGACAACTACCGTTTAAAATTATGAGATAATCCAATATTGCCTTTTATAGATAGATATTGATTTTAGGTGATTTTATCCTTTTTTAAAATTTAACTTTATTGTTGAAAGTATTACAGATGTCTCTCCTTTTTTCCCACTGCCCCCCTCCATTCAGCACCCGCCCTCCCAGGCCTTCACCACACTATTGTCTGTGTCCATGGGCTATGCATATATGCATATAAGTTCCCTGGTTAACAAATGATCACAAGATAAATCCAATACATTTGACATATGAATATTAGGTGAGGAAAACTGGCATAGACCATATCAAGTAATGACCATCAATGCCCAAATTTGGAGGAAACTGCAAAGTTCTTGAACTATATAAATCTCTTTTTCCTTTTTGAAAATGTTTGTTGTGTTTTATTGTAGTAAGGACACAAAACATAAATTATACTCTCTTAACAATTTTTAAGTGTGTATTACAGTATTAATTAGAAGCACGGTGCAGTACAGCAAGTCTCCAGAACTGATCTTGCAGGACTGAAACTCTATACCACTGAACAGCTCTCCACTGTCTCCGCCCCTCCACCATGGCAACTACCATTCTACTTTCTGTTTTTATGAGTCTGATTACTTTAGATACTGTATATAAGTGGACATAGGTCTCTTCTTGTAACTTCCCACTATGTCATGCCAATCCATATTTAACATGAACTCATTATGGTGAAGTTTTATCATCCAGTTTAGTGATGATGACTGGTTTGCTCTACTGTGTTTCTTGCTAGTTGTGTCTTCTTGAATTATAGACAATTCAAAACTAAAAATAAGATTTCCCACACTCACAGCCGAGTTCTGGATGTGATTTTGGTTCTGCCTCTTTGATCCATTCATGTAAGATTATGAAGCAGAAGTGAGCTAGAGGCCATGATCCTGTGCTTCAAAGACATGAAGACATAGGTGTTTCTGCAAGGGCTTAGTCATGTCCAGTCATTTTCTTTGTGGGTGTTGAAAGCAACTGGTAGTGGTTGTGGCAACTGGAATCCCTGTTCCAGCACCAGATCTGTCTCTTGCTTCAACATCATTTGGACAGAACAGACCCAGGGATGCCCCCTTTTCCAGCCTCCGGCCATTCTCCCTGTGTCTTATCCAGTCACGGGGCAGTCATGAGGCAGTTGATCAGTAGGGACAGGCACTTGCGGATCCTAGGCTGCAGCTACAGCAGGTCGCCCTGATATCCCCAGTTCTAGGGGCCCATCCTGGTCCATCCTGATCATGGTAGAGGACGATTGCTTCACCTACAGGCCAGTTTAGCTATTTTATTCTAGGAGCCTTTCATAGAGACCCTGATTAATATACATTCCTTCAACCTCTGCCATCATTTTTTAAGCATTTAATTCTCTGTCACAAACCACTTTTCACATCAAGTTTTCAACGTGTTCCTCATTCCTCCATCTGGCTCTTGGCTGACTCACCAGCTGAGCGCGATAGCATGTTCTAACTAGATCCCAGCCTCAATGTCCCCCCCCCCCCTCAGTTTATTAGATCGCTTGTTCGTTAATCAACTCCAAGCAGAGACAGAAAACCACCGTCAGTCGCTTCAGTGCTAGCCTCTCCAACTGCTCTGATCACATTGCTGCGGTAAAATGATAAACCAGCATTTCAGTAATTATACATTAATTGTAATTTTGAAATACTATGCCAAAACCTGTATTTCATTTTAAAAGTATTCAGTATTCAGAGTATATTTAAGACTGAAATGGAACTAAAAATATAATAGATTTTAAATTTAAAAAATAAGTAAAAATGTAAATGAATGCATATATAAATATTAATCACATTCTGATGAACTATTGCAGGATTAAATGAATACAAAAAATTACTATTATAAAATAGTAAGATGGACACTAATATAAGATAGAGATAATACATAGTGAGAATTTTTAAATAAAACATCACTTCAGATATGTTTTTAAATGCAGCCTTAGAAGACAAAGTGCAACAAGCATTCATGCATGAACATGTAGTTATTTTGTGCCAAATATTTTAAGCCTCAGTTAAAAATTCTGAACTGTCCCTGTTAAGTAGAATGTTGAGGTGATAATGTTATGTCAATTCAAACATTTTCCTCTAACTCATTCAGCTTCAAATAATCCTTTCTCTTGACTAATTTTATTATTTTTATTTTTTAAAGATATTTTATTGATTTTAGGGGGGGGGAGGAGAAGGAGAGAGAGAAACATCAACGTGAGAGCTAAACATCTATCAGCTGCCTCCTGCTGACCCCCCACCAGGGATTAAGCCTGAAAGCTGGGCATGTGCCCTGACCAGGAATCAACTGGCAACCCTTCGGTACTCGAGACAATGCCCAACCAACTGAGCCACACCAGCCAGGACTTTTCTTATAATTTTAAATAAATCTTTTGAAGACTTGTACTTGGGATTGGGGAAAGAGATTTGAGGCTGAAATCTTTATAATGAGAATGCGATGTTCTTGTTTAAAGAAAACATTTCTGACTTGTCCTCTTCTTTAGTTTCCTTGTGTAGAGACGGAGATTCTGACTTACAACTACCAGTATCGATTTGGATACTGTCATATTTCCTTTGTTTAGAAATTCTTCTCACTAAAATAAAATTTGTTTTTCAACAGAAGCTGTCTAGCTCCCTAATATGGCTGCTTAAACTCATACAGGCTGGGATGTGTTGAAAACTACGGACTGCGTATCATTTTTTTTAAATTTTCACAATATATTTTATTGACTCCAACAGACATACTATAATTTCAATATGTATTCAATATAAAAAAAGTTATTAACATTCCTTTTTTAAAATCCAAGTGTTAGGAATCCAATACTCACAGCACACCTCAGCTCTCACTTGGCACATTTTTACATTTGCATAAACACTTAATAATAACCTCATCGTGTAACTCAATCTAAACCTGTACATTACTGAGTGCCTGGTCAGTCTCTTGCTTCAACCTGTTTGGACAGAACAGACGCTTCTCCACCTTCAGAACCACCTCCAAGACCAGCCAACACACCGATTTCTTTTCTACCTTAACTCCTTAACTCTTGACTTAATTTTATTCATTGCCGAACAACCATGAGCTCCCAAATTCGTCAGAATTATTCCACTGAGGTGGAGGCCTGGCCAACCTGCCGCTGAGGCCGCCCACACCTACCTCTCTCTGGGCGAGATGGCGGAGAAGCACGAGGACGAGGACTCCAAGCGTCTCTTAAAGTTGCAAACCCAGCGCGGTGGCCGCACTCTCCCCCAGGACGCGCTGAGGCCTCCCCAGATGAGGGGGCAGAACTCGGGGCGCCAGGGAGGCCGCCCCGGCCTTGGGGAGGAACCTGACCAGGCCCTGGTGGACCTTCGTGCCCTGGTTCTGCCCCCGGGACGCTCAGCTTTAAAGCCCTGCAGAGCCGCTTCCGGGTGAGGAGGGGAAGCTCATCAGGAAGATGGGCCCCACCTGGCTCCCTCCGCAGGCTGCGGCCCCAGGCCGGGCGGGCGAGTGGCTGTAGGAAAGGCTCAGCCTCCAGCACCACTAGGGGCCTGGGGAGCCCCGAGGCCTGTGAGGGGCCCCTCTGCCTCCCCTGGTGCCTGAGCCTCTCCCCAACTACTGGCCATTCTTTTAACCACCCTGCAGCCCTCTCCCATGCATTGGACCAAATAGAAACAATAAAGCTTTTTGCAGAAAAAAAAAAGTAAATTACTAAGATGTCAGACTTTTAAAAATAGCAATATACATACCCACAAAAATGCAGCTTTTCACAAACATGTCACATGGGACTTTATTCCCCCACCCATCCTCCATCCACATATTTTTGTTCCAGTTCTGTCACCCTCTATCTCCCTCTCAGAAAGTGCACGTTCCCTTCTTATTACAAAAGTGGAAGCGGTTTAAGAAAGGCTTTTACATGCCCTACCTAGTTTGGCTCAGTGGATAGAGCAGTGGTCGGCAAACTGCGGCTCGCGAGCCACGTTCGGCTCTTTGGGCCCTTGAGTGTGGCTCTTCCTAAGCCTTAGGAGCACCCTAATTAAGTTAATAACAATGTTCCTACCTATATAGTTTAAGTTTAAAAAATTTGGCTCTCAAGAGAAATTTCAATCGTTGTACTGTTGATATTTGGCTCTGTTGACTAATGAGTTTGCCAACCACTGGGAGCATCCACCCACGGACTGAAGGGTCCCGGGTTCAATTCCAGTCAAGGGCACGTACCTTGATTGCAGGTTCCCTGGCCGTTCTCGGGGAGGGTGCAGGAGGCAACCAATCAACATGTCTCTCTCTGTATCTCCCTCTCTCTCCTCCACTCTTTCTAAAAATCAATGGGAAACATATCCTTGGATGAGGATTAACAAACAAACCAAAAAAGGCCCTTACATGATGATTTCTCATCATTCAAAGCACTTTTGTCTTCACACGTTTTTTGTTTTCTTTTTTTCTGTCCCAGGGGAAGAGGTGCCTTGGCTTCTCACCAGCTTCTATTTCTTTCCTTTCATGCCTCTTGGGAACCTCATTCATTAGTTCTCCATGGCCCTTCCCATTTTTTCCTTCATCTCTAAGTTCTTTCTCTCTATTTCCAAAAATGTGCATTCTCCTTATATTTTTAAAATTACCCTTGACTCTATCCATTTCCTTTTTCTACAGAAGCAGGGCAGTTCGGGGTCCTGAGTAGGCAGCCTGCTGCTCATCTTCCTGGGTTTGCAGGCAGACTTTACCTCCTATTAGCGGTGGGACCTCCAGCAAGTTACTTAATCTCTGAGTATAAAATGCTGATGATCATAGTGTTGTTATTAGCTTATTGTGATTACTTGATTTTCAAAAACATTAACCGTATTTCCCTTTCTTTTCTTCTGTGGCCTCTCTTCCTTACTAAGTACAAAGGTCTGAAATTTAAAGTCACAAGAGAGAAATGCAAAAATGCAGCTTTATTTTTTTGCAAGTGAATTTAACTTGCTCATGAGCCGAATTTCTACCCCATAATAGAGAACACTGAAATTAGCCCTTGGAGGAAAAGAAGAAGCTGGTTTTAAAAGTTGCCTCTGATGCATTAAAGCTCAATTTTAGGCTCCTCCACTTGTGTGTCTAATTACATCTAAGGGAACAGAAGGAAGCTTAAGGCAGCTCTATTGATAGTCTTCTCGGTGAAGCAGAGTGTGCAGCAGGTTTAGCCTTACAACAGAGACGGAAATCTTTATCCTACAGTTCAATTTCAGTTTCATTAACAAAGGCAATGAGGTGTTGCTTGTGATGAGATGTTGAGATGTGTTTTTTTTTTTAATATATATTTTTATTGACTTTAGAGATGAAGGGAGAGGGAGAGAGAGATAGAAACATCAATGATGAGAGCCCTAGCCGGTTTGGCTCAGTGGATAGAGCGTCGGCCTGCGGACTGAAGGGTCCCAGGTTCGATTCTGGTCAAGAAGCATGTACCTTGGTTGTGGGCACATCCCCAGTGGGGGGTGTGCAGGAGGCAGCTGATCAATGTTTCTCTCTCGTCGATGTTAATAACTCTCTATCTCTCTCCCTTCCTCTCTATAAAAAAAAATGAATGGAATATATTTTAAAAAAAGAAACATCAATGATGAGTCATTGATTGGCTGCCTTGTGCACATGCCCCACTGGGGATTGAACCCACAACCCAGGCATGTGCCCTGACCAGGAATTGAACCCTGACCTCTTGGTTCATAGGTCAATGCTCAACCACTGAGCCATGCCGGCTGGGTGAGATGTTTTTTGACCACAGCATTCTATCTAAGAGAACAATTTCCCTATGCCACTGCTGTGTGTATCTGTCTAAAGGATGGAGGAGAATTGTGAACCGTATTTCATTTATGCTGAATTTTGTGGCTCAATGACTATTCTGTAATATTCTCTGTTACATGTTATTTTAACACTCATCTAGAAAAAAATGTTTACTAAAACCGAAAACTTAGAATTGTAAGATAAATATACATTCGGGCATCGTGGTAGCTGCTAAATTGATCCATGCCAAAAAAGCAGCAAAAAAATAATCTTGGAGAGTTCATATTTGACTACACAGCCTTTTCTTATAACAGAGTGTAGAAGGAGCAAAGATTTCATTTAATTGAGACACACCCTCCTTTTTCTGATATATGCAGTCTTGTCTCTCTTGGAATCTTGGAGCAAAGCCTGCAACAGCCAGAACTGTAAATCAGAGAAACCATCCTGATTAGAGGAGACTTCCACAAAATCCATCAAGTCTAAATTAGATGGGAGTTCTAGAATAAAGGGGGGCGGTAACTAAGCAGATTGTGGGTGGGAGATGATTTATGCTCTAAGGAAAAATGCGTTTTGGGAGTTTCTTCCCTCCTAAAGTCAACCAAAACTTCGCTCCCTCCCTTTTCACTTCTTCCTGTCACTTTCTATAGAAATCAGTATTCACATTACCAATTACATAATTAATTATCTGGATGGCCAACTTCCCTGAACAAAATGACAGTAGCAGGTGCTCAGCCGGAGTGCAGCTTATGCAAGAGTGAAGACATCTGGTCCTCTGGGTCACTGTGACACAGAGCTCGGATGCGGGGACCCGTGCATGCCATGACACAGAGGCAAAATGATGGCCAGCCACTAACCCACAGATGACAAAAACCATCACTTTAGAGTTGAGTTGTGATTATTGCATTTTCCTGTAGGCATTATAAAATAAATAAACTTGAAGCAACCCTGCATAAGTTTGAAGTAATCAAATAAATTTGACAGACATATGGGAAACAAGTGAACAATTCATGTGCTAAAAAAAAAACCAAACCCATAAATTGCTCCTTTTATTATTGGAGAAAATATGTGCACTGAATTAAATATTTCTGCTTATTTCTTTGATGAATATTCTAATGAACTGGATTTAGTCATATCTTAAAATGACACAAATCCTACTACCATACGTTAACCAAGCCCATTTATTATTTAGAGAAATGCTAAACCACTTTCCATTACAAATAGAGATTAGTAAGCCTATTCCTGCAGGCATGACTAACATAGAAAGGATAACCTGCATTTTTTTATAAGTACAACATACATCCAAAAAATACAAAAATCTTAAGTATACAGCTCAAAGAATTTTTACAGAAGGAAACACACCCAGCCAACTACCACACAGATCAGGATATGAAATACTGCCTGCATCCCAGGCATTTCCTTTGTGTCACATCCCGATAACTACCACTGTGAAGGTAATGCTCTTCCAACGTCCATCACCATCAATTAGTTTCCACTGGTTTTGAACTTGAAATAAGTGGAGTCATTCAAGGGGCTCATATACGTATATTTCTGACTTCTTTCACTCAATAGTTCGTGAGATTTAACTATGGTATCACAGAAGTTTTCATTGTTCATAGTTCGCTTGTGGAAATATATGCAAATTTACTTATCTTATCCCATGGATGGGCATTTGAGTTGCTTGGGGCTATTACACACAATGTTTCTCTGAAACTCTGTTTTAATTTCTTACATCTTTTAAATTAACAAAGTATTGCTTTCTTTGTTTAATTGTTATTCACTTTGTAATGATATATGTTTATATTGTTCGTGTTTACCTTAATTATCACAAAAGGCATCTTTTGCTTATTAGAGTCTATCTTAAATTTGTACTTTTCACTTTTCTTAACTCCATTTTCCTCACTCCTAAAATGATGTAGTTTTCATATATATAAATTCTACGTTTATTTGAAAGCACCTAAAACCATTTTAATTGTTTTAAAATGTCAATATTCATACAGATTTACTCATATAGTTACTTGTTCCATTGTTTTTCATCCCTTCCTGCATTGTCATGATTTCAGCTGGGATCATTTTCCTTATGATGAAGGACTTTCTTTGATATTTCTTTTAGTATGTGGCTGTTGATGACACATTCCCTCAAAATTATTTGTTGTGGTTTATTTCACCATCACTTTTTAAAAATGTACTTATGGGTCAGCAATCATTTTTTAGGACTTTTAAATTATATCTGATGTTGTCAAGCTTTAATAATTTCTGCTGAGAAGACTTCTTTAAGTCTTCTTACATTCCTTTGATAATGTGTCTTTGTTTTCTTGGGATTAGATGCTGTTAAGAATGTATTTTTTCTTAAAGCAGCTGTATTCTGATGTGCCTATGTATGCTTTTCTTTGATTTTTCTTCCATATGGGATTTGTGAACTTTAATCTGTCTTGATATTTGTAATCAGGTTTAGAATATTCTTAACCATTATCTCTTTAAATTTGGTCATTTCTCATTCTTTCTTCTTTTATGGGGCTCTGATATGTTAGATCTTTTCACCACATCCCATTTGTCCTTAATTTTTCCAGGATGCTTCAATATGAATATTTTCTAAAAACTATCCTCTAGTTCACTAATCAGTTCTTCTGCTGTGTTTAATCAGTTATTAAATCCCTACATTTTAAATTTCAGTTATTATCATTTCAAGTTCTAAAATTTTTATTTGATTTTTTTTCATATTTTCCAACTTTCTACCTACAGCTTCAAGATTTCCCCATCTTTATGAATGTATCCATTACCATTATTTTAAAGACTAGAGACTCTCTGGCAATTCAAATACCTGGATCATTTATGAGTCTATTTCTACCATCCTTTATCTCTTAGCTCCCATTCACTTGGTCCTGTTTTATGACATGCCTATTAATTTTGGATGGTGACATTTTATATAAAAATAATAAATGAAATTATCTATTACTTATAGTTTCCTTAGGGGGGAAAACATTTACACATGAAATAATTTCAAACAAGTGCTAAAATGCAGTACAAATTAACATTGCAAATGAATGCAAACACAAGAGCACTGAGTAATAACATCTTTAGAGATTACAAGTGTGATCTCACGTGGCCCTCAGAGCAAGGTATATTTTCAACACTATTACTGATGAGGAAACTCTCTGACAGAGTCAACAAGTAGGGAGACCTGGGCTCAAACACAGGTCTTCTCAAACATTCACCCTATCTCCCAATATGTAATGATACTTACCAATGATGAGCATTAGCTGTGATAGGAGGCATAATGCAAAGAATAAAATGCAAGTGGGCAGTGTCCTCATGGAGCTTATGAAGCATAAGGGAGGAAGAAAATAAATCAAACTACCATAATACACAGTGATAAAGTCTATGATGGGGACAGTATGGGCCATGAGAAAAATCAGATCTGAAAGATGGGTAGATGGTCAGGAAAGGTTTTTCAGAGGAAGAACCCTCTAAGATGGATGAAATAAAACCTGTTTGAGGAGCTTAAAGGAGATCATCACAGCTGAAAAATAGAATGTGGGGGCCTGGTGGCCATGGAAGTGGCTGGATATTTCTAAGTCTATATGTTATCCTATGCTATAGACTTGAAAGAATACTACCAATTATTATGTGTTTAAAAGATTTCTAGGAATGCTAATAAGTGTATTAAATTGTATTAAAGAATTGTAGTGTTCAAAGCAGATTTACTTAATTTCTAATTATTATTGATAATTAATATTTAGAATCAGAACCACAGATAAAGTTGAAGCATGTAACACATTTCTAGAACACTGTCCTGATCAGTAAACAGGAAGTTAACCAAGCAAGTATCAGAACTCAAATTCCAGGAAGCACAAGTGAAGATGGAAAAATGAACAGACAGTACACTTGGACCACACAGGAAGGCAGATGTTGAAACAAGGATGGCTCTCAGACTCTCTGCCTCTTAATAGTGAATCAGCACAATCCCCCAAACACCTGGGTAAGTCCCCTTGAGAGACTGCTTAGGACTCAATGAGGAATCTGGCCTCTTTCAGTCAAGGGCTTGCACTTGGCATGTAGGTCCCACCTCTAAGCCACAAAATGCACAAAAGCTTTTTGGGGGGTCATTTTCAGCCATGTTCCCAGCCCAAAGAACTCTTCTGAGAAAAGTGTGTTCGTGGCAGCAGAAAATGGTCCCTTCACTGGACAGCTGTGTGAATGCATAGTGCTGAACTGGATGGGCCACTCTAACCTGAATCTCATCAAGGTTGAAAACTTGGAGTGAGCAAGCAGTGACTTGCAGAAGGAAGACATACCGTCGTGAAAGGCAGAGAAAAGAGAGCATCAGCCAGGCCCATGTTATAAATTCTGTTCATTTGCTGTACATTATAGTCTATGACCACTTTCCATTGCTGAATAGTGCTCACTGTGATGCTCCAGGTACCTTCCAGGAAATCTGTACCCAGCCTTTTCTATTGTCATTCTTCCAGCTTCCCAGCATGGATGTAAATGTCACTACCCATTTCATTTAATTCGCTGACTTTAAATGCTACTTCTGGAATTTACTACAAACTAATGTATTTCTTAGGTTTAGAGAGTATAACATATTTGAACAAATACAATTTTGGATCTATAATTTCAGATTTTAACAAAGCGAGATAATAAATATTTTCCAAAAATTTGATTCAGCCTCATCCTCTGACAATAAATCTCTCTCATCAAAGATATCAGGGGAGTTCTAAAAGGGATAGTACTGCCCTAGGCAATGCAACCGCCAAGCGAGTAAAGGTCTGGGATCACTATTTAATTCCCTCTATTGGCTTTCATCTTGGGGAGGTTGTAACTGAGCAAACCAGGATTCAAATCACTTCATTCCATGAAACCAAAACTGGCTAGTTGACTTCTCTCTAACAGCCAGTTGACTGACTTAATTGTACCATTTTCAAACCTTCTTACTGACAACAAAACAAAAAGGCAACCAATTGACTGGGAGATGATATTTGCAAACAACAGCTTTGACAAGGGATTAATACCCAAAATATATAAAGAACCCATAAAACTCAACACCAAACAAACAAATAATCTAATTAAAAAGTGGGCAGAGGACCTGAATAGACACTTCTCCCAAGAAGACATAGAAACAGCCAACAGATATATGGAAAGATGTTCAACTTCACCAGCTATTAGGGAAATGCAAATCAAAACTACAATGAGCCCTGGCCGGTTGCTCAGTGGTTACAGCATCAGCCCGTGGGTCAGAGGGTCGTGGGTTCGATCCTGGCCCTGGTTGGGGCAAGTGCAGAAGGCAACTAAGTGATGTGTCTCTCTTACGTCGATGTCTCTCTATCTATTTCTCTCTCCCCGCCCCCTCCTCCTCCCTTCCACTCTGAAAATCAATGGAAAAAATATCCTCAGGTGAGGATTTAAAAAAATCACTAACAGTGAATTACTACCTTACACCTGTTAAATTGACTATTATAACAAAAGATAAATATTGCCATTTGTTACAACATGGATGGACCTTGAGAATATTATGCTAAGCGAAATAAGTCAGACAGAAAAAGCTAAGAACCACATGATTTTATTCATATGTGGGATATAAAACTGAAACTCATAGACACAGACAACAGTATGGTGGTTACCAGAGGATGTGGGGAATGGGAGAGTAAAGAGGATCAAACATATGGTGATGGAAGATGGTTTGATACTGGGTGGTGGGCACACAATGCAATGTACAGATCATGTATCACAGAAATGTACACTTGAAACCCATATGATCCTATTGGCCAATGCGGAGGTACTGAATGCACATCCATGGCAGATTACTAGCCCCCAACTTAGGCTGTGCGCTCACAGGTAGCTGCTTTAGATATTCCAAGAGCATGAACATGATTAATTCCTTAGGTCTCTCTCATCAGATTACTGTAGTGTAGATCAGTGGGAAGTAAGACAGATTAGCTCTGAACCCTGGCTTCTTTGCATCACCCTATAGGAGCAGGGCCTCAAAGAATCAGCACAAACGTGCAGATACTCTGACTACTGCTTTAGCTGTAAGTAATAAATAGGCCTTCATTTCTGACCCAGGAATTTCTGGCAGCGTCCATGAAATTGTATCAGGCAAACTTGTTAGCTTGTAAGTAGGGTAAAAACCTCAGACCCTTCTTGACAACTCCTTCCACTAGAAATTTGCCTTAATATTATGTTCATTTTGCTTTGTTTGCATGACCTTTGTCCATACAACTAAAAATCCATCGTCCAGGAAAATGTTTGGCATATCTCTGATTGCTTTAATTCTTGTTTTGCCCATAAATGTAAAAGCAGTTTCCTGTATTTATTTACCAAAAAATATCCATTTTGTTACTGATATAAAAAATGTCATGCTGCTAACAATTATATATTTTGAGGTCTAGTCAAAGCTGTTGATGTCATTACTTCCCCTTGCTAAAGTTACCAAGGTTCCTGTTCACAAAAGGCATTGGCAGGCATGCTGATTAGAATGATCTAACATACACGAGGGTCTGTTAACACATGGCGTGCTGCAAGCAGTTTGGAATGTTCCCGAATGTCTTTCCGCCTCCCCTTTGTTCCGGTGAACACAGTTTTGCTAGAGTGCAGGTGTGTCCCTGAGATGCTTGCCCTTGAAGGGGCCCAGCACTGTGCCAGAGGCCAGCGGAAGCATTTTTCCAATTTCCCAGAGGAAAAATCGAGTGGGATGGCAAGTCGTTTGTAGAGCCAGATGAAAGCAATGTATTAATGCATGGATTAGTACCCTTCCTTGTTCTCTGTTCTCTTAGACACCCACGAATTTGTCTTTTGCTACAAATGACCCACTGGAGAAGGAGAGTCAAAGAGAATAAATACATATTTCTAGAGGATCAAATGAGTTTTCCATTGGCTGACATTGATGACATCCTTGATCTCCAAAGCTCTTCAAACTCAGCTCTTCCACAGTGATTCTCTCAGAATCTTCCAAAGTGAAGCCTTTCTCTCTGGTCTTAATAAGAATGGAAAGATTCAAGCTGCTACCTGAGAGAGCGGACGAGGGATGGTGCCTTCTCCACACCACTGGCGAGCGAGGCAAAAAGCACGGTGATTTGTGCTGTACCTAGTTATTTGTTTGTAATAGAGAAACAATCTCACTCTGCTTCATGGAAGATTTTTTTAATATATATTTTTATTGATTTCAGAGAGGAAGGGAGAGGGAGAGAGAAAGAAACTTCAGTGATGAGAGAGAATGATTAATCAGCTGCCTCCTGCACACCCCCTACTGGGGGTTGAGCTGGCAACCTGGGCTTGTGCCCTGACCGGGAATTGAACCATGACCTTTGGTTCATAGGTCAGTGTTCATCCACTGAGCCATGCCAGTCAGACTGAAAGATTTGTAATAGATTCATCTATTTGTTCATTTCCAGCAATGGTGATCTTATTTTCCTACAAGAAATAAGACCAAAGCAGCCAGAAAACCTAGAATTCGAGAGGTTCTAGAAAATGGTTTTTTGTTTCATTTCAAGTGAAATTATACATCTGTAATATTCAGAAAAGACTCAGAGAGAAATAACTAGTTTAATTTGCCACAGATTAGGTTTCTAAGATGGTATAAGAAATCTTGTTTCTATCAATATCTTTTGATGCTTCAAGTTACCACAAAATCAAAAAGTTTATAAGACACAATTAATAAAGACAAACAATAGTGCTATCTGTCTTTTGATATGAATGTACTCTTTTTATAGGAAGTCAAGAGTACTGTATATGCAGTACACAGACACATACTGATCTTGCACACAGGGACCCCTCACAAGCTCTGTGTGGCTTGGACCATGCTGCCAGCAAGCTGCCTAGTTCCTTACTCAGTGCTGGGAGACAGTCATATTATATGTTACTCAAGGATGCTACTTAGCAAATAATTGTAAAGTTGTGTTAAGATGTCTAAGCAAAATGCTCCCCCTGGCCTCTGGCAGTCCTCATTCCCCTCAAGGACAGCCAACTCAGGGGCCTGCACTCCAGCAAAGATTTAGTCCGCTGCATCAAAGGAGAAGCAAAACGACATTCTGAAACATTATTCCAAACTTCTTGGAACATGCCATGGATTAACAGACCCTAAGACCCTCTTTTATGTTAGGTCATTCTCATCATGTCTCATCATTCTCCTCATAATGACTTTTGTGAACAGAAACCTCCTATAAAATCAAAGTGAGATCCATGACCATCCTTTCCACTCTCATGTTTTGCATAGGTGTGCTCTTTGAGAGCTGACTGGAAACAGGGTGTTACTATGGGGGGGAGCAGTAAGGGGGGATGGAGAGGGAGGGGAATGAGGTCTTCTCAGATTTCTTTAAGGTCCAGAGACATGGACAACTGCTCATGTTGTTTTTGTTCTTTATAGGCACCCTTAGTACAAGTTATTTTGATGTTTTCATTTATTTACTTATATAGCTAATACATATTTACTGTAAAATGACTAGAACAGTGATGGTGAACCTTTTGAGCTCGGCGTGTCAGCATTTTGAAAAACCCTAACTTAACTCTGGTGACGTGTCACATATAGAAATTTTTTGATATTTGCAACCATAGTAAAACAAAGACTTATATTTTTGATATTTATTTTATATATTTAAATGCCATTTAACAAAGAAAAACCAACCAAAAAAATGAGTTCGCGTGTCACCTCTGACACGCGTGTCATAGGTTCGCCATTACTGGACTAAAACATATAGAAAAGTAAAAATAGCTGGCAACCTGCCCAAATAATTTGATTATCCTACCTGCATAGACACTCATCGGTACGTGTTGGCATAATAAGAGTATCTTGCCCTGGATGCTGTTGCTCATTGGTTAGAGTGTCAGCCCTTGAACCAAAGGGTTAGATTTCTGGTCATGGGCATGTACCTGGTTGCAGGTTCAATCCCCAGCCCTGGTCAGGGAGGGGGGTGCGGTGGTGCAGGAGGCAATCAATAAATGTGTCTCTCTCATATCGATGTTTCTCTCTCTATTTCTCCACACACACCACCGTTTCCCTCCCTTCCTCCCTTTCTAAAAATCAATTGGAAAATAGTGTCGGGTGAGGAGTAACAACAACAGAGTCAGTCTGGGGCTGCTGTAACACAAATATTGTAGACTGGGTGGCATATAAACAACAGAGACTTATTTCCCACAGTTCTGGGGGCTGGACATCTGAGATCAGGATGGCAACAGAGTTGGGCTCCACTGAGGGCCCTCCTCTAGGCTGCAACCTGGAGGTGAGAGAACCAGGTTCTTCCTATTGGTTAAGTGGATAAACATCCCCCTGTGATTTTTACAAGTTCAAGATTTCCTTTGTCCAGAGATTTGGTAAAAACAAGTAAACAAACAGAAGCCCACCTGATAGGTGACTGGAATTTAAGAATTTGCTTTCTGCCTCAAATTCCATCCTGTTAACTATGGACAGACAGGTACGGTACGTACCTAGTGATATATCAACCACTGTGTCCCACAGCAAGTATGGCTCAGAGCAGATGGTGGTGCCAGACACGAGAGATGAGTAGGTTAAACTAACCTGTCCTGGCTTTTGAGTTACAACCAATCAAGTAAAGCTTATCTTCCCATCATGATTCTCGCTCTAGGCCAGGTATAGGGGCCTGATTCTGAAATATCTGCTTTGTGAGCCCCATTCTTACTCCCCTTTCGACACACCCTCATTTCCACTCCCTGCTCCTTCAGGGGACTTTTTTTTTTTCTTTCTCAGTTTGAATAACTTAACCAGGACTTTCTCTCTAGCACGCAAAGGCAGGAAATCAATTTCATTTAGGACAAGCGGAACTACAGTCAGCACCACCCTACACAGCTAGTCTGAGCTCTGCATTTCCCATCAAAGCACACAGGACAATGGATTTGCCTGTTTAAAATCTGCTTCCTGGCCAGGCAGCCCAGCTTTCAGGATCACTGACCTCTGACCAAAGACAGGCCAGGCCCCCTTTTCCCCTTTGCTTCTGCTCTTCGGTTTCCGCTTCAGTCCCCAGAACTTCCCTGGTCAAGGTGACTTTTCTTGACTCATCCTTTCAAATCAGCAGCAGCAAAGGCAACACCTTGCCCTGCTCCGTCTCATAAGCTTTTCCTTGGAGCAGTTCCCGTTTCACTGGCAAAGTTACTACACCAGGAAAGCAACAGACTATGCCAGGACGTCGGGGGCCTGGACTGAGCCATCTGTCACTCTGGTGCCAGAGTCACGGCAGGGGCAGCATGCTGTTCTCTCCTTCTAGCATTCGAAACCCGATGGGCACACTCTATGCATGGGTATCATTCTAATAAAAATGCACTTCAACCTAAAAACTCGACCTACAGAACATGGTCTTGACTTTAGGAAATGTGGGATCTGTTTTTGTTGATGTTTCCAATCATGCACACATCACCAATATGTATATCTACTACAACCCAGGTCTTATTGGGGCAGGCTTGTACATCACTACTCTGAAAACAAGCGTCCAAACTGGTGGGATACTCGGGGAGTGTATACAGAACTCCAAAATGTAGACCATTTCCATGAATGCTGAAGCAGACTTGGGAACAGACAAGCCCAGATTCAGATATCAGCGCTGCCGCTTGTTAGTTCTTGAACTGCAGGTTGTATTCCCACCTCTATAAAATGGGGATGCTAACCATAGCTAACAAGTCCTACTGAGTCTCAAATACTATGGTAAGTGTTGCATACCCGTCGTGTCATCTAGTTCTCACAGCAAGCCTGTGCACTAGATAGCTAAGGTACCCATTTGACAAAGAAGGACGTGAGACTCAAAGAGGTCAAGGGTCCACAGACAGTTGCTGTGAAGATTAAATGAGGGAAGTGCTTCACACACTGTTTAGCAACAGTGATTGCTCTTGTTGCTGTCATCATTATTGATCCCTTTGTCAAAACTGTTCAATACCCTAGTCCAATCCTATACTCATTTCTCGGAACACACCCTTGCGTCTTATCATCTCTTCCCTTTCTCTCCCACATCCATCACTCTACAAGTGTCCTTTCTCTGTGAAATTCCCCTTAAGTCACTGAAAGATGATCAATGTCTATAAAACAGAAAATATAACTTGGATTCTTCAGCTTCACAATCTTAAAATAAAAAGCACATTCTCTCTTAATTGAACCGACAGAAAATGCTTTGACACTTAAGCTGATGTGTTTTATGTTTCTTGATTTATGATCACCAGTCTTCACTTAGGCAAAGCTGACAGTCTCCTTGAGTTTCATTATTCATTTTTCTGATTATCCAAATTATACAAAATTCAAACATTACAGAAGTAACTAACTATAGAGAGGAACATCCTCCCCACCAAAACTCTACCTTCCAGAGATGACCAGTGTTAACAGGATATAGCATGTCATTTTCTCCAACTTCTCCAGATATGCTATTATTGCTATTATTTATTTGTGTACAAACATATAAGCATTGATGCACTTCATTCTTTCTATGTTTTCAATTTTATTTTCTTTGTACTTTGTTCTTTTTCATGTTTAGTATTCTATTATGGAAATACGCCTAATAATGTAATTCTCATGAATTACCTCTTAGGAAGTGAAGCTACTTTGGAGCACACACACACACACACACACACACACTCACTCACTCACAGATGAAATATCCCTCATAAGCCTGTTACTGCTGCTAGGAAACACTATCACTATTTCTTTGTTATTGAAATGCCTTCTTTCTGGACATGTTCTGTTCAAAAGGAGGAGCCCTGAGGCAATAAGGCAGTAACTGACTAATACTTAGAGCTGTTAGGTGCCTGGGTAAATGGGGTAAAGAACAGAAAAGGAAAATGCAGTGGGCAGAAGAGAAAGCTTTGTCACTAGAAGGGTCTTCTGAGTGGTTCTTTTCACCCGCACTAAGTTTTTCTCCCATATCATCACCTCTAAAACACCAGTGGGCACTTTCTGCAATCATCTTGTGCACCACTCAGAAGTCGATGCACCCCCATGCTGCTTTGAGGACATTTTTCTTCAGTGTCACGGTGAGCAGGTGATCTTAGTGAATATGTGCTGTTTTTTATGAATAAAAAAATGCAACCTCTACACCTAACACAGTCAGTGTCCATAGTTCTGGAAGAAGCTATGGAAGGTGTACAAGAAATAAACCCATTGCCATGGCATCCAGAGCACTGTTTTCTATGGAAATGAGCAGCTTTGACTGAGCTCTTCAAAAGCCCAGCTCTACCCCCAAACTTTGAAAACATTTATTCGTAAAGACATATGTAAGTATGTTCATGGCAGCATTATTCAAGATAGCCAAGACATGGAAACAACCTAAAAGTCCTTCAACTGATGATTGGATAAAGATGCGGTACATTTATATAATGGAATACTACTCTGCCATAAAAAAATAAAACATTGCCACTTGCGATAACATGGATGAACCTTGAAAGATTTCACTCATGTGTGGGATATAAAACAAAAAGCAACAAAGGACAACAACAACAAAAAAACACCAACTCATAGACACAGACAATAATATGGTGGTTACCAGAGAGGAAGGATGAAGAGGGTTGGAGGGAGTCAAATATATGGTGACAGAAGGAGACTGGACTTTGGGTAGTGAGTACACAATGGAATATAAAGATGATATATCATAAAATTGTATATCTGAAACTCATGTAGTGTTATTAACCAATGTTATCCCAATAAATTTAATTTTATATATAAATAAATCAAATCCAGCTCTATATTCTACACACCTTGCCTCAGCAAGATGGGTTAATGGTGGAAATGTCTCTTGCAGAAGGTAAAGGACAGACCAAAGTCAGAGTCTCAAAATGCCCAGAATCACATAGGATGCTTTTAAAATCAGATATCTCAATCCCCAAGATTGAGTTAG
The DNA here is from genome assembly GCF_964212035.1 of Myotis nattereri. NCBI lineage: Eukaryota > Metazoa > Chordata > Mammalia > Chiroptera > Vespertilionidae > Myotis > Myotis nattereri. The sequence continues at coordinate 27,073,344 of NC_138093.1, read as the reverse complement.
AGCCCAGGAATCTGCATTTAATAGGTCGCTGTGGAGATAATGATGTAGATAAGCTGTGGACCACACCTTGAGCATCATTAAAAGGTCTGTGCTCTAGAGAATAGAATACTACTACCCTTCATTAAAAATTTAGTGTTAATTTCTGATTCTGGCCATGATGAGTAACTAAAATGAAACTTACCCTCCCCAAGTAAACACCTGAAAAAATGACCAAATATGTTAAACAACTTCTTTCCATACAATGGACAGTGCAGAACAGACAATGCAGGATCAAGTTACCTGAGAAAAAAGAAACAAGCAAGGTGAGCCCGAAGATCACCACAGCTTTTGGCCTGGAGGCACTTTCTCGGTCACAGTGCAAGGAGGGGAACCCCACACAGAAAATAAGTGTCTTAACGCTAACAGAAGAAGAGGAGGCTGCAGTGAGTGAGTCTGCAGAGCCGGATACCAGACAGAAAGGCATTATCAGACATCATGCTCCCCAAATCCGCTGAGTATTCCCTTTGAGGCTGTTGCTGGAGATGAAGTCCTAACGTAGCTAAAATTTCCAACATAAAATTAAATAACGATGGCAATGTCCCTGTCTTGTCTCTGACTATAATGGCAATCAAGGCCTACAGTTTTACCATTAAATGTTGGATATTGGCTTGGAGTATATTTTCCTTACCAAAACAACTTAATGGTTTACAAAGCTATGTTATCAGGAATTGATGTTTTGGAAAAATGTCATCACTGAGACACATAACATTGTTCCAGTGCCTTCCCCTTATACTGAGATGAATCCCCACATTCCTTACCTTAGTCTATAAGCCCTAAAGTGTGCTAGTCCCCGACAAGCCCTCCAACCTTGTCTCTCTCTGATTCGGGCATTACCTCAAGCCTTAAGGCCTTCTTTCTGTTCACAGAACATGCCAAGTTCGTTCTTCCCTTAGGGCCGTGGCACCTACTATTCTGATTGCCTAAAGCCAAGTACCTCCAAATTACGTCACACCTGCATCTTTCTTTACAAATTGCGATGTCTGACCAGGGTCAGTTGTTTTTTAAGAAACATTAAAGCCAAGTATGTCTTTAATAAATGATACCAAAGCCAACCTCATAAAAGAGCTGAACTAACTATCACTTAAATAGTGAGCAATCCTTACAGATGGATGGGGCATGTGACCGCAGGAAAATGCCACCTGGCACATGGTAAGCACCCAGAAGACAAATGGCAATTCATTGGGCAAGAACCAGGGCCATAGCCACTGATCTTTAAAACTATATATATTTTTATTGATCCTAGAGAGGAAGGGAGAGGGAGAGATAGACATCAATGATGGGAGAGAATCATTGATTGGCTGCCTCCTGCACGCCCCCTGCTGGGGACTGAGCCTGCAATCAGGGCCCATGTCCTTGATGGAATCAAACCCGGGACTCTTTAGTCCAGAGGCCAATGTTCTATCCACTGAGCCAAATCGGCTAGGGCATAGCCCCTGATTTTAATAGTAACATAGGCATAGCTGAGACCAAAAATATGCACCATGCTGCATAAGAAGAGTACCTAAGTGACTGTCTGAGAATGTAAAATATCAACCCTAAATTGTATCCAACAAGGGCTTCATTCTAAGCGCTGGACAGTACTTGGGATGCTTTTACCTCCCAGTTTTGCAACACACAGTTGATGACATTGCCTCTTGGTTTACTGTGGCTCCTAGAAACCAAGAGATTTGTTCTCCTAAACTCAACCTGTAAGATGTTAGAAGTTGCAAAGAAATTTCTATGTTTAGAATTAGTCCTATTATGCTCCCAATCTCAAATTGTGTGAGATAATCATTTAGATTAATTTTTGCTCCCTGTTTCAATGTACCCAATGAGAGTTTCTTTATGATGACAGTAACAAAAAAAATGAAAACAAATAGAAAACTTTCACATCTTATCGGTATTTCACATATCTCATTTTTTTATAGTCAGTGAAAAGATTGTAGAGGAAATTGAGGGTGTGTGCTACAATTTCAAAAAGTTAAAATGACAAAAATAAATAGTAATAACCACGAGATTGACTGAAAAGACAGTCAAGATTTAAAAAAATGGCCGAAACCGGTTTGGCTCAGTGGATAGAGCGTCGGCCTGCGGACTGAAAGGTCCCAGGTTCGATTCCGGTCAAGGGCATGTACCAGGGTTGCGGGCACATCCCCAGTAGGAGATGTGCAGGAGGCAGCTGATCGATGTTTCTCTCTCATCGATGTTTCTAACTCTCTATCTCTCTCCCTTCCTCTCTGTAAAAACTCAATAAAATATATTTTAAAAAAAAAAAGATTTAAAAAAATGTAGCTAGTTCAGTAGCACAGTGGTTAGTAAATATTAATATTTAAGTATGTACTTACTGACACTTTTTATTCAGCTAGTTCATAAACATAGTTGACCGTGGTGCATCTTTAACTGAACAAAGTGCAAGCTAGCCAAGGTCATGGTGGGGTTATCTTGGAGGGCAATAAAGCATTCACTTGTGATCCGTGTGAGCTGGCGTGCTTTGCACCTTGGCAAAATTAAAAAGCGACAGCTTTTCCAGACTCTCTCTAAGATCAGGTTTCCGAGATTAGCAGGCTGTTGTAAACTAGGACTTCCCAGCAGGGTCTAGCAGTTTATCCAAAACATGATGCAGGAGGCATGAGGAAGGACTGGAACAGGACACCTGCCCACATCGTGGGGGGGAGGGGCACACTTCCATGTGGCCTTGGCAACCTCCAGTCACCATCAGCCGAGAACGACCTCCGAGGAGCCCATTTGGAAGCAGCGGCCTTGCCCTCTGGCTGAGGAGCGCCGTGGGGGAGGCTAAAATGGAGGTCAAAGGGAAACTTAATCTTGCGAACTTGGCTCAAGACAAGGATCCGACTCAGGTCTTGGATGCAGGAACACTGAGAATAAAATAGAAATATGGCAGAGGCCTGGGGATTCAGGCAGTTGGGAGGGAGACTGGCAGTCGTCTGCAAGGTGGAGAAATAATAAAGGCTGGCCAGGATGAGCTCCGGGTCGGCCTCGCTCTGTGGCAGCATTTATTCTGTGCCAAATTAAATTCAGATTCTATTTAGTAAGTAATAAAGGGAATTAAGGTATAAATTTAAAAAGCATGTAAAACTTGAGTTTAAATTTAAATTCTGGGTCTGTTGGCTATTCACCAAAACCTGTCTCCTCTTTTCCCCGACAACCAGTTGGGTTGCATTTCCCAGCGTTTCTTATACTAGAGGCCGCATCCACGAAATTTGTGCAAGGGGCTCAGCCCTCACAGCCGCGGCAACTGCCTCGGCCCTTGCAGCCCTGGCTTTATCGGGGAAGGTCTTCCAGAGGACATCTGGAAGGTCATTCAGCTATCCGGTCTAATTAGCATATTATGCTTTTATTATTATAGATCACACATGACTGCATTCTAGCTAACAGAATGACAACAGAAGTGAGGGGGATGTGATTTTAGCAGCACAAAGATGCTTACCAGTTTCTCAGAGGACAATTAGGTATTTGCTGCATGGTCACGTGGTCTATTTTAGGGCATGCGCTGTGCACATATTTGAAAAATAAAAATAAAACCCTTTCCCAGGTCTCCTGAACTCTGCTTTTATTTAAGCACAGAAAATGTGCTTCTAGACCTCTTCCCACCATTAATTACGAGAATGGAATTTTAAAAAATCTGTGAATCACTGACAGAAGAAAACAAAAGGGACTTTTTTCTTTTAATCCATTTTTAACTATCCAAAGGCGTTCCTTGTTTGACAAATAGGATAGAATTCAAGAAAGACCAGAATTTTAAACCCTCACAGGGAAAGGCCAGGTTCAAAAGCTCTCCAGTGATCCAACTAGCCAGGCAGTTCAACTCTCCATCATCACTTCTATCATGGACAAATGAGCAAGCCACTTCACCAGTTAGGGACCAAGAATATAGGCAGATGACTCAGAGAAGCAGGATAGTCTAAGGGTGTGGCAACATCCATCAAGTCCAAAAGACCACATAGCCCAAGGCTTAAAGTTTCTCCCTGAGGCCGCAGCAGTTAAAAGCCCATGACACAACTACATATATTTATATATAAAAACCTCAACAAATTATTACAAACCAAGTCAACAGGAAAATTAATATAAACTTCATTAACTGATAAAAGGTATTCACAAACGACCAAGAGCCAAGAGTAAACATCATACTTAATGTTTGATGAAAATCAGAAACAAGGCAAAACTTTTTTTTCTTTGCTATCACTTCTTAATTGAAACACTGTAATGGAATGTTTTGCCAGAGCATTAAGACAATAAGAAAAAAATATTTTTAAAACCCTCTAAAATAGAAATGAACTGAAAATGTGGAAGACTTTTCTTAAGGAAACCATAAAATTGTCCAGGATGACAAAAATGATCATTTGAATAAATGAAGAAATTTATTATAATTCTCCAAAAGTTAGTCTTACATTTAATATAGTCCAAATCAAAATTCCAGCAAGATTTTTGAAGGAATTTGATAGATCGATGCAAAAGTAAATGTAGAATAAAAGAGCCCTTAACCATAAGAATATCACAGACATTTTTGAAAAAGAAGAAAGGAGTTTATAGAAACATATCTAAACATATTAACAACACAGGGAAATTAAACCTGACTGGTATTAAAATATGAATAGAATAGCATATCAATAAATCAAAAGAAACCAGAAATAGATCCATATACATGGAGATTTTATTTAAAAAAAAGAAAAAAAGAAGAAAGCTGGTGCTTCAAACCACTGAGTGAATGATTCATATTCAATAAGTGGAGTTGGAGCATCTGAGTATTAGCTTTAAAAAGTAATAAAGGTAATACCTACCTCATAGAAATCACAAAACAAGTTAATTAAAAATATGAATTTTTAAATTTAGAATTAATTATAATTAAATATTTATATTAATTAAAAATATAAGAAAATGTGTATGACAATTATAAATATATCTCTAATTCTGGAATAAAGGTCATCTTAGATAAGAAATGAAAGCAAAATATTAAAGAACAAATTAATTTGACATCAAAATGAAAACTTTTTGCTAAAAGATGACATAAATTAACTTTTAAATCAAACAACAGAAAAGGAAAATGTATTTAAATTCTATATAACAAGCATAAAGTTAGTACCCAGCATTTAAAAACAACTCTTCTAAATTTATATTCTAGAGGCCCACAAAAATGGAAAAAGAATGTAAATAGGCAATTCTAAAAAAGGAAACCCAAATAGCTAGTAAACATGAGAAGACTTGCAGCCTCACTGATCAGGAAAAAAAATGGAAATTACAATAAGAATGTAATACCATTTTTTAAACAATCCAATGTGGGGGGAGGGGGGGGGGAATGTGATAATGTCTAATGCTGCTGAGCCTAAATGGGGGAAAAATTCTCCATAATTGCTAGTAGTGAATTGGTGCAGTTACTTCGGAAAGCAATGTTGTGGCATTGGTCAGATTTCTGATTGCACATATTCTATGTCTTGTCACTTCCAGTCCTAGAAATCCACTCCAGTGCTAGGAAGTGTGCAAAGAGGCATGTGTGAGACTCTGCAGCATCAATTAAAACCGCTTACTTAAAAAAAAGAAATAAGAAGCATATACATCAACAGAGGAATGGTAATTATACCAACATATGATATTTATTTTGTGAACTTCTAGTATATTGTGGAAAAGATTGATCTGAACATGAAAATGTACATCATATTATTAGTTACACTTTAAAAAATTAATACTACATATCTTTTTTTGTAAAGAGATATTTATTAATGCAAATATGCAAAAAGGTCTCATACACAGTGCTCACTGATAATAATGGTTACTTGCATGGAAGGGCCTGGAAATTAAATGTCATGGTAAAGTAAGGCTCGGTTTTATCATAATACTAGAGGCCCAGTGTACAAAAATTTGTGCACTCAGGGGGGAGGGGGGTTTCTCAGCCCGGCCTGTGCCCTCTCGCAGTCTGGGACCCCTCGGGAGATAACGACCTGCTGGCTTAGGCCTGCTCCTGGGTGGCAGAGGGCAGGCCCAATCCCTAGGTGCAGCCCCTGGTCGGGCTCAGAGCAGGGCCGATGGGGAGGTTATGGCTCTACCCCATCACACACAGAGCAGGGCTGATTAGGGGTTTGGGGCGCTGCACCATGTCACACACAGAGCCGCAGGGCAATCATGGGGTTAGGGAGCTCCCCCTATCAGGCACAGAGCAGGGCTGATCAGGGGGTTGGGGCGTCTTCCCCTGTCACGAACAGAGCAGGGCGGATAGGGAGGTTGTGGCCCCGCCCCCTGTCACACACAGAGCCGCAGGGCGATCAGGGGGTTTGGGCGCTGCCCCCTGTCACGCTGATCCCGGTGTCGGGAGGCAAATTACCCTTTTACTATATAGGATAGAGGCCTGGTGCATGGGTGGGGTCGGCTGGTTTGCCCTGAAGGGTGTCCTGGATCAGGGTGGGGGTCTCCTCTGGGGTGCCTGGCCAGCCTGGGTGAGGGGATGATGGCTGTTTGCAGCTGGTCACACACCCTTCAGGGTGGGGGTCCCCACTGGGGTGCCTGGCCAGTCTAGGTGAGGGGCTGAGGGCTGTTTTCAGGCTGGCGAGTGACTGAAGCTCCCAACTGCTCCTTTTTTTCTTTTTTTTTTTAATTTTGGGCCAGCTTTAGCTTTGAGGCTTGGCTCCAGCTCTTAGGCCTCCGCTGCTGAAAGCAGGTTTCTGGCCTTTGTTTACCTTCTGTATTTGAAACAATGTTGCGATCCTGCTGGCTGAAGCCTGGTGGACTAAAGCAGGCTTCTGGGATTTTGTTTAGCTTCTATATTTGTTGCTTATAGTTGCAGCTCAGAGGCCTGCAGCGGCAGGCGGGGAACGTTGGAGTCCTCCGTCACTGAAGCAAGCAAGCCTCATGTTCACATTAAGCTTCCTGGATGCCGGCCGCCATCTTGGCTGGCAGTTAATTTGCATATTGCCCTGATTAGCCAATGGGAAGGGTAATGGTCGTATGCTAATTGCCATGTTTCGCTTTTATTAGATAGGATTTGCATATCTCCCAAAGATGTCCATGTTCTGATCTTTGGAACACATAATGTGTTATTTTACATTTAAAAAGGGACTTTTCGGGGTGTTAATTTAAGGATTTTGAGTTGTGAAGATTACTCTGGGTTTTCTGGGTGGGCCCAATATAGTCATAGGGTCCCCGTAAGAAGGGGTCAGGAGGGTCAGTCAGGAACGGGATGTGACAACGGAAGGAGGGAGAGAGACTGGAGACTCTAAGTTGGATGCTGGCTTTGAAGATGGAGGAAGGGGCCACAAGCCAATGAGCGCAAGCAGCCTCTAGAAGCCAAGTAAGGTGAGGAACCAGAGTGTCCCCTGGTGTCCACAAGAGGACTGCAGCCCTGCTGATCCATTCTGAACTTCTGACCTCTGGAATTATGATGCATTTGCATTTGTTTTAAGCCTCTGAGTTTGTGGTAATTCGTTACAACAATAGAAAACCAGTACAACTAGCTATAATAATAATTTATGAGTCAGTAAATAAATAGACATTAAAAAAAATAAGTTTACCTTAATTATGAAATAGCGTCCACTCCCTCTCACACAAAAGGTGTTAATGTCAAGATACATTCGATAAAAGTTTCTATATGAAGAGGTAGTACATCAAAATAGAAGGTAAAACAGTGAATCTAAATTACTGGCACCAGCAACTATTTTCATTTGAAATTCTCCTATATCACATTTTTATTCCTGTCAGGGAATCTCCAGTGATGTTTTCTGGCTCCTGGTCAGGTTGTGGCGATATCTTGTTAGCATTTCCTGTGAATAAGCTCTCCTCAGTTCCAACACATAAATATCTCCTTCACCAGCTTGTTCCTCTTGTATCTTATTGGTTTTCCCTGAGATTTAGAGCAAACATTTCACAGCTCTTCCATGGGAGAGTACTGCAGCCTTCTTGACAGGCTATGGGCACACAGGGACACAGCGTGCATCTTTAGGGCAAGGGGAAAATTGTCCTAAGCAAGCTTTGAAGGTCACTCTCAGCTGCTTTATCTTCTTAAATAACAACAGAAAAGGTAATGTATAATTTTTAAAACTGACTTTATTTTTTAGAGCAGTTTAAAGTTTATAGTACAATGAATAGGAAGGCACAGCTATTTCCCATGTTTCCTCTGCGTCCCCCACACAGACTCAGCCTCCCTTATTATCAGCACTAGAGGCATGGTGAACAAATTCATGCACCAGTGGGGTCTCTCAGCCTGGCCTGCGGGATCGGGCTGAAACCAGCTCTCTGACATCTCCTGAGGGGGTCCCGGATTGCGAGAGGGCGAAGGCCAGACCAAGGGATCCCACCAGTGCACGATCGGGGCTGGGGAGAAATGCGGGTAGTTGGCCAGCAGGGGAGGGACCTTGAGACGGCTCCAGGGTGTGTCCAGCCCATCTTGTTCAGTCCCGATTGGCCGGACCCCAGCAGCAAGCTAACCTACTGGTCAGAGCATCTGCCCCCTGGTGGTCAGTGCATGTCATAGCAATTGGTCGACCAGTTGACTGTCTGCCCCCTGGTGGTCAGTGCACATCATAGCAAGTAGTTGAGCAGCCTTAGCATATCATTAACATATTACGCTTTGATTGGTTAAACAGCCGACCGGCCAACCAGACACTTAGCATATTAGGCTTTTATTATATCGGATTCCCCACCAGAGTAGTGCATTTGTTACAGCTAATGAACCGACCTTGATACATCATAATACCCAAAATCCACAGTTTACATTAGGGTTCACTCTTAGTGTTGTACATTCTAGGGTTTGGACAAATATGTAATGATATGTATCCATCATTATATCATACATATAGCATTTTCACTGTCCCCCCAAATCCTCCATGCCTATTCATTTCTCCCTCTCCTCAATCCCTTGGCAACCACTGATGTTTTTACAGTCCCCCCAGTTTTGCCAAGCATACTACAAAAAAAAAAACCCCGTTAAAGTCTTGTGTGATTTTAGCTTCTGTTAAAATCAGACTGATCAACCAAATCCACCGGTTGCATTTTTTTCCACTGACAGTGTTTTTCCATATTATTGTCTCCTAATTTAGTTTCCATCATCAAAAAGCACTTAAAATACTAATGACCCACTCCAGAACAAGTTCATGGATGAAAGCCCTTGGTTGGCTACTAATGGGCCAGGTTTATAACCTGCTTTTTATTTTTTTTATTTAAACACTATCTCCAAATTCAAGAGTTTCAAAAAGACTACTTTTTATTAGAATACTTTGGAAAGTCTGGAGTGAGGGATGCTATTTTTGTGAGAGAAGCGGATTGAGGAGAGGAGAGGTTTAAGACAAGCTTTTCCATTGATGGGATTGATCTATTATGAAACTGAAACATAAGTCAAATTGCCCTCCTTTCCACTTCTGCTATTAATGTCATCTTTTCCATTTAGAGTGTCTTAGGATTCTTGAGAAAACTTCTCTGCCGACAGTCGCTCAGGCAGGAACTGTGCCGCGCACACAGAGAAAGCGGCGAGGTGAGGAGAACGCAGAGTACCGGTCCGTATCAGCCAAGCCTGGAGGAAGGAACACTATTTTCACACCTTTTCAACAAGCTATATTATCTTCTATTTTCAACACAGTTCAATTTAACCATTTTGTGGCGCTCCCTCAAGTAGACAGGGGTGTGTCCTCTCTCAACAGTCACAGCGTAAGTAGAAATGGAGGGTAAATGGGTCAAGAAGGCATTGGACTTTGCAGTCCCTCTCTACCAAGTTCCAGCTAAAGACCTCAGACAGGTTTCATACATTCTTTGCGCCTCTGTTTGCTCATCTGTTAAATGGGAATGGGAATGCCCCCTTCGTTTGGCTGTCATGAGTCTTAGATGAGATATAACCCTCCTCACACTGTCAGGTACATAGTAAGGCCTCACCAGGTGACAATGGTTGCTCTGCAGTTTGTATTTTTTAAATCACTATGATGATCAGGAAAATGTATTGCTGTGACTCATAAAATCCATTCACTCGGCTTAAGCCAATTTATTCTTGCTTATAAATCTGTGCCATCCTCGACTGAATACACACCATGATACCTACTTAATTATGTAAATTAGGCAAAAGTGATTTAATTCATAAGGCTAGTCAGGTCCACGAATTAATGGAATTTTCTGAAATAAACAGCTATTTTGGATTAGATGATGTATCTGAAGAAGATATCCTTTAAATATCACATTTCTCTAGTAATGGGGAGTTAAAACCATTAGATTCTGTTATTTAAGCTACTCTCTGTTCACTGAGACATTTATCCTCAAAGGAAGGAATGAACCCAAAGGGATAGGATGGGAGCAGGCTCTAGAGACTAAAGTATGGGTCTGTGAATAATTAACCTCTTTCATCCTTCATTCATTTTATCAGTATTTTTTTTTTTTAGCACCTGCTGCTTATCAAGGGTAGAGCTGGGAATAGAGCAGAAATGAATCAAAGTCCTTTCCTTAAACACACTGGAAACAAGCTATCAACAAATAAGCAAATAAACATATAGGTCATATTCTAAGACATACCATTGTCAAAAGCATGCAAGATGGACTGCCAGCTTGGGAGTGGGGTGGGGGAATCAGAGAAAGCCTTTCTGAAAAGATGATAATTGAACAGAGATCTGAAGCAGCATGACATTCAGGTATGTTTCTGGGTGGTATCCTCAGACTAACCAGAGACATTATATTTGGTGGCTTAATGACAGGGACTCAGCTTTAACTGAAAATCATCCAGAAGGAGTAAACCAAAATTCTGAATGTCTAGAACTCATGACCTTAAAAAGCATTTCCAACTTCCCCATTCAGTGACAGAACCAAAGCACCAGAAAGGAACCTTAGGATGTGTATAATTTTCCAGAACTTTATGGTAAAACCAATGCACTGGAGAGAGAAAAGAATCAGCTGTTTTATTATGGAGTGAAGGAAGGTGACTCCAAACTGGAAAACAGGAGAATCCTTTACTATGGTGTGTGGATAGATGGCAAACTAAATGGGAACAAGACATTTAGTGCCGTGCTGAGACGGCATTGATCCACTGGAGAAAAATCTTTAGGCCAAACGAAGGCAAGAATGATATAATTTCAAAACTTTAGACAAGAGCCACAGTCATTCATAAAAAAAAGTGGACCTAACACATATTCAATAAGAAAAGTGACAACTACACAAACATTCGCATCTTCAATAAAGAAAATACTATAATACAAAAATGCCCTTTCAAAATGCCCAAGCAAACACACGGTTTATTCATTTCATATGCATTGGTGTCACAGATGATAGATATTCAATTCTCAATGCTATAAGACACTGTGTGATATGAAACATTACCTTTAAGGTAGAAGGAACAATTTAGCCTTAATCACCAGGCAATTCTGTGATGGTGAGACTTGTTTTGAATCATAAAAGCCATGGCTAAATATTCTCTGCCATTATTTGGCTTTAGAAATCCTGTCAGTTTAGCTTCAGGCTCAAATCTCATAATTGTATGGGTTGTCTTTTCAAAGGGATGCTGGTGGCTGCCAATCTATCTGACACATGCTGATCAGGTAACTGCACCTGGAGCAATCTTCCAATGCAAAATGTAATAATATGATTGTGAAACTTGCACATGTCCATACTAGAGAAGTTTTGACTTTCTGTATTTTCTTTCCAGGACCAATAAAATGTTTTGCTTCTTTGTCTTCAGTTTCTTCCAACTCAGTACCATAGACTCATGGGCTTCTTGGGAAGGTTGTCTGGGCTCATTCAAAACAGAGAAGTAATGTCAGCTGTATGCTGTTTGTTGTGGGTTACCAGTTGTTGAAAGTGATACCATATTGTGCCAGGCAGAAGTTAGGAGGCAATCCTATACATAAAAAAAGCTAAGATGCAAATCAACCAAACGGCAGAATAACCAGTTGCTATGACCCACACTGACCACCAGGGGGCAGACATTCAACACAGGAGCTCAATGCAGGCTGGGCAGTGCAGTGCGGTGGTTGGAGTCTCTCCCACCTCCACTGCTAAGGATGTCCCCCAAGGGCTCCCGGACGGTGAGAGGGCACAGGCCAGGTGGAGGGACCCACCCCCCCCCCCCACCTCAAGTGCACGATTTTTGTGCACTGGGCCTCTAGTTTATACATAACAAGTCACATGTTACATTTTGAAATTAGAACCCACAATGAGCCAGGCTCTGTGCTAGGTGATGAACAAAGAATGAAGAAAAAAAAGTTCCTTATTTTAGGTTGATTATGCTGCTTAAACAGTTTAATAAATTCTAGCTTGTTGGGAACATTTTAAATCTAAGTTTAGAAAATCTTAATTTAAAAGACTAGGCCAGTGGTCGGCAAACTCTTTAGTCAACAGAGCCAAATATCAACAGTACAATGATTGAAATTTCTTTTGAGAGCCACATTTTTTAAACTTAAACTATATAAGTAGGTACACTGTTATTAACTTAATTAGGGTACTCCTAAGGCTTAGGAAGAGCCACACTCAAGGGGCCAAAAAGCCGCATGTGGCTCACGAGCTGCAGTTTGCCGACCACGGGACTAGGCCATAGCCATATTACAGGCTAGAAATCAACATGGATGCCAAATTGAAGATTCTGAAGGAAAAGATCAATAGAATAAGGGCCCTAGCTAACACTTGGTAAAAATGTCAGACAGTTACCAATTTCAGATTGTCAAATTTCACAGCCATATTTAATGAGGAAGAAAAGTGATCACTACGGTAATCTTCCATCAAATGAAATTCACTATAGACCTAAACACTATGTTTGAAATTATGGGGTCCCTACAAATTGTCCTAGCAGAGCAAAGCCCTGAACTAGGTGGGGAAATATATTGTATAAGCATGGGGCATAGCACATTTCATCAGCTATTGACAACTCTAAGGACTTGAAAGAACCAAGTAAATTAGTGTTCTTAAAATACCACGATTTCCCATCAAATTTAGAGAATCTGAGCTTCTGAAACCAACAGGATGGGACATGTTTGAGTGGTCAATTACACAACACCTCAGATCGTTAAAATTAAGATATCATTACACCTGAGAATTAATTGACCATTAAGACATGTCTGGTCAATCTATTTCCAAATGACTTTTTTAAATTCATTGAAGAGCTTGGTATTGTAAAACTCTTTAAATGAAATCTAGTGTGAGTAAGTCCTATAGGATCAGATCATAATTAAATGTGCAACTTGAGAAAACATACTTCTAAAACTAGCATTATTTTTTTCTGGCAAAGGAGCAAAAGTGGATTTTAAAAATACAAACACATACACATACCACATTAAGTTTTTTATGTATTCAATCCATTAACTTGAATGATATTTTTTAATTTCAGAAATGCTCACCCTCAGGAGAAGTTTTGACTTTGGGCGGTGGGTACATGGTCCTAAATACAGATTTTGTAAATTAGTAATCCACACATGTAACCTATATGTTAATGTTGACTAATGTCACTCAATAAAATTTAAAATAATTTTAAAAAATGCTAACCCATATTTAAAGTGACTTCACAACCCGGGAAGATTAGGGTCTTGCCAGATTAGAGGGCTAGAGCATCTCATTTAATCCTCACAATAACCCTAGAAGCCTATATGAGTCCTGCCAGATGAGTTATTCGGCAAAAAGATGCTTGCTTTCAACAGCATGATTACTAACGAGAGTGACAAGGCATGTGAGACTGCAGTTGGCTTCTTGTAGCCAGCAAGGACCACCTCCTAGATCATGTCGTGGCTCTGATTTTTGCAGTTCACAACTTGGCATGGGGCAGCAGTGAATTATTCTCCCGGCTTCCTCGGGAAATGTATCATGTAAGCACTAATGTTCAAAACATTACATTTGGACCAGAGAAAACCCATCAATGTGAACGACAGAACGGAAGTTCATTGGAGGCAGGAGTTAAATGTCTAGGACAGTATCTGGTGCATACAGAACAGGTACACAATAAACTACCTGTTTAGTAACTGGGTAAATGGCAATATGGAGTCAAATGTATTGTCTGAATATAAAGTCTTATATTATGTGGACATGTGTTTGGGCCAAGCATCCCTGCTTTTCATGAGATCCTCAAAAGGGTCTAGGAAATGGGTGAGGGTCCAGGGCTAGAAGAAATGAGGGATTCTGAGACTGGGCAGCAAGTGGGACTAGATGACTTCTGAGGACTTTCCAACTCTAACATTTGACCTCAAAATATATCTTTTATACTGTCAGTATGTTTACACCTCACCAAGCACCAGCCCTGAAAGCCCAAACTCTAATCAAGAAACTGCAGTCTCTCTTATAAAGGAATTATAATTGTATTAAAACAGAGGGGAGCTTGATGGAATTCTAGCGACCTGTCATAGAGGGCCCTCCAGCTCTGCTAATACAGGAAGCCCCCTCCCCTGGGTTTTTTCTATCAAGTTCAGGCCACCAGAAGCCCCTCAGCAGCAATCCATCCGTTGTGAATTTCCAGGAGTGAGAGTAGACTTAATGCGTAGCAACCACACTTTCTAGACTATTGTTTCATATGACCAATTACATTATTATGTATACTTTCTAAGCAATTAATTAAACAATGCCTAGAGTCTATAGATATAAAAAGTCTCACATTGATAGAAAAATAAAGTCGACTGCAATTATATATTTAACAATGGATTTGTGGTGATCATAAATTCTAAGCCCCAAATTTGAGTCACAAAGCATATAAAAATAACAATTTTGATTTGTGAGTTTATTATGCTAAAAGCCATACAAAACTCTAAAAAATGAAACCACATAAATTGCATCCTCAGTCTTTGTTTATGTGTGATATGGTTGGCAGGTAAAGAGGAGATACTATTTTTGTGTGCCTGATTTTGGTTCCAATCTTCTATAAAGGCTAAGAAAAGAGGAAATAACAGGAAGTCAGGAAATCAAGGCTTTCCCTGAAGTTTGAATTAAAAAAAAGCCAGAGCAGCCCGGCCAGTGTGGCTCAGGGGTTGAGTGTCGACCTAGGAACCAGGAGGTCACAGTTAGATTCCCAATCAAGGCGCATGTTGTGGGTTTGATCCATAGTATGGGGTGTGCAGGAGGCAGCCAATCAATGATTCTCTCTCTTCATTGATATTTCTATCTCTTTCTCCTTCTCCTTTCCTCTCTGAAGTCAATAAAATATTTTTTAAAAAGAAAAAAGCCAGAGCAAGGGGCAGGACAGGACAGAGGTCTGAGACGTGGGGGATAGTGTCACTAGATGAGCAAGAGCTTCTCTGCATGCTCTGGCTCTAAGTTCAGTTCCTCCCTCATGATTTGGCCTGATCCCCACTGTCTCCTAGTTCATTCCCATCCCTCCTCTTCACCTTCCCCAACTTTGTTCTTGAGGAAATCCTTCTAGCCTAGAGTAAAGCTTCTATACACAGTGCAAGCTTTTTACATGCTGTTCAACTAAACAAATTTAATACCATTTTAATCCTATTATCCAGGCCTGGGCGAAATTATTACAAAGCTTGTATTATTCCCACAGTGTGACAGGAGTGTTATCCATGAACTTGGAGCTGTATGAAAGAAAGCCAGGTAAAACTATCATGTCCCTGTGAGTGCCTCATTATCTCAGCCAAGGAGATGAATGTTTTCTGATTATTCTCCAGCTTGAAGTCTGGGTTTCATATTTATTGATAGTTTTATAGTTGACCTTCAAGCTGGTTGACAGGTTTCAACAGTGATGTTGAACAGTGAGAAATAAGTCGCTCTCCCTACCAACACTGTGCTGTAGGTGGGTCCGGCCCCTCACTTTTGTAGCTCTATCACGTATTATCATTTCCTAATATAAATAAAGAACTAAAAGTCAATTAATATAATGCTGCCCTATGCACTACGTTAGAAAAAAAAAAGGTAGCTTAGTCAATGTTATTGGAAAAGTAGAGCAACACACTAAAAATAAGAAATAGCTTTTCTAAAATAATAAGAATTAAAACAGATGCTTCTGACTCTATATTTTCTATTTATGGATCCAGATGGATATGGACCAATGCTGATCAACAGAGGCTTTTCTATGGCAATAGCTTTTGCCATTTTTAAGAAAGCACAAATATAAAAATCTGGTTAAATCTCACTTAAGAAATAATATCCAGGTTCTGCCAATTTCATATGTTCTGCATATATACTAGATATCATGTATATCTAAATATCATGTATAAATTTTACACATATGACTTTAGGGTAATTATTATTTTAGAAAAATTTACAGAAGTGTGAGTGCTTAAAACAATTTAAACTACACTGAAAGCTAACAAATTGTCACTTAAATATCTGAATTGAAGGACGTGGTTTCTGAGAACAGCAAGAAGCTTAGGGTATTTCCATTGCACATTATTTCGTGTGAATACTCATGAATGTAAGTCCTTCCCTATATTAGAGTATCCTATTGACAAATGTACTTGCGTGTGAGATAAAATACTCTACGCTGCATTTATATATCTATGAAAATGGGCAATTATATCACATTAAAATAATGAATTAAAATGTTCAACGAAAGCATATGCCTCTGTGTATTTTGCTACAAGGAAGCAGAGAGTTAAGGAAAGTACCTGATTTGAAAATTCATCCAAAATAGTCTATATATAAGAAAGAAGGAGTATGAGAGTCTTGAATGTCATAAAAGAAATTTAAAATTAACTAGAGCTATTAAAAATGTTAACTAGGTTCTGTAAAAAATTCAATCAGCTGTATTTTTTGTTTACGCAACGCCAGAGTCTATACACATGAAAGCACTTTGAAAAAATGTGTATTTGTGTCTAAACAGAACTTTTCTGATTGTAAAAATGTTAGGCCTGGAAACAGGCTAACGAGATGAAAACAGGGAAATTTCCCTCCGTATATGCCTTTTAAACCTGAACAAAGAGCTGCCTGGATCCCTTCTTGAACAGAGGATATTTTTCTGCACAACTTTGAGATTCCTTTTCCTTTTGCCATTGTATAACATTTTCTAGTGCTACAAGATTAATACTGGCATTCTGCAGGCTTTCTTGACTTTTGGCCTTTATTTCTATTTTCTTTAGCAAGGCAGAATTCAATCTAGACAGCAAATGATAGCATTAGGGCTTTAATACTTCGAGATTTTTCTCCTATTTCTTTGCTGTCTATTGTATGATATGTAGCATACCTTGCAGAAGGAAGCTGTGAGCTTTATATGGCATTCCTGGAACAAATGAATCTTGCAGGCTGTCTTGGATATTCCCTTGGTTATTGCCCACATCTCAAATCATGCTTCATTGGAGCGTAACATCACAGTGGATACATAACCCTTTTAAATTCAGTATGACTGTGATGGACAACCATGTAACCCAAATGTTCATGGGTCCTCTGATCATGATGTGGTGAAGCCTAACCATTGTGCCCTCCACAGGAACGTGGTCTGTTGATGTGGTCTCAGTAGATCAATCAACATAAAGCAATTTTCACACATTAACCATCATTTCATTTTGGGTGAGAAAAACTTAGAGAATAATGACCTATGTGGCTGCACGTTTGGTCTATTCTCTTAGACCACAATGATCATATCATTTATTGCCCGAATTAGAACCCTTGTGAGAGTAAAATGGAAGATAGGAGTGTCATTAATAATAACTCTGGGACCACAGAAATATAGATTAGGGACTATCCCCCCCAAAAAGCTGGGAGTATGGCTGCCTTATTTTGAACCCAAGTCCTGGTGCAATATCAGACAAGAAAGGCTACTACTAATGGAGGCCCAATGTTAGAGATGCTTATCATTCCCAGTTATTTACTGAAAAGGAAAAGTGCTAAGTAGGAAGACAGAGGAAAAGTGCACCCATCATTGTTCTTATGTTCTTTGACCCTCTCTCTATTTTGAGAAAATACTATAACATACAGTGTTCATACATTTTAATTTTAATAATGCATTCCTTCTCTACAGTTAAGGCATTTACTTTCATTTTAAGGGCTTTGATCTGGGCAGGTCCAATTCTAACATCTTGCATAACAGACCACCTCAACCATAGTAGCAAAAACAGCAGCAATCATTTCTTATGTCCCCCAGTTCTGGGAGGTGAGTGGGCATAGCTTAGCAGTCTTATTCTGTGGACTTCCTTGAAGTTGCGGTCAGTGCTGTGGTGCCATCTCAGAGGCTTCCCTTCTCACATGAGTGGTAGTCACTGCTGACTGTCAGCGAGGCTTGTCAGCCAGAACCACCTCTGCACTCTGCATGTGGCGTGGGCTTCCTCACTGGATGAAGTCTGGGTTCGAAGAGCAAAAGCATCCCAAGGAAAAGAGCCAGGAGGAAGCTGTCTCTCCTTAGGGCCTAATGTTGGGAGTCACATAGCGTCACTTCTACACTAGATGATGACAGGCACAGAGATTCAACCAGGTCCAAGGGGAAGGGACACAGACCACCTCTATATCCTGATGGGGGGTGACGAGGTCACACTGTAAGAAGAGCCTGCGAGTTGAGAGACGTTTTCATGGCCAAAGGATAGCCAAGAGATAGCCAAGAAAAAAAATGCTAACTTGAAAAGGCAAACATTTCTGAAATGGACTGAATGAGTTGCCTATTTTTCTTGAATCAAATTTGTAACTTGTAACTTTCTCATTCTTTCCAAATGAATTATTTGAGATAAAGTTAATTGATTATTTTGTAATTTAAGCATTATAGATCTACAAAAAAAAAATGTACGCAATGCAACATTAGCTCAAATTGGTATCCAGTGAATGATATATAGGGGATTCTTTATGATATAGATTTCTTGGCTTACATTTTATTTGCAATATAATGTGCTTATATATGTGTTTATACCTGGAATAGGGTGCAGCAGTGAAATGTCCTCTCAGGATTAGGAATGGGTGCATTTATTATTGAAAAGAAGGTTTATGTTAGAAATAAAAGCTGAACCTATGTTAGAAATAAAAGCATGTTACCCAAAACATCACCTCAAATTAGTAGACAATTAATTTGGCTGTGATACAATATTGGGGTAAAAACTGGTTTTAAAAAATCTGGTTATAGCTTGGGTGCTAGTTGAATTCCAGAAAGCACCTTTTCTCCCGGTGCAAAACTGCTGTGCGGTGACTGCACGGAAAATGTTAGAAGCGAGAGTCTTTTTGTCTCTTCTCAATAGAGACCCTCATCCTGTGTTTTGAAAATTGTCCATCATATGAATTTTTGTTTCCTACTGAATATAGAAATTAAGAAGGCAACAGCGTTGCCAGATATAACAAGTAACACCACTATAGGGTGCCCAGCTGAATTTAAATTTCACATAAACAGTGACTAAAGTTTTAGTATTTCCCTAATAACTACATCCCCCAAATTTTGCAAATATCAAGCCCCCTGTATTTTATTCTGCAAGTCTAGAAGAAACAAGATACTTGCTTTCCCAACCTCCTATGTAGCTAGAATGTGACACAGAATGTCCTTGTGACCTAAGATTGACCAATTAGATGAACTGGCCCAGACCTTGAATCAGAAAAAGCAGGAACAGTGGAGAATCGATTTAGTTAGTGGTGGTAGCAGCAGCAGCAACATCAAGTTTCCATGGCAACAATGATTGTGTCTCAGTGGTGCCCAGCAGTGAAAGCTCTGGCATCCTATGTCCAGTAGCAGCAGGAATGTCTCCACTGGTCTGATTCTGGGGTGTGGTTTTACTGCTTAGCCTCTCTCCTTCCTGCCCCATTTCCACGAATTCTTTAAAATTCTTGAAGATACTTTGGACTACATAGCATCCTTTCAAGAGATTCCTTTTCTGTTGAAACCTCTCTCTGTCTGTCTCTCTCTCTCTCTCTCTCTCTCTCTCTCTCTCTCTCTCTCTCTCTCTATATATATATATATATATATATATATATATATATATATGACAGAGGTGGGTGGGGGTGCCTTCTGCCAAGGGCATTTGGATATTTATAAAATAATTCGAGGGCCATACAAAATTATCAGCTTAAAAATTAGCCTGCTATATTGGTCAAACACTTAATTAACTCACCCTTAATGCCTTGGCAGAGCAAGACCAAATGATTTCATGGGCCTTGTATGGCCCTCAGGCCGGACGTTCCCCACCCCTGCTCTAAGAGCAGAACATGGACTCTGGAGAAACGTCCCCTGGGGGTCACAGTCCAGCTCTGGCACTTACCTACCTAGCCGACCTTGAGCAAGTTACTTAAGTTTTCTGTTGATCAGAAAAGTTTGGGTCCACATCTGTACAGTGAGCATAACAATAGAGTCTACCTCACAGAATTGTGTTGACTTTTAAATGAGTGAATATTTAGAATGGAGTCTGGCTCATAGAAAGCAGTATATACATGTTTAAAAAACAAAAAACAATCACCATTCACAATTCTAAGTTGTAGAATTGAGGCAAAAACAGTCAGCTGTGATTACCATGCTGATTCTCTCCTCCAGATGCCAGGAAGGGACTTCAGAGGAGCCTGCCACGTGTACTAAACCATTCTGTGACTGATGCATGTTAGAATAAGCGAAACATTTTAAATAGCAGTACTCACACCTCTAGCACTGCATTATCAAGCAGGAGACCTCAGTGGGGCCCTATTTGAAAGTGAAATAAGTGAGATTAGGGAGGAAGTGTAAAAATCTACATACTGTAAGGCACCATCCCCACAGCTTGTTATGGTCTTATAGAGTTAATTATTAATGGAGTAGGCAGAAAAGGTATATACGAAATGATCAGACAGCTAAAATACCATTAGCAGACTATAAAGGGAGGTTTATTTGATTAATTGATTGATATTACAGGTCTTAGAGTAACAGCAAACAGGATTTGGAATTTTCAGTAGAATCAATGATAAGAAGCAAGAGAGGGAATTTTGTCATCTCTTGATGAAAAGAGAGGGCATTGTGAAGTTGAAGTCAAGAGCAGGACAGGAGCATGGATCAAATGTCAGGAGCCTAAGTGGGAATCAGGTAGAAGGGCCAGAGGGAGGAGGATGATCAACCAAAGAGGAGAGGGAAGAATCTTGCAAACATGTACAACACATGTCTTGATCACTGCTGTTGTGCCAATACCTATTACTGTGACTAGCATATACAGTAAGTGCTCTGAAGTTATTTGTTTAACCAAATACACCATGGTCCTTTAATGGAAATGTGTGTGTGGGGGGGGGGGGGGGGAGGTGGGAAGGGCGGGAATCTATCCACACTACTAGCAAAATAATCACAATCATTCCACCAGCGAAAATTTATTATTTTGGGCACTGAGGTTACAAAAGTGGACAAGGCAAGCCAGCTCTGCACCTCAGAACATACCAACAATCAAACAAGTCAACGGGCATATAGTGTATTATTTAGATGGCGGTGAGTCTTTTGGAGACAAATGAAGTCGCCTGAGGGGGAAGTGACATATGGCTGTTACTTTCCATTGGGTGGTAATGCTCAATGATGAGTATCCCCTGAGGAGAGAGACCTGAAGGGAGTAGGGAGACTAACCATTTTGGTATTTGAGTGAGGAGCATTCTAGGCAGAAAGAAAGGCATGTGCAAAGGTCCTGACGCCAGAGAGGATTCGATAGATTTCCAGATCGTGTGGCTGGAACAGAACATTCAAGGGCAAAATGGTAGAAGATGAGGTTAAAGAAGTACCTGGTCATGTGATGGGCATTTGAGCCATTGGGTATTATTCAGAATGCAACAGAAACCCATCTTTTTGCATGAGTCACTTCTGCTGACATCTGTCTCACCTGTCATACATTGACTTCTTGCCTTACAAAAGCTCTGCTGGCTTTGTTGCCTGGCCCTGCAAATCATGTTGTGTGGACTCCACTGCTCTAGCCAAACAGAATCATAAACAACAATTAAAATACTTAGGTGATGAATGAATTATTGGTGTGGCCCAACATATGAGGTTGGGGTCAGTCCTAGTCTATTCTAAAGGAATGATGAGAAGAAAGTCTGATGAGCTATATTGTTCATCGTGCCATTGCTTAACATGCCCGTCTGTGTGCCTTTCTCCTACCACTGGACACAGAAGTAATCAGTTTTACTGGGTGCTCCTTTTGTCCGTTGGGAGCAAAAATATCACTGGAACTGGACTCAAAATGTCTGGCACTGGAGTTTCAAGACAGGAGTTTTGGAACTAGACAGATCTCAGTTTGTGACGGATTAATCCATCTTCCTTTGTAACTTTTAAAATAGGGATAAAAAAAAGTATAATATATAAGAGTTAGGATTATTTGTATAAAGAATTTAGCACGACACCGAGCGCTTAGCAAATGCTAAATAAATATTATGATTTTTAAAAATGTATAATAGATGCTTGAGTATCTGATGAAATAACTTCACAGTCAGCAAGTATTTATTACACTCTGTCGGGGCCTTTCCACTGTTGGGTTTACATTATGGTTATTTTTCCCAGTGTGTAGTCTCACACTCATGTGTGTATTCCTTGAGGCGATAATGATAAGCATGTGATTTTCATGCTCAGTATCCAATACTCTGTATCTGAAAAGGTAGAAGCTCAATAAGTGTGTGTTGAGAGCGTGAGCAACTGGGTCTTAGAGATTTCTGCAAGTTGTTCCAGAGCCACATAATCAGGTGATCCTCCACTACCTTTAGCCTGAAAAAGCAGAGTAGGAGACCTTCTGTACCCCACTGGCTCATCTCGAGGTTAGGATCCCTGAGAAAGTCGGTCTCCCAGCTGCTTCACTGTCTAGCAAGCCCACAGATCTCCCTCCCTGTCTGGAAATGTTTAAATATTCCCAGTCTTACTGTCTTATTTCTTGTCCACATAATTCATTGAGAGTTTTAAGTTAGGGGGGAAAAAGTGAAATACTTCTAAGCAACATCTCATTGATGGAGACTTGCAGATTTAATAGATTTCAATATTTTAATATAATAAGGTCCTTAATGAATGAATATTTATTGCTTGAGTCCATCTCGTCTCAGTTAAGGACTATCATTTTGTTTCTATTCCTGATAAGTCAGTCATTCAATATGTCAAGTCATAGACAGAGCACCTCTGGGAACCAAATCAGCAGGTTGATATGCCGGGTTTTATGGGGAGCGCTATTTAAGTAGTTTGCTGCATCTTGGTGATTTTCCACTTTCATTACTAAGTTGTTTTGTGTACACACATATTTATTTTCACACCATCAAAAGCAAGAAGCCACTGTGTTTTCTGAATTTAGTATTACAATGTCAAGGTGATTTTTTCCCAATTCTTTGGGATTACTATGTTAATCTTTATGAAACTTTGTAGTAAACGATTAAGTTACTGGATACGTAAGAAAACACAATTAATTCCCCATGACTAATACGGTATTCCATTTTATAAAGCACAATTTAC
Source organism: Myotis nattereri (assembly GCF_964212035.1). Taxonomy (NCBI): domain Eukaryota; kingdom Metazoa; phylum Chordata; class Mammalia; order Chiroptera; family Vespertilionidae; genus Myotis; species Myotis nattereri. Next base: position 27,050,111 of record NC_138093.1, on the reverse strand, counting down.
TGAGACAACTGGAACTGAAAAGTCTTAAGTAAGTAAAGGGTGACACAGTGTGGTTATAGAAGCTAATTTCCTAAAGCTTCATCCAAATATTTTTAAAAAATCTAAAACAGGATTAGTTTGAAGCTATTAAAATCTCTTCTCTATACTGCAAATTAAAGTAAAATTTTAAAAGCTGTCAATTATTTAACTTAAAGGTTCCCTAAAATAGACACATGTGGTAATTAATATTATTCATAATAGACCAAAAGTCACACTACTGGTAAGTGGCTGAGCAGTTTTAAAATTTACTTTTATCTGATTTCAGTACCATGCTTTAAACAATCTATAATCTAAGCTTAGGTCTCTATAACTAAAAGGCACCCCTCCCTCAATAATTAATGATCCTGACTTCACATGTCTATAGGATCAATTATATTGCACACATATATTTTTGAGAGATCCCATGAATACCTCAAACAGAACTTCTCAGTGTTAATGTTTTTTTCACGGCAATCTTGTCAAATAGAAGACGTAGATGTTAATATCCTCATTTCCCAAACAAGAAAAATGAAACTCAAAATATTTAGGTGCCAATGTTCATATGGCACTTAAGTGACAGAAAGAGGCACAAACCCCTCAGCTCTTGGCTCCAGGTCAGGACCTCTGGGTGCTTAGGAGAACATGTGGGGTTAGAGGTCAGGAGACCAGGGCTGCAAGCTAAACTCTGTCATGTGATTAATGTTGCATAATGCCAAGCAAGTCACTTAAATCCATGAGTCTTTAGTTCCATCTTTTAATAAATGAAAGATTATATTCACCTTGCCTATCTTCAGAGACTGTTGCATCAAGCAAAATGAAATAAAGTATTTAAGAGAGTTTTTTATAGACTGTGAAATACTCTAAATGTTACTCGGCTTTTTCTTGTTACCAGCACAATATAACACATGCTTCAGCAATATAGTAAAACGTAGTGATTTTTTCTAAATCCAATAAACACTGTAATTGTCACCTAAACTAAAATGTCTACTTAAATCATTCGTTCAGAATTAGGATCGTTATGGCAATCCGAAAACTGCATAACCATCCAATACTGACTGCATCCTCTCATTTAGAGATGCAATATCTTGGCCTATTGAAGACTCTTCATTATACAAAATATATTAATTAAATGCATTAGAACAGAATCTGTAGCTATAGGAGGTGCTTTAAATGTAATTTCATAGTAATTCGAATATTGGATAGACCTTCAAAAAATCCAAATGCAATACACAAACAAGATAGCTTACTTCTCACAAGACCTACCAATATAATAAGTTTAACTTGCCTTTTAAAATTGGCTAGAAGTCTATCTCCTTGAGAAGCAGGTGACAACACTCATTTCATAAAAGCTTCTTAAAAGTATTGCCAAGGGTATATTTCCTCTATGGAATTCCCTCTTCATATTCCATAGGTCACAGTATTTGGCTTTATTATCATTAGTTAGTAATAAAAAAATGGGTTCAAGAAAGTTCTGAAGATAAAACTATTTACCTGCATCTTTTTCTATGACACCATTGCTACAAAACTCACATAATTACTTTACACTAAAAAGGTTTCCCACCAAAAATATAAGAAAATCTGGGAGTTTAAAACCCTGTCACTAAATTTTGTTTCAGCATTGGAACCTATATGGGTGTGGCCAACACTGCAAGTGTGTGGAGAGGGTACAGAAGACAATTTGAGTTGATGAACTTGAGGCCCAAGAGTATCTTGGTACAATGGGCAGCAGAGTTTACACAAAGATAAGTTTGGGTTTCACTCAGCAAAGAATCACTGAAGCACCGGTCCCTGTAACTCAGAAGTGGGGAGACAGATAAAGAAATAAATCATTGGGCAGTGGAGGTGGGGAGATAGATAAATAAATCATTGGGCAGTGGGGCTGTGATATAATGGAGATGTGCACAGGGAACTAAGATGCAGGAAAGAACCACAGAGGAGAAACGGTTTATCTTTGCCTTATGATGAAGGGGAGGATGAAAGGGTGAGGGCAGGTAGCACCCAGAATAGCTGGGAATTTAAGGAAGTTCCAGACTCAAGGACAACCTGGTGAAAGTTCTGTTTAAGAAAGTGTTAGAAACTAGGTGATGATTCTCTACAGTGCGCTGAGTAGGTCATTCACTTCTAGGTTTTCATTAACCTGTGAAATTTTTCTCATTAATTCATTTTATTTCTGTGTATCTTTGAATTGTTTTGCAGCAAAAAGCAAAATGGACAACAGAATGGTTGAATGAATGCCTTTTAAGAAAATATGTTACATTATTGCAATCTAATTGTACAATATTATATGTGCGTGTGTAAGTGCAAGATATGTCCTGAAGCCACCTCATTAAAGAAATAAACTATACAAGGTTTCCCCCAAAAAACTATACATACTTTAACAGCTGATAGCTCAACTTTGAAAATGAAATGTATTTTTTTAAAAATATTTTTTTGATTTTTTACAGAGAGGAAGGGAGAGGGATAGAGAGTTGGAAACATCAATGAGAGAGAAACATCGATCAGTTGCCTCCTGTACACCCCCTACTGGAGATGTGCCCACAACCAAGGTACATGCCCCTGACCGGAATCGAACCTGGGACCCTTGAGTCCGCAGGCTGATGCTCTATCCACTGAGCCAAACCAGCCAGGGCAATGAAATGTATTTTAATAAACACTGCCTTTATAATTATTCAAAGTGTGTGTATACTTTTGGGGGGGACATCCTCTATTTGCTTCCATTTGGGGGGACATCCTCTATTTGCTTAAAAAACAAAACACTGAAGACAAGTGGATGTAGAACAATTTTTTGAAGAATGCTGCCATCTACTGTTCACACTAAGAAATTTACTTACATGTATACATTAACATATTTCTTAAAGATTTGTGAGTTAATGTTTTATATGCTGACTAAATATTTTCCTATTCACTAACAGTTAATGATTTCTTATTTTCCTTAAGTTATATGGGATCCATCAATTAAATCTGTCAAAAACAAAATAACAGGCCCAACCAGTGTGGCTCAGTGGTTATCAACCTATGAACCAGGAGGTCACAGTTTGATTCCTGGGCAGGGCATATACCCAGGCTGTGGACTGGATCCCCAGGAGGGGAAGTGCAATGAGTCTCTGTCGCCATTGATGTTTCTATCTCTCTCTCTCCCTCGCCCTTCCTCTCTGAGAGCCCTGAGAGAAGGCGAATAGAGTAAGCATCATGGTTGTTGCAGATGACTGCCTGGAGAGAGTTTCAGGATGCAGTGGGAGGCATGGGCTTCACCTAACCCTTTGGGTTCCAGATCCTTAGCGGCCCTGAACTGCATGGCACGCGCATGCTTGGTATGCACCCCTTCAGCGGGCCTGGGGCAGCCAGCACCCTGCAGGCCTGGGGAGGGGAGGGGCATAGTCCTAGCATAGTATTCAGTGTGGAGGGCAGCGGTTCTCAACCTGTGGGTCGCGACCCCTTTGGGGGTCGAACGACCCTTTCACAGGGCTCGCCTAAGACTATCCTGCATATCAGATATTTACATTATGATTCATAACAGTAGCAACATTACAGTGATGAAGTAGCAACGAAAATAATTTTATGGTTGGGGTCACCACAACATAAGGAACTGTATTAAAGGGTCGCGGCATTAGGAAGGTTGAGAACCACTGGTGGAGGGGCTCACCCCCAGAAAATCACCCTGGGCAGCTGCTGCAAATTGGCGACAGTCACTCTCATTTGGACCTGCTGCCTGATGGTGTTGGTGTCCCTGGTTCTGCCAGCAACCAGCACACTTGGGTGTCTCTTAGATGAAAATACTGTCTCCCTGACTCTCCTAGCAAGGGGCGCAGTAACCTGGAACTCTGCAGTCAGTGGGAATGTTGCCCTGGGGGTATTTCTGGACTCATCCTTTGATGGAGGGTATGGGACCCTTGCCTAGTCCCAGGTCCCTGGCGACCTCTAACTGCCCAGCTCCTGCATACACAATTCTCACTTCCTAAGCCTCCAGGAAGGAGGGGCCCATCCCCTAAAATCACCCTGAGGCAGCAGCTACAAAATGCCATCATCAGTCTCGAAGAGGACTCGCAGCCTAAGGGACCTCTCCGTTTTCCAAACACCAGGCTCCCAGGTGCCTCTTCTTAGATGACGCCCCACCCACCAGTCTGCCTCCAGCTCCGTCTTCTGGGCGAATGTGCACATCTGTGTTGTTTAGAGCTTAGAGGCGGGCAGAGGCCTGTGTCCCCGAATCCTGCACCACTGACTGCACCCCTCGGTCAGTGACCCCTGCCTGCCTGAACGAGGCTACCCCTGCAAGCGCAATATGCACGTCTTCAGCCGGCTTTGGACAGCCAGGGCCTTCCAGGCCGGTGGAGCTAGGGACCGCCCCCCCCCGCCACCCCCCAAGCCCAGCCGCCTGTATGTTCTCCAAGTGGGAGGATCCCCATGCCTCCTCTCTCCCCTCCCAATCCCTGACATCACACTCGGGCGTAAACTGGCGACAGTCACACTGTCTGGAGGCATCCGGGCTTCTCCAGCCACCAAGTTTCTCACGGTGACATCAGAAGGCGCACTGCCGCCCTCCGGGCCCCTCCCCAGCTCGTGACCCCCAAGACCTCTCCTGCGCCCGACCACATCCGTCCGGGTTCCAGATGCCTTGCCACCCTGGGCCCGCCCGCGAGCGCAGAACTCACCCCTTCCGTCGCCAGGGGCCCGCCTGGGCCTCCCGGGCCTGAGCAACCTGCGGAGTCTCCAGTCCAAAGGCAGCCCAACCGGAAAAGCACCTGCGGTGGCAGCTACAAACCGGGGACAGTCGGTTCCCAGGTGGCCACGTGCCTGCGGGTGCTCGGCCTCTCCAGCAGCCAGGGCTCCTGGGTGTCTGTGTCATTAGATGGGACCTGCGGGCCGCCCGGCCTTGCTCCCGCCGTGTCCAGAGGGCGTTTGCGCATGTGTGTAGTTCAGGGCGTGGAGGCAGGTGAATAGATGCCTTGCATGTATCTCATTTCCTGCTCCCATGCCCCGCCTGCCCCGACCCGACCCAAGCCGGCTTCCGGTCGGTGACGCTGACGTGAGTGGCTGGCGCATGCGCAGTCCGCACGTGCAGGTCCCCTTGTCCCCCTGCACTGGGCGGGCGGGGCCCTCCGGGCCTGTGAAGCCGGGGTCTGTCCCCAGCCTCCTGCATCGTCTGCACTGTGGAGGGAGGTTCATTCCCCGAACACACGCAGGGGCAGAAGCTGCACGTGAAGGACAGTCAGAACCATTTGGACTTGCTGCCTGTGGGTTCCGAGTGTCTCTTTCTAGAATCCTCCCCTCCAGCCTGCCAGGTCCTGCCCCGGCATCCATCAGCTCTGCTTCAGGGGGACGTGCGCCTTTGTGTAGGTGAGGGTTCGCGATGAGGCAAGTGCCTCGTGTTCCCGAGACCCTGCTTCTGAGACCTGGCCTCTCGGGACTGGTGCCCTGTTCCAGTTCCTGTCACCCTGAGCTAGGCTTCCATGCACGTGTGGGGTTCCCACTTCTTCCCCAGGCCTGGCGGGTGGAGCTGGGCCAGGCTCCAAAGACCTGCGTGGAGTCCAGTGTAGAGGGGCCCACCCCGAAAATCAGGAGGCAGCAGCAGCAAGTGGCTACAACCGGCCCCATCTGAACTTACTGCTGAACGGGTTCCAGAACCCTCCACGAACCCGGGCTCCTCGTTGGCTCCAGTTGCATTTCCCACAGTCCCACCAAGCGAGGCTGTGAGTCCTGAGCTATCTGGCTTCCGGTGATGGGGGACTTTGTGTACGTACAGCCGTGGACATCGGAGCCCATGATAGTGACCAAAAAAAAAAAAATCTACGGGATTTATTCATTCGCTGGCTCCTCATACTTAAGATTATACCATGATAACAGGTTGAGGCTAGAATCCTCTCTTTTTTTTTCTGCTCAAAGCATGTCATGAATTCAATACATTCTTTCAAACTCTTCGCTCATAGAATTAACTCGCAAAGAATCATCACCCTCTCTGCCCAGGGCACGTTGGTCTCTTCGTTCCTGGAACACGGTGCTCCACCCCCGAGCGTTTGCGTTTGCCGTTCCTCCCGCCAGGTATGCAGTTCCCTTGAACATCTGCAGGTCCTGCCCCTCCTGCCTCTTCACATCTTTACTCTGACGTCACCCTCTCATTATGAACTTTTCCAGGACCTCATTTAAAATTAGATAACCCAACACTTCCCACCTCCTCCCTGCCCATCTTTAATTTCCTCCTTAGCGCTTCCAACAGTCTGGAAACTTACTTATCGTTGGTCACCTCCACTAGAACGCCAGGTCCTTGGAGAGAGGCGCTTTGGTCAGGTTTGTCCGCTGTTGTATTCCCAGATCCTGCAACGTGCCTGATGAACAGTTGTAAGCACTCATTTGTCCTGTGCCTAAATCAACCAATGAAAGAATTGAGCTTTCAAGTGTTCCCTCGTTCTTTATTTTTGTTTTTAGTCTTTCCTCATGGGTGGACATGTGAATGAAAGGTGAAAGAAAAAAAAAAGACAAATGATTAGCTAGCTTAAAGAAAGACAAGTCAAAGGAAGGAGAAGGAAGCCCTTATTCTTGCAATTCAGACTGTCCCTAAGACAAGCCCTGCATACTCAGCCCTTGCCACTCTTCTGGATGTTCCTCTGGTGCTTTCTGCAGGACACACAGTTCAGGATAATGTCAGCAAAATAAAGGGTTTAGCTAGAAGTGGTTACCTTTTTTTCTACTTGCTGAATAAATATATACTAGTACCATTCGTTCAACAATTTATACACAAGAAAAATAACTGATTTAAAATGAGAGGTTTCACATTTGAATTTAGGATGAACAACTTTTATGTTTGAAAGCCATGAATCTGAGATCTTTCGTAGCAGCAGTGCAATATCTCATGAAAAATAATAACACTCAGTTACCTCATGCTAATTTGCAAACAAATGTATTTATTTCATAAATGTGTAAATGCATATATAAATAAAAATAGTGTTGTCTTGTGGCATGAATCCAGTCAGTGAATAACATTCACACACAATGCAAAGTCTAACTTATTGAGATCGACATGTTAAATATTCTAAACAGAAACCACATTATAAAAATAGGACACATAACATAGTTGGCGAGGAATGTCTGAAAATATAGTCTATGTCCCTACATTTGCATCAGGAAATTCATACTGATAGAAAATGTAGCTGAGTATATTTTTACATAATCAACATCATCTGTTAACCTAACAAACCTATAAGGGTATTATTCTCATGCAGCTTTATATAAATAACTGCAAATTTGAGAATCAATCAGCCTCTTATAATTAGTACTAACGTCTGTGCTGTGCTATTGATCCAGTTGTCATGGGATTTCAAACTGCCTCAGCATCAGAAATTGCTGGCCCTTTCCAGTACACAAACTATGCTGGGGGTTTGCTTAGAAACTCCTTGTTGAAGAATCTTCTTGCCTCAACGTTACTGAGGGAAACAGAGCAACGAGATGGATTCTGTCTTCTGTATTCAATGCTTTCAAGGATGGCATTCTTTATCACCTACAATTAGAGGCAAACGGGGTATCATTAGTGCTGCCCTGAACTCATTTAAACATTTGATTGCTCAAAACAAAAATCCAATTAATCTTATTATAGAATTATTTTTAAAATAGAGAAAGAAATCTCTGAGTCATATATGTATATATTTAAATTCAACATCTCACTGTTACATTCTTGTTAAGCTCATATTCAAACATTCTTCCCTCTCCTACCAGAGTAAAAACTATCCTGGGAATGTTCCAGATTTTGTGCTGATAGAATTGGGAATAAAGCTAGGGGAAGGTCAAGGGGAGGAGAAAAACAAAAAAGAAAAAGAGGGGGGAAAGGGAGACATATATAATACTCTTTGTAATACTTTAAGCAATAAAACAATTTTAAAAAATTGGGAATAAAGTACTCGGTATTAACACGGTAAATTTAGCTTCATTCTGTCCTCCACTGGGAAGAGGATAAGAGTGAAGAAACAGCAATGACTAAATCTAGAATTTGGGTTCTTTCGTTAGTGGACAAATGGAAATGAAGAGCCAGGGAAGTACCAGACTTCCCCTAAGCCTAATGAAAAGAAAAGGCATTGCTGGCGAATTGCCCTGCTTCCTCAGTTAAATAGATACAGTTATAAAACATGGCTGTCCTTTATCTAGAAAACGCTGGGCTTTGAGTTTTTATTGATGATGGCTATGTTTCATTCAGAACATTCTCTGCATATACTCAAATGAATGGTGACTGCAAACTCTAAGAACTGCTATTACGATTATCATGTGCTTCTCGGGTATGAAGTTAACCTCGTTAGAAACTTCTGGAAAATTTGGGATTTGGCTGAAGAAGTTGTTGCAGAGCGATGGGAATGGGCCTCGGAAGAGAGGCGTGGATTGCAGTCTTGGCTCTGCTGCCGTTTTAGATCCCTGTCACCATCAGGAAGGCCCATTCCCCAGGATGGGACTACAGGATTTCATCTTAATGACCCTGAGATAGAAGTTTCCGGACACAGAGACAAGACACAGGGATAGCCTACAATCCCCATTAATCTCTATCCCAGGATCTCTAAGCAACATTGAGGTATTATCCACAGGTCGTTAAGCCCTCTACCATGGGGAGCAATATGTGGCGAGTCTGAGCAGTTTAGGATCCCATGGCCCCCTCCCTCCCAGAGCTGGTGTGGCCCACTTGGCCTTGGAGAGGTGCGCACAGAGGGGCTTTCCCATCCCCACCTCCAGTCTCTCTGGACAAGCCGGGTTCAATGCCTGGGGAAGAGAGCTGTGTGACCTGGGCGGTGGTAACATGCAAGGAGTATTCTACGACTTTATGTCAGGCCCGATGGGCAGGCTCCTCTGTTCTCTAACAGCAACTCGAAACAACAAGCAGTTGTATTGTGGAAAGGAGTTTACCTCAGGAATGTGACACCTTTATTTGCTTTATGATTTTTAAGTTGATATATGCAGGGGTGGGCAAAGGTAGGTTTACAGTTGTGAGTATATGAAACAGAGTTTATTCTTGTATTATTATTATTATTTATTTACTATTCTATTGTTTCCATATGAACATCTGTAAACCTACTGCCCAGCCTGTCTGGATAATTGTCTTCTGGGAAAAATGGGCTCAAATGTTACTGAGTTTTTTCAAGAAGATATTTGCTGACCCTATTTACCCATGAGCAAGGGAAACACAATTCATTCTATTGCAACAGAAGAGGCTTCCGGCCTGTGAAGGAGACCTGACCATGGGCCTCCAGGAGCAACACTTTTTGGCTACGTGAGATCAAGCTGAAATTCTTGAGTCTGTTTCCTCTTCTTTAAAATGGGAATAATAATACTAATCTTGACTTTTGTAGGGATTGAGGATCATTTATAAAAAATACTTTGCACAGTGCCTAGCACATAGGCAACATTCCATAACTAGTGTCTATTTGTTGTTATTTTCAAGCTAAACATATGTGAGGACAATCGGGAGCTTTAAATTAGATGTGAAGCTATAAAGTTTACTAGAAACAAGATCACTAAGTATAGCCAGTAGTGGGCTTATTATTTGGTAAAAGTCGGCAAATCAATTCTGAGGTCAAATGTGTCCTAGCACGTCTTCTGTTAACACTTTAAAAAACAATTGATTTGAGAGAGAGAGGGGAAGGGAGAAAGAGGGAGATAGAGGAAGAAAGAGAGAAATATCGATTTGTTGTTTCACTTACATATGCATTCATTGGTTGATTCTCTTTTTTTAAATATATTTTTATTGATTTCAGAGGGGGAAGAGAGAGGAAGAGATAGAAACATTAATGAGAAAGTCAATGATCAGCTGACTCCTACACGCCCCCTACTGGGGATCAAGCCCACAACCTAGGCATGTGCCCTGATTGGGAATTGAACTAGGACCACCTCGTTCATAAGTTGATTCTCAATCACTGATCCACATGGGCTGGGCCATTGATTGGTTCTTATATGTGCTCTGACTGGGGACCCCAGGGATTGAACTCCACAACCTTTTCATATTGGGACGACGTTCTAAACAAATGAGTTACCCAGCAAGGGCCTTACTACACCTTCTTTTAATAATCTCCCCACCCGTGCTTCTGGTCAAGTGGCGGAGTAGGTAAACATTGTACATGCCTCCTCCCAGGACCACATCAGAATTACAACTAATTTATAGAACAATCAATCTGGAGAAACATCTGAAGACTAGCTGAAGGGAACTCCTAGAACTAAGGATACAAAGAAGAAGCCACATACACACCAAAAATACTGTATCAACTGCAATTTAAAAAAATTTTTAAAAGGAAAAATTATCTCCCTTCCTTTCTGGAGATCAAATCACCAACTTTTCAGTTGGTTTCTCCTTCAACACAGCAGCACAAGACGCATCAACTCTTATTACAGAGAAGTACCAAGTAAAATAAAAATCAGCTATTTCCAAACACCTCAAAAGTTTTAACCTATAAAAGATTAAAGGGGAGATTTATATTGATAAAGACTGTCGATTCCTTTAGCATGAATTCATGAGCACAAAACTTCAGCAGTATCATCATCAATAGTTAGTGCATTTACCATAATTGGACCTTGGCAGGTGTTTCTAGGAAACAGGACATTTTTATAAATTAAAATTAATATTTACACAATTCAGAGACACCCAAATCATATGCAATGAGAATGTGCAAGTTGAACCACTAGGTGGCATATTAATACTATAAAACCATTAACCAGATTTTTTTTTTTCGGATTACTGCAAAAAACACCAATATGCTATGATTTATAATTCTGTGTGATATAAACCAAAGAGGCTAAACCTAGCACTATATCCGTTGCTAAATTGAAAACTCCCAGCATGATACATGGTACAACTTGATGCCCCCCAAAAAGCAATATGTCATATTTGAATCTTCCTGGTTTTTCATAATTAGAAGCATTCTTAAGTAGTGTTTCTATCTAATTTCCTCTTTCATTCACCCCTGAAATCCACTGAGATTCCAAATCCTCTCTGCCAGTTACCCTAGCATTAACCCTTATATCCCCACTGCCTGTCCCTACATATGGCATGTGTCATTCCTCACTTGTGCCATTCACTAGCCTCGTGAGTGTTGTTCCAGAACATTTAAATCTTCGGCAATAAGGGCAGAGAACAAGAAAAGAAAACATGTAAAATGTGATCTTCTCCCCAAAAGGAACATATTTAGAACAGTGAGTTTGGAAATAACCCACAAGCAAATGTTAAATTACAACAGAAAAATTAAAAATGAGCCCAACGAGGAAGATACAGTATTTATTTGGAGAAAGAAATAAAAATTACAAATACAGAAAAACACAAGAGGGTATACTGGTCTAAATTACTGAGAATTTTCTGGTTAATGTCTGCCTTCCCAATGAATACTGGTGTTGTGGAAGCAGCGACCTTTTATGTCTCATCATTTTTGACCCCCACATTTAGAACATGGAAGGGAAACAATAAATATTTGTAAAATTAATGAGTCCACAGAAGGTTATCATTAAAGGTTGAATTAAACAGGATAAGGATTAACTCATGGGGACAATGAGTCTTGGGGTGAATTAAAGGACAGATAAGATTTTATCAGTAGAGTGGAAAGACTGGGCATTCTCAGTAGAAGGATAACTTATAAAAAGGCTGAAGAGGGAAGGTCATGGCATATCTAGGAAATATCTGGACTATATGAAGCACTCAAAACTTCCTTGTATTTTTGTTGTTGTTGTTTTGTATTGTGTACTGTGACACCCCTCTTTCCTAAAACAGTGCCTGTCACAGTAGATACTCAATAAATGTGTTGAATTAATGAAGAAATAGGATGGAAAGAGATTACAGGAAGCATTAAAGGTGGACGAATTTGGGCCTAATATCTTAGGCCATGATATTTTACAGCTTCTAAAAATTTTTTGAAAAGATAAAAACTTTTAACTGTACCTAGACACTCATCATGATGATGAAATATCAAATTAAGAAGTATCAATACTTCCGGATATGTGCTTTTCCTCCTTTTAATTAGCATCTAATGTTTAGCACCTTATAGAATTGTTTGAAAAGAAATTTTAAAAGCTCATTATTATCATCATTGACATATGCTGAATAAACTCACACACAACATAGAACGTGCCTATCGAATTGATAAATTGAATGAGAGGGACTGCATAGCAGTACATTTTCTTGTGATGGCTGAATCAGCTAGGTCCTAGAGATCCCAGAGGTCATATTCCCTCCAGATGAAAGTTAGTGGTGCATGAGCAGAGCCGGTGGCCCCACTCCCTGGCCAGGCAGACACTCTGTGCAGATTCTCCATGGTCAGGATCTCTGCCTCCAGGCTGTATCCTGGCCCTTGCTATCCCCTCCTCCTAACACATTAAATTCTTCACCAGTTTCTGCCAATAAGTCAATGACATTTAAAAAATCATTCACAAAAACGTTACTGTGTAATTTAGGTGCCAGGCATTGTGCTCAGTATCTCTGGAGGATACAGGGTAAAGAAGGCAAGTCATTGTTTTCCATGGGTTTACATCTATAGTTAAGAGCAGAAGGTACTGTGAACAATGATAACAATTATTGTCATTATCCCATTAGCTGCTTCAGTTTATTGAGTGTCTCTTAGATGCCCTTAAATGATATCGTTTTAGTTAATCCTCACCCTGATCTGTAAGACAGGTAGCATTGTTCCCCTGACAAACGGGGAAGGTACAATTTGGAAAGGTTAACCTACATGCCCAAGATCACGCGGCCAAGAGGCGGCAAGCAAGCATCGGAACACCCAGTTTGGTCTGACTCCAAAGGCTCCGCATTTCCCACATACCACACGTCTCCCAGTAGAAGTCACCGTACATTAGGTTGCACGAAATACTGCCAGGGTGCAAGCACTCAGGTGACGCACAAGGGAAAGGAATCTGGGACGTTTGAGTAAGCCAGAAGCCTGACGCCAAAAACGGACCCAGGCTGCTGTCACGGAGTGAGCACTGGCAGAGCAGAGGCTTTCTGAAGATGAATGGAATTCAGGAATCCAGCTTCCCCAGAGCGGGCCAGCCAGGATCTCTGAGGAAAAACGCAGCAGCAGAAGCATAAAGCTGTCAGAGACAGCGTAGCCTCTACAGAGTGGAAATTTATGCCTGCGTGTGAATTGGAGATGAAAGTTTGCCTTGGCCTCAAACTTGAAAAGTGTCCTCAAAAGGGGTTGCAGTCAAGTGTCTCCGCATGACAAGAGTTTATATGCCGTGTCCAGTTTCAAGCAGCTCTGACAGTCCACAGCAAGCAAATGTGTGTGTTGCTGGTGTGGATTAGTAACCTGCTCTATTCAAATGGTGTGGGAATGAGCGATTTAGCTAATGACTGAGCTTGATGGAGTCTCCAGCATCCTACCCCAGCAGTTTCCTTGCTTTTTATCATCACTTATCAAGAAGCTTTGGTTCTGATAAAATACTTTTTTTCAGTAAAAAGTAGGTACAAGGAAGAGTTATCAAGGGAGAGAGAAAATGTCAGTGAAAGCTGGAAGTTTTACCTGGGTGTGAGGTGCACTCATATGCATACACACACACACACACACACACACACACACAGGAATTACTTGAACACAAGTTTCAATGGTCATATAATTTAAGAGGAAGCCTATATTTATTCATTCAAACAATATTTATTTACTGCCCAGCCTGGTATTACTTATGCAGACCTGCCTATATTCTCTTTTTTAAAAAATATACTTTTATTGATTTCAGAGAGGAAGGGAGAGGGATAGAGAGATAGAAACATAAATGATAAGAGAATCATTGATCGCTGTCTCCTTTACGTCCCACACTGGGGATCGAGCCTGCAACCCAGGCATGTGCCCTGACCAAGAATCAAACCATGATCTCCTGGCCCCGCCAGCATGGCTCAGTGGTTGAACATTGACCTATGAAGCAGGAGGTTAGGGTTTGATTCTGGTCAAGGGTACCTGCCTGGGTTGTGGGCTTGACCCCCAGTAGGGGGCGTGCAAGAGGCAGCTGATCAATGGTTCTCTCTCATCATTGATGTTTCTATCTCTCTCTCCCTCTCCCTCCCTCTCTGAAATCAATTTAAAAAATTAAACACACACACACACACACACACACAATCCCATGACCTCCTGGTTCTTAGATCAAAGTTCAACCTCTGAGCCATGCTGGTTGGGCCAGTTTATATTCTTAATTCTGGGCTTGGCAAAGATCTTGAGGTATATCCATCATGGTACAGAATACAGACACACATAGGTAAGGTTCCCATTTAATGAGCAGCTTCTGTTTGTCAGGCACTGTTCATACATCACTTGATTAAAGATTCACCACAGCCATTATGATAGATGCTGCTACACCTGTTTTAGAGATGAGTCAACTGCGGCCTAAAAAGTTTAAGTACCTTATTCAAAGTCACCCAAGTAGCCTGTCTGAGATCTAAACCTGATATAAAGCCCGTGACCTTGCTTCTGTATACATACTGTGCGGGGAAAGTTTTTGGAAACAATGAAAATCTACTTAATTCAATGGTTTGTGAAGAATCAACAGGCAGGACAGTTACCTGGGAACTCAGTCAATTTTTGTTCAGGCTTTAACTGTATCATCTCTGTCAAACACCACTTTGAAGACTGTTTGTAAAATATATAAATAGAACTATATCATTTTTATAGCAAATAGTTTAGCAGGTTTTATATAAGCCAGAACTGAAAACAATGAGAGAAATACAGATGTTTAAGCTACATATATAGTCATATATATATATATATACTCACACACATGTATACACAGGGGTAGAAAAAAATAGGTTTATAGTTGTGAGTACGAGAAACACAGTTTATTCTATTATTATTATTTATTTTTTCATATTTTTTATCTTCTTTAAACCTACTTTTGTGCCCCCCCCCATATGTGTGTGTACCTTTTATTTTCTCAAGCGCAATAAGAAATTTATATATTCCTACAATATATTTTTTTTCCATTTGAGGGTAACTTGTCAAGTATAATACATTTCATCCCAAGGAATATTTAGTTTTTAGTTTATTGGTTTCATACCAGAAAAATAGTTTTACTCTGATATGATCCCGTAGTTTCTTTTAACTGCAGGGGTTTTATAAAACAACTCTATTTGAAAATGTTTGCTTTTTATAAATCATCGATTAAAGTACTGATTTTCTCTTAATATTGTTTATATTTTCATCATCGCAACAGAAATAATGTAGCATAGGGATTTCAAATGTCCACTGCTTGTGAGATAAAAAAGGAATAAATGCATTTAGAAATTGACATATGCTATAAAATTTGTTAAGCATGCTCTACATTAATTATCACATATTATTCATAATGAAGGGCTAACAAGAAAGCATTTTAAAAGGTGCAGCTGGCATGGCTCAGTGATTGAGTGTCAACCTATGAACCAGGAGGTCACAGTTCAATTCCCAGTCAAGGCACATACCCGGGTTTTGGGCTCAATATCCAGTGTGGGGCATGCAGGAGGCAGCGGATTGATCAATGATGCTCTCTCATCATTGATGTTCCTATCTCTCTCTCCCTTCCTCTCTGAAGTCAATAAAAATCTATATTTTTAAAAAGTTGCAGGAACTGAAATTTATTGGGGAAAATTTCCTACATTTACAAAAGTTAAAGGTATTGGTTAATAAACAGATTACAGTATAACTGTACATAATTGATCATTATTAGTCTCAGGCCAAACTAAACAAACAAGCAAACTAGATGTGCCAGAAGTCTATTAGCTCACAAAACCCAATTAAATCTCAGATACAAAGAACAGTCAGCCACGCACGGTGTGTTCTTTTGAGCCATTCACACAGTCTCCAAAAAGATTGGCAAATTATATATGATGCTTTTCCTTCTCCATTTAATTTCCTTCTTTTTTCTCTATTTTCTTATTTTTGAATGTGCAAAATCCAATCGGACTAATGAACTTTGGCTTTCACAACTGATTATAACTTTGCAGACACTATGATTTGGAACAAGAAGCCAACACGATTCCAATTACACAACAGTGTTCCTTAATGGTGAGTTAGTAACTAAAGAATTTCACACGTGGGCACAGCATCTTAGCAGCAGATATACAAATGATCAGAATGATACTGAAGAGAATAATCTGTTTCTAAAGTTTCCAAATCAAAGCAAACTTGATATCTCAAGGGCTAAAAAATGAGAAAGCTGCTACTTTTGGCGACATTCCTAAGATCCAGAAAAATAAAGACACTTAAAATTCATTAACCGCTCTTCTGGTTATGATCACTTTCCTACTTTTACATTTATTTTTATCGCTTTTCTTCCTACTTCTAATTTATTTTGTCATATAACAAATACATTAGATATCTGGAAAAGAAACTGAGTATTAACCACTCGCCAATAAAATAATAGTATAAAATGTAGGCTCTGTCCAGGTGGAGGCATTGATTTTCTTATTTGTGAATTTTATAGGGTTCTTCTGGAGATTAATAAAATAATTCATGAAAAATAAAATGGTACAATTTGGGTGGTGTTATTCATAAACCTTGTTTTTATTTTTAATTAATTAAAAAGAAGTACTGGTATGGTCATGTGATATGAAATATTTGATATTGTCAATGATCGGAGGAGATACTTACATCAATGTTGTTCAGGGTATTGAAGTACATCAGATCATGCAGCCTCTTGAATGCTTGATTTGGATATTGAAAGTTGAAGGTTGAAAATGGTGATTCAGGGTCGTCAAAAATATCAAAATCAGCTATTTCTTTCTCTTCCTTAGTTTCTCTTGGAACACCTAAATATCAAAAGAGTCTCAAGTGGGATATTTGGAAAACTACAAAATATCTCTAAAACCCAGGGAATGAAACATACAAAGAGTCATAAACATAACATGGGGAGCCTCCACTGAGGTCATGTAATCTGTATATACACCGTTGTGTCCCCAACATATTGCCTGGGTGAGGACTTCTGTGTTTTGACTGGGCAACTTCCAATTGCCAGGGTTTGTACCTCTGTGCCCAAGGGCCTTCTATCCCCGACCCAGCCCCCACCCCCACAACTGTGGAAGTCTAATTAGCTCATTAGCACAAGGCTGGAAACACTGATAGATCACTCCTCCCAGGCACCAGTCAACCAAAGAGACCAAGGACTTAGGCTTTAAACACCTGAGTTCCCTTGCCTTTTCCTGTGTAAGAGGAAGGATGATTCTGCAGCATAAGTTCTATTCCATTTCCTAGCGTTTCCCAGCAGGATAAAGTCTCTTCCTCGTAGCCGAGTCTCTGACACATCTTTTGCTGTCAGTTCCTTATCAAAGTTCCCTAGTTCATGCAAACACACTATATGCACTTGAATCCTTTGCTCAGAATCAGCTTTTGGAGGAACCCCAAACCAAACACTATCTAATTGCCTTCATGCCACAGAAATCCCCTAATCAGCCTTGAGAATTAACAGCGATAGAAAATTCTCTAGGTTTCAAGTACTCCACTCACTGTTTAAAAACTGTGAGTCATAAAAACTCCCATTCCTATCGATCCTTTCTCTGTCTCCCTCCACCATCTAGAAAAAGATCACTTTCTTCTCCATAGTCCCCTGTTACGTTCTCCAGGACTATTTTTTTACAGCTATATATTCTGGTCCTAAAAACAGTCTGATTTTTAGGCCTTCAGGATCCTGCCTGTCAGTCTCCAGACCTCCTTTGGTTAATCAATATTTTCCAGGAAACTAAAGAGTTTATGGCTCCTCAAGTTGTGGTATGACAGGATGACTTGCTTTGAACTTGATTCTTTTTCTATGGAATATAACCTGGCAACATGAATGAAAACCATGTTGTGCTGCTCAATTACATTCATCTTGCGGTCAGCGCAAATTCCCAGAACCTCTGTAGGATTTGTTCTGAAATAAGGGCTCCCTTAAATGGTGATATTCAAAATATTTAACAAACCCTTATGATAAAGGCCCCAACCAATCACAGCAAACATCATTGGGGCTTTTTGGAGTAAAGCCCCAGAGATTTTGCAGAGCTAGTTGAGCCAGTTATTAACCCTCCAGCTTCTGGACGGCGAAGAACCCAGGGGATCAAGGAGTGAGAAAGATGGGGAGCACTGGAGGGTCTCGGGATAGCAGCTATTCATCAAGGGAAGGGAAACATTCAAAGTTGTAACAGCCGGTACAGCGAGTGCCAGTGTGGGCCAGCTTACTATCAGTCTTGCTCCTTTACCAGATTTCTCCTTTGCAGAATACAACCTATCCCCCACCTACCTGGAGCCTTATACTTTCTGAAGTTGATGTTGGCCAGAACAAAGTGGATGACAGTTGGGCAATCCTTGTCCATATCAGAGTTCTTGGGTTTAAAGACATAGCACTCCTTTAGTCCTTCTCGATCAAACACATTAGGGTCGATCTTGGGGAAGGGGAGCTTGTTCATTTTAGCCCACTTTTCTGCAAGCAGAAGTTCCTATGGAAGAGAGGGAAAGATGCATTTGGGAAGTTTCGGTCTTCATTTGTTCGGCTGATCTGGCCATCATTCAATATTCACTATGTGCTAGCACTGTGCTTCTCGCTAAGACAAACCAGGACCCTCCTCCCAGGAAGCTCATCAATCTCAAAAACCTTAAAAGCACTCCGTGAACAACCTCAGTCCTGTTATGTTAGTTCTTGGTTCACGGCTAGCTCCATAGGAGGCACTGGAAATTTTATGAATGAGCTGAACTGAATGAAATTATATAGATGTAATTGCTACAAGAGAAAAAAACAGTATGGATTCTGGGCATTTATAAGCCCTGTGAATGTTTTTTAACCCTCAGGAGTCAATGAACCTGTTACTGAATTTTTACCTATATCATCTACACACAACTAATAATAATTAATAAATGTTATGTATGCAAAAATATTTTACCTATGTCATTTCCACACAACAAATGATCATAACTTTTATATATACTATTTATATATACTTTTATAAATAGTTGAGTTATTATACTTGACTTTTTTGGTAGTTGTTTGTATTATTTTTTTGGAGGGGGCATGGTTGTTTCTGCTTATGACAAGAAATTGAGCTTCTGGCCATGTTATCATTACATGTGCAGTGGCCAAGCGTGGGCGGTACAGAGGTACCAGGAGCAGGGAGGATTGTGCGATTGTTTTCACATGCTAGGCTCCCTTCCTGGGGAGAGGATTAGACCTCCCCACCAGAATGAGAAGACAATTGGGACAGAGCCAGAGCAGCTGATCTGCAGCTGCAGACATGGAACGTGACCCAAGAAATACGCATTTGTTGTCGGCCACTAAGATTTTCAGTTTCTTTCTGCATCGAGGCTGACTAAGGCAATGAGTAAGCACACACACATAATATTACATTTAAACTGGAGAATATAAATCAACACGGAGAGGTGCAGTGAACAGAACTTATTTCTATTTATATCAGCTTACGGGGGAGTGGGACAAGTCAGAAACAGGCGCTGGGGCCAGATTGTCTGAGTTCAAGTGCGAGCTATGTGACCTTGGGCACATTTCTGAATGTTTCCACACTCAATACCCTCAAATATAAAATAAGGATGGTTATAATAATACATATCTCATAAGATTGCTATTAGAATTCTTTGAGGGCAGAAGTATGCAGCGATACCCCGCTAATGGTACAATGGAGATCATAAATGACAAACAAACAAACAAACAAACAGGGACCAGGCTATCCACTATCCCTAAAATCATGGGCTCCCAAACCCACTGCATGCATATCTCACCTCTTCCTTATCTCTCTGCATCTCATTTTATAGCCTATAAAATAAAGTTAATGCTATTACCTTTCTCCGGATTGCTGTGAGGAGTAACTAAGCTAATGTATTTTCAAAACCTCAGTAATTTCTATTTTTAAAAAAGTACTTTGGGTTTTTTTAAAATATATTTTTATTGATTTCAGAGAGGAAGGGAGAGGGAACGATAGAGATAAACATCAATGATGAGAGAGAATCATTGATCAGTTGCCTCCTGCGTGCCCCCGACCTGGGACGCTCTATCCACTGAGCCAAATCACCTGGGGCAGAAAAGAAGTACTTTAAAATAGCACCTTAAATTTAGAGAAAAATATCCTTTTCATTGGATTGTCACTGTTCTTGATGCTTGTGGAATGTCATGAATTTAAAAATTCTCCCTGAAAACCACTCACAAAGAAATAAACATATGGGAGAACAAAAGGTTTAATATTAAATCTTATATTCAAGCATTAAAGTACATTAAAGAATTTGTTTCATAAATTACTAAACTAAATACAGAGTGAGCAAAAGTAGGTTTGTAGTTGTTCATACGGAAAATAATACAATCATTAAACAATAACACAAGAATAAACTGTGTTTCACATACTCACAACTGGAAACCTACTTTTGCCCACTCCTATTTGATTCTATTTCACTGAAAATCCCATGCATATTAACACTTCCTTGCTTGAAACTTGAGAAAACTTTTATCACTGATTCCTTTTCCCCATTCAGTTGAATTACTCAGCTTGTTGCTTCTTATCTAGCACTGGTATTCATTCAAGACTCTTCAACAACAAAATAAAAGCAAAAGTTCACAGTGTGGATCAATTGCGTGAGACCAAAGAGAAAAAAGAGCTTTCCAATGTTTACAAACATGACTCAAGAGGATGACCAAGGATGTGTGGATGTGTGGAGAAAGAGGAAAAGGGGAATTGAATGAGGTAAAAGGCCAGGCTATTTTTAGATAGATATTTCACGCTGGAATTCGGAAGTGATGGAAACTTTCCCTTTCCTTATATGATCCTGATGTGGAAGTGATTAAAACCAGTGACTATAAAGATTACAGGGTGGAAAAACCATCTCCTCTAGGATGTCTCATTTCTCTGCTTGGAAAGACAGAAACAAGGACACAGACTATGAGTGGAGCAGATGAGTTTGAAAAGAATGCAGTGAGCAAAGAAATTGTGGCTCCACAAATTAGAGCCATATGCCAGAACTGTGTTCTAGGATAACTCTCCATCTTGGTTGTTACTCGACACCTCAGATGCTTCAGATTTCCAGAAATTAATTCATGGTAAATTTACATAGTACTAACCGAAATTATTTCCTGTGGAGATAACAATTTGATAGTATCCTTCAGAGTAATACCCTATAAAATGTTTGTGCTCATTTTTGAGAATTAATAAAACATCTTGAAAGACAGAAGACAATCTAAATAACAGAAATATAATTAAACTATAGTATGAATGGGATATATTTTTACCTATTTATAAATAAGAAATATATTTATATCTATTATTATAAATTAGCTTTTCTTTATATGAGTATTTTCTCTATACAAACCTAGGATATGCACTTTCTAAGATGTTTCTCATTATTTTAAAGCAATTTCTAGATTAGGGAAAGTTATGAAGTATGCATATGTAAATACATTTACAGAATCTTTAAAAATTATTGAAGCAACTAACATAAGATACAAAAGGTAAAAACTATAATTTAGAAGTCATTATTCTATGTTTTTTGCCATTCTCATTTCTAATAAAAGGATGCTGGTATTAGGATCCAAGAGCTTTGTAAAGCAACATGCATGAAAATAATTTTCTATGTCTAATTGTGTGTAGAATTTACATAACATTTTGCAGTTCTCATTAGTTCTTCTTCACTAAGAGGTTACAGGCAGGGGAAGGGTGGGTAGGTGGGTAGGAAGAGATCAACCAAAGAACTTGTATGCATATATGTGTAACCTATGGACACTGACAACAGGATGGTGAAGGCCTGGGGTGGGGTGGGTGGGCACCTAGAAGAGGTCAATGGGGGGAAAAAGGGGACATATGTAATACTTCTTTCATTTTGTGAAGACTGGCTCAAATTTTCCTTCCTTCTCTCTTCACGTTCTCCTTCTCTCACTGCCTCTTTCTTTTCTTTTCTCCCTTCTTCTTTCCTTTTATTTTTAAGAGAATGAACTCATTGTTCTGGATTCTGTTCATTAAGCATTTAAAAGAGCACTGAAAAAACTGAGCTAGATATATGGCAACATAATGTACAATAACATAATTTACAGCACAATAACTCTAATCTATTACTCTCTATAAAATTTAGTAAGGTGAAAGGGGAAAATATCTAGTTGCAAGCTCTGAATTCTCCTATCTTCCTTACTTGTTTCTCAAAAGATCCAAAGGTGTTTTGTTTTGTTTTTCTAATTTCACAATCTGATTATTAAGTAGATAAAGACCCTGGCTTACATTCATGGCCAACATTAAAGGATAATCCTATTATAATAATTCCTGAATGGACCCTAATGGTAAGCTAAATCTGCATGGCATATATCTAACTTATTAAAAGTTTAACAAAAAGAAATGACAAAGTGAAACACAGAGTTGCTTTTTAAAAATCAAATAATAAGAGTATTACTGAGATTCATCAGGTTCTTTATATCTGAACTATTTATTAGGGTGTGTGTCTACTAATCTAAAAAAAATAGTATTACTGACATTGATGTCATCAACTTTCAAGGCCAGTTACAATTTTATAATAAATAAAATTTTTGCCTTTATTAAAAGCCAAGATATCCATCATTTTCTATCTCCCTGACACGATCTGAAAATTATACTTATGAAATGCTAATAATAGTAGCTGTGAAATAAAGTTAATGGTTCTAATATTTTGCTTAGCATTTATGGTTTGCTTTTTAAAAAATATATGTTTATTGATTTCAGAGAGAAAGGGAGAGGGAGAGAGAGAGAGAGAGAGAGAGAGAGAGAGAGAAACATCAATGATGACAGAGAATCATTGATTGGCTGCCTCTTGCATGCCTCCCACTGGGGATCAAGCTAGCAACCTAGGCATGTACCCTGACCGGGAATTGAACCATGACCTCCTGGTTCATAAGTTGATGCTCAACCACTAAGCCACACTAGCCGGGCTATGGTTTATTTTGTGTGTTTTTTTTTTTTTTGTTACAAATGATATTCATATTTCAGTCTCAAAAATAGGAAATTGCCGAAACCGGTTTGGCTCAGTGGATAGAGCATCGGCCTGCGGACTGAAAGGTCCCAGGTTCGATTCCGGTCAGGGGCATGTACCTGGGTTGCGGGCATATCCCCAGTGGGAGATGTGCAGGAGGCAGCTGATCGATGTTTCTCTCTCATTGATGTTTCTAACTCTCTATCTCTCTCCCTTCCTCTCTGTAAAAAATCAATAAAATATATTTTAAAAAAAAATAGGAAATTATTCATGATTTAGTCACCTTAATAAAATCATATTGCATATCTCCAGTTATTACATTGGAATTTCTCCCCTCCTTCCAAAAGACTTTATGTATATTTCTCATCAATTTCTAAACCTTATTAATTATATCTAAAAAGTAAAGCATTGTTAAATAAAATTTTGCATATTCACAATAGAAATATCATGCTGTGTTTATAACGTTTAAAATTTTTTTACTGGCATGGGAAAAGAATTCCTGATATAATTTTAAGTAGAAAGAAGCAGTGTGCAAAGCTATATGATCCTGGTGCTCACACACACATAATAATAAGAGGGACTAAAAGAAAATACCAAAATATCAGCAGCTGTTGTTCACAAAAAGCACAAGCACTTGAGATATATTCTAAATTTCCAAATTTTTTACAATGAGCACATATCCTTCTTAATTAGAAATAATGAATCAACGTACAGTTACAAACTAACAAACTACAGTCGTTCTTTTTAGAGATACAAAACTATATTCTAAAACTTTCTTCCAATTTTCCCAACACCATTTACTGAATAGACTATCTTTACCTTATTGTATGTTCTTGCCTCCTTTGTCAAATATTAATTGACCATAAAGATATGGGTTTATTTTTGGGCTCTCTATTGTATTGTGAACACAGATTATGTATTATGGAATTGCATACCTGTAACCTGTATAATTTTATTAACCAATGTTACCCCAATAAATTCAATAAAACCATAAAATAAAAATAAATAACACTTTCTTTCAACAGCAGGTCTTAGAAGTGGCGGAGCTCTGATTTACATATAAAATGATGGCACTGACATTCTTAAACTCCCATAAGTGATATGAATAATAGTTATTTATCCCCAGAACTAGCTTCTAAGCTGTTGTCTCAGAATCAACTACTGAAATTTACCTCCCACTGCTGCTCAGGGCAGCCTGCTTTTAGTTTTCATAGTCACCCACTCTGGCCTGGTGCCTCATTAGCATATGCTTGGATTACAGTGATGCCTTCTTAATCTTAATCTTTTGCCCTCCTCTCTCCATTCTCAGATTAATCATCCTATAATTCCAATTTCATGAAGTCATTTTTTCTGCTGGAAACCCTTCACTGAGTCTCTCTTTTCTATCATCCAATTTTAAATTCTCCCCTAATGCCCCTCTAATGGGAGGTTTATCTCTATCACTTCTAATTAGCTCATGCCCAGGTTCTCCGATGTGCTCATTGCCATCTCTGTACCATCTCTGTGATTTTTCCAACCTGTTCCATTTATTTCCCTGCTCATCTACTCTGATGCACACCAATGTATTCTTATACAAATCTCCTATCAATGGACTTCATGCATATTTCTCATCAATTTCTAAACCTTATTAATTATATCTAAAAAGTAAAGCACTGTTAAATACTTATGTAAACCCAAATAACTATTTTACAGTAAATTTCTTGGTTTCCTTCAAAATGTATGTTATGTATAAGAGTCTACCCTCACCCCCAAAGCTAAAATGTTATGGAGATCAAGAACCATGTTTTACCATTGACTGCGGAACACAGAGCAGAAACAAGTACAAGTGCAGTGTGTACACAGGCAGCTGGTGATGGGAAAAAGCATTCAGTTCTCATTGTGGAGCCTTGCAATTGGGTCCAGCTTGACCATTTCGTACTTAGCACTTCCCCAGGCAGGTCCTGGGCTAGGCTTTTTTCGCCCGTTGTCTTATTTAATTTACGGATGTGAAGAGATCGCTTATCTCACCAATGCTTATCTACTTGGCTGAATACTAACTGGCTCAAGACATAATCTGAAAGCATTTTAAAAATATGAGATTTTATAAATATTAGAGAGTTATAACCATTATTAGTCTTGAGAGCAGTTTAATCATAGTATAATAGAAAGGAAGCCAAGTGTCAGAGGACAAAGGTTATCACTGACGTCCTGATTCAAGATCATGGACCATTTCACTTCATCTTTATGAGTTTCCATTTCCTAATCTATCAAATGTAGATGACCTCCATCTCTCTTACAGCATTTCATTCATTCACCCCCCAAAAATGTTTCCTATATATTTTGGCTGGCTTTTATAAGGCAATTAGGACAAAATACACAATTAAAAAACACACAAATAGTGTTTGAGTACCCATGGAGTTCACAGACAGTGGAAGCAACACACACATACATACATCTATATATATAAAAGTCTAATATGCAAAGTGTCCCCTCAGGAGTTCAACCGACCAGGAGTTCGATTGCTTGCTATGACGTGTGCTGACCACCAGGGGGCGGCATGGAATGAATGGAGGCCCTAGCCAGCAGCCGGCAGCCGACAGGGACCCTACCCATGTACGATTTTGTGCACTGGGTCTCTAGTATAAATATATATGTAAATAAACAGACAGTACACCATGAAAACTGCTGTATTTGTAGAATTTACTAAGTGTTTCATTCTGAAGCTGTACCTGTGGAGATCACGAAAGATAACATTCAAGATGAGTCTGAAGACAGTTTGAGGTGTTTCAGGTGGAGGGAATGGTAACAGTCACAGTCTCACTTGGGTGAGGCCGCAGGGCAGCCCAGCAATCTTTCTCTATTGCCTATTCAGAACTTTTTTTCACAGAGGCAGACTTTTATTCTCCCCATACCTCTGGCTTCACTAACCCCATCCTCTCATTCTACAAAGATAACTAATTCCTATCAAAGTTAGAAGTCATCAGATGAGTAGTTTCTTAACTTCCTTTCTCCATGGCCAACTACAAACCTCCTTCCACAGCCATTATTTCCTCCCTTCTCTCTTGCTCCAATATGGATGTTTTCATACTACTCTCCACCTGTAATTTTACATCTCCTCACCCCTGTAACCTTCTCTGGGATGTGACCCTATTGTATACGTCATCTCTTCATTCTTCAATAACATCTTCATTAATGACTCCCAGCCATCTGCATGCTCAAGTCTTTCTATTAACAACCCAACCCTCCACACACACACACACACACACACACACACACACTTTTCCTGTTCTCCAGATACAGTCCATCTTCTTCTTCCTGGATAGTCTATAGAACTGTCTCTATTTTCTTAATTTCCACTCATCCCTCAAGTCACAGCAGTATGATTTGTGCGCTCACAACCCTATTGAAACTTCTCTTGGCCAGTTCACAAGAACTTCCTTGTTGAGTATCTGCAGTTGGTTTTCATAACATTACTCCCTTCCTTGATCTGCCTCCTTTTCCCCTGATATTGTTGTTGAATCTTCAAGATAGTATTTTATGTTCTCTTATCTTCTCACAGAATACATGGTTTTAATTATCTTTTTCCTGCTAATTCCCAAATCTCAGCCTAAGTTGCTTCTTGAACTTCAGATATATTGCATCATTCTTGTCCCGCTCAGGACTATGAATTTTAATGTGGGTGAAGGATTACCATTAAAAAGTTCTTTTAAGCAGGAGAGGATAATGAGATAAGAAATTGGAATCAAGAGGATCAAGATATTCACAAGGCATGCAAAGGAATCTACACTAATAAAAGAGAAACATGCAAATTGGTGTCACTCTGCTACAGCCACCAGTCAATCAGGATGAGTATGCAAATTAACCCAACAAAGATGGCGATTAATTTGCATATGCAGGCGCAGAGCGAAGACTGAAGACAACTGAAGACTGAAGAGGCTTGGCTTCTCCGCTGCAGCCAGACCAAAGGCCTGGGTCCCAGCCCAGGTGCCGAAAGAAAACCGGTGCCGGCAGCCAGGGGAAGGAAGGCCTATTGCACAAATCTTCGTGCAATGGGCCTCTAGTGTGGTAGATAATAGGATGCTACATAAATTCTTCTTACCTTGAATGGAGGGCTAGAGTCACTTGGCCTTGCAGAAAAGTCAAAGGAGATGATGAGATCGACTCCCCTCTGAGGCCTCAGGATCAAGGGGTAAGGCAGGTTAAATGTGAGGCCACTGTCCACTATATGAATCTTTTTACTTTTGACATCCAGAGGCTCATATATTTGCTCAAATTCATCAGGATCTTTTAAAAGGAAAAAAGAAAGAATGAATTAAACAACCATTTAACATTACTTAGGGAATAAAAATAATTTATTATATAAACACATAAGATAGAATAAACAGAGCTGGGCATGACTCCAACTTCAGCAATTAATAAATTAATGATTGTCTTTAGCTCTTAGTTTCTTCACCTGTAACATCAGGGTAAAAGAATCTATCCAATAAGTTGTTGGGGGATTAAGTAAGATAATGCATGGAAAGTACATTGTTCAGGCCTTGGTATTAATTCTAATCTGTGCAGCATGATCCCTCTATTAGCATTACATGGGTCTTTACTGGTTTAAACACAGTACCTCATACATTATCTTATTTAAGTCTTATTACAGATGTGTGAGGTAGAGGAAATCTATAAATAGAAGACAGAATAAATTAATCTCTCAAGTGATACAACTGGGGAGTGGCAGAGTCTGAATGGGTATCACACTGCACCTCTCCAGGTGATGGGAGTTCAAGAAAATAATCCTCTTTTAAATCCAAGATTACATTTGAGAGAAAATCATTACTAGTATGTGGACCAATTCCCAACTCTGGCATGTAGCTAAACACCATGGTTCCAACCTCTAGATAAATTGACAGAAAGGTATGTTTCAAAGCATATAGTTTTGCAAAATATCACCAGATATTCTATACACAAAATAAGAATTCCATGATCAAGCAGGTTTGAGAATATAAGATTCGACAGCTTAAAGTAATGGGCAATTATATTGTGTGTTCCCTGTTCTCCTTACTATACCTTGGACTTAGAGCACTTTTTAAAAAATGAAGATGCTACTTAATCCTCACATAGGTACCACTATTATTTCTATTTTGTAAGTGACTTGGAATAAAATGTGAAGATGGTTGCATTCTCCCTAACCTGCAGTTCCATCAGGATCAAGGTTGTTCGGTTTTAGTTTTACTCGACTTTCCTATCATTGTTTACTGAGGCTGATGCTATGTAACTGCTCAAGATTGTCCAGCCAATAAAAAGCCCAGCCAGATCCCAATGTAAGTCTGCCTTTAAAGTGCTATACACGAGGCCCTTTTAAGTAGAACTTCTCAAACTCATTAGAGAATCCCATTGCACTGTGAAGAAGGTGATGAAGTTGTTAGTTTTTCCAAATTTATTTGAACTTGAACCCCATGTATATATAACATCTGTTAAAATATCATGGAGCATTTAAAAATGCCACGATGGAAGGATATCCTCCCAGAATTCAAAACATACATGGTTTTCAAACCTGAAATGAGTTCATCTGTTTTTTGGATAGGTATGGAAACACGCTATGTTTTATACTTATGACTGCTTCCTTACAGTGGGTCAGCCGTGAACATTTCCGAAGGTCATTTTATAAATATATCACACAGATTCCATTTAGGATGCACAAATATTTGGAAGTTTGTGTTTTGAACTCTGGCCTGAATGAACTCGTGTCTCAATTTCTTATTCCAGATGGTGTATGTCACAGTAAATAGGGTAAACACAAAAGTAAACAGAGAAGAAGTTATGTAACTAATGGACAGTTCCTCCAGAATTAGTTTCCACCCGCATACAACTATTTTGAAGTAAACAAATGAGGGGGTTTTATCATCTTGTTTTCAAAAGATTGTCTGCAAGGTGTAGAAATAGGGACAAAAATAAGGCACTAATTTTTCTCATTATAGGTTAAAAGATGGTTTTAATTCTAAGACGCTCATATTTTAATTGGTGCAAAAAATCATAAGGTAAATGAAAATATAAGATTTTCCCAACATAATATATAGACTAGATAAAAATATCAATTCTTTTTTTGCATAGTGGGGAGTGTAAAAATAAAAAAAAAAGTATGGTATTTTAACTGTAATACATAGGAGTTTTAATAAAAATTAAATGAACCAAGATGATTACAGTTTATGTTAAATCCTTTAACTTTTCATCCCATACACATGGTAATCTTAAAATGTAAGGTAACTGGAGAGAGATAAACGGGGTACATCTCAGTAAGGGCATTGCCTGAAATATCACTTTTAAATTCAATAAATTCAGTCTAAAATGCAGTCATTTTTAGCAATGTTAATCTATATATAACGAATTTGAATAAACTTGAGACTGACTGATCTGGATTTCTGATTAAAATCAATATATTATGTACATTTCTTTTCAAATAGATAAATGCAAACTGAGTGAAATAGAATTTTAATAAGAGACACTCTAAGGAATAAAATGTAAAGTTCTTTCCAAAGATCATGAGTTTAAAACAACTCTAGATTAAAACGTTTCAAAATATCTCAACAAATTTGAAATTCAAACTTAACTGAGAATGCTATATTTCATCTAGCAACCCTAGGGCTTGTATTGAAAGTATATATAACCAGACATTGATGCCATAAACATAACACAAGGTATAGTAAGTTCTACTCCTCTTGTTTAAATAACACTTCTGAATCTACATAAAAAATTGTCAAACTCCCAGGAAGTTGTTAAAATGTGGAGTTCAGAAGTGCAGAAGGCAAGCGTGCTGTGCAAACCACAAGGAGCCACGCTGGGTGATGCGATCACAGCAATAACGTAAAACACATGTAATAAAGTACACACAGAGGAAACGTCCATTTTTACATCAGCAAGACAATGACTAATAAAACCGAGGGCCAGGAGGAAGGGAGTGTAGCAGAAGGGAAAGGCTTTGAGGAATGTCAAGAGGCCTGTCTCCACTCTAGCTCCGCTGAGTCATTTTAGGCAAAGATGAGAACTATCTTCTGTAATCTTCCTTTACTGTGGAGTAAAACTTACTTAAGAATCTTTTTAGGGAGTCTAAATACTCTACAAAGCTAAGTTTATTTGAAAGCCCATCATCATTCATCCATAAAGCCTACGTTTCTGAAGAAGACACATTTAACTGATGTTATAATGGAAATGAATATAATCAAGTGTCACAACTTAAAAAAATAATGTCACAGATTGTAAGGTCAGGTATATTTTTTGGGGGGGGTTGGATGAATTTAAAAATAGACATTGACTTTATCACAAATCGACTTTCATTCTACTGTACAGGAAAGGGTTTGGATTGAAGGTATATAACCAGATATAACCTATTATCTGAGAACTTTATGCCATAAACATAACACAAGGTATAGTAAGTTCTACTCTTCTTGTTTAAATAACAGAGGTAACTTTTCTTTTTGCAATTTCCATTATGGTCAAGCAACACACCGGAACAGCACTACCAAAACAACAACATCGAAAGCCTTGTTCTAATTCTATTGTATAGGTATGATGCTTAACCAAAGAGTAGTAGAAAGTTTTTTGGAAAAATACCATTGACATTTTTATAGCATCCAGTCAATGTCCTTAGGCAGAAATGACTGAGAATTGACATTTGGGCGGTTAAAGGAAAATGATGGTGTGATGAAGTAGAAAAATTTAAGATGACAGGATCATTATGAGAAAGATTATTAGTATTGATTAGTCCAAGGTAAATTTAACTTTTAATTTGAAACATGGATGCACAGAAGAATAAAAAGAATTATTCTTGGGATTTGGCTGAGAGTGAGTGGCTTCTTGCCAGCTGGCCTTAAGAAACTTTCTTAACATTTCTGAGAACAGAGGGCCAGATATAATAGCCTGACGGGCACTGCAGACTGGCTAACTTCACTCCACACCACCCACTGCATCTCATGTATGACTGCCCTGGACTGGAGAGTCAGGCTCAGGACCAAGGTTACCAGACTCCCTTACAGCTCCAGTCTGAATCTGCTGAGACTGGTCGCTGGCCAAGGAGAAACACCCACGTGAGATTTGAGGAAGGAAATGAGACAGAGGTTATGTTTCTGCTTTTTCTATTGCCAGGCACAGTTGTGGGGGCGTTTGTTTTAACCTTTCATTCCAAACACAGGGTAATCCTAAAATGTGGAAATATCCAGAGCGAGATAAACAGGGTCTCTCTTAGTAAGGACATTGCCTGAAAAAGGACTTTTCAATTCAGTAAGTTCAGTCTAAAATGCAATTGGTGGTTGTTGTTGCTTTTGAAACAACATAAGCATTCTTATTAAATGTGTGGGGTGACATTGGTTAATGAAATTGTAGAGATTTCAAGTGTACAACTCTATGATACATCATCTGAATATTGCATTGTTTACCACGAAAGTCAAAAATCTCCTCCCATCATTTTTAGCAATGTTGGTCTGTAAATAATGCATTTGAATAAGCTTGACACTGACAAAACGGGGGTTATTCTGATGTGATTTTGAAATCATTTTTGGAAGCTCCATCTGGAGCTTGTTCTTCCAAGCCTGGGAACATTTTTGTAAACATCTAATTTCCTGCTTTAAGCCCCTTTCAGTTAAACAAGGGAGTGGGGTTCCTGTTTTCTGTGAGTGAAACTTGACCAATAGAGAGAAGATCTAAGGTCTGTCTCAATATTTCAATGAAAATGTTCTATGCTGACATGACTATGCTACTTCCTGTCCAATGTATTTTTCTGAAAATAAAAGCCAATACAACAACAGTTATTTGAAGCCCCACACATACTAAATGCATGCTTTTGTAACTGTCTAAACCAGTGTTTCTCAACCTTGGCTGCACATTAGAATCACCTGGGAATCTTTTTTTAAAATCCTGATTTCTGGGCCTCATTCCGGCCCAGAATGAGGCCTCCGGAATGAGGCCCAGAAATCAGGATTTTAAAAAGATCCCCAGGTGATTCCAATGTGCAGCCAAGGTTGAGAAACACTGAATAAGGAAGGAAGATCTCCTGAATTAGCTTCCACAGGTTACATTTTCTGTACTTACCTGTTACAGCTGCATCCAATTCATCTTCCTCCCAGGACTCCTGTGTGTCAAAGTCTCTGAAAGGAGACAGGGGGTAGGATGTATTGAGATTCAAGCCCAGCATGAAGTTGTGCACCTTCCCAGCACGTCCTTCTCTGGTATTGAATAGTGTTGAGTCACTCATCAAGGCCATGATCATGCGCTGGACCCAACTTGCTTGATTATCATTTTGATATTCCTCTTCAGCATCTTCAGCTTCAGTACCTGAGGAAAAAGAAAGCATCATTATACAGATTCCAAAATTCATTTTTTTTAAATCATCTTTGGGCAACTGAATGTCAAAATTAGCAGTGAAGCTCTATGGCTTTTGATTTAACAAATATTTATTTGCATAAGTTAATACACTAAATATTTCAGTTAACTATTTTGGTTCTTAAATTGTTCTTGCTTTACCCTTTACCTATAGCTAGTCTAAGATTGCATTGTTGACAGTGTAACGTGGTCTAATCTTAGATTTTTTTAGGCAAACTTTTCTTCTTTCTCCCCTTCCCCTGTCCTTTTCTCTTTTTTTTTTGCCTTATTTACACAAACACAAACAAACACACAACACACACACAGGGAAAATCCACAGTACCTTATTGTCTTTATTTCCTAGGTTTCCTTCTCTCTCCTGTTTAGTAAACTTCCAGAAATCATGTAAATTGAACACAGACAACGGAAGGATTCAACATATATTTCCTGCTCAATAAACACCCTTATAAACTGTCATTTCATCGCTACTTATAGAGTTTGGCTTTTAAAACTCTGTAATTTAAACACATGCTTTAAAATGTTTTAAAATTCAGCAATCTTCCCAAAGAAGCGGCTTTTCGTCACTTTTTCCTTAAAACCTATGTACACATCACTGCTACTGGGAAGCAATGTGGGGTAGTTACTTAGAGCATTGGCTCCATAGTCAGACTGCCCTAGATTCTCCCGTTTCCTAGTTAGTTAACCCTTTCAACCTTCATTCCCTCAACAGAAAACTCTGTAGGGTTGTTGTGAGGATTAACTGGGTTAGTGCATTCAAGTAAATTCCTTAGTAAAGTGCCTGGCCTGCAATCAATTTTTAATAAACACTATTTAGTAGTAGAAATAGTGGTAGTAACAGCAGAAGCAACAGAATAATTATCCGTGTCAATATTATTCATTCACAATCCAAATCTGAGATCACTGTATGGTACAGTGTGATTCCCACCTGCCTAAATCCCTTTTGCTCAGATTTCAGGGAACTATGTAAATAAACATACATAAAACTAACTCCTCCCTCTCTCTCTCTCTCTCTCTCTCTCTCTCTCTCTCTCTCTCTCTGTGTGTGTGTGTGTTTTGAGAGAAAAGAGAATCTATGCTCAAATTTCATAATTTCCAATAAATGTTAACTAAACACACATAAACCATAATAAATACTGTTTTTTTATTTTCACAAAGATTAGCTTAACTACCAAGTAAATGAAGTGATCTTTCAGGAACCAATCCAGATGACTACATATTCACTAAAAAACAAACATACTCTTTTCTACTCCTACATTTTTCTAATGCCAAGTATGATGAATAAAATCTTTTGCTAGAGCAAATCAGGCCTCAAAATTAATGATTTGTATCTCTAGGTACACAGGATATGAATAAGATATTCAATTATTTTCCAAAGATTTGGAGGTGCTCCATCATCATCATCATCACTATTATATTTATGAGATAAATTCCACTTCTGTAATAGCAGAGGGTCTCCTTTCCTTGTGATATATGTGGAAATGGCATCATTTGTGGCAAAACCCCAGCAGTCAACATATAAATGACATCCCATTGCTTACTAGCTATTTCTATTCGCTGCCTTTTACAACTTAAAGCCCTTTGTATGCATTTTCTGATTTGATGATTACAACAATTCTATGAGAGCAAGTAAAAGTGATGCCAGCATAGGTTTAAAGAAACTGACGTTGAAAAATGCCTAAAGACCTTACTCAAAATCATATGAATAAGCCCTGGCCGGTTTGGCTCAGTGGATAGAGCGTCGGCCTACAGACTCAAGGGTCCCGGGTTTGATTCCAGTCAAGGGCATGTGCCTTGGTTGCGGGCACATACCCAGTAGGGAGTGTGCAGGAGGCAGCTGATTGATATTTCTCTCTCATCGATGTTTCTGGCTCTCTGTCCCTCTCCCTTCCTCTCTGTGGAAGATCAATGGAATATATTTTAAAAAAATCACATGAATAAAAATGAAGGAGCTTCAAGAGAATGAAAAGAAAGCCATTGACTGGGAGAAAATATTTTCAAAAGATACATCTGATGAAGGACTATTATCCAAAATATATTTAAGACAAACTTCCCAATTTAAAAATGGGCAAAAGACCTCAGTAGAAAATATACAGATGGCAAGTAAGCATATGAGAAGATGCTCCGCATCATATGTCATCAGGGAAATGCAAACTAAAGCAACAAGGAGATAACCTACATATTTATTGAAAATGTCCAAATCCAAAATACTAACAGTACCGAATGCTGCACCGATGTTGAGCAACAGAAACACTCATCCATTGCTAATGGGAATGCAAAAATGGTACAGTTACTAAAGATAGTAGTTTGAAAGTTTCTTACAAAACTAAATTATACTTCTATCATATGATCCAGCAATTACACTTCTTGGTTTTTACCCAAAGGAGCTGAAAACTTACATCCACACAAAACTTTGAATATGGATATTTATAACATCTTTATTCATAATTGTCCAAACTTGGAAGTGACCAAGATACTCTTCAGTAGATGAGTGAATAAACTGCGGTACATCCAGACAGTGAACTATCATTCAGCACTCAAAAGAAATGAGCCATCAAACCATGAGAAGACATGAAGGAAACTTAACTGCATATTACTAAGTGAAAGAAGCCAATATGGAAAGGCTACATAGCGTATGACCCCAAATATATGGCATTCTGGGAAAGACAATCATATGAGGATGGTGAAAAGATCAGTGGTTGCCAGGAGTTGGGAACGGGGGCAGAGGGATGAATAAACAGAGCATAGAGGACTTTCAGGGCAGTGAAACAACTCTGTATGATGTTATAATGGTTGGTACATGTCATTTTATATTTGTGAAAATATACAGAATATCAAGAGTGAAGCCTAAAGTTTGGACTGTGGGTAGTGATGATGTATCAGTGTAGGTTCATCAACTGTTGTACCACTCCAGTATAGAATGATGATAGTGGGAGAGGCACTGTGTGTGTGGGAGGGCTAGGGGTGGGGAGGTGCAGGGGATATATGGGAACTCTGTACTTTTTACTCAATTTTGCTGTAATTTAAAACTACTCTAAAAAAATAAAGTCTATTTAGAATGAAATAAATGAGTATTAAGATCTAATAAAAAATCCTCAAAAACATCCTGAATATCATTCTCCAATCTAGGCTGATACTAAACCAAAGTCATATTCAATTGGTTCTTAAACTTATCAGCCTTAAGATAAGCATCCAGTACTTCAGAGATGATCAAATGTACTGATCCTCCGTAGCAATGTAGTACTTAATTAGTGACAAACCATTATTACATCTACTTGATAGTCCCTAAATCATGACATGATTAACTCTAGACATGCTAGGCATATACTCTCTCTCCCCAGTGTACTGGCTAGCTCCCTTTATTAAAAGGAAATTCAAAATCAAAAAAATAAATAAAGACCTGAACAACCAAAATAATTAAAATTACCAATATAAAGGAGCAGAATTTAGACTCAGTTCCTTCCAGAGCAGGGTTCTTTCAAATGGGGTTCTTGCCTAATTACCTGAGCTGCCATATATACTTAGGCAAATTACTGGCTGCATAAGTCAGGAGGACAGTAGGCAAACAGGGACTGAATCCCAGATTGTACGCCACTGGCCATCTTGTGTCTGGTCAAGAGCTTTGTCTGCGCAAGGAAGGTCCCCTTTTTACATTTTCACAAGAAACTGCACACTAAGCAAGCTACGGGCCTGTGCAGCTGCATTGCCCAGAGTAGGCACCTCTGATGTGCGCAGACTCATCTTATGAGGAAGTAACAGCCCAGTTATGAAAGAGAATTTTAATTTTAGTGTTAATTCAGCAAGGATAAAATGGGCTCTTCTGTTATCTATGACATGGCAGGTGGAATTCCTTATGTTTTGGACAAGAAAGCATTTAGTGCCTTTTAAAATCTGTATTCAGACTGTAATAGGACTTGTTCACCCAGTTGTTATCAAAGCTGGTTAACTTTTGTTTGTTTGATGTTTGTTATGTTTTGTTTTTGTACAAATGGTTGTGTCAAACACTTCGTCAAAAATGTAAAAACACTCCATTTTAGCACATTGGCAACAAATACGCTTGATCTTTGCCTCTCCCTGCCCTCCCTCCATCACTGACTCTCCTGATCCACACCAAGCCAAAAGCTGTCTTGTCAAAATGTAAAGGGACTCATTTACACCACAAAGC
The DNA here is from genome assembly GCF_964212035.1 of Myotis nattereri. Taxonomy (NCBI): domain Eukaryota; kingdom Metazoa; phylum Chordata; class Mammalia; order Chiroptera; family Vespertilionidae; genus Myotis; species Myotis nattereri. Next base: position 27,013,739 of record NC_138093.1, on the reverse strand, counting down.
AATACATGCAACCAAGAGTTCTCCATAGTTCTACCCAACTTGATCCCTTCCTAAGACACAAAATGTTGGCAATGGGATAAAGGCTCAGGATGGAGTGAGAATATAATTTTTCACATGTTATTTAATAATATATTTTTCAAAGATAAAATTTGGATTTTTTTTTTTTAAAGCCAGGTAAAGGTGCTCCCAAACCACAGTTTCTGTGCTGAAAGCTCAGTTCAATAATCAGATTGAAAACAGAATTTAGTAATTCTAACATCTCAGTTTGTTCTCCATTTGTTCAACTGATAATATTTTTGAGGTTTTAAACAAGAAAGAAGGGATATTTCTGTGTTGCATATGTAATTACACATACAGCATCAATTCTCTCTCTGAATGGAAAGCTACGAGGTTATTGCTCAGAGCCTTAAGCAGAGATTGCCATGAACACCTGGAGTGACAGGTCAGAGGCAGCATCCTTTCCCCATGGACTTCTGCCAGAGAAGGTCCCAGTACACTTACCTTTGGGTTCTTGTGATTCATCATCACTATCCGAGCTATCATTGCTCACAATGTGCTTTGCTGTAATATTTTCTGTGGAAAGAAAGCAAAAACAATTGAAGGATTTTTCATAGAAAAATCAAAACTCCTTTGGACACATATAAAACCACTCTCTATATAGTAACTTATTTTTTCTTCCATTAGTCAATCAACTTTTTTAAGAAACTGACTCCAAATTCATAATTTTTAGTAATAGAATCATTTGGGGGCTTTAAACTCAGAGAAATATAGATATAACATATTATTCTGCATATGTTTACTATAAATAAATATCAGGTATTTAAATGATCTAGATTATATAATTGAAGGGATAATAAATGCTTGAAGCAGTAGATTGACTTTTTAATTTTTAAATTTCTTTCATTTTACTGGTAATATCACACATATGAAATTCATTAAAGGAAAATATTCTCTGGCTAACATTGTTATTCATTTCATGACTATTACAGAAAGTACTAGTAATTTTGTTGTAGAGAAGTAATGGGGCATATAAGTAATGGTCCATTCCAGTGTTATATGCATTAGGTGTCTTTTAGGCAGGACAACATTTTCTTTCTTTAAACATTTTTGGGGTCATATTTGATACTATCATTTAAGAAGATGGTTTGCAAAATATTGCCTTCTTCATAAGGAAATTTTTATGATATAAATAACTAACTATTCTAAATGTATCTATTTGGTTGGCCAGCAGATGAAAGAGCCACCAGGAGTCTTCCGATTCCCCTCAATCACCTCTCTGGTCTCATTTCTGGAAACCCTTCTGTAATCTGAGGTAACAGGCATCCTGCTGACCAGGGTTCTCAAGTTCACCATAGTCCCCCTAAGTCTGACACACAGAACAAGTAAATAAACTTCCAAACCACTGGCCTCAAAAGGGACGCCTCACACCAAAGAATATTCTCAAGAAGATTTAGTGTAAACAGTCTCCTTTTCCTTGGCCTCCAGCCATTGTCGCACCCACCTTCAGATGTGTTATTTCAGTCCTATTCTCTTCCTGCCTTTGGAGGGGAAAAATAACAAGCCTTGGGTTTATCTGGATTATTTAACAGATAAAGTGTACAGAGAAGCAAGCCCCGTAACCTGTGGTACTTTCATTCTTTTCTCTTTTTTTCCCTCTGAAATCTTCACATAATTCAGAGAAGAGTTAGTCATTTCCACAAAATTAGAGTTGATAATATCTTGGATTTAATGATCATTTACATAAATGAAGTCAGAACATTTCAGCAGTAGACACTCTGCCTTGTTGTTACCCTTAGAGAATGTGGCTCTGCAATTAAGTAATGGACATATTATTCCTAGGAAAAATTTAGGCTGATTCAACCAACTGATCGGTAACTTTAGAAATTAAAATTTTTATGCTGATTTAATTTTCTCTATGTATACATGTTAATGCAATTTATCAATACAGCATAGTTATCATTTTAAGCACTTTTTACAATACCTAATTCTTCCTCCATTGTGGAACCTTTATTTTGTGAGCTGGAAATTCCCAAGACTCTGTTGAACAATATAGAAAAGGCACTGCCCCAGACACCTATAATAAAGCAAAAACAGAGAATAACTTAGAATGCACCAAAATTTAAAACTGTCAGACAAACTAGTGGTAGATTTTGACCACTTACCCATTAAGAAATGCAAGGGGTTTTCTTCATATTTCTTTACAACTTTCCCCATAAAAAATTTGCTTCCAAATAAGTCAGGAGTCATGAAAGTACCATATTTTGCCATGCCGATCTCATAAGGAGTAAATTCAACCCAATCTGAAAGCATTAAAAAAATTCAATCCATTCATAGAAAATATTACAGAAATGTGCACAGTTATAGATCACTTCAACAATGATTATTCTCATTCATTTATTTAAAATTTTTTAAAAATTTTTAAAAATATTTTTTAAAAATTAAGCGCATGCCTATTATGTATATGGCATAGTCTAGAAGTTGGATGGGGGAGGGAACTAATCCTAAATAAGAAAAGGCTAAATGCAAATAGACTGAATGGAGGAATGACCGGTCACTATGATGCGCACTGACCACCAGGGGGGAGACGCTCGTAGGAGATGCCCCCTGGTGGTCAGTGCACTCCCACAGGGGGAGTGGCGCTGAGCCAGAAGCCCTGAGCCAGGCTCACGGCTGTCGAGCTTGCAAGCGGCAGTTGGACATCCCCTGAGGGTTCCCAGACTGTGGACTGCGAGAGGGCCCAGGCTGGGCAGGGGAGCCGCACCCCCACCCCCCAAGTGAAGTGCACGGATTTCCTGCACCAGGCCTCTGTTGGATGAATAAGATACACAAACACAAAAGGGTCCCATCTAATTTGCACAAATCGAGTAACCTTTTGCATTTAAAAACTCAGACATTTTTTATAAGTCCATATTTAAAATCCATGAAGGAGACAGAAGAAATTAAACGTTTCTGGTAATTCAAGCAGTTTATGAAAATGGAGTGTTTCTAACATTTGCCTTTTCGTCATCTTTTAATTTTGTTCCTTAACCATTATACTAACTGACCCGATTAAAATGCCAAGGTTTTTTTTGGTATATATATATATGTATATGTATATATATATTATTGATTTCAGAGAGGAACAGGGAGGGAGGGAGAGAGAAGCATTAATGATGAGAGAGAATCATTGATTGGCTGCCTCCTGCATGCCCCCTACTAAGGATGGAGCCCACAACCTAGGCATGTGCCCTTGACCAGAATTGAACCTGGGACCTTTCAGTCCACAGACCGATGTTCTATCCACTGAGCCAAACCAGCTAGGGCTCAATGCCAAGTTTTTATGTTGAATGTCTCAAGGAACACAAGGCAGAGGGTCAACAGAGCATACTTTCTAAGAGCCGAGGCTCTGGAGCCAGAGCCCTAGATTCAAATCCCATTTTTCTGCTTAATAATGGTGCAATCTTGTGTAGATTATTTGTGTTCTCTGAGTTTTAGTTCCCTAATCTGTAAAATGTGAATAAAAACAGTAGAAAGTTTGTAGAATTATTGTGAGGATCTGAGTTAAGAAATGCGAAGAGCCCAGAAGGCATAGCACATTTTAATCACAAAATAAATGGTGGCCAAATTATACTTCTGTATGTCCAGGGCTATAATATGTTTAATTATTGTCTCAGTCCTAATGTATCAAAAAAGAGTTCTAAGTTTCTGATTTCCATTTCTCGCACTTGTCGCTCTCTCAGTCTTCCCCTTCTTGGGAAATAGTACTACCGTTCATATATTCACTGTTCGTTCTTTAAAATTATCCTTGATTGTTCTCTTTCCCTTATATTTCACATACAAAATATCAAGTTCTATAGGCTCCATCAGATATGGTTAGGAAATGGCCACTTATCCATTTTTTCCACCACAACCATTCTGTCCAGCCCACCATATTCTCTCCCCTGGGTCTCCACAACAGCCTCCTAAAATGTCTCTTCTCTATTCCCTTACTATCTTTTTTATACCCTGTAGCCAGAAAGAATTCTTAAAAATGTAAGTCACAGCACACTGATGCCAGCTGAAAGCTTTCCACTGACCTCCCATTACACTGAAACTAGCAAGGCTTCATGATGGTCTGGCTCATGCTCCCTGTCTGACCACATGCCCTAACCAATCACCTGTCACGTTTTGTCTTGCTTCACCACGTCAGTCACACAAGCCTTCTTAATGTTCCCCATAGAGACCAAGCTCATTCCCACCCTGGTGCCTTCATGCTTGCTACTCCCTTCTGCAATTATAAGGCTGCTTCTTAGTAACCTTTAGTTCAAGGTCTTTGTTACCATTCTCCTGTAAGTCCCACCACCATCCACCCCTGTATTACCAATAACCCTCTGCCCTCCTTATTTTTCTTTAATTTTTCCTTTCTGAAATTATAACATGACTACATATGCCTTACTCAACAATCCCAAATTCAAACAACTCCAAAATCCACACGTTTTTTTTGCTACCCATTTCGGTGGTAAAACCTGGCCTGAATTCATTCTATTTAAAAAAATGTCTTAAAATGATGTGAGGCAGAATCTTTATTTAGCCCACTCAATCTAAATATTGATACATTCTCCTGGAGAAATAACTCTCTTTAATTATAAGGCCCCAATGAGAATATTATGCAATATACACTTTAAGTATTTTTTAAACTTTAAAATCTAAAATATTCTGAATTCCAAAATATCCATCCCCAAAGTGTTGGAAAAGGAATGGTGGATGTCTATTTATTATTTACTCAGCTGAAATTCTACTTTTGTGAAGGAGATAATGAAATCACAATTGTGATGACAACACATTTATAGCTCAAGCAAGGCCAAGGGCACATATACCCTTTACCAGACAGTGGTATGTTTCATAGTGATTTACAAGGAGTTAGCGAGACATGACTAGCGATGAATCAGGGGCTGTTAGGAAAATTCTATATCACCCGAAGTAATTTCCTATCTCTGAATTTCACATCCCTATCTTGGGTACTGACGCATAATAATTTCTCTAGCGATCTGTTCTGTGTTAATGCTGTGGCTTGTGCCCATGATAATTATAGACTTTCTCAAGAGGGAAGATTTGCTGCCTAAACCTTCCTTAAGAACTTGCCATGGCGGCATTTGACTATTATTCCTTTGCTGTTAGCCCATACATTTCAAATGTGAACCTTTCTGCTGCACTTCCCTCCACCTGTTTCCAACTTCCTGGGGTGCTTGGGTATGCTGTCATCACATCCCACTATCATTGCCGGGAAAAGAATTCATCACTTCCCCTCCCTGTCTAGCTCACCTGCTTCTGTAAATCACATTATCACAGCCCAGGGGAAAAAAAATTATTTCAAGTGAAAAAGCACTCACATTGAATCATCAGCACATCTCACCTGTCACCCTCAGGCTTTTCACTCTTATCTTCTCCACTCTTTCCTTATCAGAATCTCCCTAGTTTCGGGACCTTATTACAAAAACACAGTGATATCATGGCTTCCAGTTTCTATCTTTGCCAATGGACCCACGTGAATCACCAAAAGACATTTTTCAAAAAACACTACATAAACAATTATATTGCTCTTCCCCAAAGCAGTAACTATTTCCCATTATCATCATAACTGAATAAAAACATTCCTGCCTGGAATTCAGATTTTCTACTGTTTTGCACTAATGGTTTTCCTAAATGTACCACCTACGCTTCACCAGTTCATACCAAAGCTAGTGTTTTTTAATCACTCCCCAAAGCATACCTTCGGCTTCCCTTTTGAGCATTTCCTCATACTATTTCACTCAAAGATGACTTTTCACCTCTGTATGATAGATCTTTTCATGAGGTCATTTCTATGACTATACTAAATATCTTTGATAACTTTCACTTATGTCAGCTCTACACACTTTGACGGACAATATTCTATGTGTATGGCTCATTAATTTTTTATATTTTATTTTTGTCTTGTTAATGGGATTGTACCACAGTTCTACTCCTTTAGTGTCTGTGAAAGAACTTAACCTGATATTGAGTCCATAAGTTGTGCTCAGTAAATGCAATTTACTGACCAGTGGATATTTGGAAAATGAAAGTTGTAAATCCCGTAGGCAGTGTAGTGAAGTGGAGGAGTCAAAAATATTTAATAGTTTAAACAACTAATGCTTATTTGTTTAAAATCTTCAAAAAAGGGGAAAATGTTTAAAATTATTCTAAGAGGGAAGAAAAACATTCTCTGATATTGTTGAAGTAAAGTTGGTAACACTTCAGTAAGCTAATAAGCTTCTTTGATTTTTAAAAATAAAATGCAGATATTTCCCCTTTTCCCCCTTGAATATCCATTTTTCATCTAAGAAAATTTCAAAGGCATAAAGCATAGACATGACTCCACCTTTTTTCCCCCTCAATAACTCAAGTGACTTAAACCTTCATGACGTGCATCTTTGAATGTCTTATCTGGGTTTAAGATCCACGTGTAACTGATGTTTGATGGCTTTGTCCAACTCTGTTGGAAGAAACAGCTTGAACCTCCTTATCACAAAAGCTTAACAATGAAGGTTAATGGTGTATCTCTTATCTCAGTAACAACATGGAAGCTAGGCAGATGGCCCAAATCACACATATCTAGGTTCTAAGACTACTAATGGAACATAAAACAGCCTTTTCTTACTCTGGGTGAAAAATCCTAAACAGTCACTTACTGAAATATAATTAAATCTTTAATTATGTTAGTCAGACTTTCTGTTGAGAATGGCAGTTGATTAAAAGTTCAGAATAAAAAGACTCTGAAGTCATAATTATGATAGTAAGTGATTAACCTACTATATTTTTACTAGAGGCTCAGTGCACGAAATTTGTGCATGGGTAGGGTCCCTAGCGGCTGCTGGCTACCAGCCACCTGCCACTGCCGCCAGTCCTGCCCCCTGATTGAACTCCCGGTCAAATTCCGGGTCGAGGGGATAATTTGCATATTAGACTTTTATTATATAGAATGTTTTTGTTTTTTTTTATCATATTCAGTGGCATACATATCTCATGAGATTGTTGTAATGGCTCTGTAAGATAAACCTTTTTTTTAAATAATGAGGAAAATAAGAATCAAAGAAGTTAAATGACCTGCTCAAGTTATTTCATCTTAGAGGACAAGAGTTCCAAATTAGATTAGTGCTTGTTTGACCATATCATTGTTTCTGGGGTGAAAGACGGCTTATTTGGCTATGCACAGATTTGACTAGCATGCTACTGGTATTTATTAGCCAATTTCCAAACATTACAAGACATCACAAGACAACAGCTACGGGAAAGCAAAAAACAAAAACAATTTAATCATGGAACTTACTTTTTTGTGTGATAAAAAATCCCTATGAACTCCATTACAGTCAAGGTGTGGTTCCTTATTGTTGCTGAGAACACCATGGTTACTGTAGACTCCTACTGCATTGCCTTACTCTCATTAATATTCAAATGTATTTCTTATACAAATTCTATTCATCTTTAAGATGAAGACATCTGACTTTTGTCATACAGATTTCATAGAACACTCTAACTTGTTAAGATTTATTGAAACTTAAATATATTACATACTTTATCTCATTTATTTAGTGAAACACTATGAAGAGAGTCTCAGTGTTTTAACAGATGTGGAAACTGAGGCTAAAAGATGTTATGAAACTTAGTCAAGAGAATAGGGCATAGTAACATTCTGTTCTTTCTTGGGCCTTAACATCTTTAATAATTATTGTACATTTCTCAAACAGGTTATAAGTTGTTATAGAATAGGGGCAATGTTCTCTGGTGGGGAAGGGTTGTTCTAGCTTAGCCCTGGCATGCTACATTCTACATAGTCAGCAATCAAAGGATTTCTGAGACCAAGTCTCAGCTCTGTTATTTACTTTCCATAGCAATATGCAAATCATTTAATGTTTTATTTTTTCTGATATTTTTTTTTCTTTTGTGAAGCATTGCTAAAAATATCTCCCTCCCTAATTTGTAGTAAAAGTTGAATAAGATAATAAATAGAAATGCTTTCTGAACCATAAGCATGATAAACATTTTAGTCAATATCATTGATCAACAGTGGTTCCTGATGCATCACTTTTTATAAACTACTTGAAATTCTTGCCTGAGAATAATCAGTTGAGGGCAAAATGTGAGAATTGATAAAACTGCAAAAGGATTGTGGGTATGAATTTGTTAATTACACGCCATTCACAGTGATTTTTTAAAGCTCATTGTGTGTGAATGATGTCACTATGATACTTTTCCTAAAAATACAAGAAACCTTACCAGCCACAGGCAGAAACGCTATCACACTGCAGAGCGGAATGGGCAGAGGCCCCCAGAACTATGTCACAAAATTTTAGAGCACAGAACAAGAAGTGAAGCTCCCGAAGAAACACGTGTTTACATCTGAGACTTAATGAAATGAGGCATTTTGTTCACCAGCTGCCACAAGTATAGATTAGTACATTTAAGGTGCTGAATTATAAAAATTAATAAACATGTATCATATTACCTAATTTAATAAAAATTTCAGCAGCAAGCAAGAGAATATGCATTGCCTGAAAGCACTAGGCATACTACCCTGTTGAACAGCTTTTAGAAATGAGTAATTAAAATTGAATGATTGATTATATTTATGATTTACTTTTTATCATTTATTTTTTAGTTCACTAATACCAATGAAGATATATTAGTAACCAGTTTTCTGGAATATTCTGTACTACCAGAAAATCATCTAGCTTTATATTTTCAAATGTTTTTATGCTACAGAAAATATATTAAAATAAGCAACTGAAATGGCTTCTTCTACAGAAAATCATTGGAAGCCACAGTTCAAAGGTTCCCGGAAATGTTCTGAAAGAGTAAGCGACATACCTGCAAACATCAGTTCTGAAACATCAGGCTTGACGTGCAGACAGGTGAAAAGAGGTAAAGGACATTGGGCCGTATTGACTTTTTCCTTCAAACTACTCAAGGTCATGTTCATTCTCTGTCCACATAAGAAAAAAAGAAATGGCTTAAATATACAAACAGATACAGGTAGAAAACTATTTAAAATAGTACTTCCAAGCTGGTGTGGCACAGTGGTTGAATGTTGACCTATGAACCAGGAGGCCATAGTCAGGGCAAGTGCCTGGGGTTGTGGGCTCGATACCCAATAGGGGGTGTGCAGGAGGCAGCCAGTCAATGATTCTCTCTCATCACTGATGTTTCTATCTCTCTCTCCCTCTCCCTTCTTCTCTGAAATAAATAAAAATGTATTTTAAAAAATAGTATTTCCAATCAAGACACTTAAATTTTTTCTAATAAAAATAATTCTTATTACTCGAAGAAATCCCTGGGTCATGAATAAACAAAAAGAAACTTCTCTGAAAGTAATTGCCTTTATTCTAAAAACAACCAAATCTCAAGGGACTATGCCTACTTTTGAAGTGGAGAAAGATTTGGCAGCTATGGAGCCCAGAAAGAATTTAGCCCCAGATTCCCTGGCACAGATTCTGTCTCCCCTGCTTTATCTTCCGATGAAATGTCACACTGTGGTCATTAAATGAGTTTGTTCTGCGTGATTTGTTCTGTTTTCTGACTGTCCAGACAAACTCTATTTTCCCTCTACCATTAAAATATTTCTTGCATTCTTCTCCTTATCTAAAAAGCTTGCCATTTAGAGGACTGGCCAGTCAAGAGTTAAAGATATACTTTTCTTTCCAAAGAAAAGGCATACAAAATACTCCCCTACATCGAAACTGATATACAAAATAAATTAGTAAGCTCTAGTTTGAAATGTAGAAGAGTTATATCTGGCAGGAACTATGTGCTCTCAGTACACAGTGTTGATAAGATAAGTTGAATCATATTTAGTTTTATTTAAAACATTATGATAAACATAGTCTATTGCATTCAAAGGATTATAGATTGAGCTATAGCTTACATTGTGAATTAGTGTTTCTCCTATTAACATCCCAAAGATATCAGCAAAGGTGACAGGTTGTCCAGACCGTTTCTTCTTCCATAAAGACTCAACATATCTTTTAACTTTCTGCGGTGTGAGAAGTAAAAGGGGGTTGTGGCTAACATTTTTCATTAGCTCTTCATTAATCTCTTTTGGCCCTTTCTCTGGGAAATCTGGGTGAGAATATAAGGTTGACATATACCTGTAAAGAAAACAAAAGATAATTCATAAAGAGGAAGGGCATTACATAATCTCCAAAGAAAGCAGGCATTCTCTGGCATAAGAAAAATAAAGGATGGTAGAGTTGGTTAACTTCATTAGCGGATTGATCCTATTAACCCATTTAAGGAAAGAATGAACAAATCAGAAAGAAGCTGGTCTTCAGGGGAAGCGAAGTAGAGGTCTCAGAGGAAACACTGGATTTCCCATGCACAGTCCAGAGGGGAGGATTCCCTACTGGCCTACTGTCCACTGTCTAGTCTCTAGGAATGGGCATCCCCAGCAGACTACCAGAGACTGATGACACAACACACTGGAGTCATGAAAATTAAATGACTTGTCTAGATATAATTAATACTAGTCAAGCAATTTGATGATTTGACCTTTAATGATGCTGTACGATTAGTGTGAATGTCTAAGGCTGACCAATGTGGTTTTTAATCATCCACTGGCCAACTAGGCAGAATCCCAAGACTCGCCAATGGTAGGTCTCAGAATTTCTGAGGACACAAATCTGATTTGCTTTCTTGTGAAGATTCTTGGCCATTAGCCAGATGAATTCCTGAAATATTCATCAGTTTAATGAATTGGGCCCCACTGTCTATAGATACAGAGCTGATCTCATTTCTCTGTAGATGGTATTACCATACACATGCCAGTCCACATCCAATAGCCTCTTATGATGCTACATATGAATAGCTGTACTGAGTTGAGCTGAGGAAGAGAACACAGGATTACTGTCCTGATTCTCTTAATTCACTCATGTTGGTTCTTCTGGTTGGCTAATATATATTTAATGAATAACAAGTATCATCCAAAAACAATTTCAGAAATAATTATCCTAAAGGTAGTAGCAGTCACAATAAAGCTTTTGTTCTACATAAAATTCTCTTTTGTGATCGCAGAAAACTTATTGGGAGGTCCAGGTCTTCTCCAGACACTTCCGTATTACCTCATTCTCGTGCCAAGTCATGGTCATGGATCAGCCCAATATAAACTTACACAACACAGAGTGTAATTTGTTTTTTTAATTCTTTCCGAATTCCTTCCTTTGAACTTTTTACCTCCTCACTTGTAATTTTCAAGAGAGAATGGTTACATGAATCATCTGGACCACCTCTTCCACCTCTTCTTCCGTCCCAGGAAGTGTCTCTTCTCTCCAGGGTTAACAGCTTTTGTGCTTTCTATCTTGTCCTGTCCTGTCCTGTCTTCACCTGAATCTTTTTCTATCCATGATCCATCTATTTCTTTTTAAAAAAATATATATTTTTATTGGTTTCAGAGAGGAAGGGAGAGGGAGAGAGATAGAAACATCAATGATGACAGAGAATCATTTATCAGCTGCCTCCTGCATGTCCCCAGTACCCGGGCATGTGCCCTTGCCTGGAATCAAACCCAGGACCCTTCAGTTCACAGGCTGGTGCTCTATCCACTGAGCCAAACCGGTTAGGGCCACCTATTTCTCTATCTTTCATCTATTGGTCTACACTATTTCCTTCATCTCACACTTGTACAAAAATGCTCATATCTCTTAAATTCTGAAAACAAAACAAAAACCTTTCTCTGGTGCTATATTGCCCTTGTTGAACTAATATGTTCATGTTCCACCTTTTTTCCTTTCATCTTCTATTTGTTTGTTATTTGTAATTTCATGACCAAATGTCACCTTTATTTACTATATCTAGTGACTCTTGCTAAAACCACTCATGATATCCAAACTCAGTTCTAAACTAAGCTTCGCTCAGATTTTTACTCTATTCAAATACCCACTACTTCATAAAACACTCTTCACTCTCGACCTCTGGAACTCATCTTTCAGTTGATTCTCTTTTCTGACGGCTACTTTGCATTGCCCATTAAAGTTATCTTCCTTTTTTTGGTCCATTAACTTTTGGAATGTTCTAGAGTTTCATGAATTAAATTATTGGGGGTAATAACTGAAGTGGTAGAAGGTGCTAAAATTACCAAGGGAGGATGTGTAGCTATAATAAAATGGAAGGCAGGTCCTGGAGGAAAGCTCCCATTAAGGAGAAGAGCAGCCGAAGCAGTAACAGACAATGTGGAGGAGGGAGCAACCAGAGAGGATACAACCAACTCAAAAAGTTGTGGTGGGAGGGATTTGACAAAGGGACCCCTCAGTGTTGAAACGTCTCTACCTCCAACCTCATCCTCCATGACGCCCCCAAAATCAAGAGGAATAAAAACTTCAAAAGGCACCACCATAGTTGGAAATTAGGTGGTTTCTGCATGAAAATCGATTAGTAAGGATTTAAGGAGTGAATGGCCTTTCAGGAAATGGAATAAATAAGAGAAGGCGAATCATGGAGGAAGTTAGACATTGAAAGATAGAGTAGGAGTTTATGTATACATATGTAAATATGTGGTCTTTAATATTTAAATGATCGACCTGTAATATTTAAAGCTCCCTTTAAATGACATTTTGCAGGACTTGTTTTCAGAACTCTGTCAGGAGAATGTAAGATGTTTCCCCAAATCTACAACCAAAGCAATTACTGGAGCTCTAATTAAGCCCGCACACTATCATAGCCCTAAATCAGCACTCAAGGCCTAGTCTTTCCTTATGACAGGGGTTTAAGAATTAAGGTTCTTGCAATGTTTTAGTCAGTGATGGACCACAGGGATCTAACAGATAGTGAACATGGAGAATGAACTCCCCCAAGAAGAGTAACAAAATGCCTGAATAGGTGAATTAATCGAAGGGTCCAAGTTTTTCCCCTCACATACTCATTAAACAGGCAGGTGTCTGCTCTTTCCTTCAAGGAAAAGAATAATGATGGGCTACCCTTGTTTCAAAAGAGAGAAATTACTTTAAGGGAACATACCAAGTAAGTGGCAACCACGGGTCTAGGTTTTTGTTTTTAGGCTAAAGAATCTGGTTCAAGATGTTTAAGAAACTATAGATTCTTTAAATGTGAACTTCTATGTAGAATGAACAGCTGTCAGGAGAAGGCTATGATTTAGTTGAAAGATTCCTAGAATAAGGAGTCAAAGCCTGGGTTTATATACTGGCTCTGTGAGTAATCTTGGACAAATCCCTTGGTTTCTGAGTCAAATTTTCTTGAAAAAATGATAGAAAGCTACTATCCATGTCACAGGCTGAGAAGGCACTGCCATTTTAAAATGCTAGACATATATAATACAATATTATGACAGATAGGCTATACTATGGCTGAGTGACTAAACAGCCTTAAAAGTCAAAGTCAGACATTTGTAATAAGGTGACACCTTTATTTGAGACATCTAAGCAAGGACTGATGTTTGATGTTCAGTGTTCTTATGTGAGGTAGGCAAACCAAAGTGTGTGTAGTCTCTTCTGAAAATGTTCCTATATTTAGAAAAGTGACTCTTTGGTGTATGAATATTGTATACTAGAGGCCCGGTGCACAAAAATTTGTGCACTTGGGGGGAAGGGGGGGTCCCTCAGCCCAGCCTGTGCCCTCTAGCAGTCTGGGACCCCTCGGGAGATAACGACCTGCTGGCTTAGGCCTGCTCCCGGGTGGCAGAGGGCAGGCCCAATCCCTAGGTGCAGCCCCTGGTCGGGCTCAGAGCAGGGCCAATTGGGGAGTTGGGGCACCATCCCCTGTCACACTCAAGGCAGGGTTGATGGGAAGGTTGTGGCGCGACCCCCTGTCATGCACAGAGCAGGGCCAATCCGGGGGTTGGGGCACTGCCCCCTGTCACACACAGAGCAGGGCCCATCAGGGGGGTTGGGGCTCCGTACCCTGTCATGCACAGAGCAGGGCCCATCAGGGGGTTGGGGAGCTCCCTCCTGTCACGCACAGAGCAGGGCCCATCAGGGGTTGAGGAGCTCCCCCCTGTCACTCACAGAGTAGGGCCGAAAAGGGAGTTGGGGCACCGTCCCCTGTCACACACAGAGCAGGGCGGATCAGTGGGTTGGGGCACCACCCTCTATCACCCACAGAGCAGGGCCAATCAGGGGACTGGGGCGCCGCCACTGTCACACTTAGGGCAGGGCCGATGGGGAGGTTATGGCTCTACCCCGTCACACACAGAGCAGGGCCCGTGGGGGGGGGCGGGGGGGTTGGGGCGCCACCCTCTATCACCCACAGAGCAGGGCCGATCAGGGGGTTGGGGCACCGCCACTCTCACACTCAGGGCAGGGCCGATGGGGAGGTTATGGCTCTACCCTGTCACACACAGAGCAGGGCCTGGGGGGGGGGGGTTGTGGCCCCGCCCCCTGTCACACACAGAGCAGGGCCCGGGGCGGGGGGCGGGGGGGGGGGGGGGTTGGGGTGCCGAACCCTGTCACACACAGAGGAGGGCCGATCAGGGTGTTTGGGCGCTGCCCCCTGTCATGCTGATCCCGGTGCCGGGAGGCATATTACCCTTTTACTATATAGGATAGAGGCCTGGTGCATGGTTGGGTGCCAGCTGGTTTGCCCTAAAGGGTGTCCTGGACCAGGGTGGGGGTCCCCACTGGGGTGCCTGGCCAGCCTGGGTGAGGGGATGATGGCTGTTTGCAGCTGGTCACACACCCTTCAGGTGGGGGTCCCCACTGGGGTGCCTGGCCATTCTGGGTGAGGGGCTGAGGGCTGTTTTCAGGCTGGGGGTGACTGAACTCCCAAACACTCCTTTTTTCCTTTTTTTTTTTTTATTCTGGGCCAGCTTTAGCTTGAGGCTTGGCTCCAGCTCTTAGACCTCCACTCCTGAAAGTAGGTTTCTGGCCTTTGCATACAATGTTGCGAATCTGCTGGCTGAAGTCCAGCGGTATTCGTTACAGAGTTTCTTAAACTGCCCGCTCAGAGGCCTGCAGCGGCAGGCGGGGAACGTTGGTTTCCTCCGTCACTGAGGCAACCAAGCCTCATGTTAGTTTCAAGCTGCCTGGCTGCCGCTGCCATCTTGGCTGACAGTTAATTTGCATATCTTGCTGATTAGCCAATGAAAAGGGTAGCAGTCGTACACCAATTACCATGTTTCTCTTTTATTAGTGTAGATATACATAAATGTGTTATTACTCTCTATCCAAGTTTAACTGAGCTTAAATACATTTAAAGTTAAATACATTAGTTAAATACAAATCAGTGAAATTTATTGAATTTCTGCAGTCAAAAGTTGTTTTCCTTCTTCTGTATATAAAGGTTTCATTCTATTTGCCCTAAAGAAGAATATGAATACCTAGTGAATCATGTAGACTTAGACATAATCACTGAAAGATTGCAATTCAGCAAATTCTGAAAAAATTGAATTAACTATGGGTGGAGTGTGTTATTCCACTTCTGTGCTATTTACATATAACTAGGAGCCCAGCGTGCGAAATCGTGAAGCCCACCCACTTACCCACCCACCCGCCGCCCTGCCTTGACACCCGAACCTCTCCACACAGAGCTCCAGGGGCCTGGCCCAGCCCCCTCCCCCCCCACCCCACCCGCCACCGCCACCCCTTTGGCCTTCTCTGGCTGCTTCAAGCCTGCTCTCAGTCCCTCAAGTCGCCTCAGGCGGGCCCGCCTTCTCTGGGCCCTCCCCACTTCCCCCCTATCTCTGGAGCACCGCGGGGCTCCGCCCCATCATGGCGCATGAGGACAGCATGGAAACCTCCGCCTGCTGCGCTGTGCTCCTTCCCCAGGCAGGTGAGCGGCAGGGTGCTCTGAGTGGGAGCGGTGGGTGGTGAAGGACTGGTGAGGGGGGTGCTATGGGCTCTCATCCCCGCCCTCCTGAGCACTGGCCTCCTCCGGGTGCCCCCCTGCTTCCACCCCATCTCTGGGAGCAACACACTGTCGCATGCACGCAGGCAGCCTCCTCCTTATCGGTTGTGACTGTGACACCGTTAGCATATTACCTCCTTATATATATATAGATTATTACAATCAATATGTTTTTTAAACTTGTTTCACTGCATGTTATGCTACAAAGAAGCTTAAAGGGAATGGATTTATGGGAAGAGTCCATCATTAGGCATGAACTTGCCTTAAAAAACATATTTAAGCCCTGACCGGTTTGGCTCAGTGGATGGAGCATCGGCCACGAACTGAAAGGTCCCAGGTTCGATTCCGGTCAAGGGCACGTACCTTGGCTGCGGGCACATCCCCAGTGGGAGATGTGCAGGAGGCAGCTGATCCATGTTTCTCTCTCATCGATGTTTCTAACTCTATCCCTCTCCCTTCCTCTCTGTAAAAAATCAATAAACTATAATTTTAAAAAACATATTTAGGATGTAAATTATTGCATCAAGCTGGAATATTTCAATAATTCAAAGTTAATGTCCACTTTTCTAAAACTCCTTTTCCCCCTAATATTTCAGGTAGATAAATGCTAAACATTTAGGATAATAAAACTAAGATTTAAAACGTATACTAACCACGTGGAGCCAGAAAGACCAGCAATGTAGGTAGCACAATCTAAAATTCCGGATTCATACAGTGCCTCTATCACACCGGAGAATCCCACCATGGCTCGGAAACCCCCACCTGAGCCCAGGATGGCCACCACAGGCACCTGGAATGACAAAGCACAGATCATTGGCAAAGTAATTTACAAAATATATTTTGGCTTAGTTTCAATTTGTATGTTATATGTTCCACATTTGGCAATAAAGAATTACATTCACTTACACCATGACAGTGCCTAATTTTTAAAAAGAAAATAATATTTCATATAAGAGAATCAAGAATTAATATATATTACAAAGCAGGTATTATCAAAATGACCAACCAGTTCATTTGATAACAATGACAGTCCTCGGCCCTTTGCAGTTTTTGGTTTGCTTTTGAGTGCACGGTTTTAATTTGACCCCCTCAAAAATCCCGTATGGTGAGCAAAGAAAGGATTTGTTCATTTTACAGATGGAAATTCCAAAAGGATGATATTACTTGCCTAATATCTATTAGCTGGTAATCTGTAGTGGAGTAAGTACCTGGCCTTCCTGGCCGAGAATTCTTATTGCTCCTTTATGCTGACTCATTTCAAAATATATGCCATTATTCAAGCCAGAAAACAGAATTTAATCAACTTAACAAGACCTACAAAAGTTATTGCTTTATTCTTGAATTCATTCAATAAATCTAAGTGGTCTCTATGTTTCATGGGAGGAATAGGAGAATGTAGTTTATTTGAGATAGAAATATAAAATTATGATAATAAGAGTAGGGATAGATATACTCATGAAGCTCTTACTATCACACAGGAACTGTTCTTAGTGTTTTACAGAAATTGACTCATTTAATCTTTTAAAAATCCCTATGATGTTTCCATTTTATAGATGAGGAATTGAAGGCACTTGGAACTAAGACCCTGAAAACTTGTTCAGGGTCAGCAACCAATTAGGTAGCAGAGTCAGGAGTCGAATCCCAGGCTCTTGCATCCAGGCTTGTGCTAGTGTGCATAGCACACAGGCTAGGAATGCGTGAGGTCCAGAAGGTATGGTCAGTTGCAATCAGAGGAATTAGAGTGGAGGAGAAGCTGCACAGACAAAGGGGAAACCTGAGCTTAACTTTTAATGCAGTTATGCAACAGGGAGGGTTGTAGACAGGGAAGGAGGCTGTTCTGGAAATAAAAGCAACATGAGCCAATGGAGGGTTTTTTGCCATAGAAATGGAGAAGCACAGGCTGCCTGTAACATGACTAAAGCACAAGAGTGTTTGTTTGGAGAGGAAGAGAATGTTATTTCTTTTTTGTGGTCCCAAACCACTATTGCCTAAGATAGCAGGTTATTTTTCTCTACCCTAAGGCACCAGCGCTCAAAGTGTGCATAGCTTTCAGGGGGTCCACAAAGTCTAACTATTTTTATATTAACACTAAGGTGTTATTTGCCTTTTTTTCATTCTCATTCTCTCATGAGTGTGTGATGGAGTTTTCCAGAGAACACATGTTGTACAATATAGAAACAGACTGAATTCAAGAGCAATTCAAGAATTCAGCAGTTTTCTGTTAAGTCAAACAATGAAGATGCTTGTAAAAATTGCTCTTCTCACCTTATTTTTGCTTTGGAAAATACTGTTATCTTCATAAAATATGTTATTTATAGTAACATGAAATTGACTTATTTAAAATACATATTTTAATAAATGTTCTCAGTTGTAGTTTTTAATGTAGTAGATATTTATATTGATTTAACCCATATAAACCCAATCTCTTAGAAGTGTCTGATTTTTTTTAAGTGTATCAAGAATATCTGAGAGCAAAAAGTTTAATAATGACTGCCCTAGGGCATCAGGGACATGGTGAGTGCAATCCAACATCTGGGGAAATCGGAGCCTGCTGAGGACAAGGCAGTGGGGAGACAGGAAGGGAATAGGAAAGAGGGAGCAGAGTGGATGGAAATATCTACTGGACAGACAGAGGCTGGTGCAACAGTAGAGTCACATTGCTGGGGAGAAGAGTGCATGTTGTTTGACATTGTTTTCCAATAATAATAATTATCAAGGAAAAATTATAGATAGAAGACAGCAGTTAATGGAGTGAAAGATATCAGATCAAGAAGCAACCCAGAGCTTATGAAGAGATGAACAAACAAGTTCCATGGTTGGAAGAGCAGAACTTGAACTGAGAAAGGATGCTGTGGCTGGAGTATCTAATTCGAGTTATATCAAAATAGTCATATTGCTATCAGATTTTATTGTCTATACTAGAGGCCCAGTGCACAAAAATTTGTGCACTCGGGGGGAAGAAGGGGTCCCTCAGCCTGGCCTGTGCCCTCTCGCAGTCTGGGACCCCTCGGGAGATAACACCCTGCTGGCTTAGGCCTGCTCCCGGGTGGCAGAGGGCAGGCCCAATCCCTAGGTGCAGCCCGTGGTTGGGCTCAGAGCAGGGCCGATTGGGGAGTTGGGGCGCCGTCCCCTGTCATGCACAGAGCAGGGTGGATCGGGAGGTTGCGATGCCACCCTCAGTCATGCTCAGGGTAGGGCCGATTGGGGGGTTGGGGCACCGCCCCCTGTCACGCACAGAGCAGGGTCGATCAGGGGGTTGGGGAGCTCCACTGTCACGCACAGAGCAGGGCCCATCAGGGGGTTGGGGCACCGCCACTGTCACACTCAGGGCAGGGCCGATGGGGAGGTTATGGCTCTACCCTGTCACACACAGAGGAGGGCCCATGCGAGGGGGAGGGGGAGGGTTGGGGTGCCGCACCCTGTCACACACAGAGCCGCAGGGCGATCAGGGGGTTGGGGAGCTCCCCCCTATCAGGCACAGAACAGGGCTGATCAGGAGGTTGGGGCGCCTTCCCCTGTCACACACAGAGCAGGGCAGATAGGGAGGTTGTGGCCCCGCCCCCTGTCACACACAGAGCCGCAGGGCGATCAGGGGGTTTGGGTGCTGCCCCCTGTCATGCTGATCCCTGTGCCGGGAGGCATATTACCCTTTTACTATATAGGATAGAGGCCTGGTGCATGGGTGGGGCTGGCTGGTTTGCCCTGAAGGGTGTCCTGGACCAGGGTGGGGGTCCCCACTGGGGTGCCTGGCCAGCCTGAGTGAGGGGATGATGGCAGTTTGCAGCTGGTCACACACCCTTCAGGGTGGGGGTCCCCTCTGGGGTGCCTGGCCAGTCTGGGTGAGGGGCTGAGGGCTGAAGCTCCCAACTGCTCCTTTTTTTCTTTTTTTTTTTTTTTTACTCTGGGCCAGCTTTAGCTCTGGCTCCAGCTCTGAGGCCTCTGCTGCTGCTGAAAGCAGGTATCTGGTTTGTTTGTGTTCTATAATCGAAACAATGTATAACTCCAGCTCTGAGATCCCGGCTCGCTGAAAGCAGGTGTCTGGGGTTTTGTTTAACTTCTATATTTGAAACAATGTTTCTTAAACTGCAGTCTCAGAGGCCGGCAAGGCAGGCGGGGAACGTTGGAGCCCTCCGTCACTGAAGCAAGCAAGCCTCATGTTAGTTTCAAGCTGCCTGGCTGCCGGCCACCATCTTGGCTGGCAGTTAATTTGCATATCTTGCTGATTAGCCAATGGGAAGGGTAGCGGTCGTACGCCAATTACCATGTTTCTCTTTTATTGATAGGATTAGTAACAAAAATCTAATTTTCAAAATAAACATACAAATCACAGAGTGCATATGCATAGATGAGCTCAAGTACTTTTAACAGTGCTATTTTATCTCTAATAATCCCACTTTTTTTATCTTCTTCTGGATGTGAATGGAATATAATGATCCCTTCTCCCCTCTACTCAGAAAGCTAAGCTTATAAACAGGTATATAGAATCAAAGGTACATTTACAAGGAGAACCTTTAATATTTGGTGACCAGATTCGATATTAGGAGCAAAAGAGGAAGGCATGTGGTTCGACCAGGGGTCGGCAAACTTTTTGACTCGAGGGCCACAATGGGTTCTTAAACTGGACCGGAGGGCCGGAACAAAAGCATGGATGGAGTGTTTGTGTGAACTAATATAAATTCAAAGTAAACATCATTACATAAAAGGGTACGGTCTTTTTTTTCAATAGTTTTATTCATTTCAAACCCAGCTAGTTTGCCCACGGCTGGGTTAGACTGTTAGGGTTTCTAGCTTTGCTCATAGAAGATGTTGCTGTCATTACCAGGAGAGTCAATAATGCAGTTCCTTGACTGGAATCGAACCCAGGACCCTTCAGTCCGAAGGCCAAGGCTCTATCCACTAAGCCAAATCAGCTAGGGTTGTTTTTGTCTTTTTTTATAATAGCCATTCTGAATATGTGAGGAGATATCTCATGTGGTTTTGATTTGCATTTCCCTAATGATTAATTTTGAGCATCTTTTCATGTGTCTGTTGGCCATCTGTATGTCTTCTCTGGAAAAATATCTATTCAAATCCTTGGATTGTGTTTTTATGTTGAGTTGTATACGTTCTTTATATATTTTGGATAATAATTTCGTACTGGATATGTCATTTGGAAATATCTTCTATTCAATCAGTTGCCTTTTTTTGTTTTATTTGATTATTTTCTTCACTGTATGAAAATGTTTTAGAGTGATGGAGTCCCATTTGTTTATTTTTGCTTTTGCTGTTTTTGCTAGAGGAGAAATATAAAAAAATATTTCAAAGACTGATGTCAAAAAGTCTACTGCCTGTATTTTCTTCTGGAGTTTCATGATTTCAAGTCTTATATTTAAGACTTTAATCCATTTTGAACTTTATTTTTGTATATGGTGTAAGAAAGTGGTCCAGTTTCATTTTTTTTTTTTGCATGAATCTGTCCAGTTTTCCCAACATCATTTATAAAAGAGACAGTCTTTTTCCCATTGTGTACTCTTGATTCCTTTGTAGAAGATTCATTGACCATATAAGCATGGGTTTATTTCTGGGCTCTTTATTCTGTTCCATTGATCTATGTCTGTTTTTGTACCAGTACCATACTGGTTTGATAACTATAACCTTGTACTATGGTTTGAAATTAGGGAGTGTGATACCTCCAACTTTGTTCTTCTTTGTAAAGATTGCTTTGGCTATTCAGGGTCTTCTGTGGTTCCACATAAGTGTGAGGATTATTTGTTCTAGTTCTGTGAAAAAGTGAGGTCCTAACTGGATGCTGTTTGTTTGTTGAAAACTGTAAAGAAGACAGCCATAGTCTCTGCACTGAAAATTGGGTAGAACTGTTCTTTGTGTAATAAGCTTCCACAACCACATGCTCCTCCAGACCTTACAGATGCCATCAGCAGGACTGAAAAGAAAGTGAGGATCTTGGCAGGAGCGAGGGAAGTGGGAGCTGAAGGCACCCTTGGCCAAGGAGTAACATAAAAATGGGGAAATGTTACTTGTGTTATGGGAATGGGTGGTGCTGAGTATTTCCAAACTGATTTTTTTCTGCCAAGAGAAAAAAGTCTAGACTAAAACCAAACAACAACAACAAATGTTTTAATTCTAGGAATTGCTTCCAAAAACATGAATTTTATATTTTTTAAGAATATCCCAGAGAAAACTATAATTACCTCATTCTCTAACTGTTGCAAAAAAAGAAAAAAAAAGCCAATTTGTATGAATATTAGGCCAAATTTTATTTTTCCAGGAAGACTCCTTTCCACAAAACAAGGAATGCCAAGGGGTGCAATAGCAACTTTTGAGAAGGACAACCTAAGAACAGGCCAACTTGGCATCTGCACCAAACTGCCTCACATACGTTTCTAACTAAACAGGTCAAACTGGACTCTTTTCACCCAAACCTTCTCCTCAACCTGTATCTCCTCCTAAATCCTGATTCTAGGGTTCCCCGATTGTGAGCCCCTGATATCTGTCTTTCTAACCAATTCATCCCATGCATACAATGCCGAGCCACTGCTTAAATCTGTACCCTGATAGGTGCTGGGAATATAAAGGCGAATAACACAGACCCTGTCCTGGTCCTCATGCAGTTTACATTCTAACGGAGAGAACAATCATAAAATGAATAATTTGTACAAGTGATTTTTAAGTATGATTGTGGTGAATGCTAGAAAGATAACGTGCATATTTGTGCCATAAGAGAATATAACTGAGAACTAACTTGTACTTGGGAGGAGGGGGGTTAGAGCTGAGGAGGGAGAAAGTCTCAGAAGTGACATATGCACGGATTAAAGAATGGGAGGGTGTTAGTTATCAGAAAAGCGGGTGGGGAGGAGAGGGATGGTACAGGGGAAGCACAATGCAGTAAGAAGAAATGTCTGCAGGAGTAATACTTGGGCAAGGGTTCTGTGGAGACATTGACCTAAGAGGCACCTAGTGGGGAGGGGCAATGAATTTCGGACAAATTGGCAAAAAATGAACCTGGAAAGATGCTGTGAGGCCAATTCCTAGAACAAGGGTGGGGAACGTTTGGCCCTGAGGCCACATTACCTACGCCTGGGAAATCATTTGGTCTGGCCCTGCCAAGGCATTAGGGGTGAGTTAATTAAATGTTTGACCAAATACAGAAGGCTAGTTTTTAAGTTGATAATTTTGTATGGTCTGAGAATGATTTTATAATTATCCAAATGGCCCTTGGTGGAACAAAGGTTCCCCACCCCTGCCCTAGAGCAATGGAAAGATTTAAAACTTGGATTTGATAGAATCAGATTTCTATTTTTAAAAGATCCCTCTGAATTCAGTGTGAACAGGAAGTGGGGGAGTGAGGACAGGCCTAGTAGAAGATATAGGGTCTGACTTTCAGGTTCGGACATGCTGAGTTTGAGGTGTGAGAAACACTAGTGAAGAAGCCAAACAGGTGTATAGACATTCAGGTTGAAGCTCAGAAGAGAGATTCTAAGTTGTTGATAAATATGGGAAAGTTCATAGCACACAGGTGTTGGGTGGCATCATGGGACAGAGAGAGAATTCCCAAGAAGAGAGCAGCTTGAGGAGAAAGATGGCCCAGGACTGAGTCTTGAAAACTCCTCTGTTTAAATAACAGGCAGGGGAAGATGATCTGGCAAAGGGAACCAAAGAGGTCCGATAAAACAAGGAGAAGGTAGTGAGAGAAGGGCGGAGAATGTTCCGAAAGGAAGGAAGACATTTGTCATTTGCAACTGCAGGTTGGGTAAGACAGGTCCAGACGAAGAGCCTTTGCATTTATTAGTTAGTACCGGTGACCAGTTGCGCAGCTGCAGCTGGAATAGTGAGGGCGGAAACCTGAGGAGAGTGAGGAAGTAGAGTGAGATTGTGTAGGAAACTTTGGAGAAGTCTGTGTGTGAAGATGAGAGAAGCAGAACAGAAAGAAGAAGGTAATGTACAATCGGGGAGGGGGGGCGGGGTGTCTTTTTTTTGTTCCTTTTTTCTCTTTATATCAGAGTTTAGAATATATTTATATTTTAATAGGAACAATTCATACAGAGGTATAGAGGCAGACAATATAGGTGGGGAGTGGCCCTGGGGAGACTGAACAATTGACATATGGAGTTCCTAACCACATCTGATGTGGACCTGCACTTGAAAGAAAAGGGCGGGTGATTTCTTCCACTGAACTCAGAGGGAAGAGCCAAAGGCTATGCATAGGGTATTAGGTATGTCAATCCTACTGACATGGGGATGTGGTGGAACAGCAGCAGTCAATAGGAACTACAGGAACAAGCCCCAGCCGGTTTGGCTCAGTGGATAGAGTGTTGGCCTGTGGACTGAAGGGTCCCAGGTTCCATTTCCAGTCAGGACACATGCCTGGGATTTCTGGCTCAATGCCCAGTAGGGGGCGTGTAGGAGGCAGCTGATGAATGCTTCTCTCTCATCATTGATATTCCTCTTTTTCTCTCTCCCTCTCCCTTCCTCCCTGAAGTCAATAAAAATATATATATTTTTAAGAAGCTACAGGAACTGTTGAGAAGACCATATGCCATTGGATTAGACCAGATGCTTAAAACCGGCAGAGATTAGCTCGATCCAACAAGGTAACTAATTTCACCTAACAGTAACTCTGGCCTCATTATACATTCATTGTAATATATTAGCATGCTAAAGGACACACTACACACTGGCATGATTGGAAAACTAAAGCCCATATAAGGACACAAAATGGTTTATGGAGCTCCTCTGAGAAATCACCCCTTCCCCAGGAAGATCCTGAATATTCCTCTCCCTCCTTGAATACCCTATACCCCCTCCCACTAAATAACCTCAGTAAAGGAAGCAAATTCCACTGAAGAGAGGCTGCTCTGACTGGGGAGGAGCCACTCTCTGTCTCATTGCTTCACTAATAAACTCACTCTCACTTTAAGGGACCCAAAAAGGTAGAATTGCTGCTGAAAGGTTTACTATAGGGAAAAAAGTGTTTCCCAGAAAGGCAGAAACATCTGAGTAATATGCAGAGAAGGAAGTGTTTTCAAGGACTAATTAACCTGAGACCATAATCAACCACAAGTGCCACCAGGGATCTGTATGGTGACAGCAAGACTGGATGGAAGAGAAGTCCAGTCCTTTTTTAAAAAATAGAAACTTCAATGGAGGTTTCACTTCTCCTCTCAGCTTCCTTTTAGCAAAAATTCTCCGTGAGCAACATTTTATCTCCGAGTCTGCTCCCATAACAGCCATTCCAGCCCCAGCAGATTAGCTTCCCACCCCACCCCCACCTCCACGCACACCTGCAAACACATTCCGAGACCACGTGTGGGACCCCGTGCTCATCTGGCTCCCTTAGTCAGAATCCATGTCTCATTTCTAATTGTATTCACAAGACAATTTACAAATTAATTTACAATAATATTGAATCCCTGACTGTGTGCTCATATATGGGAACATCTGTATATATATTTACTTATGATTTTTATACAAATATTATATTTCTAAAAATAAATTAATAATCTTGAATCTTTATCTGTGTGTACATGTATGTCAATATATGTATATATGTATTTACTTATGCTTTTTATACAAATATTATCTTTCTAAAAATAAATTATATTCATTTAAAATATTCAATTAACAGAAAGTTCAAAGAAATAAATAAAAAATTAGCTGATATACCACTAAGAAGGAATTTCATCATACCATTTGATAAAATTGTAGGAATTTGGTTTTTTAATTTTTATGGAGGTATAATTAACATATAACATTAGATTAGTTTCAGTTGTACAAAATTATTCACTATTTGTATATATTGTGAACTGATCACCACAATAAGTCTAGTTAACATCCATCTCAAGGTAGTTAAAAATTTTTTTCTTGTGATAAGGACTTTTAAGATCTACTCTCTGAGCAACTTTCAAATATGCAACAGAATACAATTAAATATAGTAGCATTTTTTTGTAGATTTCAGATAGGAAGATAAAACAATAAATGAATGATTGAATGGATGTTTGGATAAATGAATGATAGATGGATGGATGGATAGATAGATGAAGAGATAGTAAATGAATAAACAGCCAAAAACTGGATTATTACTTTACTGGAATTTAAGGAAAGAAAAAGAAGATAAAGTACAACTAAAGGATTGTATTTTCAATATTTGTTCACAAAAATATTGTAATTTTAAGATCTCTATAATTAGTATTATGAAAAACATTAAAATGTAGAGATCATTATTTTGGATGTTATCTTTTAACTTTCTGCTATGAAACACTAAGAATTTAGGACATTTCCTTTCATCTTCCCTATTCACATCTACCTATTTTTTAATTGTATTATCATTAACAAGATTTGTAACATCTTCTTCTTGTTCAATAATGATTACACAGTTGTTTAATCTTAGTCTACATTAAGATTAATTCAATGATCTTTTTATATCTGACATTAAATTTTCCCTACTAATGAAATGATCATCTTGTTTGTGCATAAGCATGCCTATGCCTCTTTTAATAGCAATATCTGATAAATATTTCCAAATTTGGGCAGCATTTGTGATGACCTTCCTCAAAGAGTTTCCGTTTATGAAACTTACCTTATCTCAAAAAGCTGCAGACAAAATGCTCTATCTTAATGTTTTCATATTTGGGAAAAATTGGGGAGGAAGTACAAAGTTAAATTGCAATAACGTTTGAAAAATCTATAACTCACATCACGTGCAGAACACAAGCTTTCACTATTCTTCAGACCCAGGAGTTTCTTCATGTTTTCCTTTACGTTTTCTTTTCTCTGGTATCTGAAAGCTTTCTCCTGGTCACACAAAGCCATACTAAATCGGAGGTCCGGGGATGAACTGTATATAAAACAGAGAGACATGAGCGTAGGCCCCCAGCCTTCTTATATATCATTTGGTCTTCCCAGTAGCTACACTGATATAGGCTCACTGCTTCCCTCGAGCCATTTCTTATAGGGAGACCTGAAGCAGAGTATAAAATGATGACTATCTCCAAGCATGTTTCAAGGCAGGTTTTCAGAAAACAATAAGTATGTTTTAGGAAAAAATAAACAAGCCACCAAACAGCTCCTGACCAATTGCATGTTATGATAGTAATAGCACTTTAGGGATGCGCTTCGGAAAAGAAACCTATTTAAGTAATGCTGTTATGAACACAGGAGTGGGTATATTCTTGCTGAGTGGAGTGGGGCAAAAGGGGTGGGGAGATGAGGACATCTGCAATACTGTACATCTGCAATACTGTCCAAAAAAGAAAAAAAAAAAAGGAAAGAATCAAAAAGAACCTGTCTAGATCAATTTGACACAGTAATTAAATTATATACCTTTCTAAAAATATATTGTCTTTAACATTCATAAAAGTAAGCTCTTCCCTTAAGAGATTTAAATTTAAGGCTCATTTCTGTTAATGTAGTATATTTCTTCCTTGTAAACATAGAATGAGAGAAAAAAAAATGTAAGGCCTCCGGACAACGTATTCTATAGTGATATTTGATCATTGCAAATATTTTTACTACAACTTCCCAAAGAATAAATATAGGTAACTCATAAAAGAGTAAGTATGAGTAGTAATGATGAGTAGAAGAATAAATATTTAATTTCATTAGCAAAATTATAAAGTAGAGTTATTATTAAATTGATAATTCAAAAATATTTAAAATATCTACTTTCTACTACTGGAAAAGGTAAAATAACACTGTTATTCTCATGCATATATTTTGAAAATATAAATTTGTAAAAACACTTTTGAAAAGCAATTAGGCAATGAGCACCAAAAATAATTAAAATGTGTATTTCCTTTGACCTAGTAATTCTATTTCTGGATATCTACCTTAAGGGAAGAAACTGAAAAGATCATTTAACTGTATTATCATATAATAAGGTTATTAAATTATACTATATCTTAGCATTGAATTACACATTTATTACATTTTATTATTATGAAGATTATGTAATAAGGTGGGGAAAATAAGATAGTAAATTAGCATTTTTAAAGTCAAGTCTTGGGGTAAACTCTTTTCTATTATTATTATTTATTATAATATGTTAAATTCTAATCACTTAAATAAAAATCTTACCTGCACAGTTGTCTCTGAATCCTCCTCAATTTTTTTCCTTTTCACTCCTCAGAAGTAACTACTATCTTAAATTTGCTCTTTATTTCAATAAATTTCTTTACATTTTTACAATATATATTTATGTCCCTAAGAGTCATTTTTCAGGTTTAATTTTTTTATATAAATGCTGCCAACTGTATGTATACTGCAAATTATTTTTTTCATTGAACATTTTGTTTTTGAGATTCATCTCTGTTTATGTAGCTAGTACTAATTCAAATATTTTTACTATTGTGGACTATTTTCAACATATGAATGTAGCATGATTTGCTTATCCATGAACATTGACGTTGCTTCCAATTTATTTTTAACTATTACAACAGTACCACTATGAACATGTGGTGTATACGTGGAAAAGTTTCCTATAATATATTATCTTTAGGAAAAAAACACCATCTTATTAAATCATAATAGATATAAAGTACTCTTTTCTTCTTTTACAAATGAGTAAAAAAAAAAAGTGATTAGAAATGTTTCAACCATTAACATAATTAGCAGGTAATAGATTTAAATCCAGGACTTCTCATTCTGGGACTCATGCTTTTTGTATTGTACAATGATAATCATTATCTTACACTAACAATAAGAAGCATGATTTTTTAAAGAAATCTATGAACAGAGCAATGAACATAGATGTTTAGAAGATATCAGTATGAAATATCTGGAAGAAAAATTTTAAATGCTGAATAATTTTATAAATATGTTATTTTAGTAACTTTAGTAACTTTATTTCTCTTAGGTATTACCTTTAATTAGTTTGCTTTCTTTTTAAAAATTCTATCTTATATTTAATGGAAGATATTCTATGGGAAATTGAATTTTTCTTTAAAGAAAACATTTCCATTTAAAATCAAGATATAAGTTAACATATAAAAACAGGGTTTGATTAAAGTTCATTGTAAATATATAATAAATTGCTTCTGGACACATATGTACACTACTTGTGATTCTTTTCTGCATCTTTTATAACTGGGTTTTATAATGGTCTTAAATATACCAGTGAAGACCATTTCCCAGGAAAATAAATAGCATTACTTGCATAGTCAAATAAAAATATTCCTAATCTCATGCCAAAATAAATCACTTTTAAGTAAGAGTTAATGTAATGCAAAATGATGCAACACAGTAACGTGAAATGTCCTTTGACACTTCCTCGCATAAACTGAGGGACTGTGGTAATTTATGCCAATCATTTACAAAGTCAACTTGTTCCAGAGATTAAAATAAGAGAAAGAGATGGCTAAACTGAATGCCAGGGCATCATTATCATACATTTGGAAAATCACAAGAGAATGTGACACTCATCTATGTGACATTTGTATAATAAAATGTGTACTAGTAACTTTGGTAAAACGCACTTCAACAGGAAAGTACAAAGAGAGGTTGAGGGAGGTGAGGTCTGAATCCTGCATTGGATCAGAAATCAGCTCATTCCCAAGACAGGCCTGACTCCCCTCAGAGTCACCCTTTGAAAATAAATAAATGACTTTCCAACTTTCATTTCTTAGAACCCACTTTGAAAGAGCAACATCCTTTCATGGAACTTGACCATTTTTAGTCCTGCCGATTACTATGACAAATTGGTCTCAATTTTCAGATTTTCCTCTTTCTAGTTTTCCTGTTCACTTTTGTGTTTTTGAATTTCTATCTAAATCAACAATGGAAAATAGGCTTAAATAACTGTATTCATTGCTATTGGAATAGAAAAATAAGGGAGGACCCTTTCTAAAAAGCCCTTATTTTTGACATCTATTATTTAACCAGCAAACAATGGGAAAATTAATCAAAGAATATTAGATTTATTTTTTAATGTTGTAACTATTAAAAAGGAGCTAAAGAAAAACAAAGTACATTTAGTGCATTTTGATAGCCAAAAAGCTGTTATAATTATTTCATATATTAAAAGTATACTTTTTATTTTATTATGTTTTTAATCATTATTATTGAAAGTATTACATATATCTTCCTGTTCCCCCATTGGCCCCTTCTAGCCCACTCCCACGCCCAGCCCCAGGCCTAAAAAGTATACTTTTTAACAAAATAAATCAATGGAGCTCTCACAATATCTTCCACCCAACAAAATTAATGTGCTTACCAAACTTCAAGGGACATTTCCAAAATCAATTCAGTGACCTGTAAGAGATTTATTAGGTTAGGTCATAAATAGATGTGTGTTACATATAATGCAAACAAAGTCAAAATAATTGTTGAGTGGCAGATTATTTTTAACCTAAACAAAAACCCTAAGAATAAAAGTGACATAGTTCCATGAAGACCTTAAATTACAGGTATATTTCAATAATTTTTTTTACTATTTTTTACAATATAAATCTACTTAAAGTCATTTTTAGCAAACATAAGAATTACCTCTGTATGGCATTTTTCTTCACTCACTAAAATGAAATATAGTTCTACAATCATTATTTCACAGAACATAAAACTTGTCTGAGCTCTAAAACCTATAAAGATGTTGAGTCTATTATTCAGGAGCTGTGCCCAGGCCTCCAAACCAGAGGCTGAAGTGGTTGGAAGATTAAAGGAAGCCTAGGTGGGTATTTGCAACGTGTGCGGGCTGTAGTGAACAAGACAGAACACCTACCCAAGGACCTAGGGACCAACCAACTGTGGTCAGGTCAAGAAACATCTCCAAGTGCAATGTGGGGCTCAGGTTTTTATTTTGTCAACACTATGTAAGCCAGCCAAACTTACGGGAGAACCCCATCCCGCCAATGGAAAAGACAGTACCTAATATCCACAAAGCAGAAGGGATATTAAAAGATGTCTTTCCAATACTATGAACCTATTGTATAGAAAGACCTTATCAACACTCTCCTTGCCATTAGTTACAAATAATCTATATAAATAAAAGCCTAATTGACTATTATGACTGGTAGACTGTTGCTATGATGTACACTGACCACCAGGGGTAGACGCTCAACACAGGAGCTGCCCCCTGGTGGTCAGTGCGCTCCCAAGGCCAACCTCCCATGGTACCTCCCCCATGGGAGCCAGCCCCAATTGGCCCCAATTGGCCCTGATCAGGACTGGGCCAGAAGGCCCCAATCGGCCCGATCACTGGCCAGACCAAGGGACCCCGCCCGTGCACGAATTCATGCACTGGACCTCTAGTGTAACCATAAGAACCAAATGAGAATGTGTTTGGAAGGTTGTTACACAATTGTGAGATGGTGCTATTATTTTTTTTAATATTGGTTACTATAAGAATATAGTTAGAGTTAACCTATTCAATATCTTCAAATAGAACAAAACTAGAATATGCCTCCTCAAACATGAAGAGGATATTTTTAGAACTAACATAAAGTGCAATAGATATTTGGTTTTGTTTTCTTTATGGTTTCAGGGGATTGGAAAAAAACAAACCAGAAGGAGCCTTTCAAAAGGTTATAAGTTCATGCATAATTCTTAGTACTGAATTTTATGAGTAAGAAAAAGGTATTGAAATCATCTGTACAAAAATTTGCCTTTCCCACTAAATTGTAAGTTCTGTCTTATATAGGTCTCTATTTCTAGTTCATTGCACGGTATTTGGCATATAACACATAATCAATAAATACTTGTTGAATTACTGTGCATGTGTATGTGAGAGGAAGAACATCAGGCAACCTTTTCTTAGCAAGAACATCTCATTATTTCTCGAGATAAAATCATGGACTGGCCCAACCCAGATAGTTTTTGTTATGTATGGAACGAACGCTATGAACCTTCATTCATCAAAGCAGCATTTAAATATTACTTTGAAGTTAATAAATCATCAAGAATCCTAATAAAATGGTTTTTATTTTTTAACATACTCAGATGAATCATAGTTCAGTTATAAATAAAAAATGTGAATGACTTCTAAACAATTAATGCAATCACTGTCTGTTCTACTAATGAAAGCACTGCTTAGATCACATCCCAACACATTATGTCTGTTCCCCATTTCAAAATTTCAAATGGAGTCTTTGCCAAAGAGGAAATGAAAAAATATTATAGCCCTAGCCGGTTTGGCTCAGTGGGTAGAGCATCAGCCTGTGGACTGAAGGGTCCCAGGTTCAATTCAGGGCAAGGGCACATGCCCAGGTTGCGAGCTTGATCCCCAGTAGGGAGCGTGCAGGAGGCAGCCAATCAATGATTCTCTCCCATCATTGATGTTTCTGTCTCTCCCTCTCCCTTCCTCTCTGAAATCAATACAAATATTTAAAAAAGAAAAAGAAAAGAATTACAAAGGATGAGATTACTTTAGATGTTTAGTAAGAAAAACAAGACATGGGTAAAAGCATAGTCTGTTGCAATAAATAAATAGGTAAATAAATAGATAAGTAAATAAATACAGGAAAGCTGCTATTAAAATGAGATTAGATTTACTGTTTTTATCTTGAGAGGTCAAAAGCACCATGGGAGAATAGACATTTTTAAAAAACCCACAATATTACAACTCAATATGGAGTTTTCTAATAAATGGAAGATCCAAAGCTGGAATAGGCTTCCTATTCTAAGATGTCACCTCCTAACAGAAAGTGTTCAGAGAAAAGCTGGCTCCCCAACTGGCAAGCCCCCCCCCCCCGCACTTTATTTATTAAAGTACTCAATGCCTGAATATATCTGATGCCTATTTGTCCTCACAACTTAATAAGTACAAAGAAAAATCAACTATGCTCTGTGTCTGATCATTATGTCCCTTCCACGTCCATCCACGTTTCTTGGCTACGTCATTCACAGTCTTATACAGACCGATAAGACTCTTTAAATGGAGGCGGGATGAGAGAAGAGAAGACACAGGATCTTCCTGCCATTTGGAGGAAAACAGGATGTGCTGCCATGGTTCTGGTCCTTACTTCCGCCCGCTGCCCAAGTGGATCACCCACAATCAGGAGGAAGTAGTAAACTCTCCCACTTGGTGCACTCTGTTCAGACATGCTGGGAGGCTGATATTCACCATCTCTCCACACCTTTTACTTGCAACATGTGATTCAGATAAAATAGCCATAAAAATATGCACTTCCTTTGCGGCATTACACAATTATTGTAAACTTCTTCCCACACACTGCATGAAGCATCTCTCCATGTCAGTCAACCAGGCTGCTCATCTTAATCAAGGCACTCAGAAGGAAAGGTGACCAAATTTCCCCAGTTCTCCTCCACCCCATCATATTTAGTTCAGAACAAATGAGAAGAATTCCACCTCTTCTAGGAACTATAAATGCAAGAGCGGGCTGTACTCATTATACATTCTTGTGGGGAAACAACATTCTCTTCTTTGAATTCCAGCATGAGAACAATTGTAGATGCTTGCAAAGGGAGGTGTTTCATTGTGGGGGTGAGGAACTGGAGCAGAGAAACTACTAAAAAAATAAAAACACAAAAAGCCATTTCAGACATAATTAATTTTGAAATTATTTAACCCACTAATTCTTTTGCAAATTTTTCCAGGGTCATTTTGAAACAATGAAGCTAAGGTAATAAGCATAGAGCCTGGCATTAAGAAGGTCCTTTAAAATTATTATTGCAAAAAGATGCAAACAGTTAAATAATTTTAAACCAGATGTGGCTCTAACAAGGAGGTGCACACAGAAATGACAACCCTGCCAATACCAGCTAGGCCACAGCTAAATAAATTTTACATGTTTAAAATTGAGTAAGATACTTCAAAAATCATTTTTAAAATACATATGATTTTCTATAACACTAACGTTTATTCTTTTATTGAGATATAATTGACATAAAATAATATATGAGGTTCAGCTGTATAACATAATGATTTGATATTTGTATATATTGCAAAATGATTACCATAGTAAGTCCAGTTAACGTGTGATTTCCTCATAAAATAAAATTAGTATTTACTACCAGAAATAATCTAATCTATCACCCAAGAATTCAGGATAATTGTGCCTCCCCCCCGCCACCTCCAGCCCCAAATATCCCAGATCATCTTCAAAGACGTCAAAGATTAAAAATACACTCTTCCCTTCTAGCCACGTTCCACTCTATCACACTGAGTTTTCTCCTTACATTGGGTGATAGCTTTCTTTCCTTAATTTAAGGTCCTTTTTCCTTCCCAGTGGACATTGGAGATTCTGAAAGAGCTCGTAATCATTAGCTACCATATGAAATTACAATTTCCTAAAGCACTAATATGTAACCAAAATACACTTTCTTCAAATGGGAATCTCTCAGACGCTCTAGTTTTTCACTCTTTTAAATTTCATTCACTTTCGTCACACCCGTCTGAGCACTTCCCAGGTTTTCTGTATTTCCCATAAGTGTAATCATTTATCCATTTATCCAAAAATGATTCAAGTGGCTGATGTGCGTCAGCCTGGGTATGCAATGGTGTTCTACTCCCTGAAGAAATTTAGGTACAATCATGGACCCCAAGGACACAAGAACATTCTAAAATGCCCTAAAATTTAAAACTTATAAATTGCACAAGTGTCAAAAAAAAAAAAATCACTTAAGCTCCTATTGCTAGTATCCCAAAATAAAAATGCATCCTCTCTTAAAGCCAGGAATTATTGGGCCTACATTTGAACTCTGCTCTATATCAATCTGATGGCATCACATCTTAGCCAAAGATTTCTCAAATTTCTCACAAAATGATAACATTCTCCTGTTTCCCCTCCAAACCCTGCTTTGCCTCATTCTCTTGGGTGAATTGTAGTCTTTGTCTTCACACATCAACACATAGTTTTCCACTACAGTCATCTTGGTATTATCTTTATATTCTGAACTCACCATCAAAATTACCATTTTTTTAAAGCTTTGCCCACTATCTCTTCTATAGAACTATCTTATTCACTTTCAAGTTGCAATCATTAGTAATAATAATAAAAAAAATCAGCCAAAATTAGATATAATAGAAGCCATGAGATATGACCATTTTTAAACACTAACACTAATTTCTCAATAAAGATGGCAAATTGAAACACCATATAATGTAAATTTAGAGGCTACATTCTTCAAAGTATTGGCCAAAACAATCTGATTTTTCATCTAGAGAATGAAGAAGTGCAATTTTTCTCTGTTTTCCAAAAGTGTCCATGCATTAACTCATTTAACCATGACAATCCTAAGAGATAGGCACTATCTATATATATAACCCTGCTTTACAGAGGATGCATAGAAAAAAACAAACAAACTTGTCCAACATCATACAGGGAAGAAGTAGCAGAATCATGATTCCAACCCAGGCATGGCTGTCTGATGCTGAACCTGGGGTCCAAGACAGTGGGTCCCACCAGTGTCTCTCAAAAGACAACTCTGATGTTCGTTCTTCAGTCTCAGGGCTCCAACAAACACAACCTCACCCAGATTTTATACATGCTAGCTGGAAAACCAACCCTGTGGATCTAGCCCTATATTTGGTTTTCTCCTAAAAAAAAAAAAAAAAAAAAATTCTAAAGTTGAGGTGAGTGATAAATCATAGTCTCAGGAAGAGCTGGACCCTTTGTAAATTCCTGCTTCCCAATGTCAGCTGACCCTCACTGCCACTAAGCAATCGTACCATTCAGCTCTCGGTGACACATTAAAGCTGTAAGAAGCTACACTTATTTTCCTCAAGTCACCCTGTACTCCTCAGACTCATCACTTTCCACAGAAGTCTGCTAACGCTGCGTCAACTTTTCGTTTTCCGTATCAAACACTCTCTGCATCGTTTTACCTACTAACTTTTTGCTTACTAACACTTCTGAGAAAGAAGCCAAATCCCGTTTGCCCTAAGTTCCCCATTACCTGTCAAAAACCTTCCATGACTCATTGCTGTCAGTAAGATAACATCCAAATTCCAACATCTTGATTTGAGCTATGCTATTATCTGATCCCCAATGTACCTGTTCTCCCTTCATGCATGAATGTTCTGCTCCATCACGTCTAGACACTGTTTCCCGAACACGCCTGTCCTGTCTGGCCCCGTGACTATGAGCAAAGGCTCAGGCTGCTCTCTCCACTAGAATGGCCTTCCAGCCCTTCAGTGGTCCAACTGCATCCTTCCTTTAAGGACAAGATTATGCCATTGATACCCACTGTAGCCCACAATTGTCCGCTACATCCCCGTCCCCTTGGCCTCTATGTCCTCATCACTTGTCATTCTCCCTATGACCTTTATGTTCCAGCCATACTCTCACCCTTGCTGATAGTCAACATGCCGGGCAAACTCCTTCAGGACCTTTCTGCCCTCAGATATCATCAGGGATGCTTTTCTTAGTCACAGTTTTTAAACTTAACTTGCAACCCCCTTTATTATATATTCTCTCCTCTCCTTCCTGGTTTATTTTGCACTTATTATCACTATCTAACACAAGTATATTTTATTTATCTAGCTTCTTGTTGATCTTACTAAGTAACATAAGTTCCAGGAGGGTGGGAATTCTTGGTTTTGTTCATCGCTGAATAGGAAGTGCCTACAGACTGTCTGCCACTCAGTAGGTGATCAATAGTTGTTTGTGAAATTAGTGAATAATTCCATCTTTTAACTCTTATTGTACAGATCGTCAGCATTATTTACCGGGCACTTTAAAATTTAGTATGCAAATACTACACTCTAGTAAATATGCTGAAGTGTTTAGGGATGAAGCATAATGTCTGCAGCTTGTTTTTAAACACATCAGAAAAGTAAGATGCTTTGACTGATGGATAGATGGAGACATATGTGGCAAAGCAAATACAGTACGATGTTTATTGTAGAGTAAGGGCAGCAATTATAAGCATTTTTAATTTACAAATATTTCAACTTTTTATATGTTTAAAAACTTTAATAATAAAGTTTTTGGGGAAAATACAATATTTTTGAGAGGCCTACCCTGACAATATAAACTTTATTAGTAATTACCCACCAACTGTTCTCTATCACCTCCATTTTATTTTCTTCATAGTATTTATCCTGGCTGATGCTGCGTTGATTATCTCTTTGCTTTTTGTTGCTTATTTGCCTTCCCCATGAATGCAAGCTCCCTGGGAACCAGGACATCATCTATCATGTCCCCTGCTGCTTGCCCATCTCCTAGGACATTGCCTGGAAAATAACACGTGTTTAATAACAACTCACAAGTAAGTAAATCAATGAATGGATGCCTCATGATACTGTTCATTATACTAATTATCAATTTACACATGAATGTCTACTTATTTCCAGATTATTAGTTCCTTGAAAATAGAACTTTTTAAAATAGTTTTCTTAATATGTAGCAAAGTTTTAGGTGCCCAATAAAAGCTTAAATTCTCATATTAAAAAATAATCCATTCACAGTTCAGTATTTTGAAGTTATATAATAAAGATTTTCATTATTGTATTATGATTATTTTGTTTCTATACCCTTAAAATGGGAGGAATCGAAGACTTTGGGATAAAATGTTCAAATAAAGAAGAAAGTATTCTTTCTAGATCACAAAATTTTATAAATTAGAAAAGGTCTTAGAAATAAGTTAATGGAAACCTTCACTTTAGAGCTGAAGAAAGTAAGAATCAGCTAGAAAGAATGACAACTCGAACATCCTAGAGGGAGGTTTGGGTCTCCAGGTTCCCGGTTTCGACCCTAAGGGGGCAGAGCGGGCCCTTGGGAGTCTTGCATTCTCCACTCGAGGCTCCTATTTCTCTTCCAGCTGGCTCCTGGCTACAGAAATCACTCTCTGTTGACTCAGTATTAACTTTTAGATGACAAAATTTTGAAGGAATTTTTGCTAATAATGTCTTGGCTTGAAGAATGTGTTTTTTCACAGCCTGTCCTCTCTTACAGCTTCTATGAACACTGTAGAAGGAAGATTGTCCCCTTCTGAAAGACAGGGATTCAGAAATGAGGAGAGGCTGGATGGCTGGCAGAGGGCAAGACACATGATCTGGGGAAGGTCATGGCTCTCCAACTGGCCATCAGGCATTTACCTTCCCCTCCACTACCAACTGTCATCCAGATAAAAACTGCAAAGGACTTTGGAGAACAGAGTAATAAAAGAAGTTGGCCAGCTCTTTTCTCAGGCACTCTAAGGAAAATAATTACGTAAGCTACTTTAAATTCTGGAATGTAGAAGGCCTTGGGGTTACACACCTAATCTTAGGAAATGACAGGGGGAGAGGAAATGCATGTTTTCCTACAATATCTTTTCTTATAATCAGTCTTTGTGTCATAGACTGAAGGGCGGAAATAACATTATTTTTTGGAAAGGCCAATTCATGCTTACAGAGCCCTCAAAAACTTCACTGAGGATTGATCTCAGCAACATGTCATAGGTAAGGTCTGCGGAAGTTAGCCTTCCACCTCTTTACCCTACTACTCACCAACATGCAGCCGCCAAGCCCTGTAACTTGCCATGCCCAAACTTGCTTTCTATTTTAAGACTCCATGCTTTTGCAGTCTCCTCTGCTTAGAGAGGCCATGACAGCTTCTCTGCCTGCTGAAATTCTACCTTTTTCTCAAAGTATAATAACAGCAACAATAAAAACAACATTTACATAGTACTTACATGTACCAGGAACTGTTATAAGCACTATATGTATGTTTTCACACATCTATGAGTGCATACTATTCATATGTATATTTCTATAACCAATTATTATTATACTAGAGGCCTGTTGCATGAAAAGATTTGTGCAATAGGCCTTCCCTTCCCCTGGCTACCTGCACCGGTTTTCCTTCGGCACCGGGGACCCAGGTCTTCGCTCCGGCCAGAGCCACCTTCAAAGCCTTTGCTGCTCTGGCCAGAGCTGCTTTGATTGCTGCTCCAGCCGGAGCTGCCTTCAAAGCCTTCGCTGCTCCAGCCAGAGCTGCCTTCAAAGCCTTCGCTGCTCCAGCCAGAGCTGCCTTCAGTCTTTGCTCCTTTGCTCCGCCACTTTGAGCCTACATATTCAAATTAACTGCCGTCTTTGTTGGCGGTTAATTTGCATATCTTGCTGATTAGCCAATGGGAAGTGTAGCAAAGGCACGGTCAATTACCCTGTTTGTCTATTATTAGATAGGATATTTACTATAAAATAAACTGTATAGTTAATAAATACATAAGTAACATGCAATCTACATTTCATATAAATTACATTAAATTATATTAGACATGTAAATATATAAATGTAATACAGATTATATGATATATATATACACTGAGTGGCCAGATGATTATGACCGGCCAGATTATTATGACTACCCCATCAGTACAATGAAGTGAATTAGTTATGCAAATAATAATAATAATAAAACCTTGAGAGTATTTGCTTAGGAAGTTTTCAATATTCAGTATTTTGGGAAGTGTCAATGAAGTGTTGATGGGGTGGTCATAGTAATCTGGCCGGTCATAATATCTGGCCACTCAGTGTATATATTATATGTAAATCCTAACTCTTCTATGAAATATTATCTCCACTTTACAGATGAGTAAATTGAGGCACAGAGGAGCTAACTGATTTTCCCAGAATGAAATAGTTGGTAAGAAACAGAGCTGGAATTTACACACCAAAGTGCTTGGCTTCAAAAACCAAGGTATTAACCACTATGTTCATGCTCAACATGTTCAAAATCGCCTAGTGTTGCCGCACTATCCCTGTACTCCTCCTCTCACAACACAGCCTGCCTTTATTTAGTCTTGAAACTGTAGTCTGTACATAAGTCATTGATACTAACCTCACTGTATAGTAGGTTCTTTTCAGCACATGCATATATCTCCCTCATCTACTTCCCATTCCAACCCTCGCCTCAAGTCTTAGCCAGATCAATCAGGCAAGAGAAAGAAATAAAAGGCATCCAAATTTGGAATGAAGAAGTAAAACTGTCACTTTTTGAAGATAATGATTCTTTGTATAGAAAATCCTAAAGCCTCCACCAAAAACTATTAGAAACAATAAACACATGCAGTAATACAAAGTCAATACATAAAAATCTATTGTATTCCTATATACTAACAATGAAATTTCAGAAAAAGAAATGAAAAAGAAAGTGCCAACAAAAAGAATAAAATACCTAGGAATAAGCTTAACGAATGATGTGAAGAACCGATATTCTGAAAACTACAAAGCATTTTTAAAAGAGATTTAAAAAGACACAAAGAAATGGAAAGATATTCTGTGTTCATGGACTGGAAGAATCAACATAGTTGAGGTGGCCATCTTACCCAAAGCAATATACAGATTTAATGCAATCCACATCAAAGTCACAATGACACTTTTTAAAGCAATAGAACAAAAATCATCAGATTTGTATGGAATCACAAAAGACCCTGAGTAGCCAAAGCAATCCTGTGAGGATGGGGGTGGGGGTAGGGGAGAATGAAACCAGAGGTGTCACACTCCCTGACTTCAAATTATGCTACAAAGTGACAATAATCAAAACAGCATGGTATTGACAAAAAAACAGACACACAGACCAATGGAACAGAATTGAGAGATAAGCCACATGAATGTGGGCAAATAATTTTTTTACAAAAGAGCCAAAAATATGCAATGGATAAAAGAAAGCTTCTTCAATAAACAGTGCTGAAAAAATTGGAAAGCTACATGCAAAAGAATAAAACTACGGTAGAGTACTGTTTGTCCCCGTATTAAAAAATTTACTCAAAATGGATCAAAGACCTAAATATAAGACCCAAAACAATAAATTACTAAGAAGAAAATAAAGGTACTAAACTTATAAACTTTGGTCTTAGAGAGGATTTTATGAATTTGACACCAAAGGCAAGGGAAGTAAACACATAAATAAATGAATGGGACTAAATCAAACTGAAAAGCATCTGCACAGCAAAAGAAATGACCAACAGAACAAAAAAGGCAACCAAAAGAATGGAAGAAGATATATGCAAACAACAGCTCCAACAAGGGGTTAATATCCAAAATATATAAAGAATTCATACAACTCAACACCAAACAATCCAATTAAAAAATGGGCAGAGGACCTGAACAGCCACTTCTCCCAAGAACACATACAAAAGGCCAACATGAACATGAATAGATGCTCAACTTCACTAGCTATTAGGGAAATGCAAATCAAAACTATAATGAGATACCATCTCATACCTGTTGAATGGCTATTATCAACAAGATAAGTAATAAGAAGTGTTGGAGAGGGTGTGGAGGAAAAGGAACTCTCATTCACTGTTGGTAAGAATGCAAACTAATACAGCCACTATGAAAAACAGTACGGAGGCTCCTCAAAAAAATTAAGAATAAGGTTACCATTCAACCCAGCAACCTTTTTTCTGGGTATCTATCCAAAAATTTTGAAAACATTTATTCGCAAAGATATATGCAGCCCTGTGTTTCTTGCAGCATTTTGCATGGTGGCCAAGACTTAGAAACAGCCAAAGTGCTCTTCGATAGATGACTCGATGAAGAAGATACGGTGTGCATAAATAATGGAATACTACTCAGCCAAAGGAAAAGATGAAACTGCCATTTGTGACAACATGGATGGATCTTGAAATTATCATGCTAAGCGAAATAGTAGAAAAAAATCAAGAACCATATTTCACTTATATGTGGGATATAAAACTGAAAGCAATGAATGAACAACAAAAAACCAAACTAATAAAACCTCAGACACAGAAAACAGTATGGTGATTACCAGGGTAGCTTAAGGGGGTCAAATATATGATGACGGAAGAATATTTGACTGTGGGTGGTGGCAATCAGCATACAGATGATGTATCGCAGAATTGTAATCTTGAAACCTACATAATTTTATTAGCCAATGTCACTCCAATAAATTTAATTTTAAAAAGCAAATAAGTAAATAAATAAACAAGAATGCAGCAAACCTAGAAACATAAAGATAACAATAACCTCATGAGCATTCAGCTGACCTCTTTATCCTTAGGCTCTAATTATTTGAGGATTATTTAAGACAGATATACTCCTCTACACAGGCTTAATTTATTACTAAACATGTAATTTTTGAATAGTTTGGATGTCCCAACAATTTTCTTTGTGTTCACTCAGTCATTCTCTCTCTGGGTAGCAGTACTCTCAGAGTTTACCTCTTCCTTTATCCTCCCAAATGTTTTGTGTTAAATGTGCCAATGGAGTCCACAGCCATTGCTTAATCTCAGTGTCATCATTTGAAGCAGCAAAAGAGATGAATGTCTTTTGTAGATAATGTCTCAACCAAAGTTCATATATATCAGAATAATAGGAGATTAGGACAGGAAGTAAAAAGCAAAACAAAATATTTTATTAAAAAACAAACAAACATTCTCATAAAGAAATAACTAAATACAGCCCAGCTGGCGTGGCTCAGTGGTTGAGCATCAACCTATGAACCAGGAGGTCATGGTTCGATTCCCGGTCAGGGCACATGCCCAGGTTGTGGGCTCAATCCCCAGGAGGGGGCTTGCAGGAGGTGGCCTATCAATGACTCTATGATGTTTCTATCTCTCTCTCCCTCTCCCTCTCTGAAATCAATAAAGATATTTTTAAAAAGAGAAGTAACTAAACATATACTACATAAATCTTCAAGTATCAAACCCAACTTTCAAGAGAAAATACATTTTATCTGATAAAAAGTTGAAAAATTAATTCTGCTGCATTACTTACTTGGTTGAAAATAAAAGGAACCTCTTTCTTCTCTCCTACTTTCATAGAAGATATGGGAAATGTTGCTGTCCCCAGAGTTTCATCCATAACATAATTAGCATCCATCAATGTGATCTAAAAGAATACAAAAAATAGAGCACACATTTAAGTTTCCCTTGGATCTCTAAAACTTACAGCTAAAATCTCAACCACATTAAAAAAATAAAGTTCTCATATGACGTGTGACAGACATGTAAGATCTTTAATATTCAGCTGGTAACAATATTTGTTTTTTCTTTCTGAATACTATATTTTCAAATAAAATGATAATTTTTTTTTTCATTTTCCTAATTGATCTACTCATTATTGTGTGTTGAAAAATGGAAATTTATTCCCTCACAGGACAAATGCTATTTTGGAATATGAGAAAGAAATTACTATAGAAAATCAATGCAACCTTTTGGGGAAAATTTATTTTACCTTACTTTAAAGGCAATTGAAAATATTTTTATTCTGTTATATTTGGATCCTCATCTTTATAACAGAAAATGTTTTCTCCAGAGCCTATGGGGAGGATAAAAGAGTCTTCTCACTCCTACCTAACTACTGCATTTCCGTTTGGATGCCCATAACTTGATGTGCGCAACCTAGAAGCAGGTCTGCTATGCTGCCCAGCTGAACTGCGCTATATCCAACTGAGGAGAACGAAGGCAAGAAGGGGACAAACTCAAGCATCAACTTCAAATGAATGCTGACCATCTAACAGGCCCCAAAGGATTCACTTACCTCCAAAACATTTTCCTGATTAGGATCCAAAATAAATTCAAAGGTCTCATTCCACACTGGGTTTATGTCATTATTGAAGTGTCTTGTTCTCTTCCTGCTGTCAGGGGTTGAGGAGATGAAAAGCTCCACGTAGGGATCTGGAGTGTCAACTGCAGACGTTAAACACAAGTGAGAAGGAGGCAAATGTGATTCATTTCCTAATTTGTTTTTATTAATACGTCAGGTTATTTTCAATGAATCTGCAGGAAGTATTCAAAATGTCTAAAACAAGATAGTACATAATAGAAGAGCATCATAGGTTATATACTTTTTATATATTATGCCTCTGCCCTCCATAAGAGTCCCATAAGAGGGATTCATTTTTCGGTGACTTATTCAGAATTCTTCCATCCACTTAGTCAACATCTCAGTCCAACTATAGTCAACTATAGTCAACATCTCAGTCCAACTACTAGACTTAAATTTTCTCTGTATATACACCCAGCAAGACAAATGAGCCTGAACTTTAAAATATTGATCACTCCCTCTTTCCTGATTTCAATGAATCCTTCATTATCTTACAGCATTACACACACTATATTTTATGGATGAAATTATAACCTGTCTTTTCCTACAAGACAATCAACAACTTGAGGGCAAGGACCCAGTCTTGCTCATCTTTATAGCTTTAGAACCTCACAACTATCACAATATTTGTCTCCTAACTTAAGGACTCAACTTTTCTTTTTAACACAGCCTTTCTCATGTGACCATTATAATTCATAACCACAAAAATAAATAATTGAATATGACTGCTAACATCCCTGTTAAGCACTTTACACACATTAGTCTCATTCAAACCTCACTAAAGCATGATAAGGTAAGTTCTTTGTTTTAGCTCTGAGGCAACAGGAGCTGAGAGCTGGTAGACAATCTATTCAGGATCACAGAGCTAGTAAGTAGCCGAGCAAGACCTGACAGCGAGAATCATTCTCTTCATGACACCATGCTCCTACCGTTAAAGATGAGATCATAGGGTATGGATGGCTATGGAAAGAGAAACTGGACTCAGAGTTTTAGAGAAGAAGAAAACAGGTAAGGGGTAGGGAGGGAGAAAAAGTGGTACAGAGATTCACACAAAAAGATTCAAAAAATTGAAAACCAAGGAAAAGCAAAAATAATGGTTCTGATTCATGATTGGTTTTCAAATAAAACTTTTTTAAAAAGTACATGTTGCCCTAGCTGGTTTGGCATCAGCCTGCGGACTGAAGGGTCCCCAGTTTGATTCCAGTCAAGGGCACATCCCCAGTAGGGGGCGAGCAGAAGGC
The DNA here is from genome assembly GCF_964212035.1 of Myotis nattereri. Classification (NCBI taxonomy): domain Eukaryota; kingdom Metazoa; phylum Chordata; class Mammalia; order Chiroptera; family Vespertilionidae; genus Myotis; species Myotis nattereri. Next base: position 26,969,236 of record NC_138093.1, on the reverse strand, counting down.
AGCTGATCAATGATTCTCATCATTGATGTTTCTCTCTCTCTCTCTCTCTCTCTCTCTCTCTCTCTCTCTCTCTGCCCCCCTCCCTCTCTCCCTTTCTCCTTCCTGCCCTCCTTCTCTGAAATCAATAAAAAAATATATTTTTAAAAAGTACATGTTATCCCTCAACAATAGTTATGGTTACCAAATGATGTAATCAATTCCCCTTTGCTTCATTTTTAAACATATGCATATAGACACAGAGCTGCTTTATGCAGTCATTGTATTTTTTTAAGTGTGCTTTTTTTTTTTAACTATAATGTGGAAATATCTACAAATGAGGTGTAAGCATTTGGGGAAGTTTTTAATTTAATTTTCCCACGTGGAGCTTATGCATCATTGGTCAAGGGCAGCTGAGTCTCAAAAGCAAGAGTGCAATATAAATGCCAAAGGTGCTGGTTAATATACAGACCCCTGATCTTTATCTCCTAAGACCCATAATCAGTAGCTCTGTAGTGGGACTAGGGATCTGCATTTTAAAACAAATATTCTAGCTGATACTGTTGTAAGTCCTCTTCTGTTCACACTTTTGATATCCTATTTTAGAGAAATAAGTAGACATTGAAATTGTATTATGTACTTGCTTATTTTGTTAAGATATAATTGACAATAACATTGTGTATATGTAAGGTGTACAATGTGTTGGTTTGATATATTTATATAATGCAATTTCTAACCCCTTATTTATGATTTCACTTTCCACATTTTCAGTTCCCCACAGTTAATTGCAACCCAAAAAAACGAAATGGAAAATTCCGGAAATAAACAATTCATAAGTTTTCAATTGCACACCATTCTGAATAGCGTGAGGAAATCTCATACTCTGCTGCTCCATCCCACCTGGGAAATGAATCATCCCTTTGTCCAGCACAGTCACAGTGTGCACACGCCCCACCCCTAAGGCACTTAGTAGCCCTTGGTTATCAGATCAACTGACATGGTCCCGCAATGCTTATGTTCAAGTAGCTCTTATTTTACTTAATAATGGCCCCAAAGTGTAAGAATAGTGATGCTGACCATTGGGATATGCCAAAGAGAAGCTTTAAATTGTTTGCTTTAAGTGAAAAGTTATGCATGTACATATAAGAAAAAACATAGTATATATAGAGTTCAGTATGATCCACCAGTTTCAGGCATCTGCTGAGGTTCTTGGAGCATATCCCCATGAAAAATGGAGGATTACTGCATCTCTCAAGAGGATCATAGGAGAGAAACTAGAAAACACGAAGACTGAGCAGGAAGGGTGGCAAAGGGCATGGGCCAGAGCAGAGAAGGACTATCCACCTCCTCCACCAGGTGATTGCACCTTCCCCATCCTTCCACCATGTCACCAGTGCTCCGGTTGCAAACCAGAAGTAAAATTACATGTTTAGAAGAGCAAGTGGTAGAAGATGATGAAGAAAAATATTTTTCCACTTTTGATTAGAAGTAAACATGTGCTTTTAAAGAGAATATTCAATTGGCACTTTACATTAAATGTACAAAACGTAGCTCCTCATCATTCCATTGGCCTGGTTCTTTCTCATGGGACTAATGCTGCTAATCTAGTTCCCTGAAATATTAGAAAAAATGAAACCAAGCAAAAAACAAAAAATGTGTGGGGCAAGGAGTGGCACGAAGATGGTAAACACCATTCATTCATTCAACAAATATTTGAATGCCTACTGTACGCCAGGCACTGCTCATCAAGGAGCACTTTGACTGGGAGCCAAACACAAAACTGCAGATCTGAATTATGGAAGTGAGTCAAATGCTAATAGCCTAATTTTAGAGGCAAGGCTAAATGGGAGACAAGTAGGTACATTAAGCCAGTGACTAGTAACTCAGTCACCCAGATTATTAAACACAAATAAACTCCAACCATACGTGGAGGAATTGCCTTTTGAGGCTTGGTCTTCATTTGAATCTTGGAAGAGGTGAAGGGAGAGGTTTCCTGGGGCCAAATAAGAAAGAGAAAGCCGAAAGTGAAGTTCCTTGGGAGGAACCGGAAAGGAAAAGAATGCACATGTTGAAGTGGCGTAAGTCACCCAGTGATAGAAGCATCTTCTCAGCCATTCTGGCCTCTCAGTGAGTCATACGCTCTAGATGCCAACACTATGTTTATGTGTCAAAACATGAACGAGCCTATTTATTTATTTATTTATTTATTATTTATTTTTTATTATTGTTATTTATTATCATTTATTTTTTAGAGAGAGTGAGAGGGGAAATAAAGAGAGAGAAACATTGATTGGTTGCCTCCCGCACATGCCTCAACTAAGGCCGGGGAAGAGCCTACAACTGAGGTACATGCCCTTGACCACAATCAAACCCAGGACCCTTCAGTTCATGGGCTGACATTCTATCCACTGAGCCAAACCAGTCAGGACAATGGGACTTAAAAAAAAAAATTTGAAATCCTCAAAGCTGTCACTTTGGACTCTTATTTTTACTTTTAAATAAAGTCAATATTCTAAATTTTTTCCTCACTAGTGCTAGTATTTCTAGTTCCTCCTCTTGCTTCATTAACAAGAGATTTCAAAGTTAAGACATCAGAGGGTGCTGGGCAGCCAAATATCACTGACAGCTGCATACTTTGATGCTGCCACCTGCATCATTGCTAATCTGTGCTCTCTGAGAAACAGCGGTAGCAGCGGCAGGCACTGCAGGATGCAAAGAAGTTTAAGAGGCTAGTTTAAAATTGGATTGCCATAATCCTATAGCTCATTTCCTTTGTACTAGTATAATCTGTAATCTTCATTGGCATGGTAAGATGTGACAGCTTTGAAAAGGGAAAGCAGCCCATTTCGACAGCAAAACTTAGCCCAATGCTTTAGAAAAATTCCTAGATATGCATTAAGGAAAAGTCAAATGTAGATAAAGAGAGGTGGTTCCCCCCCCCCACTCCGGTTTATTTATTTCATGGCTTTGTGAATCAATGCCTTTGGGTAATTGGGGGTTTAGTCATGGCTTCAGCTTTACCTTGATTAGTTCCAGCCAAACCGGTGGTAAAGCAAAGATGAAATCTGTAGACAAAGTCTTTTATCTAAATCTTGCTGAACAAAAATGTTGGGGGTGTGGGATATAGGTCATTGTGGATCCCACACGATTCCACTATATGCATCGGAGTAGCTTCCGAATTCCAGGTTTATAAAACGTTTCATAAACCTCACTAACTCAAGAGCATCCTAATTAATAACAGGTCCATTTGTCAGCTTTGCTTGAGAAATATATATTATATGATTAAAAGCTGATGGCAACTTCTAAACTCCAAGTTCTCCAAGCAACTTAAACCCTTTGCTTCAAATAAAGATGACCCATAACCTGTTATGATTATTGTGTTAAACAGCAAAAAATCCCTATAGGAAAAGTCTTCCCCAAATTCAAACCCTCACATTCTGTTAGCTATGGTACTCAAATGGAAAGCTTAAAGCAGTGTTTCTCAAAATGCAATTCACTAAACTAACTTCACAGAATCACCTGCGGTGTTTCTTCCATCAGTCTTCAGCATGGGTTTGCAAATGCATTCATTATTTAACAACTTAGCCAGGTAATTCTCGTGCACACAAGTTTTTTAAAAATTGGATTTTAAAGTATTTTATTAGAATCAACTAAAGAATGATGGCATAATAACACCCACTAAAAAGTAGAAACAATTTACCATTGAAAAGTCAACAGCCTTACTGGCCTTCTGTCCTGGAGTTATTCTGCTCATAGACTATATTAAGCAAGCCCAGTAATTCACTTCTTTTTCTCTCCAACCATTAAATACATTTTCAAGTGGCCACATGAAAAAAAATCCAAGAATAAAGTTCATGTGGGTGTGTTAGTTGGAAATCTGTTCAAGTTGATGGGCTGATAGTCAAGCTTTCTGCTTCACTTACCATCAGAGTAGAAATGCCATAGTGAGACCAAAAATTAAAGAGCCATTTGTTGAAAGAAATGCCTCTGATACTATTCTCCAATGTACTCACTCCTTTGAAATATCTATGATTTCATGATCATGGTAATTACATGGGAAACTTAAAGCTTCTAAAGTTAAAGGTTTAAAAACGTAAAGTTTTTATGATTGCCAACCTCCCTGTACTAGGTTCACTGAGGTGCTGGCAAACACCCTAGGAAAATGGTTAACCCTACTATAAAAGCATACATTTCAAAAACAGTTTAGTTCTTTTTTAATGTAAAGTTTTTATTAAGAGAGGATACATTTAGTAAAGTTAGAAGATTGTAGCTGTGCACTTACTGAATTTTCATAAAGTGAACTCACCCATGATATCATCACCCAGACCGAGATATGGATCATTACCAGCCCTCTAGAAAGTTCTCTCAAGTCCCACCCCCAACCCCGCCCCGAGGGGTGAACACTCCCCTGCCACCTATCGCCATAAAATATTTTTACCTGTTTTTTATCTTTACATAAATAGAATCAGTATATATTCCTGGGTCCTGCTCTTTTGCTCACTATTAAGCCTGTGAGATTCATCCATATTGACACATATATTCACTACTTTGATATAAACTGTTCCATTGTATGAATGTTCAATAAAATGTTTATCCAGCCCTGGCCAGTCTGGCTCAGTGGATAGAGCGTCAGCCTGTGGACTGAAGGGTCCCGGGTTCAATTCCAGTCAAGGGCATGTACCTTGGTTGCAGGCACATCCCCAGAAGGGGGTGTGCAGGAGGCAGCTGATCGATGTTTCTCATCGATGTTTCTAACTCTCTATCTCTCTCTCCCTTCCTCTCTATAAAAAAAATCAATAAAATATTTTTTTAAAAAATGTTTATCCAGTCCAGCCCTACCACTGTGGCTCAGTGGTTGACCTCTGACCCTTGAACCAGGAGGTCGTGGTTCAATTCCTGTTCAGGGCATATGCCCAGGTTGTGGGCTCGATCCCCAGGAGGGGGTGTACAGGAGAGCGGATCAATGTGATTCTGACCATTGATGTTTCTACCTCTCTCTCCCTCCCCTTCCTCTCTGAAATCAATAAAAAATATATTCAGAAAAAAGAATTTGGCTTGTGCACATGATGAAGGCACTGACTCCCAGGATTCTCTATGCTTCCCTTTATCTAGGGCAGTGGTTCTCAACCTTCTGGCCCTTTAAATACAGTTCCTCATGTTGTGACCCAACCATAAAATTATTTTCGTTGCTACTTCATAACTATAATGTTGCTACTGTTATGAATCATAATGTAAATATCTGATATGCAGGATGGTCTTAGGCGACCCCTGTGAAAGGGTCGTTTGATCGCCAAAGGGGTCGCAACCCACAGGTTGAGAACCGCTGATCTAGGGGATCTTGCCCAACAAATTTTAACTGATTTGGTCCTGAAACCCAGCTTTTTTGTCCCCAAGTCCTTTTGAAATTGCCAAAGCTCTGGTTTTCTCTGCCTCTTCCGTGCTTGGCTACTTCCTACATCCCTATCACCCCCCAACCCTAGCTAGACTCAGCAGTGGTCAGAGGGGAAATGGCGTGCAGAACACTACTTCAGTGACTTCTCTCCCTGAGATCTTGGTCCCTCAAATCCCAGTTCATTCAGCAACTTTCAATCCTTTGGACACTTTTAGATTAATTTAACCTATGTTTTCTAAATTGCTCTTTGCGGAAATGAGTGCTCTGCTATCAATTATTTTATTTTTTTTTAATGTTTTTATTGATTTTTTAAAGTTAAATCTTTATTGTTCAGATTATTACAGTTGTTCCTCTTTTTTTCCCCCATAGCTCCCCTCCACCCGGTTCCCACCCCAACCTCTGCTCTTAACACCCCTCCCCCCATTGTCCTCATCCATAGGTGCACGATTTTTGTCCAGTCTCTTCCTGCACACCCCACATTCCTTTCCCCCTGAGAATTGTCAGTCCACTCCCTTTCTATGCCCCTGATTCTATTATATTCACCAGTTTATTCTGTTCATCAGATTTTTTATTCACTTGATTTTTAGATTCACTTGTTGATAGATATGTATTTGTTGTTCATAATTTTTATCTTTACCTTTTTCTTCTTCTTCTTAAAGAATATCTTTCAGCATGTCATATAATACTGGTTTTGTGGTGATGAACTCCTTTAGCTTTTTCTTATCTGTGAAGCTCTTTATCTGACCTTCAATTCTGAATGATAGCTTTGCTGGGTAAAGTAATCTTGGTTGTAGGTTCTTGCTTTTCATCACTTTGAATATTTCTTGCTATCAGTTATTTTAGTCTGATGACCATTCAATGAGCTTTTTCTCAATTTTCAACTTTATTTAGCATATATGCAACATCTTTGGCAATTCTCTCCTTTTGTGCCCAAAATATCATATTTTGTGAATCCCTGATTCTCTAGAATCTAGAGTCTAGATGTTTCCTCGTTGTATCTTTTATCTTTTGTCTTTTATCATTGTAACTCCCTCCCTCTTTCAATTTACACTAAATTGTGGACTTTCTCTTCTTATCTGTTAAAGGTCTTTATTAGAAAAAGGAGGCGAACCTTTTAAAAAAATGTAATGTTCATGTAGTCAAAAACAATTTGAAGCCCTAACCGGTTTGGCTCAGTGGAGAGAGTGTGGGCCTGCGGACTGAAGGGTCCCAGGTTTGATTCCGGTTAAGGGCATGTACCTTGGTTGCAGCACATCCCCAGTGGGGGAGAGGGGGGGAGGGTGCAAGAGGCAGCTGATCGATGTTTCTCTCTCATCGATGTTTCAAACTCTCTACCCCTCTCTCTTCCTCTCTGTAAAAAATCAACAAAATATATTAGAAAAAAGAAAAAAAAGCAATTTAAAGAGGAATTATCACATTTATGTAGATAGTCTGAAGAAACTGGATATGCACACACACACCCCCCCAGTAGCAACTTAAACCCTTTGCCTCAAATAAGGTCCAATGGCAGCAACAATCCTGTAATCTAATTAATCTCAGATCCTTCATAAGCCATCATCTTTAGGTTTAAATGACAGCCATCATGCACTCCATTTCCTCAAGGCTGCAAGGAGGAGGTGGCACAAACACAAGAAACACAAGATTCCTAATTACAGGTCCATATATAATCTCATGCTGAGTAATGCATTTGAAAGAGGCTCCATGTTTTATAACCATTCTGAATCTTTAAAGAAAATCCAAAATTGGCTCTGGCTTGTGTATAAAATATTGTCTCTCTAAGCCACTTCTGTGAGCCCCACCTCTACTCTGAGATCTTCAATCTGCTCTTGAAAGCCTTAAAAATACCTCGCATACCTAGTAAGTACCTTGAAAATACCTCACAGGAATGTATTTTCCCCATCTTCCTTTCCTTAAATGTATAACAAAAGAAAACCAAAGCAAAATACCAACCCAAAATACTAAAAGTAAAACATTGTACTTTTCCCCAGTTTCCCTATTTTATTTAGTGGCACCATCATTTCTAGTTGCCATGGCTAGAAACATGAGCGTTGTCCTCTTTTCCTCATGGCTCCCAAGTTCAATCTGTCTCCAGGTTGTACTTACTTCACTTCTAACACTTGTGCCTATTTCACCTCTGGCTCCTCAGTTCCTCTTGAATTATCACTGGCTCGTTTCAACTAAGCACCACTCCTCACCTGGACCATTCATAGAATCTCATAGTTGCTCATTTTCTCACAGTGGAGCCACTTTCCAATATGCCACCACCACTGTCTTTGGGAAACACACTTTTGACCTTCACTGCCTCTGAAGGCAGGCTTAACCATGGTGAGAAAGCCCTGGAAGGGCTCCCACCACCAGACCCCGGGTCGCCCGCAGTCAGTGATCCTCCTGCACCATGCACTTGAATGCCACTCTCCAAGTCAACACGTAGGCCAAGCAGCATCTCCAAAATGCACACATTCCAAACATTTCACACAGTCATCTTGAGGCCAGAAGCCTTTGTTCTGCCTAAGGGAACATTGCTTCTCTTTTACTTGAGCATATCTATGTTTTCTTCTGCCGTTTTAGCTGATAACTAAACATTATTCAACATGTCCTTGCCCTCAGAATATCCAAGATAAGCATCCACAGACTGTACACTTAGAGGATGAGTGGAGTGACATGTTCTCTCTCTGTTTTTCTTATCTAGTTCACACACCCCGAGTCAACTAGCTGTTCTGTTTTCCTATCAGGTAAAACCGCCCACTGTAAACTATATTCCCTAGAGGCCTCATCTATATCCATCCGTATAAAATGAAAATAATTGCACTGAAAGCCTCAGATTGCTGAAACTGAGACTCAGAGGCACTTAGCAAGTTGAGTAAGGTCGTTAACTTCGTCTTTTTGAAGCCAAATTCCTGCCCCTTTATCTATACCAGTGATGGCGAACCTATGACACGCGTGTCAGAGGTGACATGTGAACTCATTTTTTTGGTTGATTTTTCTTTGTTAAATGGCATTTAAATATATAAAATAAATATCAAAAATATAAGTCTTTGTTTTACTATGGTTGCAAATATCAAAAATTTCTGTATGTGACACGGCACCAGAGTTAAGTTAGGGTTTTTCAAAATGCTGACACGCCGAGCTGAAAAGGTTCGCCATCACTGATCTATACCAACACTTATTTCTGCCTCTATTATACTGTAAACTCCATGATGACAGGAACCAGACCTTTCCTATTCACTACTCTGTCTAAGAGTCTAGCACAAAGTCTGAAACATAATAAATATTATTGAAATAATGGATGACGGGCTAGCCTCAAGCAATACTGTAGAAGAGGTGACCTTTATCGTAGGCACAACAGTCACCCCTCTCTAACTTCTTTTTACTCTTAGACAATATGCCCCCACCTTCCAGGCTCTTTGTCCCACTCCATTTATTTTTCTTCTAATATATATCTATGCCAGTTATTTCTTCCAAGTGCATTTGTATTTAAGCTTTATTTTCAAATAATAAATGCACTTTTACAATCCTCGAGTCCCAGTTTGCCTCCCTTCATAACGCTAAGGAATAGGGTAGAGTGCTGAGGTACTTGTTTATAGATGGCAGACCCTGCTCCCTCCAGAACTGTTCCATGCTTCTATGTCTCTGGATCAGAGTTCATCAGTTTATTTTGTTCATTAGACTCCACATATGAGTGAGATCATGTGACACTTGTCTTTCTCTGACTGGCTTATTTCACTTAGCATAACAGTCTCCAGGTCCATCCACACTGTTGCAAATGGTAAGAGTTCTTTCTTTTTTACAGCTGTGTAAGACCCAGAGACACAGAGGCCTGGAACAGACATCAAACCTCAGGGGAGGTTGGGTGGGTGGGAAGAGATCAACCAAAGAACTTGTACGCATATACGGGTGACCCATGGACATAGACAATAGGATGGTGAAGGCCTGGGGTGAGGGGTGGGTATGGGCTAAAGAGGTCAATGGGGGGGGGGGGGGGTTAGGGGGGAGCAATGTATGTAATACTTTCAACAATAAAGATTAAAAAAAAAACAACACCTGGAACTGTTATGGCTCCAGATGCGGATGGGCAGTCCCTGCAAATTGCTGGACATACAGCAGCTGGAAGGCTTGGTGAAGAATTCACTGCGGTTTAGTAAAACACAACTTTGGCAGTGAGTCTGTATATACTGAAAAGAGAAGAGCAGTGCCTTTACAAAACCAACAGCACTGTCTAGGAACTCAAATAATCAAAGGATACTTTTCTCATTTGAAGTACAAAGCAGTTTTATCAACACTGTTGTGAAATTGTTCTACCAAGCAGCATCTCCAATTTGAACTCTTTTTTTTAGTTTTCCTCTTTCTCACAGCCTCAAATCTAGATTATTGTTATCTCAGGTCACATGTCTCCTTTGGTAAAGGGACATGAAACTACCAGAATGTACCACCAGCTAAATGGATGTTAGGGGAAAAGACCAATATCATCTAGTACTCTCAATTGACTTAATGCATTGACTTAGTACATTAATGAAGTGGGCTACCACCTGGCATACAGTAAAAATTACAGTGTATTGTAAAAAATGCTGATATTCATGAAAAAACAGAGAAAGATATATTCAAAACAACACAAAGAAAGGAAAATGTAGATCTAAAACAGAACTGAATTTTTTGTTTTTGCCTGTCCTGCCCTTTTATTCAAATCTCAATGATACCTTTTTGGGAAAAAATAAAAATACCTTTCATATCTGTATCTATGCCTGGAATGTTTTAAATGTTTATAATTCAAGGATGTTTCTTGGAATCTGGTTAGGTTGGAGAAGTAATTCTGCAGAAGTGCTTATTTAATATTATAAAACATGTTTATATTATTAATTTTACATATATGGATTTAACTATATATGGGCATTACACTCTATGCAAAAGTAACTTCATTTTCATTAAAACCTTGAGTTCTCAAGCTTGGCATTACTGACATTTTGAGCTGAATCATTTTTGGCTCTGGGGTCCTGTCTTTGGCTTCTCCCCATTAGATGCCAGTAGTGTCCCCCAATTATGACAACTAAAAATATCTCCAGATATTGCTGAATGTGCCCTGGGAGATAAAATCGACCCACAGTTTAGAACCACTGCACTAAAGCAAGGCACCATCCTCACTATCCGACATTTATCCACTAGCATAAACCATTATGAAATAGCGAAGTTCCCTAAGTAATGTGTATTAGACATACTAAGTCAATCCCATTTTTACAACCTTTTCTTATGATTTTCCCCAAATTGAAATGTCCCACATGCTTCCACATATGAAAACTCTAAGTTATAAAACTCTTAATATCTATTCAAGTGGCAAAGTCTTCTTAGAAGCTTATTGCCAACAATTTAAAAATCAGTGATACTGTATAATCTAAATGCACAATTTCTGAGTATATACTCTCTTCGGGTGGTTTTCCAAAAATTTATTTTCACCCATTTCATCTTCCCAACTAGACCATCAGTAGCTCAAAGGCAAAGTTGCTGTACAATTAGACATGAGGGTGAGACACGTGTCAGTTGTAGCCCTAAAACATAATAGCTGTGTGATTTGGATTTTTTACTTAGTGTCTTTAAATAAATTTCTACATCTGTAAAATTTAACAATAGCACATATCTCATTGTGTTACTGACGTGAATAAATGAAGTATAATATAAAGTCCTAAGAACTCTGCTTAGCATTTTGTTTATTTATTTAACAGACATATTGCATACACTAGGTGCCAAGTACTTTTCTAAGCACTCCATAGTCTCACTTCATCCTCCTAAAACAAAACCTATGAGGAAGGTATAATTATTACCCCCACTTAACAGTGGAGGAAATTAAGACCTAACTTGCCCAAATTCATGTGCTTAATAAATAATGGGAGAGTTGAACCCAAGCAAGCCAGTTTCAGAGTCCTTGCTCTAACCATTAGAGACACTTCCCTTTGGTATGAAATAGGCACTAAATAAAGTTATTTGCCATAAGTACTATGTTTGTGTCTGTTGCAATTCTTTAAGGCAGAGAATGAACATTAAGTGCTTAGCAGATGCTCAGCATTTATTGATGAGATATTAATAACAGAGCCTTGCTGGAATAAGCACTGTGTTATATTTCTCTAACATTTCTTTTCCAAATTTCAAAATCATTATTTCATTTTGCATCTGGAGATTTGTATTACCCCTGTACACAATTTCAAATCATTTTGCCGAGAATTTTATCTAAAATATTTCATAAAAAACATATTAACTGAGGAGTGAGAATCGAAAAGTGCTTCTAAGGAGTCAGTAAAATTTACAACAACCCTCTGACTCAAGCTCAGTGGGCAAATTAAATTAATTATTTCAATCTTGATACCACACAATTTTTATTTTTAATAAAGTGTTAAAGTATATTAAAATAGCATATAGTTTTCACATAAATGCTTACGTTTTTAGAACAGCAGATGTGTCCCTTTCTTAAAAAAAATTAACCTATTTTTAAATTTAATATCATTAGATATTAATCTTACCTTTTCAATATAGAAATAGTATGTGATTTTTGGCAAAGAGAATTTACTTAGCATATGAAAAGTGGCTGCATATCACTCAGCTTTAAATCAAGGCTTTCCTTCACTTGATAGAACATTAACATGTGAAAGTATATATGTGAAAAATATAAAAAGTATTTTAAGATGAAGAAGCTCAAGTATAAAACATAAATGTAATGATTTAAATGGGTAGGATCCATCACTGATTGGTCTTGGAAAAAAGAGAGAGAGAGAGAGAGAGAGAGAGAGAGAGAGAGAGAGAGAGAACAGGTGACTCATGTCCCTGTTAGTGTGGTGATGTTCTCTTTGTTTTGACAAGAACCTGCTTTTATTATCTCAACAAGGCATTGCTACCAAATATACAACTGGAATATAGCTCTGTTTATTTATTGAATAAATGTGGTGAAAATCCACCCAGTGATCAGTTGATATTATCAAAATATCACAGGACAGTATTATTCACTGTATTCGCCAGACCAAAAGAATACAAATACACACATGCAAAGCAAATCACAAAATCTAATAAAATTTAAATAGAGAAGAAAAGGACTAACTGTACTCATAAAACTGTTTTACAACTTAACAAACTATATAACATTCTACATCAGTGAGGAACAGTTGTGCCTTCTTAACACATTTATTTCCCTACTACATAAGTACAAGATATGAGATGAGAGATAGATGTGTGTTCTGGAACACTTTACTCATTTTAAAATTATCTTTTATAAAAAGCCCAGTGGAAAATTATTTCGTTATACTTAGAATTTTTAAAATCTGGGGTGGGTACTCAAAATATTCCAAAAATGTTAGTAAACCAAAACTCATGTTCCATCAGAACCTGAGGGCTAATGCTAGGAAAATATCTGATCCAGAAAAGGTATACTTAAAGGTGGCAGGTGGCTCGAGGCCAATAGCAGTGCCATTTATTAAAAATCATTTGACAAACCATAATTAATCCAAAAGAGATTACTTAGGTTAATTCAAAAATGTCACAAAGTTTCTGTCCATTGAAACCCAGGAAAATTCTAGAAAGCTATGGGTAGACATAACCAAAGGTATTTGTACTCCAAGAAATGAAGTACAAAATAATTTTTTTAAATTCTCACTCTAGTAAGGCAAAAAAAAAAAAAAAAAAAAAAAAAGAAGAAGAAGAAGAAGAAGGAAGCACTATCCAAGAAAAAAGATATAATTACATATACTTTTATTTATCCAAAGTTCTCTGAGATCTTATTATTTTGCCAGACTCAGGCTAAGGGTCTATTTTCTAAAAAGTGAGTAAGATCATACTCTGTTAACTATATTGTTTCATTCCAATGAAAGAAAGCATATTCTGATCTGGCTGGGAGTTGTATGCGCAGGCACCTGGGCGCTAAGGGGACTTGGGAGTTAACCATGAAATGCAGTCTATTCTCATCCAAGAATTGCCTATCATCATGGAAAGATTAATAACCTTGCTGCCAAAAGAAACAATGGAGTTCCCAGAGGCGCCACCCTGCCCAGGACTGCCTGTAATCTGTAACCATTCTACCCATTTTTATTTCTTGTGCCTACTTCCCCATGCCTAAAATACCCATTCTTATTCCTTTTGCCTACTTCCCCATGTAATCTTTATCCTTCTACCCCATATAAGCAGCTGGCTTATGGGCATGCAGAGCATATTTTCATGGATGACTTGCTGCTCCCCAATACTGCAGGCATTCTTGGAATAAATGCTCATATGTGATTATAAATAAACTAGGGGCCCGGTGCACGAAATTCGTGCACTGGGTGTGTGTGTGGGGGGGGGGGGGAGTGTCCCTCAGCCCAGCCTTCCCCCTCTCACATACTGGGAGCCCTCAGGCGTTGACCCCCATCACCCTCCATTCTCAGGATTGGCCCCTTGCCCAGGCCTGACGCCTCTGACAGAGGTGTCAGGCCTGGACAGGGGACCCCCCTCTCCCCCCGATCACTGGCTCTGACCCCCGCCCAGGCCTGAGGCCTCTGGCCAAGGAATCATGCCTGGGCAGGGGACCCCCCGCCCCCCGCCCAGGCCTGATGCCTCAGCCAGAGGAGTTGACCCTCATCACCCTCCGATCACCAATCACCAGATCGGCCCCTTGACCAGGCCTGAGGCCTCCGGCAGAGGTGTCAGGCCTGGGCAGGGGACCCCCAGCTCCCCGTGGTTGCAGGCTCCGCCCCTGCCCAGGCCTAATGCCTCTGGCTGAGGCGTCCGGCTCGGGCAGCGGGGACCCGCAGCTGCAGCGGCCCAGTGATCATGGGCTCCGCTTTAGGCCCAGGCAAGGGACCCCTAGCTCCCGGGACTGCCAGCTTCGACCATGCCCAGCTCCCATCGCTGGCTCCACCCCTACTTCCTGCTATCACTGGCCAGGGTGGCAAAGGCGCCTGATTCTCCGATCATGGCTGGGGGGATTCTCCCCAGGGCCGCCTTTGCCCTGCCCCCCACCTCTTAGCTCCCCCCTGGGTTTCCGATCACTGTCAGTGGCAGGGGGCTTCTTCCTGCTTTCCCTTTCGCCTCCCTGCATTGTGCCTACATATGCAAATTAGCCGCCATCTTAGTTGGCAGTTAATTTGCATATAGCCCTGATTAGCCAATGAAAAGGGTAGCGCCGTACACCAATTACCATTTTCTCTTTTATTAGTGTAGATAAATAAATAAATAAATAAATAAATAAAAGAAAGTGAGACACAGGTTCAAATCTTACATGTGTATGATTAGACTGCCATCTGACAGGTGCCAAACAGAAGTCTGGACAGCTGTCAAGGCAGGCCAGAGGTGAACTGTGCCCAGGAGTATCAGATTAGACAATGGAAGTATCATCTCACCATTTGTTTCTCTCAAGCTGAAAAAAGAAGAATCTATTAATTAGCTCAACATGGAAATTCATGATGGATATTTCTTGTCTGGAAGGTGAAAAACTAAAAATTATCCCTGTGCACATAAAGAATATTCTTTGGCTCATATTAAGGTTATATTTAAGAAATAAATGTCTTATGTTGATATATGAAATATTTTAACAATAAGAGGTAATATTTATTGAGCACTTATTATGCACCAGGCATGTAAGTGCTTCACATATGTCAACTCATCGAATTCTCACAATATCTCTTAGATGAGAGAAAGACAGAGAGAAAACTCGCCCAAGGACACAGAACTACTGAGGAGTATTTGGCTCTGGAAAACATTTTTCATACACTCTGCTTCTTCCCTGGAGATTCTGATCACTGTGGAATTCAAGGATGGCTCTTCGAGGGGATAACATTTTCATACTAATTTCTACATTGATCTTGCTGCTGCTGAAGATTCTCAAATGATTAAGTAGATGATATTTCTCTTCATATATATCCAACACCCTGCCTCTTGGCCACTATTGACAAATGGGAAGGTTGAGTTCTAAGCTTCTTTCCAGGGAATTATTAACAATTTGTGTTGATAGTTATTTCTTGTCAAGAGGTTTATTCTTCTGGGTGGTCCCAGAGGTGAAAAGATTGAGGCTATTGCATTGGAGAGGCAAGAATGGAGGAAAGTGGGCTACCTTTCCTAAAACGTATGTGGGTTTGGCTTTTCTTAAGGTGTTACAAGTGTTGGAAAACCATGATCCTTGTGCATTGGGCATGGACTGGTAACTACAGGATGGCCATGAAGGCAGGACTGGACGCACTGTTACCTTGAACAAAGTGGTAAGGTCTCTCTGGTATGGTGTATGATCACTCAGAAGACTACTCTGAGAGGCATTTCAGTGGAAATGCCAAAAGTGGAATCCAGAACCCATGGGAACATTTACCCAAAGGTCTGATGCCAATGACGGTAGCCACCAAGCCTTACAACAGGCCCTCCTCCTAATTTACAGGCAACTCTAAGTACCTAGAACACCTGTGAGACCTTGGAGAGGGGAGATCACCCACACTCTCCCACCTATTTTAGTGAGCGGGGACTCAGAGTCCAAATTAATGAGATTTAGAATAACCATGTGAGTGAGATTTCATGGACCTGAGTAACGTGGAAACTACCCATTTCACTGCACTGTGATGTGTTAACTCAGAGTCATTGCTCCATAGGACTGCAGAGACAGAAAAAGCAACAAAAGAAATTGAATACATGCCAATATTTAGTGCTTGATAGCTAGTTTATATATGAATATGTAGTAAAAATCAATTTGCAAAGGGACTTCCATGTTTACTTCTAGTCACCTTACAGATGCCCCATATTCATCCCTTGCCGTACCAGTCCCACGCCAGTACTGTTGTGAATTCATCCTAGACCACACGTCGCTGAAAAACAAGTGAAGCCCCAGTGTGTTTCTTCTTGGCTCAATACCACAAGATGGTATAACCCCAAGGTTCTTCAAGAATCTGCACAGCATTTTTAAATCTCCCATTCCGTTTGAATCACCTGGTTTTTGTACTTATACCCTCTGACAATAGGTGCAAGGTGAGAATTTAAACTTCCGTTTTGTAGAACAGCCTCGTTTTCAATAATAAGCATTTATGTAAACTCTATGCTGTCAACACACGGTACAGCACAGGTGTGTCACATCTCAATCAAAGCCCCTTGCAGAGGAGAGGAAATGAATATTTCCCAATGCCACAGCTCAATGAAAACCAGCACCTGGATTTACCCTGCCTGGGTTTAAGTTATGTCTCAAATATCACCAAACCACAAATGAGGAAGAGGGAGAATTAAGTCATACTAAAATAAGTATGTAGGATATCTTCGTTGCATGAGTGAAATAATGCATTTATATACAGTCCATACATTTGATCATTTAACTTGAAATATACATTGTGACCTTTGAGGCAATGAAAAGATATTCCCTACTTTTTTTATTGCTTGTGATCTGCTAAAATCATGATTATATTTCTATTATTCTTCTCAATGATAATGTATCAAGTCAGGTCATTAATCCTCTATAAGAGTTTTTAAAATAAAAAGTATTAAGTCATTAAGTATTAAGTCATTTATGGTTTCCTTTTATAAAGTGAATTCAGCAAAAAACAAAAACCTTAGAATCTGTGTTCCATTTTAAAATATTTAAAGTCTTCTCTGCTCATAAGCTGTCTAGACTCAGTCTAAGCAAACACAGAATAGAAGAAATTGCCTAGATCCTATCTCCCAAAATGTGGCCCACATATCCGTAGTGTCTGCATCATTTGGATGTTAGAATCTACTCCCCAGACCCACTGAGTCAGAATGTGCATTCTGAACAAGATGCCCTGGTGATTCACGTAGACCTTTATGTTGGAGAGCCACTGTTTGGGGAGATTAGGTCAGCCTCAGACCTGCAAATGACCCAGACGTTTAAAAATTAGGAACTTGATACAGATCTTGCTATGAGTTTATCTGAAATAGAACATCATTTGCGCACAGATACAGATATGAAAAACAGAAGCTAAAGGTTTGTTCTCAAGAAAATCTTAACAGTCCCTTAAGACATTAAACAATAGGATCTCATAAAAATTGGTTTAAATACAATGAGTTCACAGTTCTGCCACGTGTATTTATTTTTTTTATCATTTAAATGATGGCATTAAGATCTATTGTCTCCTGAATACCTAAGGAAAGTAGACCCCTCTGCAATCCTACAACTATCCTTAGAAGCCTAGAAGCCCTAATGTTTATGATGCGAATTTTGTAAGGAGAAAGAGGTTAGTGTCCAATGAGATCATACAAGAATCCTCAGCACATATGCATAATTAGGCTACGAAACTTACCTATCAAGGTATGCATTTTGTCATTTCAAAAACACTATGGGCCCGGCCAGTGTGGCTCAGTGGCTGAACATTGACCTATGAACCAGGCGGTCATGGTTCCATTCCCAGTCAGGGCATATGCCGGGGCTGCGGGCTCGATCCCTGGTAGGAGGTGTGTAGGAGGCAGCCGATCAGTGATTCTCTCTCATCATTGATGTTTCTATCTCTCTCTCCCTCTCTCTTCCTCTCTGCAATCAATAAACATATATTAAAAACAAACACCACTCTGGTATTCATTTTCTGGTTTCATCTAAGGGAATGAAACATGCCTCTATCCAGTTCTGAATTCTGAGACTACCCTCCATTATCAGAGTGATGTATATTATCCCCAACACCATTTAAAAGGAGCAGAAACTCAGTGAGGAAGTCAGCACAATGTGCCAGCTGTTTCATTTGGTTATAAAATGAGGTCTGAGACCCAGGACGAGTGTTTCATTTCATATACTCACAGAGAAAACTTCATTATCAACTGCAGTTTTACTGTCACCGAGGTCCAAGGTGCTTGCAGCCTATGGGGAAGTAGTTAAGAAAGCAGATCCAGCCTGGCCAGTGTGGCTCAGTGGTTGAGCACTCAAACTCATCACCGCCTGTTCACCTCTTTCCTTCTCTCACTTTTAGTGACTTCCCAGACAGCCTTCCTCATTCACCCAAGTCTTGAGCACAGAGCTAGCATTCTGCTTTTCTTAGTATTTAACTTTTCTCTATTGGCCCATTTTCATCATGATTACAACAAGCTCAAGTCCCTCCTAGTCTTCAATGTCAAAAGTACATTCCACCTTCACCTCCAATACATTTAACAGACTAGGCACAGAACAAACATTTATTTAAATGAAGGTCCAATCATGTGATTCATGACTCAAATGCCAGCAGAGTCTTCCCACTGAGTCTCTGATAAAATCTCAATCTTCGTCATATTAGTACCTGTCCTCCATATCTGCCTGCATTCCTTACACGCGCGCTGCTCCTCTCCCCCCTTGAACATGCTGTGGTCCCCGGGACTTCGTCCTGTTCTCGCCATCCACATGCTCATCCTTCAAGCCCCAGTTTAAATGACATCCCGCCAGGGAAGCCTTCCCTGTTCCCCAGCCTGACAAATTGAATTCTCCCTCCTTTCTCCAAAACCTGTTCTGCGGGGTAGTTGCCTTTCCCATGTTTCACTAAATCCATCATCGTCATAGTTACCCATCTTTCTTTGCATTCCCACCTCAAAGACCCCCAGCCATTCCAGTAGTCGGATTAGCCTGGAAAATGGCTTTTCAGAACATGGAGAAGGACACTGCCAACAAGCGAATTCAACATTATTCCCAGGATCTCGCTCACATCATTTTCAACTGTCCTACACCAATTTCTGAAACTATTTCCACACGTACTAAACACAGTCAAAGGCACAAAACTAGAGAAACTGCATTTTTTAAAATTTTTATCCTATAGCCACAATACCTCACAGAGGCAGCTTGTTCAAAGTCAATTTAGCTCTCTTTCCAAACAGAGTTAAACAGAATTTCTTTGAATTCCAAAGATCTGTATGTCATCAGACAGTCATTCTGTCTGACTCCAAGTCCTCGGAACTAAAGTGAAGGTAAAATGATATTCCAACAGCTATCAGGGCATCAGAGGAGAAGATAACACATTTAAAGAGACAGCCCTGGCTGATCGAGGAACTCAAGCAACTCTGCAACAGAAAAGTAGACGAAGGCACTTACGCAGGTCACCGAAGGCGCCCTTTGTCACTTTGGTGGCACGTAACACCACTACCGTGAACTTGTGGGAATACTGGTGCTCCACCTGGAAAGAGAAGGAGAGTGAGTTAAAAACAAACTTCCAATAGAGACTCCAAGTAAATTGGTCTCGTCTCCCCGAGACTAATGTAAAAATATTCCAGTTGGGAGGAAGTCGTGTGCATACCAGAAACATGCTTTGATCCGCGGGCTGTTCCTTTTTGGATCCTCTCCTCTCTCCCATCTCAGAATCAGTGAGGCGTTTGGATCACGGATCACGCTTTAAAGTGTCGCTACCGCTCGACTACTAGGACCTCCCTGCTGTCAGGTTTATCAAGCGCTTGGGGAAAAATGTAAATCAGGACTGCAGCCTTCGAGGAGCACAATCAGGCTTTGTGCTGGATGACTAAGCCCTGCCTTAGAACAGCGAGGTCCCCGCAAGATGTTTGCATTATTTAGGTTTGTTTGTTTTCATCGTTACTGTTGAATGAAAGTCTTGTTTGGCAAGACATTCCCCGAGCAGTATTCAAAAATCCTCTGGACCGAAGGCAAGAACAGGTAACTGCTTCTATGAAACGTAAAGCATTTGTCACAAACTACTTGCAGCAATGTCAAGAGTTTCGATTAGCCTAGTAGTTTGCATGCACATCATAAATGTCAACAGGTCGGAGACTTTATTAAATACCTAACTAGAAACTAGTTATTAAATAACTCTATCGAACAAAACAGAATGGGGAAACAGGAGCTCACATAGCTCTCTGAGCAACAGAAAAGATTATGAGTCTTTATCTAAAGCTCAAGCATTTTTGTGTAATCGCAGAAGTGGCCCACATTTATGAGCTACTCCTACCATTCTTATTTTAACAGAATTGCTTAACTGGTTAAAAAGTCCACAGTAATTCAAAAGAAGCTAAGATACTACTAATACTGACAAGTCAATAAAAATAATCTAAAAACAAACAGGCAGAAAAAATATTATAAAAACAAGTCATAAAGACCAGCATTAGTGGGATCAAAAGTTATACAGCCTTCAACACTTTCTGAAGATCTCTCTCTATTGATAGAGTAATTAATATCCAGATTCATAATATAACCAAAGGGCAGAGAATCACCTCTGTGTAGCTAAAGTTTTATGCTACATAAATGAAATTATCAATCATGAAAAAAACATGAATCCTTTTTTAAAAAGTGTGTGGCCTTATACTACAGCTAAAAATTACATGCATGTACTCCCCACACCAGAAAGAAAGAAAGAGGGAGGGAGGGAGGGAGGGAGGGAGAGAGAGAGAGAGAGAGAGAGAGAGAGAGAGAGAGAGAGAATACATTATCATAATTAGAGACTTCAATGCTGCTCTATCAGAAATGGACAGATCCAGCAGGCAGAAAATCAATAAGCACATAATTAAACTCAAAAACACCATCAACCAACTAGATATAATTACCATCAACAAAATATTTCATTCAGCAATGGGCAGAATACACATTAGTCTTAAGCTCACGTGGAACAATCATACAGCATCTAACTCTCAGACCAAAGAGGCATTAAACTAGAAATCAGTAACAGAATGATAGCTGGAAAATCACAAAGTACTTAGAGGTTAAATAATATACTGAAGTATGGTAGCAATCATCTCAGGTAGAAACTGTAGTTTAACTCTAACCCTGCTGCTTGGTTTCTGTACTTATTTGCTTGCTAAAATAATAGCAAAGTTATTTTGATTTTCTGAATTATATAAATCATCCCATTTGATTAAATACCCTATTGATTGTAATGTGAATATCCCATTGGTTGTGGTCATACTGGTCTTACAAAGCACATTTTCCTTTACCTGGGAAGGACAGCACAGTTATCCCAAGGTCAGAGGGCTCCAGTAACATGTCCCTGTTGACTCTGTGCTCTGGAGACCCAAAAACTGTAATTTAGGTAACATGCTTAAGTAAACTGCTTCTGCTTCTGTAAACTGCTTTTTTTGCAAACCAGGTTCCTCATTCCAAACCTTGGGATGTAATCAATACCTTTGTGATCTTTGCCTATATAAGTCTGGTATTGGGGCTGGGGCGGGCACCAGGAGATCTGGGAGAGCGAAATGCCCCCTCATAGTCCCGTATTTGCAATAAATATGACTTTTTAATTCGACTTCTTGAGGCGTCCTTGTGTGATTCGCGGGGTACATTACAACAATACTTCTAAACACATATCAAAGAAGAAGTCTCAGAAGTTTTTAAATATTTGGAACTAAATGAAAGTGAAACTATGGCCCTAACTGGTTTGGCTCAGTGGATAGAGCGTCTGCCTGCAGACTGAGGGTCCCAGATTCGATTCCGGTCAAGGGCATGTACCTTGGTTGTGGGCACATCCCCAGTAGGAGTTGTGCAGGAGGCAGCTGATTGATGTTTCTCTCTCATCGATGTTTCTTATTCTATATCCCTCTCCCTTCCTCTCTGCAAAAATAAATAAAATATATTTTAAAAAGAAAAAAAGAAAGTGAGACAATGACAAAAATTTTGGGGATTCAGTGAATGTAGTGCTTAGAGGGAAATTTATAGTATTAAATAAAATATATCACACATGTCATATATAGGGTGTCCCTAAAAATGTATACAGATTTTGAGTAATAATTAATTCCAATGGGTTAAACCTGAAAAGAAAGAAACATTGATTGAGCTATCAGCTTTAAGTAGTATATACACTTTTGAGATATCCTGTATATATGGAAAAAAAGATCTAAAATTAATCATCTAAGTCCCTACTTTCTAGGAAACTAGAAAAATTATGTCCAAAGTAAGCAGAAGAAAAATAGTAAAAATTAGAGCTGAAATAAATAAAATTGAAAACGGAAATAAAGAAAATCAATGAAACCAAAAGTTGGTTCTTTGAAAAGATGAATGAAATTCAGAAGCCTTTAGCTAGGTAAATAAGAAAAAAATATAGAGAGAATAAAAATTACAAATATAAATAAATGAGGGAAGATCACCTCGGATCCTATGGACATTAAAAAAATAATAAAGGAATACTATGAACAACTCTCAACTCACAATTTTATAACCTAGAATAAATGAACCAATTTCTTGAAAGATATAATCTGCCCAAAGTCACACAAGTAGCAAGACAATTGGAATATGCCTATGTCTATAAAGAAATCAAATCAATACTTAACCTTCCAAAACAGAAAGCACCAGGCCGAGATGGATTCACTGATGAATTCTACCAGACAGGTAAGGAAGAAATTACACCAATATTCTTCAATCTCTTCCAAAAGATAGAAGCAGAGGAAGTCGTTCCTAACTCATTCTATGAAGCCACATTACCCCGATAACAAAATCAGACAGAGGCCTTTCCAGAAAAGGAAACTATAGACCAATATCTCCCATAAACAAAGATGTAAAAATTCTCACCAAATAAAATTCAACAATATATATAAGAAATAATAACCACAACCAAGTAGGATTTATCCTAGGTGGGCAAGGCTGGTTGTGCATTAAAAAATCAATTTAGTATAATTCATCACATCAACAGGCTAAAGAAGAAAAATCACATGATCATGTTAATTGATGCAGAAACATTATTTGATAAAATTCAACACCTATTCATGATAAAAACTCCCAGCAATTTAGAAATGATGGGAACTTCCTCAACTTGATAAAAAAAAAAATCTAAAACAAATCTACAGCCAATACAATACTTAATGGCATAAAACTAAAAGAGCCGAAACCGGTTTGGCTCAGTGGATAGAGCGTCGGCCTGCGGACTGAAAGGTCCCAGGTTCGATTCCGGTCAAGGGCATGTGCCTGGGTTGCGGGCACATCCCCAGTGGGAGATGTGCAGGAGGCAGCAGCTGATCGATGTTTCTCTCTCATCGATGTTTCTAACTTTCTATCTCTCTCCCTTCCTCTCTGTGAAAAATCAATAAAATATATTTAAAAAAAAAAAAAGATCTAGATAATTCTTAAAAAAAAAAAAAAAAAAAACTAAAAGCTTTCCTATAAAGAATAGGAACAAGACAAGGATATTTGCTCTTCCCACTCCTTTTTGGCATTTTTACTAGGTATCCAGCTAATGCAATAAGACACAAAAAGGAAATAAAATATATACAGATTGTGAAGGAAGAAATAAAACTGTCTTTGTTCATAGATGGCCTCATTGTCTATGTAGAAAACACAATAGAACTGATTTTTAAAACTTCTGGAATTAATAATTATAGCAAGGTTGTAGAATATAAGGTTAATATGCAAAAGTCAATCTTTTTCCTATATACAAAAAATGAACAAGTGGAATCTGAAATTTAAAACATAATAACATTGTCCTAACCAGTTTGGCTCAGTGAATAGAGCATCGAGTCATTGACTGCATGGTCCCAGGTTCAATTCCAGTTAAGGCTTGATCCTCGGCCCTGATTGGGGAGCGTGCAGGAGGCAACCAATCAATGTGTCTCTCTACATTGATATTTTTCTCTCTGTCTCTCCCCCTCCCTTCTACTCTCACTAAAAGTCAGTGGAAAAATATCCTTGGGTGAAGATTAACAAAAAAATAAAAACATAATACCACTTACATTAGCACACTTCCCCAAAATGAAATATTTATGTATAAATATTTTTTAAATGCAAAAGGTCTATATGAGGAAAATCACAACATATTTTTAAAATGTAAGAGGTCTACATGAGGAAAGCAATGAGGATCTAAATAATTAGAGAGGTATTTTATGTTCGTAGACAGAAGACTGAATGTTGTCAAGATTATTAGTCCTTCCCAATTTGCTCTATAGATTCAATACAATCCCAATCAAAATCTCAGCAGGTTATTTTGTGAATATCAACAAAATGATTTTAAAGTTGATATAGGAAGGAAAAGAACCCAGAATAGCCCAACACAATATTAAGGAAAAGACCAAAGTCAGAGGAATGATGTTACTTGACTTCAAGACTTATTATAATTGTACAGTAATCAAAACAGTATAATATTGGTTAAATAATATACAAATAGATCAATGGAATGAAATAGAAAGCCCAGGAATAGAATGACATAAATATAGTCACTGATCTTTGATAAAGGAGTAAAGCACAATATAATGGAGATAAGATAGTTTTTTTAGAAAATGATGCTGGAACAACTAGACATTCACATGCAAGAAAAAAATTCTAGACAAATAATTCCTGGGCTTGAAAGAGAATAAGTAGGTGCTCTTGAAGCCCAACTTAAGAATTTGCTTTCTCCACTAAAGTGAACTTAATAATTATGATATGTCATAACACACCACTCCAAATCATTTATGATCTTTTTTTCATATCTTAGAACTTCTAATACCACATGGGCTTTCAAATGCCAAAAAAAAACTCCCATGTAAAATAAAAATTATTAGTAATATTCTGGCCTATTATTTAACACAATTTTTGAAATTGCTGCACATCTATTCATGTCAGATTGCTGGGACGGACCATCAGATCCCAAGCGATGGATGAATGGATTACTCTGACACAAGTTTCTGTGAAAGAGAGGCTAAGGGACTGCTTGGCTATAGGCACCAAGCAGCCATGATTGCCTGCCTCCTTAGACTTTTATTGTAACAACAGCTTGAACTAAAATTAACCTCTAGATACAATCAGCAGGGTAAGTATCCTTGAGAAAGCACTTGCTTCTACAAGGTTGGGTCTAAAAGACTAAACATAGAGATTCCAGCAAAACACCTGGGGGCTCAGACTTGCTTGGAAAAGTTAAGGCCTGGGCTGCCGCCTTCAGCAAGGTCCCCTTAAGAGGCCCCCGACCTTTTGGAGACTCCTCCTTACAGACTTTCCAACCAAGTCCCGTGCTTCTCCACATCAGATGATTATTAATAACATATACTGAGAAAGATATTGCTATTATAAGGATTTATTGAGCATAAGCCCTATGCTAGACATTCTAGTAGATATAAATTTTCATTTAATTTTCCCCAAAACCTTATAAAATAGGTATTATTACTTACAGTTAAGGATAAGTTGTACTTGTGAAAGTGAGACTGAGTGTCTAATTTCCCAGTATCTCATAAACATTAAAAGTTAAATTTGAATTATAACCCAGTCTTGCTTGCTGTTCCCAATGTTTTACTCTTTCTATATTCCTTTACTTTCACAGAGAATAATAATACCAATACCCAATACTTTTAATCTTAAAAAAAATAAATACTGTTTCCATTTATTAAAGTGGTATAGAAAGTTACCACCTATTCCTTCTATTGTATCTGTAGTGGATCTGAACTCTATTAATTGGGTTATTTTGTCTATCATTCAGCCCTGCAATTAAATTTGCTTTTACTTCCATCAGCCTCGATTCTGTCTTCTTAACATTATAAAATGAAATACTATAAGGAGCAAACCAACCACCTTCTTGGTTATTACAAGTTCATTTTGAAAACACCGTGTATCTTAAGAAAATTATTTTCAAAACAGAGGTATCAAAATCATACCAATCTCTAGGAGCTGTAAGGATTAATAAGAGAGTATCTATAAAGTAAGTACAAAAAGTGCTCAGTTTCAATCAATGACTATCCAAATACTTTTTTGATAATCCTTGCCATGTTCCTGGGGGCCAATATCACATAAAATTTCAAAGTAGGATGAGCAGGGCTAACTTCTGACCTGAATAGGAGACTTTTCATTATGTCTCAGGGATAGCGCCAAAAGAGATGATATTATTGAATCCACAACAGTGTTCCCGGGGAAACTAATGACTCAGCATAATGCTAGTTGGTAGTTGGCCAAACGAGATGCCATATTTCAATTGAGATGTCAAATATAAGCTCAATATACTGACTTAGTCACCAAGATTAAGCCTTGCCTTCAGGTCTTGGATTACCTTACTTTGAGGGTCTTTCTTTATCTATAATCTTTTCCAAAGACCGCAGCCCTTTTTCTTTTCAATATTACAATAACCCAGTCATTATGAAAACAGCTACTATATTAAATTCATTCTGGAGAATTATGTTGACATCTGTAACTAAAATGATTAGACATTGGAAAAAAGAATCAATTTATACAAAATCAATTTGATGATTGTCTTAATCTGTTAAAAGTTCTACTGTTACAAAAAGAACCAGAAGAACAATTACAAAACAAATCTGATGGAGGAGAACCCTAAGAAACCACCCCCTTGTTTCAAGTTGAAAACTCCATAGACTGTACCACAGGAATAACTATAAACAGCCCTTCCATGTCTGGCAGCCCAGGTTGGTGTCATCGAGGGAGCCCAGAAAACAGCTAACCTAAAACTGGGGCTACATCTGTCCCAGATTTCTAGCTTCCCTGGAAGCCTGACAGAAGCAAATAAAATGATCTCTGAGGAATTATTTCTACAGATAATTTTTCATGATCATGTTTAGCAAAATCAAAGATAATTAGGAGCATGAGGAGGTATGACTCCAAGAGAATAAACCAGCACAATTAATTAATGGGCACAAAAACAGACCCACCCAAGAAACAGCCACACTAGAGTTCAAGGAAATGGAAGTCGAGCTTAACTATGACCATATGGAACTGGAAACTGGTTTTTAAAAAAATGGCTGAGAACATTTTTTAAAGAACCAAATAGAAATTCAAGAACTGAAAGGTAAACTTGGTGACTTTCTAGGGCTTTCTGACCTATGATCTGTGGTGGAGAAGCAGAAACCTGGATGTTACTGTAAATAACTTTGGCCAAACTGGCATAGCTTAGTGGTTGAGCATGGACCTATGAGCCAGGAGGTCATGGTTCAATTCCCGGCCAGGGAACATGCAGGCTCGATCCCCAGCGTGGGGCATGCAGGAGGCAGCCAATCAACGATTCTCTCTCATCACTGATGTTTCTATCTCTCTCTCCCTCTCCCTCTTCTTTAATAAAAATATATAAAAATAAAATAAATGTGTATGCTTTGGCCTCAGGTTAGAGGCTTGGGGTGGGAATTGGCTGGTAGTAGGAAAGGTTTAAAGATGATCACTTAACTGTTCTTGTGCTCACTTTCTGGAATTTGCTAATGCTCACAAAAATTATACTATTTGCCATAAAACTCAACATTACCTTTTGCACAGTGCTGTGCTGGTGCAATAGTACTTCTATAGCCTTTATATTTTTGATTTCCCAGTAGCAGTATCTCATCTCCTGATGTCTCCCGGGAATACCTTACCTAATTAAGTTACTAAAGAATGCTTTTGTACACATAATTTATTTTTTTATAAAAGCCCTGTGAAACAGACACAGCAGGTACTATTCATACCCTGTTTTCCGCACGCAGCAGCTAAAACGCAGAGTTCAAGTGCTTATGAGCACGTAACTGAAGCCGAAACTGCCCACTGGAACACTGGTTCTTTGATTACTTACCCAGCGTTTCCCCCCACCCTCTGTTACCGTAATAATCTAGAAAAATATCTTCATAATTTTTTGGTAAAATTTCCCATCATCCTACAATGACATTTTTCAGAGGCCCCTGTGTGGAAGCAAGTGGTCATTCTGGTGTATCCGAGTGTCTGTCTGTCCGATGTGAAGACAGCCTTTGTTTCTGTGGACGTGGGGACGTGGGGCAGGGCCCCTAGACTGCTCAGAGGTGGTGGGAAGAGGCGTGGCTTTGTTTTCTTTTCACTCCAGGAAAGTGACTCATGTTTTCAGAGTAAAAAGATGGAAATTTTTATAAATATTTTATACTTTGCAATGATCTATCCTTGTAACGTGGATGTCTCTCTGGCCCCAAAGAACTTCAGTAAGTCATGGAGACACAAATAGTCTGCAAATTGGGAAGCACTGAACTATGCCATATGGTTATCCCTCTATTTTCTACTACATTCTTTTTAAAAAAATATATACTTTTATTGATTTCAGAGAGATAGAGAGAAGGAGAGAGATAGAAACATTGATGAGAGAGACACATCCTGCAGGCCCCTTGCTGGGGATCAAGCTCACAACCTGGGCCTGTGCCCTGACTGGGAATCAAACCCAGGACCTCCTGGTTCATAGGCCGATGCTCAGCCACTGAGCCACTACAATTGGGCTTCTACCACTTCCTTAAAAGCCATATCACTGGGAGCAAAAGAACTTGCTGGCTGAATCTGCTGCTCTAGTCCACAGGATTCTCCAGCATGTCACTGCACCACAGGCAGGAACAGGAGTCAATCCTCGGTGCCTCCAGGCAGCCAGAACTGTGTTGGCCCGTCTGGCACTGTTCATGACTAACTAGCTGGCTTAGCCTTCCCCACTTTCCTTCTTTACTAAAATTGATTTGTGCCGAGTGTGCTTGTGTATATGTTTTGAAAAGTATCATTCTGTGAAAACAACAGGGAATGTTGTCACACACAAAAATTTACATGCACATAGCACACAGTTTTTTTCCCCTACATACACAGCAAGAACAAGAGGAATGAAGAAACCTATAAGGCTCTTAGGATCTCTTCGTCTAAAAGGGCTATAAATTAAAATACTGGTTGAGTGTCCAACTCCAGTGCTGGGGAAGGGGAAGAAAATGTGATAGACATGTGGTTTTCACATACTTCTCTGGAGGTTGGAGCTGAGAAAAATGAATCTGCATATAAGATACAGAAAACTTAATCACTATGAAAAAACAACAACTGAAAATGATATACCTTCATTGTTTAGATTCATCTATAGAAAAACCATAACTGTGAAAGGGAAGTAGGATACTGTTTTCAAAAAACAATAGTTACCTCATTTTAAACCATCATTATATGCTTTTCATAAGGATAACACTTTAAAAAGAAGGAAAAACATAAATCAAAAGTAAAAGGATGCATATAGTAATCAAAGAAACTAGAAGGGATTATATTAACAAGATACAAAGTAAAACTAAAAACAAAGTCATTGTTAGAGGTTTTTTTAAAAAGACCTTTCATAATGATAAAATATCAATTAAACAGAAATATATATAATTCAGAAGTTACATGCACTAATAAAATATATTCAAAATTCATAAAACAAAACCAAATATGAACTATATTTTTGTATATGAAACATGGATCAAAATAGATAATATACTAGTCCATAATCATTACAAACAAAAAATTATGCAGAAGAAATACATCTGGCATTATTTATAGATAACAGGAATGTGTAAGCTGAAAACCCATAAGATTCCACAAACAACTAGAATTATAAAGAAATTCAATACATTGATTGTATCGACAAAAAAATCAATTATACTTCTATATAAATACAATAACTATTCAGAAAATTAAATTTTTTAATTATCTTTAGAGTGACACTAAAACATTAACTAACAAGAAGCACATCTAAAAAAAGAAACAAAAGATTTCTCACTGAAAACTACAATACACTACTGAGAGAATTAAAGATAATCTAAATAACATTTGTTTTGGATTAGATTCATGGGTTGTTAATGAATTGGAAGATGCAATATTGTTATCATTGTCATCTCTCCCCTAACTGATCTATAGACTTATAACAGTACCGATAAAAATCTCAGCAGTTGTGTGTGTGTATGTTTGTGTGTAATTGATAAATTGATTCCAAAATTTATATGAAAATGCAGAGTACTGAAAATAGCCAAGACAATCTCCAAGAAGTAAAAGTTGGAGAATTTACATAGACACATTTCAAAGCTAGAGAAATTAACATAGATTGGTACTGGGCAAACACAGATTGAATGACTAACAGAACAGAATAGAAATCAGGTCACATATATGGCTGCTTGATTTTCAGCAAAGGCACCATAGCCATTCAGTGAGGAGTTGACAGTTATCAGTGGACTAGATAAATAGCTTATAGTATATTCAAATAATGAAATACTACTACATGGCAATGTAAAAGTGTGAAATCCTGCTACCGCAAAAACATGAATGAGTCACACAGATATAATGTTGAATACAAGCAGCTATATGAAGGTCAAGAACAGCAAAACGTATCCTATATAATAAAAGCCTAATATGCTAAGTGTCCAGTCGACTGGTTAGATGTTCAACCAATCAAAGTGTAATAAGCTAATGATATGCTAAGGCCAATCAACTGCTCGCTATGACATGCACTGATCACCAGGGGGCAGACAGTTGACCAGTCGACCAGTAACTATGATATGCACTGACCACCAGGGGGCAGACGCTCTGACCAGTAGATTAGCTTGCTACTGGGGTCCAGCTGATCAGGACTGAGTGAGACAGGCCGGACACACCCTGGAGCCCTCCCGCAGTCCCTCCCCGGCTGGCCAACCTCCCGCATCTCTCCCTGGCCCCGATCGTGCACCTGTGGGGTCCCTCAGCCTGGCCTGCACCCTCTCGCAATCTGGGACCTCTCAGGGGATATTGAAGAGCCAGTTTTGGCCCGATCCCACAGGGTGAGCGCTGCTCAGCCAGAAGCCAGATTCATGGCTGGCAAGTGCAGTGGTGGTGGCGGGAGCCCCCGCAGCAGCGCTAAGAATGTCCGACTGCTGACTTAGGCCTGCTCCCCTTAGTCAGTCAGACATCCCCTGAGAGCTCCCAGACTGTGAGAGGGTGCAGGCAACGCTGAGGGGCCCTACTCGAGTGCACAAATTTCATGCACCGGGCCTCTAGTCTACAACAATAGAAATCAAATATTGGTTACCTTTGTGGAGTTTGACTGGAAGAGACATGAGCAACTCTTTGGGGTACTTAAAATGTTGTGTATCTTTACCTGGATGATGGTTTCATGTGTGGAATGTTATATTTCAATATTAAAAAGTCAAATAGAAAGAGAAACTTTCAAAGAAAACTGAGAAGGAATCAACAGCAAGAAAGTGAAACAGAACCAGAGAAGACTTTCAAGAAGAGGTGAATGAGCAGCAGAGGTAGGGGTAGGGGAGGGATGGGGGAACTAAAGAGTATTGGATTCACCAAATGAGACCTTTCTGTAAAGTGGAAGAGCTGAGATCAGTTTTCAGTGATTCAAGTTGTGAACAGAGGAAGAAGGAGCTGCAAAGAACCCTAACACTGAGCAGGGACGGAGAAAGGATGGTAGCCAGAGAGGATGTGGGGTTAAAGAACGGTGTTTCGTTTTAAGTAAAAATAAGACTGTGGATCCTTAATATCCATAACATTTATTTCTAGTCCCTATAAACCTAACTGGATCTCTAGTGTTAAATTCAGCAAAGAAATTTCTCCTCTTTTATTTAATTTTTATCAGAAGAAAAAAGGTATACTTCCAATGAAGTTTGGAAAATTACATCCTAAAATTTGAATCACTCAACTCTTTTACAAAAATAAACCATCCATAGACAAGTTTGTTTAAATATTTCTAACTAAGGGAAAGGTTACAGAATCAATTACCCTGGAAATGGATATCAAAATATAATCTGCAACTCAATGGTTCTTTTATCTTTCCCTAGGCAGTTTGGCTCAGTGGATAAAGCGTCAGCCTGCAGACTGAAGGGTCCTGGGTTCGATTCCCATCAAGAGCATATGCCCAGGTTGCAGGCTCGATCCCCAATAGTAGATGTGCAAGAGGCAGCCAATCACTGATTCTCTCTCATCATTGATGTTTCTATCTCTCTCCCCCTCTCCTTTCCTCTCTGAAATCAATAAAAAATATATTTTAAAAAATAGCTCTTTTATCTTCTCCCCACCAATTCATGTGACGGATATAACATATGCAGGTTGATCATTGCTAGGTGATAACTACATTTTTTTCTTGTTCCATGAAAATTCAATACTGTTGCAGATGTCTTGGTATTTTTTCCCTCTGAGTACTTCTTTTTAGAGAAACTTGCAGTGATGAAAAGAACTGGGCTAGTTTTATCTTGATTTGTAGCCTATCTGTTCCACATTAAGTTCATTAAAAAAAAAAATCCAGGGTGTGTCATAGAGTTTTACTTTACAATCAACACCAGCAATATTCAGTCCCAGAAGTATATATAAACAGCAAATGACTTACTATAATGTGCTGATAAGGATCTATAAACGACATTCTGGTTTCAACTACAGGAAATCTCTTCACACTTCAAAGGCCTTCGCTGGCACTCTAGCTTCCTTACAACCTACAAAATAAACAATCATTGTTAAGCTTCCTCTTGGATGTAGTTCCAAGACTGGAATGATGAGGGGTATGAACCTTAGGACGGAAAAGGCGACGCAAGGGGACCAGATAGACTGAGTCCCCTGATTGTTTAGAAGAGTTGGTTTACACATAGAACTTCGGGGAAGGACAAACATTATTTTGATAGTACTGTTTAATTTCCATATTTATTTGTTCAAATTTATTCGGTGAGTAATTATTAAGAAACTCCAGGACTTTTTTGAATTTGCCAAGTGTTTTATGAGAAATTCATTGAAATTACGGAAAATGCAAATTATTTCTCGTACTGTTTATAACGAAAAAAGCCACATTCCGTTGTTTGCTTTCTCATCTGGGTCAGTATTATGCAAATTCATGATAAGAAAGGAATATTTTTTCACCATGGCTACTTGTTAAGAATTTAAAAAATATATTCATGCTGACATTCATGGTGATATTTTAAAAGAAAGATTTGTTCATTCTAAGGAACCAGTTTAATTTGGGAGCAGTTAAGTAAGAGATATTGTAATGAAAAAAAAAAAAAAACTCTGATACTTTTTCTTCTACAATTATTACCCTCCCCCATTATCAGCATCCCCTACCAGAGTGGTACATTTGTCACAACTGATGAACCTACATGGGCAAATAATCATCCAAAGTATATAGTTTACCTTAGGATTCACTCGGTGTTGTACATTCAATGAGTTTTGACAAATGTATAATGGCATGTATCCATTATTATAGTATCATAAAAGTATTTTCACTGCCCTAAAAATCCTCTGTGCTCTTCCTATTCATCCTTCCCTGCCCCAGCCCCCAATCTCTGGCAACCACCCACCTTTCTACTGTGTCCATAGTTTCATCTTTTCCAAAATGTCATACAATTGGAATTATACAGTGTATAGGTAGCATTTTCAGATTGCCTCCTTCCACTTAGTAATATGCATTTTAAGTTTTCTCCATGTCTTTTTATGTCTTGAAAACTCATTTATTTTTAACTTATTCCATTTCTACATGTACACAGTGTATTTATCCATTCACCTACTGAAGGACATCTTGGTTGCTACAAAATTTTGGTGATTGTGAATAAAGCTGCTAGAAACATTTGTGTGCAAGATTTTGTGTGGAGATAGTTTTCAACTACTTTGGTAAATATGAAGGAGCATGATTACTGAACTGTATGATAAGAGTATGTTTAGTTTTATAAAAAAAAAAACTGCCTTGCCAAAACCGGTTTGGCTCAGTGGATAGAGCGTCGGCCTGCAGACTGAAAGGTCCCAGGTTCGATTCCGGTCAAGGGCATGTACCTGGGTTGCGGGCACATCCCCAGTAGGAGATGTGCAGGAGGCAGCTGATTGATGTTTCTCTCTCATCGATGTTTCTAACTCTCTATCCCTCTCCCTTCCTCTCTGTAAAAAAATCAATAAAATATATTTTTAAAAAAAAACTGCCAAACTGTCCTCCAAAGTGGCTGTACCATGTTGAATTCCCATCAGCAATGAATGAGAGTCCCTGTTGCTCCACATTCTCACCAGCATTGGATATTGTCAATGTTCTGGATTTTTGGCCATTTTAATAGGTGTATAGTAGTATCTCATTGTTATTTTAATTTCCACTTCCTGATGACATATGATGTGGAGCACCTTTTTACATGCTTATTTGCCACCTGTAATATCTTCTTTGTTGGGGTTTCAAAATCTTTGTTCACTGAAGCAGCATTATTTGGTGAAATAATGGGATCAGAAAGACCTTGATTCAAACTCTAGTTTCACATTCTATAAGACCCAGGTTACTCTGCCATCAATGTGACTATCACTATCTTAAAAGTTGTAGTAAGGACTAATGAGTTCATTACTGTGCAAGGCACCTGTCCAACCATAGATACTAAATGCATTTTAGCTTCCATTTTCTGATCAAGATTGCAGGGACTGACCACTAATAACTACACATTTACTTTGAAAGATGTACTGTCTGTCCTAATTCCTGTTGCGACTGGAATCTTAATTTCAGATAGGCACTGGCAATGCAATAGTGCATAAGGCATAGCTTCTGCCTTCAAAAGCATAATAAGGTAATCTAGGCATGGCATTAAAGGCAGCCTAGAATGGTATTCCATGCTCACACATTGCTAAAAGTAATACCACTTTCAATGATTAATGTTTAGAGTTGGAAAGGAATCTTGGAACCTACTCCTCTGTGAAAATAGTTTCAATGATTTCCTATTCCTTTACTACAAAATCGGAAAACCTTAACATGGCTACAACTGTGGCTTTCATATCTATTTACTGCAAACCAAAACAGAAAAAAACTTTTTACATCACAATATAATACACAAATATAATATATATATTATATACAATATATATAATATATTATATAATACACAAATATTATATATGTGTGTGTCTGTGTGTATATACATTTTTGGGATATATATATATATATAGCTATATATAGCTATATATACATATACACACACATATATATAAACACGCATATAAATAAAATGTGGAAATTTTCTGATTTACTAAGAACAATGTACCCTGCTTTTGGATCTATTTCATTTGTGTACATCTAGTAGCAGCCCACTAAATTGATTTCATGACCCACTTGGCCTAAAAGACTTCAAGATTGGATTTCTATCTACTTCCCCTGCCTTATCCCCAACTCTCTCTTTTCTTTCAGTGTGGCAACTATACTGTTTTCTCTCGTTTATTCAAATGTGTCATACTCTCTTCCACTCAGGACTGTAACCTACTTCTTCCATCTATCCATTTACTCAACAAATATTTAAGACATAACTACTGTTCGGTCAAGCATTCCAGGGTCTGGAGAGGCAAACATGAATGAATTAGATACATTTCCTTTTCCTTTGGAACTTACATTTCTAATGGGCAGTCAGAAAACAACTAATCCAAGAAGTGTCTGAAACTATTGGAAATAAAGATGTATGAAATGGTGGGAACAAGCAAAAAAGCAGAACTAGAGAGTAACCTGAGGCCTGAGATCTGAAATAGAGCTGGCCACAGAGGGTGGAGAGGGAGTGGGTTTAGAATATAATGTTCCCAGCAGGCCCTTTGAGGAATTGAGAGAAGAGGAGTGGCTGGTGAACGGTCAGCAAAAGCAAATGTAGCTTCTGATGACGCTGGAAATATAGGTGGGGCAGATCATGCAGAGCCTTGCAGGCAACTATTGTTCACCTAAATAAAGCTCATGCTTCAGGACTCAGCTTAAATGCCACTTGCACAGAGAAGCCTTCCATGACCTGTAGGGTAGGTGTGGTCTGCCTGTTACTGGCTCCATTTGCACTTTGCAATTCTTCACGCCTTTCATTCCACTTACACATTGTCTGCCTTTCCTAAAGAACTAAAGATGCATAAAGTCAGGACCACATTTATCTTGTTCCTACCGTTTTCCCCAGTGTCTACTGAAGTGCCTAAATTACAGTAGCTTCAGGATAGGTATTTGTTGTATGGATGGATAGATAGATGGATAAATATTAGTCAATATAGGCTTATATATGAAGGAAATTCATATAATAGTACTGGCATTCTAATTTGATGCCTGTCTTATTCACTCCCAACTATTCTTAATATCAAAGAACATTAAATACCAATCTCTAATTAAAAACATAAAAAGCAGACTAAGTGAAATTCCAGAAGGGATGAGACCAGTAATCAAAATGTTTAGAGGAAATGTGTTGCTGGTGCCCGAAGTTTGCTGGCAGCAGCAACTTTGTCTTCTCATTTCCAACAATTCCAGCATAACTACTGGATTTGCATCCTCACTGTAACCACTAATATAACTACTGTACCTTGCAGCAAGACCTGGACAGATGCTACCCCAATATTAAAGCCCAAAGCAGAAAATATCATTATGGACAGCTAACTGTCCAGGTCTACTAGGTTAGAAACTACATGATCGATATTAAGCAAACATGATTCATGACACTGAATCTTAGATAAACTCTCTTTTTTTCTTTAAATGCATCCAGGGCTAGCACTTTTCCTACTTTGCTAAAACCTCAGTCAGCCTCAGAACTTTTCTGTTAACAATTATGTTGTATACATACATACATACACACACACACACACACACACACACACATAGCTATAGGTATAGGTATAAATACATAGATATATAGATGTATAAAAATGAATTCAGATATTTAAATACTGGGCCTATGTATTCATCCAAAATTAAGTTTGATTTAGAACTGAAGTTTTTTTTTCTTCCCCAAGCTAGAGCCTATAGTCCTATAGGGAAAGGGAGGTCATGGACTTCTCCATTCCTCCTCATCCACCTTCTGAGCTTGATAGCTCTGGTTTTAACCCTTCGTGGTTAGAGAATGTTGAAGGGAAAATAAAGTTATTACTTCACTGTACTATTTATAAGCTAGCTTTGTGACCTCTGAGCCTGGTGCATGTTAAGGCTGATTCTCTCATGGATGTTTTGTGTATTTTTCTGAGATCTCTTCCCCTGCATTATTTGCCATGTACCAATACATCTAGATTCTAGCTGGGGTTCTGTACTTTCCTTTATAGCCCCAAAGCATCCTGCAGTCCACTTCCACAGGTCTTAACAGTAGTTACAAAATAGTCATGGGGATGTAAACTACAGCATAGGGGATATAGTCAATAATACGGTAATAACTATGTATGGTGCCAGGTGAGCACTACACTTACCGGGGAGATCACTTCATATCCTACATAATAAAAGGCTAATATGCAAATACACAGTGGAACAACTGGAACAACCGAACAACCAGTCGCTATGATGTGCGCTGACCACCAGGGGGCGTGTGTGGAACATGGCAGGTGTTGGTTGTGGCAGAATGGTGGAACAGGTGAGCGAGGGCGCCAGATCAATGCAGGGTGTCGGTCACTGTCATGGGGGCGAGCCTCTGGTGGTTACTGAAAATTCTTTGCTCCTGCACACTGCAGTCCTGCCCAGCACTAGCACCTGCTGCCGGCACCGGAGCCACTGCTTGCACCCACTGCCAGCACTGGCCTTGCTTGCACCTGCTGCCAGTGCTCGGCGCTGGT
The DNA here is from genome assembly GCF_964212035.1 of Myotis nattereri. NCBI lineage: Eukaryota > Metazoa > Chordata > Mammalia > Chiroptera > Vespertilionidae > Myotis > Myotis nattereri. The sequence goes on along the minus strand of NC_138093.1, from coordinate 26,931,863 downwards.
CCCAATCACTCGGCACCATCAGTGGGTGCAAGCGGTGGCTGCCAGCCCTGATCACCCCTGAGGGCTTCTCCACCTCCCCTTACTCCTGAGGAGCAATCAGGGCAGCAACCGCCGCTAGTATCTGCTACAGATGCTGGCCCCAATTGCTCCATGCCGTCAGCAAATGTGAGCGGGGCCGGTGCCATCAGTGCATGGGAGCAGCGGTGGTGGGAGCAGGGCTGCCAGCAGACAGGGGCTGGGAGTCACAGCAGGAGGGGCTGAGCAGGGGCACGGAGGATGGGCCAAGACCTGCCCCTGTGCTCACCCCAGCCTGGCAGCCCACAGTTCCTTTCAAGGTGCATGAATTCATGCACTGGGTTCCTAGTATTACATAAATATCAAACCACTATGCTGTACACCTGAAACTAATATAAAATAATATTGACTATCAATTGTAATTGACAAATTAAAAAATAATACAGATATAGTCATATATAGAGAATTTTCATTCCACAGTCATGTTTGAAAGAAGTAACAAAGTGGTCATCTTGGCTAAAGTTCACTTTCTTCAGGATAATTATTGGTCCTGATTGTCAGACAATGACGGCCTTTTCAATTCCAGTTACAAATAGGCACCCATTCATCCTTTTTCCCTCCTAATCTGTTAATAGTAGCAGCAGATATTTTAGGTTTCTATGGAATTAAGACATTTCTGTCAAGCTAGCCACATTAAATAAAGAAAATGCTTTTTCCCCACAATTAGCTCAGTCCTGGAAACCTTATTACAACAAGGTTGCACAACCACTCTCATGAATGCTCATAAAGCAGTAGTTTTGGTTTTTTTTGTTTTTTTATAACTGAGCTGAATAACTATTCTTGGTGAGTGTACAGTCTTTTAAGTCTGAAGCAAGAATGTTATGGTTCCTTTTTTTTTTACTTTTTTTTTTTTTTTGCTGCCCTGTAATTAGAAACTTCCTGAACACTAATGAGAGGGAAGTTTGGATACGTTTTTCAACACACACTTGTCCATGCAATGCAACTATTGGCTCTCAATGAATGCTTAACAATGTGTGGTCTGTCCCAAACCCCTTTAGTCATGTTGTCAGGGCAAGATGGGGAAAGTGAACCAGAGCCAGAAGCACAGATGGAGGGTTTCATCAACTCTCCTTCCCTGCAGAGGGTGATAGGACAACAGGAAGAGAAGGGGCTATTATTAGATTGTGGTATCTGGAGGAAAGGGTCCCTTTCTCATTCCCTCCCTTCCATTGTGTAACAGACCAGAGGAGGTAATGAGAGGTTCAGCCCTGACGTGGTGGCAGGCTCCTCTCCTGGAGCCAGACTGAGTGAAGTCCAAGCCTATTTCCTCCTTTCTGGGCCCATGTGATCCTGATCCTCAGCTTCCTTATCTGTAAAATGGGGAAACGACCCCCACACTTCAGAGAGACAGTGGGAGGATGAAATGAGAAAATGTATGTCAATCATCAAGCCTAGTACCTAGTAGGTCATAAATACATCAAAGTATCATCCTATATAATAAAAGGCTAATATGCTAATCAACCAAATGGTGGAACGACCAGTTGCTATGACACACACTGACCACCAGGGGGCAGACGTTCAATGAAGGAGCTGCCTCCTGGTGGTCAGTGTGGTCCCACAAGGGGAGTGCCACTCAGCCAGAAGCCAGGCTTATGGCTGGTGAGTCCAGTGGTGGTGGCAGGAGCCTCTCCCACCTCTGTGGTAGCGCTAAGAATGTCCGACTGACAGCTTAAGGGAGCGGGCCTTAAGCCGTCAGTCAGACATCCCCCATCCTCCGAGGACTCCTGAACTGTGAGAGGGCACAGGCCAGGCTGAGGGAAACCCCCTCCCCCCCAATGTATGAATTTTGTGCACTGGGCCTCTAGTTTATATATATAAAAGCCTAAGTAACCATCCAACCGTTCTCCCAGTAGCTATGACATGCAATGACCACTAGGGGGCAGATGTTCCAACCAATAGAGGAGGGAGCCCAATTCCTCACAGAATCTGCTGTGGGTTAGGTTGCTGCTGGAGCACTGTTGGTCCCAAATCTGCTTCACCCACACCCCAGACCCAGAGAGAAGGGAGGAGGGAGGAGGGAGCCCGATTCCTCGCAGAATTGACTGTGGGTTAGGTTGCTGCTTCCTCACAGAATTGACTGTGGGTTACGTTGCTGCTGGGGGGAGGGCGGGAAGAGATTAACCAAAGATCTTATATGCATACTAGAGGCCCGGTGCACGGATTCATGCACTGGTGGGGTCCCTCAGCCTGGCCTGCGGGATCGGGCTGAAATCAGCTCTCCAACATCCCCTGAGGGGTCCCGGATTGCAAGAGGACACAGGCCAGGCCAAGGGACCCCACTGGTGCACGAATCTGTGCACCAGGCCTCTAGTTTGTTAATATTATTGTTGTTTATGAAACTGATGCTTTCCCCCAAACTGCCTCAACTTCCTGAGAATTATTTGGCTCTTTGGAGATTTCTAACAAAATCAAGTAGGCAAATTTGTGAGTATTCTTTTATAATGACTTTTTCATATTTGACAATGTCTTTTCATAGAGGTTAAAAAAATTGCTGTTTCTGCTCCATTAAAATTTTTTAAATAAAGAATATTAGGACTCTGACTTGTCTGCTTCCAAATTCAAAGCTTTCTCTACAGAGAGATATTTAGGGGGTGCACTATTGTATCCATCATCATCTTTTTTTATATCAATACTAGAGGCCCGGTGCACAAAAATTTGTGCACTTGGGGGGGAGGGGGAGGTCCCTCAACCCGGCCTGTGCCCTCTTGCAGTCTGGGACCCCTCCAGAGATAACGACTTGCTGGCTTAGGCCTGCTCCCAAGTGGCAGAGGGCAGGCCCAATCCCTAGGTGCAGCCCCTGGTCGGGCCCAGAGCAGGGCTGATTGGGGAGTTGGGGCGCCGCCCCCTGTCATGCACAGAGCAGGGCGGATCGGGAGGTTGCGATGCCACCCTCAGTCACGCTCACGGTAGGGCTGATTTGGGGGTTGGGGCACCGCCCCCTGTCACACTCAAGGCAGGGTCGATGGGGAGGTTGCAGCACCACCCCCTGTCATGCACAGAGCAGCACCAATCAGAGTGGTTGGGGCGCTGCCCTCTGTCACGCACAGAGCAGGGCCCACAGCGGGGTTGGGGCTCCATACTCTGTCACACACAGAGCAGGGCCCATCAGGGGGTTGGGGAGCTCCCCCCTGTCACGCACACAGCAGGGCCGATCAGGGGGTTGAGGAGCTCCCCCCTGTCACTCACAGAGTAGGGCCAATAGGGGACTTGGGGCACCTCCCCGTCACACACAGAATAGGGTGGATCAGGGGGTGAGGGCGCCGCCCTCTATCACCCACAGAGCAGAGCCGATCAGAGGGTTGGGGAGCCACCACTGTCACACTCAGGGCAGGGCCGATGGGGAGGTTATGGCTCTACCCCATCACACACAGAGCAGGGCCCGTGGGGTGGGGGTTGGGGCGCCGCCTTCTATCACCCACAGAGCAGGGCCGATGAGGGGCTTGGGGCGCCGCCACTGTCACACTCAGGGCAGGGCTGATGGGGAGGTTATGGCTCTACCCTGTCACACACAGAGTAGGGCTGATCAGCGGGTTGGGGTGCTTCCCCCTGTCACACACAGAGCAGGGCCGATCAGAGGGTTGGGGTTGCCGCACCCAGTCACACACAGCCACAGGGCGATCAGGGGGTTGGGGAGCTCCCCTCTATCAGGCACAGAGCAGGGCCGATCAGGGGGTTGGGGCGCCTTCCCCTGTCAGGAACAGAGCAGGACGGATAGGGAGGTTGTGGCCCCACCCCCTGTCACACACAGAGCCACAGGGCGATCAGGGGGTTTGGGCGCTGCCCCCTGTCACACTGATCCTGGTGCCAGAGGTCTCTCGGCTCCGCTGATCCCGGTGCTGGGAGGCATATTACCCTTTTACTATATAGGATAGAGGCCTGGTGCACGGGTGGGGCTGGCTGGTTTGCCCTGAAGGGTGTCCTGGATCAGGGTGGGGGTCCCCACTGGGGTGCCTGGCCAGTCTGGTTGAGGGGCTGAGGGCTGTTTTCAGGCTGGCTAGTGACTGAAGCTCCCAACCGCTCCTTTTTTTCTTTTTTATTCTGGGCCAGCTTTAGCTTAGGTCTCCACTGCTAAAAGCAGGTTTCTGGCCTTTGTTTACAATGTTGCGATCCTGCTGGCTGAAGTCTGGTGAACTAAAGCAGGTTTCTGGGATTTTGTTTAGCTTCTATATTTGTTGCTTATAGTTGCAGCTCAGAGGCCTGCAGCGGCAGGCGGGGAACGTTGGAGTCCTCCGTCACTGAAGCAAGCAAGCCTCATGTTCACATTAAGCTGCCTGACTGCCGGCCGCCATCTTGGCTGGCAGTTAATTTGCATATTGCCCTGATTAGCCAATGGGAAGGGTAGCGGTCATACGCTAATTACCATGTTTCTCTTTTATTAGATAGGATATAGCTACTATGGTATCACTAAAGTTGTAAACTCTTAAATTATTTTGCTGGTATTATTTTTAGAAACCTAGGCTAAGCAAAGAGTTTGATATCACTAACAGGCACAGAAAAATTAAGAAACAACAGGAATTAAGGTAAGTAAATGAGCTGCTTGATATGAAAAATGTCTCTTAAGTTACACTCTCAGTTTAGTATGGAAAGTCTGTTAAGAGAGCTCTCCTGTTCCCAAGGCAATCTAAAAGCGAAGGAAGCCATTAATTACGTCTGTTTCATAAGCCAGGCACCCAGCAGCATAGAACCTGTCTCCTGTGTCCCACAGATGCCTGGTCCTTGTGGATGATGTCCACGCTATTCTTGGTGAATGGACTTTTTCTGCTCCATAATTATTTCTTAGTCTCAAAGTTGTATTATTGAAAGTTCATTATTTAAACAGACAAATATATATGGATTATCTACCAGAGTTTGGGAGAGGGGAAACATTTAGCTGGTTTAAAATGGAAAAGGCCCTCCCTAACCGGTTTGGCTCAGTGGATAGATCAGCGGTTCTCAACCTGTGGGTCATGACCCCTTTGGGGGTCGAAAGACCCTTTCACAGGGGTCGCCTAAGACCATCGGAAAACACATATATAATTACATATTGTTTTTGTGATTAATCACTATGCTTTAAGTATGTTCAATTTGTAACAATGATAATACATCCTGTATATCAGATATTTACATTACGATTCATAACAGTAGCAAAATTACAGTTATGAAGTGGCAATGAAAATAATTTTATGGTTGGGGGTCACCACAACATGAGGAACTGTATTAAAGGGTCTCGGCATTAGGAAGGGTGAGAACCACTGGGATAGAGCATCAACCTGCGGACTCCAGGGTCCCAGGTTCGATTCCGGTCAAGGGCATGTACCTTGGTTGCGAGCACATCCCCAGTAGGGAGTGTGTAGGAGGCAGCTGATCGATGTTTCTCTCTCATCGATGTTTCTAACTTTCTATCCCTCTCCCTTCCTCTCTGTAAAAAAATCAATAAAATATATTTTTTAAAAAATGGAAAAGGCCCAATAGGAAAGGTAAGTAAGTAAGCTGATATTTGAAGCCATGAATGGGCTTAGCTGTACAGAAAGGGAAATTGGGGAAGATTTCCTCCCCGCTCTGGAAAGGCCAGAAGCAGGAAGCGGCAGCCACACCAGAGGCTCCATCCCACTGCACTCTCTTACTGGTGCTGCCCCCGTACCCCCCACCACACACACATTCTCTATAGCAGTGGTTCTCAACCTTCCTAATGCCGCGACCCTTTAATACAGTTCCTTATGTTGTGGTGACCCCCAACCATAAAATTATTTTCGTTGCTACTGCATAACTGTAATGTTGCTACTGTTATGAATCGTAATGTAAATATCTGATATGCTATATGTGTTTTCCGATGATCGCGGCCCACAGGTTGAGAACCGCTGCTCTATAGGCTAGTCTCTGCCTGTCCGTCAGAGTTCCCTGTAATACACTCACTCTCAGAAGTAAACCATCTTTTAACCTGTCTACTGGGTTAAGACCCCTGTATTTCTCCTTGATGTCTCCAACCACAATGTTATAGACTATATTACCATCATGTGGAGTGCATGTCTGCAACATGAAAGGAGTCTGTTTCTCTCTCCCTGTATTCCTATTGGGCCCTGATGTGATCATGCAATGACTATTGATTGAAGGATGAATGAACAAACTTGGGAATTTGTATGGTGTTTTGGAGAAAATGGCCAGACCGTAGATGAGGTCTTGTTGTTGAGAAATCATCAAGGGGAGGTAGAGCCCATTTGTAGAACCTGGAATACAAACTGGAAGATATCTTAGCAATTGCTAAATTATTTTAAAAGTTCGGCTCAGCCAGCGTGGCTCAGCGGTTGAGTGTTGACCTATGAACCAGGAGGTCAGGGTTCGATTCCTGGTCAGGGCACATGCCTGGGTTGCAGGCTTGATCCCCAGTGTGGGGTGTGCAGGAGGCAACCAATCAATGATTCTTTCTCATCATTGATGTTTCTATCTCTCTCTCCCTCTCCCTTCCTCTCTGAAATCAATAAAAATATATTTAAAAGTAAATAAATAAAAGTTCATACTTATTCAACATTTCCAAGGTGCCAGGTGCTGTACTAAGGGATTTATATACACCATCTCACTTCATCTTTGTAACAACAGAGGGATTACTATAGACATTTTAGAGATTAAAAAACTTAACCTTTAGGAAGGTTAAGTGATTTGTCAATTGACAGCTCAGACTGAGGCAGACAGTGCCCTTAGCCACACTCTAAAGAGAATGCTCTCTCCCAGGAAGACTAAGAAACTTTCCCAGGTCATCTGTGTCGACAGGTGCTGAGCCGGCCCTGGCATCCTGACACTCGGCCTCGTACCAAATTCTTTCTTTCTATATCGTTCTGCCACTCTACCCTCAAGCACAAGAGGGATTTCGAGACATTATACAATATGCAAGAATGTTAAGAGTCTTAGCAGAGAGCCAGCACAATGGAAAGGGTGCTTTATATTAGTTTGCTGAGGCTGCCAAAATAATATCCTACAGACTAGGATCAGTGATGGCGAACCTATGACACACATGTCAGAGGTGACACATGAACTCATTTTTTTTGGTTGATTTTTCTTTGTTAAATGGCATTTAAATATATAAAATAAATATCAAAAATATAAGTCTTTGTTTTACTATGGTTGCAAATATCAAAAAATTTCTATATGTGACACGGCACCAGAGTTAAGTTAGGGTTTTTCAAAATGCTGACACGCCGAGCTCAAAAGATTCGCCATCACTGGACTAGGTAGTTTCAAGCAACAGAAACTTTCACAGCTCCAGGGGCTGGAAATCTAAGACCAAAGTGTCCGCAGATTTGGTTTCCTCTGAGGCCTCTTTCATTGGCTTACACGTGGCCACCTTCTCCCTGTGTCCTCACATGGTCTTTCCCCTGTGCCCACATATCATGCTGTCTGCTGTGTATCCAAATTTCCTCTTCTTAGGAGGGCACCAGACGGCTTGGTTTAGGGCTCATCCTAAGGTCCTAACTCTATCACCTCTTTTAAGGCTCTACCTCCAAATGCAGTCACTGGTGGTGGGGGTGGGGTGGGTTACAGCTTCAACTCATGAATGGGGCGGCGGGAAAGAGGATGGGGACACAATTCAGTCTGTAACACACTGATAATATAAACAGAGCATTTAAACAAAGAAGCATACAATTGTTAACGGAGAAAAGTCCTGTTTGGGGAGGGAGGGACACAGCCAGCCAGAGAGGCCCAGGTGTGATATCACACGCTCCTAAATGAGGACTGTGGAGTTGAGCCTAATCCAGGTGAACCTATTTTACAGGCTAGGACACTGGCTGGCCTGGCTCACAGTTACATTATGAACAAAGCAAGAATGTCTCCTGGTCAGAAGCCAGTTTCCTAATTTTCTTTCCTCGATTTATTGTTATTCCCTCTGATTTGTTGTTATTTTCCATTGTTTCACCTCTTGGTGGCCACAAACAAGCAGCCATTTAGGCTATAGTGCAAGTCACACAATTTTGAAACTAGAAGAAAATATTCATAATTGCCACCTAGACAGAACTTCAGGGTGCAAGTGTGTACCTGGGGCCTAAAGATGTAAACAAATATATCCAAGCCCACCCAGTTAGGGAAACCGCTTTCTTTTATTTATTTTTTTCAATTACACTTTACTTTCACGATTATTCTGTGTTAGTTTCAGATGTACAGCATACTGGTTAGACAATCGTGTACTTTACAGAGTGTGGAATCTAAAGAATAAAATAAACAAAATAGAAACAGACTCAAAGAGACAGAGAACAGACTGATGGTTGACAGAGGGGAGGCGTGGTTGAGGGGCTAAGTGCAAAAGGTGAAGGGATTAAGTATACATTGCTAGTTACGGAATAATCTCAGAGACGTAAATTACAGCATAGGGAGTATAGTCAATAACATCGTGTTAACTATATATGGGGCCAGGTGGGTACTGGGAATATCGGGGGTAGGGGAGGGCTGAGCACATCTCTTCACTCTCACCCAGCTATTCTTTGTAAGCTACCAGCAACCCACTCACTTCCCGAATAAAAGGAAACAGAGCCAAAATGAAACAGAACATATAGGTAAATTTTAATTTGACCCAAACTTTACGTTTCAAGTTACTGTTTGTTGATAAGCTCAAGATATGAATTTGAGGGAAGTGAATAACTGAATTTATCTTTATAATTCAGCAAATAAAGCTTTAAAAGAATCATTTTCATCGTTTATACTTCTCTAGGTTTGAATCATAGATATCTGATGTTTACTTACAAACACTAAGTGGATGGTTTCCAAAATTCCTCTTCCCACTCAAAACATTATGGAGTAATATCCCATCGACAAGTGTAAACTGTATTATGTTCATTTTCAGAAAATGAATAACATTTCACCTTCTACCTAAAAGAAACTGCTAATGGTGACGTACTGGGTGTTAACACTTTGTAAATATATTTAACAATGTGGCACAAAAGGCTAAGAAAAGGGGTGTATTTTGAGAAGCACATTATTTCTACAGCTCTCTCTCTCTCTCTCTCTCTCTCTCTCTCTCTCTCTCTCTCTCTCTCTCTCTCTCTCTCCAGACCAGACAGTTCAAAATATTCTCCCCTGGGGCGCATTTGTGTTTTGTTGAGGCTTCCACTCCCTCCTTAATTGCTGCCTTTTTGCGTGACGTACTAGAGATTGCCACAGCAGGAAAAGCCATATATTTCTTTTCTAAAGTAAACCGTCCTGGGAAAACCCCCAAGAAAATGGTCATACTGGCTCTAATGTTTCATGAGTGTGAGGCTGCTCTTGTAGTTAAAGTAGGAATGGTAGAATATCAGCAAAGCCATATACCTGCACACCTCGGGTGTTAACTGTGAAGTTCAACTAGACCAGCATTCTGCAGTACTGGAGTGGGAAGCCTGTAATAGGAGTCAAGTTCACCATTCCTTTGTCAGGGGATAAGAAGGTTTGAAATATGCTTCCAGATACTGTGAATGGCAGTTCACTTTTGAAATGCACAGGAAACCCAGTCTTTTGCAGGATTAAGAGCTCCTTCAAAATAGAAAGTATTACCTTCCTCCCTTCCTTCCCTCCCTCCCTCCCTCCCTCCCCTCTTCCTTCCTTCCTTCCTTCCTTCCTTCCTTCCTTCCTTCCTTCCTTCCTTCCTTCCTTCCTTCTTTCCTTCCTTTCCCCTTCCCTTCCCCTTCCTCTCTCTCTCCCTCCCTCCCTCCCTCCCTCCCTCCCTCCCTCTCCTCCTCCTCCTCCTCCTCCTCCTTCTCCTCCTCCTCCTCCTCCTCCTCCTCCTCCTCCTCCTCCTCCTCCTCCTTCTTCTTCTTCTTCTTCTTCTTCTTCTTCTTCTCTCTCTCTCTCTCTCTCTCTCTCTCTCTCTCTCTCTCTCTCTCTCTTCTTTCTTTCTTTCTTTCTTTCCTTTTCTTCCAACCTTCCACTCTAGAAAAACTCAGCCATTCTAGCTCATCTGGGTTTGCTCCTAGCATTTTAACACAACTGGCGAAAAGCCGCATAACCTGGCATTTTTAGGTTGACATTCTCTAAACTCAAGAGGCTCTCAACACTACCCAGCATCATTCCAACTTTTTCTAGTGAACTTGCATTCCCACTCTAGAAAATGTCTTTCTTCTGCCCCTAAAGCAGCGGTTCTCAACCTGTGGGTCGCGACCCCTTTGACGGTCAAAGGGCCCTTTCACAGGGGTCGCCTAAGACCATCCTGCATATCAGATATTTACATAATGATTCATAACACTAGCAAAATTACAGTTATGAAGTAGCAACGAAAATAATTTTATGGTTGGGAGACACAACATGAGGAACTGTATTTAAAGGGCCAGAAGGTGGAGAACCACTGCCAAGTCTCACTCCAACCCCCTCCAACCCACTTTCAGCTGATGACCTCACCTCCCGTCTCTGAAAAAAAAGAAGGCACCCGAGGGAAGTTTCTCATCTTCCCACCACCAGATCTGCAAACTCCTCTACATGTACACAACGTAGGCAGTTCCTCCTCCTGATACAGACCTGGCCCCACACGTTGTCTTTCTGCCTGAAAAATCCCTCTCTCCTCCTCAAGTACTTCATTCTGATATCCATGACTTTTTCTTTTCCCTGAATCATCAAACTTTAGTTTTTACTGCATAATCTGGTCAGCAAACCTGTTAGTCTCCCTCTACTCCATATTCCTTTGCCCTCCATGTCTCCATTTTTACGCTGTTTCACGGACAGATATCTGGGAAGGGCCATTTGCTCAAACTGCATCCAATATCCTCCAGCCCGCACTTCCCATCCACTTACCATCTCACTTCCACTTCCTTCTCATCCTATTCTGTCCACTGAAGCTGTTCTTAATCCAGATCGCGAATGACCTCCAAGTTTTCAAATGTAGCCGTCACTTTTCTACCCTCTGCTTCTCTGGAACCACTTTCCATCCTTTCCTTCCAATCCCTAGTTTTCCATCTGATTTCTTGGTCACTTCTTTGCAGGTTTATTTGCAAATGCTGTCCTCTGCCTGGAGCCCCCACCTTGAGCCACACCTGTTCTCACTCCCTTCACCTCTCACGCATGGCTTCTCATCCCTCACATCTTGGCTTAACTTTTACCTCTCAGCAAAACCTTCCCATTCTTCACCTTCCCAGTTATTTTCTACTATTGAAGTCCATTTGCTTCCTTTATTATCTGTTTATTGTTTGCTTAATTACTGTCTCTCTCCTCCAAGAGGGAATTAATCACTGTACTTGCTTTATTCACCCAGGTATGCCCTAAATGCAACACAACGCCTAGCATGTGCTTAGTGTCCATTAAAACTTACTGAATTGGTGAAGGAATAAATGCACAAAGCCCAGTGATCAATAATTCCTGGTTGATATTAGCATCTACATTTTTTCACCCAAAAGGTAAAATAATTCTTAAGTGAAAAAGAGAACAGGCTATCTAAATTTCTTCTTTTCTTAAGTATTAAAAAGATACATTTCTCTTACTATTATCCTAGCTATACTATACATATAAGTAAAATAGTATTTAGAAATTATTTTCCCCCCGGATATTGTAATTTTTTTGAGAGTTGTTTTCATTGTGACAATAGTTCATAAGGTATTAGTCAACCAAGTTAATTTGTCAATCTAAAATATAATTTAAATACTAAGAATTGCAACGTATTCTAAATGAGTCTCAAAAAATTAAGTGCCCAGTAGCTGGCTAGAAGTAAACATCTTACTCTTTTATAATTTAGTCTTTCATTAACCAAGAAATCTCTTTAATTTAGAATGCTTGCTATGAGAAATCTTCCTAAAACACATGCTAGTAACATCTTCTCCTAAGAATCAAGGCTATAACAATACTGTAAATAATTATCTGCACATAAATTACCATTGTGTATTAAAAGTCGTGACTTCGAAGACTGTGCCATGAACTGTGGAAATGCCTTAGGTGTTATGTCTTTGAGATATAAATTCATGACCTCAATCAATTTTAAATTCCTGTGCCTGTGCTTCATGGCAGTTGAATAGGAAGAAAGTTGATACCTGTTTGAGGTTTGTGGTAGATATCACAAGGGGCTGATGGCTATTAGGAAATCTTAATCATAGATGCTGGCAGAATGTCCTCATAACTGCATATCTCTTTAGGCACTTTCCCACAACTTGCTTTTCTATAAATTCTTACACAATTGCTCTAAATTATTTTTCTCAATACTTTCATAATATTATATGAAACACTGCATGTAAAAAACCAACAAAATAGATTACCCTTTTTTTTAAATAAATTGAAAAATGAGAGCCTGGAGAAAAGCTGAAGACACCATTTATCTGCCCTCAGACTATCCCAGGAGGACAATGTCTCTTCTACAATTACAGACCCAAGAATTCAGCAAGAATATCTCCTTCCACAAGGGGCCCAACATCCCAGCTCATTGCCTACAGACTGAACTCAACTTGCTTATCTTGTTAAAGCTGTGGATATTCAAGTATGGGGCAAAGAGGAAGTTTGTCAATTTACTGACTGAAACTCAGAAGCCATTTGCTGACCTAATGTTTCTAGTGGCTCAGTTGCATCTAGCACTCAAACTTGATCTTCTATGTATTATTTATTATGAAGTTTACATATGTATAATAAACAATTTTACAACTAATGTTAGTTTTAATCCTGAAAAGGAATGTCTAGTTTACCAGAAGCTACTGAATTTTTCAGAAAGGTAAAATAATTTTTTTCTATAACTGGTTAATCCAAGATCAGACCAATCACTTTTATACAAATGCTTTATGCCAACTTCCAGAGTTAATAAAAGAGCCAAAAAGAGTCATAGGCTCTTCAGGTTATACTTAGAATATTCTAAGAGAATGCTCTAATCCAAACTGGAAATAAAGCCTCTAGTAAAATTAGCACTTCATATATAACTCATAATATGTCTATTTTGTATTTTTAGATAAAATGTTACATACTTTATCTTTTTTCCAATATATTTTCTATTGATTTCAAAGAGGAAGGGAGAGGGGAAGAGAGCAATATCAATGATGAGAGAGAATCATCAATTGGTTGCCTCCTGCACACCCCCTATAGGGGATCGAGCCCACAACCTGGGCATATGTGCCCTGATGGAGAATCGAACCATGACCTCCTGGTTCAAACCATGACCTCCTGATTCATAGGTGACCTCCTGGTTCATAGATTGATGCTCAACCATTGAGCCACACCGGCCAGGCTACTTTATCTTCTTAAAGTGGCGTATAGTTATATAAAGTGCTAAATAGTTCTAAAATACAAAACTGTAGATCATACACTACTTTCTCAATCATTCTTAAATGTCTGTGCAACTTCCTCTATTAGGTCAATCAGTAATCCAGTTAAAAGAGAAGAATAAGTGAGTTAATATGGAAACCTGTACCATTTGGATCTTCCTTCCCCATTAATTTTTCTGATATTAACACAAATAGGAAGAGGTTGGTGGCCTTAAAAATAACATGCATCAAAATTGAAAATACAAACCAATTAATCAGTTAATTAACTGAAGCATACACAATGCATCAAAATGGAAATCATGATTAGACATTAAGTAAGCCATTTGATGTTTCCATATTTCTCTTTTCAGGTCTGTAAAATGTGACTACCTGCTCTACTAACTTACTGAGTTATTCTGGGAATGAAGTTCTCAAGCAATCTCTTCATAAGCCATAAATGCTGTGCAAATGAAAAATATTGGCCCTGTGATATTTTTTTCAAACTACATAATCAGAGAACATATTGTAAATTAGGTAATAACAAAATGAAAAACTAAGCATGTATAAGCTGAGTATTATAAATATACGAGTTTTCTATACTATTGAATACTGAAATTACACATATTACAAACAAATTACATATTTGTATCCTAATTCAAAACATACTGTTACCTAAAATACCCAAATTTCCCTGCAGACTCCAAAACAATCAAATGAGGAGAAAGTTAAGGAAAGGGGATAAGCTGATTTATTTATAACTGCTTGTGCTAAGAACCTATCAGCCCATCATCTTTAACCCAGAGGTTGTTAAACGGATAAGGATCACTTACAGGTATTTGTTGAGTTTCTCTAGTCATTTGAATTCATTAAATAAGTGATTGGACTAGTAGTATGGCCTATAAATCTACTTCTGGTGAACAGTCAATTATTTAAGCTTATTTCATATGTGTATAAAGGAGAGATAAACTGTATTTTCAAAGAATGTTGCAAGGGTGGACTAAGAATCAGAGAGAATCAAAAACCAGAATCACATAGCAAGAGCAGCAAATATTTGGTACATCTCTTTTTCTCAGGCAGGTGATGGTACCAAAATACCAGAACTACTTACTATCAACTACTTACAAAATATCTGCTCTACTTACTATCTCCTTTGAAAAAAACACAAGAACCAACTTTTTGGTTCTCCCAACTGTCACTGCCCAAATTATCAGAGTAGAAGAGGAAGAGTTGACTAAAATTAAATTCATTTTAAGTTGGTTCGTGACAAACATGGATACTATTTTTTTAATGAAACCTTTACAAGGAATCATCATGTAACCCTTGGTCCTTATCTGCATTAAGCAAGTCTGGATGTTCCCAGAGGTGTGGGACATTCTACAAGTATTTTTGAAACCCTCTTCAATTTCCCTAATTTTGTAGAATATGACAGTCTATGAGAATACATATGACTTGCTTTCATTTTTCAATGCATCTCACTCATTTTTAAAGAAAGGGCGTTAGGAAACAATAAGGTCAATCCTCCAAAACTGAGAAAAGCAATGCTTCCAGAATTTCTATTTCTAGTTCAAAATTTAGCTTTAATTTTGACCTCTAACACTCTTCAAAATGGAGGACTCCAAAGGGCCTTTGATTATGTGAGCTATGTCTATTGATATTTATTGAATTAGAAATTAAAACTGAAGAAAATATTTAAAACTCACATTGAAAGAGGCAATTCATAAACACAGACATCTAAGTGGCTCTGATATCAATGTAATTAGCTAATTATTAATAATAGGAAAGGAGCAAAGAGAAGGCCAGACATTATAGGCATATTCCCTGCAAAACACTGGGGGAAAGGGGCTGGACAAAGGGAAGATAGATATGTGCCCGGTAAAGTAGGGATGACTAGGGAAGGTTACTGTCAGTCACCCTTGGGAACAGAGGTCATTGGCCAGAATGGGCGTGTCCACTGTAAGTTCGAGGAAATTTGGGATATATAATCCCCTGAACAAAGAAGTTCACTGTCTTGGTTCCTCTTGGCACACTTGGCTCATGGCTCCTTCTTGGCTTCCTGGCATTCTACCATGTGGCCCACGGCTATGAGGACCCCCACACCCAATGGACTAATGGACTGCAACTAGCCTGATGATATACTGGACCTGGCTCCAACATGGAAAACTCGTGACACTGGCTTTGATTTTAGCTTTACTGAAAGCCAGCTACACTTCTTCTACTGGACTAAGGGAAATGGGACTTTGGAAATGCAAAGGGATTTAACTCCATGTGAATAAAAGTTATTGATTCTCCTGTGTAAGTCTCAGAAAATTATTTTTCTTGGGATATCATAAGAAGTCCACCCCCAGCAGCACCCGGTGGGGAAGAAGACCTCCCACTTTATCAGATATCAGCTACTTTGAAAATTGTTCAACCTTATTTCTGGAAGAAATACAAATTGAAACAAAATGCCATTTTCGTATAATAATTATCTAACATTTTAATTTGATGTTTGTTGTGTTTGAGTAATAACACAATGTTGGTTTGGGGAAATTCTACCCTCTTATACTACTTATAAATGGATACAATCTGTCTTAAGAACAAAATGCCAAAAATAATAACTAGCATTCCATAACATATTGCTAAATATTCTTAGGAATCCTCCAAATAACCAAGTATTATTATTTCTATTCTACAGTTGAGAAAAGAACGTTTTGCTAAAACAATTATTGGCTTATCTCACAACCTGTAAGATAGCAGAACTTCTGTTAGAACCTGGAACATACATACGCTTGTAAGAATCTATACAAAGGAAATAAGCAAAGAGGTATACAAACATTTATATAAGAGGTCCCAGCTGAAACATTATTTATAATAGTAGAAATCTGTAACCTACCTAAATATCTAACAACTTATAATTGGCCAGTACATTTCCACAGACTAAAATTACATCATAGTGAGACCCATACTCTTGCTCATGTGTAGCCTGGCATCGCTCACACAGTGTGTAACATATAGTAGGAACTCAATGATATTTGTTTAAGAAAGAAAGAAATACAAAATAATGCATGAATACAAAAAAACTCATGTTTTAAGAGAAAATTCCATGATTGAAGAGGAAGTATGTTATAAAACAGTATGAATGGTGTGTTAAATTAATTAAATGAGGAGGCAATTAGTCTGAGGCCACTTCATTGTCATGGCGGCCTACCTAAGCAAATCAAAATTTTAAACCTGTAAATGCCTCAAAGTTACAAATTTGAAACCTAAGGACAACCAATCACAAACAGCCAACTAAGCTTTACGCTATAGCCAGTCAATAATTTCCTTACTTTGCTTCTACTTTTTCTATAAAAGTCTCTGCCCCTAGATCCTGCAGGTGACCCTTTCCAAACTACTTTCCATTTTTCACTGCCTCATTTCAACTGATTTTTGCTCCAAAAACTCTTAAAATGTTTAATATGCCTCAGTTTACCTTTTAGCAAGTATGATCACAATTTTATAATATCTACATGTGCGTGCATGTATAGGAAAATGCCTAGACGTATAAACGGATGTGCATACAGGAATTCCTGTCTCTCTGCTGATACATGCTAGTTACTCAATAAATATTTGTTGATTGAATAAATGAAAGAATGACATTTTGAAAATGGTTATCCCTTTAGGGGGTAATAGGTAATTTTCCACTGTACTTCTTTGCAATTTACTATACTGAATGAAATTTAAGCAGTGAACATGGATTATCTTTGGAATAAATGAAAATATCATAAAACATAATCATGCTGGGAAATATGGTTAGGAATTTTAGAATAAAAGAGCAAAACTAGACAACCCACAATCCAATTAAAAATGACTTACGCCTTGTTTTCCTACTATCTTTTACTTGCTGCATTCAGCAACAGAAGGTATCAGATGTTACAGAAAAATAACAGTATTTTTCTAATATTGCCCAACTAGTCATTAGTGGGGCTAAGTCTAGAATCTAGGTCACTTGGTTTCCAGGCAAGTCGTTTTTCCATTACACCAAACTGCTTAGAGTTCCAGCACCCTGACGAATAAGGGAACAATGTGAGCACCACAATCAATAGTCATTATTAGGCAGTTCTTTACTTATAAATAAAATGATTTGGTAATTATTTGATATTATCAGAAAATTCCAAAGTTCTAAGAAGTACAACACTTTCACGTGACATTAATTGCTTGGGGGGGGGGGGGGGCTGGGAGGGGGGCGGGAGGAGTATGAATGTCCTAAAGCTGTTTCCAAATTGGTGCATGTTGGAGGACAGTATGCGAGCTTTATTCTGGGGAAGGGTCTACACCTTTCATAATACTTGTAAAAGGGTCTGTGACTTAAAAAAAAAAGTTGAGAATAACTAAAGCTATAAAGTCTGCAAGCAAGAGGAGGAAGAAAAATTGATGGTCAATGAAAGGCCTATGAGAGGAAAAGGAACCACAGCTAATTCTGTCTTCCTCTTTTTTATTCTTGGAACTTATTTTTAATATGCAAATAATTTGGTTTCATGACTCTGCTTTCTAAGCAGTGACAACCAAGAATGATACCGATGGGTTAAAATAGGCCAAATTATCTCCATGTTGTGAACTTCTTCAGGTACTAAGAAATCTATTCAATCATTTTCCTTTTCCTAATTAAACATACGTGCAAAATACTTCAAAAGTGATCACTTATGTTTAACTAAGAAAAGGAAAATGATTGAATATATTTCTTAGTCCCATAAAATGTGCTTCCCCTACGGGAAGTCTGTAAAGCTGCTGTGAACAAATGCAGATAAAACACTTCTCTAGGCATTTCACAATTATTGCTTAATTTAAAATGTAACTCTTTCTCTGCTCAATGAAAGAAGCAAATAACTGTGGTTGTCTTTTTATTTTTTTTTTATCCCAGCATCAACCTTGATTGGCAAGGTGTAGGGACTTTTAGAATATAATTTTAAAACTCTTAACAGGGTTAGTTTCACCACTATCCCCTGCAAATATCTTGGGCTACATTTTCACATTTATGCAATAAACAGAAACAAACCCAAACACAAATTGTCCTTGAAAGGGTTAAACACGCAAATATCATAACTTAGACATCCATCCGAATGGTACGCCCTCTCTACCTGCCTCAGCTGAATAAATGCTTACATCATCAACCAATAGGAAGAGCATTTCTTGTTCTAGTTTTTGAAGTGAAAAATCATTATTTTTAAGACTGAAATTATTATAAGCTGAAGGAGACCTAGCTATGTTAAGCCACTATTATTTCAAATTCAATGCCATTTTTACTGCTTCGAAAACAAAATTACTAAAATAATATTCACACTTGAAACTTAACGTTATCGTTATTCGGACAAATCTTTTCCAGTGTCTAGCCTGGAGTTCTGTTCTCCTGGCATGTCCACCAAGTTAGAGAAAGGGCGAATCGAATCAGAATACCAGCTGTTTTACAATTAATTTTTCAGTATTGTCTTTTTTTTCTGCATAACACTGCAACACATTAAATACCCAGGAATGCATATGTAACCAAAATGACTACTTCTTCATCAAAACATAAATGAGTCCCCAAATTCTGTAACTAAAGAGCATCAGGGCTGTCAAAACGCACGCTGCTCAAGCTACTGGGGATCTGTGACCATGGGGTGGCATCACGTGGAGCCCTAATAAGCGCCACCTCGCTGCCTTTCGAATGTTGGCTCGGCTCTTTCGCTGCTGTAAGTGAAGGAACACTTTATCTTTTGACTCCATGGAGCATTTAGAGCCCGGAAATCAAACTGGCATTTGTCAGAAGATAATTAAGATTCCCTGATCTGTCTCATTTCAAAAGGCAGAGGAGGGGCGGACTTTTTAAAACGCAGTGAAGACTAGATTTCCCCGTGTCCTTTCCTCCTTCCAAGTTAAGATACAAACTAGAAGCTGAGGAGGGTGGGAGAGGGGAGCGGAGCAGGGCGGAGGTAGAGTAAATATATTGCTTACAGTTCCCAGAGTTACAAGAGCTTCTTCGGGATCCTTTATGCCTCTAGCTTTCTGTGAGGATCCTTTTTCAGCCGGGGCCACAGTGAAGTTTAAGTCTAATCCTTGGTGGGAGGGGCTAGGACGTGGGCTGGTTTCCTTTGGCCTTCGCAGATGTTTTAAGGTGGAATGAAAGAGGAAGCGAGGGAAAGCACTGCTCCTGCAGATGCTGGCACCCTCCTGTAAATGATGCCTTACCGGAACAAGGAGTTTGAAGTCAGAACACATACGTAAACAACGTGTGCGTTAACCGGTCCCAAATTACATGGATGCTGGCTGGCTGGCGTGTGTGTGTGTGTGTGTGTGTGTGTGTGTGTGTGTGTGTAAGTGCTCCTTGTCCTTAAGTAGTTACTGCTTCCTCTTTTTTTCCAAACAAGCAAGAACTAGATTGAAAAGATGAATAACCTAGAGCATTTTCGAATTCTTAAAAAGGCAAAGTTGAATACCCAGAATAGAAAATGAGTTCATTATAAGAACACTTTAAAAATCAAATGTGTTCAAATATTTCCTCCCCAAACTTAAAACACCTGGATTGATAACTGTTTGTAACTGTAAGATTAAAGGCATACCAGCGACCATAATGCATATATGTTAAGAGTTAGGGGAGAACCAAATCTGATTGAACTACCGTTTTTGCAATGTAAGTTCAAATGTTATGACTGTAACAAAGAAGGTGTACCGTTTAAATTTATCCAAATCTCACAAGAATGGTTTAGTGCCTTTAAAGATTAATTTAGTATATCTTGTTTTCAAACCCAGTATCTTCTATTTTTGCCTTTAATACCAAGCGTATTCTTTTAGCTTTCTTATAACATTTCCAAATAATATAATTTCTGCAGATCCCATCATTAAATTTTCTGGATTTTCCATCTTCTAGAGCCCAAGATTCAACTCCTTTTTGTTTTTTGTTTTCTACCATAAATTCAACCTGAGATATTATAAATCTCTCCGTCCTGCAAAAAAAGGCCAGAGGTGTCTAATGGGAATCAAACTCTTTCTCTTTCCAAAGAAGACCCTGAATTTCTTAAGAGCGGATATGTGCTAAAGAGAGGAGCCGAGAGCACACTGTTGTTTTTCACCTTTTGCTCCAGGTACAATTGGTGAAAGAAGATGTTTTCAGGGCCCATTCATCCTAAAACTGACAAAGAAAAACTCCCTTGAAAAGCAGCCTCACATGCTCCCATGGGTTTGATGATAAAAGGTTGTAGCTCTCAGTATTTGAAGAGGTTGTCCAATAGCGTGTTACATGTTGAAGATAAGAAAAATGTTTGATTAAATGCTTTTAAAGAAGATTTCAGAGTATGTTATGGCGATAGTTAAAACTTATGGGGTGATGTTTGCCTCTTTCTGGTCTTACCAAGTTAGGCTGACTTGTCTCCATGCTTGTAGCAAAGAGAAGCTTCTGCAAGCATGCCTCTCATGTAACTGGTGCAGAACATCTCCCATTTCCCCATTCTGTGGTTCTGTGGCCTCCATGCCCACAACCATTTTGGCTCCCTGCCTATGATCTCATTGTCCACATAGACCCCTAGATGGATAGCCCAAGTTCAGATTTACTGCCTTTACTTTGTCCATCCTCCCCCACAGCCGTCAAAAAATATTTCCAGCACTAGCCTACTGGCTCCAAGAACCTCTGCCCCCACCTTAGGTAAGAGAGACACTGCTCTTATAACCTGCCTCCAGTGGTAGGATCCATTAGGTCTGAAGATCCCTCTTCCCTGTGTCTGTCCATCAATGAAGATCAGTTAGGAGGAGGAATACAGTTGAAAATTAACTGAGCAATTGTAGCAGCCTCTAATTTAAATCCAATCCACCTTTTGCATTGTCGCCAATGAGTTTTTTTATACTGTTTGCTGTTAATTAACAATTTATAATTTAAGACTGAGAGTAATAAGCTAATTTTAGCACTGGACAAGTAAGCAAAAGGAACAGCCTCAGTACTGGTCATGGTAACTAACAAGGAAGTACCTACTGGCTCAAAAAGCAGAAAAGAAGAACCTTATGTTTTCATGATTGATTTTTCTCACTTTATATGCAGTTGCTTCTGTTCACTTTGTTATGATCTTACCTATCCTGTACTCTCTAACTACATGAAAGTGATTTATTTCTGATAAACTTGGGCACAAATAATGAGATACAACTGGTAGTTAAATCCATGCATCCAATGAAAATAGCCAGCATGCTAATCAGCATTCTATTTGGGTGCTAAGAGAGAGCTGATAGGGAAATCTAATCCAGACTGTGGATGGACATAATCAGAGAAGATTCTCAATGGCCACCAATTAAATAATTTGCTTATAATAATCTGTCCCTCTTATCCACTGCTATGCTTGAGTATTATGGTCCATAAAAAAGTTTCTTTATGGTAAAATAATAAGTTCTTACTATTTATCTGTCTGTGAATACCATTAATATGAGTCATTCTTCTCTTTATGCATTAGCAAAATCAAGTTAGTTAAGACACCTTGAATCAAAGAAAATTGAAGTAATTCTCACCTATGAACTATTTTGGCATCCAGCTAATTGACCCCCATCTCCTCATCTTTCCTTCAACACAGAGACCATTCTCCTTGCACAGCTTTCCCTTAAATTCCACTGAACTAATCCTACTCATCCTGGAAGGCTTAGCTCAATTACTAGCTTGTGTAGAAATTTCTCTACCCACTCCTCTTTCCAGTATAAATAATCCTTCCACTTTAATACTTTTTAGAACATTGATCAATTTGTATTATACTTGGCTGTACAAGAAAAAATATTTTATGCTCCATGTTGGCAGGTGACTTAGCCTTCTTAATTTTAGTAAACCCTCACCGACCCACAAACCTCAACCACAAGTCCATAACACATTAGGAGCTCAAACGATGTTTATTGAAGGTGTTATCCATGATATTGATTGAAAGATATCTTCAACCTGACCCTCGAATAGCACTCTCCTCCTGGCCACTGTCATTTTCACCTTTACTAAAGAAGAGAGAGTTATTTTTACAACCCCTCTCCACACTAATAAAATTCCTGGAAATATGAAGCTATTCAGAGAGAAGAGTGAAATGAACCCTAATTAAAATGTACTTACAATGAGTTTAAATATTAGATGCCATGATGAAAGCACAGATCAAGGGACAGAGTATTTACAAACAGTAAGAACTATATTTTAATAGCTAAGTATCTGCTAGTAATTATCACTTGTACTTTCAGTGTAAATTTACTATATCCATACAGTTGCAATAATATTTTGACCTGAAAAGTGAAAGTAATAATTTTCTCTCAATTCTCCTTTTTTAATTGAAAAATGTTAAGCAGATTATTACTACTCTATTAAACTTTTCAATCCTCAATTTTCCAATAAAAAGAATTAAGAGAACTATACTGAATAAAGCACTAGTAATATTGTTACTTCTTTTTTTTTTAATATATTTTATTGATTTTTTACAGAGAGGAAGGGAGAGAGATAGAGAGTTAGAAACATTGATGAGAGAGAAACATCGATCAGCTGCCTCCTGCACATCTCCTACTGGGGATGTGCCCGCAACCCAGGTACATGCCCTTGACCGGAATCGAACCTGGGACCTTTCAGTCCGCAGGCCGACGCTCTATTCACTGAGCCAAACCGGTTTCGGCAATATTGTTACTTCTTATAGAGAGCTAAGTACTTTGTATTATCACTACATTTTCAGCATCACAACCACTATATTCATGAAATTAGGCATGATCACCTTTATTTAGAATCCTAATATTACCTGAGCACACACAGGCAGGCTTTCAAACAAGTCTGCCTGACTCCAAAGCCCACAATTTCTCAGCATATTATACTGTCTCTTATAGCAAGTTTTGTTTGATTATCTTTTCAGCTTTGTCCCAAGTCAGCCAAGTCCCTGACTATAACACATGGGAGCCAGTGATAGAAAATAAAAACCCCTAAGCACCACGGCTAGGAACCTACAACTGCTCCCTTCCTCATCAATGATGGTCACTGTCTTGCCCCTCCTACCCACCCCAATTCCTTCATTCATCTTTGGGTTTCGAAAATTAGATTTTTTATATCTACATTTCCCTTTTCATTTGATTGCAAAAATACAGTTATACTCTATTACATTACTAATGTATTACTAATACATTATCATTACTTACGTATACTATCCTAAGGGCTTTCCTCCTGCAGTTCTGTTTCCTCTTAAAATCACCCTATGCTTCATTCTCAAATAAATTTGCCTACAATGCAAGTCAGATCATTCCGCTGTTGTACTCATACCATGAAGTTTTCTCCACTGCCTATTAACTTATACAACTATACCTTAAAAATATTTTTTTATTCTGCAGATAAAATAGAAGTGAAAATTAAATCAGCATCCCTTCAGATTTCATCACAAATTACAAATGTGTATTGTACACATGGAAAGGTCATACAGTCAACCATTCATGACTCAATACACAGTAGAATATTTTGACTACAGACAAACCATATTCAGAAACATCTGACAGAGCCATGTTGTCCTGATTCATCTTACCTACTTGGGGCAATAATTCAGCAAGTTGTTTTCTACTCTTCAAGCTCCCTCTAAACTTGGTAAAGCCAGTGCCTGCCTAATTTCAGCAATTCTGTCAGAATGGGCACAAGCCCAATTACACAGCTCAGAAACTAACTTGCAGGCACTTACAGGCCTTTAAAAATACTTGTATTCTTGGACTTTAAACCTACTGATGTACATAAGAGAGGCTGAGCCCATATTCTTTTTTAGAAAGTAATTCTGAGTGGGAAGATTACTGCTAAGTGAATGTTCAGAGTTCCTCAAGTAACTGAGCTCTGATGTCATTAGATGGTTTTCATAAGACTGAGATAATAATATTTATCAAATCCGTGGCTAAGCAGCTTCAAAAGTACTTTTGCTTTTTTTTCCTAATTTGATTTTTCAAATACATTGTCGAGTCCAACAATTTCTCTTTGAAAATCTACATGTATTTCTTCATTTTATGTATATACTAGAGGCCCAGCTCACAAAATCGCATGAGACTCAGACCCACTGTGCTGCTGTGGGACCCCAGACCTGCCCACACTGCTGCGGAACCCCAGATCTGCCGCACCGCGAGACCCATCAATGTACCTCCTAATGACTAGTTGTTTGGTCGTTACAGCGTTACAGCCACAGGCCTTTTATAATATAGATTAGAGGCCTGGTGCATGAATTCATGTACAAGGGGGGTCCAGCAGGCCTGCCCCCATTGGGGCCAATCGGGGCCAGCCAGAGGGAGGGGCCACGGGAGGTTGGCCGGTGCAGTGCTCGTCATAGCGACCAGTTGTTTCAGTCGTTCAGTCGCTTGGCCTTTAGATACTAGTATACTAGTATACTAGAGGCCCAATGCATGAAATTCATGCAAGTGGCTCAGCCCTCACCGCTGCGGTGGCCGCCTCTGCCCTCAGCCCCCGCCACTGTGGCTTCGTCCAGAAGGTTATACAGAAAGACATCCAGAACGATGCCTGGTCTAATTAGCATATTATGCTTTTATTATTTTACTAGAGGCTCGGTGCACAAAAATTTGTGCACTGGCGGGGGGGGGGGGGGCGGTGTCCCTCAGCCCCACTTGTGCTCTCTCACAGTCTGGGACCCCTTGGGAGATAACCTGCTGGCTTAGGCCCGCTCCCGGGTGGCAGAGGGCAGGCCCAATCCCTAGGTGCAGCCCCTGGTCGGACTCAGAGCAGGGCCAATTGGGGAGTTGGGGCACCGCCCCCCGTCACGCACAGAGCAGGGCTGATCAGGGGATTGGAGAGTTCCCCCCCCCCCGTCACGCACAGAGCAGGGCTGATCAGGGGGTTGGAGAGCTCCCCCCTGTCACGTACAGAGCAGGGCCGATCAGGGGGTTGGGGCACTCCCCCCATCACACTCAGGGCAGGGCAGATGGGGAGGTTGCGGCTCCACCTTGTCACACACAGAGCAGGGCCCATGGGGGGGGGTTGGGGTGCCGCACCCTGTCACACACAGAGCAGGGCCGATCAGGGGGTTGAGGCACCTTCCCCTGTCACGAACAGAGCAGGGCAGATAGGGAGGTTGTGGCCCTGCCCCATCACACACAGAGCCGCAGGGCAATCAGGGGGTTTGGGCACTGCCCCCTGTCACACTGCTCCAGGGGCCAGGAGACCTCGTGGCTCTGCTGATCCCAGTGCTGGGAAGCCTCCCAGCTCCGCTTGACACCAGGGCAGTGAGGCCTCGCTGCTCTGCTGATCCTGGTGCTGGGAGGCTCCACTGATCCCAGTGCCAGGGGGCCTCGCGGCTCCACTGATCCCGGTGCTGGGAGGCATATTACCCTTTTACTATATAGGATAGAGGCCTGGTGCATGGGTGGGGGCCGGCTGGTTTGCCCTGAAGGGTGTCCTGGATCAGGGTGGGGGTCCCGTTTGGGTGCCTGGCCAGCCTGAATGAGGGGATGATGGCTGTTTGCAGCTGGTCACACCCCCTTCAGGGTGGGGGTCCCCACTGGGGTGCCTGGCCAGTCTGGGTGAGGTGCTGAGGGCCGTTTTCAGGCTGGCGGGTGACTGAAGCTCCCAACCTCTCCTTTTTTTCTTTTTTTATTCTGGGATTTATTTACCTTCTATGGCTGTCACTGGAACTGAGAGCTGGCTTTAGGTCTGAGGCTCGGCTCCAGCTCTGAGACCTCGGCTGCTGAAAGCAGGTATCTGGTTTGTTTGGCTTCTATAATTGAAACACTATTGCAACTCCAGCTGGCTGGCTGGCTGAAAGCATGGGGTTTGTTTAGCTTCTATAATTGCAACATTGTTTCTTAGAGTGCAAGCTCAGAGCCCAGCAGCGGCAGGCGGGGAACCTTGGCTTCTTCCTTCACTGGAGCAAGCAAGCCTCCTGTTCGCTTCAGCTGCCTATCTGCCAGCCGCCATCTTGGTTGGCAGTTAATTTGCATATTGCCCTGATTAGCCAATGGGAAGCGTGTCGGAGGTATAGTTAATTACCATGTTTGTCTATTATTAGATAGGAGATATATATATATATATATATATATATATATATATATATATATATAATCTTTCTCTGATTGGGAGCACAAAGTCACTCTGAATCTTCATCCAAATGGCAAAGAAGGCACATACTAGAATTTAATGTCATTGAATCCCAGTTTGCCCCAAATTTATTTTTTAGGGTGAATTAAATTTTAGATAATTCAAAACTACATCCCAACTGACATGGCTCACTAGTTGAGCATTGACCTATGAACCAGGAGGTCATGGTTCAATTCCTGGTCAGGACACATGCCCGGGTTGCAGGTTTGTTCCTCAATGGTGGGCATGAAGGAGGCAGCCAATTGATGATTCTCTCTCTCATCATTGGTGTTTTTATCTCTCTCTTCCTCCCTCTCCCTTTTTCTCTGAAGTCAATAAAAATATATTTTTTTAAAAACTACAACAAAATTCCAAAAATTGCTAAGAAAAAATAAAAACAAAAGTATTCACCCTAATAAAATTCATTCAAAAATTAGCAAAATGGTCCAACTGTTTTACTCATATAGATGGGACCATTAAGGAAAACATTGCTAACATAATATATTTAAATAGTTCT
Source organism: Myotis nattereri (assembly GCF_964212035.1). NCBI lineage: Eukaryota > Metazoa > Chordata > Mammalia > Chiroptera > Vespertilionidae > Myotis > Myotis nattereri. The sequence goes on along the minus strand of NC_138093.1, from coordinate 26,905,105 downwards.
GAATTAGTATCCTACTGAGATATTTTTACTTTCCTGAGAATAGCAGACTGGTCCAAGAATTGAATTAAAAAATTAATGTCCTAAATATTTGTATGTCCATTCTTGCTCATAATTTGCTACAGTTAATGAAGCACTGAGATATCAGATAATAGTTTGATTTCTCACTAAAATAGGAGGAAGAGGGTATGACTATTTTTGCTACCTACAACAGTTCTAGAAAAACAATCTCCCTTTCATTTGGTTTTCTAGATATTTCTATTTTCCTTAATACCCTTTCTGACTTTAAAATACATGCATGATTCAAATTATATATGGTCATTTGTTTTGGAATATTTCATCAACCCTTACACAGCATTCTTTGGATATAATATGCTTATAATAATTAGCATCCAATCACCTAATAAATATTTGTTCATTTGATTAATCAGTCACAATGATTTTTAAATGCCTTGGCTGGGAGATCCTTTAAAATATTTGTAACTTACTTGGGGAGGCAAAAGTTAAAGTCAGTAAGCACAAGTTATTACTGGCCCATTGGCCAAATCTCTTCATCCCTTCAAAATAAGAAGCTTGTCTGCTGCTTCTGTGCCAATATTGGTTCTTGGGAACGTCTGAAAATATAATTAAACTTTACCAAGGGCTCCATGTAGCCATTCCCCAGAAATTTTGCTTACTTACCATGCGTCTAGCACGGTGGTTCTCAACCTTCCTAATGACGCGACCCTTTAATACAGTTCCTCATGTCGTGGTGACCCCCAATTTCATTGTTACAAATTGAACATAATTAAAGCATAGTGGTTAATCACAAAAACAATATGTAATTATATATGTGTTTTACGATGGTCTTAGGCGACCCCTGTGAAAGGGTTGTTCGATCCCCAAAGGGGTCGTGACCCACAGGTTGAGAACCACTGGTCTAGCATATAGTTAGGCACTGCAGAGAGAGCAAATGGAATAGACAAGGCCAATGTTTTCATGGAACTTATATTGTAGTGGACAGGGGAGACTAGGAACAAGATAAACAAGATAATGACTTTAAAACAACAACAAACAAAAAAACATGTCCAAGAAAGGCCAGTCCAGAGCAACCAGCCATGAGACTGAGTGTGGAAAGAATGTTCCAAACAGAAGAAACAGCAAGTACAACAAGCACAGAAAGTTGTGAAAGATGCGTATCACAAAAGCCATTATTAGCATCTGAAACAGGAAGTGCTGGGGGAGGACAGAAAGATAATTGAATCTAAACTCTAAATTGGGCCATGAAATTAGGAATGGAATTTGGTGGGTAGTTATACTTTAATCACAAAAAGGCAAAGGCAGGAAATTTAATGGTCAGCAGGAAGTGCAAAGGCAAAGCTGAGGAAAGTTTCTGGGGAGACTAGGAGGAAGGAAGTTTAGAAATGTATGTTGGGGGTGAGACTAAAAATTCTTGAATAACAGACGAAAGGATTTTGACATTTCCTGTAGTAAATAAGAAACTTTTCAGGTATCGAAGATGGTAGTGGTGTGTTGCACTGTTTTGTTTTCATTTGGTGGGTGTTGATTATTTTGGGAGATGGGTGTTGGTTTCTTGATCTTAGCAGGGGAATGAGATTTTAAACTGATATTCAGGAAGGCAGCAGGATAGACTGGAAATAGTGATGCGTGGAGGGAGAAAACCAAAGATGACTGTGTTAAGAAGAAAGGATGTGCCTCATAGAGGAGGAGGCTTATCAAGATGGAAAAGGAGGGTTGAAACAATTTGACAAAAGTCAATACAGGAATAAACCAGACCCCACACATTGGGGGAAGATAATTCAGAGATTCAACTTAGCATGAAGGACCTAATGACATACACACGGTATGTATTTAATAATGTTTTATTAAGATTTAAAATTGACACTTCAAATTGCTGTTTGCCTCATTAATTTACATCGGATTAAGTAAATCAGTTTATTCCTATTTGGCAGCAGTTTTGCCACCTGAGTTGTAAAAATAATTTGGGAGCACAAAAAAAGAGATTGGGGATTATAAAATGTGTTCTCTGCTTTTAAGTCCTCAGATGGTTAAACATTAGTGCTTATGGAAGAAAGTCTTGCCCATATTTGGGAGTCATACACTGGAGCGGCATGTAACCTCTGGGATGAACCGGGGTGACATGGTCCCAGCCTACATCGTTATCATCCCACTGGAAGGAGAGGAAACTGTAGACTCTCAGAAAGTAGGTGATTTACCCAAGATTGAACATGAGAGTCAGATTTAAATCAAACATTTGACCTTAAATTATGTATCTTTTCCTATTGCCATTTCTCATTGTCCATTCACAGATAAATCAATTGAGCCTTACAACCATTCTATAGGTTGTCTTTTCATTTTGTTAATTAATTAATTAATTAATTATTTATTTATTGTGCATAAATTTTTTAGTTTGAAGTAGTCCCATCGGTTTATTTTGGGAAAATTCTTCTTGTTATGCTAGTGGGAGGGGTACTGGTCTTCTCCACACCAAGACTAACCTGACAAGCCTACTTTACATAGAGATGAAAATGACATTTGCCTGTTACGAGTCTCTCTTCCACCAAATACAATACTATAATTAAGAAAAAAGTGAAAAAGGAGTCATTACTCATCAAAATTTTATCCTCACTTATTACTGCTTTTCACCTTCTTATGTGTAAAACTAAAAACTTAATTTCTGTCAAATGAAATATTTTCAGAGATATTCACTGGACCTTTATTTTCTAAACATCTTCAATCCTAATTAGTGTATATGCAGCTATTTTATTTGTATGTCCCTTAGAAAAATACCACAAATCAGGGAAGTCAAAATAGGTTTCTATTTCTGTTCCTATTCTGAGGTTACTTTCAAAAGCCTTATGTGAAAGTATGGTGACTCATTAGAATTGTGTTGTTTCTTCTAGGGGTATATTTACAAATTAGTAGCCACCAAGCAAAGGGATATTCTGGGAAACACTTGCCCTCCTCCAATGAATAAGAAACTAATACAGCTTTCTCAGTAAAAGAGATTAAGCCTCCTTTTAGTCTATCCTAAATTCCAAGCACAGCTGTGGAATTATGTTGCATTTCAATCTTAAATGACCTTATTCACAGGTAAAGGTAGCACTGATTTTTATCCTACCTCTGCAACAGGTGGAGTTGAGGTTTACAAAATTCAATCTCTGTGCCATTGTGGATGTGACAAGATGTGATAGCTTTGTGAACAATCTAGAAAATCATATGCACAGAAATGTTGTCATTTCAGAGGAAGTAGAAAGGTTACCATTTATTGTGAGATTGTATCCTTGTTAAATTGTGGGGTTAAAATGGCATTTCAAAGTTTTATTTGGGTTACTGTTTATTGGAGGGGAGAGGAAAGTGATTTCCTGATCTTTGATATCTAAAAGTCTGGGGACCGTGGTTTAGAGCCCTAGCTCTCTTAAAACCTCCCAGTAGCACAAATCTCTGCATTCTCACAGCAACTGTTGTCACCAAGAAGAAAAGTCTTCACCAGGCAGCATTACACTGTGATTAATCGTTACCCTAAACTTCCCCTTGCACTTTCTTCAGTTAACACAATCTACCAAATAGCATTTCTTTCCACCCAGATTTAGAGCAAGTTTTCCATGAGGCACATACAGATATACACATACATGTTCCCCACTGTCACTCATTTCCTTTCCTACACTGGCCAACACGGTCATGATCACCCCAGTACACAAATCTTTTGTCACTTTCCTTCAATGGCTCCCACTTCCTTTGGATGCCACCTTTTCTCTTTGACATAGGGTCAAAATATGCTGATTCAAGTAAGTTTCATCTGTTTCTTTTTACTCCAAAGCTAAATGGACTTCTTTCAAGTCCAATAATGTCTCATACATCTAGCTACCTTCCTTTCCCATACCTCTCCCAACACCTCTGCTTTGCTAACACCTATATAACCTTCAATTTTCAACTTAAAGATGACTTTTTCCTTTAAAAATGTTGCCAGGTCGACACCCCTCTTCCTCTATTCAAACTCAAGCTTCTCTCCTTTTCCTTCCATTTCACTTGCATTTCTACATATTTAAAAACTTGTAAACATTTATGCAATGCCCACATCCCTTTAACTCTAGACTGTATGCTCTGGGAGGATGGGGGTATCTCTTTTGTGTTCTGCAGTTTAATGACTAACATAATACCTGAATATGTTAATAATTGGTATTTGATAAATATTTTCAAATGAATGAATTCTGTCTGCATAGCCTTTTAAGCCCTTTTCTCTTATTGCTTTTTAAAATTATTAAACTCTGGCTATTGGTTTCAACAATTTCTCTTCATTAACTCAAAATACATTGTGACTAATCAGTATCCCAACTTCCAAAGCTCCACTACTCTGTATTTCAAATATGATATTTTGTGTCTTCTGATCATGTTTTTTTTTGTGTTATCAACTCATACTTCCCAAATTCTAACTGAACTTCTTTTTAAGATAAGGCACAATGAATTCTGGGGCATAATTAACAAACTGCTATGCTGCTCTGTCCCATACTGAGGTTCTAGAACAGAGGTGGGCAAACTTTTTGACTCGAGGGCCACAATGGGTTCTTAAACTGGACCGGAGGGCCGGAACAAAAGCATGGATGGAGTGTTTATGTGAACTAATATAAATTCAAAGTAAACATCATTACATAAAAGGGTACGGTCTTTTTTTTCAATAGTTTTATTCATTTCAAACGGGCCGGATCCGGGCCGTAGTTTGCCCACAGCTGTTCTAGAATGAATGTTTGAGGTTGCAACATATCTCAACTAGATGATAGATGCCAGCAAGGTTTCTTAGCCATTTCTGAAGGTGTGCTATACTGAATTGATTGCATTAAGTGAGCAGAACAAGACTTTTATCAAATGATAATTGTGGAGGACACCACAATAGAAAGTTAGCCCCAACCCAAGCAATTAAAAAATGAATAAATAAATAAATAAATAAATAAATAAATAAACCCAGCCCTGACCAGTGTGTTTCAATGGGTAGAGTGTCAGCCTACTGCCTGAAGGGCCACGAGTTCAATTCCTTGTCAAGGTCACATACCTGGGTTGCAGGTTCATCCCCATCCTGGTCAGGGCACATGCAGGAGGCAACCAATGGATGTGTCTCTCTCACATCTATGTTCCTCTCTTTCTCTCTCCCCCTCTGACACAGGAAGTACTCATATATGATTTTTGACTAAATAAATGAATGAGAGAATGAGTAAAATATGACTTTGCGAATTTAGACAGAGTAAATATATAAAACTAGGGGCCCAGTGCACGAATTCATGCACCTCATAAGGAACTGTGGTGGGCACAGGTGTGGGCCTCGGCTCATCCTCCGTGCTCCTGCCCAGTTCCTCCCACCGTGGCCCCCAGTCACCTGTCTGCCAGCAACCCTGCTCCCACCACCACCACTCCCATGTGCTGACAGGGCCAGTGCCAGCAGCGGGTGCAAGTGGGGCTGGCACCATCAGTGGGTGCCAGTGGCAGCTGCTGCCTTGATAGCCCCTCAGGAGCAGGGGGAGATGGAGAAGACCTCAAGGGGCAATCAGGGCCGGTAGCTGCCACTTGCATCCGCTGACAATGCCAAGTATCTGGGCCAGCGCTGGGCACCGGCAGCAGTTGAGAGCAGCGGCTCCAGTGGGTGCGAGTGCCCTGTGGCACCGCAGCTCGTGAGAGCAAAGAATTTTCAGTAACCACCAGAAGCTCGCCCCGATGACAGCGACCGGCGTTCCGCCTTGGTCTGGAGCCCCCATTCACCTGGTCCACCATCCCACTGTGGCCGACACCCACTATGTTCCACGCATGCCCCCTGGTGGTCAGCGCACATCATAGCGACTGGTTGTTCAGTTGTTCCACTGTTTGGTCTATTTGCGTATTAGGGTTTTACATATATATATAATACTAGTGAAAAGGTATAAGTGTGTCTAATACATGCCAGGTGTTTCCTAACATTATGTCTGTGCATTCTCATAGCAAGTCAGTGCGGTGGACAGTGAAATCATCTGTGCTTTTCAGATAATTAAAGTGCAGCTCAGAATCAATAAAGAGCAGCATCAAGGTGCTTCTCCTGTGACGGGCAAGGCTGAGAAACAACGTTGGATTCTTCTCACGACCACACATGTCCTATCCATTTTGCCCAGGATCACAGCAGGGATGGTGTCCAACTCCCAGATACGTGTGCATGAAGGACAACTTCCTGCCAGGAAGCGGGCAGTTCCTGATTGCTGTGAACTTTTTTGATTAGGTAGGCAATGGAGAGCCCTTGACGTTTTTGAGTGATAAGATTACATGTAATGTGCTGTAATGGAAATGAATTTGAGATAATTATTCTCTCTACTCTGGCTACTGTCTACAGGCTGCATTACACAGAGAGCAGTTAGGAGTTTATCGCAGTCTTCCAGTTGTGGAGTTATGACAAATTAGACTTGTGGCCCTAGAACTAGATACGAAAGATAATTAATTTAGGAGCTATTGAGTAGGAAAATAAATGACGGAACTTAAAGTCTCATTAGAAAAAAAATAAATTAAATTAAAATATAATAAACAAATAAATAATAAAGATAAATAAAGTCTCATTAAATGCATTTTTGGGTTTGCCAGGCTTGGAAATGTTTGGGATGTGGCTTCGGGAGCACTGTTCCAATGCAATCGCCTGTTGTTTGTTTGTTAATCCTCACCCAAGGATATTTTTCCATTGATTTTTAGAGAGAGGCAGAAGATGAGAACTAGCTATCAGAGAGGGATTAGTAAAAGCTCTTACTTAAGGCTGAGCCAACAAACTATTAACTTAGGGCTCATTACATATTTTTTTTTATTTGGTTCCAGAATCGAAAGCAGACCCGAACACTGCGCAAAGGGGGCCAGTAGGTGTAGGTAGAAAAGTTGGAGAAAGGCAGTGAAAAGGAAACAGGCAGGACATTCACCTCTTAGGTGCACACTATGGTTTCCTCATGTTTTATCAGGCTCATGTGCTCTATTTCTCTATTTGCACATTTATGCCCATATATGGTACTGAACTCCTTTTCTTACCAGTCTCCTCATACCTTAATCTTCCTCATGGCATAAGAATTTAATTTTAGTTATAGTATGTGATAATTCAAGACAGCATATTGTTGTTAGAAATTTAATAGCATTTCTTATCATTTATAAGCACTGCAAATTTATTAATTTTATATTTGTTTCCTTATAGTACCACAATCTTTCATATAAGCTTCCAAACCTTCAGTTGATTGAATATTAGGGGCTTAAGTATATAGCTGACTTCAGCTTTAATCTCTTTAGTATGTATTTTGTGCAAGAAGTATGCTATCTGCCCAGAATTTAGCTAAACTTACTTTCTATTATAGATTAATTTTGCATGTTGACTCATACCTAAGTCTCCTCTTTTCTGGTTCATTATTTCCCTGCAGAATTTTGACCTCATTCTCCCTTGATCAGCTATAAATTATTTATTTTAGAATCTTTTTAAAAATTCTTGTGGTTCAAAGATTTTAGTAGTAAGACTACTTTCATCACTCAATAAAAGCTGCATTAATCTTCACACTGCTAACCTTTCCCCTGTATTATTTTTCTTAACAAAATAAAAATTTACTTGTGAGTTACCATAGCCCTCCTAATTTCTCCTTTGGTAAAAATTTACATATATACTTAGTCTTATTCAGATTTTTATTAAGACTAATTACTAAGGAGAAATTCAAAAATGAAGAACAATTCAACACTTCCCTTCTAAAAGCTTGTCCCCCTAATTGATGTATAAAAATACATACACACAAGAAACAAGAGCAATAGTAATAATAAACAATAATAGCAATAATAATAATAAACATTCTTATGGAGATTTATCATTTTCAAGGGACATTCTCTTATTTGATCCTACAGTGATCCTATAAGATGGATGTTATGATCATTTCCATTATATATATATGAGAAAAACCAAATTAAAATGTTGAAATGAGCTGACTAAATTCCTTTAACCGTAACTACAGTTTGAAATTGGTCTTCTAACTCCAAAGCCTACTGCTTACCACACTGCCTCTCAACAATGAAAAAATAGTGCATTATCCTCTGCTCCAAGTCTCCCACATTACCTAGCATTAGGATTTGAGGCACAGAGGAAGCATTCTAATTATAACACTCACTGATAGCTTTATTTTCCAATGTTATAAGAAAAGAAAAAAGTATAGTTCACAGAAGAGTTGGGACTCGAACTTTAGACAAGGAGTGAGAACGGGATCTGTAACTAGAAGAAGGAGGGGACATTCGTGTGTGGGGGGTAAGAAAAGTAAAGCTCCAGTTTTAATAATAGGCATGTTGTATGCACGACAGTGGGAAAACTTCCTTACCTGAAATAAACGGCTCATGATGAACTGTAGACAAAAATGTCCTGAATCCGTAGTCTGGGGACAGATAATAGTGTTGAATGTTCCTGAATGCTAGGCTGAGGAACTCTGTTTTATAGTTAATGGTGAGCCCCTGGAGGGTTTTGTGCTCAGAAGATCAAATCACTGCTTTCGTCAGGTTTTTAATGAGCCTACAAGCATAGACATCAGCTAAGAAGCTGCTACCGAAATCCAGGCATGAGGTGATGAGCACCAGAGAAGGGCCAGGGGTGGGGGGTGAGGAAGAAAAGGACAAAAATGAAACAACTTTAAGTAGAAGAGACATACAATTTGGCAGCTGGCCAGAAATAAAGTAGGAAAAAATCGTCAAAGTTCTAATATTCATTTCTAACTTTGAATGTTATGATTGGCAACCAACATTGTTAGCTATTTTCCTTGAAGTGACATGCTCACTTCATTCATTTTGAGAAAATAAATGCTAAAAAGTAAAGTCTCAATAACCATCATTAGTCTGTTGTGTTTTTCTTAAGACATCGTCATATTTCAGGATGTATCAGATTTCATCACACAGGATATTAAAAATACATGCACTCAAGAGTTGAAATTTAATAAAATTACTAGATTTCACTACTTTATAGAGGGCATACTTAAGTGACAATGACTTTTTTAAAACTGAGAGTGCATGGTGGTAAAGGATTTAATAACTATAATATTAGAATCAGTACTAATAGTGGAGCACAATGACTCCTAGTAATGCTTAACTAAATAATAGGCACATAATACCTTAGTCTTGTTATGAAAATGTTTTGCCTTGGCAACTTCCTGGTAGGATTTGGGAACCTCTGGGTATCCATGTATCACGTTCTGATCACTATTGCTGCAGAGCATCCTGATAATAGCTCAGGCTTATAGCTCCTCCTGTGTGCCAGGTCTCATTCTAAGCACTGAATTACTTTAAATCTGAATTTAACATATTTTCTTACTTCAATGACAAATGTAAATGTGCCAAAGTGGAAGAAGAAGATCGACTATTGTGCGGGGCGGGGAGGAGGGGGAAAGGAGCCACATACTAAACCTGACAAGCTCAGGGGAGGTCAGCACAGCAGGCTTCATAAACTCACTGACCGAAAGTAACCACGTAGGATGGTCTGACATAAACATTCCTAACTAAAAGCTAGTCATGGTGGGTAGTCACATCCTAGGTCTATAGCTTCCTTAACAAAAATCAGTATTTATATTCATTGGACTGTCTTTTGTCTTTCTACATTTAAGATAACATACCTTGGAACGTCAGAGAGATGCCCTTTTCCAGACCCCTAGGGAAACAATTTCCCACCAGAGCACAAGACCTCAGAACCCTCATTTGTTATCTTGTTGCCCACATACCATCTATGCGCTATAAATGTTTATTGTCCTCTACTCACCAATGTAGAAGAAATACGTGTCTGTCTCTCCTCTTTATCCAATCTCAGAGGTTCCCCTGATTAGCTTGCTCCTGCCCCCTTAATCTACTACCAATGGATCTCATACCATTGTTTGGAGCTAACTCTCAATCCCAGCAATTGTTGTCAGTTTGGCTCAAGTAAACTTATAAAAATTCTCTACAGGTTTGGACATTGCTTACACTGACACTATAATGTCATGAAAATACTTTCCAATAGAACACATTGAGTAACTTGAAATTTAAAATATATACATTTAAATGATATGCCCTGGTAAATGCTAGTAAAGTCAACATTTTGGGGATACTGTGAACAGAATGAAATTCCCCCAGTTCTTAACACAAATTCCTCCAATTGGCAAAGGGATTAACCAAAGGGTTTATAGAAAATTATGCTTACCTGGTGGCACAGCCATTTTAATCAGATCCATTTCTTGTCTTCAAGATGTTTATGTACGCTTACAATGAAATTCTAGTTCCAGCTTCCATATTTTCTTTAAGTGTTGCATAATGCAAATCACTAACTTTTAGGTGTTTTAGAAAATTAAAGGAAGAACTTCAAAGTGCGTAAAATGATCTCAGATCTGTGTCCATTAAAAGAAAATCCAGAGCTAAATCAAATTTTGAAACTATTGGGTTAGACGTTCCCCTATGGAAGTGTTTAATAAATGAGCGTTTGATACTTTTGGGCAATGAAAATGGAAAAGATTTTTAGATCCTATGGAGACATCTGTGTGTACCAATCACTCTAATCTATATGGTCTCTAGCCTATAAACAAACAAACAAATGACACACACACAAAATAAACCCAGCAAATAAAAAACTAATTTCTCTAGACCTAGTACTATATTGTTTTGTCTATTTTGTTTACTAAGCTTAGTTTCTGTTTTGTAAAACTGGTCTATAAAATTGGTTTAAATAATTTAGGATTATCCAGAGTTGGCAATACAGTGTAATTCGAAGACAGCACATTTATGTCTAGAACTGGTTGAATTACAGGACAGTTTTGCTGTCATAGAATCTAAGAGTATAGGGTAAAAACATGCAAGGGGCCAGGCCAAAGTGGCTAAATGGTTGAGCATTGACCCATGAACCAAGAGGTCACTGATTCCATTCCAGCCAAGGGCACATGCCTGTGTTTTGAGCTCGATTCCCAGAATGGGACATGCAGAAGGCAGCTTAATCAATGATGTTTCTCTCTCATCTATGTTTCTATCTCTATTCCTCTCCCTTCCTCTCTCTCTGAAAAGCAATTTTAAAAATTGTTTAAAAATGTGCAAGGGGTCTCAAACCAATTTTTAAACTTTCCCGCAGTTACCAACTTTCATTGTGATCTGAATGAAGGAACATAATGCGTCACTGGTCATTATAATGACAGATGGGAAAAGGCTTGTGTCAGAATAAATGCTGCAGGGTGATGGCATACATTTTCTCACAGGTCAGCAGGGGGTGACACAGCACTGGCCTTCTTATCATTTAATAAGCTCCTGTAGTTGCAGAAGTCTTTAAATGAACGAAGCATTCACATGAAATTCATCCATGACATCTGTGACTATTCTCACTTCATTTCTTTCATTCATTTAACGTTTTGTTTTTATTTTCAGAACTACCTTCCCAGACGTCTGTAGAAAATGAATATATTGCCACATAAATAAATTAGGTTCCTGGATCCAAATTCAACGTGTGTGTGCGTGCACCTACGCATAGTCTCTCCCACACCAACAAGCAAGTGTCAAAAACCAGAAACTAGGTTGTAAATTCAAGTAAATTCTGACACTATCTACCCAGAAGACCGAATTAGATCCCACTGGTAAAGGACTCAGTCCCACAGGACTGCCTTCCACTTCAGATGCCTGTGCTTCTGACCAGCTGGTTACAAAGTGAAAGTTCCCATGACCCCTTCTTTGGGTTCAATTAATTTGCAAGAGTGGCTCACAGAACTCAGGAAAACCTATTTACTCACTCATTCAATTACTGATTTATTAGAAGGAATATTAAAGCATACTGATTATCAGCCAGAGGAAGGACTACAAAGGGTCCCAAACAAAGGACCCTTTGTCCTCCTGGAGTTTGGGGCCTGACACAGTGGAACCAGGCAGTGCTGCGGTTCCCCACCATGGAAACCCTGCTGCCCCCAACTCCCTCTTTTTAGGTTTTTATGGAGGCTTCATTACATGGGCCTGACTGATTAACCCATTGGCCACTGGGGTTTGGTTCAACCTCTAGCCCTTGCCCCATCCCAGGAAAACGGGATGGGACTGAGATGTCTAACCCTCTATGCATGGTTGGTTCCCTAGGCAACCAGTCTCCATCCATAGATGGTTTGCAAAAATTACCTCGTTAACATAAACCCTGTGGCAGAGGGAAGTGCTTGTTATGAATAACAAGATACCCATTTCACCTTTAAGGCTCTGAAAGTTTTCAGAAACTGAGGACAAGAGACCAAATATTGCATAAAAGATGTTCCCTTTACTCTCATTGCGCAGGAAATTCCAAGAGTTTGGAAGCTCTAAGGTAGGAATTAAGGATGATGACAAAATACATGTAAAATATACATTCATGTGTGTATATGTATGTGTGTATATATATGTATATATATATATAATAAATCACAATGTTGCAATAAATTTATTTAAAATTCTTAGCTTATATTATACAACACGTCCTTATTTATCACCGTCACAAAAAGCAACTCATTTTAAAATATGATTGAATCAACTTTCTCATGCTTTTCAAAATAAACCAAAAAAAAAAATCAGCTCAGAAAAAACTATAGACTTTTTCATGTAATAAGGAGCATTGCAGAATGTAGTGATATAAGAACTTTAAGTGGGCATGTTACTACAAATAAAGGTTTTCCTCTATACAATGCCAATCAAGTAGTGAGAGATACAGATGTACTCTATAGTTGAATCTTGTATGCCTGATGGAGAGCTGGGAAATCTCCCACAACCAGGGAGGAGGCTCTGGGTCCACTGAAACACAGAGGTGACGGTGAGGTGTAGAGTGGGGAGCATAAGGCTATAAAAGGTTTTCCATTTTAATTTTTAAAATATCACATTAAGAATAAATTTTAAATGCTTAGCAGGAGGGAAATATAAGAGAAAACAACTTGCAATTTTTTTAACCTAAAATAATTAGCGGAGAGAGAAAAAACCACTATTTGAGGAGGAATAGTGAGGGAAAAGCCTGCACTCTACCCATTCTCTTTATACCAATGGACTCCAGGAAGCGGGGTTTCTGCACTCAAGTTGTTCTCACCTACTACCAACTCCTGCAGATGATTGCAGTGCAACCGAATGGAGCAACACATGTGTTTAAGGGAAGGTAGAAAGTGAACTAATTGCATCATGCCTTTTGCATTAGTAGATACATATAGTTCTGGCCCATCCATGACTTTGAATATGGAAACAAATTTTCATCAGCTTGGTGTTATTATTCCTCAAGGGGGCCAGCCAACCTGGATCCAGGTGTGGCGTTTCAGAATGAGACACCCAAGATGAGTCTCTGTGAGAGGCAAATTATTTTGACCTAGAGGTAACCAAGACCCTGTGGGCTCAAGAGAAACTTCTGTCCACCCTTAATTACCTAGAGGAATTTGAATTAGGGGCCTTGCTCATAAGAGATTATCAGGGATAACCACGTGACCAGCTATAGGGCAGGGCAAACTACTCATTACTCGTACTCATTACTGATCATCTGCTCTTCTTTCCATACCACAGTGACCCAAGGTGCCTGACCTCATTGTTAGCTCAGAATGTTATATATACTTCATTTCCCCTTTCTGTCTTGGAACCTCTGGTGTCTGTGGGGTCTCTGGCTCTCTCATGAATGTGCAGTTGCTATGGATATGTCTGTAATTAAATTTGATTATTTTCTCTTGTTAATCTGCCTTAGGTTGATTTAAATCTTAGAGCAGATGAAAGAATTTAGGAGGGTGGAGGAAAATTCTTCCTCCCCCACACAAGGGGACAGATTAGGAGAATTCATAAACTTTTGAAGAAAGGTTGATGTTTCCGAAGGAAAGGAATCTATAAGTATGGAATAAAGTTTTCTTTTTTAAAAACCCAACTTTGAATCCAATAATTCACCTATAAACACACAGGCAAGTTAAGTAATTTATATTTTCTATCTATTCAACATAGATAACAAGACCTGAAAGACCATGCAAGTATCAATATTAGATGCTTGTGAACGTTTTGAGGATGAGTTGATTCACTGTATGTTGTCAAAGAGGGTTCACATAGTGAGCAGTTTGTGTTCCCATTGCTTGAACATAGTTATTTCAAACCATTTATACTGTCATGTGGCTTCACCGTGGATCCTGGTCAACACCACACAGAGGCCATAGTGTGAATAACCTTGAGTCCCCTTCAGAAAATGACTGCGTAGTAAGTGTGTCCTGTCTTGAAGCAGCATAGTTCATTAGGTTTCTGAATACCCTATTCAGTCATTTCAAAGCTTGTTCATGGTTAAAGAGTAACAGCATGATTATTTCCCTTTCTCCAGGGGAATTGCCAAACTGCAATATCCTGTTATGGGGACCCAGGCCTCTGACACGCATACTGCATAGTAAAACCTTGCTCACTCAGAAGACGTAATTGCGGTGCATGCGGCTGCATTGCTCCAACGGGGTCTCCGTTATGCTTTCATAAGTACTTCAAATGATAGACTATTTTGATAAAGTGTGACTTGTTAGTATGGCTTGAGCTAGTCACCCCAAGATGTGCTTCTGTGGTATTGGATTGTTTGAGCTCAGGGCAACTTTAGCTGTGGCTCAGGAGAAACTTCTGCCCCTCCCTTGACTACCTGAAAGAACTTGAATTAGGGGCCTTGCCTATGATGGGATATTATCAGAGAGACCACTCCTTTCAGCCTAGTCAAGGCAGGGGTGGAGCCTTCAGCCACCTCCCCCTGGAGGTTCTGACCTTTTGGAGTTTCCTCCTTACAAACTTTCCAACCAAGTCCTCTGCTTCCCCACATGAATGCACCTTACCTCATCCCTAGCTCAGGTTGTCTTTTATACCCATGTCCCCTTTCTGTCTCTGAACCTATTGCGCATATGGGGTCTCTGGATCATGTATGTGGGGTTCCCATACACATGTATGTATTAAATGTGGTTACTTTCCCTTGCCAATCTGTCCCATGTCTATTTGATTACACGACCAGCCCAAAGAACCTCGAGGGTAAGTGAAAGTTTCTCCTCCCCTATATTGTTTTCCAGTACATATTATAATGCACTAAGATTAATATCTGAGTTCTGATAGTCATAGTTCAGGAGAACCAAGAGTAGAAATATTAAAATGGCCAAAACAGGGCACCTATCTTTAACAGTACAATTTTGCTCATTGAAAAAATGTTGCTCCTGCTCACCCAGTGCAAGTTAAACAATCAGAAGTATTCTCTCTAAGGGTGAGGAGAGTCAATACAGAGGAATAGAAATGTTACTGTCAAAACTTCCCTCAGTGAGGGCAGCTCAAGGCTATGTGAAGAGAGGCTGAAACCTCACAAAAGAGACATTCCCCATCACTACTGATCAGAGTGTCTAGACTCCACATTTCTGAATTGGGAGATATTCCTGAAGACCTTTAGACAATTCTCTCTGGTAGGTCAATAGCAATGGTCGCAGTTATTTGTTACATGACAGTTCTTTCACATGGAAGAAGAGGAGCATTACAAATTGCCACTGGTAGCTCTAATACTTCTACTAGAGAAGAGAAGAAGCCTGCCTCTTCAAACCCTAAGTAAAAAAGAAAAGTTATAACTGATTGGAAAGAAAACACCTTTCCAACAAAGAAAGCAATTTCACAGGCAGTGAACGAAGGAACCAGTAGGGTTGATGTTTGATAATTATTCTTAATTTTACCTTAGGTAAAGTATAAAAGAAACAACAGAAAAATATTTTTGTTTGATACCTTTTTCTTAGAGTATTTAATATTTTGTTATCTTAAACAATAAAAGCAAATAAATTCCCTTTGAGTTCAATAAAGAGAAAGTTGTCCCTCCTGACTTTTGCCAAATAGTCCATTAGAAAGCAGATTTAGAATGCATCACAAGTTAAATGATCTTTTGATCTAGTAGGCCAAGTAAGGAATTAAAAGAAAATATATCATTATTATCTTTTGGTATTTTTCAATCCAGATCATGTAAGTACTTTATTTAGGCATTTCTTGTGTGTGTTTCCTATATTCGCCTCTCATAACTTCCTCTTCACCCAAGTTTTTATTATACTAGCAGTACAAGAAAAGGAAGAAAAAAAATTGCTTTACTTTGTGAATCCAACCTCCTTGGTCACTGATTATTGATATGTTTTTAATTAACTTTAACTTTGAGATTTAAATTTTTTCTTTTGTTGCACTTGCCATGTTTCATAATTTTTCTCATTTATTTATATTTCTTTGTTTTGTTCAACAGTGGGGTCATTAGACTCCAGAAAGGCAACCAAAGAGCAAGTTGTAAGAAGTAATTTTAATGTTTTATAGTGTATTCATTTTTATATTAAAATATAACATTTTTTATCCCAAAATGTACATTGGTTATCTCAAATGTAATTATCGAATACATATTTAAATATTTGTGATTTTTTTGTAGCATTTAATAAAATTATCTTGCATCTTATAAAAATAATGTATTTAAAAATAATTAAGTAAAAATTAGTTGGTAATCTTCAAGGTCAGGAATATTTAGGAAACTACTTCAAGAATTAAATGTCTTTCCAAATTGCTAAAAGATTAAAGTCAATACAATAGTATTCTTAGGAGTTCGTCCTTTGCTGCAAGATTCTAATCTTACCCTGAAACTAATAGTGTCTACTTTATGCCAGAGTTTAGAATGAAAGGAGTTTGTAAGACAGAGGAAGAAAATACATAACTGTGTGCCTAGATATCTCCTATTAAAATACCATCAGTCAAACAAACATAAATTAAAAGTCATTGGGTAGCTAAAACCTTGTTTGGCAGGAGCAAGAAAAATATAAGAGATATTTTGTTTTAAAGTATGTTTCTAACTGAACACAGTAAATGTGATAACATTTTCAGACTGGTCAGCTTGAAGCTACTGATCTGAATCCAGTAATGTGGACAGCTGCAATCCAAAAGCCAATGTGAGGAAATGAACAAGGATTAAAGGAACAATAGCATCTCTACCCATTTCCTTCTTCTAATTGTCCTCAAAGCAATAATTTGGCAACAATGGAAGCAATTGTAGTGAATCAGCCTTTGATTCGTGACAAAGATTTGTAGGTATGTTGATCAAAGACTAGTGTAATGATATACATTGCTATCTTTTGAATGCCGTGCAATATTACATAACACTGAAATCACAATTGTCCTCCAATTTAAAAAATAATCTTCACCAATCACATATAATTTATAGAATAAGTATTTATATATATATGAATTATGTTAAAGTATTGTAAACACATTAGGTGACAGCATCTTTGCTAGCATTGCAATATGACAATACATCAAATAAGAATATTTCTGAGTTTTTACAAAGGGAAAAGCTGAATACAAATAAAGTGTTATATTTATTTTGCTATCTTTTACACAGACTATTCTCTAAGTATGAAAAGGGGAAATGTGGGCAGAAAGACTAAATTAGAGTCTGTAAGTAGACAAACAACTTGGCTCATATTGTGATTATAAGAGTAAATCAGTTCAGGAAGTGGGGGATGGGGCAGAGGAGGAAGATATGGAAAGGGAAGAAGAGTAAGGAAAAGAAGAATAGGATAATCCAGAAACAGCCAACAAGAATCTCTTTTAAAACAGGACAGTAACTTTATTTTTATTTATTTATTTTTTTAATATATTTTATTGATTTTTTACAGAGAAGAAGGGAGAGAGATAGAGAGTTAGAAACATCGATGAGAGAGAAACATCAATCAGCTGCCTCCTGCACATCTCCTACTGGGGATGTGCCCACAACCCAGGCACATGCCCTTGACTGGAATCGAACCTGGGACCTTTCAGTCCGCAGGCGGACGCTCTATCCACTGAGCCAAACCAGTTTCGGCTGGACAGTAACTTTATAATATGATAAACTATAGTATTATTACCCTTATAACACTACTAGAGGCCTGGTGCATGAATTTGTGCACCGGTGCATTCCCTTAGCCGTGCCTGTGCCCTTTTGCAATCTGGGACCTCTCAGGGGATGTAGCAGTGCACAAAGCAGCAGGCGGCCAGGCAGGAGCCTGAGAGCTGTAGCTGAGCACTTTGCTGCTCCCACTCTCCAGGTCCCGCTACGCCTGCCACTGCCCCTCCATAGTGCTGCCACGGAGGTGGGAGAGGTTCACAGGGCTGCAGCTCCACTCGCCAGCCCTGAGCCCGGCTTCTGGCTGAGCAGCACTCCTGCTGTGGGAGCTCACTGACCACCAGGGGGCAGCTCCTGCATTGAGCATCTGCCCCCCCTGGTGGTCAGTATGCTTCATAGCTAGCGGTCCACCAGTCACTTAGGCTTTTATCTATAACTAGAGGCCCAATGCACAAAATTCGTGCAAGGGGTTCAGCCCTCGCAGCCCCAGCTTCGTCGAGAAGTTTATCTGGAAAGTCGTTTGGAAGGTTGTCCAGACAGTCATTCCACTGTTCCACCATCCAGACTAATTAGCATATTATGCTTTTATTATTCTAGATAATACCAGCATAATATGCTAATTAGACTGGACAGCTGAATGCCCTTCTGGACAAAGCCGGGGCTGCGATGGCCGGGCCACTTGCAGGAATTGTGTACCTTGAGCCTCTAGTACAGGGGTCCTCAAACTACGGCCCGCGGGCCACATGCAAATACAAATATTGTATTTGTTCCCGTTTTGTTTTTTTACTTCAAAATAAGATATGTGCAGTGTGCATAGGAATTTGCTCATAGTTTTTTTTTTAAACTATAGTCCAGCCCTCCAACGGTCTGAGGGACAGTGAACTGGCGCCCTGTTTAAAAAGTTTGAGGACCCCTGCTCTAGTATATATAGAAGAATAAATTAAAATGTATTATTTACTCAATAGCTAAAGTAAACCTTGAGAGTTAAAAAGGGATTAGGCAAATTCTGAATCTTCTAGCTCAGTAATTACTGGTATGAATTGGCATTATTTTAATTATTTAACTACAATATAATCAATGACTCCAGATTAATAATTTTTAATTTAATCCATTGTTTATTCTATTTTATCCTTCTTCTAACAGTTGAAAATGTTTACTATGTCACTGATACAGAGTTAAATCACAGCCAAAAATGTACAAGCTCTCATTACATTAAAAGACATACCAACATTATCAAATCAGTTATGAAAAGAGAAACAGAAGGAAAGAAATTTGGTCCTCTGATGGTGATTCCCTTTCCTAATAAACAATCTGGTCAAAATGTCCTGTATTTTTTAAATGGAACAAATGTTTCACTCCAAATTATCCACAAGATCATACTTGAGAGATGTTTGTACAGTGTATCTGCATTTGTTTTATCAATTGAGTTATCAGTGAGACTGATCTTAAATTGAAGTTCCTAGAATATTGAAAACTATAAATGGGGGTGTTCTATATCAGAAAGGTAAAGTGCTGGCCTTGGGCAATATATCTGTGAAGGTTTTCTCACTTCATCTTAGCTTTTCCTTACTTTTCCTTATCCATGGTGCCTTCTCTCATCTGGCTCCCTCAGCACCTCAGTAGATCCTGTTTCACCATGTAGTGGTCAAGCACCCCTAAGAGGGAGTTATCACATAGTAACACTAAAGTGTATTTGAAGGATTAGGTTTATTCATTATCATTCTTAGATAAAACTGTAATATTTAATAGACATCCTGAGAGAATAGCATTTGGTGCAATGGTATAGAGAAGAACAGAAAGTGAATAATAGAGAATATTTAGTTTGCACCTATTATTCAGAATTTATTCACCTTTCCTAAGAGCATCCTCTCATTTGGGGAAGTTATCTTTCCTCCTCTGTGCTTGGTTTTGTGGGGATATTTATCTGGAAGGTTGACTGTCCATCTCTGACTGGTTCTGCCTATCCTTACAGTAAATGTCTACCGGCTTAATTTAACCAGATTCTATTTCTGTTTCTGGCTACCAGGGACTCTGATGCTGAGGGGGAGAGGCAATGCACCAGGATGCTCAGGAAGTCTGAGAAATAGCATGAAGGCATTGGCAACATTGGTGACAAAGATGAACATAGCACGATCCCTACTCTTGACAGACAGTTTTTAAAGGGAGACAAATACCTGAAGGTATCTGCCAGCCTAGAGAGAACCAGTGTAAGAGTGGTAGTGAAGGAACTATAACCATTGCCTGAGAGGCATTAAAGTTGTTACTCCAGAAATGGTGATGTTTAGAAAAGCAGAAAAATACAAACTCAGTGGCAGATAAGGTAACAACATACATGATTTACTTCAACTTTTCAACTGTGTCTATAGCAACTCTGTTTTTAATGAATTACACACATTTCCTAACAGGTTTAGTGAATAAATCTGAAGAATGTGGGGAAGCAAGAAGTCACCCTTATCTTCTAGGAAGTCATAATTGGGAGTGGACACAATATTTTAAATGCAGTGTGCTTGTAAGTCAGATATTAGATAATGGGCTTTTATCCAAAATATAATTTTAAAAAACCTCTCATAATCCAATAATAAAAAGTCAAATAACCCAATTAAAAATTGGCAAAGGAACTGAATAGACATTTCTCCAGAGAAGAAATACAAATGATCAATAAGTTCATAAAAAGATGCTCAAAATCATTAGTCATTAGGGAAATGTAAGTCACAATGACAATGAGATGCCAATTCATGGACAACAGGATGGCTATAATCAAGGTGACAGACAGTAATGAGTGTTGGCAAGGATGAGAAGAAACTGGTACTTTCATTTGCTGTTGGTGGAAATGTAAAGCAATGCAGTCACTATGGAAAACAGTTTGGCGGTTCCTCAAAATGTTAAACATAGAATCATCATATTTTCCAGTAATTTCCTTCCTAGATATCTACCCAAGAGAACTAAAAACACATGTTCACAAAAAGTCTTGTACACAAATCTTCATAGCAATTTTATTCATTATAGCAAAAAAGTAGAAATGACCCAAAAAGCCATCAACTGATAAATAGATAAACAAAATGTGGTATGTGAATATAATGAAACATTATTTAGTAATAACAGGGAATGAAGTACTAAATGCTACCACATAGATGAATTTTGAAAACATTATATTCATGAAAGAAGCCAGTCACAAAAGATCACATATGATATGATTACATTTATAGAAATGTCCAAAAACAGGCAAATCTATAAAGACCAAATTAGACTAGTGGTTCCAGAGGTTGGGGGAGGAGGAAAATGGATTAGGTACTACTAATGGGTCTGGGGTTTCTTTTTGGGGTGTTCAAATGTTCATTAATTAGATTATAGTAATATATATCTCTGGGAATATATTAAGCACCACCAATGTGTACACTTTAAAGGGGTGAATTTTATGACATATGAGTCATAGCTAAAAAAAACTGTTACAAAAATAAATACAATGCATTAATAAGTGCAAATCTAATAATATGAGCATAATATAGGGGTGGTGTAAATTGGGGAACAGAGAAGACTTTGTGGAAGAGATGATGTTATAAATCTCTGGCTTGTGTCTTTCAATCACCCTTACCTGTCAACACACTGGGAGTCAGTTCCAGCAGGCTTTGGCTGCCCAGATACATAAATATTAAATAATAAAAACTGTGTTTAGTTCTGAATGGAAAACATGTTCCAGAAAGCTCAAGCATATAAATCCCAGAGAGAGTAAGCTTCAGGCAAATTCAATCTCCGCAGCCAGATCACTAATAGAGGTCATTACTGCAGTTCAGCTACACCTGAGTTTATCCAGTGACCTGTTGTTTTATTTTCTCTTTAAAGATTCGTAAGTACAAGAATTTCCAGGAAACAAAGAACCCCTCAAACATTTAATTCTCACAGGATGTTGAATGAGTAGATATTAGAACCCACTTCACTTATCTGTTTGTTCCCTGCGTAACCAAAACAATCCAGGTCGACAAATGTTTGCTTACATGCTATAAACCTAAACAATGTTAAGCCGCACACTAAGGACAGGAAGTGCCTCCTGGAAACTGTGGTAATACTCAGCAATTTGGTACCATATTCAAACTTTCCCAGAAAAAAAAATCTCTTTTTTTAAATCGATGCATATACTCAGAAATTATAGCAAATTTTTTCAGATTCCATATCTTCTCTCTATAGACTATATCTGTATAAAACCCAAAGAAAATGTTTGGTCCCAGAGTTCATATATACTGTTAACTTAGGGCACAATGTTTATGGTACAGTGGGTTGCTTATTAGCACTATTTTGTCAATCTCATACAGTGAGTAAATAATAACATAGAAACCATAATGCAAAACACAATAGGATACTAAAGTAGACTTTTTATTTGTAGCCTAGGAAACTAAAAGCTACCAATCATCTCTCCCCGTGAACCACGTGATCAAAGAGAAAGTGACAAGAATGAATTGTAACAAAAACCTGCATCACAAATTATACATAAATCTTATGACTTTAACATTTCTGCCAGAAGAAATGTCACGCATGTCACGCAAGACCACTGTGACCACAAAAAAACAGTAGTCAATGAACCAGGAAGAAATGCATCTTAGCAGACTCGGTGACCAATCCCTGAATGATACTGGGCAATCTGTTGTAATATAAGTGTACTGAGTCATAGTTGAGGGTAGCCTAATAATGATAGATTGGTAAAGTCAGAAAGCAATAGCGCAAAGGAGGTCTCCTGGCATTTCCACTGACTCACTAGAGTAAACTATATCTTGACTTTCAGCTTGGATGCCAGGCATTCTCCGTTCTGCATTGATCTCCTACTGAGTAAGAAGAGAAAAACTTAAGACCTTGAAGGATTTGAGGTGGTGAGGGGCAAGAGAAGGCCTTTACAATAGTGTAGAAGGCCTGCCTGGTAGAATATCTAAAGAAAAATTAAAGTATCTAATATTGTAAATGCTAATTTCCCATTAGTATTTGCTTTGTGCCATTAAAAATTTTTTATTGAGGTGTATTTTGCTGCAGGGAATTAGATATGCCTTAGAGTACAGTATCATCAGTTTTGAAAAGTGGATAAATTCATATAACTTACATCCTATCATAGCCCTAGGAATCCCCTTATGCCTCTTTCTTGTCAATCTCTTCCTGACCACTTTGTTCTGATTTCCATAACCATCACATAGTAGTTTTTCTTATTTTATGGCTTACATATATATGTATTTCTTTATGTCAAGATTTGGTCACTCTGTATAATGTTACTGCATGCATCTATCATTTATTCTTTTTTATAGCTGTGTGCTGTTTCATTGTATATTTTTTATTCATTCTTCTATTAATGGAAATCTAGACTATTTCCAGGTTTGGTCTATTGTAAATAAAGTTGCTATGAATGTCTTTGTATAAGTTTTTTAGACATATATTTTTGTTTCTCTTGAATAGAAACCTCAAAATAGACTTGCTAGATCATAAGGTAGATGTATATTTACATCTTTCAAAACCTACCAAACAATTTTCTAAAACACTTATGCCATTTTCACTCCTTTCAATGAGTTCTAATTGCATTAAAATTCATCAACATTCAATTACAAGTCTTTTCATTTCATTATGGCTATGTAGTGATTTCACATGGTAGTTTTAATTTGCATTTTTCTCATAAGTAAGGATGTTGAACACATTTTCATGTTCTTATTGGCCATTCATAGATCATTATTGTGAAATATTTGTTAAGTCTTTTGTCCATTTTTATATCAGGTTGGTTATCTTTTTATTATCGAAACTTGAAATTCTTTGTATATTTCTGAATACCAGTCCTTTCCTCAAATATATGTGTCATGTTTTTATCCCTGTCTATGGTTTGTGTGTTCATTTGTTTAGTAATGTTTCTTGCTGAGCAGAAGTTTTAAATTTTAGCATTCAATCTATCATTCTTTTAAGTTTTTTTTTTTTATTTCTGTGTCATTTTTAAGAAATATTTTCCTAGCACAAATTTGCAAATCTATTCTCCTATGTTTCCCTAGGTGCTTCATAGCTGTGGCTTTGCAGCTAGGCTTATGATTCGTATCAAATTAATATTTGGAATTAACAAAAAGACCAGCCCAGTGCCTGTGCTCCTGAGGCCTCTCTCTGCCTTGCTCCAAGAACTGGCCTTTCTATTTCCATTTTCCTTCTTCCCTTTTGTCTACAAACATGGTAACATCCCTCTCAATCTAAATAAAAATAAAATTAGCCTCTGCCTTTTTGTTTTCACACCTTTCATGTCCTTCATAGCCAATGAAAAAGTAATTTGTTCCTCCTACTCTAAAGTCCATTATCATCTAACATCAGCCTCACACTCTTATTGAAACTATTCTTGTTAAAGATATTGAAGGCCAAAGTTCTCTCCATCCAGATATAACTTTATTTCTCTTTATGCATTTGACACTCTTTCCTATTCTTAAACTTAAAAAAAAAAACATTTTTAAAAACACAAAATGTGAATCTCATTTTAGAAAATTAGAAGATAAATAGAAAAAAAAGAAAAGAAAGAAAAATTACCAAAATTCCATTACCCAGGACAAACTACTCAAAACAGCTGGATTTGTACCTTTACCTTGATAAATACACATACACATTCTCCCGCATATACACAAGAACATGCTATTTAGTACTACTTAGTGTAGTGGATGTTCTGTTTGTTCATTCATGTATTGTGAACCTTGTTCCCATTCCAAAAGGCATAATTGTACTTTTGCCTATATTTTAGAAGCTATTTTTAAATTAACAAAATAAGTCTTAGAGGTACATCTTACAAATATTTTCTAACCAATTGTGTACCATGCAAACAACAATCAAAATAAAGTACATATAGCTGAATTAATGTTACACCAGATAAAATTTTAAGCAAAAACATTTACAAAAAGTTATCCATATTCTAGGCTATAAAAGGGGCCTCAAAAATTTTTAAATACTAAAATAAATCCTCTGACCTTATATTAAGATATTGATATAGCTAATAACTATTTTGTAATCTCCATGTATTTGGAACTTAACTTCTAAGTAAATCATGAGTCAATGAAGAAAATATAATGATGTAAATTTCCCCCAAAATAGTAGTCTCAGATTGCTGTGCACTTTCTATGTAGCCTTGGGCAACTCTGAATCTCAGTGTCCTTATCTGAAAAATGGGAGATTTTTACTAAATGACCTTGGAGATTCCTTTCTAACTCCCAACCACAGGACTTCCCTGCACCTGCTCTCTCCCCTGAAGGCTCACTTAACCTGTTTTCTAGCAGGTGCTATGGTTCCTAAATCCCTCGGGATACAGAGGGCTTACCCACAGGCAGGAAAAGACAGGACAAGATGCAGTCTGTCACATAATCACTCTAGCTGCAACCAGCCTGAAGCAAACAGCAAGAAATACCTAGCAATCAAAAAACAAACAAAAAAACCAAAAAAAACCTTCTGACTGCCTCTCCATTTGTTAGCATGGGCTTCTCATGTAAAGGGATTGTTGTTGCATAGCTTCTGTCCTACTTTGGTTATGTGTTTTGTGGAAATTCTCTTCTGAAATTGTAATGTAATTTACAGATTTTTAAATTCATGAGGCATACATAGTAAAGTAAATGTAATGTTTTCTAAAAGAAGTTTTAAAGAAAGCATGGCCCTAACTGGCTTGGCTCAATGGATAGTGCGTCAGCCTGCGGGCTAAAGGGTCCCGGGTTCGATTCTGGTCAAGGGCACATGCCTGGGTTGCGGGCTCAATCCCCGTGGAGGGCGTGCAGGAGGCAACCAATCAATGATTCTCTCTCATCATTGATGTTTCTATCTTCCTCTCCCTCTCCCTTCTTCTCTGAAATCAATAAAAATATTTAAAAAAAAAAAAAAAGGATGTATTGTGGACTTAAGATAAGCATATACCAGCGGTTCTCAACCTGTGGGTCGCGACCCCTTTGGGGGTCGAACTACCCTTTCACAGGGGTCACCTAAATACATCCTGCATATCAGATATTTACATTACGATTCATAACAGTAGCAAAATTACAGGTATGAAGTAGCAATGAAAATAATTTTATGGTTGGGGGTCACCACAACATGAGGAACTATATTACAGGGTCGCGGCATTAGGAAGGTTGAGAACCACTGGCACGTACACATACATTGAATCAGAGATCATTATAACCAGCAATGGTGGATCATCTAGTCTCATCCCTCATATGTCAAGTGAGGTCTTCAGTGCCCTTCCAGATGACTTGCAATTTAAGAAGGCTTCTCCCAGAAACTCTGCCTGGGACTGTTTGCAGAGGTCTGCAAACACAGATACCAGTAAAGCAGAGAGAGATTACACGGGACACTAAAAGCTCTTCTCTTCTGCCCAGTCAACAGTGGGTCTGAAGAGAATTTTAAAAGTGCCCAGGACATTGTGAAAGCCTAATTCATTCCCAACACACAAACATTTTCATTGCTTAGGTTTTCCAAAGATTAAATATCTCCTTCTTTCCAAAGGTGCTGTCGTTCCTGATTTCTCCTAGAGATTTTAATTTCAAATTTCCATGTATTTCTATTGTATTTTTCAGCTTAGTTTCTACTTGTACTGAATAATATAATGAAGAGTTTTCAAATAAGAGACATCTTGCATATGGCAGCTGGTTCTACTCCCTGTATCACTAAATCATGCCAATGGTAGTTGTGTCTTTGGCTCATTCTTGAACTTGGTTTGGCTGCTGGCTAGATGGCTATGAATATTTTAGGAAAGAAGCTCGTGATTCACTTGGCTGCTTATTTTTACAAATTCACATAATAAAAACTGATAGAACATACAGAGACTGCAAATTATTTATTCTATACTGATCTTTTTTCTTTCACCACAAGAGTATAACTCATATCTGGAACGGGGTCAGGTATAGTGGCTAACTGTGGCAGAATGCATAATTCTTTAAATGCCTGAGAACTACAGTTCTCTCCACACATGAGCGTGAGGCAGACAGCAGGTAGGAAGTCCACCTATGTGTGTAAAAAAATAATATTACAATAGATGGTAAGAGAACACCAGAAGTAGTTGAAAGGTAAACATTAGGAAGACAATTGATTATGGAAGAAAGGGCTGTCATTCCAATATGTGACTGAGCTGGATATTCACAGGATGATATGCAACTTGGAGGTTCATCAAGGGAGACTAATGCACGATTTATTTAATCAGGTTCAGATGAAAGGCACCAGTCCAGACAGAACTGTAGACACCAAAGGAGGTTCTTAGCCACAAAGTGATTTCAAGTACTCAGTCTACCTGGATTATATGAAATTTCAAGTTAGGTTCTGTTGAAGATAAAAAGAAGTAGATGACTTAGTGAGATCCTTGCCCTTATAGATAGAAGAGAAATACTATAGAAATTACTTACATGCCAAAGCTACCAATGAATCAGAGGAAAACAACTAAATACTATTACAGCATTAAGATCGAAACACCATGTGGATCAGGAGGGAAAAAAGTTCTCTTGCATTGAGGCCAAAGAAGATAAAGGCCAACTGTGGATACTTGACAACTGGCTTTGCAATCCTGACACTCTTTCAATCTCCCTTCCCAGGCTTTCCTGGACCTAGCTTCATTAATACTTCTGCAGTCCATAAGATGATATGTAGCCCTGTTTAATAATTCCCAATTTGTAGTAGGTTAGCTACAGCTAGTTCTAACAGTGGTAGTGGGACATAGATGGCTTTCTAGGAGGCTATTGCAGTATTTCAAGTGATAGAACAAAATAGCCTAAGCAAGTTTAAAGACATTAGGAGGCAGAAGAAGATGGATTAGCTAAGGGTATCTAAGGCAGAATTAGTAAATTTTACTAATCTATATGTAGGACAATGTAGCAAAGGTGGTTGCTATATGCTCACAAAATTGTCACACTCTTTTGGACAAAGTGATAGACCATGTTACCCAGCCCCTTGTAACAAGGTGGTGTCACTGACCAATTCTCACCAATGGAAGGTGAGTAAACATTATGCGTCAGTCCCAGCCCAAGTCAATATTCCACACAGAATAAAGGATTTCAAGATGGCAATTTTTGTGAAACATAAAATTTGAGTCCCTGAGTCACCAATTTGTGATTTGTTCCTTTGACTATGAAATCGCCTTCAGTAGGAATTGTTTTCTAAGAAATCCAAGGTACCCAAGTTTTCAAAATTCTGCAATATTTTCTTTATTTGATTGTCCTAGAACCAGTTTATACTTACTTTTTCAGTGAGGGTATTACTGCACCATTTGTATTCCATAACTTTGTAGACACAAACTGCAAGTTCTAATTTCCCAGGTATGTCTACTTTTCCCATTCAGTGCTCTATCCCCATCTCATTGATGAGGTAGTCTTTCCAGTTCCCTGTTTTCTCCAGGCAACTCAATTTCATCTGCTTGTCTCCTGTAGGCTCAAGGCCATATCTGCTTTCTATTCTTTTTGTAATTGGGAAGGCTCCCCACTAACTTAGTCTGCTATGTCGTCAGAAACAAAAATACAGGATGTCTCTTTTGGCCACATTTACTTGAGGGCTCTCTTGGACATACAGGAGCACTTGTGGGCTTGAACTTTGAAAGACAGGCCTTGGATGGATTCATAGATTCAGAATAAAAAGAATGAGGTAATGTAGATTGACCATACAAAGTAAGACAAGAAGAGGATAAGAATAATGGGGCTTTGAGAAACACACCAACATTTAATGAGCAGGAAAAGAAGGAATAATTAAGGAGAAGTTGGTAAAGAATAAATAAAGAATAACTAGGAGTACCAGAATAAATAATTTGCAACAATTAACAAATGCTTAAATAAGAAATATAAAAAATATGCAGGTTTGAATAAATCATAGGCGATTCTTGGACAGAAGGTCTTCAGCCCTGGGAGTGAGTTTACTAAGGAAGATCATTCAAAAGCCTTTGGCCATAGGTAGCATGATGTCCAGTGATTTCCATGGTGGTGTGATGGCTGTTACAGGGACTTCTGTTGTTCCTCAGTGGCGAGCTATTGCAGCATGAGCTCAACCTTGGCTCACAGTCTAGTCTTATAAATAGAACAGAGAATGGCCTTAAAAATCACACAAAGCTGCTTAATTTTCTCAATTCCCTTCTCTCTGCCAGGTTCTCCTTTCCTCCCCTTTTTACTTTTTTTTAAAAATATATTTTATTGAGTTTTTACAGAGAGGAAGGGAGAGGGATAGAGAGTTAGAAACATCGATGAGAGAGAAACATCGATCAGCTGCCTCCTGCACACCCCCTACTGGGGATGTGCCCACAACCAAGGTACATGCCCTTGACTGGACTTGAACCTGGGACCCTTGAGTCTGCAAGCTGATGTTCTATCCACTGAGCCAAACCGGTTAGGGCTCCTCCCCTTTTTTCAATTCTCTCCTTTGGAAGCTTGAGATCAACATGAGAATGAGATGACTGTAGCAGCTGTTAATGTGCTGAGGAGGCAGCATTCTGAGGTCCCCAGTCCTGTTTGAGTGCACTGTTTTGCCTGCAACTCTTTCTCTTTATTCCTGGATGGGACTGACCCAAACACATTAGCTTGGTTTTACCATTCTAAGGCTGAATAGTCAAGAAGAAGAGACAGTATCAAGAGATGTTTTCAATAATATCAGTTGCTGCTGAGAGCACATGGAAGATTGAGATAAATTCCCCAGATATAATAATAAAGGTTTCTCAGTTACATTACTGAATATAGTTTCCACAGAAAGATAGGTAAAAGGCAGACTATAATGTGGAAGAGTAAGTAAAAGTTGAGGAAATATAAAAGACTAGGAAATGTTGCCATTTAAATAAGTTTGACTGAAGAGAAACCAGATATATAGGCTGATGGCCAGAGGAGAAGGTAGGGTCAAAGAATGTTTGTTTGTTGTTTCTTAATGATTGGGAAAAGGGCCGGGGGGGGGGGGGGGGGGGGGGTCCGGGAAAAGAAAAGGAAAAACAGTGGGATGAGTGGATGGTAAAGAATGCTAAAGGGAGATAAACAGCAAGAATACAACTTTGGGAGAACCTCAAAATGTCATCTGGCCAGTCCCCTCTTCTTCCAGGAAAAAGAAACCAAATTCTTAATATAATAATAATTTTGAAGCTACTTTGTTCACTAGTGAGCTGGCTTTAATTTCTTACCTAATAAATTTTCCTAAATTTCCCTTTGATATTATTTGTATAATGAGTAGGTCAATTAGAAGGAGATTTAGATTTTCATTAGTAGAAACCCCCAATATATCCTATTTGGAAGAATTTATTTTACAATCCTAAATTTTTGTAACCACTTTTTTCATATCTGATAAGTTCCTCTCAGTAAACATTTTGTTTAAAAATAGGTGGTAATTCAAAATCAGATATATTAGCTTACAGGAAAAACAGGAATTCGTGTGTGTGTGTGTTATAAGTCCCAGAGATATAACAGGATGTTAAATGATAAATAAAACAGAGCTTTTCTTTAAAAAGCACCTTGTAGTTAGTGGAACCACTATTATTTCCAAGAATAGAGATATTTAAATGTCGAGTTAATTACCAATTATTCACACAGTTTAAAATAGACTTAAGTGAAGAATCCAGAAGGGTAAGTTAATCATGCATTTGAGATCTATTTGTTTAGGAGATATAGTAAAATTTATATTTATATCTGTAGCTTCTGATGTTGAAAGCATTTAAATATTTCTCCAAAAAATAAACCCCCAATTCAAATATCTACCATTTAGATTTACTCTGGTGTTGCTGCCAAAAGCCAGCATATCCAGAGCTACAACTTCCTTATTTCAGGAAAGCAATTATCTTGCTAGTTTATACTGGACCCTAAGGTAGGCTATTGCACTATCTAAAAAGGGAGTTGGCATATTATGTAAAAACTAAAGGCCTGGTGCAGAAAATTTGTGCACTGGGGGGAGGGGGGGCGGGGATGAGGGGGGCCCTCAGCCTGGCCTGAGCTCTCTCGCAGTCTGGGACCCCTTGGGGGATGTCTTCCTGCTGGCTTAGGCCTGATCCCTCTTGCAGTCTGGGGTTCTCACGGTCTGGGACCCCTCACTCTTTACTGCCCACTTGCAGCAAATAGATAAATATATAGCAAAGGGTCCTAGAATTACAAGTTCCCATGAGGTCATAGAACAAACAGATGGTGAGACTATAACTAACTAAGAGGTTGTGGTCAGAGAGTAGAGTGACTGAGTTGAAGATTTCAGGTACAGTACAGCAGATCTAGATGGTTACAAGTTCCAAAGTATGGTCATTTGGAATAGAAATGAGATGTTTTAACAAAAGAAACAAGGAAGTGAAAGAGTGTGTGAATAGGTAAAGTCCTTTCAAGCAAGTAGTGAAAATGTAATCTGAAGCTCTCAGATCAACCTCATTCTTTTCCAGCTCAAGCATGAGAATAAACAGAGAAATGAGACATCGTCCTCTAACACAGTAGGAGGCAGCCTTAAGAGGAAATTTCAAAATCAGAACACCTGCACTCACACCCCTGAAAAACCTTTGCTCATAGAGTTTCCATGTCCTTAGCACTTTTAACTCAGGTGAGGCACAGCCTTTCCTTAGCAATGAGATAACTTTGCACCTGTAGTCAAGGGGTGCTATGGAGAAAAAACTCCCCAGGAATCTCTGCCACCATGTTTTCACCATGTTAACCAAGACTCAACCTGTCAACACCTCCAGGGGCAACGTGCCAGCCTATGAGAGCACGAGTTGATGCCTTTGCACTTTTTCCTGTTATTAGACAGACTTTCTCTCCTGGCAATGTTTTATTGTAATCTGTAGTTACAAATTAGCGATGTTTCCAAAGCTTCTTTTTATGTGTGTGTGGAATATCATTAATATTAATGGAATGATTTCCATCCAAATAGAAAAGTTAGAATCAAATGTAGAACAATATATGGAGGTGAAGACAATTTTATGAAATTATATTCTGAACCCAGCCTAAGGACCCATTCTACCACTATTTTCAAATGATGGAAAAGATAGCTTTTACTTGTCTTTTCTATTTCTAAAACCACTGCACTACACTCACTTTTCTTTGGGCTCTTTCCAGGATATGTATCACTTCTGCCTTGGAATTCAAAATTCTCCTGTGTCCAAAGACTATCATCTCTAGAACATCTACAAGAATCATCTCCCTTCCCCATATCTAAAGTACAGGTTTTGTGAGCTGCTGATTATCAAGAGCAGGTCTCATAAATACCATTCTGTATTCTTACCTGGTGACCATCTTCTCCAAACATTACTCAAGATCCACTTAAATTCTGTCTCCTTTATGAACTTTTCCCTGACCATGCCAAGCTGCAGAGAATTTTCCCTCTCATGACATGAAATGCATAGTTCAAGACATATTTGTTGGATGCCTAATAAGATGCAGGCATCATCCTCAATGCTGATAATCCATTGTTGAATAAGATGCCTTATACAAGTAGGGGGCAAAAATGCATAATATAAAGATAAGTACTTAGTAAACACTTTTTTTTGCAGAAGGTTCAAGGTGAAATAAAGGATATGAACATTTATTGAGCCTCCCTTCTATCGATCAGGACTTTAATCATCATAGTATCAAGGTTTTGTTAGTGGTGGAAAAACAGCACCAAGTGCTAGTGAGGAGATAGTCTATACCTGGGTTGAGCAAACCTGGTACTTGAGTTTGGCTTGAAAGAATTCAGAGCCAAGGCACTAAAACTAAGGGAAGTTTGTTTAGAAAGTTAAAGAGGTAGAAGGACCCTTCCAGCATAGAAGAAAGAGGGAGAGTAATAACCTCCAAAGGGTCATTGGTCAATGCAGCTGTCCTGCTGTCAGCCATGGTGTTGCTCCATCTGCTTTTGTTGCTTCTCTGGGCCTGGAGCTGAAACATAGCTGAGGCCTAGATGTCATCTCCAGGGGTTAATGCTTAAGCGAGTGGTGATGTAAGGGCTTGTAGTTTTGCCCATTTCTAAGCACCCGGGGCTCTCCACCCTGGTGACCCTCTGCACCTGGCCAATCGTTCCTCCTCTGCTCATGCCTACCTAACTACTACTGCCGTTTTACATGTGACAAAACTGGCCAGAAGAGGTTACATGTAAATAATTCCAATAAAGGTCGTGTAATAAAGCAGAAATCAGAAATCACCTGTCTGATTCCAAAGCCAAGCTTTTACTGATTGGCTTTGTAAATCAAAGCCCAGGTCCAGGCTGTCTCCTCACTAACACATGGGGCTGTTTTTCCGCCACTAACAAAACCTGGATACTATGATGATTAAAGTCCTGATTGATAGAAGGGAGGCTCCATAGATGTTCATATCCTTTATTTCACCTGGAACCTTCTGAGGCTGCCTCTGTAGAGCAGAAAAGATAAAGCTGATTACATTAGCAAATATGTATTGAGTGGCTATTATAAACTGGGGCACTATACAATGAGCGCTTTACATAGGTATTTACCCTATTTTAAAGATTAAAAAAACCGAATGATGAAGAGAGTAAATAAATTGCCCAGTGCCTTCTAGCAGCTAAATGACACAGCCAGTATTTTAACCCATTTTCTTTGACTCCAGAACTGAAGATCTTAACCATTTTATTGCATTAGTACCTGGAGATGAGATTAGAAGGCTAGATTGTAATCATAGAGAGTGCAAGTGGTGATAACAGGTTGGAATCTAGCCATCATCATGAGCTAGAGTTGTGCTTTTGAACACGTCCAACTTCGTGAGCTTCAATTTCTTGGTTTTTCACGAGAAAAATGACATCCATCTTGGCTTTTTCTGGGGCAGTCTGAAGTTCAGATGAGAGAGTGATCTGCACTCCAGCCCTTGCTTAATGTGTATGGTGCCCTGAGGTGTGAACAATAATCATGGGTCAGGGCATGCCTGTGGAGGCTCACAGACCCATTTTTCAGATGGGAATCCCAGGAACACTGAGATTAAGATAAGGTACGTGCAGAAAGTCACCCTGGTTAGGTTTTAGATCCATCCCATTTAAAAGTTACTAGACATTTCTGGCCCAGGGTGGTCCAGTCTGGGATAGGTATGCTTTTAGCATAAACTGGTCTTATGGGGGAATTAATCCAGGGGCCGGTGACTTCTGACCCATTATCTCCTCTACTAAACCAAAGCTGGCAATTCAGTAGCCACCTTTCAGTCTTTGGAATATTGATGGAGTGACAGCAAGGTGCTGTGGACCACCCCCACCCCCAATACCACTGGGACGTCAATGCCAGCACAGGGGAGAGGTTTGGCGTGGGGAGAATGAAGCTGACCCTCTGTGTGACCTTCCCTCTTTGGGGCTTCGTTTTTCCAGTGGTAAATGGAGGGGTTCAACCAGGATGGGCCTCAAAGATGGTTCTAGTCTTGTCCCTGTCTTCATGGAGTGGGAGAAGAGACTGATGTGTAAACAGAGTTACAATTGTAGATGACTAGGGAGGTGACAAAAGTCTGTGCCAGGGACTGAGGGAGCTGAGAGGAGGGGCAAATAATGTCACTCAAGGAAGACACCAGGATGAGGTTGGTATGATGATGCCCAATACAGCTGGTTTGAATCTTCTCACTACCCCAATCTGGGCCTGGCCCAGAAGCAGCTAAAAAATATTTTGAGTTGGTGCTGAATGAAGACTCAGTGTCTGTCTTCAGGGGCTTGCCAGCCTTGTTAAAGGGAAATTTTTTCCTCCTCTGAATTTCTGTTGATTATTGAGTACATAGGGGATCAGAGAGATTAGGGTTCAGGTTGCCCTGGCTGCCCTGAGCTTCCAGACACAACCAGATCATCTCTCATTTCATCTCTGCTTAAAACCTTCCAATCCTTATTCCTTTGCCTTCAGGATAAAGTACAAATTATTTAGCAGATCAAGGCCTTGTCTGATCTGACTCTTCTTCAGACTACACAAGGATTTCTCAGCCTTGGCACTATTGACATTTTGGGTCAGATAATTCTTGTGGTGGGAGGGACAGAGAGACTGCCCTACACATTGTGGCAGCATCCCCAGCCTTTACATAGTAGATGTCAGTAGCACACACACTTCTTCACAGTTATGATAATAAAAAATGTCTCCACTTTTCCAACTGGGGCCTGGCATCATGGCTCCCACAAAGGAGGGAGGTGAAAAGAAGAAGGGCTGTTCTACCATCAGCGAGGTAGTGACCAGAGAACACACCACCTACATTCACAAGTGCAACCATGACGTGGGTTTCCAGAAGCATGATCCTTGGTACTCAAAGAGATGCACAAGCAATCATCAGAGAGAACAGAACAAAAATAGTAGAGGGTTAAAAGTGGTCACTTTAGAAAAATCGTCTAATTGAAGTTTATCAATTTACACTCTAGTTGTTTGCTTTGTCAACATTTCTGTTTGCACTGTTAGATTGTGAATCCCAGAATAGTAGGAAATGGTAAAGGACTAGTTAAATTAAAAGGCTTTGTTTTCAGATAGAACCATAGAAATTCTATATTTAAAGCTGTAACAGGGAAGACATCGAATAAAATAGAAATCTCAATTATTCACTTAGCTAACTGATTTCTCAACTTTCATCTTTCCACTTATATATTTTGACCTATCATACAGTTTTACAAGATACTACAAGACAAAAGTCAAATTCTGGTAGATAGGGTCTATTTTCAAGCATTCATAGAACAATCAAGACAGATTACTCTCACAATTGTTGTAATGTAAGCCACGAATCACACAAGGACGCCTCAAGAAGTCGAATTAAGGAGTCACATTTATTTCAAAGCTGGGACTACGAGGGGGCATTTTGCTCTCCAAATCTCATAGTGATAAGATGGCCGCAACACCAGCTTTATATTGGCAAAAATCACAAAGGTATTGATTACATCTCGGGGTTAGGAATGAGGAATCTGGTTAGCAAAAAAGCAGTTTGTTACAGAAGCTAGATTGAGCCAATTAGTTATCTACAAAGATTAATTATAGTTTCCGGTCTTGAGACCACTGAGTCGACAGGAATGCATTATCTGGAGCCATCGGGTCTTGGGACCACTGAGTCAATAGGAACACATTATCTGGAGCCACTGAGGCAATTTAGAGTAATTGTGCAGTCCTGGTCTCCAGGTACAGAGGAATGTGTTTTCTAAAACCAGTATGACCACAGCCTATGGGGTATTCAAATTACAATCAGTAGGATATTCAATTGAATGGATGATTTATATAATTCAGAAAATCAAAATAACTTTTCTATTATTTTAGCAAGCAAATAATGACAGAAGCAAGTCAGCAGGGTTAAAATATTAGACAGCAATTCCCACCAAGCAATATTAGACAGCAATTGCCACCATGCTTCACAACAAGAGGGAGACTGATCAAATTGTCAAGTCCAAACAGAATAAGATCCCTAAAAACAGTATAGGAATAAATATGGGCCATATTTAAAGAGAAAATATGTTCTTCCAAGTGACTGGAACATTTTACCTACCAGAAATAGTTGGCCTCTCTTGCTGCATTTTCCCCCTAGTACTATATAAGCATTGACACATTCTTACCCCTTAATCTCCTTTTCAGAACCATCATCAAGCCATAAAATTTACAGTACAATTGAGGTGACATTGATTTTTTGGATGTTGAATTGATCTTGCATCCACCTGATCATGATAAATATTATTTTTATACATTCTTGATTTGACTTGCTTATATATTGTGAAGGCTATTTGTATCCAAGATGGTGATTATTGGTCTGTAGTTTCCTTGCAATGATTTTGTTTGGTTGTGATGTCAGAGTAGTATTGATCTCATTCTATAAACTGCAAAGTATTCCCTTTCCTTCCAGTTTCTGAAAAAAAAAAAAAAACTTAGGATTGTATTATTTCTTCCTAAAATGAACCAGTGAAATCATTTGAGCTTGCAGTTTTCTTTGTGGGAATATTGAAGATTTTTTTATTCAAATTATTTAATAGACAAACTCTATGTTTTTGATAATTTTGAAAATTTGTCTTTAAATAATTTGTTTCATTTAAGTTGTCACATATATTGGAATAGAGTTATCCATAATAGTCCATTATTTACTTTTTAATGTCCACAGATCTTATATTACCAATATTGGTATTTTGTGTCCCCATTGTCTTTTCTTCATCAGACTAGGCAGAGCCTTGTCAGTGTTATTGACTTGTCCAAAGAAACAACTCTCAGTGATGGTCCTCTATGATTGATCTGTCCTCTATTTTATTTATCTCCTTTTATTTTTATTGTTTCCTCCTTTCTACTTACTTTGTGTTCAGTTTGCACTTATTTTTCTAGTTTCCTAAACTGAATGCTTAGGAAAATTAGTTTAAGCTTTCCTTCTTTTCTAATATAATTATTTTAAAATATAAAATTTCCTCTAAGCAATGCTTTAGCTGCTTCATGTTGTGTTTAAGATATTATTTAGTTTAAGATATTTTCTAATTGCCTTTGTGATTTCTTCTTTAACCCATATCAGGGGTTTAGGAGCAAGATATATAATTTCCACGTATTTGGGTGTTTTTAAAAAATTATTTACTGCTGTTGTCTTCCAATTTAATACCATTGGTCAGATAATATACTCTGTATGATTTCAATCTTTTGAAATTCATTGAGACTTATTTTATAGCCCATAAGATGGTCCATTTTGATGAAAATTTTATGTGCACTAAAAGTTAATTTATTTTATGGTAAATGCAGATTTCCAAACCAGCACTCCTAACTCTAAACCAGTGTTTCTCAACCTTCCTAATGCCATGACCCAAAATACAGTTGCTCATGTTGTGGT
This sequence comes from Myotis nattereri, assembly GCF_964212035.1. Lineage (NCBI taxonomy): Eukaryota > Metazoa > Chordata > Mammalia > Chiroptera > Vespertilionidae > Myotis > Myotis nattereri. The sequence goes on along the minus strand of NC_138093.1, from coordinate 26,867,647 downwards.
GACCCCCAATTTCATTGTTACAAATTGAACATAATTAAAGCATAGTGATTAATCACAAAAACAATATGTAATTATATATGTGTTTTTTCGATGGTCTTAGGCGACCCCTGTGAAAGGATTGTTCAACCCCCAAAGGGGTCGCGACCCACAGGTTGAGAACCGCTGCTCTAAAGTCTGTGTTTATTTCACTAGATCTTATCTCCATCTGTAACTCTAAGATACTGGTCTTTCTCTGAAACTGTTTTACTGTACTCATCTTTACTTGCTCCATTGGCTTACTGACATCTTATATCTATCTTTCATCTAAATAAAAACGTATAAGGTGCAATGCATATGCATGCGTGCATGCACACTTCTTTTTCACAAAGGAACCATCAAAATAACTGTAGTGCTTTGTATCAGAATGAAATCTCAGGTTAGCAGATGGAACCTTCGGGATAGACCCTTCCTCCTTTCCCATCATGTGCCTTGGGAACCTTACTCATGAGCCTACTCACAGACCCCCTCTCACTTTCAGATGGTTTAGCTGATGGGAGACACCAACAGGAAATATGAAGGACAATAGTGTTGGGAGGTTTATTTGCCAAGCCACCAGCTGGGTTAGCTAACTTGACAGAGACTTTAAAAGAACAAAATTAGAAGTTTGTAATAAGAAGATTAGAAAATGAGATTTGAGAATGGACATCTAAGTAAGCACAAGAGTATGAGGATTTTGTATCCAAAGGACATGTTCACCAGAAGAATGGTTCTTACCAGGATGTCAGTGAGACTCTTTTAACAACCTCACCAGTTTCACTCAAAGTGTTCATGTACAAAGTGACCAGGGAGCAAGGATAGAAACCATGAAAAGGGTCAACAACATAGACTTCCACTCAGGAAGGCCAATCTGGTTAATCACTGCCAAGTGCCCAATTTGCCAATCGCAGAGACCAATGCAAAGGCCTCTATATGGCACCATTTACCAGAGTGATCATCTGGTGACATGACAGATTGCTTGTATTGAACCCCCTCTCCCCATCATGGAGAGGTAGACACATATTACTGGTGTATTGCTTTCCCTTCCTGTAGCATTTCTACTAGTATCAACATTTATGGATTTAGAGAATGTCATCCATAATCTTATCAATTGTCATGGGGGGACAATACCTCCAACCAGGAAACACATCTTAATCACTAAGAAAGTACACACTGAGCTTTAGTTTAGGAACACACAAGCCTTACCTCATGCACCATCACTTAGAAACAATCTCGGAGAGTCTGTCAATCATAATAATCAGAGATTTCAGTGCACTGGTTGCCTTAGTCAGTTTTGCCATTGATACAGATATAATAGCTTCTAAATAATCTTTAGAATGAAGTTGAGTTTATTGAACAAGAAATTAACTATTTTTCTAATGCGTGAGTCAATATAATTATACAAGAAACAGAAAACAACCAAAACCCCCAAAAACTTAAAAGGCAAAAATAGAACTAAGACTCAAAGTTCCATCACTTAACTGATGTGTAAATACCAATAAGGTCAGTGTGGAAAAGTATTGGAAATCTGGAGATAAGTCAGTCTACACCTACTAATGCATACCCAAGTTTCTGGAATGTAAATAAACATAGGTAGAATTTATTGAGCAGTCATTACATGCCAGATAATTGTTCTAAGCATTCCATTTGTCTTAACTCATTTAATTCTAACAAGAAAGAAGACACAATATATCACCCATGCTCTACCACTGGAAAAACTGAAACACGGAAGGGTTAGGTAGCTTAATAAGTGATAGAACTCAAATACCCAGGTAGTCTGAGCCCAGAGTCTGTGTTCTTAACCACTGCACTATGCTGCTTCTTTCACCTGAATAATGAGATGCTTTGTGTAATGACCTCCAAGGTATCTTTTAGCCCTAATTCTCTGTATGTTTCATTCCCTACACAGAAGGCTAATAATTTCCCTTTAACATTAAGAATGTACAAGTGCCTATTAACAGATGAACGAATAAAAAAGCTGTGGTACATTTCCACAATGGAATACTATGCAGCTATAAAAAAAAAAGAACTCTTAGCATTTGCAACAGCATAGATGGACCTGGAGAGTATCATGCTAAGCAAAATAAGCCAGTCAGAGAAAGATACATATCACATGATCTCAGTCATATGTGGAATCTAATGAACAAAATAAACTGATAAATAAAATAGATTCAGAGACATAGAAAAATGGAACAGACTCACAAATTTCAGAGGGAAGGTAGGGGTGCGGGGCACGGGAGGGGAATGATTAACCGGAGAACTTATATGCATAACCCCTGAACACAGTGGTAAAGGCCTGGGAGATGTGAGTATGGGATGGAAGGGGTCAATGGGGGGAAAAACCCTACAAACAAATGGGACATCTGTAATACTTTCAACAATAAAGATCAATTTTTTTAAAAAGAATGTCCTAAAGTCTCACATCACTGATACACAAAACTGTGCCAATGAGTCCAGTAGGCCCATCACTCTTCCCCTGCCTCTATTGCAATCATTCATCATACTACTTGAAATTACTATCACTTTATTGTGCATCTCTGTGGTCATGGACTATTTTCATCTTCTCTGGAGCTTTCTTCAGAAAATGCCCTTAGGCACTTATTCCAACTCAGCCTAAAAACTATTTAGCATTCTCAGAGCTGGACCTGATGTCATACCAAATTTCCACTGGAACCTAAAGGTCCACTAATTCCATGATGTCACATTGACGCACAGCCTGTCAGATGACCTTAGTGCTCAAGTGTACTTCTTTAGGAACATCCAGTTTTTCTTTTTCTTTTTTAATTCTACCTGATGCATTCTTCCATTATGTCCTTCTCCAGACCTTCCTACAGCAACGGTGAAACTCTCAACTCAGATGAACACATTCTCCTGCCTTCCCAATCTCAGTTTAGTAGCTACTTTTTGAGATCATTTTTAAAATATACTTTTATTGATTTCAAAGAGGAAGGGAGAGGAAGAGAGAGAAAGATGGAAACATCAATGATGAGAGAGAATCATCAGTCGCTGCTCCTGCAGACCCCACACTGGGGATTGAGCCTGCAACCCGGGCATGTACCCTGACCGGGAATCAAACCATGACCTCCTGGTTCATGGGTCAATGCTCAAACACTGAGCCATGCCGGGCGAGGAGATCATTTTTGACCCACAGCTATATATTTTGTAAAAAGCAATAGCATAATTTCTGGTGAAGTGACACTAGCAAATGATGTTAAGGTTCAAATGGGATGGACCATTTTACAATTAATGTAACTTCTCTTTAGGGACTCAATTAAAAATAACCAGCTCATAGGTTAAAAATAACTCAAATTCTCCCCTTTCTTTAATAGAACCAGCCTTTACACAAATGGCCCAGCTGCAATAGCACTTTGGAACTTGGTAATTCCTGGAAAATACAAATGAGCAGCCAGATATTTAGTCTGATCATATTTGAGATAAAGGACAAATATTTTAAATATAAACAGATGGATCGGTTAACAAAAAGTTTATGGACAACAGTTATCACGGATTTGAGACTGAATAGTGTACATTCTTCAGGTTTCTTAGATGTGTGGCCAATGCTGGTATGCACGTCTTCCAGCTCCTGCGGAAGAATGAGTACAGCACATTCTGTAACATCCAAAGTCTTGTTCAAAATTAAAGTTCAAGGAATAATGGTTTCTTCCTGAGGCCTTGGTATTTTCTTGAACAGTCATATTTTTCCAACAAACTCAAAAGAGAGTCCAGAGGCTTTGTTAGAAATTAATGATAGAGGCCCAGCATGTGTGGCCCAGTGGTTAAGCATCAACTTATGAACCAGAGGTCATGGTTCGATCCTGGTCAGGGCACATGCCTAGGTTGCAGGCTCATCATTGATGTTTCTTTCTCTCTCTCCCTTTCCCTTCCTCTCTGAAATCAACAAAAATGTATTTTTTTTTTAAAAAAAAGAAATAAATGAAAGAGATGTATTCAAGGGTCTTAGAGTTTGCAAACCAGGAACACAGGCAAAAACCCAGAAGTACTCCAAAGAAGAAAGAAAAGTTATAAGTTATTATAGTAAAAAAGTGCATTCCAGAGAATAATCAGTTCTGTATTCACACCCTAAGATTGCTCCAGGATGGTTATGAGTCAGGTGCCAGGCAATCAGGATGATGGATGCCCGGTGGTCCAGCAAATGGGTCCCAGATATGGTCAGTCCTGGCAGTTTGGATAATGGATGTCAGGTTGGATGTATGTGTGAGCCCTTCAGGGGATAATTAGAAGGTCTGGAGGTCCAGCTGTATATTCAGGCATTGATACAGGACTGAAAAGTTTTTAAAAGTTCCCATTGCCATGCTAGTTAGAACAAGAGTGAAGTTTTTCTTCATGCTTCAACCTTCATAATGTTAATAATTTTAGGATCTTGGTTAAAATGGCTTCACTCTATGTATTCCATAGCTTCACTCTTCACTCATATTAAAACATTTTCTTTGACCTAAAAGTTCATTTTATTTCCCCCTACGTTTAAAGGAAATTAAAATATTTTCTTGGGACTCTAAGCACTGTGGCTACTGTGCCTAATGACAAGTTGATCTCAGGAATCTGCTCCTGTGTTCCATTCTGTATTTCGTTGCCAAAGAATACTTCTAAAGATTTCCCTTCCACTGGATCACAGAGAACCTTTAAGGAGAGCCTTTAAGTCATTCAGTATGTTCATTCCCAGATCCTCTGCCTTGAATTCACGAAGGCTTCACTAAGTCTTGTTTGCCCAGCATTCAACCTGTCTCCCAAATGCACCTTTGACTTCTGTCAGGCCAGTGCCTCCATTCCAGTGCTATGCATTGAAATAACCGACGGAGGCATTGTGCTATTTTGTTTTGTTTTAAATTCTGATTCCAAACCAAACCAAATCAGAATCTCTGGGTATAGGGCCCAGAAAGCAATAAAGCACCACGTTATAAGTTCCTCAGGTGTTCCCAGTTTGCATAAAAGTTTGAGAACCAGTGTTCTAAGTGACAACAACAACAAAATCTTTCTTTTGTAATGTGATATGAAGCACAAGATATATATATATAGTACTGTAACTTATAGTAAACAAGTTATCTTGTAATAACTTGTTTATACATGAATCTCTTTAATAGATGGAAAACTCCAAGCATCATTTCTCAATCATATTAGTTTGACCCATCACCTCGTGCAATGACTAACATCACATAGACACTCACGTTTTTATTGAATGAGTAAGGGTGACTAAATTGGCACACGGTTCTTAAACATTTACTTTCCCTCTTCCTTTTTAATTCTTCATTGTCTTACTACAAGATTCTGCGTATCTTTCAAGAAATTGAAAGATACAGAAGGGAGAGTATCAAAAATAGTTTCCTGAAAAAGTATGATCTTAAAGAGGGTCTTAACAAAACGAGTAAAAGTTAGTCAATGATTCTCAATCCTGGCCGTGCATTCGAATTGCCTAAGGATCTTTTAAAAACTACCTGTGCCCCACCCTCAGAAATTCTTTTTCGTCATTCGAAATCGCGCAAGACCCGGGACCCCGCCCCTGCCCTGCCCCCCATGCTTTGTATAGCTTTGCTTTCCTGGGAGAGATGTGAATAATGCTGAATCTAAATCCAATTACTTGGCAACTAAAGGATTTTAAGCTGAAATGCCCTATTTGTTGACCTAGGTTTGCCACATACTATTCAGTAGATCTTAGGCAGCCAATAAATTGCTTTCAATGCTATAGTAACCAATTAATTTTCTCAACTAGTTCCTAGTTTTAAAAGCTTTGATTTAGACTAGAACTTGAGGTTGACACCACACCGATGGCTAGCTCCCTGAAAGGCATCAATCAATGTATCAAATGAGAAGCAATAAGCTGATTTAAGTTTGTGAAAAGCAAGGAGATTCAAAATTCAAGTTACATCGCTGTCCTCTGTATTTCTATCCCTTCCTTCATATTTTCCCAGGGGAAGTAAGGGTGGTGCAAGAATTTGGGAGGCACCTATTAGCACTCACCTTGGGCATGTGAACACCTGATTTATTTTCATGACCACATCAGAGAATACCATACTGCTTATTAAAAGTTCTGATTTTGTTATTAGTCATCATAACTGTGTTGCTGAATATGAGTTTGGTAACTTAGCAGTTAATGCATACACATTTATAATGACTATGAACATTTTAGTGCCATATTTTATATACATATTTCAGCTATATATTTTGTAAGACTGATGTTTTGAAATTTCCCTTTCTAATTTTAAATTTAGAAAGAAATATATAAAAAATAGCTTATTTCTCAACAAGGAAAAATACACATGCCTCGTATGTATTGGAAAAGGAAAAAGAAAACAAAACAGAAAACACAGAGAAAGGAATATAAAGATTTGGTCCGTCTGTGATTGACACATGAACTGTGTGGAACAAACTCCAAAGGAGTCCAAAGGCTTTGGCTAGAAATGAATGAGAAAGATTTACTGAAGGGTCTTAGAGTTTGCAAACTTTGAACATGGCTAGGCAAACATGTAGAAGTGTTCTGAAGAAGAAAGAAAAGGTTAAAGTTCTTATAGTAAAACGTGGATTCTGGAGAACAATCAGTCCTGCGTTCTTGGTCCAGGATGGTTATTAGTCAGATGACTGGCAGTCTGGATAATGTATGTCAGGGGGATGTCAAGTGGTCTAGATACACCGTCCCACAGCTAGATAATTACAGGGTTATCTGGGGCCTAGCATATATCCAGATGGATACCCAGGCATTGACACAGGACTGAAAAGTTTTAACAGTGTAAGTTTCCAGGCTAGTCAGAATAAAAATAGACTTTCCTCATGTCCCCATCTCCATGATGTTACTTAATTTCAGTGACTACATTGTATATATTTCCTATTTCACTCTTTCCTCAACAGTATTCGACACGTAAGGAGAAAAAGTCACACATTTATAATTGCATCATGCAGGTGCAAAATCTGAGCTCATGCACATTCAAAAATTTTACTTACCTGAAACTTTTGCTACATATAGTCACCATTTCTGGTCTAAAGAAATTATATTTTTCAAAAGATTTTTAGACATTTCTTTTTACAGGAAAGATATTTGTTTTCCATCATAAATGTTCTTAACATTAGTTTAGTCATGATAAGTACAAATCCTTGGAAGTAGTTGTTGAATGTCTGCTTGGGGGGGGTGGGAGGAGGGGTGGAAATCTGCTAAGTACCAAACACTCAAACCCACATAGACATACACAAACATGCATAAATACATCGGAAACAGGAGTTTGGGTTTATATTCTGATATCCAAGGGGAGAAATGAATGTGCAATAAAATGTCCAATTTGGCACTAATCATGCACATGTGTTTAATGGACTACCAATTCAAATGTCTTGTATTAAGTTAAATATTTATAATCTAGTGTCTTTGCAAACCCACAGTTTTTATATACTAAAGCAAACCCAGAAAACGCAGAGGTTTCTACTGAGTCATTTGTTTCAGGTTTTTTGGAGAAGACTAGCAATGGATGGTTTTGTTCATGATTAAAACAACTTAGCAATCCTTTTTATTGGTATTATCCCATGGATTAGGTGGCAAAAGTAGTCAAAAGAGAAGATGAAAAGCTAATCTGCTCTTCTTCTCCTTTACCTACCAGATAATACATCAGAAAAAAAGATCCAACATATGCTCTACAATTTTTCTTTCTTTTTTTTTTTTAAGTATTTACCATCTAGTTGGTTTCATCTGATTGCTGCCTCTGTTTTCATTTTCATTGTGTGTGTATTTTTTGCTGTTGTTACTCATCACTTGAGGATATTTTTCCCAATAATTTTTTTCATTATTATTTTTATTGATTTCAGAGAGGGAGAGGGAGAGAGAGAAACATCAATAATGAGAGAGAATCACTGATTGGCTGCCTCCTGCATGCCCTTTACTGGGGATCAAGCCTGCAACCCGGGTATGTGCCCTTGACCGTAATTGAACCCAGGACCCTTCAGTCTTCAGGCTGACGCTCTATCCATTGAACCAACCTGGCTCGGACTCCATTGAGTTTTAGAGAGATTGAAAGGGATGGGGAGAGGTAGAGAGAGAAAAACATTGATGTGAGACACATTGATTGGTTGCCTACTGCACACGCCCCTGACCAGGCTGAGGATCAAACTTGCAAGAGAGGTACATGCCCTTGACCAGAATCCAAAATGCAACCCTTCAGTCCGCAGGCTGATGCTCTATCCACTAAGCAAAACCAGCCAGGGATGCTTTACATTTTTAAAAGCCCTAACCAGTTTGGCTCAGTGGATAGAGCATCGGTCAGCAGACTAAAGAGTCCCAGGTTTGATTCCAGTCAAGGGCATGTACCTTGGTTGCAGGCACATCCCTAGTGAGGGGTGTGCAGTGTGTAATGTTTGTTCCCCCACATCCCGCGTGGTTCAGGGTTCAGGATCTGAAAGAGGAGCCGCACACAAATGAAAGAGAAGAGACAAGAGATAATTTGGAAATACTGGGGGGCCAGGCGAGCAAGTCCAACTCAAGGGGAAGGACTTCCACTGGCGCTCAGGCCTCGCCAACCTTTTATTGGTTTGGGATACACTCATGGCCCTTAGGCAGGCAATTTTCAGTAATAGGCAGACTAGCCTTCAGCAAGGACTTACATAATAGTAAATGGGGAAGTTGCTTCAGCTACCATTGTCTGGACTAACAGTGGGTGCACAGCCCTGACCATAGCCAGAGCTCAAGGGTCGCCAGCCTTCCAGGATCCTTGTCCACACCTCTCTGCTAGTGAAGACAATGGATGACTTCCCGCAGTGCAGGAGGCAGCTGATTGATGTTTCTCTCTCATCATCGATGTTTCTAACTTTCTATCCCTCTCCCTTCCTCTCTGTAAAATATCAATAAAATATATTTTAAAAAAAAATAAAAGCATTTTGATATACATTGTTTTTTATTTTTCTTATGGGGATCTGTGAGACTTGCATTTTTGCCCCATTGACTAGAGATAAGGTAAATGAGACTCAAAAAGCTTTAATGACTTCCCCAAATTTCTGCAATCTTTACACTTAAGTATAGTCAATTTTATATCTATTTTATGTACATAACTGCTTTATCACAGACATCTACAGAAAGGTAACACCTTTTAATTTCTCTGTCATAAGAAACAAAATACCAGTTGCTTTCGGATCAAAGCCTGGGCCCTGTGTTATATTGTCAACACCCTCACTTCTGAAATACCTTGTGATGAGCAAAGCCTTTCACCAAGACTCTTAAACACTCCTGAAATGTTTAGAAAATACTAGCTGCCTTAGCTCTCTCATGAACTGGTTCACTGCTGTAGTGGCTCCTCAAGTGAAGCTTAAAGGTGACTCCACTAGCTTCATGCCAACCAGTCCCTTCAGTCTCAAGCTGGCATGAAGTTGGCAGTATTTCAACACAAAGTGGTTTTTAATAAGGGCTGGTTCCTAACATCATCGTGGTTGTAAAGGCTAATAAACTTCCTACAAGGGAAGTAGAAGTGGAAAGTCTTATTTGTCATACGTTTTAGCACTGTTCTTGGTTAGCATGGACAATTACCCCGGTTCCCCGAAGCACATATTCCCTCTGAGTGTTTAGCAGTTAATGAATATAAATAGTCGCCAGCTAGCAATTTTCAAAACCATAAATAATTATTCCTCTGAGAGCTCCTACTCATGGAAAAAAAATATAAGTGAAAAAGAACCAACATAGCAAAAAAAAAATTACTGATTAACTAAGACTAAAATACAGTTTTAAAACCTTACAAACTTGTACCATCCTAGGACACTATAAATCTATTTAACTAATTCACAGATGGAGCTTTAAATATAAATGTAAATTTTAAGCAATTGTTTCTTTTCCATCTACAATATTTCTTTCTTTTCTTTTTATAATATTTATTTCTTACATAATTCCTTAAAAGAAAGTCTAAAGTTAATATCCACTAAGAGGTAGTTCCCCATTGATGATAAGTAAATTTTGTCTGGATTGACATTTCTGTAATCATTCTTTACTACATTTTTGAATTAAAAATATTCCATGAAGAATACAAGTTCATGTATCAAATTGAACAACAGAGAAGTCAATAAAGAAAAGCTAACTACTCCTCCCTTCTGCTCTCCCCATCAATAAATGTAGTCATTGATTTAATGCTCTACATTAGGGATTAACATATCAAAGTATCAAACAATACTAAAATAGCATGTTAACTTGGGATTTTATTGATGTCCTAATAGCTCTAGAGAAAGGGCAACAATCAGCTAACTATACAAAACCTGAGATAATAGAAATGATAATCCTTGTAGAGTTTTTTTAATATGCTGATTATTGAAGGACATTTGCTGTGGATTTTGAGTTGTTACCTACATTACCATAGATTTTGAGTTGTTACATTCTCATTTTCATTTATTTAAAGATCTCTTTTGATTTTTTCTTTGATTTCTTCTTTGTTCATTTTGTATTGTCATAACAAGCTTCTCTGAATCGACATTAAACCAACTGATGTAAAAATATGAGTCTTTGTCATCCAAGGATGTGTCATTGATACTTGCTAGATCTGGCTACTCCCTGTTACCCACCCTTTTTTTTTTTTTTTTTTAACCTGGCAGGGATGGCTCTTTGGCACACACTATAGGCAATTCAATTAAGTTTCATTTGCCAAATATTGTCTCTTCTCTTTGCCAGTTATTTTGTAAGGAATAATAGTGATCACACTCAAGTTGTTGCCTTCGAGGCATAGATAATTTAGAGAAGAAGATACATAAGTACAAGGGCAATTTCAAAACCTTCGGGTGAGCCCAGCCAGTTTTGCTCAGTGGTTCAGTGTTGACCTATGAACCAGGAGGTCATGATTAGATTCCCAGTCAGGGCTATCAGGTGGAGAGGAATTTTCTTATCTTAGATAAGAAATTGACTTGAGTATACCTAAATGTTTATGGGAAGGAACTGGAAGAAGGACGCTGGAGAGGTGGCCTTCCTATGAAGGAAGGAGAAAGTGGGATCTAAATTACAAGTGGAGGAAATAAATGTCAGGAACTTCCATTGAGATGAGGGGGGAAATGTATAGCTTTAAGAAAGTTCATAAATATAACATTAGAAATTTAAGGTGGCTCCTATCTAATGACCACTCTTGCATCCAGGTGGCAGTATTCAATGTAGCAGGACTTTTCCTAGACGTGGTCCAGAATTAAGTACTGTGACAGCTATTAATATTGTTCATAAAAAAGCCTAAAACACTAATAAGTTTGATCAAATTGAATGTAGCTAGCAACTAGATAGATACCCAGTTACCACCTTATCACAGGAAATAGTTTAGGCACATTCATTTAGAACTCAATACAAAGATAAATGTATTGCTATCTCACTTTTTGGCATTGTATCATGAAATTCCCAATTAGATTTTAACTTTTAAAATCTAATTCCCAATTAGATTTTAATCCCCTCAGAAGTGGGATTTCTATTTTGTCAATTGTTTATATAGGACTCTGTAAATAATGGATAATTAGTGTCAAATAATGAGTGACAATGATAACGATAGTTTTAGAATAAAAATATGACAGATTTCATAAACTATCTTTATCATGCATGAAGGAATGGAGAAGAAATGCCCATTCCTGACCCTCACATTTTTTAACAATTCTGGGGCTTCCACATAAAGGTTAGTATTTTATAAATTAATTTTACATGTGCAATAAATGAGTTCCTGCTGGCCAGTAGTCATACATCTGTGGCTTAATAAGATTCACATTCTACACAAAACTGGGCACTGTCAGAACTGGAAAGATTCTGCAAATGATAGGTCACCTAGGTGTAGCACATACCTCTGAATCATCTACGGGTGCCCATCTGAATCATCATTGACCAAAAGTCAAAGTATGGCCAAGTAGAAACAAGTTCTTAAACACCTAATGGAAGTAAAAGGTGGAGAAAGCATAAAAATAAAATTTCTCCCCATTAAAACTAATCATATTTCATAAAATGTCATTGGATAATTACTTGAAGCAGTCTCTATCATATTCAGAATTTAATTTCAGTCTAACAATTGGCGATGAAGCTTATTGTTTTGCTCTACTGACAGGTATGTTACTTCCAATTCTACAGCTAGCAGGAAGTGTAACATTATCATTCATTCACCTATTCAATCACGCATTGTCGATTCAGTAAACATTTATTGAACATCAATTTTGCACCAGAAACCAGGAATTCAGACTAACATGAACATGACCTTTGGCTTCAAGCACTTCACAATCCAGTCTAGCATCACATAGTCCAGTTGTGAATGATCTTAACTGGAGGGTGGCCATTTAATTAATATTTATATAAAAGGTTCATTAATCTGCGTTTGTATAATTAATACAATTCTCCAAATTTTCTGGGTTTTTAAATGTTCATGTAAAAGGCATCTTAAAAAAGCAAATGTAGAATGTGGATTTTAAAAAGATGTTACAATGATTGTATAATTAACCAAAAGACATTTACCTTTTTTTCTAAAAAATACATAAGCCACTGAGAATTGTGCATATGAATTATTTTAGATCTAAGGCTAATCTCTTATACATAATATGCCTAGTGAACAGCTAAAATACACAAACAAAGAAAGCATTAGATGAATGGTCTTGCCATACCCAGAGATAAAATAGTCTCAATGCTCTAGCGGCTATGACTTGAGGGCCACAATGGGTTCTTAAACTGGACCAGAGGGCCGGTACAAAAGCATGGATGGAGTGTTTGTGTGAACTAATATAAATTCAAAGTAAACATCATTACATAAAAGGGTACGGTCTTTTTTTTTTTTTTTAGTTTTATTCGTTTGCCCACGGCTGGCTAGAGTCTAGCTAGCCCATTCCTGGAAGAATTTTCTAAAAAAATTTTAACATTGTCCTAACCGGTTTTGCTCAGTGGATAGAGCATCGGCCCGCGAACTGAAGGGTTCCAAGTCTGATTCTGTTCAAAAGCATGTACCTTGATTGCGGGCTTAATCCCCAATAGGGGGAGTGCAGGGGGCAGCTGATCAATGTTTCTCTCATCAATGTTTCTAACTCTCTATCTCTCTCCCTTCCTCTCTGTAAAAATCAATAAAATATATTTAAAAAATAAAATAAAAAAATTTTAACATAAAGAAGGGTATTTCGCTCAGCCTGCGTGGCTTAGTGGTTGAGCATCAACCTATGAACCAGGAGGTCAAGGTTCAATGCCCAGTCAGGGCATATGCCTGGGTTGCAGGCTCAATCCCAGGTGTGGGGCATGCAAGAGGCAGCAGATTAATGATTCTCTCTCATCATTGATGTTTCTATCTCTCTTTCCCTCCCCCTTCCTCTCTGAAATCAACAAAAATATTTTTTTAAAAAAGAAGGGTATTTCAATGGATTAGTTCATCTAAACCAAATACATTTATTTTGATATCTTGTTTTCTACACGAATTAATTAATCTGAGTATTTTTTGTACTTCTGAAAATCAAATAGCCTTTTACATTTTCCATGGTTACTGGTAATCACAGCTAATTACCTATGACTTCACAATCCATTAGGCAGGGTAATGATGTTCCTCCTATTTGTGTTCTTATGTATTTACCTAAAAGTACAACTACCTTATACCCATTTTAGTTTATAATCCTAATTCATTTGTTTAAACAATATTCCTGAGCATAAAATATATGAAAGGCAGTATGCTAATCCCATTTAAAGACTAAGAGATGCTTTATTTTTTAACAAGTTTAATAACATAACAGAGAAAATAAGACATGCAATCAGTTTGTCACAAAGCCCAAATAGAGTATGTGAGAAATCATGCAAGAGATTTAATGTATGAAATGAGTTCAGAGGCGGGGAGATCTCTATTGAGAATGAAGCCAGAGACAGAGAAGGCTTTGAAGACACTGGCCCTTGAGCTGGTATCAACAGAGGTAGATGAGAGGACGTACCAAGCTGAGGAAAGAACATGTTGGGAAAAGATGAAGTGTTCCAGTTGGCAAGAACATAATATAAGATAGAAGATTTGGAAGACAGATTGGGCCAAAGGTTTGATTATTTGAATACTATGTAATAGAATTTTGAGTATAAGCAATAGAAAACAAAAAAATAGTTGAAAAAGAAAGAAGGTTCTTTCAAATTGAATCAAGGAAAATAAATAGGGTTTAATGCCAAAAACATGGTTTATTTTTCCACTTTGCAAATTGGCGTTTTGGCATTAAAGATACACTACCTCTCCTATTGGCCAGCTATTGATCCACCACCCCCTCCTGTTTTCACCCTCAAAGCAGTAGATAGCTGTACAAGGACTGTCACTAACCACCCAAAAGATGCTGCTGAAGGTGTGGTTGGGAGAGGCTCCTAAAAGTCTCCCTTTTCTTGCCAGCAATACATTAAATATTCTAAAACAATGCAACAACTACATGACAGGACTCATCTCAATGATTCAGTATGTGAGTCATAGCAACTCATTTCATGATCAATGTGTTTTACATTGCAAATAATTGAATATTTCCATCAATAGAGGATAAGCCACACAGGGATACATGCATACAATAAGCCATTATTCAGACATTGAAATGAAGAGTTAGAGCTATACAAATTGACTTAGAGCAGGGGTGGGCAAACTTTTTGACTCGAGGGCCACAATGGGTTCTTAAACTGGACCAGAGGGCCAGAACAAAAGCATGGATGGAGTGTTTGTGTGAACTAATATAAATTCAAAGTAAACATCATTACATAAAAGGGTACAGTCTTTTTTTTTTTTTTTAGTTTTATTCATTTCAAATGGCCCGGATCCGGCCTGCGGGCCGTAGTTTGCCCATGGCTGACTTAGAGGGATTTCCTCAAGGTGAAATAGGTAAAAAAATACCCATAACTATTTTATTGTCTGCTCCTTAATATAGAAATGTGTTAAGTCTCTTACAATATTGTGCATTTGCCTATTTCCCCTTAGACCTCTGCACATTTTTGCTTTATATATTTTGAAGTATGTTGCTAGGTGCATTCAAACTAGAGTAATTCTACCTTAACAAACAGAACTTCATATGAACTGTTCCTCTTTATCTATGGTAAGTTTTTGTCTTAAATTCCACTTAATTTAATAATATTACTATAATAATCTTTTGCGTTTTTTAATAGGATAACTTTATCCATCCTTTTACTCCCAATATTTCTGTATCTTCATATTTTAAGTGTTTGTATTGTAAACCGTATATAGTTACCTTTTGTATTTTTATCCAATCTGACATTCTCTATTCTTCAATTGGAGTTTGTGATTTATCTATACTGTAATGTAATTACTGACATATGTATGTTAAATCTACCCCTTTTTTTATTCATTTTATACTTGCTCTGTCTCTTTTATATATTCCTTTCTCATTTATTGTCTTGGTTTGCTTCTCTCTGAGTAATTTATTTATATTTATGTCAATGTAATGTTGGTAGAAAGAAGTTTTTACAGTAAGAAATCCCTGGTTAATAATTTTCATGCCATGCTACCCATGTAAACTCTCTCTTTGGCACCAGCTTCAGGAATGCTGTGTATGCAGAAGGGCAACAGTGTGTTTACTTTCAGAAAATCATTTATTGTTTTTCTAGAACAAATTTTGAAAAATTATTCCATTTCTTTCCTCACTATGGGCTCTTTTAATACAGTTTCAGTGGTAAACCTAGAATTACCCTTGTATCATTAAAGTTTAATATAAACCTGATTTCTTACCTTCATTTACTTTCCTCCTAACTTACATTGTTATCTTATATTTTAACTCAAATATTATATATTCCCAAATATATTATTATTGTTCTTGTTTTATGCAGTCATTTCATTTAGGTTTACCCCAGATTTATCCTCTGCGTCACTTTCATTCTGCTTACACCTCTGTCTTCAGAACTGGGAACATTCTCCTCCTGACAAGAAATCTTTGTCCATCCCATTGTCAAGAAGGCATTCTGTTTTTATCAAGAGCTTTTTAATTTTAATCCTCACCTTTAGGTCTATGATGTATAAGATTTTGTACGGTATCTATCCAGTTGGCTCTAGCATCATTTATTAAATTATATTGGCACCTTTGTAAAAAAAAGTCAAGTGATATATGTGTGAGTCAATTTCTAGGTTCTCTCTTCTGGTTCATTGACCGATTGTTACATGTATAAACCAAGACCAAATACTTTATAGTAAGTCTGAACATATGGCAGTATTTGTTTTCAACTTTATTCTTCTTCAAGCTTGTTTTGCTACTCTTGGTCTTTAGTATTTTCATGTAAGTTATAAATCAGCTTATCAATTTCCATTATATTTATACAGATTTGATCTTTCTGAGAGACTGTCCAAATCTAGTTTCCATCTTCTTATCCTCTCAATCACCTTTTCTGGAGTTAGTAGATACCTCTAAGAAAAAAGCAGCCCCTAATGCTGGATTTAGCTATCTGTTTTCTTCTTCTCTCAGATGTTGGCCCTAGACATCTTCAATGCCTTGTTAGTTTTCTCATGTCATTAAGGAGATCGTATTAAAATATTTTGACCCTGCATTCTTTGTTCGCATGGGAGGATTAGCTCAATTTCCTAGTCTACCATTGTTGGAAGTAGAAATCCCAATAGGATTTTTATTTTCCTTCTTCCATTAAGTAGGCCCGGGGTCGAAGAAGGGATACCTAGCAGAGGTAAGAGATAAGAAAAGTCCTGCTTGACTGACACCAGTATTATCTGCTATTGGTCTCTTCTGTCTGATGCCAGAGTTAAAAATGGTGTGTTTTCCTCCTGAGCACTCTAGTGGGGCTTATCATAGTGTACCTCCCTTTGATTCAGGCAACACTCTTTATCACAACACATGACCCCCCTTCTGCATCCAAAGGTTCATTTCAGGATTTTTCTGCTGAGTTTGTCTCTCTGGCTCTTTATAAGAAGCCTTCTCTAGTGGATCTCTTTCAAAACAATTCCAGGATAAAATTTCTACTTTAGATTCTAAATCTGATCCTTAAAAACAAAACAAAACAAACAAACAAACAAAAAACATTCTGACCTACTCTCAGAGGCTTCAGTCCGAAAACATTCCTCAGCTCTTCCTGCATGGAGGGTTTTAGCCAGCTTCTGTCCTATGAACTTCCTTTTCTATGAATTAATCGAAAAAACTCTGTATGTCTCTTTAACCCAAGAGATCCACACAAAGTTCTGCAAGTGATCTTCACAAATCCTCTCTCATTGTGCTTAAAGTGAAGGGAAAGGACTCCCATTGTACCCCTTGACATGGATGGACTGCATAACACAATAGTTTGCTTCAGACAAACCCTCAATTTCCATCAACTCCAAGCTACTTCACTTTTCACCATTTTATTTCTGAAAGGGGGTGAGGAGCTAAGGACAGGAAACTACTTGATACCATCTTCTTTGAATTCCTATAAAAGGGGATCAGCTCCTTTTGGAATTTGGGATTAGGTGGCCCCTTTTGCTTCAAGTTTTTGCCTAAATGGAGATATATCTAGTCCCAACTTACCAGTGCTTTTAAAAGGCACCAAGTGCCCTAGCTGGTTTGGCTCAGTGGGTAGAATGTCGTCGGCCCATGGACTGCAGAGTCCCGGGTTCAATTCCATTAAGGAAACTTACTGCAGTTGCAGGCTTGATTCATGGCCCTAATCAAGGCGAATGTGGAAGGCAGCCAGCCAGTCAATGTGTCTCTGTCACATCGATTTTTTTTCTCTCTCTGTCTCTCACCCTTCCTTCCACTCTCTCTAAAAATCAATGCAAAATATTCTTGGTTGAGGATTAACAACATCAACAAAAAAGGCACCAAGCATGGAGATAACTAACATTTATAGATTACTTTACTCTGTGCTAGCTTCTACTCTAGTTACTTTATAAACTTTTCTGATCTACCAATCACAATTACACTAATGGTTGATTTAAATTCATATTAAATTAACATGCATTTTAATCTTAATAATGGATAAAAGAATAATAAATAAATATAGAAGGAATGTAAAATTAAGAAACATAGTAAACTGCCCTAACTGGTTTGGCTCAGTGGCTAGAGCGTCGGCCTGCAGACTGAAAGGTCCCAGGTTCAACTCCAGTCAAGGGCATGTACCTTGGTTGAGGGCATATCCCCAGTAGGAGGTGTGCAGGAGGCAGCTGATCAATGTTTCTCTTTCATTGATGTTTCTAACTCTCTATCTCTCTCCCTTCCTCTCTGTAAAAAATCAATAAGATATATTTAAAAAAAGAAAGAAAGAAACATAGTAAACTAAGATAATGTGTGTTATATATTTTACTTAGAAATAACACATATTTTGAAACTTCTTCAAACTTTTCCTTAAGCTGAAAGTAAACTTTGTGCCTGCAATCTAGTCTATTGCATAATGGGTAAATTACACCACATATTTGTTATTATGTTTATTTCCCTGTGTTTATGCAATTACAGTACCCTCTTCCTATAATTGTTCTTATCTTCACTCCCATTAACTCACTGGTTTGATTCATCATTACCATATTCTCTGTTAACAAAACAACTTCTGGTTGATTTTCCAGCTCCAGTGTTAGCCTTTTTCAATCGTCCCTGAACATTGCTACAAAACTAATCTCCCCAGCTCAGTTTTCACATCACTCTTTCATCCAAAAAAGTACCAAGACATCCTATTAGTTATGTCTCCTGGGAGAAGTAATTAAGCACAAATCCACTAACTCTTGACTAGCCATTTGCAAAAGTGAATTATACCACAGCTAAAAAGGTAAGAAACATATCATACAAACCAATGAAATTTAATCTCTTCTTAATTTTAGCTCAAGTCTTGGGTCCAAACCCCAATCCCATTCCACCCTAATGTAGTTTTGTTTCATTTATCTTAGATAACCTCACGTCTATACAGTATTTTCTTTGGGCTCTACTCCAGTTCTTTCTTGGTTTTGCAAGAACAGGAATGATCACTTTGAACATGAACTTACCCACAGGCTGCCTAGAATTCCACAAGAATTCCTTGAGACAGACGTGCAAGAGGAAGATTTGAAGAAAAGGACCGCAGCTCAATTCTCTTTACATTTCTTTACTACCCTCACCAAAAGCTCTAGACCTAATAGAAACTGTTTCCTTAAGCTCCCCCTTGAAGTCAGAGCATTATGAACATTTATTATCTACCAAAACAAATTCATAATTTTCATTGTATTTAGAATAGACCCCGCTCAACCCAGCCTCATTTGTGATTAATGGAAATACCAGTAGAGGGCAAATGAAATTTCAAAGACTTCATAAATATCTAGATAAAGGTTTGATTATTTTATTTATTTATTCATTCATTCATTCAGAAATATCTTGGGCTAAACACAAGTTTTACCTTTCAATTTCAGATTTGTCTTTCCAACAGGTATAAATCATAGGGCCTACTAGAAATAAAAGGTATGTTGGATAAATATCTGGAAAGGGGAAAGTACCAAAGAAAAACTTCTTCAGACAGTAAAGAATCCATTAATTCACTAATTTATCCATTTATTTAATATATGAGTGCTTACTTTTATAAATATATATTTATTGATTTCAGAGAGGAAGAGAGAGATAGAAACATCAATGATGAGAGAAATCATTGATTGACTGCCTCCTGCACACACCCCCCCATTGGGAATCGAGCTGCAACCCTGGTATGTGCCCTGACCGGGAATCGAACTGTGACCTCCTGGTTCATAGGTTGACAGTCAACCACTGAGCCATGCTGGTCAGGCTTGAGTGCTTATTTTTAATGTCAGAATGCATTTGGCTTAGGAAGTTAAAAAGGTATGGTATCTGCCCTCATGAAGATAATAATTGAGTGATAGTTTGCAAGCCAGGTAACAAGAAAAAAAGAGAAAAGAGATAAGAAATAAAAAAGAAGGAAACTAAAGGACACAGATTTCAGAAAGATGTGACATTTGAGTTGAACTTTAAAAGAGGAACAGATTTGGATTTGTAGCAATTTGGGGGAAAGGGCATTGGGTAATGTCATGCAAATGTATTACAGATGTATCATACATCAATGAATAAACTGGAAATTTACATTTTTACTCCAGTAAGATTTTTATTATGGGACTTCTTAATTTATTTATTTTAGAGGAAAGTTAGGCAATAAAAAGCCCTCAAATGTCTGGCCAATGATCCAACAAGATAATCTGAAACACAATGGAAGCACAGAGGAAGAATCCTGAGAAGGATCGGGATGCACTAAAGATAAAATATACTACTTAAATTATAATTTGGGACATCTTTGACTATTGCAATGTTATCCTAAGGTCCTAAATGAATCCTAACTAAATTCAATGTATACAATACACATTCAATAAATAAGTTTCCTTCCACCAGCACAGCCTTGTAGAAAAGCCAATATGTTGCATTTGTACAGAGGAAAGAGGCTGTAAGAGTCTTACCTGGCCCATGAGAAAACAAGGACCCAGAGAAGTTAAGTAAACAAAATTACACAGAACTTGGTGGCAGGGGCAAGTAAGCAAGATAGAACTCAGTGCTACATCCACTATATGAGACTGAATAAACCAAAGTATTGCATGAGGAAAAGTCCATGTAGAGTTTCATTAAAACCATTTCCTTTCTACAATCACTGTTAAGCTAAGCTTTAAATTTTCCCTCCAATATTTATAATGTAAGAACAGCTAGAGTGTATCAGTAGCAATAAACCTTTGAATGAGATGATTAAAAACACACAATTTCATTAATCAAATAATTTTTTAAAAACTATCTCCAAGGATTTGGAATTTTCCACTTCCCAAGTTCTCACCACGTTCAAATAAGAATGGAAAAACACAAATTATGCTATAAACCTCTTTCAAGAGATAATGCATTCTCATTCAAAATGTATAAAGTTGGACTTCTTTCACTTGAAGTTAATTTTTATTAGTTATAATTCAACAAAGACTTATTGGAGACTCCATATGTATAAAGATTGTAGCAAATGATAGGGATAAAACAGTGAAACAAACATAAAACAGACCTATATCTTATTCTTGTGGTACAAAGTCTTATAAATACTGTGTCTCATTGTCGTTTTCCAAACAGTTTCTTTTAATCCTAAAACAATGTTGCCTTTCAATGTTTCAGTGGTTTTTATTGAAATTAGAGGGACAGATCCTCTAACCACAAACAGATTTGTTCTATATCCTTGCCCTCAAGATAATGACTTTTTAAGTTTGGGCAATATGATGGATTTCAATGGTAGAACATTGGATTTACAATTTGCATATACCCGATAATAAAGAAGTTGGAGATTCCCATATTTTTATGGGCTATTTGTATTTCTTCTGTAAAATGCCTGTTTGTCCATGTTTATTAAGTTGTTGATCTTTTTGATGTTTAGGAATTCTTTATCTATTATGGATCTTAGCCCCTTGTGATCAGTTATATTCTTGTGTATGACACAAAAGCCTGAAAGCCTTGCGTGTGTTTCTTAGTGCATTCACTCTCAATATATATATATTTGTCTAATTGTTCTTACCATTGCATGCGCAAATGAGGCAGCCCTTGTCCCAATTTCCTGTCCTGAATTTCCCACCTACCATTAAAGGGCATTCATCCTGCCCTAGAAGTCCTAATAATCTTTCAAACATTCTATTACATTAATATATCCCCAGCACTTAGAGGGGTGTTTGACACAAAGTGGTTGTTTAGTAGCTTAGATGAATAAATGAATGAATGGCACGGAGTACCCAGGACCTGCATTTCCCAGTAATGGGGCTACTTTATCATTCTTTCATGCAGCACACATATGCCTAGTATTGGCTTGTAATAAGTGATTCAGAGAATATAAAAATAAGTTTCAAAATAGATTTAAGGCCTCGTGGAGGAAATAACACATTAGAAATTACTGTTAGAGCGATAAGAATGACAGTATGCGGTAATCATTTGTTTGCTTATCTCCTATTTCTTCCTGCAAAGGATCCAAATGGAATTTTTAGGGGGGGGGGGTGGGAAACTACCTAGAATAAAAGTGTAAAATTTAAAGTGAATTTTAAAAAATCAACATCAAGTAAATATGAATTAAATTAGTGTGTCAGAATCGGAAATCCAAATATGTAGGGCATATGTTCATGCATAGTTGCTGTTTCATATTTCATTTTAAAGTTCCTGGCAAACAAAAAAGAAAGAGCTAGATTATAAATTTCACCTCTTTTGTTAGCAAAATGGAGAAAACATTACAGTGTTTTAGATAATCTTTTCCTAGAACTTAGTTTTAAGTGAATTTCCCAAATGTCACTTTATGTTGAAAGCAAGAAATAATGTCCTAAGAAATGTCCTCCACACAGTCCTTCAGAATGCAGCAAAGAGTTGTGCAGAGTACTTTCTTGTGTAGACAATAGACATGTACCAAGGGTTTTGGGAGAATCCCGGAGAAGTTTGCCCACGCTGCTACCTTCTATCCAGGGGATAGGAAGGTAGGAGGAATCCCAAAAAAAGGAATGGGTTCAAGTTGAAAAAAGAAAAAGGGATAAATCAAGCACCAAACCCAATTCTATGGATTGAAGGTAGAGAATAGCACTATATCTAATAGTCAGAAAACAAAACAAATCTAAGTATAGGTAAGGGCAAGGATCAGGGTTGTGTGAAGCAGCAACTTGTTGCTTCAGGGTTTCTTTGGTTTCTTTCTGTATTTCATGAATTGGCCTATATCAGTCTTAAAGTTATAGGCACCAGACAATTCTCATATATTATGATATTAAATACGCAAAATATTCTGTAAATTAAGTTACAATCTTTGTTTTGAAAAAAAAAAGATAAATTAATTGTTACTTATTTAAGACTACTATAAAGTCCTAGCCAGTTTGGCTCAGTGGATAGAGCGTTGTCCTGCAGATTGAAGGGCCCCAGGTTCGATTCCGGTCAAGAGCACATGCTAAGGTTGTGAGCTCGATCCCAGAAGGGCGCATGCAGGAGGCAGCTGATCAATGATTCTCATTATTGATGTTTCTATCTCTCTCTCCCTCTCCCTTCCTCTCTGAAATCAATAAAAATATATACTTTTTAAAAAGATTACTGTGAAGAATTCCAAGTGAGTAAAGTCAAAAAAGAATAAGGTCCTTGTCCAAAGTGAACAGCTTGTTGACCTAGTGGAGCCAAGGTTCAAAACCAGGGTCTATCACGTTAGGCAAGTTCAACACACTTGTCTAAAGGTTCATAACTAAACTGTACTTTGGAGCAGAGTCTGTCTACTAATAATAGAAGAATTATCCAGAGCCTCGCCCTCATAGGCCTGAGGTTCGAATTTCTTCTTGCCAACCATTCCTCCTACTCACAGTGTTGTGATCCTGAGAGACTGCCCACTGAATGAATTAAAACCTTACTTCTTCTTTTCTGATTTTCCTGAAATATCAAATTTCCAGGCAGCAGGCTTGCCAAACACAGCATCCCTCACAGTTCCCTCACATTATTCACTCCCTATTCCTTTGGATCTGGGGTTTGAAACTCTATTGCTGTCTTCCTGAAAAGTCATGTCCTGATACCACACACATTGGGCACCTTGCCTAAAAATTGAATTTTTATTAGTGCCTCGTTTCCCCGTAGTTAACATATGCCAAAAAAAAATCTCACTCTAAACTTCATACACAATGAAAACTACTATTTAAAAAATTAATTCTCTTACTATCATCTAAGACATTTTAAGGAAGATATATTTTCTTAGACAATGAAAACTCTAAGAAGTTAAAACCCAGGTTAGTGAGCATTTGATAAATATTATGTAGTGAAGTTAATTGAGAAAGTAAATATTTTATAGTTAATCATCATCCTTTAATGAAAAATTAAGGCACAGTAAGAAAAACATTCATCTCAGCTTTACTATTCAACATTATGATGTTATATCCTTCAAAAAACGACATATCAGCATTTCAGTATATGTAAGATATTTTATTCCCCTTACCAGCCTCTTTCTCTCTGTTTCATCATTTCCGATGAATTGTATTTTTACGTATAATTTTATCTTGAGGTTACCATCGCATGAGATAATCACACTTGGAAGATTCCAGATGGTTTATTTCACTGAGTTTCCTAAAGAAGACAAACTCAGTCACAGGAAATTTGGTGTCTACCAGTTGAGCCAGATAAATCTTAAAGATATTTCCAATATTTCTCTGATTGGAACTTATTCTAATCAGTTCTTTCTCTTACATTTTGTTTTAAAGTAGATATGAAACTTACAGGAAGTTTATCAAAAAGTTTCAACCATTCTAAATTTTCATATAAAACTGTTAGATACTTGGGGATGGTGGCAACTGATCTTTACTGAATGCTGAAATCTTTAATTTTCTGTTGCCCATCACCATCAATTTTTTAAAAGTTACTATACTGATTTAACATAGAGACAAGAATATACACTTTAAAATATACAGCTTAAAGTTGTCAGGGGACTTCTCTCCTCAAACCTTCAAGAAGCCTCTGAAAAATTGAAACCATCTATGATTGCTAGACTTTAGTTTTTTAACCTAGCATGTCCCCAAAAGTGGCAAATTTAGTCAAGGGTTCCCCTCTCTCCTCTTCCTTATAAACTAAGTATTACGTTATGTAACTGGCTAATGTAAAAATGTCCAGTACCCACCCCCTCCCCAGCAAACTTTCTTCCTCATTCTTTATCTAGAAAGGATGTGGCTTCTGTTTATCTCAGGAACAGGCAACGTTCCTGGAAAACTAGCATCCGTATCTTTCATTACTTAGCACCCAAAAGAAATAAAATATATATATATATATATATATATATATATATATATATATATATTCTATCTAATAAAAGAGAAACATGGTAATAAGCCATACCTCCGCTACCCTTCCCATTGGCTAATTAGGGCAATATGCAAATTAACTGCCAGCCAAGATGGCAGCCGGCAGCCAGGCAGCTTGAAACAAACATGAGGCTTGCTTGCTTCAGTGACGGAAGACTCCAACGTTCCCCGCCTGCTGCTGCCGGCCTCTGAGCTTGCAGTTTGAAACATTGTTACAAATATAGAAGCTAAACAAAACCCCAGAAACCTGCTTTCAGCCAGCCGGGATCTTAGAGCTGGAGTTGAAACAGTGTTTCGATTTTAGAACCCAAACAAACCAGATACCTGCTTTCAGCAGCGGAGGCCTAAGAGCTGGAGCCAAGCCTCAGAGCTAAAGCTAGCCCAGAATAAAAAAAAAAAAAGAAAGAAAAGAAAGAAAGGAGCGGTTGGGAGCTTCAGTCACCCACCAGCCTGAAAACAGCCCTCAGCCCCTCACCCAGGCTGGCCAGGCACCCAAGCAGGACCCCCACCCTGAAGGGTGTGTGACCAGCTGCAAACAGCCATCATCCTCTCATCCAGGCTGGCCAGGTACCCCAGTGGGGACCCCCACCCTGATCCAGGACACACTTCAGGGCAAACCAGCCGGCCCCCACCCATGCACCAGGCCTCTATCCTATATAGTAAAAGGGTAATATGCCTCCCAGCACTGGGATCAGCAGAGCCACGAGGCTTCCCAGCACCGGGATCAGCGTGACAGGGGGCAGCACCCCAATCCCCTGATCGGCCCTGCTCTGCGTGTGACAGGGTGCAGCGCCCCGACCCCTCCACGCCCCCATGGGCCCTGCTCTGTGTGTGACGGGGTAGAGCCATAACCTCCCCATCGGCCCTGCCCTGAGTGTGATAGGGTGTGGCACCCCAACCCCCTGATCGGCCCTGCTCTGTGCGTGACAGGGTACGGAGCCCCAACCCCCCTGATGGGCCCTGCTCTGTGAGTGGCAGGGGGCAGCGCCCCAACCCCCTGATTGGCCCTACTCTGTGAGTGACAGGGGGCAGCGCCCCAACCTCCTGATTGGCCCTCCTCTGTGCGTGACAGGGGGTGGCGCTGCAACCTCCCCATTGACCCTGCCTTGAGTGTGACAGGGGGCGGTGCCCCAATCCCCCAATCAGCTCTACCCTGAGCATGACTGAGGGTGGCATTGCAACCTCCCGATCCGCCCTGCTCTGTGCATGACAGGGGGCGGTGCCCCAACTCCCCAATCGGCCCTGCTCTGAGCCCGACCAGGGGCTGCACCTAGGGATTGGGCCTGCCCTCTGCCACCCGGGAGCAGGCCTAAACCAGCAGGTCGTTATCTCCCAAGGGGTCCCAGACTGCGAGAGGGCACAGGCCGGGCTGAGGTGCCCCCCTCCCCCCGCCGAGTGCACAAATTTTTGTGCACCAGGCCTCTAGTGTATATATATATATATATATATATATATATATATATATATATATATATATTTAAATGCTTAATGGTGATGCTTTATTCCTTAATTCCCAAACTAACAAGAAGTGGCTATATACACACACACATACACACACACATATATATACACTAGAGGCCCAGTACACAAAATCTGTGCACTGGTAGGGTCCCTAGCGGCCACTGGATGAGGCAGGGCTGGCCAGGGGGAGGGGCCACAGGAGGTTGGCTGGCCAACCCCGTCCTCTGGTCGAACTCCTGGTTGAACTCCCGGTTGAGGGGACAATTTGCATATTAGGCTTTTATTATATAGAATGATGACAAGATTAACAAACTCAGATAAGAAGACCACCTTATATTCATGTGTCATTTTATATTACATTATCTCATTATCATAATAAATCTCATGGCAAAAGTCTTGTAATCTCATGTATTATCTGTGTTTTATAATTGAGGGAGCTAAAACTCAGACAAATTAATAGATTTGTCTAAAGCCACAAAGCTAGAATGTCAGGAGTGGATACATCCTTGGTCTTCCACCAAGACTCTGGTACTACTCATTCCATAACATTGCCTCATGTTCCCTACATAGGACAAGTTCTCACATACAATCTTAGATTCTACTGAACGTACAGAATTTGAGTAAGTTACCAATAATGAATTTTTAAATGATTGAGAGAGAGAGAGATGCCATATAGAATAATAAAGAAAATGAGCTTTGGAGTCTATCAGCACTTAATTCATAACCTAACTTGGACAAATTCAATTGTTCTGTACCACATAAATGTTATGGAATTATTATTCCATTATTGGGAGTAATGGAAATAAAGTACCAGGCTCATCACAAAAATGGCAGTTATAAAAAGAGTGCAATGCCCTAGCACATGTGGAAACGTTTGGTTCGTCATCAGAAACACCTGTAGAACTTTGGAAAACCATAGGTTTCTGGGCTCCATTCCAAACCTGTAGAGTCTGTACCACCATAGAGTTTGGGAATTTACCTTTTTATAAAGGCTTCTCAGATGATACTGATAATCAGCCAGATTTGGAAATCCTCAATTCACTCATAGAATAGAAACACTTCTCTCTCTCCTTTTTTTTTTACTTTAAAATAATGATGGAGTAGAGGGAACATGTATTAACTGGCTTCTATGAGACAGAAACTAGGCCAAGCCCTTGTAAGCAATTTATCACAGCAACACAATGAGAAATTACTTTTCCCAAGTTAAAGGAAACTGACACGTAAGAATTTATAAATTATAAAGCCAGAATTGGAACTTAAGTCTGTGTAAATATTTTCACTCCACATATTATTTTTCTACATATTCGTATTTGTTGCAACTATGATATATGTTGTCATTGAAGCTGCTCTCAAAGTTAATGTGATTATGGCAGTGACGTACTTGGGAACCATAAAATTGTTGATTCTGATTAATGCCACACGAAGTGAATAGAGTGGAAATATACAGCATTGTGTGAATCATTAGATTTTCTCTTTAAGGACCATAGTTGTTTACTTATTTCTCAAGACTGGGCTTCTGAATATAGATCATTTGACTGAAGTGAATCATCTTTTCTAATGATAGTTAGTGTAAATGTAATTCTCAAGTAGGAGATTCTACAACTTAACCTTTTTCAATAAAAACACAGGCAGGAGAAGCTCACCCACACGATTATAAAAATGTACAGTTATAAATTCACATGTAATGCATGTTGCAGAGAACCCACCATTTTTGTAGAAAGTTTATCTGTTACAATGAGGCATTTGTAATGTTAAGTTTCAATGTGATCATTTAATGTCTACATGGATAAAACTCATACTCCTTTATCACCCTTTCAATTATTCACTCAATCACTAGATGGAGTATACATGTAAGAATACAGTGGTGAATAAAGCCATCATGGTCCTCCTTAAGAAACTTACAGTCTAGTTGGAGAGATGGTTCTTACTCAAATAATCACACTAATAAGTGCAAAAGTGTAACTGTTGTAGCACCATGAAGAAAAGGAATACAGTGCCATGAGGGGTGTCATGGTTTATTTCTATGTCAACTTGGGCCACAGAACACATAAAAGTTAGGGCCACTGTGTCATGAAATGCCCAGATATCTGACTAAACATAATTTCTGGGTATGGCTATAAACATGTTTCTAGAAGAGATTAATATATGAATTGGTGGGTGGGCATCATCCAACCCATCAAGAGCCCGAGAAGAATGAAAAGATGGAGGAAGATCGGATGCCAGTTCCTCTAACTGGTTGAGCTCAGACATTGATCTTCTCCTGTCCTCAGTGCTACTGGTCCTCAGGGCACTAGCAGCTTTCTTGGGTTTCCAGCAAATCATGGGACTTCTCAGCTTCCATAATAACATGAGCTAATATCTTACAATTAATCTCTCTGTATATATTCTATTGGTTCTGTTTCTCTGGAGAACCCTAATACAAGGGATTATAATTAGAAGGCTTTCATGATAAACTGACACCAAATGCAGTTTGAAGGATAAATAAAATTAATTAGGTTAAGAGGGGTTCCTAGGAATAATATGCCAGGCAAAGAGAAGAGTCTATATAAATATTCAATCCTAAGAATCAACCAAAGGACTTGTATGTATGCGTATAAGCCTAACCAATGGACACAGACACCAGGGGGTGAGGGCATGAGTAGGGGATGGGGGGGACAATGGGGGCATAAGGACATGTATGTAATACCTTAATCAATAAAGAAAAAAAAGAGAGAGAGTATGAGTAATAGAGAGGAAGCTGAGATGGGAAGTAGGTGACACCTTGTAGACTATGTGAAGAATTTTTTCTTTATCCTAAAAGCATCTACAAACATTGAAGGGTTTTAAACAAGGGGATGACTTGTCAAAATTTTATTTGAAAAAGCTCATTCTGGCTGCAAGAAATAATATATAGAAGGAAGCCAATAAGAAAGAGATTATGGCTTGAGCCAAGATAGTGGTAGTAAATCTAAAGGAAATAAATCACACAAATACTGAAGATATTAGGAAGCAAAATAACAAAGTCTACAATTAGTTCAAAAGGTGAACAAAGACAGGCAGATTTGGTGTGGTGGGTAGGGAAAGGGCAGCTGGTGCTTAAACCATGAGTTCCAAGAAGGACATGCAGAGTTTGAGGTATCACTGTAGCATTCAAGTGAAAATTGTAGATCTTTAGATATTCAACTTTGGAGCTCAGAGGAGTCTGAACTAGATAGAGATGTAAATATCTGAACTATCTGCATATAATTGAGCCTGGGGAGAGGGCAAAGAAAGGAAAAAAGAGGGCCTAAGATCAAGTGTGAAGGAAATTCAATATAAGACACGTGAGGATGAACCTAAAAAGATGCGTGATGAATAGTCAGAGATATGGGAGAGAGGCCATGAGACGGTTGTTTAAAAAAGTCCAAGAAAAGGACAGTTTTAAAAAGCAACTTATGCTGCTGAGAAATTAAGTATCATGAGGTCTGAAGAATGTAATAAGTTGTTATATTATTTAACTCCATCTTCTATACTATATGACTCTTGTCTTTTATTACTTTAAATGTGTATTTACATATATTTAGTTTCCAATATATTCTATGACTAACCAGGTATTCCATAAACAGGAAAATTTTGGGATCAACAAAAATAGACAGCCATTCTTCTAGATTATATTTCTCAAATTAGAAAATGAATTGTTATTACCAGATACTAATAACACATAGACACAATTTTAGAATCACTGAACTATAAATGCCATGAGGAATCAAAAGCATTTTGGAAAGATATTTCAAAATTTATCAGAGCTAAGTACATTTGTTGTCTAAAAGTTAAGTAGAAGATATATAACTCCAGTTAGGTTATTAAAACATAACTGACTATTTGCAATATGTAAAACACATATTTTTAAAAATTTAAGGAAGAAAACAGAGATGACATGGCAGGCAAGTGCAAAGAAAAATAAAATACTGGTAAAAAATATTAATATCAAATAAAATTGAATACAAGACAGAAAGCATTAAATAAAAAAAGAAAATTTTATTATAGTAAAGGCCAAATAAAAATGAAGAATCACTTTTACCAACTATGGAAAAGTATCAGAATAATGTATGCTTCTAAGGGTGAAGAGGTGAAAACTGACTGGGAAGGGGCACGAAAGAACTTTTCAAGTTGATGGTAACATTCTATATCTTAACATGGTCTGCATTACACCAGTGTACCAATTTGTCAAACTTCAATTAAGATACACTTAAGATTTTTGTTCACTATGTGCTATAATTTTGCCTCAAAAGGAATAACAAAACCTCTGAATGAATGCTGAATTCTAGTTAATATGTATGCTGAAGTTAACATTCTCAAAATCTGTTCCCTGCCAATGCTGGGGGAAGGGCCTGAACAATAGATACATGCCCAGTAAGGTCTGGATGAGGTGGGAAGGTAACTTACCTGTCTGTCAGTCAGGCCTGGGAACGAGTCAATGACCAGAATAGGCATGACCCCTGCATAGGCGGGAAAATTTAATATTTAAACTCCTGCACAAGGGGAGTTCTCTCTCTTGCTGCTTGCCTGTGTTCTTGGCTCTCCTGTTGCTGGGGGCATGCTCCCTGCATTTGCCCACATGTCTTAGGGCCATGTGGGACCCACACATTAGTCTGATGGACTGAATCTAGCCTGATGCTCCACCAGACTGCTCCAACATGGGATGGAAACTCTGTACACTGGCTTTGCTTTTAGCTCTACTGAAGCCCCAGCTGCATCTTTTTCAGGACTGTTAAGGGACATGGGACTTTACAACAAGAAGAATGTAACTCCATGAAAATAAAGCCTTTTTCCACTTCTCTTCCTCCCAAGGGGGCCTCCATAAATGCTCATTCTAGCAGTGCCCCAAGCACCCCACTTCCACTAGCAACAGAGGAATCCCATCCCTACAATCCTCCAATAACAGACCCAGATATACAGTCTTACAGAGAAATTACATCAATGACTCAATTAATTTTGATAACATTTTACTTATCCCAGACCCTACAGAGAGAAAATTGACCAGGGACTTCCCTTATAGAAACTGGAACTGGCAGCTTTGCTTTCCCAGCCTCCTTTGCAGCTAGAGCCAGACCCAAAACCTACCGCAGATCAGATGTACACAGTGTGACTGGAAGTCAGCCAGCGACTCAAGGACCAGAAACCTGTCAAAGAAAATCTGACAACAGGCAGCAGAATTGCAGCCATTTCTGATCTCCAGAGGCAACAACGGAATCCGATTCTGTGGCGCCATTGGGCGGCCATGCATTTCTTGTATGGGCCGTTCAAGATTATTGAAGTTTGACAAATTGGTATATGGTGCAGACCATGTTAAGATATAGAATGTTACCATCAACTTGAAAAGTTCTTTCATGCCCCTTCCCAGTCAGTTTTCACCTCTTCACCCTTAGAAGCATACATCTGATGTCTGATGCCTTGGCCGTATTGGCAGAGTGCTGTCTTCTCCATACCACCCTGGGGAGTGTAGCCTCCTTGTCTAGTTCTCAGTATTCTGGGAGATTCTCTGAGACGCCCAAATGCTTTCGTGAATCCATTTTCTACTACTGTGACAATAAGTTTCCATTTCTTCCACACCAATATACAATACAAAATAAAGCATTGGTAACAAAAGCTGGCAGAGATGTTTTTTAA
This sequence comes from Myotis nattereri, assembly GCF_964212035.1. Taxonomy (NCBI): domain Eukaryota; kingdom Metazoa; phylum Chordata; class Mammalia; order Chiroptera; family Vespertilionidae; genus Myotis; species Myotis nattereri. The sequence continues at coordinate 26,835,890 of NC_138093.1, read as the reverse complement.
AAGTATAGGTCCATCTCACATATGATATCAATGCTCATGCAAATTCATTTAATAGCAGCAGCTTATAAAAAAAAAATGATTCACCTTGACTCAGAGGGGTTTTCCAAAAGAAGCTCTTCACTATTAGGAAATTTACTGCTATAATTAATATAATTAAAAGGGCAAAGGAAATAAGCCATTTAGTCATCATTATAGCTGCCAAAAAGACATGTGATAAAATTAAACATCCATTACTGATTCAAAATAATCTTCATAAAAATGAAAGGATAGTTACTTTAACATAATAAAATGCACTTTATTAAAACTCAAATTGTATCATAGCTAATAATTACCATACATTTTTGAAGAACTGGACAAAGTAATTAGAAAAAAAGAATAGACATAACAATTGAAGACTAAGAGAGAAAATGTCACTTATTTCAGATGGTATGATTATATATCTATAAACTCAAGAGCATCAACTGACATAATAAAAAATCATTAAGCTGGCTAGATACAAATGAACACACAAATATCAACAGCAGCAACTTTTCAAAAACTGACTTTCCTTACAACCACTTGAGAAAATGCCATAAAGAAAAGATTTGACTTAGAATAGCAACAGAAACATATAGAAAAAAACTTAAATGTATAAGAATTATGTGATGAAAACTATAGCCAAAGACATTAAATAAAGTTGAATAAATAACAATGCATACTTTTTTTTTTTGGAAAAGATGGTTCAGGGTTGTTCAGTTGTAAAGTTATTTTATAAATAAAACACAATCTCATTGAAATACAAATATGTTTTTTGAGAGAACAAGAAAACCTACTATAAAATTTATGTAGAAAAATAGCCCTAACTGGTTTGGCTCAGTGGATAGAGCGCCGGCCTGCGGACTGAAGGGTCCCAGGTTCGATTCTGGTCAAGGGCATGTACCTTGGTTTGCGGGCACATCCCTAGTAGGGGGTGTGCAGGAGGCAGCTGATCGATGTTTCTCTCTCATGGATGTTTCTAACTCTCTATCCCTCTCCCTTCCTCTCTGTAAAAAAATCAATAAAATATATTTTTTAAAAAACACATTATTTCAAAAAAAAAAGGAAAAATAAAGATAGGAAAAACAGGTAAATAAATAAGTAATGAATATTAGTCCTATCAGATATTTAAGTATGTTATATAATTACAGTTATTAAAGCAGTACAACATTAGCAAGTGAAAAGAACAATACAATAGAGGCATTCAGAAAAAGACTCAAAGAGACAGAGGAATATATATACATACACATACACACACACACACACACACACATTTTGCAATAGTGAAAAATGGCAAGCTATGCAATATATGGATAGTTTGGTTATCTGTATTGGCAACTGTTTGACTATTTGATAAAGAAAAAAGGACCATATTCCTACCTAATTCATTAGAGGATGATAAATTCCAAATGTATCAAATATTTAATGTAAATAAAATGAAAAAGTAACAGTTTCATATGAAACCATGAGAAGATGTTAGTAGGGAGGCCATTCTTTATATTCAAACCACAGAAGCCATATAAAAAATTTGACAAATATGAATGCATTAAAATAAAACATTTCTAACAACCCAGCAAAGGTGTTAGCCACCAACCATACTACATGGTTGAATTTCCTTGAATCCCTCCCATGGGAGACTAACTGGAAGTATTAGAAGTCACCCTTAGAGCAGTTGCGCTCACCACATAGTTTCATGAATGCAGAGAGATGCTGAACACTAGGACATTAGAGCATGTGTGAAGAGTGCCTCACCCAGGGCTTGCATACAGAAAGAGCAAAATAGATTTCATCTGTGATGAATAGTAATAACATCTAAATACATATCAATATAAAACACCTAAGATTTACAGAGTGTTAACTATATGCTAGGCACAATTCTAGGTGTTTCATGTCCATCATCATATTTTTCTCCCCACTTGCAGGTAAGAAAGCTAAAGGGCAGAGAAATGAAGTAATTTTTCCAAGGCCAGACAACAAATGAGCAGAACCTAAATCCAGAGCCCATACTCTTAACCACATAGAGTCCTACTGCTGCTGTGTAGCTTATTTCATACGGCTGGAAAAGCAAATATGAGAATAACTAAATCTCAGAGTTGTACTTCACTAGCTGTGTGGCCTTGGTCCTCTGATCAAACCAGTCCTTCACTGTCTGATTAATTCAAAACCAAGCTCAGAATTTTGAGTCAGATATAAGCTTTGTATCTCCTATTCACAGAAGACACCTAGTAAGTATTTTGTGAAAACATATATAGCAATCAAAAAGGACAGATATTGTATAGAATGAAAAAATATAAAATAGATATAAGATTTGCCTCAATGTACTAAGATTACTTGAAGTTAAATTTTGCAAAAAAAAAAACAAAACAATAAGTGGTCTAGTAAATATTAAATGTACTCATTAAGTCACTTTGCCATTTTTACTTTGTTTTTCTAAATCAATTTTTACATTTAAAAATTGGAAAGGAAGTTGGTAGCAAGGCTCTCTTTAAATAGAATTTTTTTCACTTGCTTCTAAAGTAAATTACACGAGTCACTTATAAATAAAAACAACTGATTTACAGAGTAAGGTTTTGCTTAAATGCCCAATGAAGAATGTAAGACCTAAATGGAATTTGTGGTTTTTGAAACCACACAAAAAAAAGGAGACACATTCTGGACTGCTGAATGTCATATCAGGCCTGTGATCATTTCTGTAGGCAATAAAATTTTTTCCAATCACCAGCAGCCCAAGGATTGAGCTGAGAATAGCTCAAAGAATAATAATTAGAAAGATAAAAATGGAAGAGTGGAAATGTAAAGGCATGCAAAGTCTCAATGGCATGACACAACTATGACCAGATTGCAGCGCAAGTCATAGATTTCAGGAAGCCTAAACATACTGGATTTAGATGTCTTCTGGTAATTCAAAGGAGTCTATATGTTTTACTTATCATCATTACCAACTGATGAAGAGACTGAGGAATAACAAATATAAGACTTGTCCAAGTTGTAAGGTCATTCTCTCATATTAAATGTTTCTTCCATTAAGCTATGTCGGAAATAACAATGGGATTTTTTGATATAAGAAGACTGAAATATTTTAGAGTACATCAAATTAGGTTATGCAGATAAGAAGTACATGATAAGAAAATGGAAGAAAGAAATATAAATAGATCAACCAATGAACTTGTATACATATATGCATAACCCGTGGACACAGACAATGGGGTGGAGAGGGCCTGGGATGTGGGGGGGCTGGGGGGGGAGGAGGTTGGGAGTAGGCTAGAAGAGGTCAATGGTGGGGGGGAGGAGAGCTATGTTATACTTTCAACAATAAAGATTTTAAAAATGAAAAATATAATAAATATACTGAAAAGAAGTGGCTTGTTATTTATAAAGAGAATTAGGCATCCTTTGTATGTAACAGAACACAATGTACTATCCCAAAGAAGTGACGTGTCATTTCTAAATAAAATTTTTTTTAAGTTTTCTTTTATTTTATTGATTTCTGAGAGGAAGGGAGATGGAGAAATAGAAACATCAGTGATGAGAGAGAATCACTGATTGGCTGCCTCCTGCATGCCGACACTTGGGATCGAGCCCACAACCTGGGCACGTACTCTGACCAGGAATCGAACCATGACCTCCTGATTCATAGCTCAATGCTCAACCACTGAACCACACCAGCTGGGCAAGAATAAATTTTTATTAACTACTTTTTCTTTATAAAGTAATACACATGCATTTAGAAAATACAGACATAGAGATGAGCACAAAGCTGAACATAAAAATGACCTTAAGTCCCACTAAGAGATAGCCACTCTTAAAAAAAAAAAGTGCCTGCCAGCTATTAGATACCACTGTCTCAAAGACCTCATTTCCCAAGATCTCCTTGACTCCCTTCCCACCAAGCATACTGGCCTTCTCACGTTCTGAGAACATTTCTAACAGTGACTATCTTTACTCTATTTCAGTTATGTATGTAAATATATAAAAAGTGTAACAGTTCTTGGTATATAAACATAACTCAATGTATGAACACTATTTTATTATTAAATTATCAAATTTTCAGGAAAAATGATCTCTTGGTTTTATTGGCATTTCTTTACTTCTTGGTAAAAACTAATTTTATCTTCTGATTATTAAACAATTCTTTGTTGATTTAGTTGATCATGCCTTTGCCTATTTACCTATTGGTATGCTTGATCTTTTTCATTTGCAATTTTTCTTTATTTAATAAATATCAAAATTATTTCCCAAATAAATTCTCTGTGTAATTTTCCGTTTAATTTTGTTTATTGTGAGAATTTTAAAAAAATACATGAGTACTGCCCTACCAGTTTGGCTCAGTGGACAGAGCATTGGCCCACACACTGAAGGGTCCCAAGTTGGATTCTGGTCAAGGGTAGGCACCTCGCTTGCAGGCTCAATCCCCAGCCCTGGTCAGGGCACAGGCAGGAGGCAACCAATCAATGTGTCTCTCTCACATCAATGTTTCTCTTTCTCTCTCCCCCTCCTTTCCACTCTCTCTAAAAATCAATGGAAAAATATCATCAGGTGAGGATTAACAACAACAACAAAACTACATGAGTATTTAAAATGATTTTATCTAGTCAACATTTTTATATCAATTTTGTCTTGATCATTATATATTCATAGTCATTTATTTAATATTTTGAGCACAAACCATGACAGACCAGCCCCTGCCAGACCCTGACAAGACCCTATACACTGATGGAAGCAGCTTTGTGGTCGAAGGGACCAGGTATGCAGGGGCAGAGGTCGTGACAGCTGACAAGGTAATCAGGGTGCAAGCACTAGGGCGTGGGACATTAGCTCAGAAGGCAGAGCTAATAGCCCTCACCCAAGCACTACGGTGGGGGAAGGGAAAGGCAGTGACTATATACACGGACAGCCGATATGCATTTGCCACTGTTCACGTTCACGGGGCCTTATACCAAGAAAGGGGACTCCTAACGTCAGGAGGGAAGGAACTCAAAAATGTCCCAGAAATCCTTACCCTCCTGCGGCCCTTTGGATGCCGAAGGCGGTGGCAGTCATACACTGCAAAGGACATCAAGTCAACTGACACCCCGGAGGCACGGGGAAACGCCTTCGCAGATAAAATGGCCAGGGAAGTCGCCCGAAAACCAGTGGGGAATGTCACAGAGCAGGAAAATGTTTAGGCCTGCTTAATTCCCTAGCCACCTCAGCAGCCTGACAGCCTGTGCAAAGTTTCTAGGAACTGAGCTCCCACACCTGAGCATTGGCCCACAAAGAACAAACAGATCAAAATTAAGAATAGTCCTGACCTTTACGTTACCCAGAAATAATAACAGGAGGAGGATGAATAGCTTGGCTAAAACTACATAATTAGCTTTTGTAACTTGGCTTTGCTTGCTATGGGAACCTGAGCACGGATGTAGTTGTCCCCTTTAAATATTGGACTCTGCAGATGGTCGGGGCCGCTTCTCTCTTGGGCTTCCCGAGTGGAGGAGCAGACACTGGCCAGTCAAGAAAGGCTCTCTACATTTTAATCAGTCTGGAGTTCTGGTCATTCTGTCACTCGCGCTCCACAACAAGCCCGTTAACTCCTATGGAGAATATTAAAGGAAAATATCTTTTTGTTGAAACTGAGTTTGGTTTTCAGTATGGTCATTTGAAAAGATCCAGGGGACAGCTGAAAGAGTGGTTGTGAAATACAGGGAAGAGTGGGTGTACCAGTAAGATTCAGATTAGATTACAGGGTAGAGATATAGCTTTAGGGGTAAGAACCCCTGAAGCTCTTGATGAAGCAAATGGAAAATATGCAAACTTCTAAGAAAAGAGAGTCCTTTCAAAAAAGTGAGGAAAAGGCCTTACGTGAGTGCTATTTCTTAACATGAAAGGGATGAGGCAAAGAATAAGTTCTTCAGATTTTTGCAAGGGAATCATTGTCCCTAGGGCAGAGGGAGAACTTGGTTAAGAAATGAGTATCTGATACTATTCTGCCTGTAGCATTTAACCTTAAAGAATTTTACCAATGATTATGATTCTTAGGCAAACAAATATGCATGGCCTTCAGCAAAACAGTCCTGTGGCACATGTGGGGCAAGCTGTTTTCTTACATCACTAAATGCAGGGAGACATCTGTGAGGGGATAGAATAAACATGTGAACAAGAAAGAAAGAAAAGAGCTAAACTCAAAAGTCCTTATTTACAGGCTAGGATTCTTTTTGCAGTTAGTAAATGTTCATTTTTTAAAATATATTTTATTGATTTTTTTTTACAGAGAGGAAGGGAGAGGGATAGAGAGTTAGAAACATCAATGAGAGAGAAACATCAATCAGCTGCCTCCTGCACACACTGTACTGGAGATGTGCCCGCAATCAAGGTACATGCCCTTGACCGGAATCAAACCTGAGACCCTTGAGTCCACATGCTGATGCTCTATCCACTTAGCCAGACCATGTAGGGCTCATTTTTTTTTATTTTTTATTTTTTTTGAGCAGTTTAAAGTCACAGCAAAACTGAGCAGGAAGTACAGAGTTCCATTTACCCCCTAACCCCTCTCCCTCATGTCCTCCACTCTCAACATCATTACCACAATGGTACACTTGTTTCAACTGATGAATCTAGTACAGGAACATATTATCATCCAAAGCCCATAGTTCATTATTATTGGGAACAAACTGTTATGTGTTAGATCATTTGAGAATAAGAAAAATAGCCTGGCCAGGTGCTCAGTTGGTTGGAGTGTCACCCTGTATACCAAAAGGTTGTGGATTTGATTCCTGGTCAGGGCATGTACCTAGGTTGTGGGTTTGGTCCCTGGGTTGGGGCATGTGTGGGAGGCAACTGATCAATGTTTCCCTCTCACATTGATGTATTTGTCTCTCTGCCTTACTTTCTCTCTCTAAAATCAATAAAACTATATCCTTGGATGACAGTTAAAAAGAATAAGAAAAATAAGTCTTTTTTACAACTTTCAATCATTCTTTCTCTAATTATCTTCCTTTCTTTTTGTAGATTAGAGTTTCTGACATATTTTCCTTCTCTCTGAATAACTTCTTTTAATATTTCTTGCAAGGCAGATCTAGTTGCCACAAATTCCCTTAATTTTTGTTTGTCTGAGATCATTGTTTTCCTTCACTTTTAAAGGATAATTTCCCAGGGACAGAATTCTAGGTTGATGATATTTTCTGTTGGTTTCAACATTTTAAATATCTTATTCTTTTCTCTTCTTGCTTGCATGGTTTCTGAGGAGAAGCAGGATATCATTCTTATCTTTGTTCCTCTACAGTAAGATATTTTTTCTTCTAGCCACTTTCAATATTTTATCTTTATCTCATTTTCTGCAGTTTGAATATGATACATCTTTGTGTTTTACTGACACTTTCCTATTTCATGTTCTCAGAGCTTTCTAGATCTGTGGTTTAGTGTCTGAAATTAATTTGGGGAATTCTCAGTCAATATTGCCTCAAATATTGCATCCATTTCTTTCCTCTCCTCATAGTCCCATTACACATATGTTACACTTTTGCAGTTCTGGATATTGTTCGTTTTTTTTCACTATTTTTTTCCTCTTTGCTTTTCAATGTTGGAAGTTTTTATTGACATTCCTAATCCTCAGAAATTCTTCACTCAGCCTTGTCTACTCCACTCACTTGCCCATCAAAGGCATTCTTCATTTCTGTTATAGTGTTTTTGATCTCAAGTATTTCTTTTTGATCCTTGCTTAGAATTTCCATCTCTCTGCTTAAATTACCCATCTGTTCTTGCGTGTTGTCTACTGTTTCCATTAGCACCCTAGCATATTAATCATGGTTGTTTTAAATTCATCGTCTCATATTTCCAATATCTTTGCCATATCTCAGTCTGGTTCAGATATGTGTTCTGTCTCTTCCAATCGTGTTTTCTTAGTTTATTTATTGATTTATTTTTATTTTTCACCAGTTAGCATGCTTTGCAAATTTTTGTTGAAAGCTGGACGTTGGATTACTGGGTAAAAGGAACTCTGGAAAATAGGCCCTTGGTAAGGGGGGGGGGGGTGCTTTCTATATTCCTATAATTAGGGCCTGTCTTTTAGTGACTCTATGCTTCTGACTGAATGTCACAAGTGGTTCTCAGTCCCCGCCGCCCCCCCCCCCCCCCCCCCCCCCCGCCCCGCCACACACACCTTATATGGAACAGATGGCCAGAGGGGCATCTGAGTTTCTCCCTTCTCACATGTGGAAGGCTAAAGGGCACTGAAGTTGGGTATTTCCTTTCCCCCAGGTCAATTAAACTCTGATAAAATCCCAATAGTTTAGGCTTTGGTAAAAGTTTCTCTTGAGTGCAGGCCTTATTAAATAGAACAAAATATTCTGGCATATTTCAAAATGATTTCTTTTCCCCTTCCCCTGCCAACTATCTAAAAGGATTGTTTTTTTCTTCTTCTATTCACTGTGACAACCTGGAAGAACTTCAGGAAGTGAAACTCACAAAAGTGGAGTTTTTAACTCTCAGACTTATCCATGATGAGCAACCAACAATTCATTAATTACACTTCCAAGTACTGGTTTCCAAAGAAGTATCTGCTTGTGGGTCTCTGCTCTCCTAAATTGTGCTTCTCTGTATGGCCTATGTCTCCAACATTTTAAAATTGATTTTAAAGAGAAAGAGAGGAAAATGGAGAAGGAAAAAGAGAGGGAAATGGAACTGCTGTTCCACTTATTCATAAATTCACTGGTTGATTCTTTATATGCCCTGACCTGGGATAGAACCACAACCTTTGAATATTGGGACAATGTTCAAACCAACTGAGCAACCTGGCCAGAGCCATCTCTCCAATTTGGGCAGTGTTTTATTATGTCACCTCACTTCTCTGAAGGACTAAGAAGAGTATTGAATTTTCAGTTTATTTGGATTTTTATTTGTTGTTAGGGTGAAGTGGTGACTTCCAAGCTCCTTCTATGGCAGTTCAAAAACTGAAAGTCCTAAACTTGATATTTAATTGATTAGTGTGTTCTCACCATGTCCATCCCTGTTCACCCTGCTCACACTCTCCTGTACTTCCTTATCCCCTTTTGCAATTCCTAGCTCATCTGAGTAGTTATGATATACAACCGTGAAAAAATGAAGAAAAAGAAGAATCTGCCTGGCCGGTGTGGCTCAGTGCTTGAGTGTCAACCTATGAACCAGGAGATCAGGATTCAATTCTCGGCAGGACACATTCCTGGGTTGTGGGCTCGATCCCCAGTGCGGGTCCTGCAGAAGGAAGCTGATCAATGATTCTCTTTCATCATTGATGTTTCTATCTCTCTCTCCCTCTCTCTTTGTCTCTGAAACCAATAAAAATATAATTTTCTAAAAAGAAAAGAAAAATCTATCAGGGAATTGTTTTGAGAAAGAGAAAGATGATCAGTGTTTTATAAAACATAAATGCAGATTATTTGGTACTTTATTTAAAAAAATATATTTTATTGATTTTTTTACAGAGAGGAAGGGAGAGAGATAGCGAGTTAGAAACATCGATGAGAGAGAAACATCGATCAGCTGCCTCCTGCACACCCCCCACTGGGGATGTGCCGCAACCCAGGTACATGCTGACGCTCTATCCACCGAGCCAAACCGGCTAGGGCTACTTTTTTTTCTTTTCCCACCTCCCTCACGGGGACCCTGCCTGCTTCATGGTTTACTTTTTAAATATATTTTATTGCTTTCAGAGAGGGAGGGAGAAGGAGAGAGACATCGATGATGACAGAGAATCCTGGATGGGCCCCTGCCCGCCTCCATGGGGATCCAGCTGCAACCGGCATGTGCCTGACCGCAACGGAGCCAAGCGCCGGCCTGGTTCCGGGGTGACCGCCGCCTGGGGCCACCGGGCCGCTCCGCAGAGGGACTCCTCCCTCCCACACCCGCCCTCCGCCCAGCCGGCCCTTCCCCTGCTCGCGCATCCGCCCAGGAGCCCCGGCGCTGACTCTCCTCCTTTCTCTCAGCTCCAGCGGGGTGGTCCTCTGACCACGGCCGCTCTCCCCCGGCGACGCCTCCGCCCACGGGCCCCCCACGCCCTGGTCCCTGGGCGTCCTTCCACTCCGCATTCCGCGGGCAGGCGGCTTCCGGAGGCCCCCGAGCGGGTTTCTCACGGGCGCGGGGATGACGAGCCGGGTGTGTGGGCGGGGGAGGGGGAGGAGGAGGAGGGAAAGGGGGAGGAGGAGGAGGGGGAGGGGGAGGGGGAGGGGGAGGGGAGGGGGAGGGGGAGGGGAGGGGGAGGGGACGCCTCACGAGGGGCGCGTGGGCTGGGGGCGCGTGTGCGTGAAGCAGGCCTGGATCCCAACCTATTTGGTACTTCTTTATTGTTTTATATGACAAGGATATCTTCTTAAATTTATATATTTATATATATATATATAATATATATATATATATATATATACCTTTACTTATAGCCTTAAAATTTTTCTTGTGTAGCCAGGACTGGGTACATAACCAAGACTTACTAAAGGACTAAAATAGTCCTTTATAAGTAGCATTGCTACCCTTCAAGGAACAGACATACTCTGTGGCATAAGCTTGGTAAAATATCTTTTAAGAATAATGCTGATGCAAGATGGCAAAGCTCTTTTTCCAGCCAGGATGCCATGAATGAAAACAACTATGGGCAATCTCAACTCTCTCTGAGTGAGTCCCCAAATCAACCAAAGTAGAAGGGAGGGAAATGGAAAGAAACTCCTTACCCCAGATGATGGATGTAAGCATCCTTCCGTGTCTGAGTGGCAGCACTCCATAAGAGCAATAAAAAAATGTCTTTCTTAAAGATGTTAGCTCATTTGGAATTTTGGGTAGTGAGAGTCTTTTGTCAATTTTCTTTTAACTTATAGGAATGGCTTATCACTTCTATTAATAACAATTTTATTCCTTTTCAGCCTATTCATGAAAGTTAAATCTAAAATGAGTACTGCACATGTAGCCTTTTAAGAACATTATAATGTCAGACATAAGATCTACCTAGTTATCTTCACAGTGTCATAGAGAAAAAGAAGTTGATAATTCAAGTAGCAGAAGGGGGCAGTAAAAAGCAACAGAATACTCTGGAAGACTTTCCCTTCAAATAGATGATTTCCCAACAAATTTCAGAGACTAATAAAAGAAGTACAACAGATACATATATTTATCTAAATATACACAGAAACACTATATATAAAAGTGAGAGCTATAATTTTTACATAATCAAAACCTGATTTTCTATGGTATATCATGGCACAGTACTCATCACATTACTTTTCCAAATAAAACAGGTTTAGTGCCCAGCTAGTGTGTCTCAGTGGTTGAGCATCTATCTGTGAACCAGGAGGTCATGGTTCAATGCCAGGTCAGGGCACATGCCTGGGCTTTGGATTCAATCCCCAGTGGGGGGGGGGGGGGGGAGGTAGTGTGTGTGTGCAGGAGGCAGGTGATCAATGATTCTCTCTCATCATTGATGTTTCTCTCTCCCTCCCTCTCTCTTCCTCTCTGAAGTTAATACAAATATATTTTATTTTATTATTTTTAAAAAACATTTATTTCAGAGAGGAAGGGGGAAGGAGAGAGAGATAGAAACATGCGAGATAAGAGAGAATCACTGATGGGCTGCCTCCTGCACATCCCCTACCAGGGATTGAGCCCACAACCCAGGCATGTGCCCTTGGCTGGAATCGAACCCGGGACCCCTCAGTCCACAGACCGACGCTCTATCCACTGAGACAAGCCGGCTAGGGCCAGATATATCTTAAAAACAAACAAACAAACAAACAAACAAACAAACACTTTGTCCAACCTTAAAGTGTCATTTTTCCTTGAACTCTTTCCTGGCTGCACAGGTATATTAAACTCTCTTCACTCTACTGTGCTACAAAAGTTACAGATTAAACCAAGACATTTAACCAAATAGATGTTTTTATTGAATTTCCACTATGGGACAGATTTCCATTTCTTCAAGTTCCAAGTAGTCTAAACATGAATATTCTCTATGCCTTGGTTTGTCCTCACCTTAGAATTCAGTCTCAGCCAACAACAGAACACACCTCTATATATAGCAGGTACACAATTAAGACCTGATGAGGAGTTTAATGATGATGCCACCTTCAAAATGAATGCAGGATTACCATGTAAAAATTTAGTACACTCTCAGAGTCAGAGCATGGATTCTTACAAGGCATCTAACTAAGCTTGAATCAGGAGTCCTAAAAATCAATTTAAAATTTGAGTAGATACAACTTGCTCACTTAAAATAAAACAGAAAATTGGATTAAAAGGATTGTTTTAAAGACCTATGCTCTTAGTTGAAATTTCGTGTAAGACTGTACAATAAATGGCAGTGTCACAGATGGAATGATTAAATATGACTAGAAGACAGAAACGTTTCCTGGACGAAATGGAATTTTAGTCATTTGTGTCTCATGTAGAATCAGATAATGTGTTGATTGAGCAATAGAATAAAAAATTCCAAGTGTATCTCTTTTTTTTTTATTTAAGATTTCTAGAAATTGCGGTACCTGATGTGGTTTTATTTCAGGTGTTATGCAGTACTTTTCCATCAATGTTAAGAACGTATGGCTTCATTGAACATTTTATTCTTCCACTTTGCTGCTGCTAATTTCTTTTTTTACTAGTTCACCTTCACACACCTCTCCCCTCACCACCAAAAGATAGCTACTCAACAAAAAACAAAGGATGAGAAAGTTCAAAATTGTTAAAAATCACCCTCCCTTTACATCCATTCCATCCAAATCATCAAACTATGTTCCAAAATAATAGAAAATTAGTCCCTAAATGCAGTCTTATACCTTGATCCACGGTCACATCTCATCTTGGAAAAATGGGCAGAGAAGACCCCCCCCCCAAAAAAAAAAACAACACCCTTTAAACTCTCCTCTTGTTTGTATCTCCTGTGAAGGGCTGGTGACCAAAAAGGTGGAAACCACACGCAAAGAAATACATGCATTAAAGCAGATGTTTTGGACATTTAGCATCCCCGGAGGTCCTGGACCCTTGAAAGGAGAGGAAATAGGAGGGAATACATCTCTGGCTCAAATTGAGGATTTACTGGATAACTGCTTAGGTGCTTGTGGAGAGGGATTTACCTCCTTCCTCTCCAAGAAGCAAGGAGCAGATGGTGGTGCGGAGAACAGTATTTCCTGTGGTAAACACAATTTAGCTATAAAGAGAAGTTACAGATATGTACACTCACTATAGCTATAATATTTCATTCAGCTACATAACATTCTTAAAAGTGTTAGAGGCATGTATTGCTGCCTATACAGTAGGTCAAAGGTTGTCATGAAAATCAAACCAGACATGTTTGAAATACATGACACGTGTAAAACGTGCCAGCCTTTCCTGGCTTTGACTGTCTGGGTTTGTCGGGATTGCAACTTCCCAGGCTTTCCAAAGACCTGGGGACCCGGACAAGGCGGCGGTGACGCTGTGACGCTGGAGGGGGGAGGGAGGGGATTCCCTACGTGCGCTCCGGAACCTCCAGGCGCTCCTGCCAGCAGACGAACCACCACCTAGTCCCCCACTTAAGGCTGGGAAAAGGCGCAAACCCGAGCTCAGGGGCAGAGGAACTGGGGGTGGGGGTGGGGGAAGGAATGGAGGGGAAAGGGTAAAGATAGGAGTGGGGATGGGGGGTCGAGGGGGTGGCAATCGGATTTGCACCCACCTTGGGGAAGCCGAGAAAGAGCAGCTTCCCGAGTCCCTGATTTTGTCATTTGCGTGGGTAATCCTGCCCTGACCCGGGTCTTACGCAATTTTTAAGCGTGCGGCGGGGGAGGGGGGGGGGGCTGTTGGGCGGGTAGGAAAGAGCCAGTCATAGCGTCACGTGGGCTAGTTTTCACGCATAAAAGGAAGGTTCTCTCCGTTAGCTTCCAGTTGTCAAAGGACTCGAGAGAGCGCTCACAGAGTACGCCCAGGAATCCCGCCAGCGCTCCTCCAGCTCCATCCAGCGCTCCTCCTGCGCCATCCACTGTCTGAGCGCACAAGCCGGCTCCCCACCGCACAGATGCTCGTCCACGCCCTGCTGCTCTGCGCAGTCCTGGCTCTCCGCGCTGCAGGTGGGTACCTGGCGCCCCGCGCCCCGTTCTGCCCCGCAAGTCTCCATTCGGACTTGCCCTGGCCCCTCACTCTGAGCACTCTCGGAATAGGGAGTCTGTAGACTTTGTAAAGAACTTGGACCACTTGACCGCCAAAGAACTGGGTAGATATCCCACCTTTGCCACCAGCTCTGATTATCATGAACCAGTCTTATGGGTCTGGGTCTCTTTGCTCAACTGCTCAATAGGAATAGTGATACTAAGTTGCAGGTTGTCGTTTTAATGAGACAGGATGAGGTCAATAGATGTGGAATACTTGTGTGTGGTACCCACTGTTACTGAGTGGGAGCAATTGTTTTAAATACCCCAGTTAGTGCTTTCCTTCTCAGGAAAGCCCAGGTTTTTGTTTGTTTATGTTTTTCAGATGGGCAAAGTGTTTTTAAAAGTAAGCTGTTTTTACTTTGCGAGTTTCCCTAGATCTATCCGTTTTAATTTTGAGAGAGCTACTTATTTGATCTCCTTAATGCTGAATTGAACATCTAAAACGTTACTGCGAAAAAGCTTAGCAACATGATATCCATTATCCTTATTTAGAATAGGAAGTAGGTATTACTGCTTTATAACCATTCTGTGAGGCAAGCTTTAAAAAAATTATTTTCCCATGACTATTTGTATATTTCTAGAATTGATTATTGTAAAGCTGATCCATAGGAAGTAAAACAAGTAAATGTTTAAGTCAAGATTAAGATGCTGGAGAACAATTTATTTACTGTCCTTACTTTTATTGTAGCAAATCCTTGCTGTTCCAACCCATGCCAAAACCGAGGTGTATGTATGAGTGTTGGATTTGACCAGTATACGTGTGACTGTACTCGAACAGGATTCTATGGGGAAAACTGTTCAACACGTAAGTTTGCCTTTGGGTGCCCTCATTTGGAAGGTGGATATATACAGTTGTCATTTTACAGATTTGCATCTTCTAATATGCCCCATTAATTTCGCCATCCTTTTTTTCTCTCATTGCAGCTGAATTTATGACAAGAATAAAGTTACTCCTGAAACCCACTCCAAACACGGTGCATTACATACTTACCCACTTCAAGGGAGTCTGGGACATTATCAATAATATTCCCTTCCTGAGAAATGCAATTATGAAATATGTGTTGACATGTAAGTACATTATCTTTCTAAGGTTTTCAGTTTCCTCAAAGGAAAAAAATTGTTTTTATAATACGCCAGATTACTAAAC